>NC_134404.1:16627910-18107910 GCF_038048845.1 Mixophyes fleayi | reverse complement strand
ATTAAGGATCTTAACTTAAGAAACTTCTTATTTCAGTCTCCTGGACAAAACCATGTTACAATGCAAGGGGTGCAAATTAGTATTCTGTTTTGCACATAAGTTAAATACTGACTGTTTTTTCATGTAGCACACAAATACTTCATTGCTTATTTGTACACTGATATTTAAAGTTGATATTTGTGTGCTACATGAAAAAACAGTCAGTATTTAACTTATGTGCAAAACAGAACACTCATTTGCACCCCTTGCATTGTAACATGGTTTTGTCCAGGAGACTGAAATAAGATACCTCTTCATTTAAGATCCTTAATGAATCAGGCCCAAGGATCTTAGCACAATTGCTTTTAGTTTGCAGAAACAATTATGCACTAAGTGGTGATTCATTTATTATAATCCAAATAATTCTATTAATATATTATTAAACCAATTCATAACATAACATAACATACAGTAGTCATGTCCTTTATTCTCTTAGTCATACTAACACATAGGTACTTAGGAGGCGAAGTTCTGTGATTTGTTTCATAATCTTTACTTGTCACTCTGGACGTTGTAAGAACGTATGTATTGTATGGATACGGATTCTGGGTGGACATTGATAACTTTGCTATATGTTTATATATATATATAATGGGTCTTTTCTGTGTTCATGGAATGCAATAGAAATGTATTAAAAAGTTTGAAACCTTCTCAGCACAATTCCTGGACTACATGTAGAACCTGAATTGCCCAAGGCTGGTGTCACACAAGCACTCTCGCTGACTTCACTCGCTCGCTCCCCTGGTGACACATTGCAGTGAATGGGGGCCGCTACCACCTGTCGTGTGAGGGGGATTATGGTTAAAAAAACCATTGCATGTAAAGGTCACCATCGGCTCGCTTTGAACATTAACTCTTTTCTTGCTGGGAAAATGCTCATTTTCAAAGCGCCGGTCTGACATCACCCGAAGCTTTACAAGCTCATTGAGCCTTACAAAATACAGTTATAATCATCATCATCATCAGTTATTTCAATAGCGCCACTAATTCCGCAGCGCTGTACAGAGACCTCACTCACATCAGTCCCTGCTCCATTGGAGCTTACAGTCTAAATTTCCGAACATAGAAACACAGACAGACTAGGGTTAATTTTAATAGCAGCCAATTAAGCTACCAGTATGTTTTTGGAGTGTGGGAGGGAACCGGAGCACCCGGAGGAAACCCACGCAAACACGGGGAGAACATACAAACTCCACACAGATGAGGCCATGGTTAAGCTTTGCATGCAGGAGAAATTAGTGAGGGTGTTTTATCTCTTATAAGTTTATAGTTTGCAGGAAAGTAACTAAAGTTACATATCAGGGTCTTGGCAACAAACACTGAGTACGACATGGACAAGATTTACGAACAAACTTCTGTGCAGAGTCCTTAGTCAATAAATCCTGAAGGGCCAGACACAGAGCTGATTAGAACTCGGGTAAAATCTATGACTGATCAAAGTATCAGAGTTAATAATCTAATATATCTTTAAAAGTACAAAGAATTCCATTTCCCTTGTCATATTTTTGCTATTTATGGTACACGAGTGCACATTGCATTATGCCGGATCTCATTGGCACTGGACCCCGAGCCCAGGACATGATTAACGGCATCAGCGACAGGAGGATTGATAGCTGTAAAGCCTCTTAGCAGGAAGCAGAGTTTGCCTCTTTGTTTCCAAATCTACACCTTTATTATGGGATTAGACAATGTATGGGCCAGGTACCGCGCATTGTATAACTGCTTTCTTGCACTTTGTGCAGTTAATTAGCCCGGAGAAGCACAACTTGGATAAAAGTTAGTTTTACAGTATTTTGTGATACATAACTCAAATCCATTGAAAACTCTATATTATTTCTGGTAGAACAAAGACGTTTCCAGTTGTTTTTTAAAGGTCACCTGCGTAGCGCCAGATTGAAATGTACCTATTGCCTAAAAACAGGGGAATCTGAGCTAATTTTCCTAAGAGTGCAGCCTATCAATTAATCTGGTGCATCAGTGATGTTACTGCTTTCTGATGAATTAATAGGCTGCATTATTGCCCATTATTGGTGGCTCAGTGAGGCCTCTGGTTCCTAGTGTAGTGATATTCGGAATGCTCATGAATTCCTCCAACAAATGGACTGACTCATACTTAACTGGGAGACTCACGAGTCCTCCAGGATTCCTGTGAGAGTAGATCGACCTCCGAGATTCCGCCTCTCCTCTTGTACTTGCCCTATTGTCCTAAAAGTACAGGCTGCCTCTATTGTGCAGGTGACTGGTGCTCTTTCTATACCCCATGAGCTGAAAAGAGCAATGGATCTGTCCTAGTGTTTGGTTCACGCTTCTACAGCACTCCAAAACAATAGAAGATATTACTCTGAAAAGTGACGATTGAATTTCTCTTCAAAACAACAGATTCCATGTCCGGCTGAGCACATTGCTGGCTAATATGGTACACTCATTTCTTCCTCTCAGCTCTATGGCATGCTAGGGAATATGAGTGTAGAATTGCGCAATAACTCTACCGCGATGCGTCTCTGTGGATTGTTCCGGAGACACGCGGCGGCACCTGGCAGAATGGAATTCCCACGTTAAGAGTGATATTTACACCATTACTAGGTTTATTGTTCTGATAATGAATCAGGTACCTCGTATCTGTGTATTATCGGACTCCTGGCCACATTACCGTGCATGCACCACAAAATCTCTACACTTTATGCTTGTTCATTTTTTCACCGATGTGTTAATTCCTTGCAGTCTTTTACTTTGTAATAATCACTATAATCACAGCCAATAGCGTGACTGATAGCGGGACAATACTGACAATATATAAATTACCAATAGAATTGACTTTGGTTTCAGGCATTTATCATTTTGGTATTTAAGCTGTTGGTATTTTGTCTTTTCTTCTCTGGGAAAACATTCAGTTAGAACATTACAGAGTGAATTCATGTTATAAAGAGATTTCTACTTCTCTTGTGTCACGTTCTTCCTATTCCTCCCCTGTTCGTCCGCAGTGATATCTACCAGACGGAGAAAGATATCATAAGGGATAAAGAGAAGAATAATCGCCAACGTCCCCCGAAAATTATTGAGCCACAAGAGCCCCCACCAAAGGTAAATAGCCCTAAGATTTATTCTGTATTTGCCCAACCTTTGTTTATAACCTTACTGCTTACTGTAACATAACCAATGACGGCCCGGAGCCTATGGATGCTCAGTATATTAGTTTTACTAGTAGAGGTCAATCGATGATGTTATTCTCCAACGTGTAGTAGATTGTTGCCACTGAATTGTTTGGATGTGAATAGTCTACACATTTATAGCTGTATTAACATGCAACATCATAGGTAGACTTCTTCCATGACGGTCAGTGATTAAGGTTTGGGAACTAAGCAGAGAGTAGGGAATCTGTAGTGTGAAATGTAAAGATCACTAGACTCAAGCCCAGGTCATAGAGTGTTTCCCGACCCTATGGCGCCATCTATCTGGTGGGTGATTAGATAATCCCATTAAAAACAGCCACAGCCTCAATCGGTACAGGTCTCCCCAACCTGCCGCACCGTGGCCTCTAGAGGGCGTCAGCACAGATCAGTCTTGAATGAACTGATGCTCAATAAATGTTGTGTTTTATAAACTCTAAAATGTAATTAAACCACACAAACCTCACTGAGTATTTAGAAAAACATGGGTGAGATCATAAACTCTGCTCACAGCTATAGGAAAGAATGGAAACATCTGAGAATGTGAGTGCTGTACTGTGTGAGTGCTGTACTGTGTGAGTGCTGTACTGTGTGAGTGCTGTACTGTGTGAGTGCTGTACTGTGTGAGTACTGTGTGAGCATGTGTGAGTATGTGTGAGTGCTGTACTGTGTGAGTGCTGTACTGTGTGAGTACTGTGTGAGTGCTGCACTATGTGAGTATGTGTGAGTGCTGTACTGTGTGAGTACTGTGTGAGCATGTGTGAATACTGTGTGAGCATGTGTGAGTATGTGTGAGTGCTGTACTGTGTGAGTACTGTGTGAGTACTGTGTGAGTGCTGTACTGTGTGAGTACTGTGTGAGTATGTGTGAGTGCTGTACTGTGTGAGTACTGTGTGAGTACTGTGTGAGTGCTGTACTGTGTGAGTACTGTGTGAGTATGTGTGAGTGCTGTACTGTGAGTACTGTGTGAGCATGTGTGAGTGCTGTACTGTGTGAGTACTGTGTGAGCATGTGTGAGTGCTGTACTATGTGAGTACTGTGAGAGTACTGTGTGAGCATGTGTGAGTGCTGTACTGTGTGAGTACTGTGTGAGCATGTGTGAGTGCTGTACTGTGTGAGTACTGTGTGAGTATGTGTGAGTGCTGTACTGTGAGTACTGTGTGAGCATGTGTGAGTATGTGTGAGTGCTGTACTGTGTGAGTACTGTGTGAGCATGTGTGAGTGCTGTACTGTGAGTACTGTGTGAGTATGTGTGAGTGCTGTACTGTGTGAGTATGTGTGAGTGCTGTACTATGTGAGTACTGTGAGAGTACTGTGTGAGTGCTGTACTGTGTGAGTACTGTGTGAGTATGTGTGAGTGCTGTACTGTGAGTACTGAACTGTGTGAGTACTGTACTGTGTGAGTATGTGTGAGTACTGTACTGTGTGAGTATGTGTGAGTACTGTCTTGTGTGAGTACTGTCTTGTGTGAGTATGGGCGAGTACTGTACTGTCAAAGAATGTCTAATCCTTACATTCACACGTTTATATAACCTCATACATGTGTGCACATATAATATCTATTACAGTAACATTGTTTTTCACAGTTCTAAAACCAAATGTTACATAAAACCTGATACAGCGTGGAAATACTATGACTGTATACTGACTCCCTCACTATATTGCCCTATCACTAATCTTACACTGTAATACAGACAGACGTATCTGCACAGTTGGGATGCAATTTCAAGGAATAATTTGCTGCTTGGCAAAGGACCCTTATCCATCGTATGTTACAGGGTGCACCCTGCTCTGTCCCTGGGATTAGGGGAGTTGGTTGTTGGCTGGTGAAGATTCTTATAAACAACATTTGAAAATTCAGTATAATAAACATTATTATCAACTGGAAATGTCGCCTTATCATGTATTCAGTCAGTGACGTTATACAACTTGGGATTTATATTTTAAGTACAATGGTGTAAGTTATATCTGTTTGTCAGAGTTGTGTGTTCCTGGTATTGTACATAGTATGTCTATGTATATTTATAAGCGTCTCTTTCTGAGCACATGAAACAAGTGCAGTTTCAGGCTACGTCCAGATGGAGTTTTCTTAAATACGCCATAGGGGTGTTATACCCATGTCACATCCATGACTACAGATAAAGAGACAGTCCCCATTTTCCAAGTCGTTACCCAAGGTCGGCTAAAGAAAAACAGTATATATGAGTAAATAGAGATTTGTCAAATCTCTTCATATATTCTTCAGAAAACCCCAATCCGTAGCCTAATTGCTGCCTAATCTCTCTCCTACCCCTCATTTGCATACTGGAGCCTACGGCATTACGTAGGAAGGTGATTGGTCAGATAACAGCTAGAAAATTATGAATAACCAACAAACATGATCTATTAATGTGGAATGTGTATTTCTGTGTGATATATTACATATAGCAATAATACCTGGTGACAGGTGGACTAGAAGATTTTCATGTAATAAAATGAAGCACTTTGTAACAATTTATTTTTCATTTAGCCGACTCGTCCAAAGTACAAAGCGTCCGCTCCCGGAAACTTACTGGTCCCGCTGCAGTTCCAGGTAAGAGCACAACGCCGCAGAACGGGTATCTGTGACAAAGGGCGCGCAGTTTAATGGCTGCCTTACTAATGCAGTGCTCCATACAAAATGTAATGCTCTCTATAGATTATACCATAGGAGTATGTGTGTAAAGACGACCTTTGTTTATATTTAAAGTTAAAAAAAAATCCAATATATTTGCAGCATTTTTTGGCGTAGTTGCATTGGTTCATGGTTAGTTCATCTTATAGCAGACTATGGGCGTACTCATGGTGTTGTGTTGTCTTAACATGATCTCAGTGGTGAAAATAACAGCAAGTTATCTAATAAAAATGCTTTAAGTTGCAATTACAAGATCCCACCACAACTGCGTCCTCAACTAGAGTAGACCACAAATACTGTATGTGCTGACATCATCTTTTGCTAACTATCAGTCTCTGAGGGATTTGGACTCAAAAGGGGATCTGGACTCAGTTGTGTTTTAATTCTCCCAGTAGATCAGTGGTCAGGGAACAGGGGTAAATTACCCCAAATGGGGTAAAAATGAAATTCCTGGGGGTAATGCTGCCGATTCACATGCTGTCAGTTGGATTGTAGACCCCTTTAAATGTGACATTGCTGTTGTACCAGAAGAGCCTCAAGGGTTGGCAGAGGCACTTCTTGAGCTTTGATGCAATAATGAAGCACGTATTGCATTTGAAAACAAAGCAGATCTGTCATATTTTTGTATGTCAACAGCTGCAAAGACATCAAAATTGCACATGAGGAGGCAGTCAAAAAGTTGCTGCCTTTTGCAACAACCTACCTTTGCGAACAAGGATTTTCTACTCTAACGAACATAAAAACAAAGCAGAGAAATCGATTGGACGCTGAAGACTGTATCCAAATTGCTCTGACATCAAAATGCCCCAATATTGATGCTCTGGTATCAAAAATGAAGCAACATCATTTCTCCAAAACCTGAAGTTTTGAAGTTGAAGCTTTCAAAGAAATTTTGAATAGATTCAATACAATTTTGAATTCCATTAATTAAAAATATATGATTTCCTTCCTTTCAAATCAAGGGGGTAACGTCGGCCTATCTAAATATATTTGGGGGTAAAAGGTAAAAAAGTTCCCTGACCCCTGCTGTAGATAATAAGGGGATTTGTGCATGATTCTTAAGGCAGGATGTTCCTATGTAGCGTTCATGGTTATCTATGGCTCAGTGGAAAGAGTGAAAGCTATTGGTCGTCCGCCAAGGTCGATGCAATAAGCGAGTCCGTGTTCGAGGAAAAAGGCAGCGCAGGTCTATGAAATAACATTAGTACAAACAACAACAAAATAACAATAACAGTAAAATAACATTAGTACGTTCTGTATTTTAACCATAAGGCAGCAGAAAGATAAATAAAGATTGATTACAAATTATCTTATTGTCAATGAAGAATAATCATTTTAAAACTGAGTTCCCTTTTAAACACTTTTCAGTTTGCTCTGCTCTGGGAATAAACACCACATTGTTTACCATCCCTTCCTTTGTTATCCCCAATGCACGAGGTTAGTTACCTGCTGGCGTCAGGAGATCACCAGTAACACCACACGTCAGACACAATCGTGGCGGTCGATCCGTGACGGCTGTTTGTTTGCCGAATAACATTTTAATGAAAGCCGTGCTGGCATTAACCGAATATTGGGGAAAAAAATAATGCTTATAAAGTAAATTAGCATTAAGATATTTGCTGTCGTCCCCTCCCCCCCCACCTGCACCGCGCTGCCTCTGTGATCCCACGACATCCACCACAGGCCAGGCTAAATACTGTCCCAGTCGCTCTCAGATCCTCGGCGCTACAAGGACGGCCGCTGCTTTGTGTCTGGTTTCCTGCTGTTCAGCAGAAAGTATATAATATACAATCAGAGATATGTACTCACAATGCGGCCGTGAACATGGCTTCTAGTGATAAGCCGGCCAGGCCTGAAAATTCTTCCAGGGGACAGGGAGAATGTTATCTGACTGTGTCAGGGGCGTCTGAGATAGGGGGTCCTGGGCCATAAATTGAATTTCTGATGAGCTCCCTCCAGTCTGAGTTACTACAGCTCCTCGCAGTTTACGGGGTCATTAAATGTCACTTATTATCAATTAACATTAAAATGAGGTCTCTGTGTCCAGGCGAAGGAGGGCGGGTGATGTTACTCATAGAAAACCTGATATTACGCTGAATAACGCTCTAAATACTGCAGGGCATATTCACATATTAGACATTATATATACTGAGAAAACAAACATCCTACATGTACGTAATAATGTATCCTCAGAAGTAGGGTGGTTAGGACGTGGTTGGTGATTGGTGGGCATTTGTAGCCTTGGTAACCCGCAGCAACCAATCAGATATTGAGAGACCACAGGAGAAAAAAAAACCTTTCTTTTGAAAAGTAATTAACATAAAACCCATTTTAAATAAGCATGGAGACAACTATTATTTATTATTTAGTAACATGCTAAGTGTAGAATGAGGCAAATATTCCTTGGAACTGTTTTGAAAACATCTCTGATGTGACTGGGTTGTATTGAATGTATTGGCTGCTTATTGGTACAGCCCAAAAAATGGCTGCCTCTGCGGTGCATAGGTGATGTCACCTAATGAATGGAAAGGCTGAGTTATTATGAATGTGGGTTTGACCCATAAAATGGCAGCATCCACTGTGTCTCATTTATGTCACTGGATCCTAGAGACTGCATTTTTATGAATATTGGTTCGGTCCACACAATAATGGCTGCCTCCACTGTGTCTCAGTGATATCACCGGATCCTAGTGAATTGATAGACTACACTCTCATGAATATTGGTTTGGTCCACACAAAATGGCCGCTTCCACTATGCTTAGGCAACAGTCCATAAAATGACAATGCAAAATGATTGCAGCCCTACAGTTTTTGACGGTATGCTATATGGCAGTCATACCAGCTAGTGCAGGGTGTGTGGTGTGTTCATTGTGTGTAAAACACCCCCAGGTTGTGTGTAGCTGTCTAATTGTCAAGGAACCCTCTGTTGCATTTGTGCCCAGTTGCTTTTGCTGAGTATCGTGGCAAACGTGTGTCTGTTGCATTTGCTTCCTCACTGCGTTCTTGTCGTCTGCAACTACCAACGCTGCTAATTATGTGTTTGTGTCTGTGCCTCGCACCCTTCCTGCACAGGTGCCCCAGAGTCTGTGCGCCAGCTCGCCCACACTTTGTAGCCCAACAGAGTACCAAACTCCGATCGACTCCTCGCACAGCCCTCCGCTCCTGCGTCATAATGTCTTCAAGCGTCGCAGTATGAGGGTAAGGCTTGCATGCTTTGCGTTACCATACACGGACAGTGTGTATATTCACAGGTGTGGTTAGTTGGGTGTGATGGCCGTGGGGAGATGTACTTAACGTTTCTCTCTGTTCCCATTTCTCGGAAGGAGGAGGATTTCGTCAAACCCACCAGTAAAGAGGAAGCTCGGAAGCTGTGGGAGAAAGAACGGGCCAAGATGCTGCAGGTCATGAACCAGCAGCAGCAGGATATGCTGGAGGACAACAAGTGGCTGAAGAAGGAGGAGAGGTCACTGGTTAATACCCTCAAGGTGAGGAAATTCCTGGAGAGGAATCACACGCATTGCCCAGCCGGAAAACGGGACAAGAAAAGGGGCGTGTCCACACAGCATTGGGGGAGTGGTGAAGTCACATGGGGGCCCTAACCCACCTCCCACCACCAACCTCTCCCCTAAGTCACCCACCTACCATGGCGATTTCCTCTAACAATGTTCCAGGAGTTGGACAAATAAAATATGACAGAGGGGTAGTTCCCCCAAATTGGGACTGTCCCGCCTAAATTGGGGGCGTGGTGAAGTCACATGGGGGCCACTAACTCACCTTCCCTCTCCCCCTAAGTCACCCACTTACCATGGAGATGTTCCAAGAGTTGGGGAAATATGATGAAGGTTGGGGTAGTTCCCTCAAATTGGGACTGTCCCGCCTAAACTGGGGGCAGTTGGGAGGCATGGTATCATGGGGCAGGGGGATTATAAATGTGAGAGGTAAGGTAGAATGAGAACTAAGTATGGCACCTATGAATCATATTCCAGTATAACCCATCATATCCTAGTATCATTTCTTGATTTGGGGGTTTCCAGACACCAAGAATTACCCCTATATGGGCAAGCTGCGATGACCACTTATTATGGGCATAAGAGGACTTTGTGCGTGTGTGGCACTACCCATCCAGCCACTAACGTCACTGCCATGTTTAACCATGAACCCAGTTCTCAGGAGCACAGCACCAGAACCTGGCTGTGTTATCCTGAGTCCGGCTATATCCCTAAGCCTGGCAATGAGCTCAGTACGTGCAGAGAGGCTCATGGTCCATTATCTCCCTGCAGAAGCTGCCAGGGATGCACGGACCACTGAAGCCATTATACTATGTGCTACATTGCATAACATTACTTATTAGGACCGTTTACAGATAACACGGCCGGTCACACAATATTCAATATGCCATTTCCCTCTGTAAATCTTTTATTTTTCCTGGACAATAAATGGTGCCCCCCCCCCCCCCTATGGCCCCTGTTACTGGCTGTGCGTTGAGGGAGCTCATTAGCTAATTGACGCTTTATCTACAGAATTAAAAAAAAGCCCATATTAGCAACACTGCTTTAACGAGTGATTTTCTGCTGCCTGGGATTAATGAATTATCTGACAGGGTGAGAGCAGCAGGACTCCAGTCTCTGTAATAACACAGCCTTGTTCTCTAGCCGGACGAAATATACTAACATTTATTAATGACATTGAAAACGTGCTCATTACATAATAAGTATCTCACTCCTGGTTCCTCTTCTCATTCTGGGGTGGATTATGCCTGGGTGACAGCAAATATATCCCCACTATAACGATAATAAGACATTCATCACAATAACTTTATAAATCATGATAAATATCCTATATATATTTAGAATATACGTATATTTCAAGCTTCACTGCTTGACATGTCTACTCAATTCTGCGCAAGGTCCTGTAGGAGCCGGGGGCGATGCGTCTTTGTGGGATGTTCAGCACCTAAAACATTGCAGAGGTGCAACAATAATCAACAATGTTTTAGGTACCGTAATTTCCAGAAGTCAGCGCGTAAGGCTTCTACGGGACCTCGTGTTTGTCCCTTTGATTCGAGACCTTGTAGTGTATGTGTACTATATATTGTTATAATAAAATGCTACAGACACAGGCTGCCAAATGGGCTCAGGGAAAAAGTGAATTGTCTAAATTTAAATCACTAGTATTAATGAAGTGCTCTTTTTATAATATCCCCGCCTCCCCCAACTAGCAGAAGAGGGAGGGGGCAACCAATTTAGTGATCCCTCCACTAAGCCTGGCAAATGGTTCATTTAAAATCTCATCATGTATGAGTAGTTGTTAACTGGGTAACTGATAATATCAGACCCCTCATCCTACTAGTGGTCGGGGGTTATTTTCTAAGTTCTATATTAGATTATGTAGCAATGAAATATGATATTGTCTTGTTGGTCAAAGAAGTGTAAAGTTGACGCCAAAAGTTGGACACTGATCTTAATTTATAAAGTAGCTTGACCTCCCGGAACATACCATTATCCCAGGGCTCAAGGGGGAGGGGGGGGGGGAGCCGAAGTGTCTACTGAAAACTAAATTATCTACCAGAGAATTTCCGCCAAATAGCTTCAGCAGTCGGTCGTGGTGGTCTCCTATTAAACCTAATGGATGAGGTGAGGAACATGAGTATAAGTTTGTATTTACGCATTAACCACAGAATGCGATTACAGCTGCTGCATTTTAACACTGACCCCGTCACCTTGCGGAGGTTTGTAAAGCTTTGTGAAGTTTAAAAAGTGCGCTGTACGGCTAATTAATTAGTCAGCCAGGCTTGACCCGTTCTTTAAACATTCCTGCTCCCCAGTGGACGCCGTCGTTCCTCTCTATGTTAGGCTAAGCACCGAGGTACCGACGTCCATGGTGTGGGATGTAATTGGATCTTTGACGGCCGTGGAATATTGAATTACCGTGCTGTAATGTAGCGCAAAAAGAGAAGGTTTGTAAGCCGAGGGAATAGCTTTCAAAATCTCTGATCCCTGTAGACCTGGCTGATTTCTGAGGTGAAATATTTAATATATAGGGGTCAGCAGTGACCAGGAAAATAGTTATATTATGCATTATTAAAATCCAGGAGAGGAAAGTCATTATAGAAGGGCTGTTTCTGCCCAGAATATTAACATCGTACGAGATGAGGCAGAATTCTGAATTAAGGGGAATACATTCATCTTTGCACCACTTGTAAAGTGTTATAAAAGTCTCCGCTTGCTGTCATCTGTAACATAATGAAAGTAGAGATCTCATGTTCATATAAGAAGACAACATATAAAACACAAGTGGGAACATGAAAGAGACAGTAATAACATACTCAAACATATGTAGAAGATAAAGGAGCGTATGATTGCTGTGATTGAAGTTCTTCCCCCCTTTAAACTGCAAACCCGTAATTGGCCCTTAACATATGCAGTCATTTGAAATCTGTTTTTATATATCGGGAAATAATTAACAATCCTCTAATCCTCAATGAGTCCAAAATTGTATAAACCTAATATTGTGTAGAGAATAGCATATAAGATTTGATGTTGTCATTAGTTATTCAACAATAGGCCAACATGATTTGTGTTCTTGTCCTGGACAAACTGTAGGGGATGAGAGGGTTGTACTGAGCCTGAACCGCGGAAAAACCATTTATGTGTAACATAAAATATTTATTTTGCCTTCAGGATTCAAAGCAGCAAGTAGATGACAGTCCCCCGGAAGTAGTAAGTGTTCTCCTGGAATCTACCGACTGTATTTTATTTATATAGTAAATAGAGATACAGGTTTCTGTTTTCAAAATATGAAAGTCCAGCAGTATTAGGGCTGTGAGAAAAGGGGGTTTTAAGCCACAATTACGAAACCCATGGAGAACAATTGCAACAATATTATCATTGAACATGGAAAAGTTGTCCCTACACGCGTTTCACTTTTTTTCCCTTCTGTGATAGAGCTTTATATGATATAACGAGCTCGCCGCAGAGTAATGTGCTTTTCAACTCGTACGGGGGCTATAGTCTAAAGACCGCCCTGAAATAGGCATTTGAACCAAAGTGTTTTATTCAGGGGTCCAACCAGGGTCTTTTATTTCAGTTGGGGCTCTATAGTTAGGGACATTGGGCCTGATTCATTAAGGATCTTAACTTAAGAAACGTCTTATCTAAGTCTCCTGGACAAAACCATGTCACAATGCAAGGGGTGCAAATTAGTATTCTGTTTTGCACATAAGTTAAATACTGACTGTTTTTTCATGTAGCAC
Source organism: Mixophyes fleayi (assembly GCF_038048845.1). Lineage (NCBI taxonomy): Eukaryota > Metazoa > Chordata > Amphibia > Anura > Limnodynastidae > Mixophyes > Mixophyes fleayi. The sequence goes on along the minus strand of NC_134404.1, from coordinate 18,094,799 downwards.
ACAAATACCAACTTTAAATTTCAGTGTACAAATAAGCTATTCAAGTATTTGTGTGCTACATGACAAAACAGCCAGTATTTAACTTATGTGCGAAACAGAATACTAATTTGCACCCCTTGCATTGTAACATGGTTTTGTCCAGGAGACTTAGATAAGAAGTTTCTTAAGTTAAGATCCTTAATGAATCAGGCCCATTGATATGAATTGAAAATACAAAATGTATCCACTCTAATAAAAAATAAATATTTTCTTTCTTTCAGGCCCTTCCAGAAAAAGAAGTTGCGTACAGTGAGTAATGTTACTTTTGGAATACGTAACAAACAAAAGTTTTGACCTCATTAGGCAAAATATTATCACAGATGTGAAGATTTTTTGCAGAAAGGGATATACAGCGTTTACTGAGCTTATTCGCATATTTATTAGAGATGGGTGGGTCCGGAACGTCATTGTGACATCGTCGGATCTCGGGGCTCGGTTCTCGCGATACTTCAACTTTATAAATACACGCCTCCACAGCAATCCATCGCCATTTGACAGAGGGAGAGAGCAGGGTGTAGTCATAGGCTAATTAGAGCAGGGACAGAGAATACAATATTGTTCTTGCAATTGCTCTAACCAAAATCGCTAGTGCAGAGAGGAGGATAGAGGTTTATTATTTTTTCTTCATATTTGGCACTCCCCAGCGCTTTTGGGGTGTCCCCCATAATTGTGCATAAATATTTCTGGCTGTCAAAAGTCATATCTGTCAGCAGTATCTACTAAATAATTTTTAGCACACCTCAGTGCTTTTGGGGTGTCCTCCCTAATTGTGCATTAATATTTCTGGCTGTCAAAAGTCATATCTGTCAGCAGTATCTACTAAATAATTTTTAGCACTCCTCAGTGCTTTTGGGGTGTCCTCCCTAATTGTGCATTAATATTTCTGGCTGTCAAAAGTCATATCTGTCAGCAGTATCTACTAAATAATTTTTAGCACTCCTCAGTGCTTTTGGGGTGTCCTCCCTAATTGTGCATTAATATTTCTGGCTGTCAAAAGTCATATCTGTCAGCAGTATCTACCAAATAATTTTTAGCACTCCTCAGTGCTTTTGGGGTGTCCTCCCTAATTGTGCATTAATATTTCTGGCTGTCAAAAGTCATTTCTGTCAGCAGTATCTACTAAATAATTTTTAGCACTCCTCAGTGCTTTTGGGGTGTCCTCCCTAATTGTGCATTAATATTTCTGGCTGTCAAAAGTCATATCTGTCAGCAGTATCTACTAAATAATTTTTAGCACTCCTCAGTGCTTTTGGGGTGTCCTCCCTAATTGTGCATTAATATTTCTGGCTGTCAAAAGTCATATCTGTCAGCAGTATCTACTAAATAATTTTTAGCACTCCTCAGTGCTTTTGGGGTGTCCTCCCTAATTGTGCATTAATATTTCTGGCTGTCAAAAGTCATATCTGTCAGCAGTATCTACTAAATAATTTTTAGCACTCCTCAGTGCTTTTGGGGTGTCCTCCCTAATTGTGCATTAATATTTCTGGCTGTCAAAAGTCATAACTGTCAGCACTATCTACTAAATAATTTTTAGCACTCCCCAGTGGTTTGCGCTCAGAATGGATTCAAAGCAGTCCACATATGATCTGAATGAGCAACCAGGTTCTGTCACCAGTCCTGATGTTAGTGTTCCCAGTACGTCATCTGGCCAAGGCGATGTCAAACAACAGAGTGTTTTCAAATTAGTGCAAAAAACAAAAACCAAAAAAAAATTTACTGTATTGAAGCGAAAAAGAAGTGTAACTGAGCAAAAGTTAAGTGACGATAAAAAAAAAATTGCAAGCATGCCATTCTACACACGCAGTGGCAAAGAGAGAATGAGGCCTTCACCTTTGGCTATTAGTGGCAGATCCCAAAAAATAACCCAGCCTACAATTGGTGCACAACTACTGTTACGCGTCAAAGCCGAGCTGCAAGATAACAGTGAGGCATTACAGGAGAATATTTGCTCTGATTCACAAATGACAACAATCCCTGTGGAGAGTCCATCCAACAGTGGGATGTCTAATCGTGAGCATTCTGCTGATGTGTGCCTTAATAGCCCGAGTGTAGCCGGTGATACCCAAATTGAGGATGCCACTTTGGAATTAGAAGAGGATGAGGGGGAGATTTGTGTAGGCGACGAGGGCGCTAATGAGGATGTTGATGAGGATGAGGTTGTTTGTGTAAGTCCTGCACCAGTGGCAGCAGTTCTGGCACGTGACAAGAAAAAGGCCATTGTCATGCCTGGGCATAAAACAAAAAAATCCACTTCTTATGTGTGGAATTATTTCTACCCAAATCCAGACAACAATTGTATAGCCATTTGTAGTGTATGTGAAGCCACAGTCAGTCGAGGGAGGGACCTTAACCATCTTGGAACCTCGTCTATGTTACGCCATTTAACGAGAGTGCATGGCAAAGTGTTGGGAAAAGCTGAAAGTTCTTCCCAAAATAATACAAGCACTCCCTCATCAGCTAAGACCCTCCGCTCACCGACATACCGACGGCTACAAAATACACCCACCACACCATCCTCATCAATATCCTCAGTAGCGCTCGGAGTTAGCCCGGCATCCCACTTAAGGCTGGATGACTCCGGCACTATTATTGATTCCTCTGAAGAAAGCGTTAGTCCTGCTGCTGCTGTTGCTGCTGCTGGGGTGAATCGTCATCCCAGAGGCAGGTTAATAAAATGAGCAGTCCTACATTTCAGCAATTAACTGTGAAACAATCATTTGCGAGGGGAAGCAAATATGACAGCAGTCACCCAGTCGCCAAGCGAATCACAGACGCCATGGCTGCAATGTTAGTGTTAGATCTGCGTCCAATCTCCACAATAAACGCAGCTGGTTTTTCACAGTTAATTGAGGTTTTGTGTCCGCGTTACAGAATTCCATCGCGACACCATTTCTCCCGTAAAGCTATTCCACAACTATACCAAAAAGTGTGTAAAAATGTAGAGATTGCGCTGAAAAATGCCATTCTGCCCACTGTTCACTTAACCACAGATATGTGGACAAGTGGAAGTGGCCAAACCAAAGACTATATGACTGTGACAGCCCACTGGGTTGGTCATTCACCTTCACCAGCAGGAACAGCAGCAGCATGTACACCACTACGTAACATTTGTCACAGGCAGGCCACTCTTTGTATCACCGGCTTCACTAACAGGCATACGGCTGACAATTTGTTACGCAAACTGAGAGATGTGATTGATGCATGGCTTATACCACTCGGACTCTCCCCAGGGTATGTCATTTCAGATAACGCCAACAATATAGTGCGAGCATTACAGCTGGGTGATTTCCAACATATTCCCTGTTTTGCTCACACCATCAACTTGGTGGTGCAGAGCTTCCTACGAAATAACCGTGAGGTGCAGGAGATGCTTTCGGTGGCCCGTAAAATTTCAGGCCATTTCAGGCATTCAGCCACAGCATGTAGGAGATTACAGCAGCTCCAAGAGCAGTTTAACTTGCCCTGCCACCAACTTAAGCAAGAGGTGGTAACTCGGTGGAATTCCACCCTGTACATGCTTCAGAGGATTGAGGAACAGCGCAAAGCCATCCAAGCATATTGCACAAGTCATGACATTGGGAAAGGAGGGGGATGTATTTCACTCTTGCACAGTGGGGAATCCTTTCAGTGCTGTGCAAGGTGCTGAAACCATTTGAAGTTGTGACATGTGAGGTCAGTGCAGACTCTGCTAGTTTGAGCCAAGTCATTCCTTTAATTAGACTATTGGAAAAGCAGCTTGAGAAAATGAAGGAGGAGCTGAAAGCAAGCAATTCAGCAAAGTATGTTGGCCTTGTCGATCAAGTACTTAATTCGCTTCACAATGATCCTCGAGTTATTAAGATCTTGAACTCGGATCAGTACGTTTTGGCCACTGTGCTTGATCCAAGGTTTAAAACCTACATTGAGTCTTTACTTGTAAATGAGCGAGATGTGAACTTTTGCAAGGAACTATTGCTCAGCAAGTTGGCCGCTGAACTGGGCCTCGGCTTGACGACGTGTCCTCCTTCACTTTCTCAAGCTGTTGCTCGTAAAAAATTAAATTTCCAAAAAAGAAGCAGGGAAGACACAGGGGGCAGACCAGAACAATTTAACATCTGGGCTGGTTTGAAGGATTTTTCAAAAAAATGTGTCATTTTGCCCATAACTCCATCCAATATGAGTATAAACATGCAAAGGATGGTGGAGGATTACTTTCAAGAGGTAGTTGATATGGAAATGTCAGACAGTCCCTTTCCTTACTGGGAAGAAAAGCAGGCCATTTGGAAACCCATGTACAAACTTGCTTTGCAATACCTAAGCTGCCCACCCTCCAGTGTGTACTCTGAACGAGTGTTCAGCACGGCAGGGAACTTAGTCAGTGATCGCCATAGAAGGTTACTTCCCAAAAATGTGGAGAAAATGATGTTTATAAAAATGAACTACATCTTCCACGAGGAAGGCCTTCACCATCCAAGACATCCAAGCACTGACTGTTCTCTAATGGCGGATTCAAGCGGCGATGAATTGATAGTCTGTGATGATGACGTACACACTGATGAGGGTGAGGATTAAGCTGAAGATGATGCCGATAACATCTTTTTAAAACTTTCTATGTAAGTGTAGGGTGCAATCTACCCCCAAAGAGGAAAGGGACTTGTGGCATTTCCATATCACATACCATCTTGAAAGGCTGCTGTTAGGGCAATTTATCCTTAAGGGTAGGGTGTCATAGACAGAGTGACCCTAAACTGGCTTTGTCCATTTTTCATAATATTGTACAGTCTATAATGGCTGAATTTTTGGGTATTTTATACAAGTGGAGGGGGGCCTAGAGAGACAGAAACCAAACTGGCTTTTTCCATGTCAATTAATATTGTACAGTCTATAATGGCTGAATTTTTTGGTATTTTATACAAGTGGAGGGGGGCCTAGAGAGACAGAGTGACCCCAAACTGTCTTTCTCCATGTCAATTAATATTGTACAGTCTATAATGGCTGAATTTTTTAGTATTTTATACAAGTGGAGGGGGGCCTAGAGAGACAGAAACCAAACTGGCTTTCTCCATGTCAATTAATATTGTACAGTCTATAATGGCTGAATTTTTTGGTATTTTATACAAGTGGAGGGGGGCCTATAGAGACAGAAACCAAACTGGCTTTTTCCATTTCTTTACATATTTAACTATAAGTGTAGGGTGTAATATACATTCAAAGACGATGGCTGCATTGCCAATATGCATAGATGGAGAGGAAGACAATCTGTTTTGTGTGTAGAATAGGCCTACCAACGAAGAATTAAACTGTTTTTTTGGATGATTTATTACCTCAACAATTAGATTACTTGTCTCTAAAACAGTTGGAGCACTAAATTGGGTTAATTTAGGCCCAAAAACATGGATTTTCCAAAAAAATAGCAAAACAAAACCAAACAAAACCAAAACCAAAACCAAAACACGCAATGGCGGTTTTGCAAAACCAAAACCAAAACACGACGGTAATCCAGATCCAAAACCGAATCCAAAACCAAAACACGGGGGTCAGTGACCATCTCTAATATTTATACAACTCGTTCCTGCAGTTCTGTTCACAACTAGGCCAACAGTCGCTTTCCCGTTAAACTAGACGCAAATGTGCGTAATTAGTGATGTCACAAAAGAGCTTTTGTGTTACAATGTTGCAGTTTTGTGGTTTGTAAATGACCCTTCTCTTGTGTTCCTTACAGCTGAATTCACAGTACCTCCCCTGAAACCACCCAGGCTCGGCGCACAGGTGAGAAATAGGATGTAATACGTCTGCTATCTGGTATGATTGTATAATTAAAGGGCCACACCGATTAGTCTGAATTATATATCATTTAGCACATACACTTTTCTTCATGTCGTGTTCATGTTGAAGGGAGCTGTCACTGGCACATTGAATGACCGTGAAGGGGTTATTAAACGCGTACTATGACATATATCAATATGGATGTGATCTAAGACTAAACTCTGCTGAAATTTTTCAAGCGTCAGATGTTTCAGAACTCAGCCTGTCTTTAAATAGGACTTATTTGTAATCGCCTCATCACTGCAATTAGCGAACAGGTGGGGATCACAGCGTTCTTATGTCTATAGAATCATAGCCGCACCCCAAGTAAAGGGCAATCCGCTCATTCATTAGAATATGCAGACTGGTGCTGAAAGACAAATGGGCCATAGATAATGGAACAGAAATACAGCTATAGGGTACAACAATGGAACTATGAACTTGTCTTTATGACCTGTGTTACCGGTAATGATTTCCCACAGTCCCTTCAGCCAACTCCGACTGCCAACATCGACCGTACGGATGACAACGTCTACCAGGGTGTGATGGAGCTGGTGAAATCTGTGCTACAGCTAAAGAACGACATCTACCAGCTACGGCCCGAGGGATATGTCAATGTGGTGAAGGTAAAGTGTAGAGTAGAGGAGGATCTCATCAATATACTGAGTCTTCTCTATAGTGTATAGATCTTTCCATACAAACCTTATTTCCTTGTGTTCATTTTCTCCCCCACAACCCAGTCACCTCCTATAGTCATTCACCATCTCTCTGTATGTCACTGTATATATCACATTACTACCTTATTAGGTCATTGCCCTCAACGTCAACGTCTGCAGAAAACCTCCCCTCATACTGTCGAAACATTATCTATCTCCTAATACTAACCCTCCATACTGTGTCATTGTCTCTCTCCAAGCCTCCTCCTCCTCATCATCAACATTTATTTATATAGCGCCAGCAAATTCCGTAGCGCTTTACAATTGGGAACAAACATTAATAAGACAATACTGGGTAATACATACAGACAGAGAGGTAAGAGGACCCTGCTCGAAAGCTTACAATCTATAGGACAATGGGAGTTAGAAACACAAGGGCATGTGCTACATCATATTACACAATGGACCAGCTAGAATGCAAAGGTAAATGTATTGAGTGGGCCGTGGTGTGGCAATGTTGGTCAGAGGGTTGTTGTCTTGTGTTAGCTGTGTAGAGGGTGGTAATAGGGTAATCTAGGGAGATTAAGATGCAGATTGAGGAATATTATAAGCTTGCCTGAAGAGGTAGGTTTTCAGAGAACGCTTGAAGGTTTGAAGACTAGAGGAAAGTCTTACTGTGCGAGGGAGGGAATTCCACAAAGTGGGTGCAGCCCGAAAAAAGTCCTGTAACCAAGAATGGGAGGATGTGATGATAGTGGAGGAGAGACGCAGATCTTGTGCAGAACGGAGGTGTCGAGTAGGGAGATATTTTGAGACAAGTGAGGAAATGTGTGTTGGTGCAATTTTGTTGATGGTCTTGTATGTTAGTAGGAGAATTTTATATTGGATTCGTTGAAATACAGGAAACCAATGTAGAGACTGAAAGAGTGACTCAGCAGAGGAATAACGGTTTGCAAGGAAAATCAATCTAGCAGCTGCGTGCAAAATAGATTGTAGGGGTTCAAGTCTGATTTTGGGAAAATCAGTAAGGAGGGAATTGTAATAGTCGATGCGGGAGATGATTAGTGCATGAATTAATGTTTTTGCGGTGTCTTGTGTGAGATATGTGCGTATTCTGGAAATGTTCTTTAGGTGTATGTAACATGATTTAGATATAGAGTCCATGTGGAGAATAAATGATAATTGTGAGTCAAGAATAACACCTAGGCAACGAGCTTGCGGGGTGGGATTTATGGTCATGTTATCAACAGAAATAGAAATGTCAAGCAAGAAGCTTCTGTTTTTGGGTGGAAATATTATTAATTCAGTTTTTTAAAGATTGAGTTTGAGTTGACGAGAAGACATCCAAGATGAAATGGCAGAAAGACAGTCAGTAACGCGAGACAACACAGATGGTGAAAGATCAGGAGAGGATAGATACATTTGTGTATCATCCGCATAGAGATGATACTGAAATCCAAAAGAGCTTATTAGTTTTCCAAGAGAAGTGGTGTAGATAGAGACTAGCAGAGGACCTAGGACTGAGCCTTGTGGTACTCCAACTGATAAAGGAAGCGGAGCAGAGGTGGATCCAGAGAAATTAACACTGAAAGAGCGATTATCTGCCTCCTAATACTAACCCACCATATTATGTCTATTGCCTCTTTCCAAAATCTTGTCTTTGCATAATTCCCCTGTGTTGTCTCTGTTTTTTATCCCTATGCGGGCTGCTAAACTTGAATGGCAGCCCTGACCATAGTTGTACGTACTGTATTTCCAGCATTCACTATGATATATATATATATATATGCCTCCATTATCATGTGCTGCTCGCAGCTCAGACTGACTGGACCAAGGCTGCATCACAAGTTGTATGTGTACCCGATTTGCTTTAAGCTTTAATCTTGTGTCTCTCTCCTTCCAGAATGTCGGGCTGATGCTCCGAAAGCTGATTGGAAGCGTGGATGAAATTCTCCCATCTTTGCCACCATCTTCCCGTACAGAGGTGATGTATTATTTAAGTGAAGGATCATGCTGGCAATTTTTGAAAATTATATTTTTATCCGTTGGATAATATCACACAAACCATTAAAACGCTGACACTTAAGCACCGAGCTCAGTCACTGAAGCACAGTCACTATAGTAGGAAGGTGACCTGCAATTATAGAGTATATTATCACTACTTCAGAGTCCCCATTTGTTACTATGTAACATTGCACATTACTGTAAGTTCCCAGCTCACACTACATCAGCCTAGAATGTTACTGTTATGTGAAGACAGGACTTTACTTATCTAATCTTATCTCTACTTATAATCACAAATTAGTGTCCTCTTTCTTTATTCTGAGAGGGAGAAGGAGAGCATGCCCTAGGCTTCCATTGAATTAGATAACCCGTTTCTGCAAAAATGTTCTTGTAAACATATTTAGGAAAAACAATGATCTATCTAATTAATAATTTGACTGTTCTCAAAAATTGCAACATTATATCTGCAAATCCGAAGATAATTCATGATGAACATACATTTATTTCTGTTGATTGACAGATTCTTTTTAACAAACGGTTAAATCAGAAGAGGACATTCTCGCCATATTGTCCAAATGATCTTGTCCTAGTGTATTTTGTATTGATGGGAACATTACCTACTGAGTGGTACAGACCTTCCTAGCTAGAGGAGTGCTGTCCAAAATAATGGACAAAATGACACATTCTTTAAATATGCTAATATAAAAGTCATTAAGGTTTGTGGAATAGCTGAAATATAAAAACACACATTTTAATGACTTTTGAGTTCTACATATTATAGATAAATTAGGTTGTAAAACAGCCCTACAGGCTGTAACAGGTACTGCACCCATGTCATGTCAGCAAGAAACGCTTGCAGTTTCAATGATGGTTTTTTAATTTCAGTACATTGTGTTTAGCGCACTCCTGTTTATATCTGATCGCTTTGTGTCTCTGAGCAGATTGAAGGAACACAGAAACTCCTGAGTAAAGACTTGGCGGATCTGATCAACAAGATGCGTTTGGCCCAGCAGAACGCCGTGACGTCGCTGAGCGAGGAATGTAAGAAGCAGATGTTGACGGCATCACACGCCTTGGCGGTGGATGCCAAAAACCTACTGGACTCCGTGGACCAAGCGCGGGTGAGAGCCAATCTCGCTAAGGTGGCCTCGGAGTGACGTTCTACGGGACTTAGGAAATATTGCGTGAAGGAAGGAGCGTTTCTTTAACATGTCTCAAAATGCGTTACCGCGGATCACTCGTGTAGACAGCCGTTGCTGCTGCAAGACAGAAACACGACTGAATTAATGGACAGGACCAAGAATTCAGTTTAAATGTAAAATCAAGCTTGAGGACACGAGAAAGGAAAAACTATGTTACTTTTTAGTGGGTGACGATTTAGGGTTTGTGGAGAAGTATTTATTTTGTAAACGTTTATTTTGTAAAAGTATCTTTACCCGGACAGTGGACAACTTCAACGTCTTGATTCTTATTGAAGTCCCCGAGAAAAAATTGGGACTTTATTCATTCCGAAAGGAACTTACCGCGTTATTGAATTCACTTAGGAGTTTTACAGTCAATTGTTTATAAATTTTAGCCGGTATGATCGATTGTTGTCCTGCTAACAGTCAGACATTGAGATGTATTGCTAGAACGCATGACAAGCTATCATCCATCAGTCAAACTGTAGGACCTGAATATATCTATGTAGATTATTGGGGAGAGAAATCATTCAATTTAACATCTCTTTTTGTCACAAAATACAGTAAATTATACTAGAACAGCTGACTTTTGGCCTCATGGTATGGTGGGTTTAACGTATAGAGTTTTCTTACTTGCATTAGACTTTTATTTATTTTTTGTTTTTTGTTTTACGATTTCCCCCATGGCAGATGTTATTTTTGTGCAGTTAGTTTTGATATTGTTTTATGATTCAGCGGAGTTTGACCTGCCTGCAGCTGAGCATATGTAATTAAAGACTCATAACTCAGGTAGTTGAGGTGTAAGATAAACATGTACACCCCATGTTGGGTCCTTGTTTTAGTTTCTGTTTACAGCTGTATTTGCCGATACCGCATGGCTATTTCATATGACGGGATGATTTTCTTCCAATAAGACATAAATGGATCAGATTCATCCAACCTTTTAAAATGAAAAAGTGGAGGCGTTGCCCATAGCAACCAACCAGATTCTAGCTGTCATTTATCTACTACATTCTAGAACATGGCAGTTAGATTCTGATTGGTCGCTATGGGCAACGCCTCCTCTTTTCCTATTTAGAAGATTGGATGAATCGACCTACAAGTGGTTTTATGGTTTTGCTGATCTGGAAAATCCTCTCATCAGATTATCTTTGAAGCGTCACTATTTACGTATAGTGCTGGCGCAGTTGCTATCACTGACTATGAAGATATTTTATGTTACGGTCCGCTGTTAATAGGCAACCGCTAAAACGTTGCAAATGTAATTGTTCTTGACATGTTCATATATATTTCCTGCCCATATAGGACAATATAAGGTCTACCTATTAATTCTGTTGGGTACTTTATTGAGATTTACATTATTACCTGTGGTTCTGTGAGCGTTGTTGACTTGATACACTATTAACAGTTAAAAGGCTCCCACTTTATACCACCTTCCCTTTATAATGCCACCTGGAGGGTACATCCCCCACGTGAAAGTGTATTACAATGTATTACTTCTATTATATGTCACCCTCTTTATAGCATTACTCTTGCTGTAAGGACAATGTTGACCTGCACTTTAATCTGGCGGTATAAAGAGCTTGCACTTTAGTAGCAAGGAACCTGCAAGGTTACTAATAGGTTTGCACAGACAAATGAATATCATTTCATGGTGCGTGTTTTATACAGGGATTACCTTGTATGTGCATACTGTGTCTTGTATGTATGTCGCTGGGATGTTTCATTGCCATGGGGTCATCATATTGATCTGGGGTGTATTGTATATCTGACTCATAATAGGGACAATTTTGTTAGTGGGACAGAGCCGTGAAGATGTGAATCGCTTTGTCTCGTGCCCCCTGAACTTGATTTTTGGAGCAAAAAGTCTGCAGGTCCACTTTGAAGTCACCTAAGCTGGTTATCTTAAGCATTCTGAGTCCGAAAGATCGAATTATACCCCTGCTAGTCTTAATACTCGTTGTTAATTTTTATTTATGTTTAGACAACCTTTAAGGAGGATATAATTGTTATAATTATCTCACAGTCACCTGGTTAATTGTGAGTAAAATACATCGCTATATGGTGGCTGTGGAAGAAGAGAGCTAAACGCACGTCGATATCGCGTCAATAAAACGAGAGGGGGACATTTACCGAACTCTGCCACAAATCATTATAATAGTCGTGTTTTATGATATTGCCCACGTTAACCCGCACTCTCTATTCCCTACTATTCCTGAATTAGTTTAACTGTAGAGAACAGCTGTAAGTCGAAGGACGTGTGCACCGGGTCTGTTTGTGAATGAGTTGCAGCTCTTTACGTTTTTCCATCTCTGCTCCTCGATGTGGTTTGGTTTTGTTGATTAAGTTCATCGCAGCTGACGTATCATTTTTTTCGGTCATTGACTAAAGGTTGTATGAATCATAAGTGTTACACCTCCTTAAAACCACACCTGTACCTTTCTTAGGACGAGATGTTCCCCGGTGTGTGCAACATTTGTGGGTATATTTACTAAACTGCGGGTTTGAAAAAGTGGAGATGTTGCCTATAGCAACCAATCAGATTCTAGTTATCATTTATTTAGTGCATTCTGCAAAATGACAGCTAGAATCTGATTGGTTGCTATAGGCAACAACTCCATTTTATTTTTTTTCAAACCCGCTGTTTAGTAAATATACCCCTTGATCTTTGATATAACAGTTTTTAACATTGAAAAGTGTCTGTACTTCCATCCACATCACCCTGTAAATATCACACAGTACACAATACAGTCTAGACCAAGGGGTTCTTATCCTGTGGGGCTAGACCAAAAAATTTACCATTTAGGTCCACATGTCATCTAAGAAGAATACCTATTATACTTTTTTCTCTTTTTAGCAAAATTATTGAGTAGTTCCGATTAACAAACTTCATTTCATAGTTCCAGATTATTTTGAGCCCTGAAGCTGATTATATACTTTAATCTGGGTCTCAGGCTAAAAATATTGAAGAACCCCCATGTCTCCACACATGGCCGCTGAAAATGGACAGAATATATTGTAATTGTCGTGAGAATTCCGTGAGAAGTGGTACTGGGCACAGGCCCTGGGAATGATGCACTTTTTGCAGTTATGCAATAACTTGATTTTAAACTTCAGCTGTAAGGGAGTGACTGCAGATCAGCATTACTGGGTCGTTCAGGAACTGCAGGGTGGCTGAATCCTCCCATATACCCCCGTCATTCATTCACAGACTCCAAATATGTTTTTCTTTTCCCACCATGTTGTATTTTGCCTTCAAGTTGTAATATAATGTAAATATGATTCCTTGTGACTTGTACTTTCAATAAATGAAGTTTGTTGTAATACTTTATCACCGCTGCACAGACTGGACCGAGGTTGTAGCGTCTCCGATTATTACTCCTGAGGGTGGATGGCAGTAACGAGGAATCACAATGCTTCCCTGCGGGAAGGACAATGAAGAAACAAGAACATCGACATTCTTATAAACAAATTTCTTATTTTTATTTATTTGAAACGATGTGTTGTTTTGTTTGTGTTCTCCATAATGAAATTTTACAGCCGTTCTAGGAGGATAGAACATTCTGGGTTAGATTTACTAAACCTTCCAAAAAAAAGTAAAAGCAGAGGTGTTGCCCATAGCAACCAGTCAGATTCTAGCTACCATTCTCTAGCATGTACTAGATAAATGACAGCTGGAATCTGATTGGTTGCTTTTTAGACACTTTAGTAAATCTACCGCTCTGTTTTGTAGCTTCCAAGGATGGAAATTACTTATGCTTAGTGAAGAGTGTCACTAGAACATTCACTTCATCATCATCATCATCATCATTTATTTATATAGCGCCACTAATTCCGCAGCGCTGTACAGAGAACTCATTCACATCAGTCCCTGCCCCATTGGAGCTTACAGTCTAAATTCCCTAACATACAAACACAGACAGACTAGGGTCAATTTGTTAGCAGCCAATTAACCTACCAGTACACTTCAGTGATAATTTGTATTATTACTGGCGATTCAGGAAATTAAATAATAATTTTACGTGCTAACGCACCTGTTTGTCCATTATAGGGCACACCCAGACTGGGATTTTTAGAAAGCTCCCCCATAGGTCTAGGCTTAGGATGCTTCTTGGTGATGTAGGGGCAGAATTCTTCTCAATTGTATTGTTTCATTGAGAAGTCATTATAGAATATACACATAGGCTGAATAATTTCCATTGTGCATTTGGTACAGATAGGAAGCAGATGCTAGATGGAATATTGGATAATATATGGCAGAGGGGAGGTGGGATTATGGGATGGCATGGTTAGCCAGACCTAAGTACTCTATATCAGGCCCTGCCCACTTGCTGATGACATCACACCGCGCAGTCAGGGCAGAAGAAGCGTATAGTTACAGTGTGTTGTTTGTTCTCCTAATGAATGTATAACAACTAAGCCAGTTACAGAACGCAAAGGTGTGGATATTTGCATGGGTGTATTTGCATAAACCCCCCCCCCCCCCCCCAATCTTTTGAGGAAAAGGAAATTTTTACGCTTTGTATTGTTTAGAGAATAGAAAGAATGATGACTCTGATTTGGTAAACACGGACAATGTATCCAATTACTGTCATCTCTGAAATGAACTAGGAAAGTTCATCTTGATAGGAGAGAGGCCGTTGCAGACACAACTTGATGTCTTTTTGCAGAAACATCTTGATGTATTTTCTTATGGAAAAATGACAGTACACAGAACATTTGTGTTATTTTACTGTGCATCCATCATGTTGGATACCCCTGCTGCACTGAGAGGTTTGTTTATATCACTTTTACCTCTCATAACTACAAAACTGTGCTAAGTGACCCATAACATGTTTAATTTTACCCCAAGTATAGTGTGATCATTTCTTTCAACTATCCCCCAAATATATATAAATATGTACCTATAGTTTTATTCTTTACTAATACATTGAGCTGTTATTATACCACTTGGTTTGCTGGGTGTGATAAAGGGGTAGTGGGGGCAGGTCGCCTGGTTTAGTCTCAGTTGGCAGTCGATCCACCCAGGTCTTTAATAGCCATGTGTAGCGATAGCCGGATGGTTGAACATGTCAGGGGTTTGACTTGGGGACCTCTACCGGCTTTGCCCAACGGCACACAGCTGGCAGGTAGAGAGAAACCTCGACGACACCCAGACTTGACTGGCAGCAAATTCAAATAATATCTTTCCTACCAGTAATACAGCTGACACTCGCTTCACACCCACTCACCCACTGCTTCCTCCCCTAGCGAGACCTCGCTGAGCAACGGTTCTATGTCAGGGCCCAGCACAGATGTCGATGCTAGCATAAGTCCATGAGGTGCCTGGGCGCATTAGATTACTGTTCCTACACAGTATAGGTAGAGATTGCCAAGGGGAGATCTTCCGAGTGGGTCACAGAACCTCTTCAAATGGGATATTTGATAAAGGAATATGGGGCAGCACGGTGGCCTAGTCGTTAGCACTTCTGCCTCACAGCACTGGGGTCATGAGTTCAATTCCCGACCATGGCCTTATCTGTGTGGAGTTTGTATGTTCTCCCCGTGTTTGTGTGGGTTTCCTCCGGGTGCTCCGGTTTCCTCCCACACTCCAAAAACATACTGGTAGGTTAATTGGCTGCTATCAAAAATTGACCCTAGTTTGTGTGTGTGTGTGTCTGTGTGTGTGTGTTAGGGAATTTAGACTGTAAGCTCCAATGGGGCAGGGACTGATGTGAGTGATCTCTCTGTACAGCGCTGCGGAATCAGTGGCGCTATATAAATAAATGGTGATGATAATGATGATAGCCCTGTCTACCTCTAACCACTGTACCAGGTGGTGGGGATGATGGTGCCCAACTTCAGTCCATCCAACAGTGCGGAAGACTTGTTCCATCACAGATAAGCTGAGACTCTCTCCCTCTCCTGACTTATGTGGTATCAGCAGTATCGACTGTAGCAGGAGACTCTCATGCCAAGTTTCCTCACTTACTTCGCTCACAATGGTGTCAGTGGGCGATCAGTATTGCACCCTGACATTAATCCCAACAGTGACGCATATTGTGGGGACCAGTTCTTACCCCCCAACATTGGACCAGTACCCCTTTGCCTTTCTGGCCTCCCACAATCTGGACTAGACAGAACTTGAACTCAATAAAACTGATAGTGACAGGGTTGGTAATGTATGAATGGAATCAGGGCACAAACCCCTCCCATAACAGCAGAACTATCTGTGTGTATTGAGGATAAATGATATTTATTGTACATCTTGTGTTTCGCTAAGGTCGGATTTAGTTTTTTCTTCACCAAATATGTAGCCAGCAAGTAAATTAGTTTGCTCTGTGTGTACACTCAATAATAATGGGGATCATGTGTTCAGAACAACTACTGTATTGTGTATTGTTATCCAATGTTTTACTGTTTGAGTATGTTTACATCCCCAAAGCACCTACTGCCTGATCCAAGTCCAGACTGCGCCCTACTGCACCGCAGATCCCACAACAATTTCACAAGGCACCCGTTCATTAAAGGGGGCTTTCCTCATTTGTATAACCCCCCTCATTTTGACTTGTCTCCCCCATCTAGTAAAGGGTGTCCCTTCCTTCAGACTGCTCGGATTCGACCCCCTTTGCCATGAGATGGAAAATCACCTCTGAGCGGTTCCTGTCTTCAGGTAATGGGCTTTTAAAGGGGGGATTGAATCAAAATTAGAGGAGCTCGTCCAAAAAGTAAATGTCCCCTTTAATTACAGTTCATGATCATTATCTTTACACAGATTCTATAAAAATCTTATCCTTCTGCTACTAATTGCATTACACTGTTAAGATTATGTGTGCAAATAGTTGCACAGAATAAATCTAATTGAAGATATAGGGGTATAATAAAAGAGTAACGTAATAACGTAATAGTGTGTTTAGCGCTACCTCCACCAGGCAGGTGGGTAATCGTAAATGTATCTGACTTCTATCTGTTCCACCCTCTGCACTCAGTGCCCCTTGCTTGATTAATGTCCTATCTATATGTTCATCCATATATTCATTTCCGAAAGAACAAACTGTCCACCTCCCGCCGTTCTTATGCCACTGCCCAATATTTATGCCATTGCACCCGTTTTTTAAAGGCAATGACATGGTTTCGATGGGCAAGATGGCAGCATCTGATGAGAGGTGTAGAGCAGATCGTGATTGATGCCCACTCATGTTCCACTCAGATGCCCCTAGTGATGTGCCCATGTGCAATGGGAAGCACTTTGGTCCCCACAGAAGGACTTGAACGCATCTCAGAGATGATGGAAACTAGGCGTTGGTCTATAATTATAACGGGACGCCTTTTGCAGCTTTCAGATATGAAGACGGTTTTGATGTCCCCTCTCTGTCATCACTTATCTGAGCAGTATTTTAGGAGGAAAAGAGAAAAGCTTTAATTTATTATAGGGGTGATTCTGAAGCCGTAGGGACTTCGAAGTTACCTTTTCACTCTTCCCACACTGCGCATTTCTGCAATCCAGCAAAAGTTGGTGCAGATTTTTTTTTTCGAGGGCAGGATCCAGGACTGTAACGTGGACAAGTTTTCCACTGATGTAAATTAAATTTACTGTTTAAATGGGATTCTGACCACTAGTTTTCAGTCTTTAATTTGCCAAAAAAAGGGTAACTGAAGAGGAATAGGGACAATTTAATTAGACTTATATTAAAAAATAGTATCAAACAATAGATTGAATGAAAATAAATGAAGTTAGTTGGTGATGCACTGATCAGCTACAACATTAAAACTACTAGCAAATGAAGTGGAAAAACATTGATTATCTCATTACAATGGCACCTGTCAAAGACTAGGATATATTAAGCAGTAAGTGAACAGCCAGTTCTCGAAGTTGATGTGTTGGAAGCAGGAACAATGGGCAAGTGTAAGGATCTGAGCGACTTTGACAAAGGACAAATTGTGATGGCTAGATGACTCCATCGGAGCATCAGGTCTTGTGGGGTGTTCCTGGTATACAGTGGTTAATACCTGCCACAAGTGGTCCAAGGAAGGACAACCAGTCAACCCCCGACAGGGTCATAGGCACCCAAGGCACATTGATGCCCGTAGGGAGCGAAGATCTGGACCAATCCCACAGAAGAGCTACTGTAGCACTAATTGCTGAAAAAGATAATGCTGGCTATGATAGAAAGGTGTCAGAACACACAGTGCATCACAGCTTGCTGCGGATGGGGCAGCGTAGTAACAGACCGGTCAGAGTGACCATGCTGAATATTGTCCACCCCTGAAAGTGTGTACAATAATACGTGAGCCCCAGAACTGGACCATGGAGCAATGGAAGAAGGTTGCCAGGTCTGATGAATCATGTTTTCCTTTACATTATTATTATTATCGTTTATTTGTAAGGCGCCACAAGGTTTCCGCAGCGCCGTACATGGTACAAACAGTAGACTATACAGGGTAAGACAGTACAGAACAATAAACACAAAGTACCAGTACTTCAGAAACTCCAGGCAGGCAGATACAGTA
The DNA here is from genome assembly GCF_038048845.1 of Mixophyes fleayi. Taxonomy (NCBI): domain Eukaryota; kingdom Metazoa; phylum Chordata; class Amphibia; order Anura; family Limnodynastidae; genus Mixophyes; species Mixophyes fleayi. The sequence continues at coordinate 18,076,645 of NC_134404.1, read as the reverse complement.
GAGACGGAGTGGAAGAACAGGTATGGAGACAGGAGGGAAGATGGGCCCTGCTCATACGAGCTTACATCCTAAGGGAGGGTAAACAGAATCAGGTACATAAGGGAGCCAGTGAAGCAACGGGGAGAGAGAAAGGGGGCAGGGGAGAACCAGAAGAGGTGAGAGGTTAAGTGGATGGTTGGTAGGCCTTAAGGAACAGGTGAGTTTTAAGAGCCAGCTTGAAGGAGCACAGATTGGGTGAGAGACGAATGGAGCGAGGGAGACGGCTGGGTGCCTGTGTGTCATTTACCTGCGGAAGACACCAGGATGCACTATGGGAAGAAGACAAGCCGGCGGAGGCAGTGTGATGCTCTGGGCAATGTTCTGCTCAGAAACCTTGGGTTCTGGCATTTATGTGGATGTAACTTTGACATGTACCACCTGTCTGAACATTGTTACTGACCAAGTACTCCCCTTCATGGCAGCGGTATTCCCTGATGGCAGTGGCCTCTTTCAGCAGGATAATGGGCCCGGCCACACTGCAAAAATTGTTCAGGAATGGTTTGAGGAACATGACAAAGAGTTCAAGGTGTTGACTTGGCCTCCAAATTCCCCAGATCTCAATCTGATCGAGCACCTGTGGGATGTGCTGGAAAAACAAGTCCGAACCATCGATGACCCACCTCGCAACTTACAGGACTTAAAGGATCTGCTGCTGACGTCTTGGTGCCAGATATCACAGGACACCTTCAGAGGTCTTGTAGAGTCCATGCCTCAACGGGTCAAAGCTGTATTGGCAGCACAAGGGGGACCTACACAATATTAGGCAGGCGGATTTAATGTTGTGGCTGATTGGTGTAGAAACCAATAGAGAATAATAAAAGTTAAGGAGTGTGTAGACATTCTAATATTTGGAATCAGTGTTGTATAAAAGAAATGTAAAAAAACTGAGATATAATTAATTACATGAAATGAAGAATCCAGAAGTCTAGTAAAGAAACTAAAGAGGGATAAAGAGTATTGAAGTATTGCGGCAGTAACCAGACAGTGACAAGTGGAGACTGAGTAACATTCAGCAATAGAGGCATAAATTGCAATATTGTATTGAGACATAAACGAAGAATTGTATCCAGACTAGAAAGAGGAAAACCGGATGTATCATTAAGTCTTCATGGATGTATCACTCGACACCAGAGAAGACGCTGACATTGTTGTTCTCTTTGAGGAAGACGTGAGCACAACGTCAACATCGCCAAGGCTGTTGTCTCTTTATTCAGTGCAACCTGGCCAGGTCTGATTAATATATATTGTTATGGGACTTACCCGAAAAAAGACTGTTATGTACTGACAAGTAACACTAGACAAGAGGTAATATCCACAATTCCTGGAGTGCTAGAGGTTAGCCAACACTGGTGCAGAAGAACCCAGTAGAGTTGTGAGATTACAGCACACATGAAGCAAAGGGCTTAAACCGAGAGGTGCAATCTTCAGTTTTTCTGATTGTTATATTATGCAGTCTGATATTTTGTTCCAAGGCTCTTTTAGTCTATACCCACTATTTAAAATGACTAAGATATTTTTTTTTTAAACCATGATGCATATTGCAGTTCAGTATGTAGTTTAACCTTATTAATGTGTTAATTATTGGTCTCCCTCTGAAACAAGACAATGTAGCTATTACGATTCTTTCTTTTATTATCAAACCTGGTTTCTGCCTTGGTTACAATTTTCTTCCAGGCAGATTTCTGTTTGTTGATCGTCCTTTGATACGACAACAGACGAGCTGAGGTCTGTGCACCGAAAACAATTTTTTAGGCATCTCTTGTCGTATCACAGGCCAACAATAATACCCATATCTGACTTCCTCTGATGGTGACGTTACCCTTCAACTTGGATTAAACCTTTCAGAAAACGTTTGAAGAAAATTATGAACCGTCCAATACTAATCTCAATATTTTATTTTATTCATGAGCAAGTTGTCTTTGTGGGCGAACGTCTGATCTTTCCTCAAGAGGAAGGAGCCAAGCACAGTGTGTCCCCAGCGGCCATCGTCTCCACGAGCCAGAGATGTGAGCGGCGGGGTCCTCTCTAGCTGACGGCAGGGAATGGGCGATCTCTACCCGAAGGTTGGCCTAGTGTTTGTGACAAAGTCCTATATCATTCCGGCCAAGAACGGGGGGAGGAATAGTCCAACTGTCCCTAGCAAGCAGACGATGATGAACATCCACAGGAATATTCTGTCGATCACCATTGCTACATACTTCCAATCTTCTTTTACCTAAGGACAACGAGAAGACGGAACGTTACATAACTGGCATCAATCAAACATGACTTACAAAGCTATGATGATAAAAATAATAATAATAATAATAATAATAATAATAATAATAATAATAAAGTAGATGAGTGTAGAAATGTAAATTTTACATTTCTGGAAAGTTTGTGGCTGTCTAATCGGTTCAGTTCATGAAAAAGTTTTGGAATTTGGAAGAAACTAGTCCATCAAAAAGTAAATAATATTTGCTTGTAATAACTAATGCTACAAAAAAATAAGAAAACAGTAAATTTAATCAATGTACATTGAGGGCCTGATACATTAGGAACGTAAGTCCATTTTCGTGCTGTATATTGAGGAACATCGCTCTGCATATGCCCAGAACAGGAACATATGCAACTAAGCGCAGCAGCGCTCAATTCCTCTGGGTACGCAAAGGACACTTACTACAGTGTCTGTGAGAGAACGGGGCGAGGAAGGGGTGTAGTCAATGTACAGTACGGGCGTGCCAAACTCAGGGCACGCAGTCATGTTCGATTCAGGCTCTGGGCATCTCTCAGTTACTTGTATTATTGCCGTATCACTTGCTCCAGCTACAGGGCTAGACTAAGTCCTCAGTACTAGTGATGACGGCTGTGTATGATGCTATAACATGTGTTTGCAATCACGAGCAACTGTAAAAATGTATTTTATGCTTAGTAGACATTAGGAACATCCTAATAAATGTATTTCATATAAGGAAAAAAAATCTTTTAAAAAAAAACATTTATTTAATTTATTTATTTTTACTATTTTATCATTAATGACTTTTAACAGGTGACATTAATTGAATATATATTTTTTTTCTGTGCTTTCTTTTGCGAATTTATTTTCCATATAGATACGGGACGTATCCTGCAGAGTCTTGTATAATAGAGCAGAGCGGACCTACCCCTGTATCCATCAGCGCACGTATCTTCAGATCCGCCTCATGATGAATTCAGGCGGGCGTATGCCCGAGTTCCGTGCAAAACAAACGCACATTGCGCTAGGTATGCGGCCTCGAGACTTTATCAGGGTGTTTTATAACTTAATCAGGGTGTGGGTTCTGCAATCTATTGAAACGCATTAATGTATGTTATATATAACAGTCTAGTGCTCACACATACGCTCCACACGTGACTACGTCACTGGTTATTTATAACACTACACTCTGTTATGTCTGCAAACATTCTGCAATGTGCTCTGACGTTCTGTAACTGTTTCTGTCTATATCAGAATATTATCCACATACTAAAACAGGCCTGTCCAACCTGCGGCCCTCCAGGTGTTGTGAAACTACAAGCCCCAGCATGCTTTGCCAGTAGACAACCAGTTGATAGCTGGAAGGGCATGCTGGGACTTGTTGTTTCACAACATCTGGAGGGCCGCAGGCTGGATAGGCCTGTACCAAAACATATTGGGCCTCATTTATCTTCCCTTTGTGTGCCGTATCTTATGTGAAATATCTCTGCACATGCTCATAAACGGACATTACACTAAGGAACGCAATTTGCGTGAAATTCATGTCCGCACGCTAATGACACTTCCAATTGCCTATGGCGGAACGGTAAAGGGAGGATTTGGACTGATGTAGGTAATGTACAGTAAGGGGTGCCGAGGAGAGTGCACACATTCCTCTGAATTCAGCTCCGGGCCTCTCTCAGGTCCGTGATTTTTAGCCGTATGATTTGCACCAGCTACAAAGTGGGTGTAACTGCACCCTAATAACGATGACTACACGTATGTATGCCACAACATGTGTTTGCATATTAGAGGAACTGTAAAAATGCATGTTATGTACATTAGGCATTAATAACATCCTGATTTATGGATTTCATTTTTTAAAAATATTTTTTTTTACACATATTTGTATTAATGATTATTGTATCAATAGTTTTAAATTTCTTTTATATAATACATTTTTGTGCTTGTGTTCTAATGAGACTTTATATTGCACATATACATGTGTGCACACTGCACGGTGTTCTGTCTGTTAACATACAGCAAGTATCATACAGCAAGAGCGTACGTCTAACCAGGTCCAAATGGAAACGTTTCACGAGATCCTCTTGTACCTGAATACGAGCGGATGATTGTGCAAGTTACATGACATTTTCTTAAACACAAGTTGCGTTAACGTTACATTTGCGGATCAACTGGCTGAAAATCTCTCTACTAAAATTTCTAATCATCCAGAGAAGTGATCAGTGATATTATAGTGTCTGGAGTGATAAAATACTGACTGTTTGAAAATCTTGCTGCAGAAGCAGAACTATGAAAATTTGGATAGGAATCTATCATCATCATCATCGTCATTTATTTATATAGCGCCAACATATTCCGTAGCGCTTTACAATTGGGGACAAACATAATAAACTAATAAACAAACTGGGTAAAAGAGACAAAGAGGTAAGAAGACCCAAGCTATATAAGAGAGTGTAGTGTTATAAATAACCACTGACGTAGTCACGTGTGGGATGTACGTGTGTGTACTGCGTTTCAATAGATTACAGAACCCGCACCCCGATTAAGTTACAAAACTCCCTGATAAAGTCTCAGGCCCTGATCCATCGAGGCCGCATACCTAGCGCAATTTGCGTTTGTTTTAATATCCACGGAACTCGGGCATACGCCCGCCTGAACTCAACATGGAGCGGATCTGAAGATACGTGCGCTGATGAATACGAGTCTAGGTCTGTTCTGCTATACTATACAAGACTCTGCAGGATACGTCCCATCTATGTGGAAATAAATTCGCAAAAGAAAGCACAGAAAAACATATATATTCAATTAATGTCACCTGTTAATAGTCATTAATGATAAAACAGTAAAAAGAAATAAATTAAATAAAAAAAAATTTTTAAAAGATTTTTTTTTCTTATATGAAATACATTTATTAGGATGTTCCTAATGTCTACTAAGCATAAAATGCATTTTTACAGTTGCTCGTGATTGCAAACACATGTTATAGCATCATACACAGCCGTCACCTGTTAATAATATAGGATTCATTAAGGATCTTAATTTGAGAAACTTCTTATTTCAGTCTCCTGGATAAAGCCATGTTGCATTGCAAGGGGTGCAAGTTAGTATTCTGTTTTGCACATAAGTTAAATACTGTCAGTTTTTTCATGTAGCACACAAATATCAACTTTACATTTCAGTGCCCAAATAAGCTATCAAGTATTTGTGTGCTTCATGAAAAAACAGGCAGTATTTAACTTATGTGCAAAACAGAACACTAATTTGCACCCCTTGCATTGTAACATGGTTTTGTCCAGGAGACTGAAATAAGAAGTTTCTCAAGTTAAGATCCTTAATTAATCAGGCCCATAATCATCAATGAAAAAACAGTTAAAAAATAAAATAAATAAATAAATGTTTTTTTTAAAAGATTTTTTTTTCTTATATGAAATACATTTATTAGGATGTTCCTAATGTCTACTAAGCATAAAATGTATTTTTACAGTTGCTCAAGACTGCAAACACATGTTATAGCATCACACACAGCTGTTATCACTAGTACTGAGGACTCAGACTAGCCCTGTAGCTGGAGCAAGTGATACGTCAGAAAAACAAGTAACTGAGAGATGCCCAAAGCCTGAATTGGACGTGACTGCGTGCGCTGAGTTTGGCGCGCCCGTACTGTACACTGACTACACCCCTTCCTCACCCCCTTCTCTCACAGACACTGTAGTAAGTGTCCTTTGCGTACCCAGAGGAATTGAACGTCGCTGCGTAGGGTCTTGTTCTGGACATATGCAGATTCAATTTGCGGGTCATACGCTTAATATCGTCATTTACAATCTTTGAGGAATCAGGCGCTATGTTGTTATAGTGGCCAAAGCGGTAGATACCCCTGGACTTAACTGATGTCCAGGGAAATAAAGGCGGAGACAAGAGATAGATACACAATAAATAGTAATAATAAAAATAATAATAAAAATAATAATAATAAATGTTATTTGAGATCTCATTGAAATAATATAAAACATATGTTTAAAGTTCATCATAGTAAACCAACATTGTGATACCAAATGATAAAGGGAGTTTAAAATGTAATCAGACAGTGTGCAAGTGCTTTATATAATCTTGATACAATGGCCACATCTCAGTTTAATTATGGGACTATGGGTCACGCAGGAGAATACAAGTTACTTGAAATAGTAACGATTTCAAAACATACATTCTAAACTTGAGGAAACTGTTGAAATGGAAAATGCCAATATAATATAATATCAATTTAAACTTTTCCTTCGGCAAGAACTAGTAGCCGGTGGTCCTGGGAGGTAGTAAAGATGATTTATTTTGGAACTTTACCAATGTCAAAATGAGATTTCAAATATGTTCTCAAAATGTTGTAGTTTTTATTTTCCTAAATGGGCTATTTCTGTATAAATCGGTTGCTGTTGAAATACGTGTTGTCCGAGTGGGAATTTCCTAAAATGATTGAATTATATATTGGTCCCCAGGCCATAGCACAGGTTAGGAAACACATTTATCAGTATACTACAGAGAATCCGGTGCCCCCTCGCCCTCAATCTGCTGGAATCTGAATGCGTGAGTTGGGTACATAAGAAGAGAATGACATAAAGGATAGAGGAAGATGTGATACTGATTGGGAGAGTCTCTTTGACATTCTATAAGCCAGTGATGGGCCACAGGCGGGCCTAGGGCCACAGGCCGCTCTCCCTAGCGGCAGCCAGCTTCTTCCTGTGTTGCTGTCAGATTTGTTTGTCATAGCTTGCCACACTTATTTATCTTACATCAAAATGCCTGCCTACATGTTATTGCAGATTGTTGTCTTTGATTAAATGTAGGGTTAGAACTTATTATTGAAATTAAGGGTGATGTGCGGCCCTTTTGAAAGTTATAGGGCCACCCGTGTGGCCCTAGAAGTGTATCAGGTTGCCCATCGCAGCTATAAGTGTACAGTGAATAATCCTCTGTGTGATAAACTGAGGAAGAAAAGGCTGCAATGTAATTGGTCAATGGGTTTTACCAGAATTCCTGCTGACCTAACTTTCCCCAATCACTTATATTGTATAATTGTGCCAAAAGCATTATGAAATGTCACCAGGTGAGGGGACTAGAGACTAAAACAGACTAAAAACTAGATAGAAGTATTTGTTTAATATCGAAATATCTCAGCGTAACTCTTATATTATTACATTGGTCTTTGCTCCAAGAAAGTCATGTTTCATTCACAATGATTCCATTTTTAATCTATGGGCAGTTAGAAATAATGTTAGGGAAGAGCTTCTAGCAGCTGTGCCTCGGGCTGTATTCATGGTGCCTTGTGCCTCAATGACGTCTTTAGTTTTTAGTGAATGAACGGCTGGATTGTCGTGAATGTCAGTAAAGCCCACACAAATACTACTTCTACTAGTAGAGAAGACAGGTAGACAAGAAACTAATAACATCTCAGCCTGATTTGCTTCATGTATGTAAATGCTGACCATGCTAACATGGCCACAAAAACACCCAGAGTGAGGGCAATTTGCTAGCATTGCATGTAGGCACAAATCTGCACTAAAACTATAGCAACTAATCAGATATTTGCTTTCATTACCTACACTGGTCTAGAAAGATGAAAGCTAACTGCTGATTGGTTGGTATACTTATAGCACAGATATGCGCCTTAAACCAAGGGTAAGCCAAGTAATGGGTTACAATGACCACTCCGATCTGCAAATTGTACTTCAAATGCACCTATTCACCATCGTCAGTTACTGAGATGTTTCCATGTTGGGTCCACCAAGTCTACATGGTGTGGATAGATGTTATACTTACAGAAAAGTCGGCATCTTCAGCCCGCAGGTGATCTGCTATGTAGTGAACTCCTTCTAAAGCTTTTAATATACTTGGGGAGAGCAAGAAATTAGGTTCAACATTCTCCGCCTTGGTCTGGCGAGGAGTCTGACACTGCCCCCCAGGCACCGGATGGTTATAGTCATAGCGGTACTGAAGGCTGTGGTTGTGGGTGGAGATGTGATGTACGTGGCAAGGTTGTATCTCAGCCTCCGGCTCACCCCACTTCTCATCCACATCGGTCTCCATCCAATATTTGGAAGTACTGAGTTTAAGCTCTGGTGTGTCGTACTGACTGATGATCTCCTCTACCGGAGCCGGTGGCCGCTTCATAAAGAGCCATCTCGGTATGTGGTCCAGGAAGACCGAACGCACCCAAAGAGGCATCTTGTGAGTACTAGGTGAGCGGTGGTGGACATTTAGCACAAACACGGTGATGACAATGGAGAGCGTGACGAAAATCATTGTGAAGAGGAGGTACTCCCCAATCAGTGGGATCACTAGTGACGTGGAGGGGATGATTTCCGTAATCAGCAGAAGAAAGACAGTGAGAGACAAAAGTACCGAGATGCATAGAGTAATCTTCTCCCCGCAGTCGGAAGGAAGGTAGAAGACAAGGACAGTAAGGCAGGAGATCAGTAGACATGGGATGATTAAGTTAATGGTGTAGAACAAGGGTAATCTCCTAATAATAAAGTAGTACGTGATGTCAGGGTATATTTCAGTGCAGCAATCGTACTTTTTGGAGTTGTACGTCCCAACAGCGTTGACTATCGCCCATTCCCCGCTCTCCCAGTAGTCCTTCAGGTCCACATTGCGCTCCATGCTCTCCAAGTCAATGTTGGCTTTGTCATACGTCCAAGAACCAAACTTCATCTTGCAGTTCTGCTGATCGAAAGGGAAGAAGGTGACGTCGATGCTGCAGGAGCTCTTGTAGATAGCAGGCGGGATCCACTGTACCTTCCCGTTGTGAAACAGGTGAGCTTTCGTCATGTGAGTGATCGCGAACTCCCCATCTGCACTGTAAGAGGAACGAAGAGAATCTTATTGAGTTGTTCATGTAACAGTGTCTAACGTGGCAAAGAAATAACATATCGAGAGGGAATAAATGCATTAAACATCCATTATGGAATGTTTAGTATTTATCTTGTTTTAGAATCCCAAAAAAGAAAAGTTAAAAAATATCTTGAGCTTGGAGATAATATAATCTATATAATAATCTCAGTTTTATTATGTTATCTCTGGGACATGCAAGATATTATTCTCAAATATATCTTATTAGATTTAGGTACATGTCAACTAGAGTCCCAAGAGGCTAAACTTTGCCGCCACCAGATTCCTCTGTGCTGTTGCGGCATTCCTGCAGTTGCAGGGGATTTCAGTTTCACTGTGGATGTGAGAACCATCTAACTAAGTCATGTGCAGCTCCTGACCAGTATTGCCGGTCAGTTGAATATCACTCAGATACAACGGCGATATATTTTATTAGTAAATCATGGCATTAGGGGGTTTTCGATCCCTGCAATAAGCGTCAAAACCTTTTTAATAAGTAGGGGTCACAATCCCTTAATGATAGCAACGTTGTGATCACATTAACAAAGATTATAAAATATTATGTCAAACACATTTTGAGCTCTTTTTAATCATCCGCTTGTTGAATCCGTACCTGGCCGCTTCAGTACATTTAAGTGGCAGCTAGGGGGCGCTCACTCTTAAGTTATAGCAGTGACAATAAATTGTCTCTAATGTATACTGCACTATTCCTAAGGTATGTTGACTCAAAATTATAATCCATCTAAAACCGACTTGTTAAACGTCAGCCTTTAGCCATCGGGAATGTTCAGCATTTGTCTGTGCTGATAGCATAGTGCTAGAATTTGTTTAATAAGTAGAACTGTGTTCATAGGGTTTATACATACTGATATATGGTAAATAGGTTAAGAATAGTTTTCTTATTTAGAATAATTATCAGACCTGTGGATCATCACAAAATCGCTAGCGGAGGACATGATTTTGTCTCCGCAGAGGTCTATTCTTGGAGCCCTTTCTAGGCTTCTTATTTTAAGCAGCATGGGATCCGCTGATTTATAAATCACAGTTGACTCGGAAGGATATGGAACGCGGTTTTCCGAGAATTAACTAATTTGCGGCAAGAGACAAAGATGGAGAAATGTTTCCTAGACTGAAATAACAGGGAAAAAAAAATCTATTTCAAAATAGTTTCTCAAAGACAGAATCGTAGCCTCTGTTATTTTCGCTTTATGCAGCAGACTCCCCTGTGAGAGGACATTACAATGCCCGATTGTTAATACCTAGGGAGGGGAGCTCACACAGGCTCACGCTAAGAATTGTTTAGCTGTTTGTGTGGACTGGCTTAGGGAGCCTTGTTCTGGGAAGTGAAAATTAAAGTATAACACAGAAGAACTAAAATGTAATTTAGATTTCCATTTAGACATTCTTCCGTTCTATAATCTCAGCCCTGCTCATTATGACCTCTCTTATAGGGTACAATAAATGGCTACATATATTTGTAGCAATGGAATTCTATATAACAGAAAACATTTGTCAGGAGATAAGAACAGACAACAGAGTTACAGAGAATCAGCAGTTTGATATTTGGGACCGCCTTTCACATAAATGTGGCAATGTATAGTGATCCACGTCTTAAAGCTTTTCTGCATGAACAAAGCTAGTTATTGAGTCTTCTTTCCTTGTATGTTTTTACCTTTTTTTTGGGGGTAGGAATTGGTGTTAAAGGTCCACATAAAATAATTGTGTCTTACTAAACTGATTCCACTGGGTGCACAACTTGCTAGAATATATCTTAGTACTTGCAAGAAAACTTCTGCCTGAAATGACCTGTTGAAGGCTCAGAAACACAATATCGTCATCCCCTCCACTTTAAATAGGATTTACTATTGTTTTAGTTCCTGCTGAACTTGTAATTTGAAACCTCTGATCATTATATAGTCTTTTTCTGGATGTTGCAAAATGGCCCTGCCTCCCTCTCCTTTCTCTGATCCCTTCCTCCTTTCCATCTCCTATTCCCTATCTGTCATTATATAATGTTGATTTGTAATTTTTCAGAATATTTAAGAAAAACTTGTCTACATGCTCCTATTATGATCTGATACTATTTCAAAATGTTCATATCAGGAGCAGTAATATGATTTTCATCATGCCTTATATTTAATCTGTTTATTCTGTAAAAGTCAATAAAACTTATTTAAATGATGAATGATTTCCACAGCATCGGTAAAGAGCCACAAGGGTTTAGGACTAAGGTGACAGAAAACTCTGGCAGCATTTGTGACTGGTCCTGAAATAAAATATTTATCCATGTCACTTAGTCAGGAGCAGTGACATGATGTGAGGAGGGGAATGGAGGCAGCAGGAAGCCACAGACTGAGAGCTATATAGTGGAAGGAGCAGGGTCCTCCAGCAGCACAGAGTATATCAGGAGATGAGTGATGCGTTAGTGAGCATAGGGCTGCATGTGACAGGGGCAGTGACATCATGTGAGGAGGGGAATGGAGGCAGCAGGAAGCCACAGACTGAGAGCTATATAGTGGAAGGAGCAGGGTCCTCCAGCAGCACAGAGTATATCAGGAGATGAGTGATGTGTTAGTGAGCATAGGGCTGCATGTGACAGGGGCAGTGACATCATGTGAGGAGGGGAATGGAGGCAGCAGGAAGCCACAGACTGAGAGTTATATAGTGGAAGGAGCAGGGTCCCCCAGCAGCACAGAGTATATCAGGATAGGAGTGATGTGTTAGTGAGGACAGGGCTGTATGTGACAGGGGCAGTGACATGATGTGAGGAGAGGAATGGAGGCAGCAGGAAGCCACAGACTGAGAGCTATATAGTGGAAGGAGCAGGGTCCTCCAGCAGCACAGAGTATATCAGGAGATGAGTGATGTGTTAGTGAGGACAGGGCTGCATGTGACAGGGGCAGTGACATGATGTGAGGAAGGGAATGGAGGCAGCATGAAGCCACAGACTGAGAGTTATATAGTGGAAGGAGCAGGGTCCCCAGCAGCACAGAGTATATCAGGAGATGAGTGATGTGTTAGTGAGGACAGTGCTGCATGTGACAGGGGCAGTGACATGATGTGAGGAAGGGAATGGAGGCAGCATGAAGCCACAGACTGAGAGTTATATAGTGGAAGGAGCAGGGTCCTCCAGCAGCACAGATTATATCAGGAGATGAGTGATGTGTTAGTGAGGACAGGGCTGCATGTGACAGGGGCAGTGACAAGATGTGAGGATGGGAATAGAGGCAGCAGGAAACCACAGACTGAGAGCTATATAGCGGAAGGAGCAGGGTCCAGGGTCCCCAGCAGCACAGAGTATATCAGGAGATGAGTGATATGTTAGTGAGGACAGGGCTGCATGTGACAGGGGCAGTGACATGATGTGAGGAGGGGAATGGAGGCAGCATGAAGCCACAGAGTTATATAGTGGAAGGAGCAGGGTCCCCCAGCAGCACAGATTATATCAGGAGATGAATGATGTATTAGTGAGGACAGGGCTGCATGTGACAGGGGCAGTGACATGATGTGAGCAGGGGAATGGAAGCAGCAGGAAGCCACAGACTGAGAGTTATATAGCGGAAGGAGCAGGATCCCCAGCAGCACAGTGTATATCAGGAGATTAGTGATGTGTTAGTGAGGACAGGGCTGTATGTGACAGGGGCAGTGACATGATGTGAGGAGGGGAATTGAGGCAGCAGGAAGACACAGACTAAGAGTTATATAGAGAAAGAAGCAGGGTCCCAGCAGCACAGAGTATATCAGGAGATGAGTGATGTGTTAGTGAGGACAGGGCTGCATGTGACAGGGGCAGTGACATGATGTGAGGAGGGGAATGGAGGCAGCATGAAGCCACAGACTGAGAGTTATATAGTGGAAGGAGCAGGGTCCCCCAGCAGCACAGATTATATCAGGAGATGAGTGATGTATTAGTGAGGACAGGGCTGCATGTGACAGGGGCAGTGACATGATGTGAGGAGGGGAATGGAGGCAGCAGGAAGCCACAGACTGAGAGTTATATAGTGGAAGGAGCAGGGTCCCCCAGCAGCACAGAGTATATCAGGAGATGAGTGATGTGTCAGTGAGGACAGGGCTGCATGTGACAGGGGCAGTGACACGATGTGAGGAGGGGAATGGAGGCAGCAGGAAGCCACAGACTGAGAGTTATATAGTGGAAGTAGTAAAGTTTTCCAGCAACGCATAGTAGAGATGTGAGGCTAATGTCAAACATGCCTCTATAGAAAACAAAATTCAACTTGTTATATATATATATATTGTCCAATTATTCAGATAACTTAAAAATAGATCTAGTAGTGACATCTCATGGTATAATTGCTGCAATTTTAGTATCTCAGAAAAGGTGAGATTCGACCACTCAGATAAGGGCTTTACTCAATTCCAGTACCCGGATGTTAAAGCAAAACACAAGATAGACCATAGACAACACCAGTGGTCATAGTCTGTCAATTTTGTTAGTTTGTAAGGTAAGATGTATTTTTCCATACTTTATGCATATTATAATTACACTGTGTATGTAACAACATGTGGCATGTAACAGAAAGTAATGGTGAGATGGAAAACCCTGTGTTTGCCCCTGTGATAGTTCCCAGTCTTTAGAATACTAAGCTTGTCCCTGAGTTGGAGAAGCCAAGAGAATATATTACATGAGTGGGAGAGGAAACAATAAATGACATAGAACAGTTAGTTTGTGTAATTGATACTGATTGATGGGAGAATTATTGGGGTTATAAGGGGCAGGTAAGGAACGGATAACAGTGAAAACATGGGGTGTAACGCTGTGATTTACGGGCGATGGAGGAACGGATCTCCCCTGAATGACCAGCCATGGGGACACAATGAACTCTATTATTTAGAGATGTGACACAATAAATATGTCATCATGAATTATTACGTCTGCTAAACATCTGAATGTGCTGCATGCCAGAAGAGCAGGATAATTACTTTGTTATGCAAAACGCAGGCTCTGAATGGAATTGACAGGCTTCTCGGCAACTGAACTCATTAAACCACTAAATTAATTTGACATTAGAGAGAGGAAAGCAATTCATTCCTCCCAGCCACAAAAAATAATTCTTGCAAAATCTGTCACATACAATATGTATCAGTTTCAAAACACACAGACACACACACACACACACAGACACACACACACACACACACACACACACACACACACACACACACACAGACACACACAGACACACACACACACACACACACACACACACACACACACACACAGACACACACACACACACACAGACACACACACACACACAGACACACACACACACACACACACACACACACAGACACGCACACACACACGCATGCACACACACATGCACAGACAGACACACACACAGACACACACAGACACGCACGCACACAGACACACACACACACACACACAGACACGCACGCACACACACATGCACAGACAGACACACACACGCACATACACATGCAAAGACAGACACACACTGCCACAGACACACACTGCCACATACACACACTGCCACAGACACACACTGCCACATACACACACTGCCACAGGCACACACTGCCACAGACACACACTGCCACATACACACACTGCCACAGACACACACTGCCACAGACACACACATGCAAAGACAGACACACACTGCCACATACACACACTGCCACAGACACACACTGACACATACACACACTGCCACAGGCACACACTGCCACAGACACACACTGCCACAGGCACACACATGCAAAGACAGACACACACTGCCACAGACACACACTGCCACAGACACACACTGCCACAGACACACACTGCCACAGGCACACACTGACACAGGCACACACATGCAAAGACAGACACACACTGCCACAGACACACACTGCCACAGGCACACACTGCCACAGACACACACTGACACATACACACACTGCCACAGACACACACTGACACATACACACACTGCCACAGACACACACTGCCACAGACACACACTGACACATACACACACATGCAAAGACAGACACACACTGCCACATACACACACTGCCACAGACACACACATGCAAAGACAGACACACACTGCCACAGACACACACTGCCACAGACACACACTGCCACAGACACACACATGCAAAGACAGACACACACTGCCACAGACACACACTGCCACAGACACACACTGCCACAGACACACACATGCAAAGACAGACACACACTGCCACAGACAGACACTGACACATACACACACTGACACATACACACACTGCCACAGACACACACTGCCACATACACACACTGCCACAGACACACACTGCCACAGACACACACTGACACATACACACACTGCCACAGACACACACTGACACATACACACACTGCCACAGACACACACTGACACATACACACACATGCAAAGACAGACACACACTGCCACATACACACACTGCCACATACACACACTGCCACAGACACACACTGACACATACACACACTGCCACAGACACACACTGCCACAGACAGACACTGACACATACACACACTGACACATACACACACTGCCACAGACACACACTGCCACAGACACACACTGCCACATACACACACTGCCACAGACACACACTGACACATACACACACTGCCACAGACACACACTGACACATACACATACTGACACATACACACACTGCCACAGACACACACTGCCACAGACACACACTGACACATACACACACTGCCACAGACACACACTGACACATACACACACTGCCACATACACACACTGACACATACACACACTGCCACAGACACACACTGACACATACACACACTGCCACAGACACACACTGCCACAGACACACACTGCCACATACACACACTGCCACAGACACACACTGACACATACACACACTGCCACAGACACACACTGACACATACACATACTGACACATACACACACTGCCACAGACACACACTGCCACAGACACACACTGACACATACACACACTGCCACAGACACACACTGACACATACACACACTGCCACATACACACACTGACACATACACACACTGCCACAGACACACACTGACACATACACACACTGCCACAGACACACACTGCCACAGACACACACTGCCACAGACACACACTGACACAGACACACACTGACACATACACACACTGCCACAGACACACACTGACACATACACACACTGCCACAGACACACACTGCCACAGACACACACTGCCACAGACACACACTGACACAGACACACACTGACACATACACACACTGACACATACACACACTGCCACAGACACACACTGACACATACACACACTGCCACAGACACACACTGCCACAGACACACACTGACACAGACACACACTGCCACAGACACACACTGACACATACACACACTGCCACAGGCACACACTGACACATACACACACTGCCACAGACACACACATCGTTGACGAGTAAGATAAAAGCGTTGAGCCGCTGGACACCACCGGCTATGCTCATTTCCGGGTACTACGGTACCAGAACATTTCCCAAACGGTGATGTTATGTTACATTGCCGCGAACTGCCTCTTCCACCATTCCGCGGCACGCTACGGGAAATTCAATTCCCTCCATAGCCAACTTGATGGAAAGTACAAATGCTGGAAACTATTTCAGCCACTCATCGATCCAGTTCAGTTTGACGACCTTGGATTTTTGGTTCCAACATATTGAAATTCATTATGGTGCGATCCCCACGGGGAGCATTTCCTCACTACTAAGCTGAACTTGAAATTTGAGTGCAAAGTCAGAGTCTGAAGTTTGTGTTCCCAACTTATTAAAATAAATCATAAAATATTATAATACACAATATTGCCCTTTCTTCCAGGCAAAATATGTTTTTTGTGTGTTATTAATTCAAGCTGTGAAAATTGCTGTGTTCCAAAAGTTGAAAACTGCTACAAATACGTTACAATGTTGCCATTTAAGCTCAATCATGGATAAACCTGTTCTCCTTTGCCAAATTTAGCTCAATTTATTTTGGTCTATCAAAAGTTTGAAAATAAATCCCAAATTTTCAAAACTGGTTCTAGATCCTTTTTGAAACAATTTCAAACATCTCTGGTGGAAAATGAACTTTGGCAGCATTGTTGTCCAAACTAAAGGTTTGCCTCAAAACGCCCATATTTCTTCTGGGTGCAAGGCGGCCTTTAGAGGTACTTACTTGTTGTACAGTACAATGTCTGGTATCCAGATCATCTCTGAGGGGACCCGTATGGAGGTGACATTATCATAATCTGCGGGGTTCCATCGTAATTTATAGTCATTCCATTCCTGAAACACAACACAAACACAATAGGCGTTATAACTCTTGTCTGTCTGATGTACAAAAGTACTGTAGCTGTTTAAAATACTTTTAAAAGTAGGAACTTGTCTAAAATCTGACTTTAATACAAAGACAGGTCTTAAGGGAAAGGAATGAAGACAGGTCAAATGTGGAACATTAAATATATTAAAAATGGACAGTGTGTTGTCCAAAAAGAAGATGGTAACTACTACTTTAGGTGGTTGTCCTGAGTTTTATTAACAATTTAGTAAGGATTCTAAAACTCTTAAAATATTTTTAGCCATAATTGCCAGATTTTAATTAAAATGTGACCCAGTCCCATATAATATTATTCAGAATACTCCTGGTTTTATAAGTAGAAAGGACTCCTAGTATAAACTTACTAGGAACTATGTTGGAATAATACTATATTTAGATTAGTAAGTGACTTCATATGAAACATCCCTTTGCAAGGCAGCGCCGCTTTAAATTTAAGCTGTCATCTCAACGAACTCCCGCGAGTTGGCAAAACCGGAGATTGATACATTTACCCCCAGGTGGGATACCTAAAAACGAACTAAAATGTCATCAACTAAAACTACTGAAGTTAAATCACAAAAATAAGAGACAATTTTATTAGGATTAATAACTTTATTACATGTAATTCTTTTAAACTTTAATGTCCAATGCAAAGTCAAATCTAGAATTTTGGTACAAATTGTTTGTCCTGCCACTAGCAAAATTCCCAGTCGGTGAAATTTTGTCACCTTGAACTAGTTACAAAAAAAAGGATTAGAAACCTTGTAACGTTATTAAAATTGATTGACAGAACGAAACTGGTTGGATTCACTGGATGATAAATATTGACATTGAATTATGCAGCAATGTTAATTTATTATAGTGTTATAAATGTTGTAAGTTCGATCTGGTGATCAGTTTAGTAAATCAAGACTTGGACAAAATCAGGATCGGGAAATTTTTACTAAATCAGTAAAAGGACATTATCCCTGTGACCACAAGAGTAGGCGGGTCACCGCGATGGACCCCACCGGGGTCCTAGACACCTGACCCCTGAGGCTCCTCTCTAAAATTATTTGGCAAAAGTAATCCTAAAATGTCCTGGGCCAAATAAGAAATAGGGTAGAAAGAAATGAATAAGTACTTGATTGAAACGTAAAATAATCCGAATTACCCTTACATAGTCGTAACGTTAGCCCAAATCCTAAATCTGAACCTGCCCCAAATAATAACCTTGCAATCAACGTAAGTCGAAGACCTCAGCCAACAGAGGTCCAACCCGGAAACGGAACTCAAACGATAAAACTGATATCCAAGTTACATTATAATCCACAATTTGTACAAGTGATTTTGACTTTATAATGTTGTATGTAACCCCTCATGAGTGCAAATGGATATAGAGCCTACTAAGGTGATATTTGCCCTGTGACCACTATTGTCTCATTTTGTCACTATTGGTGCGTTCAGTCCTCTCTAAACATCATCTACTTGGTGCCTGATACGCTGCATCGGGAACTAGTTCGGATAGAATGGGGCTTTTTGAATTTTATTTACATTCTGGTATTTAAGGGACCTCTGAGCTGCTCTGTCCCGTGGCCTCACGTCCCCTTATTAAAGGACTGCCGTGGAACATCTGGACTGTCCATTATTTTCTTTATTGTGCTATAATTTAAAGATTATGGTCGGTTCTCCATTTAATGAATGGAGTGTATCCGGGACTCTGGTCTGACGGGCTGCCCAGCCTTCCAGTTGAAACTCTTTTGGTCTGGGAACTTGAACTGACAGTGCAAACAGTGGAGGTCCCAGCTATGTGATATGGTTTTGCTAATTGGAAAAAAGAGGTGTTTTTATAAAAAAAAGGTAACACATAAAAAATGACTGAACATGTGACTAGTTTCAGGTTTGCTTATTACAGACCATTGGAAGACTTTACTGCAGGATATATTTATAACAGGTACCATTCTGCAAAAGGTCACAGGTACAGAAGCTATTGTATATTATGTCCAGAGGCTGGAAGCTAGAATGGACATGTAGGAAGAGGATGTATGAAGGTGTACAGGTAATACAGGTAACCAGGCTGAGCAGATAGCAGGACTGGCATGTCACTGATATAGCATATATCGCTGATACAGGAAACAGAAATTAAGAATATAGACACAATGCTGGTACTGAGGATGCACTGGTAAAAGGACTGGCATGGCACTGGTAGAATTAGGCTGCACGGGTACAGGACTGAATAAACTGGCTTTCACACTAATAATGGTTTGTGTCAGCGGGTCAGGAGCAGAATGATTACCAACTAATGGCAAGAAGACAGGGCCAGAACAGGAACCAGACATTGGCAGCAGAATCAAAGAGAAGATTACAAAAACAAGCCGAGGTCAGGGGTTTGAGAAGTCCACAAGGTCAGTTTCCAGAAAAATCAGTCAGGAAAAACGACAGCAGGTTCAGAAATTGCAGGGCTAGCAACATCAATGACTTCACACGACTCTGATACAAAATGCCCCTTTTAGAGAGTAACAATCAGGGATGAGAGGCAGCAGGAGAGTGGTGAGCTCTCTCAGGGAAAACTGACAGCCGATCTCTTCTTTTTACGAGTGCAGGATCGTGGCATTAATAAGGAACCTCTCAAGGTAAGTTGGCCTGTCTACATATGCTATGTTTTCGCCTGGGCTATCTTTCCCTATACTTCACATCTCCACTGCTTTAATGCTGTGAGCTGCACAAGAAGGTCAGCCTGGGAGAGAGCATATAGAACACATAAAGATCACATTGAATTAAATGTTCCATCGCAGGCGAACAGGGTCTTTGCAAAAATAAACATTTATTTGCTTAAGTACTATAGAATACCACATATCCTGATTTTAAAAAACATAATGGTTCAGTAAAATGTCTCTCTTCGACATACCTCCCAACAATCCCTGTTTGTTCAGAGTACAGTCTTGATTTTTGGCAGGAAAAGGAAACCTGGCATTTTCAAATTAGGGTGAGGGCATACCGAAACAGGGTTTGGTCAGTTGGAGTGTTGGCATGACCTGCGTGGATTAGTAATGCCCATCAGTAGCAATACTACTCAGGAAGTTACTTAGTTGTAGCAGTAATGACTGGGAAGATATCAATTAGTAGCAGTGATACCCTAGTAATATACCCATCAGTAATACCCACTAGGATGCCCAGTTGTGGCTATAATGTCCAGTAAGATGTCCATTAGTTGCAGGAATGCCAATCAGGATGCCCATTAGTAAATAACCAGTAATGCTCACTCCCTTGCCGCTCTATCTCCTCCACCCTGCAGTGTCTTCAGTCTCCTAGGCTAGTAAGCTGGTCGTTGCACTTTCCTGCAGATGATAACTATTACAGTTAATAAAAAACCTGTCGCTACGTAAGTGGGAGAGAGCTGAGATAAAAGCATGCCTTGTAAGCAAATGTTGAGACTAAATTGTAGCTGTCATGGAGTTTGGAATAGGCCTTGAAACCCCGCTCTAGATAGACTTACCCCCAGAGAGGTGAGGAGTCTAACGGTGGAGAGGTATTCACCAGGGATCTCCACAAAGGAGTATAGACTTAGCTGCTCTCTAGCCGCAGGTCGCGGTCCTATAAGGGGGATTAGAGCAGGGTGAGATGGAACCGTGGAGTGGAGCAGGACTGCTGGACCATAAATGCAGAGGTTCAGGTGAACGAGAGTGAACCAAAGCGTTGAGGTCTTTATAAAGCGAATAGTTGAGAACAGGACTGATTATGAGGCACGAGGTTCCTGCAACAATACCGCAGGTCTTGATCGTGGAACAGGTAACACAGGATACCAACTGATAGGTGGTAAACTGCAGATAACTGATGCCCTGAGATCCCTGGAAAGCAAATAGCTTGAGAACGGGACCGATGATGAGGCACGAGGTTCTTGCAATAATACCACAGGTCTTGCTGGTAGAACAGGTAACACAGGATACCGATGTGCAGACAGGAGCCAGAGAGAACAGCATCCTAGCAGGTAAGGAGACCTGAAGATCTGGCAACTTAGTAGAGAAGCAGTTGCTTTAAATAAACAGAGCTGACAGGCAATTAGCCAATTAAGATAATGCAGGAAGTTTTAAAAAGACCAGATGTGCGCCTGCTCAGTTCAGACCAGTAAGAGAATGCAGGGAGTGAGAACCAAGGGAAACAGATAAGAACAGTGAACGAAATGCAGGTTAGCTGGTACAATGTGTGACAATAGAGTTGTCTTATGTCACTCCTCCCTGGCTCACAAGTGCATGCAAGGTCACATGATCACATCACATGACTGTGACATAGAGCACCGCATACGGCTCGCTCCTTGTTCCACCATGAGAATCATTCCAGCGGGTTGCAGGAAAGGAGCGGAGTCATATAAATATAAAAAATAAACAAAATAACCTCTCCATCTGACTCTGTGGACCTGGCACAGAAATAAAAATCCTGGGACTCTCCTAGAAAATTCGGGATTGTTGGCAGCGGCAGTTCAAACTAGGAAATAGCACTTCCCACTGTGTGTAGGTGACAGGACTTTAAGAAAGTTTAAATGACGTGAGGATAATTTTGTATATTGCAGTAAACATTAATTAAAATGTTTTTTTAGAAAATACTTTGCTCTGTTTGCAGAGTGTATTTTCACAGTCACAGTTAGAGTGGGGGCAGGAGATTTATCTCACGTAATGAGTGTGGGGAATTATATTTCATCGGCAGATGTGAGTCACGGAAGACAGGAAATACCGATAATTAATTAATTCATGGGGTATAAATATCACAGCACTAAACTTAGTAAGTAAGCTTGTCTGCAGATTTATTATAGTAAAATGAGTTAGAAGCAAATTACTGACAATCAGTTTAACTCATTTGGGCTCTCAAATGGTTGTATCTTGCTATTTGGGATGGGCAAGGCTGGAGCTTTGGATCCATACAGGTATAAATATATTTTATTTCATGTGCATTTTAGGAAGCAAAATGGTCCTAAGTAGCCAAGAATAAAACCTTCCCACCATCATTATTCTAATAGACACTTTGTGGTCTATTATTTATCAATGCACATCCATAAGTCTGACTTTCTATCGCCGCAATCTATCAATAAAATATCAAGGGAGCAGATGAGCCGCACTCTACCGCCTCTTGGATACTGGTCCGATACGTAAACAGTCAACTTATAGATTACAGTCTCAAGCGATATGCGCATTGCATGAACCGGTAAACAAAAAAAAATTAAAAACACATTTTAACATTTTTACACATAGAAAAAATTCAAGAATACACAATTTTTCCGTGATTTTCTTTTGCTATCGCCATCCTGAGATTAAAGGATTGCGGTGGTACTTGTACTACCGTGATCCACGATTCTTGTTAAATAGCAAGTAATCGTTAGGAAAACACCCATCTTCACTGCCTAACGGACTTTTCGCCCTCTGACAAATAGACCCCTCTATATAGCTATTTCCAACCGTCCCAGTCACCATCGCAATTTCTGTAGGCAAAAGGGGTGTGACCCATATGGAAATTGTGTCCTTAAAGGAAATGGCAATTCAGGAAGGGGGCTTATTTTTCAGATGTTCCAAATGGAAATGTTGCGGGCATACCTCTCAACTGTCCCGGATTTTGAGCGGGACAGTCACGATTTTAGGACTCTGACGCGTCCGAGGACATGTTTGTCCAATGGGTGGGAATGTTGGGGGAAGGGAGGTGTGTAATGGACAGCCTAGCGCTTAGCAGCACTAGGAAGCACCCTGGGGGCGTGGCCAGGATGCGACAGGGGAATGGTCACGCCCCCAGAGAGCTGCCCGGTGCTGCTGGGGGCGTGACCGTTCCCCTGTGGCATCCTGGTCACGCCCCATTTGTGCCTTCTAGTACTGGGATATTGAATATGTACATTGACAGAAGGCGTGAAACAGGGGCACTGTGCAACTTCAACTGCCAGCGTGCACTACCAGCTAAAGGGTACATCAGCAATCGTTCCAGCACCCGATACCTATAGGCAAACCTCCTCCCTGTTGGTAATGGGCAGGAATTGTGCCAGTGGGCTACAATATCCCAGCCAATACCAAACTCCCGCGAAGAGATGATGCTGCCCGCGTACTGCACAAGGCAAGACGAGAGATTGCAGAGCTGAGCTGTGCATTGCCAGCAGGGGAGCGACTAGGGCTCTTATGCCAGCCATGGCCGGATTAAGGGGGGGGCACAGGGGGCACGTGCCCCGGGCCCCCCTCTCTCTGAGGGCCCCCCGCCGCCGGCCGCCAGCTGATCGGATCACCTGTCAGTTGGTGATCCGATTCTGCTGCTTGTGCGGCCCCCCTGACGCAGGCGCACCGCCCCCCGCAGAATTTGACAGCTGCCCTGATGTACAGCAGCCGCGGTGCTGTACATCAGGCTATTCTAAGATGGCCGAAATGGAGCTGCTGCGCATGTGCAGCAGCAGCTCCTCACATACCAAAAGCTACTGGGATGCTGTGCTGAACGTGGCTGCCAAGGTGACTCACACATTCACTTGGAATATGTATGTATATATGTACGTACGTATGTATGTATGTATGTATGTATGTGTGTATGTATATGTGTGTATATATATATATATATATATATATATATATGTATATGTGTGTGTGTGTATGTATATGTTAATTAAACATTTAATAGAAGAGGCATAAGTACTTTAATTACTAACAAAATAGGGGATCCCATAACATATTTGTTGTGTGTGTCTACGTATATATATATATATATATATATACCGCACATTAAAAAGAAAGAAACATTTATAACATGTCAATAATTTTGATATATATATATATATTTATGTTAAAACTGATGTCATTTTATCAGTGTTTCTTTTTTTTTTTTAATGTGCCGTATCAATACTATTTTCTGAGACGGGCTGGGATGGGGAGCTGGGGGGCATATGCCCGCTGGGCTGGGCAGAAAAAAAAGGACTATTTTGGGCCGGTCCCTGCACTGGCCCAAGTCTCTATTACTTGGTGGCTGGCCCCTCCTCCAAGACCAGCCACCTTCTATCATTGGCTGCGGATTCCTACGATCCGTCCTCCCCTTCCCCCATGTGTGGCTGCTATTGGTGTCACATGGGACGTGCACCACATGACAGGTGCCGTCCCATGTGTGAAGAGAAACAAGGTCATACAGCGAGCGGATAAAACAAAGTTAGTGGGGGTAGTACGTTAATATAATGTGTGTGTGAGGGGGGTAGTATGTTAATATAATGTGTGTGTGAGGGGGGTAGTACGTTAATATAATGTGTGTGTGAGGGGAGTAGTACGTTAATATAATGTGTGTGTGAGGGGGGTAGTACGTTAATATAATGTGTGTGTGAGGGGGGTAGTACGTTAATATAATGTGTGTGTGAGGGGGGTAGTACGTTAATATATTGTGTGTGTGAGGGGGGTAGTACGTTAATATAATGTGTGTGTGAGGGGGGTAGTACGTTAATATATTGTGTGTGTGAGGGGGGTAGTACGTTAATATAATGTGTGTGTGAGGGGGGTAGTACGTTAATATAATGTGTGTGTGAGGGGGGTAGTACGTTAATATAATGTGTGTGTGAGGGGGGTATTACGTTAATATATTGTGTGTGTGAGGGGGGTAGTACGTTAATATATTGTGTGTGTGAGGGGGGTAGTACGTTAATATAATGTGTGTGTGAGGGGGGTAGTACGTTAATATAATGTGTGTGTGAGGGGGGTAGTACGTTAATATAATGTGTGTGTGAGGGGGGTAGTACGTTAATATATTGTGTGTGTGAGGGGGGTAGTACGTTAATATAATGTGTGTGTGAGGGGGGTAGTACGTTAATATATTGTGTGTGTGAGGGGGGTAGTACGTTAATATAATGTGTGTGTGAGGGGGGTAGTACGTTAATATAATGTGTGTGTGAGGGGAGTAGTACGTTAATATAATGTGTGTGTGAGGGGGGTAGTACGTTAATATAATGTGTGTGTGAGGGGGGTAGTACGTTAATATAATGTGTGTGTGAGGGGGGTAGTACGTTAATATAATGTGTGTGTGAGGGGGGTAGTACGTTAATATATTGTGTGTGTGAGGGGGGTAGTACGTTAATATAATGTGTGTGTGAGGGGGGTAGTACGTTAATATATTGTGTGTGTGAGGGGGGTAGTACGTTAATATAATGTGTGTGTGAGGGGGGTAGTACGTTAATATAATGTGTGTGTGAGGGGAGTAGTACGTTAATATAATGTGTGTGTGAGGGGGGTAGTACGTTAATATAATGTGTGTGTGAGGGGAGTAGTACGTTAATATAATGTGTGTGTGAGGGGGGTAGTACGTTAATATAATGTGTGTGTGAGGGGGGTAGTACGTTAATATATTGTGTGTGTGAGGGGGGTAGTACGTTAATATAATGTGTGTGTGAGGGGAGTAGTACGTTAATATAATGTGTGTGTGAGGGGGGTAGTACGTTAATATAATGTGTGTGTGAGGGGGGTAGTATGTTAATATATTGTGTGTGTGAGAGGGGTAGTACGTTAATATAATGTGTGTGTGAGGGGAGTAGTACGTTAATATAATGTGTGTGTGAGGGGGGTAGTACGTTAATATAATGTGTGTGTGAGGGGGGTAGTACGTTAATATAATGTGTGTGTGAGGGGGGTAGTACGTTAATATAATGTGTGTGTGTGTGTGTGAGAGGGGTAGTACGTTAATATAATGTGTGTGTGAGGGGGGTAGTATGTTAATATATTGTGTGTGTGAGGGGGGTAGTATGTTAATATAATGTGTGTGTGAGGGGGGTAGTATGTTAATATAATGTGTGTGTGAGGGGGGTAGTACGTTAATATAATGTGTGTGTGAGGGGGGTAGTACGTTAATATAATGTGTGTGTGAAGGGGGTAGTACGTTAATATAATGTGTGTGTGAGGGGGGTAGTACGTTAATATAATGTGTGTGTGAGGGGGGTAGTACGTTAATTTAATGTGTGTGTGAGGGGGGTAGTACGTTAATATAATGTGTGTGTGAGGGGGGTAGTACGTTAATATAATGTGTGTGTGTGTGTGAGGGGGGTAGTATGTTAATATAATGTGTGTGTGAGGGGGGTAGTATGTTAATATATTGTGTGTGTGAGGGGGGTAGTATGTTAATATATTGTGTGTGTGAGGGGGGTAGTATGTTAATATAATGTGTGTGTGAGGGGGTAGTATGTTAATATATTGTGTGTGTGAGGGGGGTAGTATGTTAATATAATGTGTGTGTGAGGGGGGTAGTACGTTAATATAATGTGTGTGTGAGGGGGTAGTATGTTAATATATTGTGTGTGTGAGGGGGGTAGTATGTTAATATAATGTGTGTGTGAGGGGGTAGTATGTTAATATAATGTGGGATGGAAGGGGGTTCTTAATTTAACTTGGATTGCAGGTGGATGCTAATTATTTAATGGGTGATCTTTTATTCGTGGAGTGATGGTGGGGCAATTTAATATAATAGTGTTGGCTATCAATTTAAGATGGGGTGATTGGACCTTTAAATTTGATGCTGGGGTGGTTTGGAAGCTCATAAATAAATGTGTCGTGTTTTGGGGAAAATTAGGTCTGTTTATTAAATGTGAATATGAATTATTTAATGCCGTGGATGATTGTGGAAAATGGTTATATATTTTAAACATAAATGCCATTTAATTTATTGATAGGGCTTTTTCGAGGGAGGGAAATATGTTTATATATTACATGGGAATACTATTGATTTAACATCGGGGTTGGTTGGAATTTTCTAATTTTCATGTACCCATTTTTTTACCAAATAGGGCCCCCAACATTCCAAGATCCAGACAAGCAGCAACTGAGCTAAAGACACCAGCAGCCACAGGTGGAGAAAGTGACAAAAACAGGTAGGAGAGAGCAGGACAGTCTTCCAACTGTTCTGAATCTGGTCCGGCAGTCCTGAATTTGGGTGACTGTCTCGTGTAGTCAGGATTGGGTCCAACTACAGGAACAGTTGGGAGGTATGTCCCACTTCACACTGTACTGCTGGTGAAGGCAGAGCTGCGTGCACCTAACAGTAGTGCACACTGCATTGCCTGTGTGTTTGTCTAAAATGATAACCATGTTACATCATATGGGCCCCCCTGTCTAAAGTGCCCCGGGCCCCCCAGAGCCTTAATCCAGCTCTGGTGCCAGCCCTGCCCATCACTCACATAGGAATACTGGTAATCTTTCATTTTATTATGCTGCAGCTTCTTCTGTCGGACTCTGATACCAACTGCTGTGCCCCTAGTTTCTCTATATTAGTTCCTGTGTTTGGCTCCTGGTCCACCTAACGGAAGCACAACCAAGGGTACATACTGAGGTATCTCCTTCTTCTTGGTAAACTTCTGTCATTAAATGCCAACGTGAGTTATATAGACATTAATAATAGTGCTATAATCAGATAATTCTTGGTGTTGGGTGCACTTCAGTGACCCTCGTTGGTTGACGTCACATACGGATATCTCTCGTGTTTTCTCCATCCTCACCCAGCTCCAAACCAAGCGCAATTTTCAATCATTTCCAGTAACTGGCAAATAGTAAAGTATTAAAACCAACGTCCAGTAAATTAAGCCTTTTTAGAAAATAAGTTTACATCATTAATGATTTGATCTCTCTTCTAGACAACTCATTAATGTATTTTTTTATATTGGTAGATGGTTTAGAAAGGCCAAGGTATTACGAGCGAAACACTTTGATGCCGAGTTCATATGCAATCACGGAGGGTCTTGTTTGGGCTGCTGAGTAAGCACCGCCGTCATTAGACCTTGGGAAGACGGCGATATCATGTTGTCACCTCTATTATTTGAGAAATGCATCCATAGACCCTGTCATATGCCATTAGTCTACAGACATACCGTCAACGTCACTCAGATTAAACTCCATTGTCTGTGTAATATTAGCACAGCCTATTACATTAATGGGCTCATTTATCATTGTCTCACAGCTGAAACTGCTCTGGTAAAACCATTTAGTATGAGAACTAAAAGGGAATATTTATATATTAACTAATGTAGACCAGAGACAGTAAAACTATTCTTGATTACTTTTTTATTAATGTTTAGAAATTAGACGATCGGTGTGACATCATTGTCACAAAAAAAACCAGTATATTTTTAATTTCTGTCAAATATTGTCCCATTCACATCAATACATTGCCCTGACAGCAGCTTCTGTGTATGATTCAGCATAGGGTTTTATATGATTACTTGCTGTTAATATTTTAATTATTAATTCACTCAGACAAACACACCTATTGTCTAAACCTGGTTGGAAATCATTTGTACTTAATTTAGGTGCAGGAGAACTTGACCAAATGATGGCAGTTTTATCAAACCTTCTAAAAAGAAAAAGTGGAGGTGTTGCCCATAGCAACCAATCAGATTTTAGCTATCATTTACCTAGTACATTCTAGAACACGATAGCTAGATTCTGATTGGCTGCTATGGTCAACACGTCCACTTTTTCTTATTAGAAGCTTTAATAAATCTACCCTTTAGTGTCACTACAATTCAAACAATGTTATGTTGTCAGTGTGTGTAAAGCTCTTGAGCAGAGGTGCAGGGGGACGGTGGGTGCATATTGGAGACCAATTTGGGCTTTTGGTCAACTGTGATAATTCTTGTGAATGGAAGTGACACAAACTCGGCAAATTCCTACGGAAGTTATTAGTATAACAGCATCTGTGGTATTACTCTAATGCCAGATCGCTGATCCTTTACCAGTAAGACTCCTTCGTATGTTTATCCTAACAACCATTTCATCCACCACTTTATTCAATGTAAAATAAAATAAAAAAATCTTCTTTCTTGATCTGTTATAGTACCACATGGAAATAAAAAATACCCCATAAAAAAAATTCCACCTGCTGAATACAAATGCCCCCCGATACACGATCAAAATTAACCGCCACCATCATCAGCCAATCGCAAGTGTTTTCTCCGCACTGGCCATCTGTGATTGGCTGGCAGTGAAAAGGAGTCCTGGGAAATCTAAGTGTGTGATTATTTGTGGTAGTTGTTTTTTATGGGGGTTTTTTACTAGCTCTCATTCCAACAATCTTGCTCCGAAAAAATTAATTGGGGTTATGCACAGCTCAATAAAATGTAGTGCACAGATGGCGGAAATGTAGGCGTTTGTGCGCAATTTGAGGCGCACAGTGGATCCAAAGCTGTATTTACACCGCAGAGCGTCTGTTTTGTCCTTTGTAAAATCCTCAGTGGAAAAGTCTGTGAGGTAAGGTACGTCTAGAAGAAGAAGATCTCGGATATATCTTCTTACAAGGTTCTGTAGGCGTGGAACGTCAACATTAAGCTGTTGAAATACAATGGGAAGGAGAATTTCCTCACCGATAAGTGACGTTATCAACGGTGGATGATCTTCAGCAAGTGGCTGAGATCTTCATTTCTATGCCCCTGGTGGGAGATGTCCATCAGTTGATCATGGATTATTGAAAGAGCATAAAATGGGATCAACTGTTAGGAAATATGTATTCCTCCTGGTGAAAGCTTTACTCCAAAAAGTACAACCAGGATTTTGTGGACAATGTTATAATATTCCCACTATAAAATCTGCACCAGTAACAGAATGAACTGGCTATGATCTAAAGATGGTCAGAGATTCTGTAGTAACACAGAAATAGTTGGCACTTTATCCGTCTCCGATCTCCCCAGTGTGTCAGCACTGATAGATTCAGTGTAACCTGCATTTAAAAGTGACTGGCATGTGAGGAGCTATTAGGTCCAGGATACACTGATTCTGCCAATCCTGGTCATAGGGCAGACCTTTCTGATTGAAAATAAATTAAATATACTCTAAGCAGTGTACACATATGTGGTATTCTATATTTAGAAGAAGTAAATGATTAATTTTCTGGTAACATTCCATGGTTGAGATGAATCGAAAACATTTTTATTTTTTCTAATTTCACTTTATTCCGTTTTGTACAATTAGCTATTTAATTTACTAAAATTAAAGCCCTGTCTGTTCTGAAAAATAATGGAAAGCTGCACTAGGCTGCACAAAGCAGTTACAAATTATTATTAGCTTAAACAACACATAGCAAAGCTATTCTTCCCAAACACTGAATGATTAACATATTAAAAAGCGGGGTGCATTTTGGCCACGCTTTAAAACACAGCCGCATTTTATTGAGGCCACGCCCCATATTGCTAAGCCCCACCCTTTTTAGTCACTAAGCGCCCGGAACTGCTTTACAGAAATTGGGACCATTCAGAGGTATGAAAAACTGGGACAATATAATGGCAAGAAAAGAAGCGATTGTGTGGCTGCTTTACCTAACAATAAAAATGAACTGTGGGGTCATGAGTTCAATTCCCAACCATGGCCTTATCTGTGTGGAGTTTGTATGTTCTCCCCGTGTTTGCGTGGGTTCCCTCCGGGTGCTCCGGTTTCCTCCCACACTCCAAAAACATACTGGTAGGTTAATTGGCTGCTTTCAGTCTCTGTCTGTCTGTCTGTCTGTGTGTGTGTGTTAGGGAATTTAGACTGTAAGCTCCTATGGGGCAGGGACTGATGTGAGTGAGTTCTCTGTACAGCGCTGCGGAATTAGTGGCGCTATATAAATAACTGATGATGATGATGATGATGTACACCTAACCACAATCATAGGGGTCAGAAATTCAAGCACAAGTTTACATTTTGCACACATTTATTTTTATTTTATTTTTTATATCATTTTTTTTAAATTCAATTAATGAATTCAGCCCTGAGATTGGGAAACCGGAATTGCACGGTTGTGTACCTAATGAAATGGGTCTTGCTGGACGGTGAGGACATTGCTTACTCTATGGCCATATAAATATTAATTTAGAGACAAAATGAAAACTGTTTTCACCAGATAGCTAAGGAAGAAAGAGACAGGGATAATGGTTTGTAAGATGCACTGAGTACTCCACTCATTGTTTCTACATATTAGGGATTGTGATGTATAAAACTTAACTTTTATTGTTAAAATATACTAAAACAGCGAATTATAACCAAAATAAAATAGAGTAATGAAATTGTTACTTAAAAGCTGGTCATGTCTCATGTATTTCTCACGAATAAATTATATTAGGCAATCAATATTGTGTAACTCTATATATAGTGTTAATCACAAGCCTGTTATGATATATGAACACAGTCCGGCTATTAGACGTAATGTACTTATATTTAGACAAGTTTGTAGTCAACGCAAAGTCTGAATCTGGGGCTGGTATGTCCCGATAATATCATAGGCATGGGGTTTGGAATAAAAGTTCTAAAATTATGCCAAGGAAAGACACAATCGGAACTAGCAGATACCAGCGAAACGCGCGTCGGTTTCGCTGGTCATGTCTCATTCACTATAAGAAAAATATCAATTTAATGAACACAGCCCCTTAAATAGACTGATACTATCTATCTTAGATATTTAGACAGAGACTGCAAAAGGTTACAGATTACGGAGTTGGATATAATAGATTAAACTTGGACTATTGTCCTACTGGGGTTAATGAGTGGTTAATCTACGAATGTAGCAAGCTCACCTGAACAAGTAGTTAGTAGCATTAGAGAGAATCAGTGCTTTAATATTAACTTAACAGACACAGACAACTATATACTAATCTATGTGGTCCGCACAACGTCTGCCTCCTGATAGCTAGGTTACGAGGGTTAACATTTAAAATAATTGTATCAGGGCTCACTAAATACCCTGTAAGAGATACACAATTTATAGCAGAATATCTGTTACATACTGTGCATTTAATGGAAGCAACGTTGATACATCGTAACTAGCAGCAGCGCTGTAAACCAATTGTGAAGCACAAGAATTACTGCGGATAATATCAGTAACATATATTTTACTTCATTCACTATATATGTGCTTTAATTCTAAAGGCAGTAGTTCCGATTGTGTCTTTCCTTGGCATAATTTTAGAACTGATTCTCTGGGTTTTATTCCAAACCCCATGCCTATGATATTATCGGGACATACC
This sequence comes from Mixophyes fleayi, assembly GCF_038048845.1. Lineage (NCBI taxonomy): Eukaryota > Metazoa > Chordata > Amphibia > Anura > Limnodynastidae > Mixophyes > Mixophyes fleayi. Next base: position 18,044,199 of record NC_134404.1, on the reverse strand, counting down.
AGCCCCAGATTCAGACTTTGCTTTGACTACAAGCTTGTCTAAATCTAAGTACATTACGTCTAATAGCCGGACTGTGTTCATATATCATAACAGGCTTGTGATTAACACTATATATAGAGTTACTTTGTGATTCAATACAAGGATATAAGATTATCCTAATAAATTTATATTAAAAGGGTAACTACTCCTCCAACATTTGGTGCGACTACCCCCTCCCCTTTGTCCCTATCTATATTCACCAGATAGCTACCAGTATTCTTTATAGCACATAACATACCAGCACATTTGTGCACGTTTAGTCTATGTTTAGCCTACCTGCTTCAGCCACACGTTTGTTGTCATCATTTGGTTTTTCTCATCCTGCAAAATAAATAGACAAACAGCAGCTCAGAAAATACATACGTGTCATTTATCTGAATTGAAATCAATTGCAATCAGGTTAGAGCCAGCTGAGACACAGTAGGTCCCTAAATAGTCCAGGAATCAGATTGCCCTACTGCTGAGATGTAAGCCCTGTCAGCCGGCCCTGCGGCTCTTTGTCTTTTCGTCTTCCTGCAAAGAACAAGGCGTAATACACGGAGCATTATTTTGATTTATGTCCGAGGCATCTAAGAAACTGTATTTCGAGTAAGTGTTGCCATTTGTTAAAAAGGAAATGTGCTGGTTTCAACATGTTGAAAGCATTATCAGTTACAGTGAGCAACAAAGGCCAAAATTGAGGAACGGCATTTTAAATGACTGAATTCCGGCAGATGAGAAATGACTTAACTGCAAACATTGGATTCCCACCGCTATCTCATTACCTCGGTGGGTGCGTGCAGCGCCATCAATAAATTACATAATCTTAACGGCGGCAGCAGAGAAGCATATTAAAATTTTATGGCTGTAAAATGAAAGAAAATTGGGGCTCTGTACTTGGGCTACAAAATATTCCTATCTGTTGATTTGTGCTCTGGGTCCAGCCGAGCGAGCTGTGAAAGTAATATTAATATCCAGTTATTATTTATTACTTTGTAAATGTACATGTATCATTGGCAGCAAGTTACCATCTCATCGTATGTGGTTCTGTAAAGATTAAAGTTGCAATATGGACTGTAACTTAGCAACAAGCGGACAGAACTGCAATACGAATCCTAAACTGGATTCCTTTGTTACTATTTAATTTAGTCTGTATATTGTATTGCTATAATTGGCAGAATTAAGCACAGTAGGCAGTGGAGAAACAGGACTATTGATGGATTGATCTACTGGTCAAAGAAAAACACTTTTATATACTGTATTTTTGTTTTGGACATTTATCTGATCAATGATGGTGCTGCCTTTCCAATACATGTGCTTTGAAACAGCAAGAGTTTTCTTGTGTTATCAACAGTGTGGGAAGACAATTTCTTTTGATCTGATTTACCTGTACTAAAATTATTGATCACTAAAATTGCATCAAACCTCAAAAATGCTGTTTTGTAGATAGTCCATATATGTCCCCTGTTCAAGGCTGCTAGCCATTGTGCTGCTAATGTAATGACTTAGGAGCAAGTGCGTGGGATACAATTGCCCTTATACAGCATTGTATCAATTTGCTAGGACCCAGTGACATCGCTGAGATGCTTCCTTTCTGTGTGATAATACTTGTTCCTGTAAACCACAATAGCTGGCTCTGCTGTGTTGAAGTGACAAGTGCACTTATTAGATTCACCTATCAAAACAAATGATCAAATCAGAAAAGATTTTATTTCAACAAGTGTAATACTCTCTTATTGCCTGTGAGTGTCACTGTTGCTACAGCTGTCAGCAGGGTTGAAGAACTTCGGTCCAACAGACCAGGGAAATAACTATTATGATTATGATCATCATAAGATGTATATAATGGAATCTATGTAATATTCTCTACAGACCATTTTTAATTTACAATAAAAGTAAACAATATAGTTTAAATAAGTTCCCCAAAGACTGGGGACATCAGATCTGAAACATCTGTTAATGTAAAAACAATCAAGTTATCAAATACAATTAAAGCAATTGGATCTTTGAGCTGACGGACTGCGGTGGTCCTGTAGTCCATGGTAAATGCCCTCTTTGCCACTAATTTCCCCTATCCTGTTTATGAAAGTCATATTTTTAATACATGTCATAATCTCTCTATAGTTTATAGCCATCTGTAAACCAGTGAACGATAGACAGAGGTATACAATGATTTGCATATATAAACATGACTGATAAATACAATAAATCCCACTCATTGCTTTTGTGCTAAAACAATATCAAGGTCAATACTTATTAATATAATTATCTGTGTTCTTCCCTTATCAATCCTCTTTATTTTAGCTGAACATTACAGTGGTAAGTAAAGTCACACAGCAAATTAATTGATAGATGACATGTGTATTGACCTGTGCGTGATTCATGTTATGTTAATCACGGGAGATTCACGGATTCAGCACTTAAAGATTTGCAGAACAGGCACAAAAAGGCACGTCTCAATTTATGTACAGCTGCTGTGATTTAATGTACGGCGATAACATGGTGTAGGGCAATGATGTATTGATGATGGAGTACTGTTCTGTAAGTGTTGTCTCCGGTGATTGGAGGCAGAAGGACTCAGAAAAAGAACAAAACTTCACTATAGCATGTCTGAACAATGGAATGTCTCAAGAGGAGGTAGGAGAATCAAGAGATACATAAGTCACGCATAGGCAAACCGAGGTGGGGGGGATTCCTAGTACCTGGAGCCCCCTCCAAGCCTGGGGCACTGTATAATTGAGGTGGCTGGACCCTGCCCCCGCTTCACACGGCTCTGCTTGAAAAGAAAGAGCTGCGTGCACCTAACAGTAGTCCACGTAGCATTGCCCATGTATATAGGGGGATAGGAAGAGTTGGAGAGCAGACAAGCACTGTCTAATTTTATAGCCACGTCCCCATGCATGCTGGTCATGCCCACTGGTGGGGTGCCGTGGAAACCCCCCTCTACAAGTCCTGCTTTTGCCCCTGGATCCCTTTGCCAGTCCCCTGCCAAGGTCGCCAAGCTGGATTCCTTAGTTGCCCTGATGACTGGTATTTCGTCCAGCCTGATTGGCATGAATATGCTGGTGTCTGTCCATCATGACCTCCAAATAGTGTCCTCAGCATGTCTAATAATCTAACACAATGTATTATAAAACCACAGGGAACGAGGAAAGCTATGAATTACCAGCTGTGGTGGAACTACATCTCCCAGCAGGTCTGGGTGACATGCTGGGGCATGTGGTCCCACATTAATTTGCCTGCCTGGATATAACACTGCATGAATGTTCAGTGCATACCAGATAGCGTATGTGAATAGGCGCAATACACTAATAAATTGTCCCCAGCACACACCCAGCTGGAAGACAGCTGCAGAGTGTTCCCAGTATCACACAATAGCATGCATCACTTGGAGGGGGGCTGCGGCCTATCCAAAATCTGGTTACAATCCCCGTCCCCTTACTGCCAGTCAGCCTCCATCGGATCACGGAAGGATAAAATAAATTTGAGCAGCTGTCACTCACGCACAGCATCCTCTGATCTCCTTCCTCTGTACAGCGGCTGATTACAGAGCAGAGGCCCAGCGCACTCATTTAACCCTCGCTATATCTCCTCTGAGCTTTGCGGCACCTAATCCACTCACACTTCACAGCCTTACTGCTGAAGAGGCGGCTGCAGGGGGGCCCACAGGCAGTGGGGCCCGTAGGGGATTTCCCTGGTACCTGAGTCTGACTAGAGAGTTTCCTTACATAAAACAGATATCCGTCAGGAATGCAAGAAATCTAGTCACCTGATCTAACCAACCGGTCCCCCGTCTAAGCTGAATCACCAGCTTGAGTGACCAGTAGCAACCAGTATGGTCATCCAGCTGCACTGAGATGCAGAAGGAACCAGTACATTGACATTGAGGAAAGCTGACAAAACGATGGAGCGCAGGTATTTGAGAGAATCCGTGGGAGGTGACAGGTCATTGGTGGAGAAAATAAATAACATTTTGCAAATGTGCTCCACCAGTATGGCACATGTCGTATAGATAAGACAGTAAAGATTCCGCACATGGTAGATTTAGGCCACACTCACCACATCGATGAGCTGGGCGATGGATAAGCCAAACTTCACAATGACGACATCCGAGGTATTTGGTACCGGCCTGGACCATCGATTATATCCACTAAACAGGCTCTTGAAGAGGCGTTCTTCAGCGTGAGAGCGCGTCCTCTGCGAATATGACACTGTGAGGAGAGGTGATAAATCTCAGAGTTAGGTCTTATCCAAAACAGACAATTATTATTATCCTTTATTTATAATAAGTCAGCATATTCTGCAGCGCTGTACTCTGAGATATGCCAGCATATTATAAATAAAGCACAGCGCATTGAGAGGAGCATGATACAAACACAACATGTACATACAATGCATACATGAAACACACTTACATTATGATTGTATGGTACCTGTACATGGGTTATTCAAGTGTTGTCAGATGCAACAAGTGGATATATTTTGAATGATCTCGACACTAGGTGGCGCCGTTCTGCTGCTGCCTGTTGATAGTTTGTGTTTGTTTTCTTATACATCAAGCATGCAGCAAAGATAAGATTTCCTGTGCAGAATACAGTATAAATCTACAATTTGCTAATGAATCCTGCCCATAACTCGAGAATCCTCAGGACCCCATTTTACAATTAACTCAGATTAGCAGAGTGTAACATAGATTTTCCTAAAGACCAACTTCCCATTGGACTCTGCTGTCCAGTATGGGTAAAAAAAAATAATCATTCGCCCTCCAGCCTTGTATACCCATCTATCGCCCTATTATACCAATCCTGGATACAGTCCTGGGCTAGAAAGAAAAGCAAGGTAAAGGATCCCTTAAGGTGACACCTACACAAAACTACATATAAGTCTGCATGAGTGGAGTAAGCTGGCATATCATCATCATCTATTTATATAGCGCCACTAACTCCACAGCGCAGTACAGAGAACTCACGTCAGTCCCTGCCCCATTGGAGCTTACAGTCTAAACTCCCTAACATACACACTGAGAGAGACTAATGTCAATTTACTAGTGGCCGATAAACCTACCAGTATGTTTTTAGACTGTGGGAGGAAACAGGAGCACCCGGAGGAAACCCACACAAACACGGGAAAAATATACAGACTCCACACAGATAAGGCCATGGTTGAAAATTGAACTCATGACCTCTGCGCTGTAAGGCAGAAGTGTTAACCACTAAGCCACTGGGCTGCACATACATACATACATACATACATACATACATACATATATACATACATATATTATATATCTTCTAGTAATAAAAAATAAGACGTGAAAACACAGATTAACAATAAGGTCTATTTGTCTATCAGGAAAGAACACAGTGCGCTCTCAAATTAATTCTTTCTCTTTGAAGCTGGCAATGAATAGCTAAATTACCATTACAGGAATATAAATAGGATCTTCCCTACTTCAGTAGACCTCTCAAACTGAATGTCATGCAGTCAGGGCTCCACCACAAGAACAAAAGTGTTCAATTAATATTTCTAACTGCGCAAACTAGACTAAAACAACCACTCAATGCTCATCCTCTGTAGCCTCCCTCAGATCACCAAATCAAACAGTATTCTTGTACTGAAGAGCTCGCATACTTTGTTCCACCTCTACGGTGATGGTAGAAGTTTTCCACTGTACCCCTCACTTCCTGAGTATAATGGTGGTGACATAGACCATGGTGATGTACGCCATGTGTAATATGTAATAACATGCAGAGGGGGAACCTGGGAGTATTAGATTATTTGGGAATTTTGTGGCTTAGAAAACATAATATTAATATTATTATTATTATTATTATTATTATTATTATTATTATGTTTTAGTTATAGGGCACCACAAAAGGTACAGGCTATTCAATATATTGGATAGCCTATGTAAACCAAATTAGTATTCATATTGCTCTCCCTGTTCCTACTTGGTGGTTACGCCATAAAAACGGGCTCTCTAAAGAGTGTCCTACGAAGTCCATGAATAAAGCCTGTGCACAAATGATTGTTCTTCTATTGTTGCCAATAACTAATTCCATATGCAATGGCGGCTAAATGTTTCCTCAGTTTAGTGTCTCCTTAGATAAAACAAGGTCACAGTAAGAAAAATGAAATGTGAACATTTTTTGGACTCCATCATTGTCCCGTTTCACCATGAATATGGGAACTAGGTTTATGATTTTGGAAACCTGCATTGTTTTGCTATGGACAAGGTCGAGTTTTACCTTTACCTGCATGTGTGGCACGAAGGGAAACTTATGAAATTTTGTGTGGAGGTAAAATCTTGTTTGAAAGTCATACTGGTGAAAAGTTAGGACAGGGTAACTAAAAACCTGACTTAAAGTTGTTTTCTCCAGCAGAGCCATAAAACCCTAATTTGCATTCTACAGACTTGTTGGTTCTGACCTCACAGGAAGGGAGGCTGTGGGTCCTGCAGCTTGGTTTTAAAACTGTACTGTAAATGTAAGTTTTGGTTCACTTTTGGGGAGTCAATCTGATTGAAGAGTGTCCCAGACTTTCAACACCAGAAAAATTGAAGTTTTACACTGGGGAATATGGGACACCCCAAAGCACTTGTAGTGCAAAATATTCAATAGATAGTGCTGCTAGATAAGCCTTTCTGCAGCCAGAAAATAGTTTCTGTAGGAGGGAATATGACACCCCAAACAGTTGGTAATGTTTGCAAAAATGCCTCCTCTATCCTCCTCTCTTCCTGCTATAACAATTGCTAGAAGAATTGCTAGAAGAATTGCAATAAGAATTGCAAGAATAATTGCTCTGTCCCTGCTCTAATGTTCCCTGCTCTAATGTTGCCTGTGACCTAACCCTGCTCTCTCCCTCTGTGAGATGGCGATGGATTGCTGTGGAGGCGGGTATTTATGGATTTCAAATATCGCGAGAACCGAGCTCCGAGATCCGACGACGTCACAATGACGTTTTGCCTCGATTTCTAATCCGAATTGGCGCAAGAGTACCGAGCCTGCTCGGTTCGGTTCTCGGATAGGTGAAGTTCGGGCGGGTTCGGATCTCGGGGAAACGAGCCCGCCCATCTCTAGACAAAACCTTGGTGGTGGCATAGTTGGTACGGCAAAGCTAGTGTGTGGCATAGATAGGGAAGGATTTAATCATTTTAGACAGACCAGGTGGTGTTTTTTGGTTAACCCTGTGACACACACGCGTCACGCAGGCTCAGGTGAGTGCTGTTCGTGACAGGCGGTATTAAAATTAATAACACATCAACCCATCTTATTATAAATTGAGGCATACAGCTTTTTTATTCGGGTGGATATCCCATTCACATAATACAATACATATACAGCACATCCCCCAGTTTCTCCCGGAAGGTTTCTCCAGGCTGTGCACAAGTCTCTATGTGTTAGATACGGTACTTGTCTCTGGCATTGTTCTCGCAGGCAGTGGGAGGACAACCAGAGCCCCGTTACCTGGGAAATCTGCTGCTGTCGGGATTTTCTGACTTTTCCTCTGACACTTTCTTATGTGATGACGTTTGCTATTTTTAACATGTTTGCTTTACATGATCAGCAATGTGCAGTAAACAAGCGGTTCTTGTCATTCAAGTTTCTAGGGGGTCCTGCCTTTGCCTGATACAATCTGTATTGTACAGTGTTCTAGTATACTGTACGTCTAAATACGGGTCTAGAGGGTATATTTACTAAACTGCTAGTTTGAAAAAGTGGAGATGTTGCCTTTAGCAACCAATCACATTCTAGTTATCATTTATTTTGCACATTCTACAAAATGACAGCTAGAATCTGTTTGGTTGCTATAGGCAACATCTCCACGTTTTCAAACTAGCAGTTTAGTAAATATACCCCTAGGTCCACTCTCCTCTGACATACAATACACTGCATTATACGGCCAATACATATGGGGAATATAAAGTCACAAAAAAACCACACAGAAAATAAAAAATATGTATTCAATTAATGTCACTTGTTAATAATATAGGATCTGATTCATTAAGTAAAGTTAAGTAAAAAATTGAGTAAGTAGTCTCCTGGACAAAACCATGCTACAATGCAAGGAGTGCAAATTAGTTTTCTATTCGGCACATAAATTAAATACTGACTGTTTTTTCATGTAGCGCCCACATATCAACTTTAAATTTCAGTGTACAAATAAGTTAACAAGTATTAAAATAGATAACTAATTTGCACCCAGGACCGCGATCAGGGGGGTGCAGCCAGTACTACTGTGAGGGGCCCGGACCTCTCCGTCTGTCCAGGCTCCCTGGACTGCCCGGGCCCCTCAGTCTGAATGACCGTGCTGCCACCTCTTCTCTGCGATGCTGCAGCTCCGCCTCCCAGGCTGGGAGCGCGGCGTGGTGACATCATCACTGCGTGCCACGTTCCCACTATATCAGTGACTGGGAGCTGCAGCATCGTGGAGGAGAAGGTAAGTTAATCAGGTGTTCATTTTATACGAGAGGAGCAGATAGAAGAGGGTACATTAACTACGCCTGGGGGGGAACATTACTATGGGGGGGGCAGTAACTGTGATTGGGGGAAAGAGAGCTGGACCTTAACTGTGGAGTGGAGAGGGGGACCTTAACTGTGGAGGGAAGGAGGGGAGAGGGTCACCTTAACTGTGATTAAGGGGGGGGGGGGAGAGAATGGGGAACCTTAACTGCGATTGGGGGCGAAAGGGGGACCTTAACTGTGATTGGGGGTGGAGAGGGGGACATTAACTGTGATTGGGGAAGGGAGAGAGGGAGACATTAACTGTGGAGGGGGAGAGAGGGGGGCATTAACTTTGGAGGGGGGGGCAGGGCCGGACTGGCCATCTGGCACTTCTGGCAAATGCCAGAAGGGCCGATGGCAGTGTGGGCCGGTCCGGCTCCCTGTGATCCCCCGATTAAATAAATAAAAAAAAAAATTTCTGTGCGCAGGCCCGGCTCCCGCGCTTCAAGTTCCCGGGGGCGTAGGACTAGCTGTGGAGGCTGCTGTCAGTGGCGAGGTAAGTGTAGAAAAACGGCATATGTGTGCAGGGAGGGGGGGCAGAGAAACGGCATATGTGTGCAGGGAGGGGGGGAGCAGAGAAATGGCATATGTGTGCAGAGAGGGGGGGCAGAGAAATGGCATATGTGTGCAGGGAGGGGGGAGCAGAGAAACGGCATATGTGTGCAGGGAGGGAAGGGGGGGGGCAGAGAAACAGCATATGTGTGCAGGGAGGTGGGGGGGGGCAGAAAAACGGCATATGTGTGCAGGGAGGGGGGGAGCAGAGAAATGGCATATGTGTGCAGGGAGGGGGGGCAGAGAAATGGCATATGTGTGCAGGGAGGGGGGAGCAGAGAAACGGCATATGTGTGCAGGGAGGGAGGGGGGGGCAGAGAAACAGCATATGTGTGCAGGGAGGTGGGGGGGGGGGCAGAAAAACGGCATATGTGTGCAGGGAGGTGGGGGGGCAGAAAAACGGCATATGTGTGCAGGGAGGGGGGGGGGCAGAGAAATGGCATATTTGTGCAGGGAGGGGGGGCAGAGAAACGGCATATGTGTGCAGGGAGGGAGGGGGGGGGCAGAGAAACGGCATATGTGTGCAGGTAGGGGGGGGGCAGAGAAACGGCATATGTGTGCAGGGAGGGAGGGGGGGGCAGAGAAACGGCATATGTGTGCAGGGAGGAAGGGTGGCAGAGAAATGGCATATGTGTGCAGGGATGGGGGGGCAGAGAAATGGCATATGTGTGCAGGGAGGGGGGGGGGCAGAGAAACGGCATATGTGTGCAGGGAGGGAGGGGGGGGCAGAGAAACGGCATATGTGTGCAGGGAGGGGGGGGGCAGAGAAACAGCATATGTGTGCAGGGAGGAAGGGTGGCAGAGAAATGGCATATGTGTGCAGGGATGGGGGGGCAGAGAAATGGCATATGTGTGCAGGGAGGGACGGCAGAGAAACGGCATATGTGTGCAGAGGGGGGGGGGAGAGGAACCGAATATGTGTGCAGGGGGAAGAGAAGGTGATTGAAAATGTCTGAAGGGGGGTGAGTGAAAATTTCTGCAGGGGGAAGGAGGGGGGTGAGTGAAAATGTCTGCAGGGGGAAGGAGGGAGGGTGAGTGAAAATGTCTGCAGGGGGAAAGGGGGGTGAGTGAAAATGTCTGCAAGGGGAAGGGGGGGGTGAGTGAAAATGTCTGCAGGGGGAAGGAGGGAGGGTGAGTGAAAATGTCTGCAGGGGGAAGGGGGGGGTGAGTGAAAATGTCTGCAGGGGGAAGAGGGGGTGATTGAAAATGTCTGCAGCGGGAAGAGGGGGTGATTGAAAATGTCTGCAGGGGGAAGAGGGGGTGATTGAAAATGTCTGAAGGGGGAAGAGGTGGTGATTGAAAATGTCTGCAGGGGGGGGCAATGGCTGTAGGAGGGGGAAAATAAAAATGGCCAATGTGTGTGGGGGACATTATATGACTATAATGTGTGTGGGGGACAGTATATGACTATAATGTGTGTTATTAAGTGAATGTGGGGCTGTTTGGGGAAAATGAGGTCTATTTATTAAATGTGATTATGAATTATTTAATGCCTGGGATTATTGTGGGAAATGGTTATTTTTATTAAACATAAATGCTATTTAATTTCTTGCTGAGGTTGTTTGGAGGGAGGGAAATAGATTTATTTATTAAATGGGAATGCTATTATTTTAATGTTGGGGCTGGAGTGAGGCCTAATTTTATAAGGTGGGTGCTATATTGAGTTAACACCAATGCTGTTTAGAGTTTTCTAACTTTCATGTACCCATTTTTTTTTCCAAATAGGGCCCCCAACATTCCAGGATCCAGACAAGCAGCAACTGATCTAAAGACACCAGCAGCCACAAGTGGGGACAATGACAAGACAGGTAAGAGAGAGCAGGACAGTCTGCCAACTGTCCTGAATTTGGTGGGTGACTGTCCCGCTTAGTCAGGATTTGGTCTGACTGCAAGGACAGTTGGGAGGTATGTCCTACTTCACATTGTACTCAGGGCCATCTTAACAACATTATGGGCCCTAGGCAAAGCAGTGCACCGGGGCCCCTAGATATAGATATATAGATGTATACAGATATAGATATAGATATAGATATAGATATAGATATAGATATATAGAGATAGAGATAGATAGATGTACTTGCTCAGTGACGCTTGAAGGTTTTTTTTGCAGGTTTTTTTCTTTTGCAGGATTATTTATTCTCATTGAGAGCCGTGCCTATGGGGCCCCCTTGCCTGTGGGGCCCCCGGGCAGCTGCCCATCGTGCCTAATGGAAAAGATGGCCCTGAATGTACTGCTTGTGAAGGCAGAACTGTGTGCACCTAACAGTAGTGCTCACAGTATTGCCTCTGTATTTGTTGAAAATGTGTCTAATAACCATATTACATCATAGGAGCCCCCTATCTTAAGTGCCTAGGGCCCCCGAGCCTAAGTCCAGCTCTGGTTAGCAGGAGGGAGCGGATAGCTACTCCCAGTCCCTGGATAGGACACAGCCTGCAGAACAAGCCGAGGACCTCTAAGTCTCATGAGATTTATTAATCTTGTGAGACTAAGAGTTTCCCTGCTCACTCTACAGGAAGTTCCCACTCTGATGAATGTCAGCAGCATCAGAAGCATAGATAAGTACAGTGGGCTGGGGGTGTTGTAATGTGTTTCTAGGGTGGGGGGTGGCATGATAGGGAGGGCCTGATAAGTGTAATGTTTTATTATAATGTATGTATCAATGCCCCATGTGACCACGCCCCCAACATGATGTGGGCACGCACACAGTTTTGTCCTGCTCATCAACAGAGGTGGGCCTGTATGCTTGAAATGCCAGGGCTGATTTTTAGTCCCAGTCCGGCCCTGGGGGGGGGGGGGCATTAACTGTGATTGGGGAAGGGGGGGTGGGGGACCTTAACTGTGATTGGGGGCGGAGAGGGGGACATTAACTGTGATTGGGGAAGGAGGGGAGGGAGACATTAACTGTGGAGGGGGGGGATGAGGGGGACGTTCACTGTGAATGCGAGGAGGGGAGAGGGAGACATTTACTGTGATTGGGGATAGGGGGTGCATGTATGGCGAAGGGGGGGGGCACATGAATGGGGAGGGGGCACGTGTATGGGGAGGCGTGGCCCTGCCAGATTAATTAGTACTGGGCCCCACAGTTTCTGTTGGCAGCCCTGTTTGCACCCCTTGCATTGCAACATGGTTTTGTCCAGGAAACTACTTATTCAAATTTTTACTTAAGTTTCCTTTAATGAATCAGGCCCATAGTCATTAATGACATAACATTTTTTTGTCACCATAAAATACATTTAGGATGTTAATAATGTCCACTGTACATAAAATACATTATTACAGTTGCTGCTGATTGCAAACACATGTTCTAGCTGTATACACAGCCGTCATCACTAGTAATCGGCACTTACACTGTATATATTTGATGCGTTACGTAAATTACCGCACAATACTGCAGTCCCCATAATACGCAATGAGAACTGCGGTGTGGGAAAATTTATTAAGAATTTATGAATGATATTAAATAGAACCATTAGGGGCATATTCAATTGTCGGCGGAAATGACAAAAATCTTGCGCTTCGCGCACTATTACCGTAATAACGGTAAAAAACGTTCCTATTACCGTAATAACGGTAATAGTTTTAATGCGGCGGGGAATTCAAAGAATTGAATATGTCCCTTATAGTCTTGAGAATGCTGACAAGTTGCAGGGAGGCTTGTGGTGGAAAGTCACTGAGTCAAAGCAAAAGAAAGGAGTAACTTTGCACCTGGGCAAAACCATGTTGCATTAGAGGGGGAGGTAATTTTAAAATGCGGGGACAGATTTATAGTTGCGGTAGGGCATGTCCTAGATCAGGGATAGGCAACCTGCGGCTCTCCAGGTGTTGTAAAGCTACAAATCCCAGCATGCCTTGCCACCTATCTGCTGGTTATCTATTGGCAAAGCATGCTGGGACTTGTAGTTTCACAACCTGGAGAGCCGCAGGTTGCCTACCCCTGTCTTAGATCAACTATAAATGAAAAATCAGCCAGTATTTATCTTATGTGCAATATAATAAACTAATTTGCACCCCTTGCATTGTAACATGGTTTTGTCCAAGAGCAAAATGTACTCCTTTTTTTGCCTTGCTCTCCTTAATAACTCAGGCCCTCTGTATTTAGTCTATTGCCCGGGCCCTCTGCCAGGTGAGCATGAGAAAAGCGATTTCCTGGTCACTATCTGGGTACTATAACCATACTTGCCTATTTTAGTAGGCGACGTCCGGGAGAGGGGCGTGACTAATGGGTGGAGGGGGCGGGGCACCTCGAATCGCAAATCGCGTAATTTTCGGGGCCAAAATTATGCGATTCTCGGTGAACCGCGTCATTTTAACCAGGGAATTCACGGACGTGGGAGAAATGCCAGCTCTCGCGGGAGCCCGGGAGACTGACCTGAATTTCGGGAGTCTCCCGGACTTTCCGGGAAAGTTGGCAAGCATGACTATAACTAAATTTCACCTTGTTCCGGACTGGGGTCTCCCTTACCTTCTGAACATCTCTTTTGCACTCACACCCTATCTCTGTGGGTTCTATTTATTTATTTATTAAAGTATGATCAACCATTAAAACAGAAACAACAGCACAATTTATGAATTTTTCTCCTGCCATAACCCATTTACCGTTTCTTAACGCAGTCCCCATATATCACTATGGGGACTGCGAAGTTCTGCAAATTTATTAAGCGTTACCTAGGTATTCGCAGGAAGGTAGCGCCATCTCAGGATGCCTGTCATTTTTAATGGGGACCAGCTGAAGCCTCTCTTCTGTACCTCTCACCCATGGAAGTGTCTGTGCGCCTATAACTTCCTCCATTCACGTGCAGCTATAAGCTGCTGGTGAACAGCAAAACATCTCCTTACTGGAAGGGGGACTTCACTGGGGGTCCCAGAGCAGCGATGCATAATAATTGTCACCACACAGTTTAATATAGACCCCTGTGTAGGCTAGTGCTGATGTCAGCGGGATAAAAATGTATATACACACCTTGATGCCACTGGCAGGATGACAAGACACAGTGGCTTAGTGGTTAGCACTTCTGCCTCACAGCACTGGGGTTTTGAGTTCAATTCCCGACCATGGCCTTATCTGTGTGGAGTTTGTATGTTCTCCCTGTGTTTGCTTTGGTTTCCTCCAGGTGCTCCGGTTTCCTCCCACACTCCAAAAACATACTGGTAGGTTAATTGGCTTCTATCAAATTTTACCCTAGACCCACTCTCTCTCTGTGTATAAGGGAATTTAGACTGTAAGCTCCAATGGGGCAGGGACTAATGTGAGTTCTCTGTACAGCTCTGCGGAATCAGTGGCGCTATATAAATAAATGATGATGTTCCAATAGAATCAGGATAATTGGTCCAGTAGGGAGGAATGGTATGGGAATAACCTGCTTGTTTAACTGTACTCTTTTCTGATAAAAGCTATTTATCACATAATGCCCACACTATATGCGCTCTGTCTTATTAGTTAGCTGCCAGCTCATTTATGTGTGAGCTAAGTTATCAATGACTTAAATACATACTTACCTACTTTCTTCAGCTCCCTTCCGGGAGCCAGCCAGTGGAGGGGGGCGTGAAGGGGCGGGGTGGCCGAAATCGCGTCATTTCGGCCCCGCCCCCTGTGACGTCATGACGCAAATTGCGTCATTTGACAGCGGGGGCGGGGCCAAACGCCGCGATTCACCGGGAATCGCGGCGTTTGGGATCTAATTCTGCCCACTTCACTAGGAAGTGGGGCACTTCCTAGTGAAGTGGGCAGAATTCGGGAGATTGCCACACTCGCCCGGGAGTCCGGGAGACTCTCACAAAATGCGGGAGTCTCCCGGACATTCCGGGAGAGTTGGCAAGTATGCTTAAATAGTAACATTTTAGCAGTATTCTGGCCCTTTAAGAAAGTATTGGAGAAATCTTTAAAACTAAACTAACCCCTCACAGCTCTGCTTTCCTGGAAAATCAAACTGATAAATAGCCCCAGATAATAAAGAAGGGAATAGCTTTCCATCTACACTGCCTGGCATCCGGAGAGAGTGTGTGATAAATAGACTCTGTTATAGATCATGTACGTCACGGACCAGGGAGTTAATGTCCCGTAGTCTTTCTTCGGGATGATAAAATGATACAGAGAGAGCGAGAGAGTAAAGCCTTTATCGTATATATGTCTGTCTCTCCAACCTTGTGTTTGATGGAGGGACGCATTGATACAGTTGATACGATAAGGGCCATTTCTTAACAAGCAAGGCGGCAGCCATCACGGCAAACTCTTCAATCTCAAATGCAGACGTCCGGGGATAAGCAAAGACCCCCACCCTTATTCAAAGCTACACCCCTGCGGCATATATGCCATGTTGTTATGTCAGGTTGTGATGTCACGTTGTGATGTCATGACCAATGTTGTGATGTCACGTGCCTTTTTCTGCGCAATGCTCCTGTTTTTTATTGGTAGGGCAGTGTGACTGGAGCACCCTGTGGCCTATTTGAGCAGAAAACTGCTAAACCGGGAGGTGGGGTATGCCACAATTGAGAAGGAATGTTTGGCCATTGTGTGGGCAGTGAAAAAACTACAACCTTATTTGTATGGACGACATTTTACTGTGGAGACTGATCATAATCCTGTAAAGTGGCTGCAAAACACCTCCGGGAAAATATCTAATTGTTGCGCTGGAGCCTTGGACTTCAAATTTATGACTTTGACATAATTCACAAGCAGGGAAAGGCTCACAGCAATGCGGATGGACTGTCGCGGCAGGAAGTGCCGGAACCTCCGGGTCACATCTGGTAACCCTGGAAGATGGCGGACCGGGAGCCAAATCGTTTGGACATGACACTCTGATAGCCGCATGGGCAAGGGGGGGAAGGAGTGTTACTGGATCACTGATAAATAACTTATGGTATCAATTTATTTAAGGGAAATAGTGCAGGGCGCTGATTTATATAAATTGCCAATGCACTTATTTTTAATATTGTATATATTTCGAGATAGGAAATCGTTATTTCTGAGAAACTCGTTTTTCCTGTTTTAACCTTACTAAAGGATATGCCTTATTTCTGATGCATATATCTGATACAATAGGCCTTTGTTTGCAAAGTCTTTTTTTGTATTGGGATGTGTTTCTATGGAAGTGTCATTGTTTTGGATTTTTAAATTGCTAGTGGAAACCGCCACTTAGGCATATGATGAAGTCTCATGCCTGACCTGGCCAAAGGCCCAGCAGGGGGTCGTTACTGTGTGGCCTTTTGCCCAGAGGGAATTTCATAGATAAGTGTACATTTTGTTAGCCTTGAAACGCATGAAAATCTATGTTTTGGGATCAGAGTACTTCCTGGTTCTAAAAATAGACTATTTCTGAACTGTATTCTATTTGAAACTTGTTCTTCTGATTTTCATCTGACCTGATCACCCTGGTACCTTCAACCAGGGTGAGAGCAAATAGACATCTTGCTTCAAGACCTGCTTGAAAACATCTTCAATATTGAAAAATCTAATCCGTTCTCCGGATGTCTCTGAGGTTTGGACCCAAGCTTTCCAGTACCACCGCTCTGTCTGCTACCCAGCAGCCCTGGTTAGTGTGATAGGCCAGGGGGATCCATTCACAGCATCCCGGATCCATAGTAAGAGGTCCGGAGTTACCAGCTCGGGTACACCAGCAACGTGACACGCTAGCAGCGTCAGTTACCCAGAAAGAGCGTGGTTCTGAGTGCCATAGAAGGAGCTCAGTGGTAGCATCAGGCCCCTCCTACTGCGGCAAGAGGGCGCATTTGGGATAACGAAAGGGAATGGTGGCAAAGTAAGCCCAGCCAGTTCCCAGCAACAACAGACAGGGTGGCATAGGTGGTCCATCCTGTCACAGGCAGGTATCTGTGCACCAAGATGGCAGCACATGTGGATGGCGCACAGCAGATTTTGTTTGCGAGTCAAGATATTTTAATGAGGGGGTGAGAAGGTCCCATGTTAGTGAGTAGCTGCAGAGCCTGTCACCCTTCCCCCCTAAAAGGACTGTCTTGTTATGGGTGCTCAGGAGGTGTCAGTCATCCTATATTATACCTCCCAACGATGTCGGCTGATTTTAGGGCTCGTTTCAGCTCTCCTGGGACAAGTTTGTCCCGTGAGTGGGAATGTTGGGGAAAGGGAGATATCTAATGGAGAGCCTCACGCTTTACAGCACTAGGCGGCCTTCTGGGGGTGCGGCGGTACTCACTCAGGGCTTGGTTCATCAAGGGACGCATACTGAGCGCAATGCACGTAATTTGGGTATACGGATGCCTGAACTCAACAAGGAACAGATGTAAAGATACGTGTGATGATGACGGGGTCTAGGTCCGTTCTGCTGTACTACACAGAATACTGCAGGATACGTCCAGAACCTATGTGGTATACAAATCTCAGAAGAGCGGAAAGAAAATATATATATATATATATATATATATATATATATATATATATATACAAGTCGCATTGCAGAACAGTCGTCATTGATATACGTGCTGGGGCAGCACAGTGGCTCAGTGGTTAGCACTTCTGCCTCACAGCACTGGGGCCATAAATTCAATTCCCAACCATAGCCTTATCTGTGAGGAGTTTGTATGTTCTCCCCGTGTTTGCGTGGGTTTCCTCTGGGTGCTCTGGTTTCCTCTCACACTCCAAAAACATACTGGTAGGTTAATTGGCTGCTATCAAAATTGACCCTAGTCTCTCTCTCTCTCTCTCTCTCTGTGTGTGTGTGTGTGTGTGTGTGTGTGTGTGTGTGAGTGTGTGTGTGTATTTTAGGGAACTTAGACTGTAAGCCCCAATGGGGCAGGGACTGATGTGAATGAGTTCTGTGTACAGCGTTGCGGAATCAGTGGTGCTATATAAATAAATGGTGATGATGATGATATATATATATATATATATATATATATATATATATACTGTATTAATGTCACCTGGTAATAATAAAAGCAATAATGATAAAAAAAATTTTTTTAACTCTTTCCCCATGTAATACATGCATTAGGATATTTTTTTTATGTTATTTATGTCCACTGTACATTTAATACATTTTAACAGTTGCTACTGATACACATGTTCTACCATGCATACACAGCCGTCTTCATTAGTGATCGGCAATTAGTCCAGCCCTGTACCTGGAGCAAGAGATATGGCTGAAAAACAAATACTTGAGAGATGCCCAAAGCTTGAATTGGACGCTGCTGAGTGCGCTCATGACTGATACGCCCTTATTGTACATTGATTATGGGCCCATTCCCTCCCAGAAACCCTAGATTGTAGTAAGTGTCCTTTGCGCTCAGTGATGAATTGAACGTTGCTGCGCTCGGTGGCGTATGAACCGGTTCTGGGCACGTGCAGAGCGATTTTGCAGATGATACTCACAAAACCGACGTTTATGTACCTTGATGAATTAAGCTCTCAGCCCCTATGTGTTTAGGGTGGGACTTGATGTTTCATATAGTTCTGGAAATGATTCCTCTGTACCTACAAGCCTTTTTGCCTTTTTAAGGTTTGAATTGTCCTACAGCGTATGTAAGTAATAAATGTGGAGAGCTGGAAGACGACAATATAGTGCTATATATAGGTTAGTAAACAATCTGTAAATTGTCAGTACGAATGTAAAGCAGAAGCAGATCTTTATTGAACACACTTATTGGACGATTCATGTAAACGCTCTGCTGCAAATGAGCAAACGGATGATGAAATATGACAGGATAAAGGACAATCTGCCGCTAAAGGGCATCTCACTGTCCCCCCTGGAGACCGGTCACATCCTGCGTCTTACGCCGTCACACTTTAAAGACCGTCTCTTGTAATAAGAAGGAAGAATTCCCAGAAGTATTAATCACACTCGAAATAAAAACCCATTTGAAAGTCAGAAGTGATAATCAGAAGAAATATCTGTCAGAACCCAGGAACCCCCACACACAAACCCAGACGGGGCTCATTAGAGTGTTAAAGTTTAATGAACAGTTAGATTTAGCGTTTGTGCCACCAATCCGGCAGCTGTCATATCGGCCGCTTAGAGGGAACCCCCGGGGGATTCGCTGGATGAATTTTTTCATGGTTAATTGAATTTTTCATCGCCTGCACATGGTGTCTTATATGACACATAAGCCTTGTATACTGAATAATATTAACCTGCGCAGCGTTCCCTCCTGCTCTGTAGGCATCATTAGACTTCAAGTTTGATTGCTGCTTAAGAAAATATTTGAAGAGGGTTTAAGAGTTTAAAGTTGAAGATGGAGGTGGTAGGTGAATTTAAGTTGGAATATTTTTTACACGTTATAAATTGAATCCAACTTTGAGTCAGGGCGATCGTGTCATAACGTGGTCAGTGAAGACAATGACTACATTTTTTTTTGTTACTTCAATAAAATTAGTATTTTAGCCATATATAAAAAAAAGGTGGCGTAGTTACATGTAGATGTTCAGTCCGATGCATCTCAAGAGGCGTTCAGGGCAAGAAGAGTAGCACTTGCGCCAGACATATGTCAGACATACCGGCGGGTTTACTGACGCCCCACAATAGCGTAGAGACGTGGCGTGACAGCGTTAGTTTTAAATGCCTACCACACACTAACCAGTGGCGGATCCAGGGGGGGCTGCAGTCGCGGCAATCGCCCCCCTAGCAGCACAAGCATACCTTTAAATTGTGGCCAAGATGCCGTTCACAACAAATGAGGGGTGTGGCCAACTGAGACCAGCTAATCCGAATGAAGGAGGGGCATCGCTATGCTAAAACCACCCCCCTTCCTAAAAATAAAGTTGTCAGGAACTGCATTTCTTGCCTCCAAGAATTTTGGACTATATTAATGTTTATCTGCCAGTACCTCTATTCACCAGAGGTGCTGCTATTGTGCCTTTCCTTATCATTACCAAGGGTTAACCTGTTGCACCAATTATCTCCCTGTGTATACCTGCCTCTCTCAATTACCTGTGCCAGGCATTGTTGTTTTGTTGCTATTCCTTATTGTTGTGTTCTCCTGCTTCTCCTGTGCTCTGGGACTTTCACATGCTGCTGCTGACATCACTACACTGGATTTCTTTCCACCCAGCCATTCTACCTGCATCCGCTGTATTCCTTTGCTAACAGTATTCAGCCTTACTTAGAAATCCCTGTGCAGTATTAGCATTATTCGATTTGCACTGTTTTCTGTATTTTCTGATTAAAACCTGCTCAATAAACACGTTATGCTTACATCACAAACCGAGCTCCGTAGCTGTGATTTCCATTGAAGTGTGACAAAAGTCTAGGTCCCCCCTGACACTGACACTGGCCAAGAGGTGATCAATAATATTCTTCTATTCCCAGGATCATGGGAAATCTGGGACAGCCTGGCCAGTGGATCCCACTGAGGGTTTCCCTGCAAGGCACCATGTAGGGCTATTTTTCCAAGACCAGGTTAAAGTGTAGAGTACTAACAACTTGGAATGTTGAATTAGTGGGATAATATGTAGCATTCATACATGACCCTCGCTTTTTGGGTGTAGACCCTGGAAATATCCACTCAGGAGACATATGCCCTATCCACAGAGCAGCCTTTGTTTACCTACATTGGTATTTTACTAATACCCCCCATGAATTCCCCCTTCCACCATTGCCACAAAGCTGATTATCTTCAACCTCTACCACGGTCCTGTATAAAGTAAATACATTCATTTGACCAGTAATTAAAGATGATAACTGATGGTTTATGGCAGCAAACAATGTGACCAGATTATGACAGAAAGTCAGCCTGCTGCTCATGTAATGCTTCCACCCTGGGGTCAGACTTATGTTGCCTTTCTACAAATCTGATGTAGAAGCCCCAAGATCCCAACTCGAAGCCTCCGGAGGAGTCAGATGGAAGGACCTTGACCTCAGCAGCCATCCTTTCGTCGAGGAGGTGAGCAGCACATGCGATATGTGCTCACCTCCTCTTTCCTGAAAGTTCACTAGTGAAGCAATCCTGCCCAGCCCACCCTTAGCTAGGTTAGCTGAGGGGAAGGGGTAGGGCTGTATTTTTTTATTGTCATGTTGTCTATCATATTCTGTAAATTGCTGATATTTTGAGTTTCAGGAGAACCCCCAGGATTAGTTAGATGGCAGACCTGGCCCACGGTGTGGGTTACTAGTCCCCAGTTTGGTTTATCACTAGGATAGGAAATGTAAGGTGGTCAGTTGCTGGCCACTGTTAAGGTGTGGATTAGCCAATATAGTGGATAATGGTTCTCCCGATAACCTCTCCTCTTAAATTGGTGAAAATCAGCGATTTAATTAAAATGCTGTGGTCATTTTCTCTCCACTGCTTGTTGTCATGTCTATTATTGTGTGATTGATGGTGGGGATCTGATGGTAGGAACCTCCCTTGCTTCACTTTGGTGGTTAACCAGTCCAAGGCTCCTTCCTTTACTGATATGAATCTTCAAATCTCAGACCTGTTGTGAAACTATGTACCACCCAGGCCTCTGCACCACCAGACCTGTACATCACCCAGGCCTCTGCACCACCAGACCTGTACATCACCCAGGCCTCTGTACCACCAGACCTGTACATCACCCAGGCCTCTACACCACCAGGTCTGTACATCACCCAGGCCTCTGCACCACCCAGGTCTGTACATCACTCAGGCCTCTGCACCACCAGACCTGTATATCACCCAGTACTCTGCACCACCAGACCTGTACATCACCCAGGCCTCTACACCACCCAGGTCTGTACATCACCCAGGCCTCTGCACCACCAGACCTGTACATCACCCAGGCCTCTGCACCACCAGACCTGTACATCACCCAGGCCTCTGCACCACTAGACCTGTACATCACCCAGGCCTCTGCACCACCAGGTCTGTACATCACCCAGGCCTCTGCACCACCAGACCTTTACATCACCCAGGCCTCTACACCACCAGACCTGTACGTCACCAAGGCCTCTGCACCACCCAGGTCTGTACACCAACCAGGCTTCTGCCCCAAATAGGTCTGTACACCAACCAGGCTTCTGCACCACACAGGTCTGTACACCAACCAGTCCTCTGCACCACCAGACCTGTACATCACCCAGGCCTCTGCACCACCCAGGTCTGTACATCAACCAGTCCTCTGCACCACCAGACCTGTACATCACCCAGGCCTCTGCACCACCAGACCTGTACATCACCCAGGCCTCTGCACCACCAGGTCTGTACATCACCCAGGCCTCTACACCACCAGACCTTTACATCACCCAGGCCTCTACACCACCTAGGTCTGTACTTCAACCAGGCTTCTGCCCCAAATAGGTCTGTACACCAACCAGGCTTCTGCACCACAAAGGTCTGTACACCAACCAGGCTTCTGCACCACACAGAACTATACATCACCCAGGCCTCTGCACCACCCAGGTCTGTACATCAACCAGTCCTCTGCACCACCAGACCTGTACATCACCCAGGCCTCTGCACCACCAGACCTGTACGTCACCCAGGCCTCTGCACCACCCAGGTCTGTACACCAACCAGGCATCTGCCCCACAGAGGTCTAAACACCAACCAGTCTTCTGCACCATCCAGGCCTCTTACCACCTTTCCTTAGTGGTAGGGATCTAGGGTAAGGATCAGCAGCTAGATTAGCTAAGGTTTCATGGGTACTACTTGTAATCTAGTTATGATTGATCTGGACTTTACTGAAGCTGTGTTTTTTCTTTAATATTACTGGTTCTAATCTGTTCACAGAATTCAGTTGATTTAACCTTGTAGTTGATTTGTTTTTGATACAACGGTACCTGTGATTCAGACAATTATTGCACTAATTGAAGATTGAGGTGAATCTGATGTATTTAGAAAATTGCTTTCCTTGGGCTAAAATATTTTTTGATATAGTGCCAATGTTACTTTTCCATGTCATTGAACCAAGCAAATCTTTTGGCACAAGGTCTGTATGTATTTTTCGCTATTACCAATCATATATATTTTGTCATATATTAAATTCCAATAAATTGTTAACTCTCTTGAGCTGATGAGACCTCCCTTGTCCCATGCCTTTATTAGTGTCAAATCCAGAGGTGCCTGGCAGAAATTCGTCCACTACACAAGCACCCACACTGTCTCTCTCACTGGGGAGACAGCTCAGTGCTGAGCTGAGTAGACACCTTAGTGAGGAGCTGAGGACACATACCAGTGAGGGGCTGAGGAGACAGATCAGCGAGGGACTGAAGAGACAGATCACTGAGGAGCTGAGAAGACAGCTCAGTGAGGGTCTGAGGAGACAGCTCAGTGAGGGTCTGAGGAGACAGCTCAGTTAGGATAAGAGCAGACAGCTCAGTGAGGAGCTGAGGAGACAGCTCAGTGAGGGTCTGAGGAGACAGCTCAGTGAGGGTCTGAGGAGACAGCTCAGTGAGGAGCTGAGGAAACAGGTCAGTGAGGAGCTGAGGAGACAGCTCAGTGAGGGGCTGAGGAGACAGATCAGTGAGAGGCTGAGGAGACAGCTCAGTGAGGGGCTGAGGAGACAGCTCAGTTAGGAGCTGAGGAGACAGATCAGTGAGAGGCTGAGGAGACAGCTCAGTGAGAGGCTGAGGAGACAGATCAGTGAGGGTCTGAGGAGACAGCTCAGTGAGGAGCTGAGGAAACAGGTCAGTGAGGAGCTGAGGAGACAGCTCAGTGAGAGGCTGAGGAGACAGCTCAGTGAGGGGCTGAGGAGACAGATCAGTGAGAGGCTGAGGAGACAGCTCAGTGAGGAGCTGAGGAGACAGCTCAGTGAGGGGCTGAGGAGACAGCTCAGTGAGGGGCAAAGGAGACAGCTCAGTGAGGGGCTGAGGAGACAGCTCAGTGAGGGGCTGAGGAGACAGCTCAGTGAGGAGCTGAGGAGACAGATCAGTGAGAGGCTGAGGAGACAGCTCAGTGAGGAGCTGAGGAGACAGATCAGTGAGGGTCTGAGGAGACAGCTCAGTGAGGAGCTGAGGAAACAGGTCAGTGAGGAGCTGAGGAGACAGCTCAGTGAGAGGCTGAGGAGACAGATCAGTGAGAGGCTGAGGAGACAGCTCAGTGAGGGGCTGAGGAGACAGATCAGTGAGGAGCTGAGGAGATAGATTAGTGAGAGGCTGAGGAGACAGCTCAGTGAGGGGCTGAGGAGACAGATCAGTGAGGAGCTGAGGAGAAAGATCAGTGAGAGGCTGAGGAGACAGCTCAGTGAGGGGCTGAGGAAACAGATCAGTGAGGGGCTGAGGAGACAGATCAGTGAGGGGCTGAGGAGACAGCTCAGCGAGAGGCTGAGGAGACAGATCAGTGAGGAGCTGAGGAGACAGGTCAGTGAGGAGCTGAGGAGACAGATCAGTGAGGAGCTAAGGAGACAGCTCAGTGAGGAGCTGAGGAGACAGATCAGTGAGAGGCTGAGGAGACAGATCAGTGAGGAGCTGAGGAGACAGCTCAGTGAGGAGTTGAGGAGACAGATCAGTGAGGGGCTGAGGAGACAGATAAGTGAGGAGCTGAGGAGACAGCTCAGTGAGGGGCTGAGGAGACAGATCAGTGAGGGACTGAGGAGACATCTCAGTGAGGGGCTGAGGAGACAGATCAGTGAGGAGCTGAGGAGACAGCTCAGGAGGAGCTGAGGAGACAGATCAGTGAGGGGCTGAGGAGACAGATGAGTGAGGAGCTGAGGAGACAGCTCAGTGAGGGGCTGATAAGACAGATCAGTGAGGGGCTGAGGAGACAGCTCAGTGAGGGGCTGAGGAGACAGATTAGTGAGGATCTGAGGAGACAGATCAGTGAGGGGCTGAGGAGACAGATCAGTGAGGGGCTGAGGAAACAGATCAGTGAGGGGCTGAGGAGACAGATCAGTGAGGAGCTCAGGAGACAGATCAGTGAGAGACTGAGGAGACAGCTCAGTGAGGGGCTGAGGAGACAGATCAGTGAGGAGCTGAGGAGAAAGATCAGTGAGAGGCTGAGGAGACAGCTCAGTGAGGGGCTGAGGAAACAGATCAGTGAGGGGCTGAGGAGGCAGATCAGTGAGGGGTTGAGGAGACAGCTCAGTGAGGGGCTAAGGAGACAGCTCAGTGAGGAGCTGAGGAGACAGCTCAGTGAGGAGCTGAGGAGACAGAACAGTGAGGGGCTGAGGAGACAGATGAGTGAGGAGCTGAGGAGACAGCTCAGTGAGGGGCTGAGGAGACAAATCAGTGAGGAGTTGAGGAGACAGCTCAGGAGGAGCTGAGGAGACAGCTCAGTGAGGGGCTGAGGAGACAGCTCAGTGAGGGGCTGAGGAGACAGCTCAGTGAGGAGCTGAGGAGACAGATCAGTGAGGAGCTGAGGAGACAGATCAGTGAGGAGCTGAGGAGACAGCTCAGTGAGGGTCTGAGGAGACAGCTCAGTTAGGATAAGAGCAGACATCTCAGTGAGGAGCTGAGGAGACAGCTCAGTGAGGGTCTGTGGAGACAGCTCAGTGAGGGTCTGAGGAGACAGCTCAGTGAGGAGCTGAGGAGACAGCTCAGTGAGGGGCTGAGGAGACAGCTCAGTGAGGGGCTGAGGAGACAGATCAGGGAGAGGCTGAGGAGACAGCTCAGTGAGGAGCTGAGGAGACAGCTCAGTGAGGGGCTGAGGAGACAGCTCAGTGAGAGGCAAAGGAGACAGCTCAGTGAGGGGCTGAGGAGACAGCTCAGTGAGGAGCTGAGGAGACAGATCAGTGAGAGGCTGAGGAGACAGCTCAGTGAGGGGCTGAGGAGACAGATCAGTGAGGGTCTGAGGAGACAGCTCAGTGAGGAGCTGAGGAAACAGGTCAGTGAGGGGCTGAGGAGACAGATCAGTAAGGGGCTGAGGAGACATCTCAGTGAGGGGCTGAGGAGACAGATCAGTGAGGAGCTGAGGAGACAGCTCAGGAGGAGCTGAGGAGACAGATCACTGAGGGGCTGAGGAGACAGATGAGTGAGGAGCTGAGGAGACAGCTCAGTGAGGGGCTGATAAGACAGATCAGTGAGGGGCTGAGGAGACAGCTCAGTGAGGGGCTGAGGAGACAGATTAGTGAGGAGCTGAGGAGACAGATCAGTGAGGTGCTGAGGAGACAGATCAGTGAGGGGCTGAGGAAACAGATCAGTGAGGAGCTGAGGAGAAAGATCAGTGAGAGGCTGAGGAGACAGCTCAGTGAGGGGCTGAGGAAACAGATCAGTGAGGGGCTGAGGAGGCAGATGAGTGAGGGGTTGAGGAGACAGCTCAGTGAGGGGCTGAGG
Source organism: Mixophyes fleayi (assembly GCF_038048845.1). Lineage (NCBI taxonomy): Eukaryota > Metazoa > Chordata > Amphibia > Anura > Limnodynastidae > Mixophyes > Mixophyes fleayi. The sequence continues at coordinate 18,017,992 of NC_134404.1, read as the reverse complement.
AGACAGCTCAGTCAGGAGCTGAGGAGACAGCTCAGTGAGGAGCTGAGGAGTCAGATCAGTGAGGTGCTGAGGAGACAGATGAGTGAAGAGCTGAGGAGACAGCTCAGTGAGGGGCTGAGGAGACAGATCAGTGAGGAGTTGAGGAGACAGATCAGTGAGGGGCTGAGGAGACAGATAAGTGAGGAGCTGAGGAGACAGCTCAGTGAGGGGCTGAGGAGACAGATCAGTGAGGGACTGAGGAGACATCTCAGTGAGGGGCTGAGGAGACAGATCAGTGAGGAGCTGAGGAGACAGCTCAGGAGGAGCTGAGGAGACAGATCAGTGAGGGGCTGAGGAGACAGATGAGTGAGGAGCTGAGGAGACAGCTCAGTGAGGGGCTGATAAGACAGATCAGTGAGGGGCTGAGGAGACAGCTCAGTGAGGGGCTGAGGAGACAGATTAGTGAGGATCTGAGGAGACAGATCAGTGAGGGGCTGAGGAGACAGATCAGTGAGGGGCTGAGGAAACAGATCAGTGAGGGGCTGAGGAGACAGATCAGTGAGGAGCTCAGGAGACAGATCAGTGAGAGACTGAGGAGACAGCTCAGTGAGGGGCTGAGGAGACAGATCAGTGAGGAGCTGAGGAGAAAGATCAGTGAGAGGCTGAGGAGACAGCTCAGTGAGGGGCTGAGGAAACAGATCAGTGAGGGGCTGAGGAGGCAGATCAGTGAGGGGTTGAGGAGACAGCTCAGTGAGGGGCTAAGGAGACAGCTCAGTGAGGAGCTGAGGAGACAGCTCAGTGAGGAGCTGAGGAGACAGAACAGTGAGGGGCTGAGGAGACAGATGAGTGAGGAGCTGAGGAGACAGCTCAGTGAGGGGCTGAGGAGACAAATCAGTGAGGAGTTGAGGAGACAGCTCAGGAGGAGCTGAGGAGACAGCTCAGTGAGGGGCTGAGGAGACAGCTCAGTGAGGGGCTGAGGAGACAGCTCAGTGAGGAGCTGAGGAGACAGATCAGTGAGGAGCTGAGGAGACAGATCAGTGAGGAGCTGAGGAGACAGCTCAGTGAGGGTCTGAGGAGACAGCTCAGTTAGGATAAGAGCAGACATCTCAGTGAGGAGCTGAGGAGACAGCTCAGTGAGGGTCTGTGGAGACAGCTCAGTGAGGGTCTGAGGAGACAGCTCAGTGAGGAGCTGAGGAGACAGCTCAGTGAGGGGCTGAGGAGACAGCTCAGTGAGGGGCTGAGGAGACAGATCAGGGAGAGGCTGAGGAGACAGCTCAGTGAGGAGCTGAGGAGACAGCTCAGTGAGGGGCTGAGGAGACAGCTCAGTGAGAGGCAAAGGAGACAGCTCAGTGAGGGGCTGAGGAGACAGCTCAGTGAGGAGCTGAGGAGACAGATCAGTGAGAGGCTGAGGAGACAGCTCAGTGAGGGGCTGAGGAGACAGATCAGTGAGGGTCTGAGGAGACAGCTCAGTGAGGAGCTGAGGAAACAGGTCAGTGAGGGGCTGAGGAGACAGATCAGTAAGGGGCTGAGGAGACATCTCAGTGAGGGGCTGAGGAGACAGATCAGTGAGGAGCTGAGGAGACAGCTCAGGAGGAGCTGAGGAGACAGATCACTGAGGGGCTGAGGAGACAGATGAGTGAGGAGCTGAGGAGACAGCTCAGTGAGGGGCTGATAAGACAGATCAGTGAGGGGCTGAGGAGACAGCTCAGTGAGGGGCTGAGGAGACAGATTAGTGAGGAGCTGAGGAGACAGATCAGTGAGGTGCTGAGGAGACAGATCAGTGAGGGGCTGAGGAAACAGATCAGTGAGGAGCTGAGGAGAAAGATCAGTGAGAGGCTGAGGAGACAGCTCAGTGAGGGGCTGAGGAAACAGATCAGTGAGGGGCTGAGGAGGCAGATGAGTGAGGGGTTGAGGAGACAGCTCAGTGAGGGGCTGAGGAGACAGCTCAGTCAGGAGCTGAGGAGACAGCTCAGTGAGGAGCTGAGGAGTCAGATCAGTGAGGTGCTGAGGAGACAGATGAGTGAAGAGCTGAGGAGACAGCTCAGTGAGGGGCTGAGGAGACAGATCAGTGAGGAGTTGAGGAGACAGCTCAGGAGGAGCTGAGGAGACAGCTCAGTGAGGGGCTGAGGAGACAGCTCAGTGAGGAGCTGAGGAGACAGATCAGTGAGGAGCTGAGGAGACAGATCAGTGAGGAGCTGAGGAGACAGATCAGTGAGGAGCTGAGGAGACAGCTCAGTGAGGGTCTGAGGAGACAGCTCAGTTAGGATAAGAGCAGACATCTCAGTGAGGAGCTGAGGAAACAGGTCAGTGAGGAGCTGAGGAGACAGCTCAGTGAGGGGCTGAGGAGACAGCTCAGTGAGGGTCTGAGGAGACAGATCAGTGAGGAGCTGAGGAGACAGTTCACTGAGGAGCTGAGAAGACAGCTCAGTGAGGGTCTGAGGAGACAGCTCAGTGAGGATCTGAGGAGACAGCTCAGTTAGGATAAGAGCAGACAGCTCAGTGAGGAGCTGAGGAAACAGGTAGGTAAGGAGCTGAGGAGACAGCTCATTGAGGGGCTGAGGAGACAGATCAGTGGGAGGCTGAGGAGACAGCTCAGTGAGGGGCTGAGGAGACAGCTCAGTGAGGAGCTGAGGAGACAGATCAGTGAGAGGCTGAGGAGACAGCTCAGTGAGGGGCTCAGGAGACAGATCGGTGAGGGTCTGAGGAGACAGCTCAGTGAGGAGCTGAGGAAACAGGTCAGTGAGGAGCTGAGGAGACAGCTCAGTGAGAGGCTGAGGAGACAGCTCAGTGAGGGGCTGAGGAGACAGATCAGTGAGAGGCTGAGGAGACAGCTCAGTGAGGGGCTGATGAGGCAGATCAGTGAGGGGCTGAGGAGACAGCTCAGTGAGGGGCTGAGGAGACAGACTAGTGAGGAGCTGAGGAGACAGATCAGTGAGGTACTGAGGAGACAGATCAGTGAGGGGCTGAGGAAACAGATCAGTGAGGAGCTGAGGAGAAAGATCAGTGAGAGGCTGAGGAGATAGCTCAGTGAGGGGCTGAGGAAACAGATCAGTGAGGCGCTGAGGAGACAGATTAGTGAGGTGCTGAGGAGACAGATGAGTGAGGAGCTGAGGAGACAGCTCAGTGAGGGGCTGAGGAGACAAATCAGTGAGGAGTTGAGGAGACAGCTCAGGAGGAGCTGAGGAGACAGCTCAGTGAGGGGCTGAGGAGACAGCTCAGTGAGGAGCTGAGGAGACAGATCAGTGAGGAGCTGAGGAGACAGATCAGTGGGCAGCTGAGGAGACAGCTCAGTGAGGGTCTGAGGAGACAGCTCAGTTAGGATAAGAGCAGACATCTCAGTGAGGAGCTGAGGAGACAGCTCAGTGAGGGTCTGAGGAGACAGCTCAGTGAGGGTCTAAGGAGACAGCTCAGTGAGGAGCTGAGGAAACAGGTCAGTGAGGAGCTGAGGAGACAGCTCAGTGAGGGGCTGAGGAGACAGATCAGTGAGAGGCTGAGGAGACAGCTCAGTGAGGGGCTGAGGAGACAGCTCAGTGAGGGTCTGAGGAGACAGATCAGTGAGGGGCTAAGGAGACAGATCAGTGAGGAGCTGAGGAGGCAGATCAGTGAGAGGCTGAGGAGACAGCTCAGTGAGGGGCTGAGGAGACAGATCAGTGAGGAGCTGAGGAGAAAGATCAGTGAGAGGCTGAGGAGACAGCTCAGTGAGGGGCTGAGGAAACAGGTCAGTGAGGGGCTGAGGAGACAGATCAGTGAGGGGCTGAGGAGACAGCTCAGCGAGGGGCTGAGGAGACAGATCAGTGAGGAGCTGAGGAGACAGGTCAGTGAGGAGCTGAGGAGACAGATCAGTGAGGAGCTAAGGAGACAGCTCAGTGAGGAGCTGAGGAGACAGATCAGTGAGGGGCTGAGGAGACAGATCAGTGAGGAGCTGAGGAGACAGCTCAGTGAGGAGCTGAGGAGACAGATCAGTGAGGGGCTGAGGAGACAGATCAGTGAGGAGCTGAGGAGACCGCTCAGTGAGGGGCTGAGGAGACAGATCAGTGAGGGGCTGAGGAGACAGCTCAGTGAGGGGCTGAGGAGACAGATCAGTGAGGAGCTGAGGAGACAGCTTAGTGAGGAGCTGAGGAGACAGATGAGTGAGGAGCTGAGGAGACAGCTCAGTGAGGGGCTGAGAAGACAGATCTGTGAGAGGCTGAGGAGACAGCTCAGTGAGGGGCTGAGTAGACAGATCAGTGAGGAGCTGAGGAGACAGATCAGTGAGGAGCTGAGGAGACAGATCAGTGAGGGGCTGAGGAAACAGATCAGTGAGGGGCTGAGGAGACAGCTCAGTGAGGAGCTGAGGAGACAGATCAGTGAGGAGCTGAGGAGACAGATCAGTGAGGAGCTGAGGAGACAGCTCAGTGAGGGGCTGAGGAGACAGCTCAGTGAGGAGCTGAGGAGACAGATCAGTGAGGAGCTGAGGAGACAGATCAGTGAGGAGCTGAGGAAACAGATCAGTGAGGAGCTGAAGAGACAGATCAGTGAGGAGCTGAGGAGACATCTCAGTGAGGAGCTGAGGAGACAGATGAGTGAGGAGCTGAGGAGACAGATGAGTGAGGAGCTGAGGAGACAGCTCAGTGAGGGGCTGAGGAGACAGCTCAGTGAGGAGCTGAGGAGACAGATCAGTGAGGAGCTGAGGAGACATCTCAGTGAGGAGCTGAGGAGACAGATCAGTGAGGAGCTGAAGAGACAGATCAGTGAGGAGCTGAGGAGACATCTCAGTGAGGAGCTGAGGAGACAGATGAGTGAGGAGCTGAGGAGACAGCTCAGTGAGGAGCTGAGGAGACAGCTCAGTGAGGAGCTGAGGAGACAGCTCAGTAAGTATAAGAGGAGACAGCTGACTTAGGAGTATGAGCACAGGAAGGAGTATGGCTGAGGAAGGACCCTAGAGAGGGACCACAATGTTAGGTAGCCTCCAGTAAGGGGCTCGGTGTCTTTTTAGCCAGTGTAATTTTGCTGAACATTTGCTGATAATTAATGTTCCTTTATGTTCCAGAAGTCTGAGCTTACTGCTTGTAGCCCCTTCGTGCACCCAAATGCTGTATAACTTTCCTAAGGCTGCTAACTTAGAATTGCTATATATTCTGTATGTACAATTATTACACATGAAATGGAAAATCTTCTGCTTTGCTGCTTTCTGAATATAATGAAAACAGCAATTGTCAGCAACACAGTGGCTACAAATTAACCAATCACATCAGAATCTACAACATGTCATATCTTATAAAGACACAGTTCTCTACATACTGGATACTGCAGCATGGAAATGACTTTAGAACTCTCCGGGTAAGGTGATCTTTCCTGCAATGTTCCTATGTCTGAGTGACAATTCTACATCCTGTTGTCTTGCTCCTTAACAATTACCTATAACCCAGCAGTATACATGTTTTCCTGCCAAAACAGGCTTAGCAATTTGGGGTGGTGGCAATTTAGATATAAAGGCTTGGTTAGACGGATCATAGATTTGTTCGGATAAAGATGGGGTCATGTTTGGATTACCTGCTCAGCTCAGGTTATAATGGGAAACCTTGAGGAGGCTCCTGCTTAACGACTCTTTGGACATTAGTGAAAAAATATATTTTCCATACACGGCCCACCCCTTTACTCCTTAGTTTTTTTTCAATCATAATAACAATAGAAAAAAATGTTTGGAAATCATCTTAGTATGAAATTACTAGACCAGGAATCTCATTTCATTTCCATTATTTGAATTTTTATTTTATTTCTTGATAGTTGATTCTTTGCTGTCCAATGTTTATTACACCTGAATAAACTGACCCTACCATTTTATATCTACTGTGTTTAGTCCCATTTGCAGTCTGTAAGAGTCCATAAGTGCTTGTAGTTGCATTAATACCTATTGAATTAGGATATGCAAAGAGAAGGTTTCAACTTAATTACCTCGTCAAGGGAGATGGAAAGTAAGAGGTTTCTGATTTAATCCCATGCTAATTTGTTTTTATCATCTGATTGTCAATGATTATACAGGAATTATCACTAAGATGCCTTTCATAAGAGTGGTGTATGTGGTGTTTTGTCTGCGGGTATGAATGTCTCGGTTAATCCAATGTATTTCAGATATGGGTTATTGGTGATGCCCCGCGCAGGTGAATTAATTGAGTCTCATCTTTTGTTCACAAGCCAATGCATAGATCAACTCCTACAAGTAATTAGAGCATTACAACTCATATCTCCAGCCAGGTGTTTCTTGGTGCCCAAACTCAACAAGAAGATACAAGCAGGTCTGAATACTGGTTGGGATAAAAACATAAAATGCAACCTAGATTAAAGGACATGAGAAAATGACATTGTTCTGTAACATTGAATAATGCACTGACTGCTGTAAATAATATATAGATAGCAGAAGTCATAAGAGAAGTTATATGACCAAAGTCCACCCTTACTTCACCCTGGGGTGAGTTGATGAAGCCTCAGAGCTGCTCTGTACACTTTCATCTTAGTACTTGTTCTTACATGCTCTAGCATAAGCTTAGATGACAGCTAAGCCTATGTTATGCCATGCTATTATTAGTGAAATGATAAACAAAAAAAATAGTTGTTTCCCTTTTGGTGATATAAAAGCATTCTCTCACAGAAACATATAAATATGAATGTTATTGTAGTTAATATCTTGCTTTTAGTGGCTTTTTTAATGGTAGCAAAGCAAACAGTTTTGGGGATGGAACCTATTTCCCTATACCCACAGTCGGAGGCGCTATCGTCTACAAGTGAATGCAAGGGGTTCAGTGGATTATCTTGCATTGCTCCCTTCCACGGCTGTTGACATCGTATGTCAAAGAAAAACGGATTTGACATATTCTGTCACTAGATTTCCTAACACCAGTGGGTAACAAGGCTTACACCCCACGAAATAAAAAGTAAAATAAATTGAAAAGCAGAAATGACTTATAAGGCCATTTTCTGCACACTTACGGGTATATTTACTAAACTGTGGGTTTGAAAAAGTGGAGATGTTGCCTATAGCAACCAATCAGATTCTAGCTGTCATTTATTTAGTGCATTCTACAAAATGACAGCTAGAATCTGATTGGTTGCTATCGGCAACATCTCCACTTTTTCAAACCCGCAGTTTAGTAAATCTAGCCCTTAGTGTCATTTGACTGTAGACAATAACTTGGGTTTAATTATATCTAATTTTCATCAATTTTTCGGGAGTAATTTCTACTGAAATCTGGAGCAGGAGCACCAATGCACCTTGTTCAGTGAGATTTTAAATTGTAGAGCAAGATAAAGTTCCACATTCTGCTTGCAAAACCTTGTTGAGAAAATGTAGTCACTGCGTAAAGTTTTGACATCTTCCTCTAAATATGTCTCCATGTTCAGAGGCCATAATATCACCACCTTCTGCAGTATTAATTGTGACCACGCGCCGGGCTAAATTCATGGAAATGACAATGACTATTTATCTACTGTGAACAAGAAAAACATAAGAAAACAATTTGTATTGGGGAGGTCAGAGGATCCTAGTTATCTACACTCACACTCACTGCCACCAAACAAGGTCAGACAGGCACAAGAGGATATATCACAAAATGTGATCAAAGAAATTAAAAAGGATGGCAGGTGAGTACACACAGGGCCGTCTCTTCCATTGGGCATGATGGGCAGGTGCCCAGGGGCCCTGCAGGCAAGAGGGGCCCGTCCGAATCCTAAAAAAAAAAAATATTTTTTTTTTTTTCCTTTTTTTTAAATACTTACCTTGCGGTCACATCAGCGGTGATCCGGCTCCCTCCCTGGTCCCCTCTTCCGTGCTGTGCTCATAGTGAATGCTGGGCGTGATGTCACACCCAGCATTCACTGCAACCACAGCAGTATATATACACATATATATATATATATATATATATGTGTGTAAAAAAAAAGTGATTTTATATATATAATCACACTTTTTTTTACATACATATATATTTTTTTTACACACACACACACACACACACACTATTTATATATATATATATATATATATATATATATATACAAGTTAACCCGTGCATGATACTCATGCATTCTAGTCAAATCAAGATACTTAAGGTCTTAAAAAGGTTCTTGTCATGCATTTGGGCCTAGCCCAGGCCTCCTCAGGGGAAGATCGTTACTTCCCGACGCAAGCGCCCTTTTTAATGTGTGTTCATGAGGTAAAATTACCTCACGAAAATGAGTTTGACCCCTTAACTCGTAAATTTAGCTTTTACTACCCCTCTCACGGGGGGAAGGGGGGATGATGGAAGTTAACTAACTTGACTATTCTAATTTTTTTGTCAAATAATGTCAGTATACCTAATTTCAGGTCAATTGGATGAGCCCTTTCTGAGAAAATAGTTTTTTCCACACACACACACACACACACACACACACACTAACGCACGCCTCTACACATGTGTGTTCATGAGGTAAAATTACCTCACGAAAATGAGTTTGAGCCCTACCAAATTTCAGCCCTTTTCGAATTTTTTTCCCCACACACACTAAGAATTTAGTAGGTCAGTGTATAACTCTGCCCAGCAGGTGGCGCTGCAACTTGTTGTTGTTTTTTCCACACACACACAGACGCCACTAAGCATTTATATATTAGATATATATATATATTTATTTATTTATTAGGGGCCCGGTACACTGCATTGCCCGGGGGCCCATAAAGTAGTTAAGGTGGCCCTGAGTACACATTTCAAAACTACTCTGCAAAATATTGACCTCGTTCTGCATTTGGACATAACATGTTACATATTTCCCCTGCAGAATTTAACCTTAGATGTTCCCAGTCTTATCCCAAACCCATCGTTCACCAGACTGACCATTCATCTCCGAGCACAAGAGAAACTTACGGCAGCCTCAGAGCCGGAGCGGGGAAGGGAAGGGGCATATGCCCCTAGTCAGTGTACAGTACGGGCGTGCCAAGCTGGAGCGCACGCAGCAGTGTCCGATTCAAGCTTTGGGCATCTCTCAGGTACGTGATTTTCTGTCGTATCACTTGCACCAGTTACAGGTCGGGTCTAAGTGCCGATTACTAGTGATGATGACTGCGTATCCATGCTATAACATGGGTTTGCAATCAGGAGGAACTGTAAAAATGCTATTTATGTACAGTAGACATTAATAACATCCTAATAAATATATTTTATGGGAGGAAAAAAAATATATTTTTTTTTTTAATGTTTTGTCATTAATGTCTAAGTTATTTACAGGTGACATTAGAGATATTTTTTTCTGCACGTTCTTTTGGGACTTTATGTATACAACATATGTTTTGGACGTATCCTGCAGTGTATCGTGTATGTTAGAGCAGAAGGCACCTAGATCCGTATTTAACATGAGACATTTATACAAATCTGCTCCTAGTTCAACACAGACGCGTGTATCCCAGAATTACGATTTTTATTTTTTTTTTAAAAAAAAAATGCAATTTACGTTTGTTTTGTATTTCTTAATGTATCAGGCCCATTTAGGGCTCTGTCCCGTTGTCTCGCCCAGGGACATGTTTATCCCACGGGTGGGGGGGATGTTGGAGGAAAGGAGATAGCTAACGGTCAGTCTAATGCTTTACAGCGCAAGCCAGCCCTCTTGGCACGTGGCCATGCCCCCATCGTGATATGGCCACACCCCCTGTCCCACTGCTGGGGATTTGCATGTTGGGAGGTGTGACAATTATGTATTATGCCTAATCACTGATTGTTATTTTCCCCTTGAATTGATGCATGACAATGTGTATATTGTAAGTAACGTTTCAAAGTGTGCTTTGCTGACTGACCTAAGTGACCTGTGCAATTGACAAATAATCTTTTGAAATTAGCTAGGCCCAGGGACAGATAAGCATCTCTGAGGAGTTTGTGTATACAGAGGACGTGGACCTGACCAGCCGGACAGAACGAGCAGAGGTGAGAATCATGCCCTCTGATATTCCAGACATATATCTCAGGGATAGATAACTCACTTCGAAAGCCCTGTGTCATTCTGGGAATCAATCTGTCCTTATTGAGAGCTAACCTTCAAAGGTGGGGGTGAGAGCTATGTAAGAGAAGTTTAAAATCCTCTTTATTACTCAGGGTGCATTTTCTAATAGGAAACCTGTGCCTCAGTCAGAAGTATGCCATCTCTCCCAAAGTGTACTCCTCTCACGTCAAGTCTTAAGTAAGTAAGTTAGTGACTCTGGTTTTATTTCCTATTTTATTTCTGAAACTTATTTGTGCAACTTACTTTGTATATCTTGTTATTAACTGTTTTGCAATTAAGCCTTGGAAACATTTTTCGGATTAAATACATTTAATCCAGCATATTCTCCGTGATTCATTGGGAAGTTAACAAAGCCAAGTGAGGCTCTTGCTACATGTGTATGTAATTGTAAGTGTGTAATAGTAATAAGTGGTTTTGGTGAACTTCATAGTAAATCCTTCGTGGTGGCAGAAAAGATGGACTCATTGCTAAGTGACCAAGGTAACTCCAGTCACAGCCAGCTGTTGCAGATTACTGTATCTGAGACAGGCTGGACGTTCGTGACAAGAGGGAATAATAAGACTCCCATTACACAGTTGTAGATTAAACCACTTCTCAGGGAGAAGTGGTTTAATCTACAACTGTGGGAGGGGTCTTTTCTAACCCCACCAGCTCATTTAGGTAATCTAGTGCCCAACACTAGAATATTAGACTGGGTAAGAGCTCGCAGTATACTGAGCCTATTGGCGCCCGCTGTGAACACATCACAATTCATTTATTTGTATTTAGTAAACACCACAGTCTGTCATCTGATTCCTGCACTGAAGATGATGCCGTATAAATGAGTTTAAAGATGTAATTAATTCTAATTGACGCTGAAGTGTGACTGTTTCCGTTCATTTATGTCAGTGTGATGGATTCTGCGGCTGAGCGAGTGTTACATTAGAAATGAATTAACACTACTGTTTAGCAAACACAATGTTCCCAAGGTGACTGCCCAGGGTTTTGTTCTGGGTATAAAAGCTGCATACAGATATATCATTGTGGAAATTCAGATGAACAAAGTATCACAGAGCTCTTTCTAGATCTATATTATTATTATTATTATTATTATTATTAATGTTTATTTATATAGCCCCAATAGACTAAATGCGCCCTCTAAATGCAGTAGGAGGGGCTTTTGCTACTGCCACCACTGGACTCCTTAGCGGCACCTAGAACCGTGTCCTTCTGGGTAACTCTCGTTACTAGTCAACCCCCTTGTTGGTACATCTGGGCTAGTACCCCTGACCTCTTCCTATAGATCAGGGTTGCTGTGGATGGATCCACCTGCAAGGTAGCTGGCAGAGCATTGGTACTAGATGTTGGGTCTCAACCTCAGAACAGCCGGATAACAGATTAGATTGGGTCTAATTTGTGGTGACAGCAATTACAGCAGGTAAGTAGTCGTCAAGGCAGGTTCCTTAAGCAGTGATGTTTATTAGCTCAAGGAGTCCTAAAAGGGACAGTTACATTAACTAGTTTAAGGTACTAGTGATATCTAGAAAGGTACAGATGTAATAATAATAATACATGGTCAAATCGTCCTCTTTTTATACAGATTTACACCCTGGCAGGAGCCAGTCTCCTACCCCTCTAACCAAACCAGGTGCTTCAATCAGCCTGCACATTAACACCTTTTTACATTGCTGCTAACAGTGCCACTATGTATGAGGTTTTCTATTGAGTGTTTGCCATCAGGGAGTAACATTTTTATAATCTTGCTTTGAATGCAATTTAACTTGCAAAATTCACATTCATCTGTGATCACTTGCATAGGGAGCCTAGCAGCAAGTATAATTACCATCTCCTCTCTTTCAACAGATGTTTTGGTCACTCAGCGATGAAAAGGTCTAATTAATATGAGATTACCTGTCTCCAGACAGTTTCAAAACCCAAACATGACATACTGTCTCAGAAGTCAATACATTTCCACACTTACCAAATATAAAAAGATAAAAAGAAAAGTTTGCAATGATATACAGAGGTGCACTGCACTCCTAATTAAGATAAATAGCTATAAAAAGTTATTTCTACGCGATCCAGCCACAAATAAGTTATTTCTACGTGATCCAGCCACAAATAAGTTATTTATAAGTGATCCAGCCACGATAATAATAAACTAGTTTATTTGTTAAACCATTCACTTCCACAAAGCCCCTATCAATGGTAGAATTTGCATACTAAGCATCAGAGCTTACGAAGCATATTTTTTGCATGTTATAAATTTCATGTTGTGAATTGCATGTCTTCTGATTAGAATTTAAGACTTGCACTGCCAATAGTAACTTTTTTAAAATTGTATTCAGTGAAGTAAATATCATGTATGCACTTAGAGATACTTTATGTTTCCTGGTGGCTGGCCCTTCCCCTGTGACCAGCTAATTTACAGCTTGTGACCCTGGATCATCATCATCATTTATTTATATAGCGCCACTAATTCCGCAGCGCTGTACAGAGAACTCATTCACATCAGTCCCTGCCCCATTGGAGCTTACAGTCTAAATTTCCGCTTCTCCCCTTGCCCCATTGTCTGTCTCCGCCCCTCTCCACCCCTGCTCTGTGTCCCTGCCCCCCTTCTCCCCTGCACTGTATCTCTGTCCCTCTCCTATCCTGTTGTGTGTCCCCGCTCCTCTCCTCCCCTGCTGTGTGTCCCCGCCCCTCTCCACTCCTGCTGTGTCCCGCCCCTCTCCACCCCTGCTGTGTGTCCCCACCCCTCTCCACCCCTGCTGTGTGTCCCCACCCCTCTCCACCCCTGCTGTGTGTCCCCGCCCCTCTGTCCCCTGCTGTGTATCTTTGCCCATCTCTCTCTTCTGTGTGTCCCTGCTCCCCTCTCCACCCCTGCTGTGTCCCCGCCCCTCTCCACCCCTGCTGTGTTCCCGCCCCTCTCTCCCCTGCTGTGTTCCCGTCCCTCTCTCCCCTGCTGTGTGTCCCTGCCCCTCTCCACCTCTGCTGTGTTCCCGTCCCTCTCTCCCCTGCTGTGTGTCCTCGCCCCTCTCCACTCCTGCTATGTATCCCCGGCCCTCTCCACTCCTGCTGTGTGTCCCCGCCCCTCTGTCCCCTGCTGTGTGTCCTCGCCCCTCTCCACTCCTGCTATGTATCCCCGGCCCTCTCCACTCCTGCTGTGTGTCCCCGCCCCTCTGTCCCCTGCTGTGTGTCCTCGCCCCTCTCCACTCCTGCTTTGTATCCCCGGCCCTCTCCACTCCTGCTGTGTGTCCCCAGCCCTCTCCACTCCTGCTGTGTGTCCCCGGCCCTCTCCACTCCTGCTGTGTGTCCCCGCCCCTCTCTCCCCTGCTGTGTGTCCCCGCCCCTCTCTCCCCTGCTGTGTCCTGCCCCTCTTATCCCCTGCTCTGTATCTCTGCCCCTCTCCTCCCCTGCTGTGTGTCCCAGCCCCTCTCCTCCCCTGCTGTGTATCTCTGCCCCTCTCCTCCCCTGCTGTGTGTCCCAGCCCCTCTCCTCCCCTGCTGTGTATCTCCGCCCCTCTCCTCCCCTGCTGTGTGTCCCGCCCCTCTCCTCCCCTGCTGTGTATCTCTGCCCCTCTCTTCCACTGCTGTGTGTCTCTGCCCCCTCCTCCCCTGTGTAACTCCGCCCCCTTTCTCTCCCACTGCCATAATGTCTCATGTGTGCAGGTAGCAGCAGGAGACCAGATACAGCGCTGTTGGCAATATACAGCAGGTAGGTTTGGGGGAAGGGAGCTTTTAATGTAAGAAGCCGCTGGCTCCGCATATATCCTGCATTAGGTTTTCCTTAAATGAACATTTTACTTAAACATTATGCCATAACCTTGTGGGAAAAGCTGCTTCTGCACGGTTCAGGGCTTCACAAAATGCCTCATAGAACATTACATTGTTGGCTCCATGTGACTTCAGTTCAAATCTTAGTGTTAGTTCTATGTGACCTTGATTTGAATTTTGGTTTCATCTCACCAAAAACTAGATTTTATCTGCCTGAATAACGACTGGGCCGCATAGCAGGTGCTAGATAATAAAGAGTAAAACAAATACTATATAGGTTCTACCCTATGTGTAAAACGTTCTTAATCATTTTGAATTCTGTCTTTTACAAATGTTATATAATAATACTAAAACAATTCTGATAAAATGTTACCGTGAATGAATAAATATTGATTTTGAGTATATTATATTTTTTTGCAAACAACAAAGGCTTTGCCTGAATCTCCTCTCATCTACCAGAATATGATATAAGTGGCTTTTAACAAGCTGTGGAAACACAGAACTGATAGCGATTTAATTGCCCTTGAAAAAGATTAATTTAAGCTGGATAATATGTTGGAATCCATTCGGACAGGCATCTTGTTTCTGAATTTGTGCCGCATTGCAAAGAATCGAATGTTCTCCGCTGTTGTCTAAACTAATGTTCTGTGACTGACAACCGCTGCCTGTTCCCACCCACATCCTATATGTGGTACGTGAGAACTGCACAATCACCTTACAATTACTAAGTGCCATCTATTATATCAATAAAATGTTTTGCAATACGTGCTCCACCCTCCCTGACTGTCCGGGAGACTCATGAATTTCGGGGAGTCCTCTCGTGCTTCCGGGTGAGTAAGGCACCCTCCCAGATCCATCTTCTCTTTCTTGTGACATGGGAGGGGGGTCTGGATGATGTGATTTACATCATTATTTCCCGCCTCCGCTGTGCGAGGATGCAATTCACATCATCGCGCAGTGGTGGGCGGAGCCTGATGTGAATTAGGTCATCCTGACTCTGCCCCTGTCCGTGCAGCATCCCAACCCATTGGACCTCCCTTCTGGGATCACAAGACGGCTCCCCCCCCCCCCCCCTCTTCGTTAGAACACTAATAATAAAATCATATTCATTCCACTCTGCTTTTATGATTGTCTGTCCTGACAATCAATGGAAAGTCACATGGATAGACTGAAATAATTATTGTTTCTGAAATCATCTCATCACACAAGTCAAAATGACTACAGTTATGGAGGGGTTGAATATTCCATTAAATTTGCTGGCTACTTTTTGTTGTCTTATACTTTTTGGAATTCTTGCTCATAAGTTTTGTCTGACTAGGGTCTGATCAGCTTATTGTAAAAATGATGTTGATGAGGTTGGAGGGGCTAGGTGGGGAAAAGAAGGGGGGAGTGACCTAGGTAGAAAGAGCCTGAATATCTAAACATTGAGTGCCACTCGTGTTCATAGGGTGTCTGGAGTTAGGGTGTTATAATGAATGTACCAAGTATCTCAATTGTCACCTTATTGTATGAACTCCTCATCTGCTGCTCAGCGAGGATGACCGGGGATAGAACATAGAACAACCTCTAGCCAATCGGATTATTCGAATTTATACAGCAGAACAGAATATTTCAGGACACAGCACCTGTCCACTCGTGTGGTTGGGCAATTGAGGACAGCGAAGTGGGAAGGGGAGCGTGGTATATAGGAGTAGTGCTGTGTGACCCTTGTACAGATCTGGAAGATGTTGGCGTCACCTCTATATGACATGACTGGATCTGTCCAAACTACCAATCCACCAACACCTACCAAAACACCCACCAATCAAATTTCAGAGTCCGGGCAGCTTACTAACAAAATATTGACCCAAGGATCTGTTATAATTAGAAGTAGAGACACTCTATAGACACACCAGTAAATTGATGTTAGCAGTATATAGTTTGATAAATCCACATGTTAGCACTAAAAGTTCAGTTCAGCTGTGTGATGTCATATTCTCAGAGGAAACACCAGGGGGCGCATGAGACATTCAACCATAGAGGCATCACTCAAAATCAAATCCTGTAAATATGACATGATGGGGATTGTAGTCCTCTGAGATCTCCCGAGATAGTACGTGTGGGATGTGATTAGATGTAGAGAGCCAGACACAAATGTTTTAGAATGTTGACAATTATACTTTATCCAGGAAGTGCAGACAACAAAGTAAAGATCATATTCTATTCATCAGATATATATATATATATATATATATATATATATATATATATATATATATTTATATATACACATATATATTTTTAAATAAAGCCCTTCCACCAATCACAATGTCTCATTCATACCATGTGTTCAATACATCACTGTCCAATCAAGCGTAACAACATTAACCCTCACCTCACCGAATGTTATTATATTTTTAGAATTTGAGGATCAAGATTAGAAATCTTTGAGGACTGACAATAGTTTAAGAGCTTTATACAAAGTTATGGTTAGATCTTTCGCTAGGTATAGGTTTAAAGCTCCATTTATATTCAGATATAGGACTTGGGCTAATGTTCGGGTAACGTAAGGGTTCGTATTTAGATTACAAGGTTGATTCTAGTATTTTTATTACATACGTTTTGATTTTGTGGTTTTAAATTTTAAATGTTATAATGTACATTTCGTGTGAAATGGAAAACGCTGCTCTCTGAACCAAGGATTCTGTTGTCTTCCTTGTACACCTGTAACTAAGCCGAGTATCTAAGATCCTCTCCTATCCCGGACCCCCTGTCTCTATATATAATGTGCTGCTCGCACTCAGCCTGGATATAATCTATATGCATTCATTCTACATCTAGACGTCATTACTTTAGAGATGAAGCACAAAGGATTGTTCTCCTCAGTTTTACTTAGTTATGATTTGCTATCATTTATAAATGAATCTACTGTATGCAATAACACTACTACCTAAAGTCAATCTGCACGCGTCATAGACCAATGGTGAATATTTGTGTCTGAGGAAGCAATTCAAGTGCTATGGTAACCTTTACGTCTTTCCTATACAAATGTATTCATTATTCTTCCCTCCTCAATCTTTTATGCCTTTCCTAGTTTACAGGTTGTATCATTCATATCTTCTCCCCTCTACACAGGTCTTCCTTCATTGTATTTCAGAATCCGAGCACTCCGATGAAACATTGATAACACTTTGAGATTTGCTGGTACATTAATATCTGTAAGTCCATATTCACGCTCTGCAAGAACCGACAGGTATAAATATGGTTCTTGCTTCTTGCATTATTCCAAGAGGTCATTTCCATTCTCTGCAGCGCTGAAGTTGTCACTAGATAACACTGGTTCCCCTGTGCTCAGCATTCTAAGCATTATTTATCTATACCCAGTGGGGTACGTAATGGGGTATGGGGTAGAAATGAGGCTTTGGTAAAAATGATGTCCATAAAATGATTTCCTTTAATGATTTCCATTAATTACTGCAAATAATTAATAAGTAAGGTGGTCTAGGACTAACAATGGCCCCTGTTGACTACGCCACTTGTCATCTGCCCTCAGGTACAGGGTAAGGTCTATTTTGTTGTGATTATTGCTAAAACATATGATATAAGTAATAGACAACAATTTTACAATACACTGAATTACAAACTGTTAGCGAGAATTTTAGCAAAAGAAAAATTATGACACATTAAAATGGTTGTGGTAATGGTAGTGACAGGGCCGGCACCACCATCAGGCAGCTTTAGGTAGCTGCCTATGGCGCCGGCCACGGGTGAGGTGGCATGGTGGCTGGGCACCCATACTAACAATGTCTCTGAATGAGACATTGAGACATTGTTGGTGGGGCAGTCCAAGAGGTGCGATCGCTGCAATTGACCACCCGCTATTTCCCCAGTACTGACCTGTAAAGAGAGGCAGCGCTGCTACAGGGCAGCACCACCTCCCAGCATCCCCCACAACTCCATGGTTTGGACAGCATCATGCCATCAGTGGAGAGGAGCCCAGAAAGACAAAGATGTGAAAAAGATGAGAGAAGAAAAGAAGAAAATGTAATTACTTTAATATAGAGAAAACAGAGGGAAAGGGGTTGGAGAAAATGAAGGGGGGGGGGGCAGAGAGAGAGAAGAGGCACCAAAAAATGGGGGGAGAGAGATGGGGGCGGCAAAAATGGGGAGACAGAGAAAGGGGCACCAGAAAATATGTAGAGAGATAGGGGGCACTAGAAAAATGGGGGGGGGAGAGAGAGTGAGGGGGCACCAGAAAATTGGGGACACAGCAAGAAAGGGGGCATCAGGAAATATAGAGAGAGAGCGGTGGCACTACAAAAATCTGGAGAAAAGAGAGAGAAAAGAGGCACCAGAAAATATATATTGAGGTGCCACCAGAAAAATGGGGGGAGAGAGGGGGGCACCAGAAATATGTAGAGAGAGAGGGAGGGGCACCAGAAAAATGGGGAGACAGAGAGAAAGGGGGCACCAGAAAAAATATATAGATAGAGGGCACCAGAAAATAGAGAGAGATAGAGAGGGGGAGACCATAAAAATGGAGGGGGAAGGGGTCACCAGAAAAATGCGGAGAGAGAGAGAGAGAGAGAGAAAGGCTACAGAAGAATAGGGAGACAGGAAGGGGGCATCAGAAAATGTGGAAAAATGGAAGGGGCACCAGAAGAATGTGGAGAGAGGTTGTTGCAGAAAATTTGGGGAGCAAGGGCTGAAGATGTGGGAAGAGGGGGCTTGAGAAAAAGGTGGAAGAGGGGGCTACAGAAAATGGGGGGAAAGGTGGCTACAGAAAATGTGAGGAGGGTGAGGTTGCATTCAGAAATCTGCTCAAATGACATGCTATTAGGTTAAAGGAACTTATGGTTTGAGGAACCATTTATTGTATTAGTATTTCCATATTATTTGGCAATCCCCTGTTGCTATCTATTAGTATAATTAATTTAAATCTGCAGAACACATAAGCAAAGGTAATCTAAATGGGATACCTACAGCATTAAGCTATTTATTTAAAATTTTGCGGGCGGGGGACATGTGTGAAAAAAGCTGGTTAGGGTGCCTAGTGTCGGGGTGCATCTAAAAAGCTAGTGGGCAGGGGGCATGAAACCCTGATGCAATATCCTTTCTACATATCATGTGTTTGCTCCTAGGCAGCAGTGAAGCTTGGAGAGCATTCTGAAGCCGTAGGCTGAAGCTTTGTCTAGGGTGTTGAGAAACCTTGCACCAGCCCTGGATAGTGATAAGATAAGGAAACAAGTGGCAGTCTGTCTGCCGTACTCTCCTACCACCCTAGGTCCACGACTTCCAGTGATAAAATAAGGAAACAAGTGGCAGTCTGTCTCCCGTACTCTTCTACTATCCTAGGTCCTGGACTTGCAGTGATAAGATAAGGAAACAAGTGGCAGTCTGTCTCCCGTACTCTTCTACCACCCTAGGTCCAGGACTTGCAGTGATAAGATAAGGAAACAAGTGGCAGTCTGTCTGCCGTACTCTGCTACTGCCCTAGGTCCAGGACTTGCAGTGGTAAGATAAGGAAACAAGTGGCAGTCTCTCTGCCGTACTCTTCTACCACCCTAGGTCCAGGACTTGCAGTGATAAGATAATGAAACAAGTGGCAATCTGTCTGCCGTACTCTCCTACCACCCTAGGTCCAGGACTTGCAGTGATAAGATAAGGAAACAAGTGACACCACCTTATTCCCCAACTTTGTTCTTACATATTTTTACAGTATTTAATTGCCTTTAATTTATGTCAGTGTTTTAATATTTTTTATTTGTTTTACTGTCTTATAATTAATGCCTATATTATTAACAGGTGTCAGTAATTCAATTTATTTTTTCTTCTGTGCGTTCTTGTGCAAATTTAAAATCCACATAGTAATTGGATGTATCCTGTGCAGTAGATCTGAGCAAACCTTCACCCCAATTCATCCGCGCACGTATCTTCAAAATCCGTTCCTTGTTGAATTTGGGATTTCACAGAGACAGGTTACGTGTGTTCTGAAACAAACGTACGTTGCGCCCAGTGTGCCTGCCTTGATGAATCATCACCAATAAGTGATTCCGATTAGACCACCTTTAAGTAATCCCTGATTATATCTCCACAGAACTCTTCAATTACGGAGCATATTATGAATCTAAAGTACTACTGTGACGCCTTCTGAAATAACAGACAACACTCACATTTAAAGCTGAAATATCTGACTGCGCAGAAAGTTCCTCTGAACATGACGCGATAAGATGAGTCAACCGTCCAAACCAACAGATTAACAACTGCGGTCACATAATAGATGAGCTTTTTTCCAAACACAATGAAAGGTGTACAAACACATGTCATGTAACTCAGTTATATCCATCAATGCAGGGCTCTGGGTGACTCGGTGCTCTTACAGGGAACCACAACGCTTTCTTCTCTGGAGAAAACACAAAGCAGTTTCTAACTTAACAAACATCAGAGCGGGATTCTGGGAGATCACAGCGAGATAATGACAGACCACAAATGTACTGAGCAGCTTAGAGAAGGGTTTACAGTCTAAGACACCAGTGCTCCCCTGAGCGTGTGGATATGTTACAAATCATAGAAAAATGTTATTTGTTCTATTTTCTTCTATGATGGTCCATGTTCAGGTATCTAAAATTAAAATTTCAGTAGTCAGTTTGTCCGCACTCAATAGAAATCACCGGAACCTCCTGCTTTAGGTGCAACAAATGGCTGAGAGGTCAGTATTGCAGAGATTCCTATAGCAAGATTGTAATCAACAAATGAATATATGATTTGTCATATCCCATGTCCTTGCTATACATATAGTACTGTAAGGGGGGAGGGGGGAGAACCTGTTCTATGGTATCACTTAAAGGGATTGTCTACATTTGGATAAACCCCATTATTATAAACAAACCCCCGAATGTAGGGAAAGATAGGAAAATCGCACCAGGTATAAATATTAAACGCTGCCCCTCAATTTATCCTATAATAAGCAATATTCAAGAGCAATAGATGTCCTCTTGAAGGGTGCACCCTACACATAATATCAGAAATATCATAGAGGAAAGGAAAAGCAGTGTGTATCTAGAGGCACTCCGGGGTAGCACTTGGCTTTAAAACATAACTTTTATTAGATATATATAAAAGGAGAGGGTTGTAAAGAAAAAAAGAGAGCGAAATATTAAAAACATCCAAATTAAAAACAGTGAGAAAAGTGATTTAAGAATGCAATATTAATTGCATTACCTCGATATTACCTCTAAGGCTGAAAATATTACAGATATAGTCCAATGCGCTAAAACAGTATCACCCTAATGGTAAGGTTCATCCTTTCTTGAACCAGATAACCGTTTATGGGAGAAATTCCCTGAATAGAGATGCAAAAGTATTGGGTTAGATATTTCCCAATTAGGGTATGCTATGCAAGCGCTATCAAATAGACTATAATTAGTAATCTTTAAAAGCTTCTAAAATCGCGGTATTTTGCGAATAACCCTGCCTGATAACAAAACTGGGGAGCGATTCATAAGAGAAGCCACATGTTAAAAGAAAATAGTGAGGCGAGACGCCAACGCGCGTTTCGCTCTTAGGCTTTTTCAAGGCAAAATAACCAGAGAAATGACAGCTCTTATATAGTGGTAGAGGTGGGTGTGCCGGATAATACTTAGACCAATGATAACCGTTCCCCGATGTTAGTTTCAGTGACGTTTCCCTCGACCAATCTTAGACTCATTCTGCCTTGTAGTTACTTGTTACTGGTCTAACGTTATTTAAATGAATAATATTTTGTCAATTCTATAGCCCAATATATACAAAATATCAAGAATATATTTGGCCAAATAGTTCTACGTAGATTTTGTAATCCATGACACACAAATCTCTCCATTGATTTAATAGTTCACAGCATGTACCGTATCCCCAAACAGTATTACTTCATCGGAGGGGATAACTTATTGTGCTCAAACATATGACGAGGAAAACCTCATATAATATATGCACACTCAGAATGATAATACATGTTTTCTGAGTGATTGGAGCAGTAAAGTCACGTCTTAGGACCACCATATGCATCAAGCAGGGTACAACCTCCATACTCCCTGGCTACCTGATGGAGGGGCCCAGACTGGTCTGCAGATCAGCCAGCAGTCTGTTATTTCTATTGAAGTTCTAAAATTTCTCAGTAACGTGTTAAAAGGGAGCTGCCATTTTGTTTAACACCTCTCCATCAGCACAGTGGGAGTGATAGCGACAGAGCGGGATGAGACAGCAAATAATGGCTAACATCTTACAATATGTAGAGATTATTATGCGCCATTGAATCGGAATATGTTGGGTCATTGTGGAAAGTTTTAAAGTAACCAGTGACATCACTGAGAATGCAGCCAATCAATTCACAAGGAACCAGTAACATCACTGAGAATGCAGCCAATCAATGGAGTGGAAACCAGTGACATCACTGATAATGCAGCCAATCAACTTACTAGGAACCAGTGATATCACTCAGAATGAAGACTATTAATTTACTAGGAACCAACGACATCACTGACAATGTAGCCAATAAATGCACAAAGAGCCAGTGATATCTCTCAGAATGTAGCCTATTCATCCACCAAGAAATGTTGACCTTATTGTGTATAAATGAGAGATGTTCTTTTATTTAAGACAGATTTTTTTTTTCTAAAAAGTCAGTAAAATATTTCATACTGTTGATGAGTTGCCTGAATTTAGTTTATTTAGTTTGATACAATGTTTAGTTCTTACTGTGCGAAGATTCTTGAACATGAATGAGAACACTGTAATGCATCTTAATTTAATAAGCATTTACACATTATAAAATATAATGATGCAATCATATTGAACTCTTAATAGAACAGTACATGACTACACACATTATTTTTTACAATGCAAAAATGAAGGGGAAAAAATGTGAGGTTTGCCTGAACATTAGCCCATAGTGTGACAGTCTATGATTGTATCTTCAAGTAGCACAAAATCAACATGTTTGAGTTAAACAGTAAAATTATGTTAAAACGTCATTGCAGAATCTACAGGATACTTGTTAATCGTTTAGGTACAAATCAGACACCTGGATTTATTGGGTATTGATATTGTTTCATACAATGTATCAATAGACAGCAGCAGAACTAATACCAGGCTCAGAGAGCATGAATTGCTACAAGCACATCCAGTTATTACATAATCCAGTGGTACTAAAATATATGCACATTTCAATATACATCTATGACTATATCTGAATGATCTATATTGTATTAACTACCAGTATTCCCTCTCAGATGATGGATCTGGAAATAGTGCAGTTAAAAAGCTTATTTTAATGAGAATTCCATCTTAATGACCTGCATTAAGAATCCGCTGTTCAGTGCAACCCTAATGAGGTTATTTCTTAACAAGGTCACTTCTAGGATCTCAACTTGCATTTAATTCCCTTTGAATGAAACATTCAGACAATAATTGACCTATTTAGTCAAACAATATGAGTTCCTGGAAATACTAAATGCCATCTTAAGCACAGCTAGAATAACACAACCATTTATCTCTCAAGACATTTAATGCAGGTGCAGTAATCTCCGCTGTAACAGATGTTTCCCATCCATTGACCACATGCAATGCTTCACAAAACAATATTTCCAAAGACTGCTATTAACTCCTGGCTGCATCAGCATAAAACATTTTAACTATCCTTTAACGGCTTCTGACTAGTAAAACTAAATTGCATGCTGCTGTATTTCAAAATAATTATGAACAGTATTCCTAAGTACATTACAAGTTAGTCGAACATATCAGGAATAACAATATTTAAGAGAGGGGTGAATCAGGACCCCCTCTACGTACGCCTGATGTGAGCCACTAAAAAGCTGAAAACTTGCACTTTGGCACATGGCAATCACATATACACTTTTAAAGATATTGTGCTCCATTATATTTTAGACATTATTTTAAGCAGTATTTTGGCTTAAGGTAAAACATACCTTTCCACATGAGATCAACTTGTGTTTTAAGTTTAGTTGCCCTTAAAGACTAATTTGAACCAAAGACAACTTTGTAGCTGATGTGCCCCTCCTAACTATCAGTGGCAGTACTCTGCTAACACTGTTAGAGCCTTTTGCCCCCCCCCCCCACTGTTCTAGAGGTGCAAATAGCCATGTGCCAGTTTCTAATGAAATGTTGATTGCATTTCTATTATGACTCTGTCCAATGGGAGTACCTGTGTTAGAAACACTACGCAGCTTGGATTGAAAATGTTCCCAAGTTGTCAATATTAGGATAAGAAACAGTACTCGACTGGTGAGGGTAAGCTCTTTTGCTAGTTGAAGTGAGAGGGAATATTACCTAAAAAAATATTTGTTGGTGGAATTTTCCTTAGTAACTACAGTATACTGTACAGTTTGGTTAAAGTCATGTGATTTTCCCCCTCCAAAACTGTCTGCCTAATATTATGCACAAGAAAGACAATGCAGAAAGCTCCAGATCCTTACCTGTTGTACACGCCATTATATAACAGAGAACACTTGTGACTGGCAGCACTCCACCCCCACAGTATCCCATGCCCTTGGCTGATGAGCTGTAGATATTCCAAGTGCTTTGTTCCAAGCTCCTTCCTTAAAGAGAGATAACTCTAAGTATCTCCCGGGATTTTAACCTGAGGAAACATCCAGGAGTGAACCTGCCTGCATTATATTTTTATAAAGGTGCTGGCAGGCAGGGCTGCTAGAGAGTGAAGGCAAAGCTGCCAGCGCTCTGCCCATTAGCCGGGATCAGGGGAGCTGTCCTCGGTGCTGAACTTGCTGCTGGAAGAGTGCGCTCTCCGTGGTGCTGAATCAGTCCAACGTAGGCGCTACCTGCAGGCTGCCTGATATCCACAGGGAGAACAGGAATAGGCTGAGTGCTTTACATTCTCTCCATTGGACTGGAAGAAAGAACATTGTTCACATTTCAATAGATGAACCCAATGTCAGGTGCAACATATTACATGTAACTATGAACATGACAGAGGTCAGGAAACTGTTTAACTGTCCAAAAAACAAACAATAAATGTGCTATTCCGACACAAATAATACTGTACTGTACGGTAAAGACAAAAGGTCCATTAATACTCTACTTTTTGAGTGTGGATTACGCACGAAGCAGGACACGATACGCGTTTCTCTCATCACACAGACTTTTTCTACTGTCTTGACACAGACTGTTACGTGTAAGAAGATCAGACCATCCACAGACCAGACTTAAGCCCTGACAAGCAGACGTCACTTATTCCTAGAGCTAATTCTTAGATACTATTATAACATTTGTGGCATCCAATATTTTTTATCCATGGCACTTTATACCATTAGACTGTGCAAACGGTTGAACAAGTAAAACTTACTTGTGTTGTATAAAGCGAGCACTCTTAAAACTTGAACGATTCCTTTCAAGGCAGTATTGGAGGGAGAGTAATTAAACAAGTTCATTATTGGAGTCCTACAATCTGTAACACCACGCAAAGCCAATAAATGTAATTTACAGACGTAAAAAAATATTCACTATACTCATCCTATATGGAACAATGATTCACTTAATACTCGCAGAGTGTAGCCAGACACAAGGAGTAGCTCAATAACCTCTGATCAGTGTTTCAGGATTGCATTGAGACTAAGATCCAGGAACACGATAATGAAATGTTTCTCTGAGACACAATTGCTTTTATAAATGTCTACGGTAACAATGCAACACAAACACTACACAATGCTTCCTCAAACACAACACATTACTCACTTTTTTTTCCACATCATTCAATTGATGCCTAAATATTATTTTCCAAAAGATCGACTGAAAAACCAACATTAATTCCTGGCCATATCCAATCATCACTTGTCAAATTGCTTCAAAGACCCCTTTTTGCAAGTAGCACAAACTGCTTTTTAGAGATGTTTGATATGATAATTACATACTTTTAATTTTCCACCTATATGAAGCAATGACCAGTGTTAGAAGTTGTACATTGAATTAAACAATCACTGGAAAAACAGCTACGAATTTTAATCAATGAATGGTGACATTGACTATTGTTATAATATTGCTGAGACATCCCTACAATCAAACAAATCTTACCATAGTGGTTTCTTAGAGGCATTAAAATCCACTATTTTTCAGAATCCAATATCATGTTAGTAGATGAACGGAACCACTTGAAATTGAGTTCCAAAACGGATTAAGAGACACGTCCACAGACAATGTTGAACCGGTTTAATACAGTTCCCCAGTTCTCCTGTTTAAAACGATGAAAGTGTAAAACTTGGAGAAGATGCTTTAAAACAAACTTTGTCCTTGGTCCTTCAGTGTCCTGGATAGGAAACCTGGAATGGGGGGAACCAGCTTCTCTGGTCCAGTCTTCCAGACAATTGAAGGTAGATGCTGGATAAAGCAGCCTAGACCTGGCCATGGAGGGATATGGAGGAGGAGCAAGCACAGGGTGATCCAGCCTGTCACAGGCAGCACTACAAGGCGGGGGTAGTGGTGTTGGAGACATTCTCATGTCCACACTGCAGGTTAATTGATGACATCCTTCTAGTAACTGCAAATCTGGAAGCAGGTTCAATGGCATCGCACTAAAGTCTACCTACATGCTGTAGCCCAACTTGCAGCTGATGCTGTGTCAAAGACATGCTGTATAATTAATAATAATCGCATTTTCCTGTAAAATAGTCCAGAACAGTCCAGGTAGCAATGACTGGAGGAGCAGACATTCCATATCAGTGTTTGCAATAGTAAAGTGACACAGATCACACTAGATTGTATTCTGAGACAGGCGCTGACTAATTCCCAGCTTCACATGGAAATGATCTCACTCGAACACTAGAGGTCGCTAGAGACCCGCACTGGGCATCAGTGACTGTATTTGTGTGCAGTACCATTCATTCTATCATTCAGTCCGAGGAGCAATAAAGCTTTTGGTGCAATTTACGATCTTGACATAGTGATGTGTAAAATGCAATCAATCAGTTTATGAAGAGTCTATGGGAATGATTTACAGTTGAATAAGGCTTAAGCATTAAGAATTTTTCTTTTTCAGGCTATGCAATTAAAGAAATTTGTTTCCACAGAGGAAACCACATATACAGTAAGGTTACTCGCTGACCCTTCTCATCTCTCCATAATGAACTAGGGCATATCTAGAAATTAAGCCTTTTGAAAGAATATTCTCTGTTTTCATTTCTGCTTAGATACTTCTTATTATTTTTATATGCGTCAGGCATTCATTTTATAATGTTATTTAACCTCTTGGTTACCAGAGCACAGTTCGCTAATTATATCTCATGTTTTTTGCAGGAATGTTCAATATTTTAGGAATGTTTTATTAAAAGCATAAACTACCAACAACTATCGTACTGTATATACACATTACATACCCCCAAAATTAGTTATGTCTCCAATTTTCTCCAATACAAGATCATATTTGGTTCTTTCCAGAGGACAGTTACAGCTACCTCCTGGTAGCTATTAGGACTCATTAACACAGAGGATTCCGGCAGGCGTCAGGCATAGGAATCCATGTCCTGTGTGCCAGCGAAGCAGTGTAAAGTGTTGCTCAGACCTAACTGACACAGAAATCGCTAAGTCTAGAAAGGAATTCACGCTGAGACATTGAATCCTACTGATGTCTGGAGAATGACATGGTCAAGGGGTGTCTGCGGAAATTACTTGCTGAAAGAGCAACAATATTTCTTGTCTGAGAGTTTTTACAGCTACACTGTGACCACAGACTTACTGATATTTTTTCTAGTGAATCTGTAAAAATCTGAACCAAAAAAAAATAATAAAAAAAAATGGATTATTATTATTACCATTTATTTATATGGCACCACTAATTACGCAGCGCTGTACAGAGAACTCACCCACATCAGGAGCTTACAGTCTAAATTCCCTAACACACACACACACACACACACACACACACACACAGACTAGGGTCAGTTTGTTAGCAGCCAATTAACCTACCAGTATGTTTTTGGAGTGTGGGAGCAAACCGGAGCACCCAGAGGAAACCCACGCAAACACAGGGAGAACATACTAACTCCTCACAGATAAGGTCATGGTCGGGAATTGAACTCATGACCCCAGTGCGGTAAGGTAGAAGTGCTAACCACTGAGCCACCGTGTCGCGTTGACTCTTAATTTTCTGAACAGTCCTTAAACTCTACTAGTTTACAGGAATTCCGAAGCTGTCATTACCTTTTATTTACACTGATGTTGTCCCCCCCATTCTTTATAAGAAAGGGTTGTTACAGTACAAATATAAAGCTGGGTACACACTACAGAAATTTTCTCGTGATGCGATATCTGTTACGATTGAAAGTCCCGATGACCAGGCCGATTCATGGTACGCACTTACACGTTTTACGGATCTGTGATCGTCATCTCTCATAACCATCAGCTGAAAGGATCGTGACTGTACACTCTACAGATATCTGCCTACACTGCTGGTCGTGA
This sequence comes from Mixophyes fleayi, assembly GCF_038048845.1. Classification (NCBI taxonomy): domain Eukaryota; kingdom Metazoa; phylum Chordata; class Amphibia; order Anura; family Limnodynastidae; genus Mixophyes; species Mixophyes fleayi. Next base: position 17,989,817 of record NC_134404.1, on the reverse strand, counting down.
GTGTGTACACACTGCCACATTTGCCCGACATCGGTCCATCGTTGATCATGAATTTTAGCCAGTTTATAAAATCAAATGAAACGATACAATGTATTTTGGTAGGAAAAACCATGATCGTGGGACCGTACACACTAATGCAATATCAGACCTAACAGTCGTTTAGCGTGTTATTGGCACGATACTTGGGTGAAAAACCTGTAGAGTGCACCCAGCTTAAGTGTAATGAATATCTGAAATGCTGTAATAGTCTCTCACAATAGTCACAAGCTTCACCTCTCTCATTAATCCATAATCCATAGGAACATTGGTAAAAGCGATTAATTTTGATGGTAAGTGGCTGCTATGAAATGCCCTATCTAGCACTGATGAGCCCAAATAAGGGGCATTCATTATGTTTTCCGGAATTGTGTTTCCTCACTGGCTGGTGTCATGCACTAAATACCCAGTAGGTAAAGCATTGACTGAAAGGGCTACCAAGCTAATAGAATTTCCCAGAAGCTACTGAATAGATGTGGCTTATTTTCATATTTTCTCTCTGGAGTAATTTAAAACTCTCATAATCACTTCTTTGACAATTATGCATTCTCACATTTCTGAACAATAAAAGTGTTCAATTGAGAAATGCATACTTTATTTGCATAAAAATTTACAAAAAAACCCAGAAATACATTACATCTAAGTGTACTGCCTCGCAGTGCAGCCGAAACACATAGTTTATAGAACAATAGAAAACATATGACATATGATATGACTGTTATGACTCTGCCTATTCTTTGTATCTAGCAGCAGTACCTCATACCACCAGAGGTGCTGCTGTTCTGTTCCTGAACTCTTCAACATGTCTGAAGGAATTAATCTCCTTGCCTGATGCCTAATTAGAACTGCACCTGTCGCACTGCTTCAAATACCTGCCTCAAGCCGTGCTCTGTGCAGTTCATCCGTTTATTCCTGGCTGCTGCTTGTTTCCCCCTGTTCCTGTGTTTGCTCCATTGCTTCTTGATCTTCTGTTGTGACCCTCGGCTTGATTCCTGGACTCTGCTTGTTTGCCTGTTGCCCTGACCTTTGGCTTGACTTCTGGACTTTGCTTATTCCCTTGTGACCCTGATCTCTGCCTGGCTATTTGGATTCTGTTAACCTGATCTCTGCTTGATCCCTGGAGTCTGTCTGCTTCCCTGGACAGCCTAGTGCCTCCTGGACTGGGATAACTTATAGTACCTGTTCCTGCCATTTAACTGTACAGTCACTATTTGGAACCTGTTCTTATCTGTGGATTTGAGTTATCCTTGTTTATATATTTGCCTGAATAAAGACATTTTGCATTATACTTTCGTTGCTGCTTTGTGAATGCACTAGGAATCATAACAATGACTTCCTATATTATACATCAAATTCTACACTATTCATTCAACACTTAAACAACAATTGCAACAAAAAGCAATGGGTGTGAGGGGAGGTAGATGAAGTGGATTATGGAGTAGTCACAGACTCCAAACTTTATTGATAGACGGACACATATAAGGGAAAGGTGTGTAAATATGACATTCAACAAAGTTCAAGTGATGTGATGGGGGAACGAAAGGAGGCTGGTGGTGGACACAGGGCCAAGGCTTTATTGAAATACAGACACAGATATGGAGAAAGGGAAGAGAGAAATATGTTTTAGTCCTCTTTATCTTCCTCAGGATTGTCCATGATGGAATAGTCTTTAAGCGACTGTGGTTCAGCCTCCGACAGTGCTAGATATTCACCTTCTCCCTTTTCAATAAGCGGTGATTCCTGACAAGCCATAAATTGTCCATAACACAGTTCATAATGTTCCATGCCTTCTAGATTGCTCCATAAGTGTGAGTGCCAGGAAATAGTCCGCAAAGCTCTGACAATTCCGATAAGCAGTACCTGTGCAGAGGCATTATCCCAAATTACCTCTTTGATGAGGCACCAAGCACAGGGTCTATATTTACACAGTTTCCGTGGGTACATGAAAGTCTTGAGGGGCATTTCCCCCCCCCTGGATAGACCTCTATGCTGAGTCTTTGTGTCTGTAAGTAAGCTCCTTGGACTCCACATCCATAGAGATAAACTTGACTAGATAAAGTCAAGTACATGGAATTGATATGAGAGGGTTCTCACATCCCTCTAAATAGATAGGAAAGTGTTGTGCTGTTCGGCCCAGATGCTGTAAATTGTCTTATTGGAATTAAGGACACCTTCAATGTCTGTAACGTCATCCTAAATCTAAGAAGTTTTTGTGTAAAATACGGAAGCTCTGCCCTAACTCCTGTTGAGGTGGTGCTTCATTATTACCTAAGACCTAAGAGACCTTAAAGATAAGGGGCCTGATTCATTAAGGACCTTAAATTAAGAAGTTTCTTATTTAAGTCTCCTGGACAAAACCATGTTACAATACAAGGGGTGAAAATTAGTTTTTTGTTTTGCACATAAGTTAAATACTGTCTGTTTTTTCATGTAGCACACAAATATCAACTATAAATTTCAGTTGACAAATAAGCTATCAAGTATTTGTGTGCTACATGAAAAAACAGACAGTATTTAACTTATGTGCAAAACAGAATACTAATTTGCACCCCTTGCATTGTAACATGGTTTTGTCCAGGAGACTTAAATAAGAAGCTTCTTAATTTAAGTTCTTTAATAAATCAGGCCCAAGAAGAGGCAAATGATGGGCAAATATAAGTGCTAGCACAATATAGTGTGTAAACTCTCTTATGCTGAATACAACATCAAAAGGTCAAACATTTAAGTAACACTAAAACATTTTTTTATAACTCAGAAAGAAAATAGTATCACTTTCAGTTTAATAAGGCCACCTTATTGCATCTTTAGGTGATATTTTTCTCCAATGCATGTATATGTATGTATGTATGTATATATTGTATATAACTCTTGGCTTTGATGCCATTAACCTGGCACCTAAATCGGTTGTCTGAGGAACATGAAAGTGGAATAATCCTCCAAAACCGGGACAGGAAAGAGGATCGGTAATGATAAATGAAGAAGGACAGTTATGGTGGTCAACATCTGAGGGTCTTAAGATTTCTACAATGACTGGTTCATGTTCCATGTCTCCACCTTACACTGTTTATCCTAACTCCAATCGTATCACAGAAATACCAGTCGCCAATGGCTGCTTTAAAATTGGTCACAGACAATGCTTCTGATTTACAGTCAAGATTAACACCACCATTAGGTGAACCTAGGGGGTCATCTAGGAGACCAAGGTTTAGGGGTGCATATACAGTACTGTGCAAAAATTTTAAACAGGTGTGAAAAGTAAGAATGCTTTCAAAAATAGAAGTGTTAATAGTTTACTGTTTATTAATTAACAAAATTCAAATGGAATGAACAGAAGAGAAATCTAAATCAAATCAATATTTGGTATGACCACCCTTTGCACTCAAAACAGCATCAATGCATCAATTCTTCTAGGTACACTTGCACACAGTTTCTGAAGGAACTCGGCAGGGAGGTTGTTCCAAACATCTTAGAGAACTAAACACAGATCTTCTGTGGATGTAGGCTTGCTCAAATTCTTCTGTCTCTTCATTTAATCCCAGACAGGGCTCTGTGGGGGCCATATTATCACTTCCAGGACTTCTTGCTATACTTTACGCTGAAGATAGTTCTTAATGACATTGGCTGTATGTTTGGGGTTGTTGTCCTGCTGCAGAATAAATTTGGAGCCAATCAGACACCTCCCTGATGGCATGCAATTAGGGAAAGGCCTGACTGATATATACATATACCACTGGCACTGTTACTGGCATTATTATTACTATACTGTATTATCGGTCTTCACAATGCAGTTATTTCCCTTTCACTACTTCCATTATCCTTCACTCCCGTTTATATACCATCCCTTTCCTTCCTACATCTTATTTTATTCCATAAACTAAATGTGCCTTTTGAACTTTATATCCCTTATTTGGCAAAGGGCAAGGTCAGCATGGTTTCCACAGGTGAACACATGACAGGCTCAATCAAGTAACTGATTGTGTACATGATTCTTGATGGACCTGAGCAGAGGTCCTTCAAACTAAATCTAATCCAAGCCCAGCAGACAAATGGGTTACAGTTGTAATTTTTTACAAATACTCTGGTTGGGTTGAAACTTGCCCATGTGCAGAAGCCCATACAGTGGTTGGCAGCAATGCATTGCTTACGAGTTCGATTCCAATATTTCCAATATCTTGGATTATCAGCACACCTTTTATTGGCTATTTAACAAAAGAAATAAAGAAATTTGTAAGCCGTTAGGGATAAAACAAAAAGGACATTGTATTAACTGTTTAAAGACTCAGGTCAGGTAGAGAGACAGAATGGTATATTGAACAATGGGACTGCTAAAATGTATGCAGAACAGGTCTTGCCTTATCTGCTGCACTCCAACTGCATGCACGAGCATGACATCCACCGACAACAGGGGGACTGGACTACCCACTCATATGGCTGTCAAGTGTCAAGGGTTGAATCCCTGGATCCATGTATAACAGTGCAATAATCCAAATGCCTTTCACCCAAACTAGAATTTTGTGCCTGGGCACAGCTGGCACTAAGACAAACTTCTCCTAAATTACTGTGCCTAGAAGCAGGAAGAGGATATGCAATAATGTGTTGAGGATTTGCCACTACAGTGCAATTGCTGCCCATCATTTGCTCCCTGGGGTTTTCAAGCACATTATTGCATTTCTTTTATTTTAATTCCAGTCTAGCTCCATTGCATAAATCTGTCAAAACCCTTAGCAATATAACTGTTGAATATGTGCTCATGTGCCTTACCTTTCTATTCTTAGTCATTATGTTGGAATACTAATAATGCTTGTCCCATTGATTTTGGCACTATTTTACCAGTATCAGGGGAAGTCACCCAACAGTTTGCAGTAACTTGGGAGAAACAGCAAATGGAAAAGCAATCACGGACTAGAGCCATACATTTTAACATAATTGTGTATCCTGCTGTTTCTATCTTTAATTGCTTTGTAAACAATGGACATCATCTAGTGAGAAAAGTGAATGCAATGTCTCTGCAGGGATCAATCTAAATGCTACGATTTATAATAAGACTCTACACATAACAAGGTATGACTTAATGCAAGGAATGAGCACTTACAAGGGAGTATATTTTATTTGCAAAACAAAAGCTTGGCTGAAGTTTACCAATAGTCTGGTCAGGCAGCTGCAATTTAAGAGACATGCTGCCTGCAACTAGGCATATTAATTTTCTCCTAATGGTAGGATCAGGGATATGAGAGACATTTCTGAAAGTGATAGGTATATTGTCATCTTACTCCCATGTCTTGAGTCAGTAGGGCTATCAAGGTAAAAGAAAAAAGTTGGAGATTAAACTGCTAGCATATCAAATAAGATCACTGTGAAAATGTCAACTACTAGATCTGTTACCTCGCAGAACAGACTGGTCATAGACCTTACACTAGTCAGTATATCGGGAGTTTGTGCTTTAATTGGAAAAGAATGCTGTGCCTATATTCCTGATAAGGCACAAGAGATATTTGATCATGCTGAACAATTAAGAACAGATTAGAAAAATTGCAATTGAATCATGGAATTTGTTTGATTGGTTAGAAGCTCTAGGTACACAAATATTTTTACGGCAATTTGATTTGTTTGTATTTCACTTTTCATGTATTTGCTTGTCATGTTTTTCCAAATTCTGTCTTACTCATGGGTAAGTTGACTGAATATTTTGTACCACTTAATTTTATACAAAGAAAGCAAATTGATACTGTAAACTTTGATTTGATGAATAGCAAAAAAGTAAGTCACATATTTGAGTACAGCTTTATGACTATTGACATGATGTGGTTGAGCCAAAAAAAGGCTCATAAGATGGGAATGTGGAATTAGTCCACAATAGAAAGTTAACGGCATTTATTTATGTTACTAAAAAGTGTAATAGAAGAAACAAATGAAGAAAAGAAATGTTTAAGTGTGATGATAACATTTGCACTTGTTTTTGTAAGGAATAATGTAGATTCCTAAAGGATTGTGCTTAGATATGTGATCTTATGTGTAGAAATAAAAAGAATAGATTAATAGCTTTAATATATTAAAGTTGGTTAAATGAAAAGATAACTGGCAGGACCACTTATTCCCTGTGATATGTGTCAGGACCACTCACTCACTGTGTTATATGTCAGGGCTACACACTCCATGTGATAACTGACAGGACCACATACTCTCTGTGATAACTGACAGGACCACTCACTCACTGTGACATAAGTCAGGGCTACACACTCCATGTGATAACTGACAGGACCACTCACTCCCTGTGATATATGTCAGGGTTACACACTCCATGTGATAACTGACAAGACCACTCACTTCCTGTGATATATGTCAGGGCTACACACTCCATGTGATAATTGACAGGACCACTCACTCACTGTTATATCTGTCAGGGCTACACACTCCATGTGATAAATGACAGTACCACTCACTCCCTGTGATATGTGTCAGGGCTACACACTCCATGTGATAATTGACAGGACCACTCACTCACTGTAATATGTGTCAGGGCTACGCACTCCATGTGATAAATGACAGTACCACTCACTACCTGTGATATGTGTCAGGGCTACACACTCCATGTGATAATTGACAGGACCACTCACTCACTGTAATATGTGTCAGGGCTACGCACTCCATGTGATAACTGACAGGAACACTCACTCCCTGTGATATGTGTCAGGGCTACGCACTCCATGTGATAACTGACAGGACCACTCACTTCCTGTGGTATGTGTCAGGGCTACACACTCCATTTGATAATTGACAGGACCACTCACTCACTGTAATATGTGTCAGGGCTACGCACTCCATGTGATAACTGACAGGACCACTCACTCCCTGTGATATGTGTCAGGGCTACACACTCCATGTGATAATTGACAGGACCACTCACTCACTGTAATATGTGTCAGGGCTACGCACTCCATGTGATAACTGATAGGACCACACACTCCCTGTGATATGTGTCAGGGATACACACTCCATGTGATAACTGACAGGACCACCTCTCGCAGGCTGTGAATGGGAGGTGTGATCAGGAGAAGATTGTGTCTTCTGAGTGGCTCCTTCCATCCACACACCCCTCAGAATAGGAGGAGACCCAGGATAAAAGGCTGCATGGAGGAGGTGGAGAAGCATCTCAGTAACACTCATATTCTTTCCACTCTGTGTATTTTGCAGCTATGTTCACAGACTTAGGTACACAGGGGAGGTTCTAAGGTCTGGGAAGTGGGTACCTGGAAATGCACTGAATGGAGAAAAAGGTGCACTTGTGCAAATAAAGAAGCATTGCGGGTTACATCTTTTGGGATTAGTTCCATTCTGAGTAAGTTATTAGCATCCCACACTCCCTTTGTTCATGGCTGCCACCAGAAATTGCTGGGCCGAGTATAACACACAGAGCCCCCTTCCTTCCTTCTCTCACTCCTCCCTCATATTTAAATTATTCTCTACCCAACATTTGTCCCCCTCCCTATTCTCTACAGTCACCCCCCATCCCCGGTTCCATCCAACCCCTGCAGCAGTTTACTTACCTCTCCACATCTTCTTGCTGTCTTCTTTTGGCTCCTCTCTATTGAAAGCTCTGCAATGTTATTACTTACATGACGTCAGCGATGCTGCAGGGAGCCTCTCTGCCTGGGAGCCCGGCACCCGGGGGGCTAGGACTGGAGCAAATGGTGGTCACTGTGGGGCCCGACTTCTTGGTAGTGGTGGCGGACATGCTGCCTACAAGGGGGCCCACTGACGCTTCCTTAATTACGCACAGAGGTCTCTCCCCACAGCACCTCTCACATCTCAAGGGCAGTTGCTACTTCCCTTAATTCACTGCACAGACCTCCTCTTCTAATAAATTTGTTTGGGCCCAGGGCTGGTGGGGCCCCACACTGCTGCACTCCCTGTACCCCCCTGATGGCGGCCCTGCCTATGATACTTGCCCGGGCAATATATTCACTGAGTTGGTTTTCAGAACCAATACATTCCCTGTATTGTCAGACCGCTGGCTCCGTGTTAGTTGCAAGGCCCACGCACTCTCTCTGACAGTTCTCAGACCCCCACACTCTCGTTGTTAATTATAAGGACTTATCACAGTATTTTGGGATTTGATTATAAGTCTGATGATCCTTAATTCATTCCATCGTTATTTCACACTGTGAGAGAGCAACTTTAAAACTCCGACTTAATGAGCATTTTGTTTTAGTGTACGTCAAAGAAGACTGTACTGTAAGTCCCATGGCATTCCATGGAATTTTTGCAATCAACAAACCCATTATTTACTGCAATATTTTCTACCGAGATGACTAGGAAATTGCTCTGCAATGTGAAAAGTGTCATTGAAAGAAATAAGAAAAACAGCTTCAAATAAACTCCTCAACTTCACACAAGGGGTTTCTGGGACACAATAACCCCGTACACTGAACTTCACTAGACAGTAGGGGCACTTGTAATAATTGGTTGCCTGCGCAACAAGCTCAAGGAGACGGACCTCTGCAAACAAAGATACATTTTATTTGTTTTCTCAACACACAGAATACAACGTTTCATTCTATAATGACAAAGAAGCAATGTTGTGGTCCAGCCTCAACCGCAAGTCATACTTAAGTCTGTAAACCGCTATCCAGATACGATATATTATAGCAAATTATATATTTACTGGAAAGTAAAATAATAACATTGTACTGAGGAATATTTGTGGAGTTTAGACCAAACAATTGAAGGAAATTGCACCTTACGTTATTCTAAAAAAAAATCTATTATTGTTTTTGCTGGGCAAGAATTTGGGTGTAATACAAACCCACGACCCATATTGTATTCATTACATTAGTTGCACAGTGTCTTAGGTAATGCATCATATCTGTATCTGTGTGTCTGTTCTGTGATAAACAGACACTAATATTTGTATTAATATGGTATGTAAATTGTGGCATATTACATGTATTCATGATGGATATTCCGAACTGTGTTATGAGGTTATGGGGGAGGGGGGAGTTAATATGGGGGGGGGGGATTGTTGTTGCATTCCTGTTACCCACCCAACTGCTCCTGTCAGTTCTTGTCTGTGCGTGCACTATTTGCAGAGGCCCATGGGACTAGTTGGAGGTATGGCGAAGGCGCCCAAGTATAGGTAGATTTTGGGAGGTTTTGGAAATTTCGTAAAGAGCAAGAGAGAGTGCATTTTAGGCACGTTCCTTTCTTTGTGGAAGGGAAAAAAATCCATTTTCACTCTGCAAAAAGCACTTAAATATTGCACCACCTTGCACCTGGTGCAGGGTGTGTGTTTTGACTAGATGCACTTTGTCTAATGTAAAAAAAAGCTACAAACACGCAAAAGTGTCACATTTAATAATGGCAGTCCCAATGTCCCCTCACCTATCTCTTGCTTCTGTGGGGATTCTGATTGGCTGCAGCTTGTTCTAGCCACGCCCATGTGAAAACTGAGGAACCTGTGATATTTTGTATTAACAATCTATGGTTCTATATTTTCTACGAAAACAAACTACCTGCAGCATAGCATCTTTCATTGGAATTACTGACAGAAAGTCTGCTATGTCTAGTTAAATATCTCCCCCCCACAATGATCCCACCTTTATCTCTGTGTACTGTGTGACTGATTTTCTTTAACCGTTACCTGCTGCTGTATCTGACGCGTCCACGATGTATTACAGGAGATGACACTGTGGATGGTAGCGATGGTCCTTTCTCTAATCTTATACATGGCTGGTTATTATTATAACCTGATACCTTTATAAGTTGCCTCCTGACAATCAGGGAGGTATGAGTCATGCTTTCTGGAGATATTATGAATCATGCCTTGGAATGAATCTCCTGTCGGCCTTTATAGGGGTTTAGTGCACTGTTTACTTGTTGTATGACTTCAATCTCACTAGTGGAGCTTTAGCAGCAAATAACTCCTGTGATCTGCACTCAGGCAGGTAATGGGGATGGTGCGTGAACAGGGAAAATAACCTTTATAGGAACCTGGGCAAATGAAGTTATGTTATATGAAAGCTCTGCTATCACATCGGCAATGATGAACCATATAGAGCCCCCCCAGCAATAACAATAACACAAATAGGAATATTCTCTTGCATAACCTGCCACTAGAGGTAATACATCCACTTAAAAAAGGGTTCAAAACCATTGCACGGAATATTTGCAATGTCTGATGTAACATTATTACTGTAGAGAGGGGCAATACATTGCAATGTGTGGGGGTCTCCTAATAAGTGCGGATTTATGGCTATATATGTACGGTTACCATTGCTGAGAGTACAGGAGTACCTGGTGTTATATATAAAGTTTAGTGGTGTGCTTTGACACTTTTCTGTAACAAATAAAAGATTTGGAGGGTAACACATATGCTTTCCAAGGACATATACATGCAATGCCCATTATAACATAATATTTTACACCTAACAATGCTCACACGTTATACCCAGCAGCGTCCAGTATATTATACTTATCAGTCCCCGGATATTATACTCCTCAGTGTCCTGCGTCGTATACACATTGCTTACTGGTGTGTTATACAGCAGACAGCCGTTTTAGATCCCAGTACCCACTCGGGGGTCTGGTACACAAGCTAGGACTCACACATTTCATCCATTTAAACTTTTCCATTTTGCTACTAAAATCCGGCTTAGCTCCATTTGTGTTCTAAATTAATCATCAGAGGGAGTGGGCATACAGACTATCTTCATGTGTCACTTTAGTGTGTTTGAAGCTTTTTTTTACATTGTACATTCATGCAAAAAATCGCTAGCTCCACTTGATACCCCCCTCCCACCTTCAACAAAATATCAGGGCATAACAGATGCACAGTATTATTGTGGTGTGAATTCCAAAGGGAAGTAACAGACTGAGATATTGGAAGGCAGTACCTTTGTCCTGGTGCATGAATTTGCATAAATGCCCCCCCCCCCCCCAATGTGTATTGGGGAGAGATAATAGGTGGAAAGTGTACAATGACTCATCTACTATTGTATGAAAAGCGGTTGCTGATGTTGGCAGTATCTGAGCCCTGCACCAATGGCATTGTGGGTAACCCTACACAGCACAATTGTCCATTTATGCGTCACTCATATTTATACAACTATACATAACACTTACTGGCTGTCATTCAACGTACAATGGCTTGTAACGTTTCCGTGATATAATCTCTAGCGATGTACATCCAGCGTTGTCATTAGTCATAACTTGAGCCATTTCCAATACTCCAACTTTACATCCTTTATATGAATACATAATTCACGGCAGAGCACACATTGTATAGTTACATTATGATTTGTAGGTATCAATGCTTTTACAAGGAAATAAAATTCACAGCATACATTTGCATTTATATAGAAAAAGTGAAAGGATGAATTTCTGAACATTTCCGATAATGTAGCACAAGGTCATGAGAAAACAGCCGTTGTGTACAGTACGCCGGAAGTCCTTCGGGGGTGTTTGAAATAAGTACGTCTGGAGACAAAAGGCAACGGTGCGTCACGAAGTGATCTCGTGGCTGAGCTTCGGCTAATCACGTGGGAGCTGTGGCTCGGTGTCGGCCATCTTGATGTGCGGTCAGATCTGATGGCAGTCTGGGAAACCCAAGATCAAGATTTGAGGCTGTTCCTGTAAGCCAAGGTGGTCGATCTTTCCAACTGCTTTTCCAGAAGGAGATCGAGATCTTGTGAGACTTTGTCCAGCTTGTCGGCCAGGTGAAATGTTGTTTGAAGCAGATGGTCCATCGTACGAAAATTATTTCGTAGTCTATGTAAAAAGTAGAAAGAGATAAGAGATAACATAACTCATATTCAATATATATATATATATATATATATATATATATATATATATATATATATATATATATATTATAAGTTACTGGAATGTGTAGAAGGCATCTGTCTAAGGTAAACATTGAGTGATGAATATATTATAGACAACATCTTGACATTCTACCACTGACTACAGATTCACTGTTTGTATCTCTGGATCCTAAACTCCTCACCACCTCCATAGGCCGCCCGTCAATATAATTCATTTATGATGATCCTCTAGTAATACGTAGGATTGTGGATGTGCTGAGTGGCAGAGGAGGTTCTGGTACCATTAGGACCATGATCTCAAATCATGTGGAGTGTAGCCAGGGTCCAAACTTGTGAGATATATACTGTACTCGCTAAGTTTGTTCATTACTTGCACAAGGTTCTAGTCTTCGTTAAGATGATTACCACCGGCTGTGGGTCTCGGTGGCTAGTAGGAGGATGAGGAGGGGGCTGTAGACACAGGTGGGTGAGGAGGAGGAGGAAGAGGGTGTTGACACAGGGGACGAGGAGGAGGAGGGGGGTGTTAAGGCATGGGGCGAGGAGGAGGGGGCTTAGGACGTTGTGGGTGAGGAGGAGTAGGGGGATACAGAGGAGGAGGGGGATACATGGGAGTGGGGCGTTGGAGAGCGGGAAGACGGGGGTACTGGGGAGGAGGGAGGTACGGTAAGGAGGGAGATACAGGGGAGGTGGAAGATACAGGCACTGGGGGGTACAGGGGAAGAGGGTGGTGGCGGTGCAAGGAGTGAGGAAGATGGGGGTACAGGGGGTAATGGGGGTGAGGAGGAAGAGGGCAGTTTCGGTGCAGGGGGTGTGGAGGAGGGGGGAGCAGGGGGTGAAGAGGAGGAGGGCGGTGTCGGTACTGTGGTTGAGAAGGAGGGCGGTGTCATGCACGGGGTCAGGAGGAGGAGTGTTGGAAGGCGGTAGTATACTGAGTAGTATACTGGCAGTGTCAAATTCTGTCAAATTCATTCTTTGTAGAGATGAGTGGGCTCGGATTCCGCTAATCCGAGCCCACCCGAACAGTGCGGATCCGAACGGGATCCGAGCACTGTTTGGATATTTCCGGCGGGCAAAAAATTGAAAACGAGGCTCTGTCGTCCAAGTCTCACGTCGAATCTCGCGAGGGGTGGGAGGGAGGGCCCAGAACAATTCCATCTTGTACCTCTTTTTTTGGCATTATGTGCTCAAGCTACCTCGGTGCAACCTTTTGGCCTAAAAACAATATTGTGAGGTGTTCAGAATAGACTGGAAATTAGTGGAAATGATTGTTATTGAATGTTATTGAGGTTAATAATAGCGTAGGAGTGGAAAAAAAACACAAAACTGGTTTTTAGTACTTTTTATGCTTTTTTAAAAATAAATCAGAACCAAAACCTTTCGTCGGATGTTTTGGCAAAACAAATCAGAACCCAAAATCTCAAGCTAATCAGAACCCAAAACCCAAAACACTAAAAGTGGCCGGTGCACACCCTTAATTCTTTGTATCCTGTAGACGAGTATCTAGTGACTGGTGACTAGTGACTGATATTATAGAGTTACTGCTGCAGCTGGGGATTATGGGGAAATACCCCTATTTCCTTTTTTTTCCCCCAGAACTGCATTGTCCTAGAAATATACCCATGTGACAACCACAGCCCTGGTCTAGAGATGTTTCTTTTGGGGGAATCTGAGGGCAGGGTTAGTGACCACTAGTGTATATATATATATATATATATATATATATATATACATACACTGTGGCAAGAGCCCGCTACTGCAGAAGCACACGCGAACAACTTCTTCCTTTTTATGTAGTTTTATTGTCAGGATAGTAAATGTTTTGACACCGTACAGATTTCACAGCAATTCTTGGAGACCCTAAACGCTAGCTAGACATAGCTCAGCTCTCTCAAGACCAGCCAGCTTCCCCGGCGTTGGTCTCAGTGCACAAATGATACTGATAAAGAGTGCATAAATAATCTTATTTATGTTTCATTTTATAACCTATAACAGAGATGCAGCCACAATTGAATTGAAAGGTGACTGTGCACATGAAAATCCTCCCCCCACCTGGGACTATGAGTTATAAACAGGCTTGAACATTTGGTCTGTAATTAGCATATGAAAGCCTATAGCAAGCTTGTAGACTCCGCCCACAAGAGGGGCCTACACTGTACACAGAGAATTAATCTCACTATATACCTGGTGCTGGAACAGAGGGAGCAGACGGCCTGCTGCTCCTAGGTGAGCAGGCCTTAGGCCCTGACTAGTATGGAGTGTGTATGGCATGAAAGGTGAGTGTGAGCATGTTATAATGTGTTGTTGAATGGAGGACATAAGAATGAATGATTATTTGTTGTAAGTGATATGAAAGTTTAAGTGAGAATGAAAGTTTGGATTGATTGGATTGATATGGACAGTTATATGGACAGAGTTACATAAATGCATGCCTGGTTGGGATAAATGAAAGCATTTGTGTTTATACATAGTTAATGCTGTGCTGTGACTTGTGGAGTGCTGTACTATACATAGTCTGGATCCTGGTTGGGATAAATGATAGCATTTGTGTTTGAATTTGGATCGATTTGTTAGGCTTTGGGAATGGAGACGTTTGTGATATGTGTGAAATATCAGGTGTTAAAATTGGCCAATGGACATTGTGCGTTTACTGCTGAATATAGAGCTATTTGTGGTGGATTGGCTAAATACTGCTTGTAATGAGTAATGTGTCTGTACTGAGTTCACATTGTTTAGTAACTGTAATTGTTTAGTAGGCCTTGTGGGCCTACAAGCATGGCAAGTCAGCCATTTTGGATGGTGACTACATTGCATAGAAAGTGATGGATTAGGAAGTGATCAGATTGTGGTTAAGTGATCAGATTGTTAGATATGCATAGAAAGTGCAGGTTATGTTGGTTTATGCATAGAAAGTGTAGTAGTTTGAACTGGTTGAAACCATGTGCTTGAAAATGGCCGCTAGACTTTAAGTGAGGTATGTTTGTGGTCTGTATGGATTCTCCCCTCCCCCTTCACTACACAATGCACACACACACACACCTTTAGACAATAGTTAGTCAAAATACACACAATTACATATATATCTATATTACAGGCAATAAGTATGATATATATTGCACTAAAGCTATATTGTGTGTACAATATTGTTACGCTGTTTATTGTTCTATAATATAATACAACACACTTTAAACAAATCCTATATCTTGTCGTGATTATTCTTGAAACTTGTTGATATAAAGAAATATAAAAATGATATTTCATGGGTTAATTCAGAAATACCTTTTGCGAGGAGTTGTTAACGGTATTAAATGGTCATACATATATTTGCCAGTATATTAAGGAGATTGTAACCCAAAAAGGAGAAAAGAAAGATACCTTAACAGATACAAACAAGCTTTTATACCTGATTCTCCTCCCCCAGCCTTAGCTTGATGGACAGATGACACAACCACCTTCTCTTTAAAAGGAAATGCCCATCCCTGGCTCTGTTTGCACTAATAGACACACCCTGTCTGTTTGCTGAGAGGAAGGATTTCAAATCATGTAAGTTTAACCAAACTTAAACTATTGCTTTTCATACATAAGTCTTTACATTCAATCTAGGTGCATTACTGCACAAATGTTTTACTCTACTTTCCTGCTTTCTGTGCATATTGCCAGCTAAATGCCTCCTTTTGTTACATATCCCTCCCCCTAGCGTCTCCAAGTAGGGGGACACGGACTTCGCGAGGAGCGCATATTTTCGTGACAACGCATCTGCATTTTTGTGTAGAATCCCAGGTCTATGAACTTGAAAGGTTGCAGTGCCAAGAACCAGCGGGTTACCTTGGCATTTACCTTCCGGTTGTTCTGCATACACCTTAACGGTGCATGGTCTGTTATTAAGGTGAACTCTCTGCCTAGGAGATAATAGTGCAGAGCTTCTGTAGCCCATTTTATGGCGAGACATTCTTTCTCCACAGTGGCATATTTTGTTCCCTTGGAAGCAACTTACGGCTTAGGTACAGGACAGGATTTTCTACTCCATTCTTCTCCTGTGACAAGACTGCACCTAAGCCAACACCAGAAGCATTAGTTTGGAGGAAGAACCTCCGGGTAAAATCCGGTGCTTGTAGAATTCGGGACGAACAAAGAGCTAACCGAAGATCAGACCAGGCAGTTTCTGCAAAATCAGACCAGGCTAATCTATCTGGACAACTTTTTTTAACATGTCCGTAAGTGGAGCAGCTCTAGTGGCGAAGTGGCTTACAAACCGCCTGTAGTAACCTACTAAGCCTAAAAAGGTTCTTAACTGCGACTTTTTTTCTGGTCTTGTCCAATTTTTGACTGCCTCCATTTTGTCTAGCTGGGGTTTTACATGCCCTCGACCAACAACGTACCCAAATATTTGGCTTCTCTCATGGCTATGGCACATTTCTCTGGGTTAGCTGTTAACCCTGCTGACCTTAATGAAGCTAAGACCGCCTCAACTTTGGCTAAATGTGATCCCCAGTCTGGGGTATAAATCACTATATCATCCAAGTAAGCGGCCGCATAAGCTGTGTGAGGTCGTAGCAATTTATTCATGGCCCTTTGGAAGGTGGCAGGTGCCCCATGCATCCCAAAGGGTAGGACTTTATATTGATAGAGACCATCAGGGGTGGAAAATGCAGTCTTTGGCTTGGCCGTGGAAGTCAGGGGAACTTGCCAATAACCCTTTGTTAGATCAAGGGTTGTCAAATAATTGCTACCAGCAAGATTTTCCACTAGTTCATCCACACGTGGCATCGGATAGGCATCAAACTGCGACATACTGTTTAGGCGCCTAAAGTCATTGCAGAACCTAATTGTCCCATTGGGTTTCGGGACAAGCACAATGGGACTATTCCACTCGCTAGTGGACTCTTCAATCACATCTAACTGGAGCATCTTCTCGATCTCCTTTCTCACGTCCACTCGTCTGGCTTCTGGCATACGATACGGCTTCTGCTTTACAATGACTCCTGGCGCAGTGACAATGTCGTGTTCGATAAGGTAGTGCGCCCATGAATGGAAGAGAAGACATCCCTGTTCCGGCGAATCATTTCTTCAGTCTGTTGTCTCTGCTGAATGGACAAAGCTGGCTCTATGGGCACTTCAGAATTTTCAATGGCAGTACTCACTACCTGAGGAGAGATTTCCTCATCATGCCAAGGTTTAAGGAGGTTAACATGATATATTTTCTCCTCCCTTCTCCTACCTAACTGGCGGACTCTGTAATTGACAGGACCGACAGCCTCTAGAACTTCATATGGACCATGCCAATGGGCGAAAAGTTTGCTTTCCTGGGTGGGAACCAGGACTAGGACCTTGTCCCCAGGCTTGAAAGATCGAACAACAGCTCTTTTATCATAACTTTTTCTCTGTCGTTCCTGAGCCTCTTTTACATGTTGCTGCACAATGGGCCCTATCTTCCTAGCCTCTCATACATTTGGGACACAAATTGTACCAGATTTGGATCCCTGGGACCTTGCTACTCCCACCCTTCTTTTAACATATCCAAGATACCCCGGGGCTGTCTCCCAAACAATAACTCAAAGGGACTAAACCCTGTTGAAGCTTCAGGTACCTCACGGAGGACAAACATCAAATAGGAAATAAGAGTGTCCCAATCTTTTTTCTCTTGAGCCACTGCTTTCCTGAGCATGTGCTTTAATGTGCGGTTAAAGCGTTCCACCAAGCCATCTGTTTGTGGATGGTATACAGAGGTGTGAAGCGCCGTAACCCCTAGCAACTGGCACATGTCCTTCATCAGTTTAGACATGAATGGAGTACCCTGGTCTGTGAGAATTTCTTTGGGTATTCCCAAGCGTGTAAACATCAATACAAGTTCTCTAGCTATGGTGCTGGACTTTATGTTTCTTAGGGAAATTGCCTCTGGATACCTGGTTGCATAGTCAAACACCACTAGTATATATTGGTGCCCATGTGCGGATTTTTCCAGTGGCCCCACAAGGTCCATAGCTATCCGTTCAAAGGGAACTTGTACTATTGGTATTGGAATGACAAGTGCCCTGTACATGGGTTTGGGACAGGTTCTCTGACAAATGGGACAGGACCGGCAATACTTTTTCACTGCCATGTGTACACAGGGCCAGTAAAACCTAAGCAGAACTCGTTCCCGTGTTTTATCCTCCCCTAGGTGTCCCCCACAGACATGTGTGTGTGCTGCTTTTAACACTAGGGGTACATGGACCTGAGGAACCATTAATTGTTCTACTTTTTCCCCCTGTACATTAGCAACTCTATACAGGAAATTATTTTTAACAATAAAATATGGTATACCTTCTGCAGGCTGGGCGGCTTTCGCTACCCCATTTACCTCAGTCACACTTTTAAAGGCATGTTCCAAAGTGGCATCATTAAGTTGGTCTCGAGCAAAGTCCTGCAAAGGAAACAAAATTGGTATTGCGGACCAGTCCGTATCCTCACTGACAGGCGGGGTGGGCTCATCTGCGACATCACCGAACCAATGCTAGTTTGGACTGTCCATGTTTCCCCGCAGGTGGATGCTTTTGTGGAACTCCTGCTGTGACTCCCAGGATGGCATTCCGGTTTGGCGGTTCCCAAAGATCGATGTCCAGATGTTGTGGATTCTTAGGCGGTTCCTTTAAGACCGGGCTTCCGACCGTTGCATCAGTTGCCGGCATGTCCGGCCGGATTCGCTCACCGAGGACATCATTAAACAGTGGGAAGTCTCGCCCCAAAATGAGTGGATATGGGAGTTTAGGTGCTATGGCAGCTACCACCATAACAGTTTTGCCTTTGAGTTTGACTGGTAGTATCGTTCTTTCATACTTCTCTGTCGTGCCATGTACGCAAAGAACCTTCACCTTCGGCAACCGAGAAGTTATGGTTTCTTGTAAGGCAGAGCTGGAAACCAATGAGAGTTCACTCCCCGAGTCAACCAAGGCCAGAACAAGGTTTTGGTTGATTAGCACAGTCACCCGGAACAAACAAGGACTTCCTGATGTGGGATTCATGGTAAAACAGCTTGGAAATGCAGGCCCAATATGTGCCACGGAACAGTGTAAGGGTTCCTGTAGTTTAGGACACTCTGCCTTAAAGTGGCCTGGCTCACCACATTCAAAACACTTCAGATTAGACAGCTTTGCACCTGGCCCTCTGTCCATAGCAGTTTTGCCATTGGGCCCTGTAGCAAGGATTGTCAAACCTGGCTTTTGGCGTGGCAGCGGCTTTGGCACAAATGCAGGTTCTTTAGCCATTTGCTGTAGCGCACAAAACTTTTCTACCACGGTGGCAAGCTCTTCATAAGTTTGTGGGTCTGATTGCAGAACCCACCTTTGCAAATTGCGGTTCAGCCCCCGGATGCAGTGATCTATCGCCAGAACTTCAATAATCCGAGAAGGCGAATTCTCCTAAGGCTGCAGCCATTTCTTTAAAATTTTAGAAAGCTCAGCCACTTGCGCTCTGACCGGTTTTTCTTTATCATAGCGCCATTGGTGACTTTAGGCACAAATAATCAGAGGCCCGTTCCTCATCTAGATCCATATAAGCTCGCTGAGCTTCACCAGTCAGATATGGCGCCAGTCTCTCAGCCCAATCTTTAGGAGGCCATTTTGCCCTTTTTGCAAGTCTCTCAAAGGACACCAGATATGCTTCTACGTCATCAGCTGGTGACATTTTCTGCAGAACCGGACCAGGTGGCTCATTTCTGTCATGCCTCACCTGGCTTAACTCTTCCCTTAAGAGCCTTGTGTTTTCCACCTGTGCCTCGGCAACTCGTAGCATCTGAGCTTGCTGATGTTGCTGCGCAGTGGCCACATTCACGAGGGTTTTCAGTACTTCCTCCATGTTGACGTCTGCGCGGGTTGGGTAGCGGAAACTTGCTACCCTGAGCATCCCACTCCTGACACCATTTGTGGCAAGAGCCCGCTACTGCAGAAGCACACGCGAACAACTTCTTCATTTTTATGTAGTTTTATTGTCAGGATGGTAAATGTTTTGACACCGTACAGATTTCACAGCAACCCTTGGAGACCCTAAACGCTAGCTAGACATAGCTCAGCTCTCTCAAGACCAGCCAGCTTTACCAGCGTTGGTCTCAGTGCACAAATGATACAAACAAGCTTTTATACCTGATACTCCTCCCCCAACCTTAGCTTGATGGACAGATGACACACCCACCTTCTCTTTAAAAGGAAACGCCCATCCCTGGCTCTGTTTGCACTAACAGACACACCCTGTCTGTTTGCTGAGAGGAAGGATTTCAAATCATGTAAGTTTAACCAAACTTAAACTATTGCTTTTCATACATAAGCCTTTACATTCAATCTAGGTGCATTACTGCACAAATGTTTTACTCTACTGCTTTCTGTGCATATTGCCAGCTAAATGCCTCCTTTTGTTACAACACATACATACATATATATATATATCTATATATCTATATTTTTATCTATATATATATCTATCTATATATCTATATATCTATCTCTATCTCTCTTTCTCTCTCTCTCTCTCTCTCTATATATATATATATATACATATATATATACATATGCACAGTTTCATCCCACAGAAAAGAGTTCAGCCATGAAATGATCTAATTGCAGAACAGAAATGAGCATTCTCAGCCTAATCAAAGTGTACTTGCTTTTTGGTACAAGTAACCCACATTTGCCTCTTACTGTACAATGAGCCGCAGGATGAATATTTTCTACAAGTGCTTTCAAGAGCTGTTCATTTTCCTGCACAGATATTAATGGGCTGCCGGCAGTTACATAACATTCTCATCTCAGGTGAACGTTCTGCAAGCTATCCATTGCATGAGGTCATCGGGATATCAGACGCTATAGAATAAAATGTGTCATTGAGGAAATATACACATGGACATCTCCAGTAAACTGACAAATCTGGAAATGAAAGAGTTAAGTGCAACGTAATGAGAACTTCACCCTACACTGATAATCCGCTGTACAGTACAACCCTGCACAATAAAGGCCATTTACAAACCGGAATCTTGCAGTACAGATAGTCTTATGCGATGTCACCCGCCTGCCATTCCGCCACTGTACCTAGTACTAATGGGCACGTTGGCCATGTCTGCAACATTTTGCACAGACAATGGTGGGAGTTGGGCAGATCAGGGGTATATGAAGGACGTGTGGATTTGGGGCATGACTGCAGTTCCTGCTACACTAACATGGATATTTCGTAATCAAAATTAACAAAATTTCACTTTGCTTGGCAGGATTTACTAAATAAGGTGAAGGGGTGTATAGTGTCACTTACAGGGGGATTTGAAGTGATATTTCACTCTTTTCACACTACACATATTCAAATGTATTCACAATTGATTTGTGCAGTTCCAGGGATTGTGAATTCGGGGTGCACCTTTAAATGTATTTATAGGACAGACAGGCACTCCTGTACTTATCTGAAGAAGGACCGGCCCAAGCAAATCCCTCCAATGGATTTCTCCTAATAAGTTAACATCATAATTTCTTTCTCCATTTTGAAATTAGGTTCAGGTTTGTCCAATGAGCTAGCACTCAGCCTACTAATTCTGAATACGATTGCACCTTGAAGGCATAGTGAATACATCAAGCAAGCGGGGGAGACATCACCAAGGTGTTAATATTAGGCATACGGAAGAAAAGGATGGTCCATGGTCCAACTACTTAACGGGAGAGCGATTAAATAGCATTTTATTGACTACTGATGTTCTCCTTTAACATTTTTAAAGGCAAAATTGGGAAAAATTACCCCCATCCCAATCAGCCCAAACTCTGCCCCAATCCCACAAAATTCCACCCTCTTCCAATCAAACACGTCCGCTTTCCACTCCAAAGCTAGGAGATTATTTACCAGCATCTGAGGAGAAAAGGGTTAATCTCTCCTGCAGGTATGTCAGGAAACCTGGCTCATTCATGAGATAATGGCCTCTCCTCCTGTAGCCGTTATAGTGTCATTAGTCCCGCATTGTATCTTGTATCTTTCTTACTCAATTCTATTATTTTGCGCTTTTTGGAATTGCTGCTTTCCACACTATTACCTATTGTCCCAACCTGGGTGTCATCCATCATTCTGCCAATAAGGCTGTGTAGTCACTTACATTACCCTGTTCTCCGAGACCTCAGCTTTCTACTATTGATAGAATCTGATCGAGCTAATTACGGGACATTACCATCAAATAAACACACAGACGGAGCGGAGCAGGTTCACTCCCAGCAGATAGAGACGGGTGATGACCAGGAACATTCTCAGACCGACTCAGAGATCTGGTAATTAAACTTAAAGGTAGATTTATCAAACATTCTAAAAAGGAAAAGTGGAGATGTTGCCTATAGCAGCCAATCAGAATCTAGCTCTCATGTTCTAGAATGTACAGAATAAATGATAGCTACAATCTGAATCGGTTGCTATGGACAACACTTCCACTTTTCCGTTTGCTAAATCTACCCATTGTCCTGTAATTGTTTCCTACACACGTGGAGGCAGCCATTGTATAGGATGATCCACGTACTGAGACATAAGAAATTTGGGCTCTCAATCTTTTTTAAACAATTCTGTCTGCTGTACATCCAGGGGTATACTTACTAAACTGCGGGTTTGAGAAAGTGGAGATGTTGCCTACAGCAACCAATCATATTCTAGCTGTCATTTTTTTAGTACATTCTACAAAATGACAGCTAGAATCTGATTGGTTGCTTTGGTCAACATCTCCACTTTTTCAAACCCGCAGTTTAGTAAATATACTCCTTAGTTTCTACAGATATAAGTGTCACATTTATTCCGTACAGCAAACATGAAAAAATGATGATGCTTTTATAATCAGTACTCATGGAATCATAACTACCAGTCACTGTTGGGTATCCTTGTGGCCAAAATAAAGTGGGATTCTGTAAAAATGGCGGAATCTGAAAATGTACTTAAAATAGCTTTGATGGAAGGACTATATAATGTTACACCACGCTGCATGTTTTTACATCAAATTATGCTATTTTTGTTTAAAAAATTTGGAATTTTCCCATGCATCCTTTAGATAATAGATGTGTTTATGGTCGCTCTCTATTCCCTTCGGATCGGATCATTTCCTGCTTTTTTTTTTTGTAACATTGATTCAGTGGGAAAAAAATACTTTAAAAAACTATATAAAGCCTACTCTATAAAACTGAAGTCTTATTGTGGCCCTAAGTAAACCTTGTGCCCTTATTACTTATTAACTTAAGAAGAGGTGGTAAAAGTGGCTGTATAACATTACAGAATACGGAGTACAAAGAGGGATAATCAGTTTAGACAACATCTTCCACCCCTCCTCTTTTCCACATCCCCTAATGTGTCTGTTGATGCAGTATCTATGTGTGGTGCATTTGACCCGTTGGGCGTCGAGGGCAAATAACAGAGATTTGGTGAGTTCAAAATATACGGTTTAGGTTTTATTTACATTAACTTTACTTTCTATGTATATGTGTATTTATTATGTTTTTTTCATGCTGGCTGTCTTGGTGTTTATTCATATTGTAAAGTTACATTATATGTATATATATATATATATATATATAGTTTTCAGGTTTTGGCTGCAGTGTTACTCTAATATCAGTGTGAGATATTTTGTATCCTTACTTGTTCTTCTCATCTGGAATATCTGCCCCGTCATCTTCCATTCTTGTATGGAGTTCATTCAAGACCTTGTTCAAAGTTCCATAGAACTCCTTGTTGTCCTCTCGGATTCCCTTATTATGTTCCGTAA
Source organism: Mixophyes fleayi (assembly GCF_038048845.1). Classification (NCBI taxonomy): domain Eukaryota; kingdom Metazoa; phylum Chordata; class Amphibia; order Anura; family Limnodynastidae; genus Mixophyes; species Mixophyes fleayi. Next base: position 17,966,228 of record NC_134404.1, on the reverse strand, counting down.
TGACCTCCTGGTACCCCAGGTCCTGAACATCAGCGTTCACCGTATACGTCAAGCTCTGCAGCACTCGGCTGCTGTCCTTCAGAAGGTCCTTAAGGTACCGGGCATCCTCATTGAATGTTTGGCTGTTGATTTTATTTGCACAGGACTCCCGAGGAGGGGTCACGAATGTCATCTGGCATTTGTTTGCATCTTGCGGGTGATACTGGGGCTCTTTCGGCTGGTCTTGAAGGGTTTGGATAATATATCCCGATCCTATATCAGCCAGGGCATCATCTCCACTTTGACCTGAGCTGAACGATATAGCCAGCCACAGCTTCAGCACTGCACGCAGGGCCACGTACCGCCGCATCGTACCCTGGAAATTAAACATAAATGCAAATGTTAATATTCAGCGCTACTACTACACCACCAATATCATTTCTCTGTTCTGCAGAAGAAACAGACTTTAGTTTACATGTAGCGGTACATTGCAAAGCAGATGTCGCAGATACAATGTGATCTATATCTATGTAATATTTGATGTCTCTCTGTCTAATGTCTTTTTAATGTCTGTATGTCCAATGTCTGTCTAATGTCCTTCTAATGTATGTCTATCTAATGTCTATCTTATGTTTGTTTTTCTTATGTCTGTCTACATAATGTCTGTCTCTTGTCTGTCTAATGTCCTTCTAATGTATGTCTATCATATGTCTGTCTGTCTAACATCTGCCTGTCTAATGTCTGTCTGTCTATTGTCTGTCTGTATGTCCAATGTCTGTCTAATGTCCTTCTAATGTATGTCTATCCAATGTCTGTCTGTCTATTGTCTGTCTGTATGTCCAATGTCTGTCTAATGTCCTTCTAATGTATGTCTATCTAATGTCTATCTTATGCTTGTTTTTCTTAAGTCTATCTACATAATGTCTGTCTCTTGTCTGTCTAATGTCCTTCTAATGTATGTCTTTCTAATGTCTGTCTGTCTATTGTCTGTCTGTATGTACAATGTCTGTCTAATGTCCTTCTAATGTCTGTCTATCAAATGTCTGTCTGTCTAATATCTGCCTGTCTAATGTCTGTCTGTATAATGTCTGTCTCTTGTCTGTCTAATGTCTGTCTGTCTATTGTCTGTCTGTATGTCCAATGTCTGTCTAATGTCCTTCTAATGTGTGTCTATCTAATGTCTGTCTTATGTTTGTCTTTCTTATGTCTGTCTGTATAATGTCTGTCTCTTGTCTGTCTAATGTCCTTCTAATGTCTGTCTATCTAATGTCTGTCTGTCTATTGTCTGTCTGTCTAATATCTGCCTATCTAATGTCTGTCTGTATAATGTCTGTCTGTCTAATGTCCGCCTGTCTAATGTCTGGCTGTCTATCTTTCTCATATCTATTTATCTATCTGGTGGATTCATACCCAGCGAGAGGGGCTATTGATGTCACAGCAGCTCAAATGACTGCCATCTCAGTTGTGTTTTACTTGTATCACATCCCATCGGGACACGTCCTAAAGATGCAGGACGGGCATTTAGATTTTGGGACTTATGGCCCTTTAATCAGAAGTTCAGAACTAAACTACACCACACCCACCCTCATGTGTGGGGACAGTATGTCAGTATAAGTCAAACTTATGCTCAATTAAGAGATTCCGGCCCTGGAACATATTATGGACCTGTTTTTAACTGCTAAATTGGTTAGACTGGTCTGATGCTTCTCCTAAGAGTCCACGTTGCTTCCAGCCAATCATTTTTCCTTTGGTAAAGTACAGAGTGTTCTGGTGATAAATTGCTGCTTGTGATGGAGGTCCCATCACATCTCTCATATGAAGGCACAAAGTAAGAGCTTTAGTAACTAACCCTCATTCATACGTGTCCCAGGTGCAGAGCCATTTATTGCTGACATCAGGCTGCAGCTGGCCGACCTATTTATATCCAGGAGATATATACCGGTTCAGTCAGAGATTCACTAGAACTACAGAGAAACCATGACCTCATCAACTTACAGAGACTCAGCTCAGACATAGAATTGCTGGCATTAAGAAGAGCAAAGACTACTTAACTACTTAGAAAATTTAAATTTGTGCAAGACGATTCGTCTGCGTTTCAGCTGTCACAATTCCAGTGACGGATTCTCAATCTTAGGTGAGAAAGTGAAGTGACTGCCAGGAGATGTCAGGAAGGTGAGATGTTGTCATCTCACAGACATACGGTCATTTATTATCGCAGCCGGTTTGATCGGCCTCTCCGGACATCTGAGGTCTGACTTCACGAAGTAACAGGGTTGTTTACCTAAATTTCTATATTTCTGTATCCAAACCTGATATTAATTCTACAGTACTTTAGTGATTTGTAACATCAGCAAGAGACAAGCAGAGCACTGAAAGTACCATTGAAGGCTGCAGTTTGTAGTAAGGAGGGCAGTATATAGAGAGCCCTCAGCAGCCGTTTCAAGAGGAACAAACAACTTTAAAAAAATAAAAAAATAAAAAAGTGCCCTAAAGTACAAACTTAATATGGCTTTATAACCAACTAGGCAGTGATCTGATTTGGGGGAAGAATTAGGACACGATGGGCGTGATTCATTAAGGCATGTATTCTGAGCGCAACCCACGTTCAGTATTATACGCACGTATTTAGGCTTGCATCCGCCCGAATTCATCAAGACGCGGATTGCTAGATACATGTGCTTTAGAAATCAGGGGCTGCTTTGTTGTGATCTACTACACTGGATGCTGCAGAATGCGTCCAATACCTACGTGTAATATAAAATCGCCAAAGAATGCACAGGAAAATAAAGAAAATCTTGCTTTTATTTCACCTGATAATAATAAAGGCATTAATGTTAAACAGTAAAAAAAAAAAGGGTTTTTTGTTACTTTTTCACCCCATGAAATTAATTTATTGGATAGTTGGTTAATGTATACTGTGCATAAGATACATTTTTACAGTTGCTCCTGATTGCAAACACATGTTATAGCATGCATCACTGCTGATCAGGACTTAGACTAACCCTGTAGCTAGAGCAAGAGATATGGCAGAAAAACAAGCCACTTTGAGATGCCTAGCGCTGGATTCGGACGTGGCTGTGTGCGCTTGAGTTCGGCACCCCCTAACTGTACATTGACTATAGCAAAACACCCCTTCCTCACCCCATTCACTCCCTGGTGCGCGGAACAGGACTGTGCTCATGGCCGTATCTCTCGGTTCTGGGCCTGTGCAGGGTCATGTTGCGTACAATACGCTCAAAATCGGCAAATATGTGCTTTAATGAATCAGACCCAATGACTGTCTAATGTGCCAGACTGCAATTACTGTTGCAATTACTGTTTGTGGATACTGACTATGGATGGAGCAGGCATTATGGTGGGTACAACTTGTAGCCCCTATCCACATGAGTCTGCAACTCAAGTAAAAAATATTTTGCTGAGATTAAAAGTATCATAAAAGGCTCCAACGATCACTGGTTGAGCCACTATTGGTGCAGCTACTGACCCAGTACAGCAATACAGCTCAGACAGTGCACTGGTGAACATTTTCCTTAAAGCTGGTCCGGGAGCCGGCTGGGTCGAGCAACCGTTAGTAGTCTCAAGGGCACGAATGTCAGAGTTACCTGTATAGACTCGCATAGAATTAGTCACTTAAGTTTAACACTGAGACGGAGGGAGAGAGAGAGAGAGAGAGAGAGAGTAACACTGAGGAAGAGAGGGACAGAGAGAGTAACACTGAAATAGAGAGAAAGACTATAACACTGAGATGGAGAGAGTTACACTGAGATGGAGAGGGACAGAGTGATACTGAGATGGAGAGAGAAACAGAGAGAAACAAAGTAATACTGAGACAGAGAGAGAGAGTAACACTGAGACGGAGAGAGTTACACTAAGATGGAGAGGGACAGAGTGATACTGAGATGGAGAGAGAAACAGAGAGAAACATAGTAATACTGAGACAGAGAGAGAGAGAGAGTAACACTGAGACAGAGAGAGAGAGAGAGAGAGAGTAACACTGAGACGGAGAGAGAGAGAGTAACACTGAGGAAGAGAGGGACAGAGTAACTCTGAGATGGAGAGAGGCAGAGTAACACTGAAATAGAGAGAAAGACAATAACACTGAGATGGAGAGAGTTACACTGAGATGGAGAGGGACAGAGTGATACTGAGATGGAGAGAGAAACAGAGAGAAACAAAGTAATACTGAGACAGAGAGAGTAACACTGAGATGGAGAGAGTTACACTGAGATGGAGAGGGACAGAGTGATACTGAGATGGAGAGAGAAACAGAGAGAAACAAAGTAATACTGAGACAGAGAGAGAGAGAGTAATACTGAGATGGAGAGAAAGAGAGAGCGAGTAACACTGAGACGGAGAGGGACAGAGTAATACTGAGATGGAGAGAGAGACAGAGAGAAACAGAGTAACACTGAGACAGAGAGTGACAGTAACACTGAGAAGGAGAGGGACAGAGTAATACTGAGATGGAGAGAGAGAGAGAGAGAGTAACACTGAGACAGAGAGAAACAGAGTAATACTGATACAGAGAGAGAGAGAGTAACACTGAGACAGAGAGGGACAGAGTAATACTGAGATGGAGAGAAAGAGAGAGCAAGTAACACTGAGACGGAGAGGGACAGAGTAATACTGAGATGGAGAGAGAGACAGAGAGAAACAGAGTAACACTGAGACAGAGAGTAACAGTAACACTGAGACGGAGAGTGACAGTAACACTGAGACGGAAGGGATAGAGTGATACTGAGATGGAGAGGGATAGAGTAATGCTGATATGGAGAGAGAGACAGAGAGAAACAGAGTAATACTGGGACAGAGAGGAACAGAATAACACTGAGACAGAGAGGGACAGAGTAACACTGAGATGAAGAGAGACAGAGTAACACTGAGAGTGAAACAGAGTAACACTGAGACGGAGAGAGAGTAACACTGAGATGGAGAGAGAGAGTAACACTGAGACGGAGAGAGTTACACTGAGATGGAGAGGGAGAGAGTATGACGGAGATGGAGAGGAAAAGAGAGTAACACTGGGATAGAGAGAGAGAGAAAGAGTAACACTGAGAGAGAGAGAGTAACACTGAGATGGAGAGAGAGAGTAACACTGAGACGGAGAGAGTTACACTGAGATGGAGAGGGAGAGAGTATGACGGAGATGGAGAGGAAAAGAGAGTAACACTGGGATAGAGAGAGAGAGAAAGAGTAACACTGAGAGAGAGAGAGTAACACTGAGATAGAGAGAGTAACACAGGGATGAAAAGAGATACGCAGAGTAACACTGAGACGGAGAGAGAGTAACACTCTGATGGAGAGAGAGAGACAGAATAACACTGTGATTGAGAGAGAGAGAGTAACAGTGAGAGAGAGAGTAACACTGAGATGGAGAGAGAGACAGAGTAACACTGAGACAGAGTGAGAGAGTAACACTGAGACGGAGAGAGAGAGAGAGAGACAGAGTGACCCTGAGATGGATAGAGAGACAGAGTAACACTGTTATGGAGAGAGAGTCGGAATAACATTGAGATAGAGAGAGAGATAGATAGAGTAATGCTGAGATGGGGAGAGAGAGAGTAACACTGAGATGACAAGAGAGAAACAGAATAACACTGAGATGGGGAGAGAGAGAGAGAAAACCTGAGATGGAGAAAGACAGTAACACTGAGAAGGAGAGAGACAGAGTAACACGGAGATGGGGAAGAGAGCTTAGCTGAGAGGGAGAAACACTGAGAGTGAAATTGGCAGAGAGAGATGAAATGGGAGAGATGAGGAGAGACAGACACAGTAGAGACAAAATAAAACTAAGGACAGAAAGGATCTAAGTGGGAGACAGACAGAATGGCATTGACCTAAAAAGAGAGTGCAGCCGGAAGACAGTGATAGATATTGACAGCGTAACACAAAGACATACAGTATGGGTCTATTTATTTAAGAGCAATGCATATGAGTACATTTGCACAACGTGAAGATGTGCAAAATTCATGTATCGCACAAGCACACAACAGTTTCTGTGCACTGAGGGTGTACAGACGTGACCTAAGCAAAGCACGCCCATTTTTGAGTTACATGAAAATAAAATATGTCAGCTATGCAATGCAAATTTTTGTTAATCCGACTGCAAGTTTTTTAGTTGATGCTAGATTTAAGCTTGCATGCATGTTAATATGCATGCAACCGTAAATACAGATGTGGAAACACAAGTGCCCAGATGCGTCTTTGCTCACACGCAGACTTTTAGGTTCAACTCTAAATCATGCTCTATGACAGAAGAGAAAGAAAGACAGAGAGGAAGAGGGAGATAGGGGAAAAGGGAGAGAGATAGGGGGAGAGAGAAAGTGGGGAGGGGGAAGGAGAGGGAAAGAGAGAGGGAGAGGGAGAAGGAGAGAAAGGGAGGGAGTGAGATAGAGAGAGAACACGAGGGGAGAGAGATAGAAAGAGGAGGGGATATAGAGGGGGGATTGAGATAGAGAGGGAGAGGAAGGGAGAGTTTGAGAAAGAGAGAAAGCGAGGGGGAAAGAGAGGGAGAGATAGAGAGGGAGGGAGATAGAGAGGGAGAGAGACAGAGAGTTGAGAGAGACATAGAGGAAAAATAGAGAGAGAGAGAGTGAAAGAGGGAGAGAGAGAGATGGAAAGGGAGTGAGAGAGAGGGGGAAGAGAGGGAGAAAGAGAGAGAGAGAAACGGAAAGAGGGAGAGAAGGAAAGAGAGAGAAAGGGAGAGCATTATTGGAGCCAATAGGAGCAAAAGGTTATGTAAATAGCATAAAAGATTGTTACTCTATAACAGCGAAGTATGTAAAGGTTCTATGACAAAGACAATCTCTTTTCATATATTCTTTATGAGGAAGAAGAGAGATGAAAAATAATAATACAATTCACTGGAAGAAATTATTGGAAAAAATACAATGGACACAATAATGGAATACAATACCTTCTAAAAAGGATAAGTGGAGTTGTTGTCCATAGCAACCAATCAGATTCTAGGTATCATTTATCTTGTACATTCCAGATCATGATAGCTGGAATCTGATTGGCTGCAATGGGCAACACCTCCACTTTTCCTGTTTAAGTACTCATATGTAATGGACACAATGCACAATACTTTAGCTACAGTGAGCTGAGTGGATGTACTCACAAGTGGTTTACAGGGGTTGTCCACCGTTGGAATACCCCTTCTTAATATAACACACACCCCTATAGCATATAGTGGGACTACAATGGTAGAGCTACATTGAACAGTTAGCAAAGGATTATTTTTATCTTTTTATAAAGAAAAAATAAGAACGTGTGAGAAAAAAATGGAACTGTACCACAGACGAGAATTATGCAGTACCGTGACCTTAGTTCCCAAGACAAACAGATGTGTATATCTCTTTTGATGTTATTCCAATTATCAGTAGTGTGTGTCAAACAGGCTCAGCACACATAGTTTGTTTTCTATATACATATCGTTTTTCTAATAACACAGCATTATAATTGCTGTGTGAGCTAATGTTATGTACTGCGCTCGTCGTGTTTTTTTCCCCCCAGTATTAGTCAGTAGCTTTGGAAGAGTATAAAAATCCTGTATGATAAAATCGAGATAGAGCCATCTAAACAAACAAGGGGGCCACTGTGTAAGATCGCTCTATGATAAAGTCAGTTGTACTTTATTTTTTAATAAAGAAATCTCTGATCACTCTATATCCCAAGTGGAACTTAATTTAGACAACATCTGATGCTTGAATCTGGGTCAGATATGAGTTCTACAAAACGTTCAGGATCTGTCTTGATGTTGTTAAAACTGCTGTGAATATAGAAACAGTGTTCTTCATAGTGGTCCATTAAACAGCTTTCTGTAACACAGCCTAGGTCAGGCCTGGACAACCTGTGGTTCTTCAGGTGTTGTGAAACTACAAGCCCCAACATGCTTTGCCAGCTGATGTACAGAAGATGGGCTACACAATGGAGCTGTGAATGGTAAAGAATGATGTGTTGTTCATAAACTTATTGAAGCTAATTATGAACAATCAGCTCATTGCTATTAAAAAACGAAACTGACATTCTCTATGCAAAGCTGACATTTATTAACTGTGTACGGATTATGGTGCTCTTAGCAAGTACCGTATGTTGTCTGTATGATCATATCTGTGGGTTATGAAAAAGGGGGTAATAATTGTTCCGTGCATTTAGGAACACATAATTTAGATACATTTAATCACTTGCTTTTTTAATGTATTGTGTCTTTGCTTTCTACGGCTTTGTTATAGGAAACATGGAAGAGGCCTCATTCTATACTAATTGGACCTTCCACTGTTATTGATTAGTGCATTACAAAGCACACTAAGACCAATTCAGTAAAAGATTCAAACACTCAAAACTGACACGTTTAGCGATAGCCCCTATGTCCCCTCACTCTCATAATTGGTGTAAGGTATAAATGCAGCTAGGCCGAGCAGTTATTTAAGTTGGGACTAGCAAAGAGGAAGGGTGAATTTAGTATTTATATATTACCGTTTCAACCAATGCACTTATAAGGACCAGGATGTAGGAATTAAAGAAGCTCAGGTAGGTTCTGCATTTTGATATATTTGTATAGTGCTGAAAATGCTGCCCATAATATGTGATGATTTCTTGACCAAAAATTAGGGGCAAAACTAGGGAAATGTTGAATATAAGAACCAATATAAAGATAATTAGTATATCATGTTTTAATGGGTTTTAATCTATTAAATCCATGTATAAAATAAAATAAACCAAAATTAGAAAATAACTTCATATAAAAGAAATGAAAGTTCAGATAATAAAAACAAATAAGGCATACACAACGGTAAAAGCATATGCCGAATGCAAAAATAAATACATTTAAAATACGTTTTACATCTATCACAGTATGTCTGTGCTAAATGAAGGCCTTATGTTTACACCAAACACATTCACTGAACATCTTACGTGTATGTCATGCTCGTTCGGCAAACTTCTTACATTAGTGTCGAAGGAGGTTAATGATGTTGTCTGATTGCTCGAGAATTTGCCATAGTTTTTCTAACCTTTACATAGATTCAATAAACTAGTTTGAGAACCTTTCTCAGTACAGTTAAAGCATCTGCAGTAGGCACCTTAAAGAGCAAAGATAGAGGGCTGCACGTTATTTGTGGTTATTGGATGTGCATTTAGTAATGATAACAATGTGGGAGTGTGCTAGTAACTAGCTAAGTGCTCAGTAATTAAGAATTCTCAGGGATGGTCAACAATGGTTCCCAGTCACCCGATTGCTTTCAGACTGTGAGATTAAAACGTAAAATGACTAACATTTAAATTAGATGAAGTGGTCAAATTTATAAAGGTTTTACCGTTCATTCCACAATGCACAATGTAACAGTCCCAGTGAATTGAATGGGCCCATTGAACTGAATAGTTTAAGTCTACTTGGAACATTGGTAGAATTCAGAAGTCTTTCATTAGTCTTTATTAATGTGGGAGAGCAGGGAGTTCTCTGTACACTACATTATTTCGAGACAGCCGCAAGCAACAATTGTGGCAAACAATGGTTCGGGGCAAATGGTAGTTCCTGGGACTCACGACTTTAGCCATTTAACGACAAGCAGAGTTAGTGAGTGGATGCGTTGTTTTGTGTAGGGATGTTTAGTTTATATCTTTCTTCCCCATTTGAACAACGAAGAAGATAGGAGAAACACGATAACATAATTTTATTTATCTGGCTATGACGGAACAAGAAGAACATTTTTATTTTATATTTAATAAAGTGTTTAACAAGGGTTAAATCAAGTGAATATTAATGTCATGTCTGTGTTTACTTATTTTTTTACTATTTTGATATAATGGCCCTGGATATTAGGGACCCTTGTCTGTTTAGTGGGACCACAGGGGTGACAAAGTTACTACTGTAAGGGGGAGATTCAACTCAACACAAGGTGTTTCCAGAACATTTGTGGGGAGTCCCAATCCTGTTAACAGCTGTTCAATGCAGGGATTGTCATCTTGGAGGAGGGGACATCCTGTTTTTTGCAGCCTCCCCCCCACCCCCCATTAAAAGCACTAGCCCTTCACCGAGAAGCCTGAAGGTGATTTATGCAATAACAAATGGCCTCACAAACGTGTCTCAAGGCTGATTGGGGGGAAGGGGATGCTGCCCAATTATTTATTTAATATTATGGTTTTTCCTATTATTTTCAATAGGCCCATTTATTTCAGTGGGGTTTCTTCATGTAGTGCACATCCTGGGAAACCCATTGAAATGCATGGGCCCATTGAAATGAATAGGAAAAGCTCTGATAATGCCTAAAATGTTTGTTTTTTTCCTTTGCAGTCATCTCAATGGTTTCAAAACAATTTTGAGTTTCTCAAACCAGTGAAACCATTGCTTGTGATGTCCATAATAATTTATTAAATAATCTTTATTATATTATCCCTGTTCTATAGTTAACATAGGTAAAAAATTGGTGATTGCAATTGTTGTGTCTGATTTACTTTTTTTTGGGGGGGAGGGGGGGTTGGACAATTGTGGATTTATAGTTCAATTTGCTTTTTATAGATTTGGTGATTAGCAAATTGACTTGTAAATCACTAGTGATTTTTAGCACTATTTCTACAAATTGACCTTTCCTAGTCTGTCCGTCCCCCCCCGCCCCCTCCTCCGAAGGGTTTAAGTGAAGGACGGTCTGCGTGAGATCTGAAGGATACTAATCTGCAGGGCTTTTCTTCTACATTCAGTACTTCATTTCCAATCAGCGTACAAATGAATAGATGTTGCTCAACAGTACTGCAAAGGTCTTGTAACGACAGAGGCCTGACCATGCATGCAGATGAAGCAAAGCATTCTGGGTAATATAAATGCTACTTTGTTCTTTTACATTCACAGATGGGAAAATGCAGCCTTGTGTGTAGGTTACAACACTCAATGGCTGTAATTGTTTAGGAATTAGCATTTGTCACTCAGGTGACAGAGTTATCCTCATTGACAGCCCCATGTATGTAAATAGAGGCGCCTTATAGAACGCGCTTCGACTGGTGGGCTCCAGTGAATCACAGAGGTCAGAATGTGAAATGGTTTCTAATTTATTTATGTGTTATAGCATTGTCATTGTCAGGGTATCCTCTTGTGTATCTCCCTCAGCCTGCTCTGGAGAAATGCCAGCCAAGCTCATATGTGCCCTATTCATTATACTGCTTAACATGCAAGGAGCACGCTAGCTGCTAACGTCTCCACATCGTGCAACCGAGCACGTTACAGAGGCTCCAACCACCTCAGCCACGTACAGCTGTCAGTCACAAGAGACATGTTAGATATAGAGTGATGGTAGCCAGATAATCAGGTATACTATAAATAAATTATATATATATATATATATATATATTCTAAAGCAACAGGCCTGGTGCATGGTGCATGGTGCTACATCCCCTTATTCTAATCCATACCTGAACTGCACTTTTTAGCCATGTTGTGATCAGGAAGTATCAATGACGGAGCTATAACATCTCCTTGGAAACCTACGTCAGGGGTTAATTTCCACCTCCACAGGGAACACTGAGGAGTTGAGTGAATTAAGCTACCATTGCTATTTCTGTTTGCTCCCTATTGTCCACTAGTGAGCTCTACAGACAGCCAGGAGCCGGACCCAGCAGGGGTCACCTGAGGGAAGACACCTGGGGAGGTAGGGGAGGGGGCTGGATAGTGTAAGCAGCCCACCAATCGAGACCTTTTGCAACTCCCCTGGACAGGCAGATCCCAAGGTGGGATTAGGAGGTGATAAAAGAGGCTCCCCTGGGAGCTGGACGGGTGTGACTAACTTTTGGCCAAGAGGTGAAACTCTGCCAGAGATGCGCTGTGGAACATATCTCACTGGATTTATTTGAACTGATTTCCTCATTTGTTGGACCTGCTATTGTTAAGGGGTCGCGCTGTATTTAATCCTGTTCTGCAGAATAAATCATCCTTCTATTTTTCCCCTAATACCGTGTCCGAGTGATTTGGGAACCACGTATCTTCACATATATATAGTTCTGATGCCATGATTTCAGTGGCCCTATTATAGATACCAAGGAATGCTAGAAGTCACCTGTAATCTAAGTCACTCTTTTGCAAGTAGATCCCTCTCACCTTCTCTTTTACTGAATACTTCTGTTTTACTGTAATTATTATAAGTGATGTGTGTACCATTACCATAGTACAGTAGAAGTAACAGTCTAAACTCCCTACCACATAAACACACCTTCACGGGTAGGTTACAGTATGTTTTTTGGACTGTGAGATTAAATCCTATGCAAGCATGGGGACTACATGAAAACTCCACCTAGATTCCTTGTTTCCTGGTCAGATAGTTTCCTGGTCAGAATCTAATCCATGTTGTATGTTCAATTGTACAGCATTGCAGTTTATGTTGGCACTATATCAATCAAAGATGATAATATTAAGTCCCACTATAGAATCCCGTCGGTAACCGCCTTAAATTAAACTGAAATGTAATGACTAAATTACTTCATTAACAAAATTCAATAACTATTTTAAACACTACATAGTATGTAGAAATTTTAACAATGGAGTATAATGAATAAATAACTATATTATCAATCACTATACTAAAGGAAGTAAAGAATTTCTTTATATACTACAATATATGTATAACTTCTTCCATCAAAGTTACATTGCTGGGCATGGTGTCCGCAAGACACGCTGATATAAGTGGCTGCAAATAACTGTTGCAGTTTCCAGACTACCCAGCAGATCATATGTTCCAGGTCACCTAGCAGGTGTACAGGGAGAGTTCACTAGCTGTCACAGTTTCCAGACCACCCAGCAGATGCACAGGTGTATTGCCAGCTGTCACATTTTCCAGAGGACAATGGTAATGCATTGTTGTAAATGCGGGCAGACCATTTTCCAAAATAACTCTGAAACAATGCAAACGATTGCAACGCCAATATTTTTCTGCAGATCTACAGACCAAGACCTGTCACTCATTAAAGTCTACTTATGCTATTAATATATAGAATTAACATATAGAATGTACATAGAATGTATGCAATCACATACAGGGTGAAGAGGGCAATCATGTGATGCTCACATCCAATAGTGTTAAACCCAATTTAGAACACCCGCAGCTTCAGAGATTGGCTGTTTCAGCCAGGGGTGGTCCAACCAGTGGAATCTGCAATCTCACACGTGTATTGGGTCTCGTATGCTTCTCATTTACACTGAGGGATATTTAATCCGACATATAAACCTGTTTTATCTAGTACCATCAGATCCTCACAATAAAAATAGCAATAATCTAGTAATATTTTCTTATATAATATCCTTATGAATAAATTCACTTGTTTAGTTACATATACTAAAAAACATAGCAAAGCACGTTATCACTATAATTACCTTGTTCCACGAAATGATTCAATCACCATCTGTGTAATTATATTAGCATCCCAATAAAACTGTCTCTTTAATTTATGCATGCTAGTTACTTATGCTAATGTGCCGAACAACTTCATAATTACCGTACCACCAACAAAATAGCAAACAATAAATCATGCTCTTCTAATCTGGAGGGATAGACTCTTATGTAACCCAGAGCACATGCTGAAAGTTGTAGTTCTACAGCAACTCTGATTGGCCTCCTGTTCTATTCCCTTGGATGTTAAAATGCTCTGATTGGACAATCTAATATGTTGAACATTTGCACCAACTTCAATAGCCCTCTTCGGCCATGTGATGCCCTCTTTGGTCATGCGATGCCCTCTTCAACCATGTGATGCCCTCTTCGGCCATGTGACACCCTCTTCAGTCATGTGATGCCCTCTTCGGCCGTGTGATACCCTCTTCAGTCATGTGATGCCCTCTTTGGCCACGTGATGCCCTCTTTGGCCACGTGATGCCCTCTTCGGTCATGTGATGCCCTCTTCGGTCATGTGATGCCCTCTTTGGCCACCTTATGCCCTCTTTGGTTATGTGATACCTTCTTCAGTCACGTGATGCCCTCTTCGGCCATGTGATGCCCTCATTGGCCATGTGATGCCCTCTTCGGCTACGTGATGCCCTCTTTGGTCATGCGATGCCCTCTTCGGTCATGTGATGCCCTCTTTGGTTATGTACTCATGTTAGATAACACATTTTGACTGGGGGTAGCCATCCCCTTTAAGGAGCCTCTCTAGGGTTGATTTAGTATTAAAGTTTAGTCTCCCAGAAATAGATCTGCATCACTTGCAGTCGGTACAAAATGCAGCAGCCAGGCTGTTATATAACGAGCCCCATTCCTGAGCCCTGTTCTCCATTCCCTTCACTGGCTGCCTATAGGATGGTGAATCTTTTTCCAGATTGGCTTATTGACCCTTAACGCCCTACACAACCAGTGTCCTGGGTACCTCCCAGATGCTCACTTCGATCCACAGACGAAGGACTACTAACAGTCCCTAGAACCTTCTGTAAGTAATTTGGAGCTCGAGCTTTGTGGCTACGACTGTCTAGAACGTGCTGCCTCGTACAATACGCCAAGCACAGACTAAAGACCATACTTTTCTATTTTTACCTCCGGAAGACCCCGGAGGAGGGGTCGTGACTGGAGGGCTGAAGGGGGCGGGGTGATCGCGATCTCTGCATTTGGCCCCGCCCTGATACTAAATCGATATTATATCATGGGGGCGGGGCCAAAATGCAGCTGGAAATCATGTCATTGAGGCTCACATCCTGCCCACTTTACTAGGAAGTGGGGAGATGTGGGAGAATGGCCTGCTCTCCCCTAAGTCCGGGAGAACTACCCGGAATTTGGGTGTCTCCCGGACATATCGAGAGAGTAGGCAAGTATGCTAAAGACTTTACCTGTTTACTCAAGCATTTAATGAAGTGTTATTTTCTAACAAACCCAATTACTTAGGTCTCTCTTATTAACCCTATTAATCCATTATATTATATTGTATCATGTATTTTTTAATCTACAAATGTAAAGTGCTTTGAGTCCTATTAAGGGAAAAGTGCTATATAAATAAATAAATTATTATTATTATTATTATTATTATTATTATTATAATATTATTATTATTACTAAAATTATGTGGTCTGTGTGTTATCTGTCTACTACTGCAATGAGTACATGTGTATCAGTTTATCCCTACAATTTGTGTGTCTGGGTGCATTTTTGCAATACTGCACTGTTTGTGTGTTTATTTTGTGTATTACCTCTCTGTTTATTACTGCAATGTGTGTCACAGGGAGTGAGCAGTTAACTAAAAAAACAGGATGTTACTCCTTTGCAAAGCAGGTGCTGTCTAGCTGGATAAACTGTAAATCAATCCCCCCTGTGCTAATGTAGTACAATAATATATTCCCAATAACAGTACTAGCTCTCTTTTGTTTGCATTCAGCTGCATTTCAGACACTACTGTACAGTTCAGGTTTATTATACTTACACGGATTTACTGACAAACACCACAGGTGCATTGTTATAGGAGTCGCTTATGAAGAGATGAAATGTTTTCACTGAAACACAGACGGTGAGGAAAGATTTAGTAGTGTAACGGTAATGGGATTAGACGGCATTAGCATGCGGCAGGAGGCCTGAAGCCTGACAGCGACAGACAAAGCAAAAATATTTCCTGCTGTGCAATTAAATGAATATTTCCTATCATTAAGCTGTCAGAAACATTGGATCGATTCTGCAAGGTCAAAGGAAATCAGAAAATAACACCATAAATGCTGTGTGAGCTTCGTCGTGTAGTAATGATAATTTATATAAAGGTGGGAAATAATTGCACTGTTGTGTCTAAATGGTTTGTTAAACACGTAAGTTTATGCTATGCTATTTATATACACTGCAAACAGATAAAGAGTGTGTAAAATAGTTGAACCATATATTGCTTCTAGAGTGTCTGCATACAGTATATAAAAAACATACTGTATATAGACACTCTAGAATCATCATATATATATATAGGGACAGAAGCACTGGGAAGGTGAGAAATGGCAGGTATATATGTCCTGAATGTCTGTCATATGTGTTTTAAAACTCCAGGAAGATTGTTTATATTTGGGAAGGAGCTTCCCAAAGAGTGTTGTTCGTCTGTAGCAAAAAACAGTGTAAGGATCCCTAGGGTATGAATGGAGAGTGAAGGGTGGGCTCCATTCATCAGGTCCATTTCGGGTCTTCCAGAGAGCTAGCAAGTTGCTGGCTAATCAGGAGTTGCACCTCATGAGGCGCTGTTAAGAAGCCATGAGTTTGTTTCCTCAGTCTCTCAACACCTGGCGAGGAGGTTAGATGGCTCCTGAGAGATACTGTCATTTATGACCAGTAAGTTCTATTATTTTGTATGTGTCTGGGACACTAGGTCCTTCACTTTAGAGAGGGTGTTCCTGTCAATTAGTTAAAAGCCTGGCAAGGATTTTGGGGTGCACTGCACATGACCCTCTGCGCTGCTGTAAAAATTGCACTAATATTGTTGGCTGTGCTGTGAACACTGCGGTCATCTAATTGGTTGTGCTGTGACCACTGAAATCACCTGATTGGCTAAAAAAGTGGGAACATCCCAGATTTGCAGAAGACGAAGTTTGGATTGGAATATCACATTTAGTAGGTTAGTATTGCTGTCAAAGAGGTTTGCAGCCTTGAGTTCTAAATTGTTTTTTATCTGATTATTTTCTACAGTATTTAACAGAAACATACTATCTAATAGAAGTGGGATAAGTCCTTGCTCGATCTGTTCTCGTTTACTTTAAATACATTTTTTTCCAATAGCTATAGAAAAAAAATATGTGAGGAATTAGTCATACATTATGAATAATTTGTAAAGAAATGTGTTAATTAAGGACAGAGTGCATAGCAAATGTCTCACACTGGCTAATTCAGTGTTCCCATAACTTCCATCGTCTAATGCTGGATAATGTGCTTTATAAAAGCATTTTTTCCTCAAGGTCTTATCTCTCAGCCCTGCAGCAAATGATTCAGCCTGGTGTACAGAGAAACAGCCTCCATAATGTGTGTCCTGTTCTCCAGATGCATGAAAAGCACAGGGGAATCACAGCAGGAAATGTTACTGGGGACGGTTATGAAAAGCTGTAATTAACATGGCAGCTGTCTGAGACACACACAGAGGTAGTACTGTGTAATGTGAGCGAGACACACACAGACGTAGTACTGTGTAACGTGAGCTAGACACACACAGACGTAGTACTGTGTAATGTGAGCGAGACACACACAGACGTAGTACTGTGTAACGTAAGCTAGACACACACAGAGGTAGTACTGTGTAATGTGAGCGAGACACACACAGAGGTAGTACTGTGTAATGTGAGCTAGACACACACAGACGTTGCACTGTGTAATGTGAGAGAGACACACACAGACGTAGTACTGTGTAATGTGAGCGAGACACACACAGACGTTGCACTGTGTAATGTGAGAGAGACACACACAGAGGTAGTACTGTGTAATGTGAGCGAGACACACACAGATGTAGTACTGTGTAACGTGAGCAAGACACACACAGAGGTAGTACTGTGTAATGTGAGCTAGACACACACAGACGTTGCTCTGTGTAATGTGAGAGAGACACACACAGAGGTAGTACTGTGTAACGCGAGCGAGACACACACAGACGTAGTACTGTGTAATGTGAGCGAGACACACACAGACGTAGTACTGTGTAACGTGAGCGAGACACACACAGAGGTAGTACTGTGTAACGTGAGCGAGACACACACAGACGTAGTACTGTGTAACGTGAGCGAGACACACACAGAGGTAGTACTGTGTAACGTGAGCGAGACACACACAGACGTAGTACTGTGTAACGTGAGCGAGACACACACAGACGTAGTACTGTGTAACGTGAGCGAGACACACACAGACGTAGTACTGTGTAACGTGAGCGAGACACACACAGACGTAGTACTGTGTAACGTGAGCGAGACACACACAGACGTAGTACTGTGTAACGTGAGCGAGACACACACAGACGTACTGTGTAACGTGAGCGAGACACACACAGACGTAGTACTGTGTAACGTGAGCGAGACACACTCAGGCGTAGTACTGTGTAACGTGAGCGAGACACACACAGACGTAGTACTGTGTAACGTGAGCGAGACACACACAGACGTAGTACTGTGTAACGTGAGCGAGACACACACAGACGTAGTACTGTGTAACGTGAGCGAGACACACACAGACGTAGTACTGTGTAACATGAGCGAGACACACACAAACGTAGTACTGTGTAACGTGAGCGAGACACACAGACGTTGTACTGTGTAACGTGAGCGAGACACACACAGACGTAGTAATGTGTAACATGAGCGAGACACACACAGGCGTAGTACTGTGTAACGTGAGCTAGACACACACAGACATAGTACTGTGTAACATGAGCGAGACACACACAGGCGTAGTACTGTGTAACATGAGCGAGACACACTCAGGCGTAGTACTGTGTAACATGAGCGAGACACACACAGGCGTAGTACTGTGTAACATGAGAGAGACACACACAGACGTAGTACTGTGTAACATGAGCGAGACACACACAGACGTTGTACTGTGTAACATGAGCGAGACACACACAGACGTAGTACTGTGTAACATGAGCGAGACACACAGACGTAGTACTGTGTAACATGAGCGAGACACACACAGACGTAGTACTGTGTAACATGAGCGAGACACACTCAGGCGTAGTACTGTGTAACATGAGCGAGACACACAGACGTAGTACTGTGTAACATGAGCGAGACACACACAGACGTAGTACTGTGTAACATGAGCGAGACACACTCAGGCGTAGTACTGTGTAACGTGAGCGAGACACACAGACGTAGTACTGTGTAACATGAGCGAGACACACACAGACGTAGTACTGTGTAACATGAGCGAGACACACACAGACGTAGTACTGTGTAACATGAGCGAGACACACACAGACGTTGTACTGTGTAACGTGAGCGAGACACACAGACGTAGTACTGTGTAACGTGAGCGAGACACACAGACGTAGTACTGTGTAACATGAGCGAGACACACACAGACGTAGTACTGTGTAACATGAGCGAGACACACACAGACGTAGTACTGTGTAACATGAGCGAGACACACACAGACGTTGTACTGTGTAACGTGAGCGAGACACACGGACGTAGTACTGTGTAAGCTGAGCGAGACACACACAGACGTTGTACTGTGTAATGTGAGCTAGACTCACACAGACATAGTACTGTGTAATGTGAGCGAGACACACACATACGTAGTACTGTGTAACGTGAGTGAGACACACACAGACGTAGTACTGTGTAACGTGAGCGAGACACACACAGACGTACTGTGTAACGTGAGCGAGACACACACAGACGTAGTACTGTGTAACGTGAGCGAGACACACACAGACGTAGTACTGTGTAACGTGAGTGAGACACACACAGACGTAGTACTGTGTAACGTGAGCGAGACACACACAGACGTAGTACTGTGTAACGTGAGCGAGACACACACAGACGTAGTACTGTGTAATGTGAGCGAGACACACACAGACGTAGTACTGTGTAATGTGAGCGAGACACACACAGACAAAGTACTGTGAGCGAGACACACACAGACGTAGTACTATGTAATGTGAGCGAGACACACACAGGCGTGGTTTTGGAGTGTGGGAGGAAACCGGAGCACCCGGAGGAAACCCACGCAAACACGTGGAGAACATACAAACTCCACACAGATAAGGCCATGGTCAAAATCAAACTCATGACCGTAGTGCTGTGATACAGAAGTGCTAACCACTGAGCCACCGCGCTTAGTACCGTGTAATCTGAGACACACACAGACGTAGTACTCTGTGATGTGAGTTGTCACTATTCAATCTTTTTTTGCCAAATGTGATTTTTTTTCATCACCTGCTACAGAAAACAATTTGTGAAAATTAAAAAAATGGTGCAACGTTCATTAAATAAGAACAGCAATTGTGTATTTATCCTGAGGATAACATAAGCATTATCCCGCTCCTAGATTAGCTAATAAAGTTATTTCCGGCAAAACCACAAAGCTGAAATGTGAGAATTGCATATTTCCCAACTGTGCTAATCTAAGGGCTCCGTCCTACCCCTCCTGTCTGCGGACAGCTTTGTCCTGGGTGTCTTGGAGGTGTTGGGGGGTGACCAGCACTTGGAACCACAGGACACGTCCCCGGAGGAACGAGCCCGCAGACGGGGACCGTACCTCATTGTCGTGCACTTCACGCAGAACCCGCACGCTGTCCCGATTATAAATGATGGTAAATTATAGATGATGGTAAAATGGTGATTAAAAATTACGTGATGAAAGTAGCTAATTATGGTTACAAATAATTCATGGAAACAGAACATTGTGAAAATGCCCCCATGGCCTAAAGACAGAGGAGCGTCCCTTGGTGATGTCACTGGTTCTTAGAGAGCTGATAGGCTGCATTGTCATGACCATTGATTGGTTCAACCCACAAACAGCCGCCTGCACCGTGTGTAGGTATCAGGTAGACGTTAGGAGAACTTAAACTATTTCTGGATCAGCGGCTTCTCTTTATTCCTGCGTACATACATCACTGGTCTTAAATGTTGAGCAGCTAATAACGTTCATTTGTAAATAACGGTAAACATTTAAATACCCAAAGGGAGGATCTTCTATAAATCCTGCTCAGAGATGAATGAGTTGTATGAAAAGAAAACACTTTCCTCATCTGCCTTCACTGATCTCATTATAAACCACTTTGCACATGAGTGATACGAGAGGAGTTAGAGAAGCCTGTTTGCTAAACACATACAGATAGATGGATAGAGCAGTCTAGTATAAGGGCCCCGTATTTTGGAAAACATACCAAAAAGCTAGCTATGCCTTGTGCTACCCTTTATCTTTCAGATATATTTCATTTTTAGGGGTTTGACTATGGTTTGAGCGCCTTATTATTTTTTAGTCTTCAAATCCTGCTCGTCCGTGTGCACCCAGTATGGCAGAGTGTGCTGGGATCGAACAAGCTGTAGCCAATCAGATCATCAGAATGGTCACAGTAGCAGGAAATAAAGGTCACCTGATGTTAGGAGCTCGTTGCCATACAAAAGAAAGGAGCCAATTTATTAAAGATTAAGGGCTAGATTTACTAAGCTGCGGGTTTGAAAAAGTGGGGATGTTGCCTATAGCAACCAATCACATTCTACCTTTCATTTATTTAGTACCTTCTACAAAATGACAACTAGAATCTGATTGGTTGCTATAGGCAACATCCCCACTTTTTCAAACCCGCAGCTTAGTAAATCTAGCCCTAAAAGCCATATTATTATTGTTAATTGGGTAGGGTCGCAGTCCCCATAATTGTCTCTGTCACCAGCATATAATAGGTTAAGGAGGGAGAAACATCTTTGCTTTAACCCCTTGATGTATTGGAAGAAGAGCTACCATTTTGGGCTGTTCGCAGTTTCATAAATTGACTCCTAAGTCAACAATGTGTTTGTTACTGAATATGTGACCATGTTATTTGTAGGGATGTGCACCGGCGACTTTTGAGGTCTCGTGTTTTGTGTTTTGGATCCGGATTTTCGTTATTTTTGAGGTTCGGATTTGTCTCGCAAAACACTTGACGAAAGGTCTCGGTTCGGATTTAAGGTATTGGATTCGGATTTTTTTTGAAAAAAACATAAAAAGTTTAAAAATCAAGTTTTTGGGCTTATTTTCACTCCTAGGCTATTATTAACCTCAATAACATTCAATAACAAGCATTTCCACTAATTTACAGTGTATTCTGAACACCTCACAATATAGTTATTAGTCCAAAACGTTGCAACAAGGTATCTTTCTGGACTGCGTAGAGGAGTGGGTCACCACAATATATATTAAAAACCCTGAACTTTTATGATTCGCACCAATAATTGTACCTGGACTGCGTAGAGGAGTGGGTCACCACAATATATTAAAAACCCTGAACTTTTATGAATCGCACCAATAAATGTACCTGGACTGCGTAGAGGAGTGGGTCACCACAATATATATAATAAGAAAACCATCAACTGGTTTGATTCGCACCAATAAATGTACCTGGACTGCGTAGAGGAGTGGGTCACCACAATATATTAAAAACCCTGAACTTTTATGAATCGCACCAATAAATGTACCTGGACTGCGTAGAGGAGTGGGTCACCACAATATATATAATAAGAAAACCATCAACTTGTTTGATTCGCACCAATAAATGTACCTGGACTGCGTAGAGGAGTGGGTCACCACAATATCTTAAAAACCCTGAACTTTTATGAATCGCACCAATAAATGTACCTGGACTGCGTAGAGGAGTGGGTCACCACAATATATATAATAAGAAAACCATCAACTTGTTTGATTCGCACCAATAAATGTACCTGGACTGCGTAGAGGAGTGGGTCACCACAATATATTAAAAACCCTGAACTTTTATGAATCGCACCAATAAATGTACCTGGACTGCGTAGAGGAGTGGGTCACCACAATATCTTAAAAACCCTGAACTTTTATGAATCGCACCAATAAATGTACCTGGACTGCGTAGAGGAGTGGGTCACCACAATATATATAATAAGAAAACCATCAACTTGTTTGATTCGCACCAATAAATGTACCTGGACTGCGTAGAGGAGTGGGTCACCACAATATATATAATAAGAAAACCATCAACTTGTTTGATTCGCACCAATAAATGTACCTGGACTGCGTAGAGGAGTGGGCACTGGGCACCACAATAAAATATATAAAAAACCTTCAACAGGTCTGCATTACACTACACATACGGCTGCTCCTCCATCCTCTCCATCATATACATGTTGGAGTTTTAGCATGTGACAACCTCTTGTTTTTGATAATGTCAGTGCATTTTGAATATTTTTCAATTTGCCCCACACCACTGAATGTACTTTATCTATGATACGCATCTATCTATCTTGACTGCGTAGTGTGGTGGCCCCGGTACACAATTTGGTACCGGGGCCACAATAAAATAAATACACCCTCCACGTGTCAGAATTCCACCAAACAAGTATCTGGACTGCGTAGTGGGGTGGCCCCGGTACCCAACTTGATACCGGGGCCACAATAAAATAAATACACCCTCCACGTGTCAGAATTCCACCAAACAAGTATCTGGACTGCGTAGTGGGGTGGCCCCGGTACCCAACTTGATACCGGGGCCACAATAAAATAAATACACCCTCCACGTGTCAGAATTCCACCAAACAAGTATCTGGACTGCGTAGTGGGGTGGCCCCGGTACCCAACTTGATACCGGGGCCACAATAAAATAAATACACCCTCCACGTGTCAGAATTCCACCAAACAAGTATCTGGACTGCGTAGTGGGGTGGCCCCGGTACCCAACTTGATACCGGGGCCACAATAAAATAAATACACCCTCCACGTGTCAGAATTCCACCAAACAAGTATCTGGACTGCGTAGTGGGGTGGCCCCGGTACCCAACTTGATACCGGGGCCACAATAAAATAAATACACCCTCCACGTGTCAGAATTCCACCAAACAAGTATCTGGACTGCGTAGTGGGGTGGCCCCGGTACCCAACTTGATACCGGGGCCACAATACCTCCTCCAAACATGCTACAGACAATTCGTCATTGAGATCCCATTAAGTATGTTAAAGACAGACAGGGTCCAAGTGTTATTAGTTGACTTTGTAAAGAAAAAAACTGTCCCTGTTGCACATAGTCGTGCAATGAAGACTTACTTTTTCATTTAAAGGCACGATCTTTCAAGTGTAGTGTTTGTAAGTCTAAGTCATATTATACTTTTGGTAAAATTGGTTTTTTTGGTTCCTCTTTATGTTAATTAATTAGTAATAGAATTAAAGTAGGAAATAGAATTAAATAGAATTAAAGTAGGAAATAGAGTGGTATAGAGTTGTAGTGTGGTATAGATAGAGTGGTCCACACAATATAATAATAAAACCCTCAACTGGTCTGAATTCCACCAAACAAGTATCTTGACTGCGTAGTGTGGTGGCCCCGGTACACAATTTGGTACCGAGGCCACAATATAATTAAAAAACCCTCCACGTGTCGGAATTCCACCAAACAAGTATCTGGACTGCATAGTGGGGTGGCCCCGGTACCCAATTTGATACCGGGGCCACAATACCTCCTCAAAACATGCTCCAGACAATTCGTCATTGACAGACCCCAGACAGACAGGGTCGTAGTGTTATTGTTTGACTTTGTAAACCCAAAAAAATGTCCCTGTTGCACTTGCACATAGTCGTGCAATCAAGACTGACTTTTTCATTTAAAGGCACGATCTTTCAAGTGTAGTGTTTGTAAGTCTAAGTCATATTATACTTTTGGTAAAATTGGTTTTTTTGGTTCCTCTTTATGGTAATTAATTAGTAATAGAATTAAAGTAGGAAATAGAATTAAATAGAATTAAAGTAGGAAATAGAGTGGTATAGAGTTGTAGTGTGGTATAGATAGAGTGGTCCACACAATATAATAATAAAACCCTCAACTGGTCTGAATTCCACCAAACAAGTATCTTGACTGCGTAGTGTGGTGGCCCCGGTACACAATTTGGTACCGAGGCCACAATATAATTAAAAAACCCTCCACGTGTCGGAATTCCACCAAACAAGTATCTGGACTGCATAGTGGGGTGGCCCCGGTACCCAATTTGATACCGGGGCCACAATACCTCCTCAAAACATGCTCCAGACAATTCGTCATTGACAGACCCCAGACAGACAGGGTCGTAGTGTTACTGTTTGACTTTGTAAACCCAAAAAAATGTCCCTGTTGCACTTGCACATAGTCGTGCAATCAAGACTGACTTTTTCATTTAAAGGCACGATCTTTCAAGTGTCAGAAAGAGAGAGAAGACACAGGAGAGGAGAGTTGTAGCTGGGGACCTGGGGTGGAAGCTCCCAGGCTCCCCCAGCATTGCCTGGAAGTCTGAGCGTGGTGACTGAGCCAGGGCAAGGAATGTGTGCCCTGGATGAGGGGGAGAACTCCATGCCACTATAGTGAACCCAAGAGAGAGGGGGACACTGCACATGGAAGAGGCCCTGGAGTGAGGGCTGCTACAAGAGGCATGGTAGCTGTAGTGTCAGATCCTGAGGCTGAGAGTACACAGAGTGACGTGTCAGAGCACAGGAGACATTATCCCCGCAGAGGAGGGATGAGCTGCAGTTGAGAGGTCTGCTGTTGAAATAGGACATGCACACTTTAACAAACCAATCATTTCAGCGACAGGGCCTACCAAACAACTTTGACTGAAATGATTGGTTTGTTTGGGCCCCCACACCAAAAAAGCTATTCATCTCTCCCTGTACAGACTAAACAGGCTCTACTGAGGCAAGATGTCGTCCTCATCCTCAACCTCTGATTCCTCTCCCCCTACAGTGTCTACTTCCTCCTCATCACACATTATCAATTCGTCCCCGCTGGACTCCACAACCACAGGTCCCTCTGTAGTATCTGGAGGGCAGTGCTGTACTTCATTGAGGAATTGATTATTCATTTTTATAAACATCATTTTTTCAACGTTGTGAGGAAGCAACCTCCTTCGCCGCTCACTGACCAGGTTCCCCGCTGCACTAAAAACTCTTTCCGAGTACACACTGGAGGGGGGACAACTCAGGTAAAATAGAGCCAGTTTGTACAGGGGCTTCCAAACTGCCTTTTTTTCCTGCCAGTAACAATATGGACTGTCTGACATGTCTACTTGGATGGTGTCAGCAAAGTAATCATCCACAATTTTTTCTATTGTGACAGCATCCAATGCAGCGAGAGTAGACATGTCTGCAATGGTTGGCAGGTCCTTCAGTCCGGACCAGATGTTATCAGCATCCCCGCCAGTGCCTCTTTTGGGAAAACTGAGCTTTTTCCTCGCAGCCATAGATGTGGAAGAAAATGAGGGTGGAGCTGTTGGCATGTCACGGTCCTCTTCAGAGGACAATCTCCTGACCAGCAGGTCTTTGCACCGCTGTAGATTTGTGTCCGCCGGAAACAGAGACACAACATACGCTTTAAACCGAGGATCGAGCACGGTGGCCAGAATGTATTCCTCTGACTTTAAAAGAGTGACCACCCTCGGATCCTGGCAAAGCGTACGAAGGGCTACATCCACAAGAGCTACATGCTTGCTGTAATCGCAATGGCTTACCAGCTCCTCCCTCACTTTCTCCAGCTGCTTCTGCAACAGCCTGATCAGGGGAATGACCTGACTCAAGCTGGCAGTGTCGGAACTGACTTCTCGTGTGGCAAGTTCAAATGGCTGCAGAACCTTGCACAACACGGAAATCAGTCTCCACTGCGCTTGACTCAGGCGCATCCCCACTCCTTTGCCTATGTCGTAGGTGGCTGTGTAGGCCTGAATGGCCTTTTGCTGCTCCTCCATCCTCTGCAGCATATAGAGGGTGGAGTTCCAGCGCGTCACAACCTCTTGTTTGAGGTGATGGCAGGGCAGGTTCAAGCTTTTCTGATGTGCCTCTAGTCTGCGGTAGGCACTGGCTGAATGCCGAAAGTGTCCAGCAATTTTGCGGGCCACCGCAAGCATCTCCTGCACACCCCTGTCACTCTTGAGGTAATGCTGCACCACCAAATTAATGGTGTGGGCAAAACATGGGACGTGCTGGAAATTGCCCATATTTAATGCCCGCACAATGTTACTGGCATTGTCTGACACCACAAATCCCCATGAGAGTCTAAGTGGGGTAAGCCACTGGGAGATAATTTCCCTCATTTTCTCTAATATGTTGGCAGCGTTGTGCCTCTTATTAAAGCCTGTAATGCACAATGTTGCCTGCCTTTGCATGAGCAGCCATTTTGTAGATGCTGCTACTGATGCAGCTGTTGCTGTTGCTGCGGAAGGGGATGCATCTACCCAGTGGGCTGTCACAGTCATATAGTCCTTCGTTTGCCCAGAACCACTTGTCCACATGTCCGTGGTTAAGTGGACAGTGGGTACAACCGCATTTTTAAGAGCACTGAGGACACTTGATCGTACTTCTCTGTACATTTTTGGTATCGCCTGCCTAGTGAAGTGGAATCTCGAGGGGATTTGGTACCGGGGACACAATACCTCCATCAACCCTCTAAATCCCACTCCACTGATGGCGGACACCGGGCGCACGTCTAACACCAACATTGCAGTTACAGCCGCAGTTATACGCTTTGCAATAGGGTGACTACTATCGTATTTGGTGGTCATGGCAAACGACTGTTGGACGGTCAATTGTTTGGTGAAAGACTTAGCGGTCTTACGACTTCCCCTCTGGGAAGATGACCGACTAACAGCAGCAACAGCAGCAGTGGCAGTAGTAGGCGTACCGCTGCAGGATTCCTCGGATGAATCCCGTATTGAGGAGGACTCAGTCTGGCTGGTGACTTGGGCTGCAGGACTGAATCTGATGGAGATTGTGGAGGAAGTTGACGAGGAGGGTGTTGCTGGTGTGTATCCAACTGGACCACGGGATTTAGGTGTCCCTGTACCGATGAGGGTCCTAGCCCCAGTTCCTGAACTAACCACTGAACTATGAAGGTTATTCAGGTGACGTATAAGGGAGGATGTTCCTAGGTGGGCAAGATCCTTACCCCTGCTTATTTGAGCTTTACATAAGCTACATATTGCCATACATTGGTTGTCTGGATTTGGATAAAAATAACTCCAGACCGAAGAGGTGCATTTTTTGGTCTTCTGACCAGGCATGACGATGGGCTTTTTCATCCCATGGACATCAGCTGTTTCCCCCCCTGGTGCCTCATTTACAATAACCACATCACCATCCTCATCATCAAGTTCCTCCACAGCGCCAGCTACATCATCAATAGCCTCCTCCCGAGCCACCTCTTCCCGTACAGTGATGGGAAGGTCAGGCTTGACAACCACCAACACGCTTGGACTCGCCTTGGGGATTTGTGATAATTTCTCTTTAGAAGGCAGAGTTGTTTGCTGTTTTGTTGCTGACAGCATAACTCTCTTCAATTTTTTGTAGGGGGGGGGAGGAGGAGGAGGGCTAAGATCCGTGGGTGAAGCTGAACCACTAGTCATGAACACGGGCCAGGGCCTAAGCCGTTCCTTGCCACTCCGTGTCGTAAATGGCATATTGGCAACTTTACGTTTCTCCTCAGATGATTTTAAGTTTCTCTTTTTGCTACTTTTTCTTAACTTGGGCTTTTTGGATTTTACATGCCCGGTACTACGAGATTGGGCATCGGGCTTGGAAGACGACGTTGATGGCATTTCATCGTCTATGTCATGACTAGTGGCAGCAGCTTCAGCATTAGGAGGAAGTGGGTCTTGATCTTTCCCTACTTTATCCTCCAAATTTTTGGTCTCCATTATATGTAGCACAAGATACTGCAGAATGTGTGAACTTGGTAATATTGCAGTACCAATGGACTTATAATGCTGGATTGGTTTTGCAAATTTGGTTATAATTATTATATATATTTTTTTTTTTTTAAATTTTTTATTTTTTTTTACTTTTTTTTTATTTTTTACAAACTTGGGAATAATGGGGAAATAACTATGCCCTTAGAAGCACAGAGCACAGGACACAGCACCACTGGACTGAACAGGACACGGCACAGGACCCAGCAGCACTACGGAACTCAGCAGGACAGAGCACAGGACACAGCACCACTGGACTGATACTGCAGAATGTGTAAACTTTGTAATATTGCAGTACCACTGGACTTTTACTGCTGAATGTGTGAACTTGGTAATATTGCAGTACCAATGGACTTATAATGCTGGATTGGTTTTGCAAATTTGGTTATAATTATTATATATATTTTTTTTTTTTTTAATTTTTTATTTTTTTTTACTTTTTTTTTATTTTTTACAAACTTGGGAATAATGGGGAAATAACTATGCCCTTAGAAGCACAGAGCACAGGACACAGCACCACTGGACTGAACAGGACACGGCACAGGACCCAGCAGCACTACGGAACTCAGCAGGACAGAGCACAGGACACAGCACCACTGGACTGATACTGCAGAATGTGTAAACTTTGTAATATTGCAGTACCACTGGACTTTTACTGCTGAATGTGTGAACTTGGTAATATTGCAGTACCAATGGACTTATAATGCTGGATTGGTTTTGCAAATTTGGTTATAATTATTATATATTTTTTTTTTTTTTTAATTTTTTTATTTTTTTTTACTTTTTTTTTATTTTTTACAAACTTGGGAATAATGGGGAAATAACTATGCCCTTAGAAGCACAGAGCACAGGACACAGCACCACTGGACTGAACAGGACACGGCACAGGACCCAGCAGCACTACGGAACTCAGCAGGACAGAGCACAGGACACAGCACCACTGGACTGATACTGCAGAATGTGTAAACTTTGTAATATTGCAGTACCACTGGACTTTTACTGCTGAATGTGTGAACTTGGTAATATTGCAGTACCAATGGGCTTATACTGCAGGATTGGTTGTGAAAATTTTGTGGTAATTAAAAAATATTAAAGTAGTTTTTGGTATTTTATAAAAAAAACTTTTTTTTATTTTTTTAAACACAGGGGAATATTGGGGAAATAACTATGCCCTTAGAAGCACAGAGCACAGGACACAGCACCACTGGACTGAACAGGACACAGCACAGGACCCAGCAGCACCACTGACCTCAGAAGGACAGAGCACAGCACACAGCACCACTGGACTGATACTGCAGAACACAGCACAGCACAGCACAGCACAGCACTAAACAGCACAGCACTAAACAGCACAGAACTAAACAGCACAGAACTAAACAGCACAGAGGACCACCTAACACACCCTCCCTCTACCCTGACCAATGCCCGAGTGAAGATGGCGGCGACTAGCGGGGAATTTATAGGATCCGAGTATCGCGAGATCCGACAACGGGATTATGAGTCAGAGCCTCAGTTTCACTTTTGAATTTGGCGCCAATACCCGGATCTGTCTCGGATCCGACTCGGATCCGCAACGTTCGGGTGGGCTCGGATTTCAGAAATCCGAGCGCGCTCATCCCTATCCAAAACCTACTTCTGACTCAGATTTCAGCTCATGCTGACGGAAGGGCGCACCAGCTTTTTACTTCTGATTTAGATGTTCCCATAATTGGGTCGGTGATTGTACTGGGCACTGCTCCAGCTGCTGTTGTTGCACTCTGAGTATCCCACTGCTGACACCACGAGTGACAGATAGATGCCTTGAGATGTATGCGTGGACATGGTGATAGAAGCAATTCAGTTCTTTATTGAGGGGAAAGAATTATGATTAAAACATTTGATCGGTTTAAAAGCTGGAAAATAGTCCCCTTTCAAAGCCATGCCCTCCAAACACCCTTACATACAACAGTGTCCTGTGTTTACCTTAAAAATGGCAGATTCTCAGTCCTACAACTTGTCTCCCGATCAAGCCCGACTCTCACACACCTGGTCACTCGGAATGACTACCTTTTAGGGTGTTCATTTAACCAATTGGCCAGGGAGCATCCTGGGGATTTGTGTATAACACAGCCAATGCCTGAATAATGACTAATGCAGAGGTAGCAGGAAGGTCACTCCTGATATGCACTCTTTGGGCTAGATTTACTAAACGGCGGGTTTGAAAAAGTGGAGATGTTGCCTATAGCAACCAATCACATTATAGCTATCATTTATTTAGTACATTCTACAAAGTGACAGCTAGAATCTGATTGGTTGCTATAGGCAACATCTCCAAATTCTCAAACCAGTAGTTTAGTAAATATACCTCTTTGTCTTTCCAGAATAGGTCCAATTTAGATAAGGTATCTTAGTATCTGTACTTTACACTCTCAACTGTTCTATACAAATGATAGACCCTGATGCTTAGCCTCATGTCGCAAATGCTCTGTATTATAGCACATTGTTTGCTATACTACCTAGGCTGCACTTTTCATAAATGCCCCTAATGTATGGAAACGTCGTGAATGTTACTAAATGCGTATTCATATATGATCAACTTCTAATTTATGCTAGTACTTAAAAGGAAGTTTTCACCCTAAGCAAAAACCATGGGTAGAATTAGGTGACATATTTTAAGTAAGAAAATGTCACTTACCTGTGCTCATACAAATAAGAAGCCCACGGCAAGGGACATCATCGAAAACAGAGCAAGCAGTTTTAAAAAAGCCTACCCCAAGCTGGGGAGACGATCTGGTTGAATCATTGGAGACTATGCGAGGCTGCCAAATTAGAGGACTGGGAGAGCGGAAACAAGTGTTATATTATTACTTAACGTCATACTTACCAACTCTCCCAGAATGTCCGGAAGACTCCCGCATTTTGCGTGAGTCTCACGGACTCCCGGGAGAGTGTGGCAATCTCCCGTATCTGCCCACTTAGGAAGTGGGCAGAATTAGGGCCAAAATGCTGCGATTCACAGGGAATTGCGGCATCTGGCCCCGCCCCCTACTGCAAAATGACGCGTTTGCATCATTACGTCACGGGGCGGGTCCAAAATGACACGCATTTTGGAGCCTTGCCCCCATTACGCCCACCTCCACCGGCAGGCTCCCGGAAGCCAACTTTAGAAAGTCGGCAAGTATGCTTAACGTATCTCACCTAGTTCCACCAAAGTCAACACTGTTAGGTGGAATACTCCTTGGGGCAAATAAAGAACATGACTTTTTACTAATGTATAAATGTGTTGGTTTGTTAAACAAAATAACAGCACCATATGATATTCTACATAGTTATTTATGTAGACACTGGGACACAAACAATGTAGTGCAGGGGCTCCCCTGGCCCCTGCCTCATTTACTCTCAGGCTAGCTCAGTTCTCCTAATCTCAGGCTCTAGCGATTACATTGCACAGTAAACGAGCAGCAGACACCATTGTATGTTGTACCGAAGCACAATCATAGTTGTTAAAAAGAATCGGCGTCAGACCATCTCTCTGGATGAAATAAATGCACAGCTTTATTATACTGCCTTGTTCTTTCTCCAGCAGAGCTATTTGGTAAATGCACACGAAGGAAGTGGTCACAAGAGCTGACATTCTGTCTCACTGTGGACTGTTAGTCTGCCTGTCGGCTGCTCACCCCTACACTGTTAGGGGCTTATAAAGCTCTAAACCATGTGAAAACTGCTGTTTTCCGCATGGTTAAAGCAGTTTTAAGAAAAATGTTCATTTACTAAAAGCCAAACACAGGAGGTACTGTATCTCCTGCATTGGGCAGCACGGTGGCTTAGTGGTTAGCACTTCTGCCTTACAGCACTGTCATGAGTTCAATTCCTGGCCATGGCCTTATCTGTGTGGAGTTTGTATGTTCTCCCCGTGCAGTGCCGTAACTAGACATTTTAGTACCCTGGGCGAGACATGGCACCGGCGCCCCCCATCTAAGTGGGAGTGACATTTGTTAAGTGGGTGTGGCCAACCTAATGTGGGGGTGTGGCTAGCACTTTACTGAAAAGAATTCTGTTACACATATTTGCAAATACATTAAACATTTAAACTGTTAAAGAAAAAATATTAACGCTTACCTTACCTGACAAAAATCTGTTATTTAATATTATATTCATATTATGGCACAGTAATGCCCCCAGTTCATATTATACCATAGTAATGGCTCTCTTCATCACACTGTACCATGTAACCTTCCTTTGTCCCTCAAAACACTGCGATGTGTAAAAAGGTGCTTTGGGCAATAGAGAACATTAAAATCTAATTTAAATAACTAGAATTTAATAAATATTCCTAAAGAAGGTGTTGTTTCATTAAGTGTCATTATTACGAGAGAGAGAGAGAGAGAGAGAGAGAGAGAGAGAGAGAGAGAGAGAGACCTCCCCTCAGATTATAACTATCAGTTATTTAGTACATGTTAGAAAATAGCTAGAATCTTGTTGCTATGGGTAACGCTTCCACTTTCCCTCTTTGTTTTTTTTTATAAGTTTCAGTAAATCTACTCCTGATGTGTTCACTCTTTTTAATGCCTGGCATTTATGTAGTTCTGTATTTTGCACAGCAAAAGTACTTTCTAACTGTTGTTGCCTGAGTGAGATAATACACACTCACTTTTAGGGGTTGCAGCTTGTGGCATATAAGGTACCTGTGGGTAGAGGTACCCTAATGTCACAACTGTCATGTCACTGAGAGACCACGCAGTGACATTACAGTACCTTGGCGCAAGTGGACCAAATGTAAACCTGGTATTTTAACACATATTTACAGGTCTGTGGTGACCACTTTCAGTGGCGCACGCAGGGGGGGTTTCTGAGTCTCCAGAAACCCCCCTTGCGCTAACTAAGCGGGCACTGACCTATACAGCAGCCGCGGCGCTGTCAAAGAAGCGTCCGCGGCGGTGCTGTAGTGTATACAGCACCGCCGCGGACGCTTCTTAGACAGCGCTGTGGCTGCTGTATAGGAGGACAGGGGGTCGGGAGGGGCAATCCTCCGTGTGCCCCTGACTTTTGTGCAGCTATTGATATGGGCAATTCCACAGTTAAAACCTAACATTTTGGAGGGGGGGTGGGGGGTGGGGGGCATTTATGCATATACTAACTCTCCTACTGAGGAACAAACGTATTTGTGTTCAAATCTGAATATTAAAGTCTATTTCCACTGCTTCCCAAAACCCTGCTTTTAAATCCTCTACTTGATGCATTAAATAAATTTTTTCTTTTGCTCATTCTGTGTAAAATTACTTTTAATAAATAGGAACAGGAGAGAGAGAGAGAGAGAGACTCTTTTACTTACCCGCAGTGGAACGCGTATGCTTTCCAACAACAGGAAGTTCGGCATTTGGAACGCACACTGTTCCAAATGCCGAACTTACTGTCAGTGGAACCATGCGTTCCACTGCGGGTAAGTAAAAGCCTGTAGATAGAGGCAGGTAGACTCTATCTACAGGCCTGCACCTCCCTAGTTACGACTCTGTCCCCGTGTTTGCGTTGGTTTCCTCCGGGTGCTCCGGTTTCCTCCCACACTCCAAAAACATATTAATAGGTTAATTGGCTGCTAACAAATTGACCCTAGTCTGTGTGTGTGTGTGTGTGTGTGTGTGTTAGGTAATTTAGACTGTAAGCTCCAATGGGGCAGGGACTGATGTGAGTGAGTTCTCTGTACAGCGCTGCGGAATTAGAGGTGCTATATTAATAAATGATGATGATAATGATGATTAGGCAAATTACCGCATCAACCGTAGTCCATATATATATATATATATAAATATAGATGTAGAGATATAGATATATGTACAGATGGATAGATATATTTATTTGCATATATATATATATATATATAGATAGATAGATAGATATAGATATATGTATTCCGTGTCTCATGAACGCTCCAGGATTTAATAAACACCTCATGACTGCTGTGAAGTAATTATACCTCTAAATGGCTCTCAGGAGTTCATGTATAGTGACTGTGTCAGTGACTGGACGGGGCTGGAAGAATCACTGGAGCCCGATAGAAAGAAATGACAGTAACACGTCGGACATGTTTTTACATCCCGCTGTGAGATTCAATTTGAGCATGAACTGAGAGAGAGGAAAGTGTTTGTACCTGAAAGCGCTGAATTAACTCCGAGATGGGATATGATATTTTCACATTAATTCACACACAGTTCTCTGTATAAAACCCCCATTTGTAATATCTGAAAATCAACCCCTTGCATATGGCTGTGTTGTGAAATTAGAAGGAGAAATGTGATGGGAATAAGATTCTGTTTCTTTCAGTCATCTAATGCAGCTCAGAGGTTTATGGCTTGTGGTAATACAGGTGTGTGGGGGCACAGCATGGTCTGTCAGTGACATTACAGGTGTGTGAGGGCACAGTGTGGTCTGTCAGTGACATTACAGGTGTGTAAGGGCACAGCGTGGTCTGTCAGTGACATTACAGGTGTGTGAGGGCACAGTGTGGTCTGTCAGTGACATTACAGGTGTGTGTGAGGGCACAGTGTGGTCTGTCAGTGACATTACAAGTGTGTGTGAGGGCAGTGTGGTCTGTCAGTGACATTACAGGTGTGTGAGGGCACAGTGTGGTCTGTCAGTGACATTACAGGTGTGTGAGGGCACAGTGTGGTCTGTCAGTGACATTACAGGTGTGTAAGGGCACAGCGTGGTCTGTCAGTGACATTACAGGTGTGTGAAGGCACAGTGTGGGCTCTCAGTGACATTACAGGTGTGTGTGTGAGGGCACAGCATGGTCTCTCTGTGACATTGCAGGTGTGTGAGGGCACAGTGTGGTCTGTCAGTGACATTACAGGTGTGTAAGGGCACAGCGTGGTCTGCCAGTGACATTACAGGTGTGTAAGGGCACAGTGTGGGCTCTCAGTGACATTACAGGTGTGTGTGTGAGGGCACAGCATGGTCTCTCTGTGACATTGCAGGTGTGTGAGGGCACAGTGTGGTCTGTCAGTGACATTACAGGTGTGTAAGGGCACAGCGTGGTCTGTCAGTGACATTACAGGTGTGTGAAGGCACAGTGTGGGCTCTCAGTGACATTACAGGTGTGTGTGTGTGTGAGGGCACAGCATGGTCTCTCTGTGACATTGCAGGTGTGTGAGGGTACAGTGTGATCTCTAAGTGACATTACAGGTGTGTGAGGGCACAGCATGGTCTCTTGAGGACATTACAGGTGTGTGAGGCCACAGAGTGGTCTCTCAGTGACATTACAGGTGTGTGAGGGCACAGCATGGTCTCTCGATGACATTACAGGTGTGTAAGGGCACAGCATGGTCTCTCAGTGACATTACAGGTGTGTGAGGGCACAGCATGGTCTCTCGATGACATTACAGGTGTGTAAGGGCACAGAGTGGTCTCTCAGTGACATTACAGGTGTGTGAGGGCACAGCATGGTCTCTCGATGACATTACAGGTGTGTAAGGGCACAGTGTGGTCTCTCAGTGACATTACAGGTGTGTGAGGGCACAGCATGGTCTCTCAGTGACACAACAGGTGTGTAAGGGCACAGTGTGGTCTCTAAGTGACATTTTAGGTGTGTGACAGCACAGCATGGTCTCTCAATGACATTTTAGGTGTGTGACAGCACAGCGTGGTCTCTCAATGACATTTTAGGTGTGTGAGGGCACAGTGTGGTCTCTCAGTGACATTACAGG
This sequence comes from Mixophyes fleayi, assembly GCF_038048845.1. Taxonomy (NCBI): domain Eukaryota; kingdom Metazoa; phylum Chordata; class Amphibia; order Anura; family Limnodynastidae; genus Mixophyes; species Mixophyes fleayi. Next base: position 17,930,234 of record NC_134404.1, on the reverse strand, counting down.
TGTGTGAGGGCACAGCATGGTCTTTTGAGGACATTACAGGTGTGTGAGAGCACAGAGTGGTCTCTCAGTGACATTACAGTTGTGTGAGGACACAGCATGGTCTCTCGATGACATTACAGGTGTGTAAGGGCACAGTGTGGTCTCTCAGTGACATTACATGTGTGTGAGAGCACAGCGTGGTCTCTCACTGATATTACAGGTGTGTGAGGGCACAGCGTGGTCTCTCAGTGACATTACAGGTGTGTGAGGGCACAGTGTGGTCTCTCAGTGACATTACAGTTGTGTGAGGGCACAGCGTGGTGTCTCAGTGACATTACAGGTGTGTGAGGACACAGTGTGGTCTCTCATTGACATTACATGTGTGTGAGGGCACAGCGTGGTATCTCAGTGACATTACAGGTGTGTGAGGGCAGAGCGTGGTCTCTCAGTGACATTACAGTTGTGTGAAATTACAGAGTGGTCTCTCAGGGACATTACAGGTGTGTGAGGGCACAGCGTGGTCTGTCAGTGACAATACAGATGTGTGAAGGCACAGTGTGGGCTCTCAGTGACATTACAGGTGTGTGTGAGGGCACAGTGTGGTCTGTCAGTGACATTACAGGTGTGTGAGGGCACAGCATGGTCTTTTGAGGACATTACAGGTGTGTGAGAGCACAGAGTGGTCTCTCAGTGACATTACAGGTGTGTGAGGGCACAGCATGGTCTCTCGATGACATTACAGGTGTGTAAGGGCACAGTGTGGTCTCTCAGTGACATTACATGTGTGTGAGAGCACAGCGTGGTCTCTCACTGATATTACAGGTGTGTGAGGGCACAGCGTGGTCTCTCAGTGACATTACAGGTGTGTGAGGGCACAGTGTGGTCTCTCAGTGACATTACAGTTGTGTGAGGGCACAGTGTGGTCTCTCAGTGACATTACATGTGTGTGAGAGCACAGCGTGGTCTCTCACTGATATTACAGGTGTGTGAGGGCACAGCGTGGTCTCTCAGTGACATTACATGTGTGTGAGGGCACAGCGTGGTGTCTCAGTGACATTACAGGTGTGTGAGGACACAGTGTGGTCTCTCATTGACATTACATGTGTGTGAGGGCACAGCGTGGTATCTCAGTGACATTACAGGTGTGTGAGGGCAGAGCGTGGTCTCTCAGTGACATTACAGTTGTGTGAAATTACAGAGTGGTCTCTCAGGGACATTACAGGTGTGTGAGGGCACAGCGTGGTCTGTCAGTGACAATACAGATATGTGAAGGCACAGTGTGGGCTCTCAGTGACATTACAGGTGTGTGTGAGGGCACAGTGTGGTCTGTCAGTGACATTACAGGTGTGTAAGGGCACAGCCTGGTCTGTCAGTGACATTACACGTGTGTGAAGGCACAGTGTGGGCTCTCAGTGACATTACAGGTATGTGTGTGAGGGCACAGCATGGTCTCTCTGTGACATTGCAGGTGTGTGAGGGCACAGTGTGATCTCTCAGTGACATTACAGGTGTGTGTGAGGGCACAGTGTGGTCTGTCAGTGACATTACAGGTGTGTGAGGGCACAGTGTGGTCTGTCAGTGACATTACAGGTGTGTGAGGGCACAGCGTGGTCTGTCAGTGACATTACAGGTGTGTGAAGGCACAGTGTGGGCTCTCAGTGACATTACAGTTGTGTGAGGGCACAGCATGGTCTCTCTGTGACATTGCAGGTGTGTGAGGGCACAGTGTGGTCTCTTGAGGAAATTACAGGTGTGTGAGGGCACAGAGTGGTCTCTCAGTGACATTACAGGTGTGTGAGGGCACAGCATGGTCTCTCGATGACATTACAGGTGTGTAAGGGCACAGTGTGGTCTCTCAGTGACATTACAGGTGTGTGAGGGCACAGCATGGTCTCAGTGACATTACAGGTGTGTGAGGGCACAGTGTGGTCTCTAAGTGACATTACATGTGTGTGACAGCACAGCGTGGTCTCTCAATGACATTTTAGGTGTGTGAGGGCACAGTGTGGTCTCTCAGTGACATTACAGGTGTGTGAGGGCACAGCATGGTCTCTCGATGACATTACAGGTGTGTAAGGGCACAGTGTGGTGTCTCAGTGACATTACATGTGTGTGAGAGCACAGCATGGTCTCTCACTGACATTAGAGGTGTGTGAGGGCACAGCGTGGTCTCTCAGTGACATTACAGGTGTGTGAGGGCACCGTGTGGTCTCTCAGTGACATTACAGTTGTGTGAGGGCACAGCGTGGTATCTCAGTGACATTACAGGTGTGTGAGGGCACAGCGTGGTCTCTCAGTGACATTACAGGTGTGTGAGGGCACAGCGTGGTCTCTCAGTGACATTACAGGTGTGTGAGGGCACAGCGTGGTCTCTCAGATTCTTACTTTCATTGTTTACCATCTCTAATATTTTCATAACTACTTTATAATAACCTTAAATGGATAAGATAAAGGTTGAGGGCAGTGTTTTTTTCATTTTGTCCTTTGCACCTCACCCCCAAATCCATGATGATTAAAGCTTAATCTATTACCCTTCACACATCCCCTGATAGTTGATCAATATTTAGGATTGCTGTAGACAAAATCTTTGAACTACAAATGAAGTAATTCAGTGTTTAATATGTCTCAGGAGACCCCCAAATCCTTAGGTCTGTGATAATGTGCTAATAATGATTAAGGATCGGTGACGTGCACTAAGTGGTTTTCTCTTTGATCCACCTGTAATCCCCCCCCCCCCCGACCCCCGGCTACAAGGCTCCGCCGATGACTGGAATGAATTAGCCTTGGCTTGGCGTTAGTGGTGTAATGTCTGCATGGTGACTGACAAATAAAAGAATGAGAGATGTAAATATTGGTGTACTGCCAAGCAGCATCGAGCTCCCTCAGTGGGATGCACTAATTGCATATACAGTAGTTCTCAGTGACATTACAGGTGTGTGAGGGCACAGCGTGGTCTCTCAGTGACATTACAGGTTAGTGTGAGGGCACAGTGTGGTCTCTCAGTGACATTACAGGTGTGTGTGTGAGGGCACACTGTGTTCTGTCAGTGACATTACAGGTGTGTGAGGGCACAGCGTGGTCTCTCAGTGATATTACAGGTGTGTGTGTGAGGGCACAGTGTGGTCTCTCAGTGACATTACAGTTGTGTGAGGGCACAGCGTGGTATCTCAGTGACATTACAGGTGTGTGAGGGCACAGCGTGGTCTCTCAGTGACATTACAGGTGTGTGAGGGCACAGTGTGGTCTCTCAGTGACATTACAGTTGTGTGAGGGCACAGCGTGGTATCTCAGTGACATTACAGGTGTGTGAGGGCACAGCGTGGTCTCTCCGTGACATTACAGGTGTGTGAGGACACAGCGTGGTCTCTCAGTGACATTACAGGTGTGTGTGAGGACACAGTGTGGTCTCTCAGTGACATTACAGGTGTGTGAGGGCACAGCGTGGTATCGCAGTGACATTACAGGTGTGTGAGGGCACAGTGTTGTCTCTCAGTGACATTACAGGTGTGTGAGGGCACAGCGTGGTATCGCAGTGACATTACAGGTGTGTGAGGGCACAGTGTTGTCTCTCAGTGACATTACAGGTGTGTGAGAGCACAGCGTGGTATCCCAGTGGCATTACAGGTGTGTGAAGTCACAGCGTGGTCTCTCAGTGACATTACAGGTGTGTGAGGGTACAGCGTGGTCTCTCAGTGACATTACAGGTGTGTGAGGGCACAGCATGGTCTCTTGAGGACATTACAGGTGTGTGAGGGCACAGAGTGGTCTCTCAGTGACATTACAACTACTTTATAGAAACCTTACATGGATAAGGTAAAGGTCGAGGACATTGTATTTTTCATCTTGTCCTTTGCACCTCACCCCCAAATCCATGATGATTAAAGCCTAATCTATTACCCTTCACACATCCCCTGTAGACCTATGTTGATCAATATTTAGGATTGCTGTAGACAAAGGTCTTTGAACAACAAATGAAGTAATTCAGTGTTTAATATGTCTCAGGAGACCCCAACTCCTTAGCTCTGTGATAATGTGCTAATAATGATTAAGGATCGGTGACGTGCACTAAGAGGTTTTCTCTTTGATCCACCTGTAAACCCCCCCCCCCCCCCCCCCCGACCCCCAGCTACAAGGCTCCGCCGATGACTGGAATGAATTAAACCTGGCTTGGCGTTAGTGGTGTAATGTCTGCCTGGTGACTGACAAATAAAAGAATGAGAGATGTAAATATTGGTGTACTGCCAAGCAGCATCGAGCGCCCTCAGTGGGATGCACTAATTGCATATACAGTAGTTCAGAAGACATATGTTCGCCATATGTACGGCGGGATTTATTCTGGCTGCAGACTGCAGCCCTGAGAACGGATCACTGGACAATTCACTGAGCATAAATAAAAGTAGCAAAGCAATAATCATGTTTTACTTCTCTGTTCTTCCAGTAAGAGGATATTGCAATAGGAAGAAGCCTCCAGGTGGTGTTTACAAGCTGACAGTGAGGGAGATATATGACTTGTGACGTTCTTGTGTTACATGCAAGACATATGTAGAACATCAACGCACCCCCCCCAATGTATGCATACCCCCGAGTCGGTCCACTCACGGCTCACGACAGGCATTTCTACCTCTTAGTAGACTGGCATCACATCTAGTAATAGATATCTCTTCTTTTCAAGAAAATCTCCTGTTTTAAATAAAGTTATGATGTTTTACACATTGGGTTTTTACTAATAAAATTTACTTGGGATAGCTTCAGCTCCCGGGATCCCAGCTCCGATTATCCCCACCCACTTAATATCAGCCATCTATGGACAGGGCTGCCAAGAGGACTTTATTGGGGCCCCTTCCATAGCTGCTGAAGGAGGCGTGGACCATACCAGGTTGGTGGCCCCTACCACTACACAGGCAGGCCGGGGCCCTGGGACTTTGTTCTTGCCCCTCCCCCTCGGCACCACTGTCTATAATGTCTTTGGGAGCAGCAGGCAGCACAATACAGGAGGTGAAAGATACGCAGGGTGTATAAAAGATAAAATGTAAAGGTGTATAAAGTGGGTACAGCTCTGTTTGAAAAATAATATTGGACAATAAGACTACTTACTTCCCATCACAGTTTGGCAGAAGTCATAAGTTCCTAAAATGACACAGGTTCAACAAACTTGAAAAAGCATCATTTATACAGCTATAATTGTTCTTAAGTGCACGTTTAGGAGTATAGGAGTAGTGCCCCAAGATGCGTCCTGCTGTACTTTTTACCTCTGGTAATTCCAGCAGCAACGGACAATATTGATAGCTGTGGCTGGTTTGGAACTCTACCATGGAGTTATTGCAAACATTAATTTTCATATTTTTCAGTTCGCAATTATCATCAGGTGTAGCTCCATCAACATATATATTATCATCACCTCCATCGCCACCAGCAGAGACAGCAATTCTAGATATATCAGGGGCGACGGTTCAAGCTTTATTCCCTGGCAGTCTCGGCTGTCCCTTGGTAGTGTACAAATACTACACACTTGACGATTACTGTTGTGAACATTCTGATAATCTGATTGGCTAAACGAAGTTCCATCCCCGCCCACTTTAAAACTGGAACATTCAGGAGTCGAAAATACATTAAGGTGATAATGGACATGTTTCCAGGCCATGGATACCACGTTACCTCTACTACAGATGCTCATTTACGAACCGGAAATGTCACTTTTCATTTTGCCCAAATGTTAAATGCTAAACAGGGGAAAATCCCCTTAAATATTCTCTCTCCAGCAGGAACATCCTGATATGCCCGGATTCTCCTTTTCGCTGCAGTTCCATTGCATTAACGTGCAAAATTAGCGCTGATCCGCAGCAACCAATCAGCAATTGGCTTTCATCCGTTTTCTGCAAGCTTTACAGTGAAAGTAAGAATCTGATTGGTTGTTGTGGGTAAGTGCAAATTCTGCATGTAAATGAAATATTAATAATTCAATTGATTCTGTCTCTATCAAACGAAAAAGGTAACTGAGAAAGATAAGCAGGTGATATAACTAGCAATGTCTGTACCTTACAGCGTCACACACCAAAAGTCATTTTTCATGTTTATCCCAACAAATGTTTTCCTTGTAAACCTCTTCACTTTTACACCCCATCAGCATCAGTATTCAGAGAGGAGGCCGCCTCGAAAACCATCTGTCTGTTGCCTGAATGGAAAAGGGCTCATCGTTGTTACTCAGATCACCTCTATTTAAAAGTCGGAGGAGCATCAGATTTGACTCCCGATATTATGAAGCGTGCAATAAATCACGGAGATTCCTGCAGCTACACGTCCTGTCTATTAGTCTTATTGGGAAACAGACTGTCAGGATTGCATGAGCCAAGGCTGAATATATTTAGCTATTAGAAAATCAGCTTTTTTCCAAACATGCTCATGGAAATGACTTATGGCCTTGATAAGTATAGCGTGCCGTGTGTATCTACTTGTGTAAGATCGCAGATTAATCCTTAAGTGAGCAGCGCACGTAGAAAACACAAAGATATACCAGGTCAATTCTTTTTTATAAGGATTTATATTCATTCTTTCCATACTTTATAGTTTGATTCATATTTATTTTAGATTTTGCTTTTGGATGGTGGAGCCTCTTTGGCCATTATGATATCACATTATGGACGCCAAGGGCTTACTTACGAGTAGAACACAATTCTTTTTTTTAAAAGTGCCCCCTCCTTGTGGTAAAACTAGCCATGAACAGCGCAGGAGTTCGTTAATCACTACTTCTTCGTTACTGGCTACCAGGGAACTGATTCAGGCATGCTGTGGCTTGTAGAACTAGAAGTTCCAGCGTGCCCACATGTTTGTGTGTGTGCTGACTAGGCTGGGCCTGGCTCCGACCATGACAGGGGCACCCAAAGCTGCGAGTTCCCCCGTTATACTGTGGCTAGGGCCAGACTGGTGCTGCCGCTTTTGCATTTGGACCGTGCGCTGTTTAAACCACCGCATTACCGGCAGCCAGACCACGGTATGTGAGCTGGTGCTGATTCCGTTTTTTTGGAGGTGAGCTACATTTTATTTAATTATTTGAACCTTTTGTTTTACTATTAAAGACAATGATGATGGTCGTTATCAGCGTGTATCTTTGCACCACAGCTCGAGTAGCCACAAAAGACACACCCCCTAGCGGACACATCCGGCGATAGGCCACATCTCTGATGGGAATGTTATACTTACGCCTCTACCATAGGCAATCCGAGGGGGGAGGGGGGTTCCTAGTGCCTGGAAACCCCCTTCAAGCCTGGGACCCTGCTCCCGCTTCACAAAGCTCTACTTGAAATGGGAGAGCTGCGTGCATCTAACAGTAGTGCACGCAGCATTGCCCATGTATATTATGGGGATAGGAAGAGTTGGAGAGCAGCCAAGCACTGTCTAAAATTATAGCCACGCCCCCACGCATGCTGGTCACGCCCACTGGTGGCGTGGTGTGAAAACCCCCCTCTACAAATCCTGCGTTTGCCCCGTCTACTTACTTTACATAAGTTGCGCTTGTACTTCCAGTATCCATCTCTGCAGCCATAGATGATCGTAAATGCAACTTGCGCTCCACTGAAAGTTTAAAACAAAGAGTCACTCTACGTCTTAGTCTAAACCAGGGTGGGAGAGACAAGGACAGCCCCATCCCCCCTCACATCTTCACCACCAGCATAGGCAAACCGAGAGGGGGTTTCCTAGTGCCTGGAAACCCCCCTCCAAGCCTGGGGCACTGTATAATTGAGGTGGCTGGACCCTGCCCCCGCTTCACATGGCTCTGCTTGAAAAGGGAGAGCTGCGTGCACCTAACAGTAGTGCACGCAGCATTGCCCATGTATATTATGGGGATAGGAAGAGTTGGGGAGCAGCCAAGCACTGTCTAATATTATAGCCACACCCCCATGCATGCTGGTCACGCCCACTGGTGGCATAGTGTGGAAACCCCCCTTTACAAATCCTGTGTTTGCCCCTGCCCAGTAGCTCTCATTCATGCCTCCGCTCTGCTACACAGTTCTGTGAACACTAAATGAATGACAAAGACTTAGGATGAGCTAATTTTTACCTACCGTGTTGAAAGCGAGGGGGGCGTTACGATCGTATTAGCGTAGGGTGGCCCGAACCCTGCACATAATACCATCCACTGTGTATTGAGACATGATTGATAATGAAGATTGATGAAACCACTCTGAGTTGTAACTATCATCTGTAACTCATTGTGTTAGTGTTTCCGTCTTACACACAGATGTCACCGGAGGTCGAGTAGTGTAATCCGCCACACTGAAGATTTGCTTCTCTCATGATTTGCATCAATGGTTAATAAAATAAGTATATTTTATCATGTCTCCCTTTTAATTATAGCCGGTTGTACAGGAATAAAGGCATAACAATACTTCCTCAGATAAGCCACAGTTTTTGGTACATGAATTTAAGCGTCCTCATGTTAAGCGCTGAATCGTCAGATTTGACCGAGCAATGAAACAACGTGTTGAACGTTCCCTCTGAACTTCAGGGCGATCTGCTGCGGTTGGTATTTTCTATGTTATTTTGTTACATTTGCACATTTATGAACGTACTGGCTCTAAACCCAAGTAAACATAAATGTAACCACAGAGGGCGTTTAAAAGTAGCATTTTAAAGGGATAGTACCACGTTTTCTTCAGAGACTGTTCATTTGGCACGTGGATTCCTTTCTGTGTGTAACAACTGAACGCTGGATTATTATTATTATTATTATTATTATTATCTTTTACTTATATAGCGCCAACAAATTACGCATATCTGAGGAGCCAATAAACAAATATAACTCAATTATGTGAATATTTGTATCAAGCGTGTGTTCTACTGAGCTGATTCAACAGTGGAAATATGGGTGTAGTAATGGGGGCAGAAGGGGGTCTCAAATGGGGCATTTAATAGATTCTGGCTTCTACAGAGGCTCCACAAAGTGCTGCGCTCGGGCACTGCCACAACAATAACTCCTACTAACCAACTTTCTAAAGTTTGCTTCCGGGAGCCAGCCGGGGGAGGTGGGCGTGATAGGGGGCGGGGCTCCAAAATTCGTGTCATTTTGGACCCGCCCCGTGACGTAATGACGCAACAGCGTCATTTTACAGCAGGGGGTGTGGCCAAACGCCGCAATTCCCGGTGAATCGTGGCATTTTAAACCTAATTCTGCCCACTTCACTAGCAAGTGGGCAGATCCGGGAGATTGCCACACTCTCCTGGGTGTCCGTGAGACACATGCGAAATGCGGGAGTCTCCCGGACATTCCGGGAGAGTTGGCAAGTATGCAATAACTCCCTGCAATCTCCTGTGATTGGCCAAAAACATACTAGTAGGTTAACTGGCTGCTAACAAAATTGACCGTAGTCTGCCTGTGTGTATATTAGGGAATTTAGACTGTAAGCTCCAATGGGGCAGGGACTGATGTGAGCGAGTTCTCTGTACAGCGCTGCGGAATTAGTGGCGCTATATAAATAACTGATGATGATGATGATCTGTTGATTAATCACAGCAGTTTTGCCAGACCACCCACCAAGCCCCCCCTGTGGCACGGCGTTTACTTATGCCGACGTCCCGCCTTCTGTTTTCAAACCCTGTTCTAATATGAGTTCAAAAATAAATATGTCCTTAGACATAACGTGGTTCATTTATGAGGTCCTGAGACGAGGAAACGGCGCACGTTGAGTCGTAAGCATCTCGAAATGTTCCCAGCTCATAGACCATGACATTCGCACCAGGAGTAGAGATGTTTATACCTGTGCCCCACGATACCGTAGAGACTGCGTTAGTAGTGATGACGCTACACTCAATATAACAATAAAGTGTCATACAGGGAGAATAATGTCCTGACAGTGTTATTAATAACTGTAAAAGTTGCATGTTCTCTATGAAATGTAATTAAATACAACTACCAAAAACCTAATTAATTTAAATACAAACATTTTTGTTTTCCACTTTAAAAATCTAATGGGAGTTCTCTTTCCTGCAGTAGTAGAAATGCACATGTCAGATACCTAATGCAAATCTTCCCCTCCACTCCCAGTGTCTGTTGGGGTCCCACAAGGCTTTCTCACTGTGTATCTCTTCTCTTGGGGAAGTAATCTTCTAACTCGGCCTCCAGTGCCACCTCTCTACTGATGACACCCAAATCTACCTCTCCTCCCCTGACCTCTGCCCTTCTGTCCTATCTTGTGTCACCGTCTCTCTGCTGCCTCCACATGGATGTCCCAATACTACCTACAGCTCAACATGTCCAATACAGAACTTATCTTCCTCCCAGAGTCACCACCTGCCCTCAAATCTCCCTCACAGGTAATAACTCCACTTGCGTGCGACTTTTTCAAAATCTCCGCTTACGCTTGTGCTTCGCTATGAACCAGACCCCCGCGGTGCAGACAGCCGTACTGGGGCTCAACGTTCATGAGAATGTAACTGATTCTCGTCAGTGACGTTGCGTGCTCTCAGCCAATTCTCATGACCATTGTTACGTTTAAAATGTAGAAAATTAAACGTCCCTATCAAGACCCTGGTCTCCTTTAATGCTTAATTTGTACTGCAAGAAAATTAGCCCCACGCTGATGAGCTTGGGGGCTACAAAGAAGAAGAAAAAATCTTTTAAACTGCACGTTTACTAACGGCAAGAAATTCGGCTGTATATTAGAAAGCAGATGCCCCGAGGCAGCAAGAATTCAGTTATCTTAAGATCCATAAATTACTAATGCTCGGTGTGATAACACAGCCTTGGGTCATATTCAGCGAGTAATGAGATATTTGTATTTAGATGTTTGTAGTGCTTCCAATGTATGCAAGTCCGCTAGGCTGGATACTGCTGTGGTTATGCGCTAAACACATAGCGGGGGGGGGGGAGGGGGGTTGTAATATATATGTCTGAGGGTGAATGGTATAAACATCCAGTTTTAATCTTAGACATTCATCCTCTAGGTCTCTTAACAGGTCTTACAATTTATTACAATGGATCTATACAATGCCACAATAATAATTTAATATGAAGAACTAATCTGAAGACTGTGGATTGGGGCACTGTGCTAATTGGAATCCACTTGAATATTAGACAACTGTGTTCATCCTGAACATTATTCAGAGATTTCTAACTGCACACTGCCATATGTCTTCTGTCGGTTTCACTCCAACCAGTGGCGTTATAACAGAAGTACCCACTACATTCTGATCATTAGGGATAGCTCCGAAGCAAACTGGAGTGGAGCTAAAAGCAGGATGAAGCAGGAAACCAGTGTAGCTGCTCCTCTTTCTGCTGATTAGAGAATTGCATCATATATATCACACGTGCCTAAATCAGACACGAAACCTTATAAGACTCCATAAGATCTCTATGGGGACAGCCATTTACCAGTCTGATGATGGCGTCATTCATATCCTACTTCACTTTATGGCCACCGGAGAGTGTAAAGTCTCCGCGGTGTGAATATGCGCATGCTCTGTCTTTCGGATGTACAGTAGATACTTGCCAGCCAATCATGGAAGAGAAATCTTTTGCTGTTGCTGCTAAAAATATAATTTTGGGATGGCAGAAGTACTTTGCCAGGACAGACTGTTTTCGGAAGTGCTGTCCGTTGGCGCTAGGGCCTTAAAAACATTCAATGAATGACATTATCATTCAGAGTTTTATTATTCCCTAACCATTGGTGCCCTAGGTTCACCTAACGATAGCGCGAGCTCTGCTGGGTATAGGTGAATAGCCCACTGGCCTGGACATTAGCGTTTATGTTTAAAATAATTCCATTAATTTGTGGATGGTGGGAATGTATCACTCACATCACATCCTCCCGTTCCCGGTTACAGGACTTATTTCGGGCTGCACCCACTTTGTGGAATTCCCTCCCTCTCACAATAAGACTTTCCTCTAGTCTCCAAACCTTCAAACCTTCGCTGAAAACCCACCTCTTCAGACAAGCTTATAATATTCCTCTACCACCCTCTTAATCTCCCTAGGTTACCCTATTACCATCATCTACACAGCTACCACAAGACATCAACCCTCTGACCAACATTGCTGTGTGACTGATCACACAGCCCACTCAGTACTTTTACCTTTGCATTCTAGCTGGACCAATGTGCAATATGATGTAGCACATGCCCTTGTGTTTCAAACTCCCATTGTCCCATAGATTGTAAACTTGCGAATAGGGTTCTCTTACCTCTCTATCTATATGTATTAACCAGTATTGTGTTATTTATGTTTGTTCCTAATTGTAAAGCGCTACGGAATTTGCTGGCGCTATATAAATAAATGTTGATGATGATGCTGTATCATGTAGTCTAGTGCAGTAAAATACAGGATTAGATCGGCGCAGGAGAAACAGAAAAAAGCCATTTGTTTTAAGGCAGAAATGACAGTGACAGTCCAGAAATAAAGGACAGGAGATGCCGCATTGTACAGGCCGGAGTGTTAAACTGGCGCGGGCAGACACTGCTGCGCCCCAGCTGAGGATTACTGTTTAAACCCAAATTAAGTGTGCAGCGCGACATCTGCTAGCGGTTATTTTTAACACAGAATGACATCAGGTGGATGAAATTCAGTTCATCTGGGAAATAATATCATCAGCGGCGAACAAATAATTATTATCTGCTAGGACAGAGATTAACCAGGCTTGATTTTTAATTTTGGCCATGCTGCAAGAGACACAATCAGGGTTCTGTGAAAGTCTCAATCTCCTCTTGCGTATTCCAAACCTGTGCGCTAATAGTCACGGCAAATATGGATCTATATCGTGCTGGTTATCAAAAGTCGTTTTATCATAAACATCTCACACTTCTAAAGTTAGGGGAATTGATGAATTTTATTTTTACAATATCTATATTTTTATTTTAAGAAACTGTGTAATTGTCCTGATTATTTGCGCTGTGTCTCCGCTCCATTCCTAATGACGCAGAGATGATGCTAATGATCCCAATTTTACGGGCGGAGGAGGAAGAAGGTTACCCTCCAGTCTTCCAACGAAGCTCTGCGAATCAGACCAAAATTCCCTACCAAGGAGCCCCCGGAGGGTGATGAGAGAGAATGTCCCCATCACAAGGCCACATCCCGCTAAATCGAGAAACCTGGGTTAAAAGCTTATTCTAATCTGATGGGGATTTTGATTTTTCTATAGGGCTACGTCTAGACAGGCTTCTTGCTTTGACAATCGCTATGGCGTTACTTTTCACGGTGCTGCGTGTTAAACCTTTTTTTAGGGGAGGGTAAAATTAAACGAAAAAATGCTCAGAGGTGCGTATGTCTATTATTATTTTTATTAAGAATCCCATTCAAGTGACTGGTGAGGAATTTTAAAAGCAATTTGCAAACGGTTCTTAAGCGCATCCTATGCTTAACTCTATCATATGCTTCTTTCCATATGTACGTTAATTAATACGTGTGAGCTGTCAAATTGTTGTTTCTGGTAAGTTAATGTGAAATATAATTTATTCGCCATGATAAATTTTAAAGGGTAACTGCAGATGACTTAATTACCATTACTAATCATTAAATTCTGAACAAATAGTCACTAATTCCTGTGTTTCCTGAGCAGGCAGACATTAAAAAAACGGATCACTCGGATATGTTGTTTTCAGAAAACCGCTTGGCAGGGCGAGGGGAAACCTAGCCCCATTTACTAGAAATCCAGTTTATAGATACTGTGAGGATGGATCAGCCTATGACACATCACTCTCAGAATGTGGAGATCATTACTGCAGATTGCAAATCAAATGTAACAGAGGGAAAAACCACGGGGCGGGGGGGGGGGGGGGGGGGGTGTGACGTCTCTGTAAACCGCTAAATGAAACCATAATCTGAGGGACAGGGAAAGTTACAGAAACGGGACTCGTTAAAAGGACACATATGGACAGTGACACAAACCTCCCCCCGGGCTGCTCTTTCCACTTTAACTCTTTGACACTAAATATAGAGACAAGAGAAGTAGAGACAATAAATGGATGTAATCATTGGTTTAAAGGAAATCTTTACACTAAGTGGAATTGTAATAAATATGAATACTTGCACTATAATAGTCTGCCCAGACTATACCACATATTGGAAATTAATTAGCAAAAGCAAGTCTTTTAGGCAATAATAAGTCTTTTAAAGGTGAGGCTTACTTTCTGCCACCAGACTCTGAAGGGTCGTTGAGTCAACCTTGTACCTGTATCGTAGGGGCCAATCCCCCTCTTTTTTATCTAGGGGGTCAGGGGCAAATGCAGAATTTGTAGAGGGGGGTTTCCACACCACACCGCCAGTGGGTGTAACCAGCATGCATGGGGGCGTGGCTATAATTTTAGACAGTGCTTGGCTGCTCTCCAACTCTTCCTATCCCTATAACATACAATGGTGCACGCAGCTCTCCCTTTTCAAACAGAGCTGTGTGAAGTGGGGGCAGGGTCCAGCCACCTTAATTATACAGTGCCCCAGGCTTGGAGGGGGGTTTCTAGGCACTAGGAACCCCCCCCCTCCATTGGTTTGCCTATGGGGGTTCCAAGGCAGTATTAGTAAAGAGTCAATTCTTATCAATCATCTATCAGGAGACTATCTCCAGGTAGGAAGAAAGCATCTGCTGATATCTTATTCTTCTTAATTCGGTTAGATAGTAAGCTCTTCAGGACAGGGTGTTTCCATTTGAATGTTTCCACTTATCGCTGTTTCACACCTCATGTTCCACCTGGCTTTGAACCCCTCTATGTTTCGATGTCTCCTCTGTAGCCTGTACGGTATCGGGGCACATGCTGGTAGTTACGACCTTGATCGATACCCATGTCTACGGCCTTTTGTGCTAGTCATAGTCCTAGGGGTAAATTTATCAAACTGTTGGTTTGAAAAAGTGGAAGTGTTGCCTATAGCAACCAATCAGATTCTAGCTGTCATTTTGTAGAATGTACTGAATAACTGCTAACTAAAATCCGATTGGCTGCTGTAGCCAACATTTCCCCTTTTTCAAACTTGCAACTTGATAAATTTACCTCCCTAGTCTCACACTGTTTTCTGTTGGCCCTGCGCTGGCCGATACAGTTGCTAGGCTCCGTCATCGATGGGGTGGGACATCTCTGTCAGAATTAGCTACACAGGTACATAGAAGTGTGTGGCCAAATAGGACAGAACCAAGATGAACAATAGATTTCTGCCAGTGCTCACTAGTTCAGCCTAGCGATGACCGCACACAGGGTCAGGTGCAATCATTGTCTGACCTCATCGGCCATCCACCTAGTTCGGTGTCTGATGTCACCCTATCAGGAGTGAATCAGGATCAGAGATCTTCTACTGCCCATACACAGGGCGTTTTGCAACCAATTGGCTCAAGAAACCCAGTTGGCCATCCAAATTGCCGTGTGTATGGACACCTTTCCTCTTTGTCAGTCTCTAAACTGAATTGTTTATTTTGTTATTCTGTCTTGACCTAGTTTGCATTGTTTACGTATCTTGTTGCCCATAACCTTGTAGCTACCTGCTCCCTTTTTTGTCTTCATGTACCATTGTTCCGCAGCCCTTGTCCTGTCGCCCTCACTTACCCTGGTGTAGTAAAGACGTTCCTCGCATTGTCAAGTCCTGGGGGCACCCAACGGCTTGTCCTGAGCTACTATAGGCCCAGGCGTATGACAAAACCAAGAACTCTGTGGTTCAGGTGTCGGTTTGTATCCCGGTACCTATCTAGTACCTAGCATATACATTTCACTGTGCTAGGCAGAGTTAAGCAAAGAAAGAAGTTGAGGTTATAGTCCCTCGGAGAATGCACTCTACAATGAATTTATTCACACAATACAAACATCTCAACTTACATTAGTTCCATAGTCATGAGTAAATGTTTGCAAACGCCGCCCCTGCTATTTGGTGTGATTATTATCATAACTCTGAGAAACATCTACAGAAAGACGTGCCCAACCTCACAGAACACACACCGAGTGTATGGGATTACCACATAATATTTGTTCTACTCTAAATTATTTTCTCAGTAGAATCAGGTTAACGTTCCGTATTTATCTTCCTTTTGAGCTGATGAATTTGTTTAATGCTGTCAGGTGTTTATGTAAGCTGCTAAGGTATTGCCACTTTCTTGTCTCGGATCACATTACAGGATGTTACAAAGTTATAAGTTGACCAAAATTCATATCTACATCAAGGTCAACCAAGATGGTCGTTCCAGTGGCTAGCAGATCATCACCTTGCTTCTTCTCCACCTCCCCCCAGACCTCAATCACCGGCCGCTCTGCAATCATTAATAATGGTGGCATAAGTCTCTTGCGCTTCTCCCTGTCCACGGTAGAGCAGTGGCTCATTGCGCGAGAGGGGTAGGGACAGGAAATCGGAGGAAGTATTCTCACTCTCGTGTTACTCACAATCAGGGCCGGATTAAGGGAATGAAGGCCCCAGAGCTAAGGGGGCCTCCATTCCACCGTGAGGACCCCCCCGGTGATCCGAGCCGCCCCTCCCCCCCCGGTGATCCGAGCCGCCCCACCGGCACTTACATTCTTCTCCTCCTTCCCCGGCGCGCTGTACGCTCTTTACTGAGGAGATCCCGTGAGAGTAAGACTCACGAGATCTCCTCAGTAAGGAGACTACAGAGCGCCGGGGAAGGACCGCAGTGAAACTGCTCAGCCGCACTGATCACGTCATAATGCTGCTGAGCAGTTTCAAGGGCCCCCTGGATGCCCGAGGCCCCTGGGCTGTAGCCCAGATAGCCCTAGGGTTAATCCGGCCCTGCTCACAATGCCAGTGACTCACTCCTACAGTGAGCAGCCGGTGACCGGAGCGATGGGGGACAGTGTGCAAGAGTTACTTCAGGCAGTAGAAGTAACGTCCGCGAGTTTAAACCTTCATCCTCAAAATACCCAGGTCATCCAAGGGGAAGATAACAGAAACCTAACTAGCGGAAACAGTTCTTCCATACTGGTAATAGAATCTTTAGTCCAAAGTGTGCTTCTCATTTATGGTATGCATTAGGAAGACATCAAGTCCTGGATTTATCTCCATGCAAGGTGCTGTCCTAACATTACACAGTTCTGGTCTGGGATCATTCAGTGTAATAATAAAACTGGGACAAAGGTGCCGCTATGGTCTCCTGATATTGGTCTCTTTGGTCCACAGCTGGAGGATATGGTGAATAGAGTAAGGTCTGCATAGCCAGACAGTGGATGGTCCCCTCCGGCCCTCGTGTTCGTAATTGGATCAATCTAGTGAATGACACAGTGGGACATGAGCGCTTTGTGTACAAGTAGGAAATGTTCTTTAAAATATGATAATATTTGGGTCCAATGGCTCCTTTGCACTATGTTGAGATCCTTGGTGGTGGATTAGACCCGCGGGCACCCTTGACCCGTGGTTCCTTGTGTAATGCCCTTTTCATTCTGTTGCATTGTATGCACTATGGAACACATATTGTCTATATCTTGCGACACACTTTCCACGGTTACTGATGATGTCTCACACTAATACCACGTTCACACTGCTGCCCTGGCAATATCCCGGGTATATGAACCTTGGATATTGCTGAATGACAGAGCATCCCACCCCGGCAAATTCCGGGGTCGCCTGGGATCACACTGAACTTTGATCACACGAGAGGAGCTTTGATTGGCTCCTCTTGTGATGTTGAAAAACCCAGGTCAGACCCAAGAATAACCCTTCAAAAGACTCGGGTTCAATTCACGGGTCATCCAACCCCGATAGATGCTGAGACCCCGTTCACACTGAACCTCGATCCGGCAATAACCCGGGTTTTTAAGGCAGCGTGAATGGGGTATTACTCCTACGTGCTGCCTGTTTTACCCCACAGGTCTACACTTGAGCACTACGTGATGCCTGCTTTGTTTTTACTTACATGCATGTGAATTTACTTTTTCTTTTTTGTTTGCTGTTTTGTTTGCAAAAAAAATCAAAAAAACTTTTGTTTAAAAATAAAAGTAAACTGGATTTAAAAGAAAAAAATTGCAGTGGGTGTAATAGAGCAAAATATGTATTAAAATAAATTTATGTCATATGAATTCCATGTGACTGTCAGAATTGGAGTCTTGATCCGTGAATGTAAGACTTTAATGCTCCAATATGTACTTCCACTAGAAGATTGCTGCAGCTGCAGATCCCCCAGCAGGTAATCACATGCTCCTGTGCCTGGTTCTTATGAACAGTCCTGGCCGGATCGTTGCGTCTTCTCTGGACCAGGCCCTGCAGCTTTCTCCAGCAGCCTTTGTCATTGTTTGCCTACGTTCCAGAGACTAGCTGAATCCTGTGCTCCAGCTTACTAGTTATCTTCATGTAATCCCGCTATACCTCCAGTATATCATCCACTGTGTCAGGGGTCCTGCTCCTGGTGTCCTGTTCAGTATTTAACTGACTCGCTACCTGCATTCCCCTTTTTGTCCATGGACGACTACTCCCATCATCCAGGACTACTTTTACAGTCCATTTCTACTATGTGTCCTATTTCTTCATCACATATTTAACCATTGATTGCTGTGACCCTTCTGCTCTCCAGTCCCTGGGCCTTCCAATACCTTGTATAAACTAGAGATGCTCAGGCTCGGTTCCTCGAGAACCGAACACACCCGTATTTAGGTGATCAAAGTACCGAGCCGGCTCGGTACTTTCACGCGCCCTCGGAATCGAAAACAAGGCAAAACGTCATTGTTACGACATCGGATCTCGCCAGTTTTGGATTCCTTTTTAAGACCCAACATTCGGGCGGGCCCCCATTTTTCTTTTCTGCCACTGCTGTGTGCCAATGTGTCCTAGAAGTGCTAGGAACTGCCGTGTGTTTGTGTCATTGCTCTGTCGCTTACCATCCAGCCAGGTCGCTGCAGTATTTGTCCGAAAGTGGATGAAAATAATATTGTGACCTGTGAGGTGGTCAAAATTGACTGGAAATGACTTGAAAGTAGTGTTATTTGAGGTTAATAACAATGTAGGAACAAAAAAAGAGCAAAAATATGTGATTTTAGCATATTTTAGGATTTTTTCTAAAAAATCCAAAACCAAAACCAAAACACGCGAGGGCGGTTTTGCCAAAACCGAAACCACAACACAAAGCCAATCCAGAACCACAACCAAAGCCAGTTCACGGGGGTCAGTGAGCATCTCAAGTATAAACCTGTGTGACTATGCTCAAGGCTGCCGAGAGGGGGGGGGGGCGGGCCCAGGCTCGCCAGGGGGCCCGAGCCGGGCCCTCGGTTCTAATTTTTAATTAATTTATTTTTTTAATTTTTTTTTCATCTTGCGTTTTTTTTAATGTATTTTTTGGACTGCCGGGTGTGACGTCATCAAGTCACGCCCGTCAGTCAATGAGGAGCGCCGGACAAGACAAAGCTAAAAGAAAGAAGAGAAGACAGAAGAGAAGAAGAGAAAAAGAAAGAAGCTGACAGGAGGTAAGTAAAGAAACGGAGAGGCAAGGGGAGGAAAGGGACAGTGCTATAAAGAAGGGGGAGTAAAACAATGGGGGAGAGAGGCTGAGAATAAATAAAAAAGGGGAGAGAAACATAAAAAAAAAAAGGGGAGAGAAACAATAAATAAAAAAGGGGAGAGAAACAATAAATAAAAAAGGGGAGAGAAACATAGAATAAAAAAGGGGAGAGAAACATAGAATAAAAAAGGGGAGAGAAACAATAAATAAAAAAGGGGAGAGAAACAATAAATAAAAAAGGGGAGAGAAGCACAGAGTTAAAAAAAAGGGGAGAGGCACATTTAATAGTGGGGACTATTAATTTAAGATGGGGTGGTTTGGGGGCTATTGAATATGGGGGTGAGTTTAGGGAGAATGAGGTCTATTTATTAAATGTGACTATGAATTTATTAATGGCAGTAATGGTTGCATGAAATAGGTATTGCTGGGGCTGTTTGCAGGAAGGGAAATAGGTTTATTTATTAAATGTGAATACTATTATTTTAATGTTGGAGCTGGAGGAAGGCCTAATTATTAATCGTGGGTGCTATTGATTTAACGCCGGGGCTGGCTGTAATTTTCTAAATGTAGCCATTTTATTCCCAAATAGGTCCTTCAACATTCCAGGATCCGGACAAGCCACAACTAAAGAAAGCAGCAGTCACAGGTGGTGAAAGTGAGAAGAACAGGTAGGAGAGAGCAGCACAGTGTGTGAAATGTTGGGATTCTAGTAGGGACAATGGCAATTTTTGGTGAGTGTTGTGCCCAATGTAAGGTGTAGGCCAAGACTGAACTGTTTGTGTACACACTGCATTCTTTCTATACTACACTGTGGTGCTAGATGTCTTAAAAGTCAGGAGTGCTTGGACATATGTGACGCTCTGTTGAATTCAGGACCTAGTGATTTTGATGTGCTAGCCACGCCCCAACGGCACATTGCCACGCCCCAAATGTATGACCACACCCCCCAAAAAAATTGCACCGGCGTTAGGCTAGCCACGGCCCAACGGCGCATTGGCACGCCCTTGAATGTATGACCATAGCCTCGAAACTTTTTTAGGGCTTACTCGACTATGAGGGGGGCCCCATGAATTTGTTGTACCCGGGCCCTGAATTCCTCTTGGCAGCCCTGTCTATGCTACAATAAAGATTGTCACATTGTATCTACTCCTGAACCTCGTGACACACTGGAATTTGAATTCAGTAAAAAAAACAAACAAAAAAAACCCAAAACAACAAAAACCTAAAAAAATAGAGCAAAGAAAATAACTTTATTTAAAAAAACACGATGGCGATAGTGATGGGGGTCAGCGGCGATACTTACCACCTTATGTGCATGTTAAATAGGCAACACAATGTTTTGCATGTGATAGTTTCACTAGCTATAGCAATCATCCAGAGAGAGGGACTCTTAAATAGGGAGATGCCCTAAATCCTGCAAAAACTCCTGTTTTTGTCAAACTTACAGCTTTTCCCTATTTGATCAATAGACCCCCGAACTGTCCCTCGCGACCATCCTCTCACAGATTCTGACCATATGTCGGTTAGGATTAGAAGCTATCTTTGACCCGTACACTTGGGTGTAAAAACTGGCAGCCAAAATCCCAGTGTGTGTGTCCACCTCACTTTATATCGTGTCAAGGTCACAATCGTAGCACTGAGTGTGTATAGGGGAGGACTGGGCTGTAAGACCCCCTGTTATAGTCTAACGCTGGACATTTATCAGAGGGTCTCGGTTCTATAGGTAGAGGAAGGGTTGCAGCTAAGTATGACAGATGTAGAAGGATACAGACAAGAGCAGAAACCTATTCTGGATCGGAGAAATATATCAGGGAACGCTGGTTACACAACAGTTAACATGAGGCATAAAAGGGTGAAATATTGTAGCATTACTGTAACCCGCTAACCTCCTCCCTCCCACCACTTTATAGCTCTGTGTCCACTCCAGTCCATTAATAAAACCTCCAACGGAGGCCTGAGTGCCTCTAATTGATATGGATGTTGAACAGGCCTTTAAATGGGAGACAGATTGTAACAAATTGTACTTCCGCAGTGTGATACAAGAGGTGAGCTTTAAATGGACATCAAGAAACCCGACTTTCTCGTTAACCAGAAGTGATTGATTACAGAAAACAAACATCCCTGTTCTCGGTGATTTCCTAATATCAACCTATTTCTATCTTTTGAAATGTGAATTTAAGGCTGCAATAAACAGCCCATGTTATTCCTGTATGTCTGTATCCCTTCCATAGACACAAGTTGTTTTTTGTTTTGTTTTTACATATTATAATGTTATAATAGTTGTTTATGATGTTCAATTTGCACAAATAGAGCACAATTTTTTCCCCCCAGACAGATGGCGCAATCTATCGGATCCCCAGCTGTGGTCGTGTGGCTGATAACTTGTCCGGGGTCAGCGAAGGATATTAACAGAGGGAATCCACCTTTATCTTATGCTGAAATATTAATGTTCTATTTATGTACATCATAGTTGCCAACTCCCGGAAACTTGTTTCCGGGAGAGGGGGGCGAGACTGGAGGGCGGGAGGGGGCGGGACGAGGCCAATCACGTCATTTTGACCCCGCCCCCCGTGAAAACATAATTTGCGTTGCGGGGGGCGGGGCCAAAATGACGCGATTGGCCTCGTCCCGACCCCTCCCGTCCTCCAAAATGGCGTGATTCACAGAGAATCACGTCAAATGACGCGATTCTCTGTGAAATCCGGGATGCGGGAGAAATGCCATCTTCCCCGGGAGCCCGGGAGATTGACCCGAATTTCGGGAGTCTCCTGGACTTTCCGGGAGAGTTGGCAAGTATGATGTACATACTGTACAAATATTACACAAAGTGCAAAGACCTAATATTATACATATGTCCTGCACTGTCTATAAATCACATGCAAATAGAATTTGGAGTAGATGCCTGAGCAGCACTATCAATGTACAACAGAGTTTCTTCGTATATTATACATTGTGATACAAGGCAGTGTTATCTGAAAGCAGCTGGGATCCCCTTGTCTATCTTGGGATGTCTATAATTTATATCTCCAGAATCAGATCAGATAAATAAGACATTGTAATTTATTCACTGTCCTTAGAGCAATCACACCGTAAACATAGATGTGTTTCTCCATAGAGACCGCTTCATATGATTTACATTTTGTATTTGTATATAAGACAAATATTTAGACCAGAAACTGCATGTGGGTTCTGGGACAATTGCTCGTCAAAATCACCTAGGGCCCGATTCACCAAGCAACGTAAATGCTGACATGTGCCGTATTTTGTATAAAATCGTCATGCGCACGCCCATGACGGGACCATACGACAGAGAACGCAGGAAAGTCTGATTCATCTTTGAACACAAAGAACTCTTAAAGCAGCTTATGAATTCAGGGGCGGAACATAGTCAATGTACAGTAAGGGCTGCGAAGATTGAGCGCACGCAGCAGGGTCCAATTCTGGGCAGCTCTCAGGTAAGTGATTTTCAGTCGTATCAGTTGCACCAGCTACAGGTCAGGTGTAAGTGCTGATTACCAGTGATGACGGCTGTGTATGCAGCTAGAACATGTGTTTGTAATCAGGAGCAACTGTAATATTGTATTTTATGTACAATAGACATTAATAACATCATGATAATTGTGTTCAATTTTTTAAAAAGTGGAAAAAAAATATTTTTCTTCTCTTTATTTCCCCCCCCCCCCCACTAACGACTATATTAGTAATAAGTTACGATAATAGAATTTTTTTTTTTTTTCTGTGACTTCTGCTAGGATTTTATAAAAACATATATATTGGGACGTATCCTGCAGTGTATTGTGTCTGAGCGCAGCTAGACCCGTACTCATCAACAGACGTTTCTTCGGAACCGTTCTTCCTTGAATACGGACGTGCGCATGCCTGAATTTTGTGCGTTACAAAAAAAACTGCACAACAGGTTCATTTTGCTTGCCTTAATGAATCAGGCCCCTAGTGAGCAATTGTTTTCCCTTGACGCAGTTTTCCAATAACCGCTCCCTATGCTAAAATATTACTCATAGTAATATTGCGCAATTGGTCCAAAATAACAACAGGTGGATGCCCCAAGATGACAAGTTATAGTCCAATCAAAATCAACTGTTATCGATCATGAGGTTGAATCTGGTGTAAAGATGACTGCTATCGACTTATGTGTCATCATCAGCTATTTATATAGCGCCTCTAATCCTGTAGCGCTGTACAGAGAACTCACTCACTTCAGTCCCTGCACCATTGGAGCTTACAATCTAAATCCCCTAACACGCACACACAGACCGAGAGAGACTAAGGGCAATTTAATAGCAGCCAATTAACCTACCAGTATGTTTTTAGAGTGTGAGAGGAAACTGGAGCACCTGGAGGAAACCCATGCAAATGCAGGGAGAACATACAAACTACTCACAGATAAGGCCATGGTCGGGAATTGAACTCATGACCCCAGTGCTGTGAAGCAGAAGTGCTAACCACTAGGCCACCGTGTGCAACACTTACAAGCTCCAATTACCTCCAGAAGTGATCGGGCCACAGAGCACGAGTAACCAAACGGCAGAACCTTGGCCACGTCTATGACCAAATTGAACATGGATCCTGTTTCTTGAGTGATTGCAACTTGCGTTTAAATTATTAAGTCTTATTTATCTTTAAATATGTCTACCCATAGGAAAAAAAAACCTTGTTGTGGTTGTTTGAGTGTTGTATAATACAATATGTAATATCAAGCATAGATACTGTGTAAGAAGATAACCTCACAAAAGTCACTTGTTGCTAACGAAGCCTTATCAAGGTCACCAACATAATCATTCCTTCTAGTGCCTACGTAAACGCTCATAAACAGATATGGATGTTCAAGGTATATTGCTTCATTAATTCAGTCTTAATAATTCATTAGCTGCTGGCCGCCGCAGCAACGTCTTATGAGTACACAATGCGCTAAATGAAGCATGTTTTTTTAATGAAATCATCTCCTTCACAAGGAAGTTCATACACAATTATGCTGGACATTATAAGCTTGTGGTGCAGATAATCTAGCTGCCGTGGAGTTGAACGCGGCTCCTAGCTGCTCATCCTGGCCTCCTTAAATATCGTACCATGTAATGCGTATATAAAATTCTGCCTTCAGTTTTATGCAGGAGCTGTTTAGCCTCAGTGTTGTTTTCTGATACCGGAAGACAAGGCTGGAACTCACCCCACAGGAGTGTCCCTAATTTGTACAGAAAGTCTTAGGACTTCAAGATTTGTAGCTATAGATGTTTGTTCTGATAATGTCTCTGTTTTCCATAACTGACCAACTGCTCAGTAGTGCTTTGCTTGTCCTTTATGTGTAATGTTAATCTCAGTGCAATCCAGTGGTTTGACGTCATTGCCAAAATAACTGAGTGATCAGGTTGCAACGTGCTCTGCATTGTCATCATCCACGGACTGGATTTCCGTCGGGTGGGGGGCTGGAAAATTTTAGACGGGGGGGGGGGCAAGACTTGACTCAGCAGCCCATTAGACACATTTTAATGGAGGCCCAAGGTAGCCAACTATGGGACCGGCCCTGGGGGCTGATGCTCCCAAGGGGGCATCTGGGATGTTCACTGGGATGATTCCCATCAGACAGATTGATGCTTTGTGACCCACACAGGGCAATGGGGGTGTATGTGTGTAATTTCATTTGCCCATGAACATTCTGTGTGGACTTCAAACTCTAATTTTTGTTCCTCCTGAAATCTCCCTATCATTTTCCACCTATGTGAAGCGAATAATGATAACTAATCCAGTTACAAATGGCGACAGCCATAAGTGGCATGGTCTCTTCCAAGATGGGCATGGTTTGGGTGGATTGGAGCACGGTTTGAGTGGATTTGGTTGTGGTGTAAACTACCCCAATTTTCCATTTGGGGATGTTGGCAGATTTTGTATTCCCCTAAATTGCTCCTGGAGCTACACTCAGAAACTAGTTATACCAACAGTTGGGAAGTATTGCAGTATTTACCTTGTTGAGCGGGTGCTTGGCATATCTGCCACTGGTCCTTTTTAGGGGATAGAAAAGCTAGTTGGCTGGGGATGGCATGTTAGGGAATCTCTGGTTGTCAAGTGGTGGCATGTGAGACAAAAGCTGGTGGGCAGGTGGTGGCATGTGATAGAAAAGCTAGTGATCAGGGGGATATGTGATAGAAAAACTGGTGGGCAGGGGGCATGTGGGCAGGGGGCAGAGTGTGACATGTGACACTGGTGGGCCTGAGATAGAAAAGCTGGTAAGCAGAGGATCAAGAGAGAGAAAAGCTATTCGGCAGGCGTGGCATGTGAGACAAAGAGACATGTAAAATAAATCCTGGTGGGTAGGGGGTGGCATGTGAGAAATGCTGGTGTGCAGGGAGGGCATGCTATAGAAAATCTGGTGGGCAGAGGGTGGAAAGAAGGAATGGGATGGCCTATCTCGTCAGAAGTGCTAGGCATGTCCCGGTATGACATTGCCATAGAACTATTGCCCTACTCCCTTGCACAATAAGACTGTCCTATGGTCTACAAACTTTCAAGCGTTCTCTGAAAACCCACCTCTTTAGACAAGCTTATAATATTCCTCAACCCCCCCTCTTAACCTCACTATGTTACCCTATTACCATCCATTACACAATTTCACACAAGACCACTACCCCCCTGACCAACATTCTTGTGCGACAGGATCATTTAGCTTATGAGTCACTTTTTCCTTTGCAGCCTGGCTGGGCCGAAATGCAAAATGTAGACTTAACCTCATGTATCAAACTCCCATTGTCCCATAGATTGTAAGCTTGCGAGCAGGGGCCTTCTCACCCCTTTGTCTGTTTTACCCAGTTTGTTTATTAGTTTACTATGTCCTCAATTGTAAAGCGCTACGGAATATGTTGGCGCTATATAAATAAATGATGATGATGCCCAAATTTGCCCGTGCAAAGCCATTCTGTACCAGTTCTCACTCTTTGTCCTGATTTGGATCGAAACAAATGTTGGGAGATATGCTACAAGAGGTTGCAACCTGTTAATTAAAAGAAAATGACTGATCACTGCTACACAAAGACAGACAAACTATCTGGCTGGGTGCCCTTTAAATAGCAGAAAACCAAACATGTTTATTTTATAATTCCAGAATTACATGCATCAAGCAAACAGCCGCACTGCAGGATAAATCTAATGTAATTCTATGAAGCGAGCAAGAGAAAATGCAAAGTTACTATGTAATAAACACTCCTCACGGTCACAATATATTATATTATATATATTATTGCGACAGTGACAGTATCTTTCTGTTCTGCAGTGTTTCCACTCTTCATTCTCAGCTTCTTGCTCTGAACCTTGGAAATGTTATTACTGACTGACAGCAGATATTCCCACTACCATTATATGAATACAGTGATTTTCCAGATGTCGGTGCCTGGTATAGATCCCCGGGGTCCTATCATGTGAGGCTGTACGGATTTATTCCATAACATGTTAGTGTGTCCAAGAAACCAATGTTTTCTATTAATAAGACAATATTAAAAACGGCCAACTTGACAGCCTTTGTTTAAACGTGGCTTGCCTCTCGTTTCCAAGTTCGACAGCACAGATTAATAAAATGATGTAAAATGACATTTTACGCTTTTATTTTACTCTTTGTGAAGTTTACAAGCAGAAATAAAAAAAAAAGAGAGGGTTTTCTGTGCAGCTCATAGTTTGGTGCATTTGCAGTGGACAGATTAACATTTTTGAAACATAAATATAATATAAATACATGGCAGGTATTACCGTAATCATCAGCCAAGAAATATATAAAATACAGGATGGCTGGTTGGCCAGCGGCGTCACATGGTCTGAATATCAAACGTGGCCATCCAGATGTTTGTCCTGATCTCCAAACGTCAGGATACTTGGCCAAATTGCTCAGATCCAATTGTTTGGGGGTCAAGCGAGGGGGGATTTTGTTTATCAGAATGTAACATTCTAAAGTTGAGTGTATACTTGTCATGCAGTTTTGAAAAGGATGCATTATTGGTGCAGCTTAACTAAAAGCCTAATTGCAATATGTAGCTAATAAGACATACTGGGAAGTATTCAATTGTCAGGGATTTATTTTTTTTGACCGCTTTAAGTCATTTTAACGCAGTTTTTTATAGTTTTCAAACGGGTTAACTTTACCTGCAATTCAATTCCATTTATAACGCTACTTTTTTTTCCCATGAAACGGTCCTCTCGCGCTCCAGTAGAAGGTCTATTAAATGTATAGGATGTGCGAGAGGCAGCCACGTTAAAAGCTATTCAATTGTTTTTTAACGCGGCGGGGTAAAACAAGCCAATATGTTGTTTTATCTCGCACCTCCTTGGGGTGTGTTAAAAATAAAAAAACCTCTGAAAAGTATTTGAAATCATGTAATAATGTGAAAAAAAAGTTAAACTTATGTTTATCACTTATGTCTAACTCGTGTAAGTTGGTTATCTTGTGATGAAAATAAATAAATAAATAAAATCACTAATTAATTATATTTATGTATGTTTTTGGTACAAATATGAATGTAGTAATCTGTTTTGACATGGTATAGATGATTCTATGGTAAAAAATAGTTCAGTTAAAAAATATGCTAAAGACAGTAATGTAATGTAGATATTATCAGTGTGTAATGCAATCTAATGTATGGAAATGTATGCAAAACCTTTTTTTTGTGTTACACATGACGATGCGTTAAAACTCCCCTTCACTCCCCTAAAATCTCACAAACACCATTTTTAACGCGCGGGGGCGGCGTTCCCTCTTTTTCAATTGAATTGTACGAGTTTTCCCGCTGCGCTAACTCAAAACAGTCGCTATTGCCGTCAAAAACCTGCGGGAGATTTTTTTTTTTTTTACATGGCGGGGGAAAAAAACACCTCACTGACAATTGAATACCCCCATAGGATTCTAGAGAAAATGTGTTATAAATCCCCTCCCCCATTATGTAGTACTTCTTCCTATGCTCACTTAGACATTAGCAGTGGGCTGTCCTGTAACACTCATGTCATGTGATCATTCTGAGCCAATGTGCAGCAAGCTGTTAACCATTGTATCTCGTTGCATCCCCATATGGTCTATAAACTAAATACAAAGGGTCTATTTGCGCACTTATGCTGAATTTCAGTTATACACAACTTACACTTGCAGCCTGCTTTGCCTAGTGAGGAAGATCGGAGTCATGCATACACAAGCTAAGCACAGTAGGGGTATGCACTTGTCAGGTGTGTCCAAGTATAGGCTGCATTCGGATACACCTTTTAGGAGATGTAGCCGACCTCTCCCCTTATATACTATCTTGTATGACCAACTTTCTATGGATGTCCCGATGCTACCTAAACATCAACAGGTCCAAACCAGAGTTTATCTTCCTTCCTCCCAGAGCATGACCTCGCCTAAGTTCTCTCTGGCCATCAACAACACCTCAATTTACCAAGTCTGCTGCCTTGGTGTTGCTCTTTATTCCTCACATCCAATCTCTCTTGCCGTTCTGCTGCCTCTGATCTCAAAATATTGCTTCAATTGCATCTTACCCAATATGCAATAACATTTTTTAGCCATTCTCTAATCAGTATCAGCTATTCTGTAGCCTCTACCTATCTGGTGTTCCAATCACCCATCTGTTCCCTCTTCAATTTGTCTTAAATTTCCTGCCAAGACTGACCTTCCTCTCTCACCGCTCCACATCTGCTGCACCACTTTGCAAATCCCTACACCTGTGTTCTCCAGATTCTAATTCATATTACTCGCCCTTACCTAAAAAGCCCTCAACACAACTATCCCTTAATACATCTAAAATCTCATACTGAAATACTCTCCCCTCCCGCCCTCTTAACCACCTCTCACTCCCGCCTACAAGACTTCTCCCGTGCTGCTCCCCACTTATGAAATTCCCTACCACGCTCAATCAGACTTTTCCACAGCCTTAAAATCTTAAGGCGCTCTCTGAAAACCTCTTTACTAAATCCTATCCTTCTATACTACTTACACTGGGTACAGCCAGTTTGCTTATCCAATTCTCACTCATACTCACTCATTGTCTCTCATCTTCTTTCTTTCCTTTTTTAATACCCCAGTGCCCTTAATGTCCATGGATTTGGAGCTGGTCTCTTCTTTTGAGAAGAGTCTGAAAACTTTAGCACACAGAGCACTTTGCAGTTTTTCACTGGGTACTTGGTGAGGTAGCGTAAAAAAGAACAAATGCAGCATTGTTACCTTGTAATAAAAGTCAAATAAAAATAACATATTTGGAGTGTTAAGTCACTAGACATTTGACTGTTTTAAAGACACTGGTGTCTGTTCAAAGCATAAAACATTGAACACAATCCAAAGTACTCTGCAGATTAGATGTCAGTGCATTTCAAGGCTTTAACTCATCACACGGACAGAATGTTTTTGTAAAGCCAGAAATATGCCGGATAAATGTTTGGTTTTGATTATTTGCTGCTAGAATTACTCTATTCCCCGCTTATTATAACCGGCCAGACACATTATATAACGGTGGAAGTGCAATTATTTCGGCCACATAATTTATTAAATACATGCAATCACATCACTTTAGCAATAAAATAAATGAACCATTTTTTCAACAAAACCAGTTATATAATCAAACGGGTTGTTCACAAGGTCAACAACCGTCCACCACCCGTTACGTACCAGACACTAGCCACGTCCTGGTTGTATAGAATTATTAATTAACTTTGACATCTTGCAAAACATTAACAAACACTACCAACAGAACATCACCCTAAAGGAAGCCTCTACCAAGTAAATTGATACAACTCAGTAATGTAAGCAAGTAGGCATATTGACATTCAAGAGTCGACCACAACACAAAGGGTTAAAGCATTAATACAATCTCACACCTCCATAGTCCAAACTCTAAGACCAAAGTTAAATACAACCAAACCAATGTGTAAAAGGTCCCGAAAACACAGAGGTGTGTCCTCCAGGAATCTGTCCCCCCCCCCCGACACCTATCCCACCCATTAGCCTGATACATTTACACACACATTTGTTAGTCTTAATGATGGTTCTGTTCATCACAATAAGGTGAGGAATGATTTATGGCCAATCAATAATCTAATTAGGGAATTGCTCGCACAAGAGCAGAAAGATCTTTTTCATATCCAAAATAAGCTGACGCATTGGACAAGCGCATTGGATAAGCGCCAACGTCATTCTCTCCCATAGGAGTGTGTGGTGAGCTCCATAACTTGATACACACCTAGTACACTCTGATCCCATGTTAAGCAATGAGCACCAAACCAGTCAACCTCGATGTTAGACATTGTGATTGTTATGAATTCATCCGAAGTGGTCACTGAAACCAGAATTGGAAAAACTTCCTACCCACCATGCATCTGGCCACTCACCTTTAAAAATGTGCTCCAAACCCCGATGAATCCACCGGCCTCTGTATAGAAATGAAGTTCATTATAGGACTGAACCTGTTATCGCTCTAACCAGAGGGATTCACCCTTATACTCTGTTAATGGAACACCCTGACCCCCATAAATCTGCGCACCTTGTGCATAATTCTGCCCGTATTCAAAGATTTGAATTTAGTGGAAATACACAGTGCTTGTAGACACACAGAACAGACTGTAGTATACACACATCCGTCATCACAACAGCTACAATTTTTATTTCATCATAAATTAAAACCAACTATATATTAAAGTTTACAATTATTTATTTTCAAATAAAAAACAAAAAATAAAAATGATATATCATATAGATATATACATATGTGTCATTTTAATGCAAAGACAACGCTGTGCCAGTCATCACTATCATCCGGCACTGACTCCTGCACTGTAGCGGGTGCAAGAGATACGGACGGAAACAGGACTTGAAATGCCGGCATCTGTGTCGGAAGGCCCCTACTGTACATGGCCTCAGTGGCAGGCTGGGCTGGGGGGCAGGGGGGCATATGCCCCCCGGCCGATCCCATAGTTGACTACCTTGGGCTGGCTCACTGGGCCATCTGCCTTTTTTTTCCTTTAAAATAGGCTGCTGAGTCACGTCTTGCCCCTCGGGCTAAAGTTTACCAGCCCTCGCCTGGTCCACCTCACCCCTCCTCCATTCCACCTCTCAAGTCATAGCATAGTATCTAATGGGCAGCCCTCTAGGGGCATGGCCCCGACCCCTGTCACGACGTGGTCCCCTATCCCTCTGCCGGGGACAGACTTCTTGAAATGTCACAGTCAGTCGTGTCCCTTGCACGGTGGCTTAGTGGTCACCACTTCTGCCTCACTGCGCTGGGGTAATGAGTCCAATTCCCGACCACAGCCATATCTGTGTGGAGTTTGTATGGTCTCGTGTGGGTTTCCTCCGGGTGCTCCGGTTTCCTCCCACCCTCCAAAAACATACTGGTAGGTTAATTGGCTGCTATAAAAATTTACCCTAATCTCTCCCTCTCTGTCTGTCTGTATGTATGTTAGTGAATTAGACTGTAAGCTCCAATGGGGCAGGGACTGATGTCAATGAGTCCTCTGTACAGCGCTACGGAATTAATGGTGAAGATGATGATGATATGAATTACCTGCATACTGTCCCTTTATGGTCATGCACAGAACTGTTTCACGCAAGACAAGTTACGCAAATCGACGGACGTCTGAAAGCGAATCAGAGCCACAATGTTGCAGAGCAGTATTTGCTCCATCAGGAGAGATAAAACTACCCAGGGTAGGTCTATGGCCCTATCATACTGATTCTGCCCCTTATGAGGGGTGACTGCAGGCTATGTGTAACGTATATTAACAGCGTGTGGTTTGTGCTATACTGTGAGGGTTCTGATGCCAAATTGAGGACGGAAAGACATGTGTTTCTGTCTGCTGGTAATCAGTGACTCTGTGGTGCCGACCGGAGTGACTCACATAACCATTAGAAGACAGTTTTGGCAATCTGTTCCGCTTGTTGTAAAATACAAGTTCCTGTGGTCTCAGAAGACTTTCTTCTGAGAACAGTAAATCTCTGGGTTCGTGTGACACTGTAATTATCGCTAATGAGGGTGAGATGTGATGACAAATGTCAGATCTAGACAGCCCTCCCCATTTTGTTACAAGACTAATGTAAGGAGTGATAGGCAGTGCACTGTATATATATATATATATATATATATATATATATATACAGTGTAAACACAGCCAACTCTCTATATAATATCCCTGGATCTAGGGCAGAACATTATTCGCATGTGCCAATTGTCTCTAATATCCAGTCATCATCATTTATACAGCGCCACTAATTTCACAGCGCTGTACAGAGAACTCACAGGGCTTACAGTCTAAATTCCCTAATATACACACACACACAGACACACAGACACACATAGACAGACTAGGGTCAATCT
Organism: Mixophyes fleayi; assembly: GCF_038048845.1. Classification (NCBI taxonomy): domain Eukaryota; kingdom Metazoa; phylum Chordata; class Amphibia; order Anura; family Limnodynastidae; genus Mixophyes; species Mixophyes fleayi. The sequence goes on along the minus strand of NC_134404.1, from coordinate 17,897,521 downwards.
AATAGCAGTTTATTAACCTACTAGTATGTTTTTAGATTGTGGGAGGAAACCGGAGCACCCGGAGGAAACCCACGCAAACACGGGGAGAACATAAAAACTCCTCACAGATAAGGCCATGGTCGGGAATCGAACTCATGACCCCAGTGCTGTGAGGCAGAAGTGCTAACCACTGAACTACCGTACAGTCACAAGATTTAATGACTTTTATCCCCGTTATTTAATCTTGATAATAATTGATCATAAGCACAGTACAACTGCTATCCTCTTCTTAAAATTTTCTTATTTTCTCGGCATTATACAAGAATATTTATTGAAGAGGGGTATAAGAAATGTGAAAAGCACACTGTAATTAAAGTCAGTCAGCATGGCATGATGGGCATTGTAATACTTCAGAGCTCCGCCGAGAGAGTATGGCAATTTTAGTTTCACCGGCTCAGCAGCTAAGTGTCCCTGGAAAATATTTTGGTAACTAGGAAAGTTGACTAACCATTGATTGGTGTTGTGAAACCCAGCAGCACACTGCAATTTGCAGGGGTGACAGTGTGATGTGTTGTTACCAAATAACTAGGGATGAGCGCGCTCGGATTTCTGAAATCCGAGCCCACCCGAACGTTGCGGATCCGAGTCGGATCCGAGACAGATCCGGGTATTGGCGCCAAATTCAAAAGTGAAACTGAGGCTCTGACTCATAATCCCGTTGTCGGATCTCGCGATACTCGGATCCTATAAATTCCCCGCTAGTCGCCGCCATCTTCACTCGGGCATTGATCAGGGTAGAGGGAGGGTGTGTTAGGTGGTCCTCTGTGCTGTTTAGTTCTGTGCTGTTTAGTTCTGTGCTGTTTAGTTCTGTGCTGTTTAGTGCTGTGCTGTTTAGTGCTGTGCTGTGCTGTGCTGTGCTGTGTTCTGCAGTATCAGTCCAGTGGTGCTGTGTGCTGTGCTCTGTCCTTCTGAGGTCAGTGGTGCTGCTGGGTCCTGTGCTGTGTCCTGTTCAGTCCAGTGGTGCTGTGTCCTGTGCTCTGTGCTTCTAAGGGCATAGTTATTTCCCCAATATTCCCCTGTGTTTAAAAAAATAAAAAAAAGTTTTTTTTATAAAATACCAAAAACTACTTTAATATTTTTTAATTACCACAAAATTTTCACAACCAATCCTGCAGTATAAGCCCATTGGTACTGCAATATTACCAAGTTCACACATTCAGCAGTAAAAGTCCAGTGGTACTGCAATATTACAAAGTTTACACATTCTGCAGTATCAGTCCAGTGGTGCTGTGTCCTGTGCTCTGTCCTGCTGAGTTCCGTAGTGCTGCTGGGTCCTGTGCCGTGTCCTGTTCAGTCCAGTGGTGCTGTGTCCTGTGCTCTGTGCTTCTAAGGGCATAGTTATTTCCCCATTATTCCCAAGTTTGTAAAAAATAAAAAAAAAGTAAAAAAAAATAAAAAAATTAAAAAAAAAAAAAAATATATAATAATTATAACCAAATTTGCAAAACCAATCCAGCATTATAAGTCCATTGGTACTGCAATATTACCAAGTTCACACATTCAGCAGTAAAAGTCCAGTGGTACTGCAATATTACAAAGTTTACACATTCTGCAGTATCAGTCCAGTGGTGCTGTGTCCTGTGCTCTGTCCTGCTGAGTTCCGTAGTGCTGCTGGGTCCTGTGCCGTGTCCTGTTCAGTCCAGTGGTGCTGTGTCCTGTGCTCTGTGCTTCTAAGGGCATAGTTATTTCCCCATTATTCCCAAGTTTGTAAAAAATAAAAAAAAAGTAAAAAAAAATAAAAAATTAAAAAAAAAAAAAATATATATAATAATTATAACCAAATTTGCAAAACCAATCCAGCATTATAAGTCCATTGGTACTGCAATATTACCAAGTTCACACATTCAGCAGTAAAAGTCCAGTGGTACTGCAATATTACAAAGTTTACACATTCTGCAGTATCAGTCCAGTGGTGCTGTGTCCTGTGCTCTGTCCTGCTGAGTTCCGTAGTGCTGCTGGGTCCTGTGCCGTGTCCTGTTCAGTCCAGTGGTGCTGTGTCCTGTGCTCTGTGCTTCTAAGGGCATAGTTATTTCCCCATTATTCCCAAGTTTGTAAAAAATAAAAAAAAAGTAAAAAAAAATAAAAAATTTAAAAAAAAAAAAATATATATAATAATTATAACCAAATTTGCAAAACCAATCCAGCATTATAAGTCCATTGGTACTGCAATATTACCAAGTTCACACATTCTGCAGTATCTTGTGCTACATATAATGGAGACCAAAAATTTGGAGGATAAAGTAGGGAAAGATCAAGACCCACTTCCTCCTAATGCTGAAGCTGCTGCCACTAGTCATGACATAGACGATGAAATGCCATCAACGTCGTCTTCCAAGCCCGATGCCCAATCTCGTAGTACCGGGCATGTAAAATCCAAAAAGCCCAAGTTAAGAAAAAGTAGCAAAAAGAGAAACTTAAAATCATCTGAGGAGAAACGTAAAGTTGCCAATATGCCATTTACGACACGGAGTGGCAAGGAACGGCTTAGGCCCTGGCCCGTGTTCATGACTAGTGGTTCAGCTTCACCCACGGATCTTAGCCCTCCTCCTCCTCCCCCCCCCTACAAAAAATTGAAGAGAGTTATGCTGTCAGCAACAAAACAGCAAACAACTCTGCCTTCTAAAGAGAAATTATCACAAATCCCCAAGGCGAGTCCAAGCGTGTTGGTGGTTGTCAAGCCTGACCTTCCCATCACTGTACGGGAAGAGGTGGCTCGGGAGGAGGCTATTGATGATGTAGCTGGCGCTGTGGAGGAACTTGATGATGAGGATGGTGATGTGGTTATTGTAAATGAGGCACCAGGGGGGGAAACAGCTGATGTCCATGGGATGAAAAAGCCCATCGTCATGCCTGGTCAGAAGACCAAAAAATGCACCTCTTCGGTCTGGAGTTATTTTTATCCAAATCCAGACAACCAATGTATGGCAATATGTAGCTTATGTAAAGCTCAAATAAGCAGGGGTAAGGATCTTGCCCACCTAGGAACATCCTCCCTTATACGTCACCTGAATAACCTTCATAGTTCAGTGGTTAGTTCAGGAACTGGGGCTAGGACCCTCATCGGTACAGGGACACCTAAATCCCGTGGTCCAGTTGGATACACACCAGCAACACCCTCCTCGTCAACTTCCTCCACAATCTCCATCAGATTCAGTCCTGCAGCCCAAGTCACCAGCCAGACTGAGTCCTCCTCAATACGGGATTCATCCGAGGAATCCTGCAGCGGTACGCCTACTACTGCCACTGCTGCTGTTGCTGCTGTTAGTCGGTCATCTTCCCAGAGGGGAAGTCGTAAGACCGCTAAGTCTTTCACCAAACAATTGACCGTCCAACAGTCGTTTGCCATGACCACCAAATACGATAGTAGTCACCCTATTGCAAAGCGTATAACTGCGGCTGTAACTGCAATGTTGGTGTTAGACGTGCGCCCGGTGTCCGCCATCAGTGGAGTGGGATTTAGAGGGTTGATGGAGGTATTGTGTCCCCGGTACCAAATCCCCTCGAGATTCCACTTCACTAGGCAGGCGATACCAAAAATGTACAGAGAAGTACGATCAAGTGTCCTCAGTGCTCTTAAAAATGCGGTTGTACCCACTGTCCACTTAACCACGGACATGTGGACAAGTGGTTCTGGGCAAACGAAGGACTATATGACTGTGACAGCCCACTGGGTAGATGCATCCCCTTCCGCAGCAACAGCAACAGCTGCATCAGTAGCAGCATCTACAAAATGGCTGCTCATGCAAAGGCAGGCAACATTGTGCATTACAGGCTTTAATAAGAGGCACAACGCTGCCAACATATTAGAGAAAATGAGGGAAATTATCTCCCAGTGGCTTACCCCACTTAGACTCTCATGGGGATTTGTGGTGTCAGACAATGCCAGTAACATTGTGCGGGCATTAAATATGGGCAATTTCCAGCACGTCCCATGTTTTGCCCACACCATTAATTTGGTGGTGCAGCATTACCTCAAGAGTGACAGGGGTGTGCAGGAGATGCTTGCGGTGGCCCGCAAAATTGCTGGACACTTTCGGCATTCAGCCAGTGCCTACCGCAGACTAGAGGCACATCAGAAAAGCTTGAACCTGCCCTGCCATCACCTCAAACAAGAGGTTGTGACGCGCTGGAACTCCACCCTCTATATGCTGCAGAGGATGGAGGAGCAGCAAAAGGCCATTCAGGCCTACACAGCCACCTACGACATAGGCAAAGGAGTGGGGATGCGCCTGAGTCAAGCGCAGTGGAGACTGATTTCCGTGTTGTGCAAGGTTCTGCAGCCATTTGAACTTGCCACACGAGAAGTCAGTTCCGACACTGCCAGCTTGAGTCAGGTCATTCCCCTGATCAGGCTGTTGCAGAAGCAGCTGGAGAAAGTGAGGGAGGAGCTGGTAAGCCATTGCGATTACAGCAAGCATGTAGCTCTTGTGGATGTAGCCCTTCGTACGCTTTGCCAGGATCCGAGGGTGGTCACTCTTTTAAAGTCAGAGGAATACATTCTGGCCACCGTGCTCGATCCTCGGTTTAAAGCGTATGTTGTGTCTCTGTTTCCGGCGGACACAAATCTACAGCGGTGCAAAGACCTGCTGGTCAGGAGATTGTCCTCTGAAGAGGACCGTGACATGCCAACAGCTCCACCCTCATTTTCTTCCACATCTATGGCTGCGAGGAAAAAGCTCAGTTTTCCCAAAAGAGGCACTGGCGGGGATGCTGATAACATCTGGTCCGGACTGAAGGACCTGCCAACCATTGCAGACATGTCTACTCTCGCTGCATTGGATGCTGTCACAATAGAAAAAATTGTGGATGATTACTTTGCTGACACCATCCAAGTAGACATGTCAGACAGTCCATATTGTTACTGGCAGGAAAAAAAGGCAGTTTGGAAGCCCCTGTACAAACTGGCTCTATTTTACCTGAGTTGTCCCCCCTCCAGTGTGTACTCGGAAAGAGTTTTTAGTGCAGCGGGGAACCTGGTCAGTGAGCGGCGAAGGAGGTTGCTTCCTCACAACGTTGAAAAAATGATGTTTATAAAAATGAATAATCAATTCCTCAATGAAGTACAGCACTGCCCTCCAGATACTACAGAGGGACCTGTGGTTGTGGAGTCCAGCGGGGACGAATTGATAATGTGTGATGAGGAGGAAGTAGACACTGTAGGGGGAGAGGAATCAGAGGTTGAGGATGAGGACGACATCTTGCCTCAGTAGAGCCTGTTTAGTCTGTACAGGGAGAGATGAATAGCTTTTTTGGTGTGGGGGCCCAAACAAACCAATCATTTCAGTCAAAGTTGTTTGGTAGGCCCTGTCGCTGAAATGATTGGTTTGTTAAAGTGTGCATGTCCTATTTCAACAGCAGACCTCTCAACTGCAGCTCATCCCTCCTCTGCGGGGATAATGTCTCCTGTGCTCTGACACGTCACTCTGTGTACTCTCAGCCTCAGGATCTGACACTACAGCTACCATGCCTCTTGTAGCAGCCCTCACTCCAGGGCCTCTTCCATGTGCAGTGTCCCCCTCTCTCTTGGGTTCACTATAGTGGCATGGAGTTCTCCCCCTCATCCAGGGCACACATTCCTTGCCCTGGCTCAGTCACCACGCTCAGACTTCCAGGCAATGCTGGGGGAGCCTGGGAGCTTCCACCCCAGGTCCCCAGCTACAACTCTCCTCTCCTGTGTCTTCTCTCTCTTTCTGACACTTGAAAGATCGTGCCTTTAAATGAAAAAGTCAGTCTTGATTGCACGACTATGTGCAAGTGCAACAGGGACATTTTTTTGGGTTTACAAAGTCAAACAGTAACACTACGACCCTGTCTGTCTGGGGTCTGTCAATGACGAATTGTCTGGAGCATGTTTTGAGGAGGTATTGTGGCCCCGGTATCAAATTGGGTACCGGGGCCACCCCACTATGCAGTCCAGATACTTGTTTGGTGGAATTCCGACACGTGGAGGGTTTTTTAATTATATTGTGGCCTCGGTACCAAATTGTGTACCGGGGCCACCACACTACGCAGTCAAGATACTTGTTTGGTGGAATTCAGACCAGTTGAGGGTTTTATTATTATATTGTGTGGACCACTCTATCTATACCACACTACAACTCTATACCACTCTATTTCCTACTTTAATTCTATTTAATTCTATTTCCTACTTTAATTCTATTACTAATTAATTACCATAAAGAGGAACCAAAAAAACCAATTTTACCAAAAGTATAATATGACTTAGACTTACAAACACTACACTTGAAAGATCGTGCCTTTAAATGAAAAAGTCAGTCTTGATTGCACGACTATGTGCAAGTGCAACAGGGACATTTTTTTGGGTTTACAAAGTCAAACAATAACACTACGACCCTGTCTGTCTGGGGTCTGTCAATGACGAATTGTCTGGAGCATGTTTTGAGGAGGTATTGTGGCCCCGGTATCAAATTGGGTACCGGGGCCACCCCACTATGCAGTCCAGATACTTGTTTGGTGGAATTCCGACACGTGGAGGGTTTTTTAATTATATTGTGGCCTCGGTACCAAATTGTGTACCGGGGCCACCACACTACGCAGTCAAGATACTTGTTTGGTGGAATTCAGACCAGTTGAGGGTTTTATTATTATATTGTGTGGACCACTCTATCTATACCACACTACAACTCTATACCACTCTATTTCCTACTTTAATTCTATTTAATTCTATTTCCTACTTTAATTCTATTACTAATTAATTAACATAAAGAGGAACCAAAAAAACCAATTTTACCAAAAGTATAATATGACTTAGACTTACAAACACTACACTTGAAAGATCGTGCCTTTAAATGAAAAAGTAAGTCTTCATTGCACGACTATGTGCAACAGGGACAGTTTTTTTCTTTACAAAGTCAACTAATAACACTTGGACCCTGTCTGTCTTTAACATACTTAATGGGATCTCAATGACGAATTGTCTGTAGCATGTTTGGAGGAGGTATTGTGGCCCCGGTATCAAGTTGGGTACCGGGGCCACCCCACTACGCAGTCCAGATACTTGTTTGGTGGAATTCTGACACGTGGAGGGTGTATTTATTTTATTGTGGCCCCGGTATCAAGTTGGGTACCGGGGCCACCCCACTACGCAGTCCAGATACTTGTTTGGTGGAATTCTGACACGTGGAGGGTGTATTTATTTTATTGTGGCCCCGGTATCAAGTTGGGTACCGGGGCCACCCCACTACGCAGTCCAGATACTTGTTTGGTGGAATTCTGACACGTGGAGGGTGTATTTATTTTATTGTGGCCCCGGTATCAAGTTGGGTACCGGGGCCACCCCACTACGCAGTCCAGATACTTGTTTGGTGGAATTCTGACACGTGGAGGGTGTATTTATTTTATTGTGGCCCCGGTATCAAGTTGGGTACCGGGGCCACCCCACTACGCAGTCCAGATACTTGTTTGGTGGAATTCTGACACGTGGAGGGTGTATTTATTTTATTGTGGCCCCGGTATCAAGTTGGGTACCGGGGCCACCCCACTACGCAGTCCAGATACTTGTTTGGTGGAATTCTGACACGTGGAGGGTGTATTTATTTTATTGTGGCCCCGGTACCAAATTGTGTACCGGGGCCACCACACTACGCAGTCAAGATAGATAGATGCGTATCATAGATAAAGTACATTCAGTGGTGTGGGGCAAATTGAAAAATATTCAAAATGCACTGACATTATCAAAAACAAGAGGTTGTCACATGCTAAAACTCCAACATGTATATGATGGAGAGGATGGAGGAGCAGCCGTATGTGTAGTGTAATGCAGACCTGTTGAAGGTTTTTTATATATTTTATTGTGGTGCCCAGTGCCCACTCCTCTACGCAGTCCAGGTACATTTATTGGTGCGAATCAAACAAGTTGATGGTTTTCTTATTATATATATTGTGGTGACCCACTCCTCTACGCAGTCCAGGTACATTTATTGGTGCGAATCAAACAAGTTGATGGTTTTCTTATTATATATATTGTGGTGACCCACTCCTCTACGCAGTCCAGGTACATTTATTGGTGCGATTCATAAAAGTTCAGGGTTTTTAAGATATTGTGGTGACCCACTCCTCTACGCAGTCCAGGTACATTTATTGGTGCGATTCATAAAAGTTCAGGGTTTTTAATATATTGTGGTGACCCACTCCTCTACGCAGTCCAGGTACATTTATTGGTGCGAATCAAACAAGTTGATGGTTTTCTTATTATATATATTGTGGTGACCCACTCCTCTACGCAGTCCAGGTACATTTATTGGTGCGATTCATAAAAGTTCAGGGTTTTTAAGATATTGTGGTGACCCACTCCTCTACGCAGTCCAGGTACATTTATTGGTGCGAATCAAACAAGTTGATGGTTTTCTTATTATATATATTGTGGTGACCCACTCCTCTACGCAGTCCAGGTACATTTATTGGTGCGATTCATAAAAGTTCAGGGTTTTTAATATATTGTGGTGACCCACTCCTCTACGCAGTCCAGGTACATTTATTGGTGCGAATCAAACCAGTTGATGGTTTTCTTATTATATATATTGTGGTGACCCACTCCTCTACGCAGTCCAGGTACATTTATTGGTGCGATTCATAAAAGTTCAGGGTTTTTAATATATTGTGGTGACCCACTCCTCTACGCAGTCCAGGTACAATTATTGGTGCGAATCATAAAAGTTCAGGGTTTTTAATATATATTGTGGTGACCCACTCCTCTACGCAGTCCAGAAAGATACCTTGTTGCAACGTTTTGGACTAATAACTATATTGTGAGGTGTTCAGAATACACTGTAAATTAGTGGAAATGCTTGTTATTGAATGTTATTGAGGTTAATAATAGCCTAGGAGTGAAAATAAGCCCAAAAACTTGATTTTTAAACTTTTTATGTTTTTTTCAAAAAAAATCCGAATCCAATACCTTAAATCCGAACCGAGACCTTTCGTCAAGTGTTTTGCGAGACAAATCCGAACCTCAAAAATAACGAAAATCCGGATCCAAAACACAAAACACGAGACCTCAAAAGTCGCCGGTGCACATCCCTAGTTTTGGATCATATTCCATTTAATTGCTCCCAGCATCATATGCCTCTAAGTTTACATTGGAAACCTTGGTAACAATGGCAACATGACTGAATGAGAACATTTTTTTTGCAATTATGGACCTGTGCATATCGTTGTTCTTTGTGCATCAAAATCCCAAGGATAGAGCAGATACAGTTAATAAATTAGACGGACAGGATGAAACTATCTAATTATAAGAAACTAAGGAAGGTTTTCAAACCTCCATCTCAGAACTAATCAATAATAGACTATGAATTGAAAGAGATGGGTTCACCAGGATATCACCCTAGGTGTCACCTGGAGGGCCACAATACTGGGTATAGGGGGGAGTGTAAGGATCAGGAACTGCAACAAGGACACTTTACATGAACTGGAGCACTCTGGAAGGACAAAACGCATACAACGACTGCACATGCAATGCTCCTTCTTCACGTGTCTAGATGGACAACATAAAAGACAGTAGCTTTCCGTTTGGGAGCCAGACATCATGTGGACGCAAGCTGTGGAGTCACCCACTGTCGACTGGGACTGAAGCTTGTACCTCTGTGGAGGAGCCAAGTTGTGGCTTTTCCCTCACTTAGCTCAGTGGTGCCAGCATCGCTATTACACTGATTAGACAACAAGGTGGCTTAGTGGTTAGCACTTCTGCCTCACAGCACTGGGGTCATGAGTTCAATTCCCGACCATGGCCTTATCTGTGTAGAGTTTGTTTGTTCTCCCCGTGTTTGCGTGGAATTCTTCCCGCGCTCCAAAAACCTACTGTTAGGTTACCTGGCTGCTGACAAATTGACTTTAGTCTTTGGGTGTGGGCGGTAGGGAATTTAGACTGTAAGCTCCAATGGGGCAGGGACTGATGTAAGTGGCAAATATTCTCTGTACAGCGCTGCTATAAAAATAAATGGTGATGATGATGAAGATGATCGTTTCAACCATCTTTTCCATCGAGGACTCGTCGAACTTGCAATGATCCTTATTATAAAACCCTCCTGCATTACTAACGTCTCCCGCAAGATATAATTCATATTTCCAGACACAATAAAAGTATTTAAAGGGAACTGGCTGTTTATATTATGTCTGTAGCCAACAGATGTCTTGCATTTAAAGTAAGACAACGATGATATACTGTGCATGTTGTGTGTGTATTGTATAGTTCAAGCACATTTTGCTTTAGTTAGATGTTCATCTTATAACCTTTTACAAAAGAAAAAAGTACAATGGAACAATCGGTGCGCGTTTGGCCTCAGCAATGAATGGCAATAAAATAATACATTTACAAATGCCGTTCACCAGAACAATGACTCTGCGCTGAATGTGTTTATCTCTAATTGTTATGTATGGCCGGCGGAGGAATCTGTGGTAGAGACTTGGAACTCCGTCTTCTATGAATCATTTCTTCCACATTCGCCACAAATGTTACTAAACTGTTTATGTGAAATTGAGGCAGTAAAGATTATGTTATGGGGGTCAGCGCTCAAACAAAACACAATAGATGCATTAGGGGGAAGTGAATACGAGATGTGCTGCATTAGATGTACCATTGTCTCTGAATGCTAAAACCCCCACAATTATCTCATATCTCATGTTCACATTGGAGTTTAAACTTTTATTATTATTATTATTATTATTATTATTATTAATTATAATTTATTTATTTATTTATAAGGCTCCACAGATTCCGTAACACCGGATATAGAAACAAGTAACAAATAGCTGAGGTAATACCCATAAGTAGCACAGATGAGTAACGCTATGGGGACTCGCACAGAGGGCAGCAAAAGACGTGACAGGACGTAGGATGGAGTCAGACAGTGGACATACGTGGGACAATAGGTAGAGAGGACCAAGCCACAAGACCTTACATTCTACAGGGAGGGGTGGTGAGAGACAGTAGGACCAACTGGGAGAAAATGGAGAAGGCAGGTGAGGAAGAGGAGGTGATGGATGGAATGGTTAGGAGGTGGTAGGATAGGCGAGCTTGAAAAGGAGAGTTTTGAGTGAGCGTTTGAAGGACTGAAGGTTGGGGGGGAGTCGAGTCAGACGGGGTAGGGAGTTCCAAAGATTGGGGGCAGCACGGCAGAAGTCTTAGAGGTGAGCATGAGAGGAGGTAATGAGAGGTGAAGGTCAGAGGCGTAGGGGAGTGGTCGGGTAGGTATGTATCTCGAAACAAGGGCTTTGTAAGTGAGGGTAAGGAACTTGAACTGAATTCTGAAGTGAATAGGGAGCCAAAGAAGGGACTTACGTAAAGGAGTAGTGGAAAAAGTGTGGCAGGAGAGGAAGATGAGCCTAGCCGCAGCATTCTATACGGATTGAAGGTCAGAAAAGTGGGAGGCTGGGACCTCTGTGAGAAGGAAGTTGCAATAGTCGAGACAAGAAATGATGAGTGAATGGACCAGGACTCTGGTTGCTTTCTGAGAGAGGAAGAGACAGATTTTCATGAAGTTATGGATGAGGAAGTTGCAGGATTTGGTGAGGGTCTGGATATGAGGGGTAAAGCTGAAGGCAGTTGAGGGTGACGCCAAGGCAGCAGACTTTGGTGACAGGAGAGAGAGTTATGTTGTCAACCAAGAGGGAGATATTGGGTGGGAAAAACATTGGCAGTAAGAAAGATGAGGAGCTCGGATTTGGAGATGTTGAGTTTGAGGAAGCGCTGTGACATCCAGGTAGATACCTGGGTTAGGAATGCAGGAAAGAGGTCATGGGAGGAAAGTTAGATCTGTGTGTCATCAAAATAGAGGTGGTATTGGAGGCCAAATGTTTAAAAAAGTTCACAAAGAGAGGTGGTGTAGAGAGAGAAGAGCAGAGGGCCAAGGACAGAGTTTGGGACTCCAAAAGAAAGAGGAAGAGTCAGAAACAGACACGCTAAAAGAGCGGCCAGAGCGGAAGGAGGCAAGCCAGGAGAGAGCTGTTTTGGGAAGACCTCAGGAGTGCAGGCTGGCGAGGAGAAGAGAATGATCGATGGTGTCAAAAGCAGCAGAGAGGTCGAGGAGTACGAGAAGGGAGCAGTGACGTTTGGACTTAGCTGAGAGGAAGTCGTTTGTTACTTTAGGGAGGACAGTTTCAGTAGAGTGGAGGGGAGGGAAGCCAGACTGGAGAGGGTCAGGAAGAGAGTGGGAAGAGAGAAAGGTGGACAGACGATTGAAGACAAGTTGTTAGAGAATTTTAGAATCAAAGGGAAGCAGAGATACTTGGCAATAGTTGGAGAGAGAGGATGATTCAAGGAGGGTTTCTTGAGAATAAGGTAGATGAGAGCATGCCTGAAGGCTGAGGGGAAGGTACCAGTGGAGAGAGAGATATTAAAGAGGTGAGCAAAGTGATGACAGGCAGTGGGAGAGAGGGAGCGGGGGAACTTGTACGGGATAGGGTCAAGAGGGCAGGTTGTAGAAGAAGAGGAGGAGAGAAGAGAGAGAATCTCAGGTACAGTTACAGGAGGGTAGGAGCCAAGGGTGGCAGAGTGATTGATAGAGAGGACAGTTGGAGGGTGGCAAGTCTGGGGAGAACATATATCATTGTGGATAGAGTCAATTTTGTCTGTGAAGAAGGTGGCAAATTCAAGAGCGGTGATGGATGAGGGGGAGGAGGTGGGGGAGTACACAATAGAGAATTAATGGTAGTGAAGAGGCGTCAGGGCTTGTTGGACAGGGAGGAGACGAGGGATGTTAAATTGGTTTGTTTAGCAAGAGAGAGGGCAGAATAGTAGGAGGAAGGGATGAAACCAAAGTGGATGAAGTCAGCGATATAGCGAGATTTTCTCCATAGGCGTTCATAGGAGCAGGAGCCCTATAATACACACCCCAAATGTATTAAAATACGCAACAAGTCCCAGAAGCAAAGACCCAGTAATACACTATTGCAGTTCTCTTAACCCTTTCATGAATGGGTGTATTTCATACATTGCTGAACAGATCACATTTCCCAGTCCTGCTATGTGTTGGTTAAACAATGTTGTAATTTTAAGACATTTACATTCCCCCAATACTGACTGGTGTAAGGGGACAGTATACAGACTGGTTCTAGGATTGCTGCAGGACAATGTCCTGGCTCAGTGAGTAGGAGCCCTATAGAATGTGCTATGTGGGATTCTACAATCTCTAACAATACAGAACCTGGTAAATAGTGATGAGGCCGCAGTCTGCTCCTACCTTAGCTATAAGGAGTACGTGTGCGCTGGTTTGACAAAAGCACTTTATGAAGGCGAATTCCCCAACGCTGAGATCATTCGTTCAGCTCATAGACTGGGATGGAGTTTTCTTAAGAAAAGGCAGAGAACAAAAAAATGGAAGTTGTTTAAAGACAATTTAAATAAATACATTTACCAACGTATTCCTGAGGGGAAAAGTACAAAGGAATAAAATCAAAACCAACGAGGCTTCAAGTAACAACGGTTAGAGATGCAAAGAATAACTTCACTTTGTTACAGCTATAAGGACGGCAACAGGAGTGGAATCAGATTGAGTAAAATAAAACATGAACTGCAGGTTACTAAAGAGGACAAAACCAATCCAAAAAAATGTTTGGGTATATTAATAGTAAAGAGGCAAGGACTAAACATATTCCAAAAATTGGAATAACGATTTGGTGACAATAAGAAGGAAAAGTTATTAAAAGACAACAAAACCCTTAAAATGAAACATTTTCACATATTAGTCATTATTATGGTAATAACATATAGTTTAGCTATTCCATTGCAGCTTTGACCAAAATTAAAGTATTATCTCCCCACCCTATTACATTTGAAGGACATTGTCCTGATGGCATTAATATAATAGAGGTAAAAAAAAAACATGTCTGCAGACATTTGCGTTTCTGTCACATCACTGTTCCCACCCCTTTGTATGAATCAACCAATCTATGCAGTCTCTCAAACAAGTTTACAAAGCTGTCAGTTCAACTCTGCCTGTTTAGTCAGAGAAAAACCTCCCCCCTAACCTGACAAACTGCTGCAGAGAACATGATGGAGATATAAGCACTCCCGTTATGTCATATATATATTTCAACTCGGTATTATACAGCTTTTGCCGTGTATTAATGTCAAATCCTGACTTTGCCTGTTCTTCAAATATTTTTTTTTCTAATAATAATAACGAAACATATTTAATGTGCTGCTGTGGCTGACAGGGGTGCAGAACGAGTCTGAGAAGAAGTAATTTCCGACAAGAGTTAGACCAACATGTTAATCACGACATACAGGAAATACAGACTTTTTGAAAACCTGACATACAAGAATTGCGAGAACGGAACATACCGACACAGAGATTTACGTCACTTTCAAGGGCGACAGTTGCATTGCTGCTATTAAGGGGGCAATGCGAGGCTGTGTAATGTTTTTTAGGAAGGGTTGTACATTCTAAAACCAGCGGGAGATCCTAGTTATGTCCGATTTATTTACACTACAGAAGAGAGGATTATAATGTACAAATATATTAATGGCCCATACCAAAATTTCTATGGCAACCAGTTCAGTTACAGTTCCCCACAGGGGACACAAGGATACTCTGTGCAGCTGGAAGAAAATAGAGTAATCTCCAGCTAAGGAAAGGGTTCTCTACTGTAAGAGCTGTGAAACTGTGGAATGCTCTAACACAAAAGCTGACATTCGCTAACACTGTAGATAAATATAAGAAAGGATTGGACATATATATGCAAAATGTGCAGTCAGATTTGGGAGAGGTGTCACCTCCTGGTGTAAAAATAGAGCTGCCGAGTATTTGCGTGCTACATGCAGAAGCAGGAAGTATTTTCCCTGCATGTACAGAAATAGGATCCCCCCCCTTCACTTTGCATGACAACATGGTTAGTCTCGGTATAAATCTGCATGTATTAGCTGGTTTGGCTCCTAAGTCAAAAAGAAGCTCAATGTTGTTATTATTATTATTAATTTTTATTTATAGGGCGCCACTAGGTGTCCGCGGCGCCGTACAGGGACAAACAAAATTACAATACGAGGTGAGACAGCACAGTACAGTAAACAATAATCACAGTAACTCAGTGAGCTCAAGGTACAGCTAGCGGGGCGGGGAGAGGGGGATGTCTGCCAACAACGGCCCCAAGGAGGGGGGGGCACGTATGAGAGGTAGACCCCCAGGGGGAAGAGGAAGGAGCGAGAGGGGACGGGAGAAGAGGGTCCTCAAGGAGGAAGGCAGGGAAGCTGGCGAGCAGAGTTAAAAGTGGAGAAGACAGGAGGAGAGAAGACCCTGCTCAAAGGAGCGTACAATCTAAGGGGTGGGGTAGACTGACAGAGAGACACAGGGGAGGGAGGGAGGGAAGGAGGAATGGATAAGGGGAGTGGAATGAAGGGAGTGAAGGCTAGGGGAAGGGGAATGAAGAGGAAGAGTCAGAAGAACAGGTAGGAAGTTAAGTGGGAGACTGGAAAGTTTTAAGAAAAAGGTGGGTTTTTAAACACCGTTTGAAGCTGGACAGATTGGGGGACGTTCTGATGGTGGGAGGGAGCTTGTTCCAGTGGAGAGGGGCAGCGCGGGCGAAGTCTTGGATACGCGCGTGGGAAGAGGTGATCAGGGGGGAAGAGAGGCGACGGTCATTGGCAGATCAGAGAGGGCGGGATGGAGCGTGAATAGTTAGGAGGGAGGAGATGTAGGGTGCAGTGGAGTTGGTGAGGGCCTTGTATGTAAGAGTGAGGAGCTTGAACAGGATTCTGTAGGGTAAGGGGAGTTGTAACTACAGGTGCAGAAAACAGCGGTATATTTATTTAATGCGGCAAAACATTATCCGCTCCAATATTTTGTAGACTATTGCTGTGGTAATAATAACAAACTCCAGACAGATAAGGTCATGGTCGGGAATCAAACTCATGTCCTCAGTGCTGTAAGAACAATTGTTCTGTACATTAATAACAATACCACAAGCTCTAACTAGAGCAATCTCCCAACAGGGGCAAACGCAGGATTTGTAGAGGGGGGTTTCCACACCACGACGCCAGTGGGCGTGACCAGCATGCATGGGGGCGTGGCTATAATTTTAGACAGTGCTTGGCTGCTCTCCAACTCTTCCTATCCCCATAATATACATGGGCAATGCTGTGTGCACTACTGTTAGGTGCACACAGCTCTCCCTTTTCAAGCAGAGCTATGTGAAGCGGGGGCAGGGTCCAGCCACCTCAATTATACAGTGCTCCAGGCTTAAAAGGGGGTTTCCAGACACTAGGAAACCCCCCCCCCCTTCCCCCTTGATTTGCCTATGTCCAATTATTGTGCCGCTGAGCTGTACTCATGGCCTTATGGATATATTGAGCATGTATTGATATATTATTGATTGATAGAGAGACTTCCATATCACATTAGTGGAATATATTCTCTTTTTATAAAGTATATTTTAGGATATTGCTGGACATAGTTTAAATAAATCTGCTCATATTATTTCATGGCTTTCGTCAGAATTCCATTTATGTCTCTATTTCCATCACTGTATTCCTGACCTCAGCCCACCCCAAGAAGATGGAACCAGTACAAAGAGCTCCCTGTCTATACCTCTTAACTGGAGCTATAATGGTGAGAAGATGATCACACATCAATCAGACTGACAGCAGAGATCTGGGAAGGGATCCTCTGTAAGAGAGAGCAAACAATGGACCTGTACTAAAATCTCTACAAGCAGACTTCCCAGCACCATGATAGAAACTAACAACAAGGCTATTCTGTACAATTATCCCTTATTTACATTAGATAAATATAAAGGGAAATTACATATACAGCATTAGAGACCATTTAAAGGGTTTAATTCGCATACAGTACTTGAATCATAGAGGTGGTTTTGTCATCAGGATTTTCGGCTTAAGGACAGAACTCATAATAGTGGAAAATAGCATTGACGTTATATCATTTGACAGAATCCCAAATAAAGTGAATATTTTAGCATGTGCTAAGACACTCACTAGCTGGATTTATTGACTGGCGACTAATACTAAACTGACATCTAACCGATATAATGAAAATTCCTGACTGGTTTTTTTTTTTATACTCTGCTTCTGCAAAGGGAAAAAGTATCTGTTTGTCAGTGGGGAGGGGGTTTGCAAAAAAAAAAAAAATAATCTCTGGTAGTGGGAGTTTATGAAGGGAAAACAGCTGCTTTCTACCAGCATTCGCCTTATGTCTCTATAGATCATTAGTTAAACATATGGGACAGAGGGAATTCTACTGGAAAAATGGCATTTATCTGTATACTTTCATTTCATTAAAAATAAGATTAGGAGCTGTCAGACTGGTCCGGCACAGGCAGCTTGGCGTTCTGCAACTGAACTACAAGTACCAGCATGTGGGTGTGTTGGAACTTGTAAATCCACAACAGCTGAGAACCAATAAATTAAACCATTGTTTAAGTGTTTCATCTTCTGCCTGGCAACAGCATGTGATTGGTCGAAGCGAAGGAGAGTGTGTACAGGGGGCAGTGTGTGAGCATATACTGCCATAATGTGCAGAACCTTATATTATATAATATACAGTCTCCTGGCTCCATCTCAGTGTATTACCTTTACCCGGGTAGAAAAAAAAAAAACATTATGGTTTTTACAGAATTTTTCCACCTCTTAACTCAACCTCTATCCTGCCTAAATCAGGACAGTTGGTCGTATGAAGTATTCTGGAGCTGTGCGCATGGCAATGAAGGTGTTTGGAGGGGAGGAGAGGAGAGAACGGGGCAGACTAGCGTTTCCAAAAGCTAGGCGCACCCCATCTTGGTGTGACCACTCCCCCTTTTTGATGTGACCACTCCCCCATGTTGATGTGACCACTCCCCCATCTTGATGTGACCACTCCCCGATGTTGATGTGACCACTCCCCCATCTTGGTGTGACCACTCCCCCATCTTGATGTGACCACTCCCCCATCTTCATGTAGCCACGCCCCAGGCCCGATGCCGCCTACACAAATGTTGGGAGGTGTGCTTTATTTATTATAGTGGAAGTTGTTTTACTACTGCGCTGTGGTATCATATACTGGCCGGTAACATAACGCAGCTCATGTCATCAAGCCCCGCCCTCCCCTCCTCTGCGAATTTTAACTGAGCAGCGGCCTGATGGCCAATTTGAGTCATCATAAGCACAAACCCGCCCACTTAATGGATGTAAATGAGTATTTAAATACCATATACAGGGGCTGTATGGCAAACTTTAGCCCCGGGGAACAAGACTCAGCAGCCTATTTTAAATGGAAAAAAAAAATTCAGGTGGCCCAGTGACCCAGCCCAAAGTAGCCCACTACGGGACCAGCCCGGGGGGGGCATGTGCCCCCCTGCCCCCCAGCCCAGCCTGCCCCTGACCATATGCTGTCCTGCACTGTTCTGTGTTGCTGCAGAAAACTCTAATACATATTCATGGCTGTCAACTGTCCCAAATTTTAGTCCCAGTTTTCAAAAGATTTGCTCACGAAATTGTCCCTAATTTTCAGCGTTGATCGGCTCCACAATAAATTTCCTTTTTTTCAGCATGTTAGATGCATTTATTACCGTCTGTCCTTTAGAAGTTAATATTTACTGAAAAAAAGTGTTTAATATGCAAAGAAGTCCAGTATCATCACCTCCAGTAATCAGGACATGATGGCGACTGTCCTATCTACATCAGGGAAGCCGGGTCCATATGGTATATCTATATTATGGTCCATATGGTGTATCTATAGCCCCCGTCCATATGGTATATCTATATTATGGTCCATATGGTGTATCTATAGCCCCCGTCCATATGGTATATCTGTAGTCCCCGTCCATATGGTGTATCTATAGCCCCCGTCCATATGGTGTATCTGTAGCCCCCGTCCATATGGTATATCTGTAGTCCCCGTCCATATGGTGTATCTATAGCCCCCGTCCATATGGTATATCTGTAGTCCCCGTCCATATGGTACATCTATAGCCCCCGTCCATATGGTATATCTATAGCCCCCGACCATATGATATATCTATAGCCCCCGTCCATATGGTATATCTATAGCCCCGTCCATATGGTACATCTATAGCCCCCATTCATACTGCCATAACATCATCATTAACCTGGAAACGTCTGTCACTTCTCTGCTGATTATTCACTATTATTATTAACTATTATACGTGACATGTTGTTCAACACGATGCAATACAGGTATTACATTGGTTTTACAACACGTATAAATCAGAGATACAGTAGGAAACAGGAAAGATGTTTCAGCAGCTTAATAATCTTCTGATACCTAGTAAAGCAATAACTGAAGATTAACTGCAAGATGCAGCTTTAACGTTCGGCTGCTGACATCAGTTAGGTAGCTGCTAAATTTTAAAGGGAAATAGTCGACAGAGCTTACACTCTAAGTACATAAGTACATGAACCGTTTCTTACACATATATGCTATTATGTATTTAAATAACTTTACAGTAATACATATATATATATATATATATATATATATATATATATATATATATATATATATATATGCACATTTATCTGTCAACATTTATCCAGCAAAATCAGGCCACAAATAAACCCCCACCTCCAATTCGCACATACCCCTGCCAAAATTGCGCCCCCACTTTCTGACCAAACAACTCTGATTTCTGCCAAAATTTTCCTTTTCAGATCGGCGAATCTTTACTGCGCCACTGATAAAGGTATAATATAGTTATTATAATCAGAGAATATTTTCAGGAGAAAGTATTGTAATATTATAGGAAACTAGGCAGCAGCAGGTGTTGGTGTCACTTTGAACAATATCTGTGGTGTGTTTGCCCCCTGTGACACAAGGCTTGAGCCAGGAATACACTCGTGTTAAAGATCCTTTAATTTGAAACAAACAGACTGAGATCTGCATTTCCTTCCAGTAAATGTTTCCAAGATCGCTCTCAGAGACGGTTTCACGGCTAGGTTAGTACTCAAAACATTTATAAACAACAGTTGCTTTCAGCAGTAAACACATCAAAGGCTTCGTTTACTTCTGACAACGGCTGATATACTTCAGGGATCCAAAACAAACATAAAAGTGCTAAAAAAAACAACTTTATGTCACAATAATAATAATAATAATAATAATAATAATAATTACAAGAATAAAACGAATAATAAAAATAAAACAAGAATTTGTTTAGCAACTGTCAGTCCTCGTACACATAAGTATTATTTAAAAGTGTGTAACGAGCATTCTTAAATTAGATGGTCGAAAAATAATGCACGAGACTAGACAAACTTTCTGACAAGCGTTCGCTACGCTCTACGTCAATTTCGACGCTGCCGCGTTCGTAAGTGTTGGTCACATTATAACGCTCGGCAGATTATAACGGCTATTTATGGGAACGCTTATTAAGTACATAGTAACACTATGCTGCAGGGAGGCTTCGAGAGTACAATTTGATCGCCCCGTTGGAAGCCAGGACCAACTCCAACGTTCCGTCTAACAGGCATTGTTTTTCTAAAGCCGTCTGTACGAACCCTCAGACGCTCCTGAGTTACTTGCAACTTAAAATGTTCACTCACCCCCAATTCTGTGCAGCTTGCAGGAATCTCTCTGGTTACGAATCACAGTTCATCGCTCAAAAGAGATCAGCGTTTTGTATATCAAGGACTCAGAGAACAGAGGTTGGAGGTAAAACGGGGACTGTGCTGTTATTTCCTAAAAAGTTGCTGCCATCCTTGGTCGGTCACCGTCCTGTCTGCGGCCAAAGAGCTACTACTGTATAGCTGCAGTTGCTCTCTCCACAAATTTGGCTTCTCATTGAGCAGAAGGTCTGTGGGGAGGAAAAAGTGCTCAGAGTGAATAGTCCCTTTCTCTCCTCTTCCCAAGACTTGGAGTTTTTTTGTTTTTTTTTAAATGTCCTAAACATCTGTGGAATGCTAATGCCTGACAGATGAAACGCGCAGCTGAATAAGACACACAAGCAAACGGGCACCTGGGAGGAAATAGGTTTGGAAATTATGGTCTGCTAGATTGCAAGGGATGTTTATGCCCCATCCGTGCCCCCCTATCGCCCACTTCACTGTCTCGCTGGCCTATGTAAATATTATTCCTTAAATAACTTCAGACAGGAGACTGGGGGGGGGGGGAAACATCTGGAGATACATTACTGCAGGCGGAGGGGTTTGAGGTTGGACGAAACAAGTAGTTTTGTTACTGTAGAAGGGGCCATGACCTCATTTTACTAATTCTTACCGCCATCTCTTTCAAGAAGCCACCCGCACGTTTTACAGATTAGGGATGCGGAAAGGCAATTAACAGACCGCATCTTGTACTAGTCGGTATAATTGTTTATAAATGACGCCGCTAACTGAATACTTAATATTTTATGGGGGGGAAGAGAACAGAACTTGAACATAATTTTGCCAGTATTCAAATGCACGCAGATCTCAGGATGCATTTCTATTTGAATCTGGGTGTAAGTACGCTCTGCCAAATGTTACTTGCCATATTTGGACAGACACAACAGACTGCAGGATACACACACACATGTGTATGTACAATGTAAAGTCCCATCAGAACGCATGCACAAAAATATATAATTGTTTTGCAAATAAATGAACAACATTATATATAGCCATTAAAAAAAAAATGTGCTTTAGAATTTATTTATTTTTACATTATTATACATAAACCAGGATGGCACACATACGTGTAGTTTTTAATACAAAGACTATGACATGCCAGTCATCCCTATCAGTCGACACACCTGCCCTGGACTTCAGTCGGCCACATATGGATTGAAACGCCTCTTCCTGACCTTGGCACGCCCTGACTGTACGTTGCCTACGTTCGTACGGCCCTTCCCACCCCCGTTCTGATTAGGATTTAGGATTAGGGATATGGTTAGGGTTAGGGATATTATTGTTGAACTAATAATACTGTTTATATTTGAATTGTCGCCCTAATAAAACCGACATTATTGCTAACTTTTCAACCCTGGTGTCGACCAGATAAATGTTGATCATGTAATTGTAGGTAGACACATGTATCACAAGCTAGATGTAAGCCCCTATACTTGGGAGACGAGAGCATCTGATTTTGTCTGTATTTTATGTTGTTTGAAGAATATATGTCAGTTTAGGACCTGCATACAATGAGATACCCTTTACGCTGGGATGCAGGCTTAAATGCTTTGATCAAAATATGAACCAATACCTCATGTTTTCATTTTGCTAGATACACACAGTAATGTAGCGTTAAGGACAAGCATCAGCAACAAGTGTCTTTTTGTTTTGTATCAAAAATGCTTTATAGCTCCAAAACTTTGAGTCCCAAACATTACAAACTGACATCCCTCTCTCCACCAGGTTTGTCCTCTTACCACTTGGGATCCCATCTGCTACTGTCCATTAGACACATTGCTTCAGCTGCCTTATGTCACATAGCTGCTGATTGGAAACAAACCCATCCTCCGATGCTACAAACGATTATTGGTAGAATTTGGTACATATATAAAATGGAATATATGACCGGCATTCTTAACAATAGCTCTAAATCTTTTAACAAAATATGGGTACCCTGGGCTTCCGACTTCCATATCCAAACCCCCTCGTTACCATAATTATTTAAGCTTTTTGTTCCTCCTGGTTCCTAAATAGAGATGTTCACTGACCCCCGTGTTTTGGTTTTGGGTTGATTTTTGGATCTGGATTAACTTCGTGCTTTGGTTTTGGTTATGGCAAAACTGCCCTCCTGTGTTTTGGTTTTGGATCCTGATCTTTTTTCCTAAAATCCATTTTTTTTTTTTTTTTTTGCTAAAATCACATAATTTGGCTCTTTTTTTATCACTACATTATTATTAACCTCAATAACATTAATTTACAATAATTTCCAATCAAGTTTTGTCAAGTGACAAGAACACTGCTACCGCTGTTTCTGTGTGAGCAATGTCACTGAGCAATGTCACTGGAGACTGGAGAGTGACAAGAACACTGCTACCCCTGTTTCTGTGTCAGCAATGTCACTGGAGACTGGAGAGTGACAAGAACACTGCTACCCCTGTTTCTGTGTGAGCAGTGGCGCTGGATCTCCTGGGGAGGGAGGTACTTATGGAATCCAAAACCTGTGAGATCCGACAACGCAACAATGACGTTTTGCCTCGATTCAATTTCGAGGACGCGCAAAAGTACCGAGCCGGCTTGCGAGTGTACTCGGATCCCCTAAGTTCGGGTGGGCTTGGTTTTCAGAAAAACGAGCCTGAGCATCTCTATTCCTAACCCTTACCCCTCTCTTCACTCCATCCCTCTCTTTGTCTGTTTCCTATTTCTTCATAGCGGCAGCCACACCGTGCTTTTATCTAAACTCTATCTTTAATTCTCTTCCTTCTGTTAAAGCTACAGCTGCTGCTGCTGCTACTGCTACTACTACTACTACTACTACTACTACTACTTATTCTGGTAACTTCAAAGGGGGTTTCCACATTCAGACAAAGTTTATTTATTGGCTTGTACATCATCATCATCACCATTTATTTATGTAGCGTCACTGATTTCACAGCGCTGTACAGAGAACTCAGTCACATGCCCTCCTGCAACTCTTATTGAATACATTGCTTTATATTTCTTCTGGACATTTCAGCCATGCAATCATATCATCAGGCAGAGATGTTTATCTCTGTTTCAATGGGATACACCACCAAGCTGCTTTCTGGATACGATTGTATCCAACGCAGAGACATAGCATGTGAGTAACCTCCCCCTGATTATATAAATACTAGAGTAAAACGTACAGAAGAAAAAACGATAAATCAATGAATTTATTTAAAGCTGTAGGAGGGCGTAGCTAATGCATTAAAGTAATCCAACGGTGGAATAAAGTACCGTTTTAGAGGCCAGAACGAGCCTGCACTGGTTCACGAGGAGAGAGTGAAAGTAGGCATCATTTGGTCCTTTGTAGGGTATTTTGGATTTCGGGAATCGAGTTCTCAGACTCTCCAACATAACAAACATTTGTAACTAGACCCAGAGGATATTTTGTGTCTTTGGTGGTTTAGATTCTGTTTCCTCTCCTGCTACTCATGTTTTCCACCCAGCTGACAGATATGTCTTGTGTGCCAATAAGTCCCTTTCACCCACATATCTCTGGTATAACATCGCTCTCAGCCGTCTCAAATCTTTTTAGAGCAGAACGTGACTTAGCCATACTTGCCAACATTTCTTTTTCTTTTTCCGGGAGATGCCGGCTGGGAGGTGGGCGTGCAGGCGGCGGGGCGGCGAAATCGCGTCATTTTAGCCCCGCCCCCGTTACGGAATGACGCAAATCGCGTCATTTTACAGCGGGGGCGGGGCTAAACGCCGCGATTCCGGGTGAATCGCGGCGTTTAAACTGATTTTTTTCCCACTTACAATCAGGGAGATTGCCACACTCGTCCGGGAGACTCTCGCAAAATGCGGGAGTCTCCCGGACATTACGGGAGAGTTGGCAAGTATGGACTTAGCCCCGCACAATACTTCATACGAACAGAACAGAAATAAAAGTAACACTTTGGGGGATGTTTATGAAAACTGGTGCAATAGAGAAAGTTGGTGTTGCCTACAGCAATCATTTGGATACTGTGAATTTACTAGTGCAGATTACAAGATAAAGGAAACATAATAAAAACAATGTTTAAGCAAAAAAATCTACTGGGAATAATGCGCACCATAAAAGTAGAGGTACCCTGATTGCCCTCCTTACACTGATAGCACGAAGCCCTTACTTTTGGGACGTACCTGCTGTCCTTAGGGAACATTTATGAAACCTGGTGCACAGATGAAAAAGTCAGAACTGTCGTTTTTGTCGTGCAGTTTAGGATCTAAAAGAAAACTGTCTGATTGGCTATAGCACCTTTTTCGGTGCTTCGGTTTTTAATACCTTCGAACTTTACAGCTCCTCAAAGTCTGGACAGACTGTAAAAGAAAGCAAAGCCGTGTCACATGGGCAGCGTGGCGACACAGTGGGCTACTGGTGCGCGGCAGTAAACTGGCTGCTTTGAGGGGATGAGAGGCATTGGCAAACCGAGGGGGGGGTGTCAGTGCCTGGAAACCCCCCTCCCAGCCTGGGGTACTGTATGCTTAAGGGGGCTGGACCCCACCCCGGGACCAGCCACTTTGCAGATTGTATGCAGACCGTTTCTGTCTGCACTGTTCACAGCCATCTCTCCCCAACAAGGATTGAGAACAGGTAGGAGAGAGCAGGACAGTCTGTCAACTGCTCTGACACACTCAACCAGGACTTTGTCCTGATTGTAGGGACAGTTGGGAGGTATGTCCTGCTTCACACACCTCTGCTCGAAAAGGGAGAGCTGTGTGCCCCTAACAGTAGTGCACGCAGCATTGCCCGTGTATATTATAGGGATAGGAAGAGTTGGAGAGCAGCCAAGCACTGTCTAAAATTATAGCTACGCCCCCATGCATGCTGGTGGTGTGCCATGGAAACCCCTCTCTACAAATCATGCGTTTGCCCCTGAGAGGGGCGGGGGAAAGGAACATTTAGCACTTCAGAAGCACGTGGCACGCCCCCTATTGTAATAACGCCCCTGAATAATGACCGACACGGTGAGAGGAGTAGGGGAAGGACAGAGAGTAAATGTCTTCTTCTTGCGTCAGCATTGCAGAGCGCAGTCCATAAGTACAGCCTTCGGGATGGGAGGAGAAGCAGGATAGGAATTAGGAGACGACAGTCAGGCGCCATCTAAAGTTCTCACCTTGCTTCATCAGAAGAACTATGTCCCTGGTAGGTCTATCCTCTAGGAGCCCATTCAGGAATTATACCCACATACTGATATACACACATAAATAACAACAACTGGCTTTCTGCCTCTCAATAAATATAATAAAAGAACCCCGCGCCTCTGTGATGTCACTAGATAGGCTGAATACAGTCAGCTTCTGTCCCTTTTACCATTAGAGATGCTCAGGGTCGGTTCCTCGAGAACCAAACACACCCGAACTTAGCAGATCCGAATACCGGCTCGGTACTGTCGCGCGCCCTCGGAATTGAAAATGAAGCAAAACGTCATTGTTACATCGTTGGATTTTGCGAGTTTTGAATTCCTTTTAAAGATCCCAAATCACGGATCGAGGGAGGGAGGGCGGACCCCCATTTATCTTTTCTGCCACAGCTGTGTGCCAATGTGTCCTAGATGTGCTAGGAACTGCCGTGTGTTTGTGTCATTGCTCTGTCGCTTACCATCCAGCCAGGTCGCTGCAGTATTTGTCCAAAAGTGTATGAAAATAATATTGTGACCTGTGAGGTGGTCAAAATTGACTGCAAATGACTTGAAATTAGTATTATTGAGGTTAATAATAATGTAGGAACAAAAAAAGAGCAAAATTATGCAATTTTATCATATTTTAGGGTTGGTTTTTTAAAAAAAAAAAAAATCCAAAACCAAAACAAACGAGGGCGGTTTTGCCAAAACCAAAAGACGAAGCTAATCCAGATCCAAAACCAAAACCAGTTCACGAGGGTCACTGAGCATCTCTAGTTACCATAGAGCCGCCTTCTTTACAGTAAATGTCCCTGTTTTGTATGCAAGGTTCACACCAGCGTAGATATTGTATATTTTTCACAGACGTGTCATATGTGTGTCCTCTGAGCCTGTATACATCCACCAACACGGCTGTTACATTTACACATATACTGCATGACGTGCACCTCGGTATTTTTTGAGATCTTCTAAATCAGTCATAATAAACAAATGAATAAACTAATGCTCAGAGCGCTTTAGGGCTTACAAACAAATACATAAGATGCAATCTAATGTGATGACAGTAATTATCACCTAGGTGAACAGATGGGATTAATCTGGCTTCAGAACACTATTAAAACCTCCAAGCTTATCATAATGTCAGACTCTATCTCCCGTATCTCTGTGATATATGGTAGATATTCTCACTACATCTGTTTTGTGTAACAATTTTATTTCAGACGGTTTTTATAGCGTTATTTATTCTATTGTGAATAATGAAACATGATAATCAAATAATATCATACTTTGTAAGAAAGCACCATGTCAACATGTCTGTCTTTAACCCTACACTACCCAAGTGGTGGACCTACGGCTGGAGAGATACTTACCTCTGTAGGCTCCTCAGCTTCCATGATTCTGTAGGTTCAAAGGCCGGAGAAGGTCTACAGAAATGGGTCTGTACTTGGACGTCAGCTGGAGGTGGATCTGGTGAACCATGCCTATCCTGGTAGGGGATCATTTGGAGATGAAAAAAGACCATTCTTGTTTGGGAAGTTATAGTCGTTACTGTTCAACAAGGTCCCCAGATAGATAAAGACATCTTGACCCAGAGTACAGAATCCACTATACTGTAGATCCCTATCCAAAATCTTATAACTGCAGAGATAGACAACACAGGGACCCTACTGCATAGATACTATTGCTACGTTGCTAGTCTACAATGCCAAGTGACTCACATTGCACAGAGACTGTCATGGTACAGAGGTCCTCTTTGTAATTCACATTACATAATGATTTTCATATCACAGAGGACCACACGGCACACAGGACCACACTGCACACAGGACCACATTGGATAGAGGCCCACACTGCACAGAGGACCACAGTGCACAGAGGACCACACTGCACAGAGGACCACACTGGATAGAGGCCCACACAGCACAAAGGACCACACGGCACAGAGGCCCACACTGCAGAGGACCACACTGCACGCAGCAGCACACAGCACAGAGGCCCACACTGCTCGGGACCCGGAGCATTAGGTTTCCCCTCCACCCTAGTCTAGTATATAATATGCTGGATGGGAGGAAGGGCTTCCCTCCTGCACCACACACGCCCACAGCTCTTCCTGCGGTGTCCAGTGCAGAAGTCAGAGGACTGCAGAGCAGTGAAGTCAGCACAGTAACTGGGCGCTCTGCATAGAGTCTGTCCCACCTGGAGCGGCAGCGGCACGAGCTGCTGTGAGGAGGACTAGAGCCCGGCTCCACCGGAGACCACTGCAGGTAAGAACCTCTGGGGGTGGGCAGCGATGTGAGTGTACTGGTAGACTGGGGGATGGGAAGGTTGGGGCATACATGACAATGAGTGGGAACAGGGAGGTCACTTGTGCTAAGGGGTGGGTGGGTATAGGTCACATGTGGTAGTGGTTGGGTGGGTAAAGGTCACTTGTGCTAAGGGGTGGGTGGGTATAGGTCACATGTGGTAGTGGTTGGGTGGGTATAGGTCACGTGGTAAGGGGTGGGTGGGTATAGGTCACATGTGGTAGTGGTTGGGTGGGTATAGGTCACATGGTAAGGGGTGGGTGGGTATAGGTCCCATGTGGTAGTGGTTGGGTGGGTATAGGTCACGTGGTAAGGGGTGGGTGGGTATAGGTCCCATGTGGTAGTGGTTGGGTGGGTATAGGTCACGTGGTAAGGGGTGGGTGGGTATAGGTCACATGTGGTAGTGGTTGGGTGGGTATAGGTCACATGGTAAGGGGTGGGTGGGTATAGGTCCCATGTGGTAGTGGTTGGGTGGGTATAGGTCACGTGGTAAGGGGTGGGTGGGTATAGGTCACATGTGGCATGGGGTAGGCGAGTGGTGGTCATATTTGGCAATGATTAAGTTAATAGTGGTAATTTTTGGCAAGGTGTGGGTGGGCGTTACCATATATGGTAAGGGTTGGGTATGTGGTATCATATGTGGAATGAGTAGAATGTGGGTTTGGGATTCATGGCATATTTACACCCCAAAGTCTCACATCGTCTTATTCCGGGACCTCCAAACACCATCTGGGCAACCTGGAGACACTGAAGATCTTTTCCTATGTGAGCAGCCGCCACACATTCATGTACACACCCCAATCCGCTGCTTTACGTTCGTCCGCACAGATGTCATGCTCAGGATTTTACAGTCTTAAAATCCGTCAATGTCCAAAATAAAAATTAATAATACATTTTCCATCTAAGACTGTGACAGTATCTCACTCCATCATGCTCAGTGATTTTAATGATTCTTTATCTTCTCTGTAATCTTCCAGAGGTTATTAACGCGTGTTCAATAAAACATTGCATCAATGTAATATTCAGTTTTGCATAGACAGACTTCAGAGAGACTCCGAACGTGCCAGAGGTACCTAATGTCACCTCTTCACCTCTCCTCCCAGGACACCCTCTCATCCTCCCGTCCATCTGCTCATCACGCGGAAGAAAGAAAAAATACGTCCACTAAGGACCATCAAAGACAAGAGATAACGTATACTTAATGAATGGATCTAACGCCAAACGCCTTGACCTCCTGACCTCCAGTCATTGTGATCTCCACGGAGGCTACATCCAGTGATCATTCTACAATGGAGGACATCTATAATGAGACAAAAGTCCAAGGCAGCAAGTTATGGCTGGAAGCAAAATGATGGGAATTAATTTTAAGAAAAATGATAACATTCTTGATGGAAACATCAGACAATATTTGAATTTTAATGAGCACACGGTGGCTCAGTCGTTAGCATTTCTGCCTCACAGCACTAGGGTCATGAGTTCAATTCCCGATCATGACCTTATCTGTGAGGAGTTTGTATGTTCTTCTCGTGTTTGCGTTGGTTTCCTCCGGTTTCCTCCCACACTCCAAAAATATACTAGTAGGTTAATTGGCTGCTAACAAATTGACCCTAGTCTCTGTGTGTTAGGAAAGTTAGACTTTAAGCTCCAATGGAGCAGGGACTGATGCGAGTGAGGTCTCTGTACAGCGCTGCGGAATCAGTGGTGCTATATAAATAAATGGTGATGATGATGAAGTCTAAGGCAGCAAGTTATGGTCAGAAGCAAAATGATGGGAATTAATTTTTAAAAAAATGCTAACATTCTTGACGGAAACATCAGACAATATTTACATTTTAAAGAGCACACAACTCATAATCAAATGTTGATGCTTTATATAAGGTACGAGAGTGGCCCCATGCGTGAATGACTGTCTATAGAGTGTAAACTATTAGGGTATATCCTCTTCTAGACCAGTCAGCATGTATTAATCATTGCACGTAAATCGCTTCTGTACATGTTGTCGCTATATAATAAAAAAGATAAAACCAATACTAATGATTTCATTCATCATCATTTATTTATATAGCGCCACTAATTCCGCAGCGCTGTACAGAGAACTCACTCACATCAGTCCCTGCCCCATTGGAGCTTACAGTCTAAATTCCCTATCACACAGACAGACTAGGGTCAATTTTGATAGCAGCCAATTAACCTACCAGTATGTTTTTGGAGTGTGGCAGGAAACCGGAGCACCCGGAGGAAACCCGCGCAAACACGGGAAGAACATACAAACTCCTCACAGATAAGGCCATGGTCGGGAATTGAACTCGTGACCCCAGTGCTGTAAGACAGAAGTGCTAATCACTTAGCCACCGTGCTGCTCCAAATGCATGGCAACGACAGTTCAGACAGTCTACATTAATATCACATCAATAGCATCAGCTGCGGAGATAATTAGCAATATTATTAACGGCGCAGGAGAAGCGCCTTGTTGTGTTCTGTACATTATCACCATGACCTAAATGGCTACTTTAACATATATTATGTGATAGAAATTCCTTATTTACCGGAGGGAGAAAATCAACTAAACTTATTTTCTTAGTACGTCACCAACGAGAGCAACGGAAATCAGCCATCACCCTTGTTAAGTGCAGCTGAAAGTACCCTCCAGCCTCCGGCCCCGTCGCCTCTTGGGGCCCCATCTTTTATTCATCTCACTGCATGTTTAAAGTGTTCTTTATACCTCTCACTCCTCAAAGTTTATGTCTGGATAATACCAATAAAACTCACAGGAGGAACACTGCCAAAATGTAACGTTTCAGTTTATCTGTGAAACAGGAGAATACATTGCAGTGTTTTATTTCAAGTCTGACATTTAGAAGTGAAAGTAATTGTTATCTACAGCCACAGAGTTCCCTAAGACCTTCAGATGTTCCTGCTAAAGCAGCAATCCAACATAGAGGATTTATTTTCATTTTCTCTTTAAAAAACAAGTTAAATCCCTTTTAAGCATGCACGCATCGATAAACTAATAGAAATCCTTATCTCCTTTCCAAAAGCTCTCTTGTTGGGAAAATAGAATGGCCGCCAGAGACACATACAGCCATTAATTTAAAGACTCAGACCACTCCCTTCAGGTGCTGTGTGCTTTGAAAATAGAGGCCCGGGGAAGGTATTAATTAGAGATGGGCGGGTCCGGTTCTCCGAGAACCGAACCCACCCGAACTTTGGGTATCCGAGTACCGAGCTGAGCAGCTCGGTACTCTCCCGCCCATTCCGAATCCAAATCGAGGCCGAACGTCATTGTGACGTCGTCGGATCTCGGGACTCGGTTCTCGCGATACTTCAACTTTATAAATACACGCCTCCACAGCAATCCATCGCCATTTGACAGAGGGAGAGAGCAGGGTGTAGTCATAGGCTAATTAGAGCAGGGACAGAGAATACCATATTGTTCTTGCAATTGCTCTAACCAAAATCGCTAGTGCAGAGAGGAGGATAGAGGTTTATTATTTTTTCTTCATATTTGGCACTCCCCAGCGCTTTTGGGGTGTCCCCCATAATTGTGCATTAATATTTCTGGCTGTCAAAAGTCATATCTGTCAGCAGTATCTACTAAATAATTTGTAGCACACCTCAGTGTTTTTGGGGTGTCCTCCCTAATTGTGCATTAATATTTCTGGCTGTCAAAAGTCATATCTGTCAGCAGTATCTACTCAATAATTTTTAGCACTCCTCAGTGTTTTTGGGGTGTCCTCCCTAATTGTGCATTAATATTTCTGGCTGTCAAAAGTCATATCTGTCAGCAGTATCTACTCAATAATTTTTAGCACTCCTCAGTGTTTTTGGGGTGTCCTCCCTAATTGTGCATTAATATTTCTGGCTGTCAAAAGTCATATCTGTCAGCAGTATCTACTCAATAATTTTTAGCACTCCTCAGTGTTTTTGGGGTGTCCTCCCTAATTGTGCATTAATATTTCTGGCTGTCAAAAGTCATATCTGTCAGCAGTATCTACTCAATAATTTTTAGCACTCCTCAGTGTTTTTGGGGTGTCCTCCCTAATTGTGCATTAATATTTCTGGCTGTCAAAAGTCATATCTGTCAGCAGTATCTACTCAATAATTTTTAGCACTCCTCAGTGTTTTTGGGGTGTCCTCCCTAATTGTGCATTAATATTTCTGGCTGTCAAAAGTCATATCTGTCAGCAGTATCTACTCAATAATTTTTAGCACTCCTCAGTGTTTTTGGGGTGTCCTCCCTAATTGTGCATTAATATTTCTGGCTGTCAAAAGTCATATCTGTCAGCAGTATCTACTCAATAATTTTTAGCACTCCTCAGTGTTTTTGGGGTGTCCTCCCTAATTGTGCATTAATATTTCTGGCTGTCAAAAGTCATATCTGTCAGCAGTATCTACTCAATAATTTTTAGCACTCCTCAGTGTTTTTGGGGTGTCCTCCCTAATTGTGCATTAATATTTCTGGCTGTCAAAAGTCATATCTGTCAGCAGTATCTACTCAATAATTTTTAGCACTCCTCAGTGTTTTTGGGGTGTCCTCCCTAATTGTGCATTAATATTTCTGGCTGTCAAAAGTCATATCTGTCAGCAGTATCTACTCAATAATTTTTAGCACTCCTCAGTGTTTTTGGGGTGTCCTCCCTAATTGTGCATTAATATTTCTGGCTGTCAAAAGTCATATCTGTCAGCAGTATCTACTCAATAATTTTTAGCACTCCTCAGTGTTTTTGGGGTGTCCTCCCTAATTGTGCATTAATATTTCTGGCTGTCAAAAGTCATATCTGTCAGCAGTATCTACTCAATAATTTTTAGCACTCCTCAGTGTTTTTGGGGTGTCCTCCCTAATTGTGCATTAATATTTCTGGCTGTCAAAAGTCATATCTGTCAGCAGTATCTACTCAATAATTTTTAGCACTCCTCAGTGTTTTTGGGGTGTCCTCCCTAATTGTGCATTAATATTTCTGGCTGTCAAAAGTCATATCTGTCAGCAGTATCTACTCAATAATTTTTAGCACTCCTCAGTGTTTTTGGGGTGTCCTCCCTAATTGTGCATTAATATTTCTGGCTGTCAAAAGTCATATCTGTCAGCAGTATCTACTCAATAATTTTTAGCACTCCTCAGTGTTTTTGGGGTGTCCTCCCTAATTGTGCATTAATATTTCTGGCTGTCAAAAGTCATATCTGTCAGCAGTATCTACTAAATAATTTGTAGCACACCTCAGTGTTTTTGGGGTGTCCTCCCTAATTGTGCATTAATATTTCTGGCTGTCAAAAGTCATATCTGTCAGCAGTATCTACTAAATAATTTGTAGCACACCTCAGTGTTTTTGGGGTGTCCTCCCTAATTGTGCATTAATATTTCTGGCTGTCAAAAGTCATAACTGTCAGCAGAATCTACTAAATAATTTTTAGCACTCCCCAGTGGTTTGCGCTCAGAATGGATTCAAAGCAGTCCACATATGATCTAAATGAGCAACCAGGTTCTGTCACCAGTCCTGATGTTAGTGTTCCCAGTACGTCATCTGGCCAAGGCGATGTCAAACAACAGAGTGTTTTCAAATTAGTGCAAAAAACAAAAACCCAAAAAAATTTTACTGTATTGAAGCGAAAAAGAAGTGTAACTGAGCAAAAGTTAAGTGACGATAAAAAAAAAATTGCAAGCATGCCATTCTACACACGCAGTGGCAAAGAGAGAATGAGGCCTTCACCTTTGGCTATTAGTGGCAGATCCCAAAAAGTTACCCAGCCTACAATTGGTGCACAACTACTGTTACGCGTCAAAGCCGAGCTGCAAGATAACAGTGAGGCATTACAGGAGAATATTTGCTCTGATTCACAAATGACAACAATCCCTGTGGAGAGTCCATCCAACAGTGGGATGTCTAATCGTGACCATTCTGTTAGTCTACCCATAAAGAAGGGCCCTTTCAGCAGTTCTGCTGATGTGTGCCTGAACAGCCCGAGTGTAGCCGGTGATACACCAAGTGAGGATGACACTTTGTCTTTAGAAGAGGATGTGGGGGAGATTTGGGTATCCGACGATGAGGATGCGGTTGATTGTGTAAGTCCTGCAGCAGTGTGGCACCAGTGGGAGCAGTTCTGGCATGTGAGGTTCTGGCACCAATATGCACTTTCCAAACACAAGCAGGGATGACGCAGGGGGCAGACCACAACAGTTTGACATCTGGGCTGGTTTGAAGGATTTGTCAAAAAAATGTGTGACCTTGACCATAATTCCAACCAATCCTACTATTAACATGCAAAGGATGGTGGAGGGCCTATCAGGGATTAAACTGTATTTTTCATAATTTTCACTAATAATGTTTGGGTGTAATATACACCCAAAGACGAGTGCTCAATTGCTAAGAGTCATTGATGGAGAGGAAGACAAGCAGGCTTGTCTGTAGAATTTGCAGGCAAATTGTGCTGCGTTATATAGGTAACACCCAAAGAGAAGAGCTCCATTGCTCCATTGCTAATTGTAATTGCTGAAATAGAAATAATAGGGCTGACAGTCTTGGTCTAAATCTGCAGTTACATTTTATTGTACCATAGCTCATTGCGAAACTGGAGAGGTGGCAGGGTTTAGTGATAATCTTCCTCCAACAATACTAATTCATCCCAATATCCCAATATCATAGAAGTCTGTGTAGTATGATGTAATTGCTGATAATGGCCTTCCAAAGGGAATGACTAGTTGATTTTAGGGCAGAGCTGTCACGGTTTTTGGGCAATTCTTTTACAGCACAGCAAATATCAAAATGTTTAGCGGACTCATCTGCATCACCACTGGGTGTCTTGGGAAAGCAATTTCTTTTATTACAAGCAGTTGCCAGAGAAACTGAAGGAGAAGACGTCCCAACAAGATGTTGATAAGTCTGGGATCCTTGCAAAGAAAATTAAGTATTTCATCTACAATTAAAATATAGTTAGCACATTTACTTTGTTTTATTGCACACTATAATTTTATGTAGCACCTTTTCAAAATCTATTATTAAGGCAATCACTTGACTCAAGCTAACTGTGTCTGCACTTTCTTCACAGGTAACTACTTCGCTGGACTAAAGTATATTCCCCTCAAATGCTAGTCTTCTTGCAGCTGCTGTATTCTCCTACATGCTGTTGCAGAAACCACAAATTGACCCTAAATGTTTATGGACACAAACAGCATCTCCTGCATGTCATTTTTCAAAAGTTCTGTAACACCAAGTTGATAGTGTGTGCAAAACAGGAAATGTGATGGAATTCAGCCCCGCTGTAATGCTGGACCAATATTGGGGTCGTAATCAGAAATGACATATCCTCAGGAGACTCCAAGCAGGATTAGCCATCTTTCAATGACATCCCTTAGTTTTTGGAACAGTTTGTCAGCTGTATGCCTCTTAGTGAAGCTGCTGATACACAGAGTAGCCTACTTCTCAAAAATGTGATGCACCTGGGTACATGCTGCTGCTGTCCATGCTGGGGAAGGCGAAAGACCAACCCAGTGGGCTTTCACAGTCATATAATCTTTTGTTTGCCCAGTTCCGCTTGTACATATATCTGTGGTTAAGTGTACAGTGGGTAGAATACCATTTTGTCACCCAATAATGACATTTTTAGGAACTTTCCGGTACAGGAGAGAATAAGCTTTTCTAGTAAAATGGTATAGTGATGACATTTGCTAACAGGGACATAACACCTCAATTAAATGTCTTAAACCAACTGTATTAATAGTGGACATTGGACACAGATCTAACGCTAGCATAGTACCCAGGGCGTCTGTGATCCGCTTTGCGACTGGGTGACAGGTTTCATTCTTGCTTCCTCTTGCAGAGGATTGTTTACTTGCCAATTGTTGGGGGGGAAGATTGCAGGTGCTGGGATGTAGATGAGAGAAGGGAGGTAGATTATGCTGGAATGCTTGTTGTTAATTTTTTTTTAACCAAAGTTTCTGATTTTCCCAACAGTTTGCCAATAACTCGCTGAAAAATGACGAAACATGGATGAGGATCCCAGATGGTTAAGGTCCCTACCTCTACTGAGTGTGGCTTTCAAAATGTTACAAATGGATAGACAACTCTTGCCAGGATTCGTGTAAAAATAATTCCACACTTAAGAGGTGGATTTTTGGTCTTATGCCCAGGCATGACAATGGCCTTTTTGTTATCACTGGCAAGAACTGCAGCAATTTTTCTTTTCAAGTGTATGAAAATCATATTGTGACATAGGAGGTGTTCAAAATTGAATAAAAAATGACTGGAAATTAGTGTTACTGAGGTTAATAATAATGTAGCTACAAAATAATACCTAAATTATGTTATTTTAGCACCAATAAATGTAATTTTTATAACAAATTGCAAAACAAAACCAAACAAAACCAAAACCAAAACCAAAACACGCAATGGCGGTTTTGCAAAACCAAAACCAAAACCAAAACACGACGGTAATCCAGATCCAAAACCGAATCCAAAACCAAAACACGGGGGTCAGTGACCATCTCTAGTATTAATTGAGACACCCCGAGTACACTTGTGGCTACACTGGCTAGCGACTCACCTACAGGAGATGCCTTGACGTTGGCAGGTGAACTTACCCAAATATAGCTATATTGTGCACACAATTCCCTTATTTATATATATGCTGACAGATAGTGATTTATTTATTGTTTGCTTTAGAGCGACGGATTATATATTTTTTCCTTTTGACATGAGCAGGAGGAAGAGACAGGGCCTTCTACGTGCAAAACCAAGTCCGGGCGCAATGTGCGCTTCAGTTTTGCTGAAAACTGTACACTTATACACAGATTAGTGCCAGTTTAAAACCACATATGGTGCTGTATAGCCGCCGAAACAGCGTTTTCACTGAAAAAGCAGCTATGGAGTCAGATGTGTGATGCAGTCAATGCCGTGGGCCCCATCAAAAGTAGCAGTGAAAACTGTAGAAAACACATCTTGGATATTGAAAGCACAGATGCCTACTCTCCCAGAACTCCCGAAATTTTGAGAGCTCTGCCGGACTCCCAGGAGCAGGGCAACCTCCTGAGTCCTGCCCGTTTCGTTGGTGAAGTGGGGGCAGGGCTAATCGTGTCATCCTGGCCCCGCCCCCTGCTATAATAGGCTGAAATTGGTATTGTACAGCGGGGCCTAATGACGCGATTAGCGTGACCACAGCCCCAAGACACGGCCAACTTTGGAGATCTCCTGGAGGGTGATCAAAGGGAAAAGGGGATAAATGTTCGTGACACGGACTGACCCCTATCCCAACCTCAGGCTGGTGAGTAATATCATTTTATCCCTTTATGGTCAAATAACATTCCAGCATCATGTAAATGTTAGATTTTTCTAAACATTGGAAGCCTTTGTCTGAAATTGGTTATCTAATGTACTAATGACCTTTTATTATTAATATTATGATTTATTTGTTAGGCGCCACAAGGTATCCGCAGCGCCGCGCACAGTACTAACAGTAGACTATACAGGGTGAAACCATACAGAACAATGAACAAAAAGTACCAATACTTCAGAAACTCCAGCGAGTCATATGCAGTAAAGACGGAGCGGAAGTACAGGTGTGGAGACAGGAGGGGAGGGGGCCCTGCTCATACGAGCTTACATCCTAAGGGAGGGTAAACAGACCAGGCACAAGAGGAGCCAGTTGAGGGAATGGGAGAGAGGGGAGAATGAGTGGAGGAGATGGGGGTTAAGTGGATGGTTGGTAGGCCTTGAGGAAGAGGTGAGTTTTGAGTGCACGTTTGAAGGAGCACAGAGTAGGAGAGAGACGGATGGAACGAGGGAGGTCGTTCCAGTGAAGTGGGGGCTGCACGGGAAAAGTCTTGGATCCTAGAGTGGGAAGAGGTGATCAGAGTGGAGGAGAGGCGGCGATCATTGGCCGAGCGCAGGGAGCGGGTGGGAGTGTGAATGGAGAGGAGGTTAGAGATATAAGGGTCAGTAGAGTTGGAGAGAGCCTTGTAAGTGGTGGTGAGGAGTTTGAAAAGAATTCTGTAGGGGAAGGAGAGCCAGTGTAAGGCAAGGCAGAGAGGGGAGGCAGAGGAGGAGCGGCACGAGAGGAAGAGGAGTCTTGCGGCCGCATTGAGTATAAAGCGGAGGGGGGAGAGACGAAAGTGGGGGATTCCAGTGAGGAGGAGGTTACAATAATTGAGGTGGGAGATGATGAGTGCGTGGATGATAGTTTTGGCGGCATCCTGAGAGAGAAAAGGACGGATGCGGTCGATGTTGCGCAGTTGGAAGCGACAGGCTTGGGCAAGGGAATGAATGTGGGGGGCAAAAGAGAGAGAGGAGTCGAGGATGACACCCAGGCAGCGGAGTTGGGTGACAGAGGACATGGTAGTGTTGTTGACGACAATAGAGAGGTCATGGTGGGATGGGAGTCTGGGCAGAGGATAGACAATTTCAAATACCTTTCATTTCTGTTGTTGTTGTAGTCATGACGAGGGTGATGACTCCTTGGAAGGTAAGTCCACCTATGCTGTCATTGTATAATGTGTACCCGCTCTTTTTATAATTTTCAAGTGTATGTAAAATCTGTTAAATGCATTTCTCCTGTTAATAATAATAGTCTTTTTTTTTTGTATTTTTGAAGGCACATGACAAGGCCACGGATCACATGCCACAATTGGGGGCACAGAACATATTGATACACCAGACATCCAAAGTGACATTTATATATCACCCTAGAAACTGTATCGGACGTCCCTGAAGTGGCGGACCGTGCTCAGACTGTACCACCCGCCTCTCCACCAAATCCCCCACTAAGCCATGCACAATTGGCATCTGTTCCTAATTTGGCACAAACCGTACAGCAATTCAGTGAGGTGCAGGCTAATTTGCTTCCCTTCCACCAGGACTCTCTGAGGGGGAAACAAAGGCAGCTGACCAGAGGGTTTGGCTATTTGCGGAACATTCAGGACAATCACATGTGAATGTGTACCACTATGGGAAACACAATGATTTTTTCATGGAATTGTCGCTTTAAGGGGCTTAAATAATATTTAGTCTTGCGACTATTGCTGGTTTCTATGTCATGGGATTGTCTGAGACATATATCAGTAGGCATCTGCCTTGTGTATCTAGGGCAGAACAATGATCTGCAGATGTGTAGAGTTGGATATATATATATATATATATATATATATATATATATATAACGTTTTTACATATTGAAGTAAGAGTGTAATTATGGTGTTATATAATCTCTTGATTTATTATACTCTTCCTAGAAGCTCTCGTTAATTACCTGCATCCTCTTCACACTTTTCTTTATGGTACTTTCACTAACGCCCCCTCCAGTGCTTACTACCACGTAATGACATACAACCTTTGCAGGTAATTAAGTGTCCCTGTATAGTGCAAACAATCAGTGAATATAGCGATTTGTACTCTGCAATAAGAAACTAATGTCAATCTTGAACGATTTGCGTAGATTTAGAGACTCTCAAATTGTCTGTGTTTAGTTGTAAAATTGCCATTTTCAATTCAAAACTTATTTCTGATTGGTCGGAAGTTTTACATGCATGAATTTGCGTGATTTTGACCTCCCTAACATGATAAAAAGCACGGTGCTTCCTTATTTGAGTTGATAGGGGTTTCAGGGTGTTAGGAACGCCTCCAGCCGGTACAACAAAACCCGGAGTCTACTCCGAAAGCCTGGTGTTCACTGGAGCCCCTAGTGGTGGGGACAGACTTGGCCGCAGACTGACAGAGGGTCGAGAAATGTGTACCGGCTGGGGAGAACCCAGGAAAGCGGAGAGAAGTCCAGGCAGGGGTCGAGGGCCGGCAGCAGACAGCTAATCCAATAAACAAGCCGAGGTCAGAGGTCTCAGGCAGGGTAGCAAGGTCCAAGATACACGCAAGAAAGGTCATGGTCACGAGCAAACAGGCAGGGTACAAATCCAAGCAAGGGGTCATACACGAGAAATCCAACAGAGTATCCACGGGACAGGAACTAGGAGCAAGCAGGTCAGCACTGACAGAAAAGCTATAACCAGTAGTGAGGCTGCAGACCTCACTGCCTTAAATACACAGATGGCCCAATCAGGGCTTGAATGCACCCCTGCAGGCTAATTGCCTGTACAGAGCCAGACCAATCAGGGCTTGTCCCTGAAACACACAGTTGCAGGCTAATGCCTGTTAATTCAGCCCTAGGCCAAACCTAATTAAATGATTTTAAACAATGCGTGTGCGCGCCCGGCCTTCTATGCTGCCGGGACGCCGCACTGAAGAAGCGTCCGACCGTTGCCTTGGCAATGGACGGGCACTGGACGGAAGTGACGTCCAAGGGGCACAGGAAGCGAGCTGCGGCGTTTCAGAGAAAGCAGATGACAGTGCAGGTGAGAGGTGATTTTGTGTTAAGGAGTTTGGAAAGTGAGAACTTATTTTTGTGTGTGTATTTGTTTTAGCTGCCCTTGTTTGTCTTATCGTCTGTGTGTTTATTAATATATTCTTTTTGGTGAGTGTTATTTTTTAGTGTTTTCTGTGTTTTCTGTATTTCCCCAGTGCTTTGTCAATCTATTTGTTTGTTGTTTTGTATTTTTACTGTGTTTTATTTGTCAGTGTATTACTTTGTTGTTTTGTCTTCTACCTGTATGTTCTTTGTGGAGTTTGTGTGTTCTCCCCGTGTTTGCGTGGGTTTCCTCCGGGTGCTCCGGTTTCCTCCCACACTCCAAAAACATACTGGTAGATTAATTGGCTGCTAACAAATTGACCCTAGTCTGTGTGTGTGTGTGTGTGTGTGTGTGTGTGTGTGTGTGTGTATATTAGGGAATTTAGATTGTAAGCTCCAATGGGGCAGGGACTGATGTTAATGAGTTCTCTGTACAGCGCTGCGGAATTAGTGGCGCTATATAAATAAATGGTAATAATAATAATCATTACAGAAATTGGGCCACTAATTTATTATTAACATAATTGGTCCCTTGCAAGATAATTAATAATCTTTTTGCCTCTCTAAACCATAAATCTTGATTAAAGTAAGCTTCTATTGTGCTTCCTGATATACATCGCCCAGCAGTGTGACAGTGATGTGTTTGGCAGCCTCGCCTGTAGAAAGCAGCGTGTTGATTCTGGCGATTTTCACATCAAGATTGCTGTGAAAATCGCCAGAATCACCACGCTGTGGCAAAACGATGGGGCTGCGATTTGTGGGGATTTAGGGAATGGCGGTTTTGAAATAAATACTTTACTGGCGATTTTCTATCAACTCGCACTTTAGTTTAAACTTGTCTGAGCAAAATGCTGAAAATGCCAAATCGAAGCATAATACATTTACCCCCAGGAGAGAGAATGTGTGCTTCAGTTTGAGCATGTGTATGGGACAGAAAGTGTCTTTTTCACAAAGAGAGACAGAGAGTTATATAGTTGAAGGAGCAGGGTCCTCAAGCAGCACATAGTATATCAGGAGATTAGTGATTTGGTAGTGAGGACAGGGCTGCATGTAACAGGGGCAGTGACATGATGTGAGGAGTGGAATGGAGGCAGCAGGAAGTGATAGACTGAGAGTTATATAGTGGAAGGAGCAGGGTCCCCCAGCAGCACAGAGTATATCAGGAGATGAGTGATGTGTTAGTGAGGACAGGGCTGCAGGTGACAGGGGCAGTGACATGATGTGAGGAGCGGAATGGAGGTAGCAGGAAGCCACAGACTGAGAGTTATATAGTGGAAGGAGCAGGGTCATCCAGCAGCACAGAGTATATCAGGAGATGAGTGATGTGTTAGTGAGGACAGGGCTGCATGTGACAGTGACATGATGTGAGGAGGGGAATGGAGGCAGTAGGAAGCCACAGACTGAGAGTTATATAGTGGAAGGAGCAGAGTCCCCCAGCAGCACCGAGTACATCAGGAGATGAGTGATGTGTTAGTGAGGACAGGGCTGCATGTGACAGGGGCAGTGACATGATGTGAGGAAGGGAATGAAGGCAGCAGGAAGTCACAGACTGAGAGTTATATAGTGGAAGGAGCAGGGTCCCAGCAGCACAGAGTATATCAGGAGATGAGTGATGTGTTAGTGAGGACAGGGTTGCATGTGACAGGGGCAGTGACATGATGTGAGGAGGGGAATGGAGGCAGTAGGAAGCCACAGACTGAGAGTTATATAGTGAAAGGAGCAGAGTCCCCCAGCAGCACAGAGTACATCAGGAGATGAGTGATGTGTTAGTGAGGACAGGGCTGCATGTGACAGGGGCAGTGACATGATGTGAGGAGGGGAATAGAGGCAGCAAGAAGTCACAGACTGAGAGTTATATAGTGGAAGGAGCAGGGTTCCTAGCAGCACAGAGTATATCAGGAGATGAGTGATGTGTTAGTGAGGACAGGGCTGCATGTGACAGGGGCAGTGACATGATGTGAGGAGGGGAATGGAGGCAGCAGGAAGCCACAGACTGAGAGTTATATAGTGGAAGGAGCAGGGTCCCCAGCAGCACAGAGTATATCAGGAGATGAGTGATGTGTTAGTGAGGACAGGGCTGCATGTGACAGGGGCAGTGACATGATGTGAGGAGGGGAATGGAGATAGCAGGAAGCTACACCCTGAGAGTTATATAGTGGAAGGAACAGGGTCCCCAGCAGCACAGAGTATATCAGGAGATGAGTGATGTGTTAGTGAGGACAGGGCTGCATGTGACAGGGGCAGTGACATGATGTGAGGAGGGGAATGGAGGTAGCAGGAAGCCACAGACTGAGAGTTATATAGTGGAAGGAGCAGGGTCATCCAGCAGCACAGAGTATATCAGGAGATGAGTGATGTGTTAGTGAGGACAGGGCTGCATGTGACAGTGACATGATGTGAGGAGGGGAATGGAGGCAGTAGGAAGCCACAGACTGAGAGTTATATAGTGGAAGGAGCAGAGTC
Organism: Mixophyes fleayi; assembly: GCF_038048845.1. Classification (NCBI taxonomy): domain Eukaryota; kingdom Metazoa; phylum Chordata; class Amphibia; order Anura; family Limnodynastidae; genus Mixophyes; species Mixophyes fleayi. Next base: position 17,854,661 of record NC_134404.1, on the reverse strand, counting down.
CCCCAGCAGCACCGAGTACATCAGGAGATGAGTGATGTGTTAGTGAGGACAGGGCTGCATGTGACAGGGGCAGTGACATGATGTGAGGAAGGGAATGAAGGCAGCAGGAAGTCACAGACTGAGAGTTATATAGTGGAAGGAGCAGGGTCCCAGCAGCACAGAGTATATCAGGAGATGAGTGATGTGTTAGTGAGGACAGGGCTGCATGTGACAGGGGCAGTGACATGATGTGAGGAGGGGAATGGAGGCAGTAGGAAGCCACAGACTGAGAGTTATATAGTGAAAGGAGCAGAGTCCCCCAGCAGCACAGAGTACATCAGGAGATGAGTGATGTGTTAGTGAAGACAGGGCTGCATGTGACAGGGGCAGTGACATGATGTGAGGAGGGGAATGGAGGCAGCAGGAAGACACAGACAGAGAGTTATATAGTGGAAGGAGCAGGGTCCCCAGCAGCACAGAGTATATCAGGAGATGAGTGATGTGTTAGTGAGGACAGGACTGCATGTGACAGGGGCAGTGACATGATGTGAGGAGGGGAATAGAGGCAGCAAGAAGTCACAGACTGAGAGTTATATAGTGGAAGGAGCAGGGTTCCTAGCAGCACAGAGTATATCAGGAGATGAGTGATGTGTTAGTGAGGACAGGGCTGCATGTGACAGGGGCAGTGACATGATGTGAGGAGGGGAATGGAGATAGCAGGAAGCTACACCCTGAGAGTTATATAGTGGAAGGAGCAGGGTCCCCAGCAGCACAGAGTATATCAGGAGATGAGTGATGTGTCAGCAAGGGCAGGGCTGCATGTGACAGGGGCAGTGACATGATGTGAGGAGGGGAATGGAGGCAGCAGGAAGCCACAGACTGAGAGTTATATAGTGGAAGGAGCAGGGTCCCCAGCAGCACAGAGTATATCAGGAGATGAGTGATGTATCAGTGAGGACAGGGCTGCATGTGACAGGGGCAGTGACATTATGTGAGGAGGGAAATGGAGGCAGCAGGAAGCCACAGACTGAGAGTTATATAGCGGAAGGAGCAGGGTCCCCAGCAGCACAGAGTATATTAGGAGATGAGTGATGTGTTAGTGAGGACAGGGCTGCATGTGACAGGGGCAGTGACATGATGTGAGGAGGGGAATGGAGGCAGCAGGAAGCCACAGACTGAGAGTTATATAGTGGGAGGAGCAGGGTCCTCCAGCAGCACAGAGTATAACAGGAGATTAGTAATGTGTTAGTGAGGACAGATAGATAATTCAAACTGTCGCAATCTCTTTTGTGTTTTTATCACTTTTTAATAAACTTTTAGCAAAAAAGCTCAGATATTAATTATACGATATGAGCTAAGCTTTAAATATAGATTGTACTTTCATAAAACTATGCAACTAAACTGTAGAGAAAGACAATGTGACCCTTGGACCAGGCGCTGTTTGACAAGAGCAGAGAGGTCTCCAGACATGCGTTTTAATCTAATTTAAGAGACAAGGCGTTTCAAAACAATGTTACTGAACACGTTAAGAGCTTTTTATACTCCTGTGAACTCTGGAAAGAATTCCCTGACCTAGACAGCTGCTGAGCCGAGTGTTCACACGTCTCCGCTACTTGGAATATAAGTAGAACAATGTTCATGGCCTGTAAATGGCAAAGGGTTCCAAATAATGCATTGGATAGAAAAAAAATACATTTAGTTTTCCTGCCAGGTGTTCTCTGATTTTTGTGTATGTTTTAAAAGTTTGGACTGTATTTATTCCTCAACACTGGGTACACACAGACGTGCTAGGAAAGCGGGCTGGGACAGAACAACATGCAACCAATCAGAACTTTAGAGTGTTAACTGCAGCACAAAGTATTTTAGCACAACCAACTCAGTCACTTCATATATTAAACATTAAGGAGGTGATTACAGTGAGGCGAGATCCATACACAACTACTTTTGCTGTCAGAGGACAACTGTCGTGCTGAACCCCACTTCCCCCAAGAGCCCTGTAATATATTACTAAGGAACAAACCATGAATTACTTGTTTGACACAAATGCAAATTGTTATATTGAATCTTCAACACATCTCCACCTGCGGTCACTGAAGAGAGAGTGTGTGGATGTAGACGTGTGTAGAGGGCTGTAAATCTGCTAATTATATCGCAGAGATAACGTTTCAACCCATCAAAGGTAACTTGGATCTGCGACCTTAGCTCTGCAGTAACATTTCTTCTGGTGCCTGAGAGTTACTCAGTACCCCGGCATGGGGCGGTAATATGGGGGTATGATTTTATATATATATATATATATATATATGGTATAGAGAGAGAGAGAGACAGAGACAGAGACAGAGACACACACACACACACACAGAGCCAGAGAGAGACAGAGACACAGAGAGAGAGAGAGACAGAGACAGAGACACAGAGAGACAGAGACAGAATGGGACAGAGAGAGAGACAGAGACACAGAGAGAGAGATAGAGACAGAAAGAGAGAGAGATACAGAGACAGAGAGAGAGACAGAGACAAAGAGAGAGAGAGACAGAGAGAGAGATAGAGAGAGAGAGCGACAGAGATAGAGAAAGAAAGAGAGAGGGATACAGAGACAGAGAAAGAAAGAGAGAGAGAGAGACAGAGAGAGACAGAAACCATAAGAGACAGAGAGAGCGAGAGAGAAACTAGATAGATTGATATGTGCCTGTGTTTCAGTGCTGTGCTCTGCATACTATCAATTAGAGATGGTCACTGACCCCCGTGTTTTGGTTTTGGATTCGGTTTTGGATCTGGATTACCGTCGTGTTTTGGTTTTGGTTTTGCAAAACCGCCATAGCGTGTTTTGGTTTTGGTTGGTTTTGTTTTGCTATTTTGTTGGAAAATCAATGTTTTTGGGCCTAAAATAACCCAATTTAGTGCTCCAACTGTTTTAGAGATAAGTAATCTAATTGTAGAGGTAATAAATCATCCAAAAAACAGTTTAATTCTTCGTTGGTAGGCCTTCATTTATTATACACACAAAACAGATTGTCTTCCTCTCCATCTATGCATATTGGCAATGCAGCCATCGTCTATGGATGTATATTACACCCTACACTTATAGTTAAATATGTAAAGAAATGGATAAAGGCAGTTTGCTTTCTGTCTCTCTAGGCCCCCCTCCACTTGTTTACAAAACCAAAAAATTCAGCCGTTATAGACTGTACAATATTAATTGACATGGAGAAAGCCAGTTTGGTTTCTGTCTCTCTAGGCTCCCCTTCACTTGTATAAAATACAAAAAAATTCAGCCGTTATAGACTGTAACAATATTAAGAGAAATGGACAAAGGCAGTTTGGGGTCACTCTGTCTATGACACCCTACCCTTAAGGAGAAATTGCCCAAACAGCAACCTTTCAAGACGGTACATGATATGGAAATGCCACAAGTCCCTTTCCTCTTTGGGGGTAGATTGCACCCTACACTTACATAGAAAGTTTTAAAAAGATGTTATCGTCATCATCTTCAGCTTAATCCTCACCCTCATCAGTGTGTACGTCATCATGACAGACTATCAATTCATCGCCGCTTGAATCCGCCATTAGAGAACAGTCAGTGCTTGTATGTCTTGGATGGTGAAGGCCTTCCTCGTGGAAGATGTAGTTCATTTTTATAAACATCATTTTCCCCACATTTTTGGGAAGTAACCTTCTACGGCGATCACTGACTAAGTTCCCTGCTGTGCTAAACACTCGTTCAGAGTATACACTGGAGAGTGGGCAGCTTAAGTATTGCAAAGCAAGTTTGTACATGGGTTTCCAAATGGCCTGCTTTTCTTCCCAGTAAGGAAAGGGACTGTCTGACATTTCCATATCAACTACCTCTTGAAAGTAATCCTCCACCATCTTTTGCATGTTTATACTCGTATTGGATGGAGTTATGGGCAAAGTGACAAATTTTTTAGAAAAATCCTTCAAATCAGTCCAGGGGGTAAATGTATTAATGTCCGGCTTCTTTAACTCCGGCGTGTTCAGCGTCTTCGGCGATTAAATTTAAAGCGGCGCTGCATTGTAAAGGAAAGTTTCCCTTTACAATGCAGTGCCACTTTAAATGTAATCGCCGAAGACACTGAACACGCCGGAGTTGAAGAATCCGGACATTAATACATTTACCCCCAGACGTTAAATTGTTCTGGTCTGCCACCTGCGTCTTCCCTGCTTCTTTTTGGGAACTTTAATTTTTCACGAGCAGCAGCAGCTTGAGAAAGTAAAGGAGGACACGTCGTCAAGCCGAGGCCCAGTTCAGCGGCCAACTTGCTGAGCAATAGCTCCTTGCAAAAGTTCACATCTCGCTCATTTACAAGTAAAGACTCAATGTAGGTTTTAAACCTTGGATCAAGCACAGTGGCCAAAACGTACTGATTCGAGTTCAAGATCTTAATAACTCAAGGATCATTGTGAAGCGAATTAAGTACTTGATCGACAAGGCCAACATACTTTGCTGAATTGCTTGCTTTCAGCTCCTCCTTCATTTTCTCAAGCTGCTTTTCCAATAGTCTAATTAAAGGAATGACTTGGCTCAAACTAGCAGAGTCTGCACTCACCTCACATGTCACAACTTCAAATGGTTTCAGCACCTTGCACAGGACTGAAAGGATTCCCCACTGTGCAAGAGTGAAATACATCCCCCCTCCTTTCCCAATGTCATGGCTTGTGCAATATGCTTGGATGGCTTTGCGCTGTTCCTCCATCCTCTGAAGCATGTACAGGGTGGAATTCCACCGAGTTACCACCTCTTGCTTAAGTTGGTGGCAGGACAAGTTAAACTGCTCTTGGAGCTGCTGTAATCTCCTACATGCTGTGGCTTAATGCCTGAAATGGCCTGAAATCTTACGGGCCACCGAAAGCATCTCCTGCACCTCACGGTTATTTCGTAGGAAGCTCTGCACCACCAAGTTGATGCTGTGAGCAAAACAGGTAATATGTTGGAAATCACCCAGCTGTAATGCTCGCACTATATTGTTGGCGTTATCAGAAATGATATACCCTGGGGAGAGTCTGAGTGGTATAAGCCATGCATCAATCACATCTCTCAGTTTGCGTAACAAATTGTCAGCCGTATGCCTGTTAGTAAAGCCGGTGATACAAAGAGTGGCCTGCATGTGACAAATGTTACGTAGTGGTGTACATGCTGCTGCTGTTCCTGCTGGTGAAGGTGAATGACCAACCCAGTGGGCTGTCACAGTCATATAGTCTTTGGTTTGGCCACTTCCACTTGTCCACATATCTGTGGTTAAGTGGACAGTGGACAGAATGGCATTTTTCAGTGCAATCTCTACATTTTTACACACTTTTTGGTATAGTTGTGGAATTGCTTTACGGGAGAAATGGTGTCGCGATGGAATTCTGTAACGCGGACACAAAACCTCAATTAACTGTGAAAAACCAGCTGCGTTCATATTTTCTTCCCCTCGCAAATGATTGTTTCACAGTTAATTGCTGAAATGTAGGACTGCTCATTTTCTTGACCTGCCTCTGGGATGACGATTCACCCCCAGCAGCAGCAACAGCAGCAGCAGTGGGACTAACGTTTTCTTCAGAGGAATCAATAGTGCAGGAGTCATCCAGTTTAAGTGGGATGCCGGGCTAACTCCGAGCGCTACTGAGGATATTGATGAGGATGGTGTGGTGGGTGTATTTTGTAGCCGTCGGTATGTCGGTGAGCGGAGGGTCTTAGCTGATGATGGAGTGCTTGTATTTTTTTGGGAAGAACTTTCAGCTTTTCCCAACACTTTGCCATGAACTCTCGTTAAATGGCGTAACATAGACGAGGTTCCAAGATGGTTAAGGTCCCTCCCTCGACTGACTGTGGCTTGACATACACTACAAATGGCTATACAATTGTTGTCTGGATTTGGGTAGAAATAATTCCACACATAAGAAGTGGATTTTTTTGTTTTATGCCCAGGCATGACAATGGTCTTTTTCTTGTCACGTGCCAGAACTGCTGCCACTGGTGCAGGACTTACACAAACAACCTCATCCTCATCAACATCCTCATTAGCGCACACGTCGCTTACACAAATCTCCCCCTCATCTTCTTCTAATTCCAAAGTGGCATCCTCAATTTGGGTATCACCGGCTACACTCAGGCTATTAAGGCACACATCAGAAGAATGCTCACGATTAGACATCCCACTGTTGGATGGATTGTTGTCATTTGTGAATCAGAGCAAACATTCTCCTCTAATGCCTTACTGTTATCTTGCAGCTCGGCTTTGACGCGTAACAGTAGTTGTGCACCAATTGTAGGCTGGGTAACTTTTTGGGATCTGCCACTAATAGACAAAGGTGAAGGCCTCATACTCTCTTTGCCACTGCGTGTGTAGAATGCCATGTTTGCAAATTTTTTTTTATCGGCACTTAACTTTTGCTCAGTAACACTTCGTTTTCGCTTCAACACAGTAAATTTTTTTGGGGGTTTTGTTTTTTGCACTGATTTGGAAACACTCTGTTGTTTGACATTGCCTTGGCCAGATGACGTACTGGGAACACTAAAATCAGGACTGGTGACAGAACCTGGTTGCTCATTCTGATCATATGTGGACTGCTTTGAATCCATTCTGAGCGCAAAGCACTTGTAGTGCTAAAAATTATTTGGTAGATACTGCTGACAGATATGACTTTTGACAGCCAGAAATATTTATGCACAATTAAGGGGGACGCCCCAAAAGCACTGAGGAGTGCTAAAAATTATTTGGTAGATACTGCTGACAGATATGACTTTTGACAGCCAGAAATATTTATGCACAATTATGGGGGACACCTCAAAAGCACTGGGGAGTGCCAAATATTAAAACAAAATTATAAACCTCTATCCTCCTCTCTTCTCTAGCGATTTTGGTTAGAGCAATTGGAATAAGAATATTGTATTCTCTATCCCTGCTCTAATCAGCCTGTGACTACACCCTGCTCTCTCCCTCTGTCAAATGGCGATGGATTGCTGTGGAGGCATGTATTTATAATCTTCATTCATCTTCATTCAGAACCGAGCCCCGAGATCCAACGACGTCACGATGACGTTCAGCTTCGATTTCGATTCGGAGCCGGCGGGAGAGTACCGAACTCCTCAGCTCGGTACTCGGATACCCAAAGTTTGGGTGGGTTCAGTTCTCGGGGAACCGGACCCGCCCATCTCTACTATCAATGTCTAACGTTACTTTCATAAATGGACGTCATCCAAAAAACAGATCAGGCACCGTTCATCTCCGTCCTCTGTAGGTATTAGTAATGTAGTTACTATAGGGAGCAATGTTTATTACTGCAGTGCAGATCCCCACTCCATTGGGGTATGTGAATCGTGTGTGTACGAGCCCTATGACAACAGGCGATGGTTCTTTACCTTGACATGGTGACTTCCGACCCACAAAAACAAGTACAATAATTTACACGTTTTACAGGGAAAAAAATGACCTTCCCACCACATTACTCTATACATAGTTTACTGACCATTCTATTAATTCATCTCTGTAAGTCGGTCTCTATCATGGATGATCCACCTGTCTAGGTCCCAAGTTTCCCATTAGTAAGGTGAACTGGATTATATAGCTGGAGCAGGGCAGACTGATCTGGACACAGTGATTGTCTTTTGGTACCCGGGACCCTGGATGTTGGTAATACTTCGGCTTCCATACTGGGGAACACGTCAGACACACCTTTTAACTAGAGATGCTCAGGCTCGGCTCTCCGAGAACTGAACACACCCGAACTTTGCAGATCCGAGTACCGAGTCGAGATAGCTCGGCACTTTCACTCCCTCGGAATTGAAAATGAGACAAAACATCATTGTTCATCGTCGCATCTCGCTTGTTTTGGACTCTATAACTAGCGCCCTCCTCGGCGATCCAGCGCCATTTCTCAGAAGGATACAGAGGGGGTAACACTGTTCTTGGCAGTCTCTAGTGCAGTTGGGCAGCATCATAGGTAGAATAGAAAGAGGAGGGGGTAGCAGTGTTATTCAAAGTCTACAGTGACATTCAGGAGAGCTCCATTGCCCCATTGCTAATTGTCATTGCTGAAATAGAAATAATAGGCCTGACAGGCTTGGTCCTCTAAATCTGCAGTCACATTGTATGGTGTTATATAGGTAACACACAAAGAGGAGAGGTCCATTGCTAATTGTCATTGCTGAAATAGAAATAATAGGGCTGGCAGTGTTGTTCTTAATCTGCAGTCACATTGTACTGTGTTATCAAAATGGATTCACAGCGGTACACAGAAGACCAGGAGCACCAAGCAGTTGCTGGCACCAGTCAAGATAATAGTAGTTCCTCTACGTCATCTGCTAAAGCCTATGTTAAAGTACATAGTGTTTTTAAGTCAGGGAAACAAAAATGTAAAAAAACACATTTTACCTTGGTCAAGAAAAAAAGACCTGTAATCCAGGCAAGGTTATCTGCAGAAAAAAATTAAATTGCCAACATGCCATTCTACACACGCAGTGGCAAGGAAAGATTGAGGCCTTCGCCTTTCTCTATGAGTGCGAGTTCTGCAACTTTCACTGAGGCATCTTCTTGTAAGGTCAGTCATGACCAAGCAGGACCTTGTCATTTGGACTCCAAAAGTGGTGTCCAAATACTTTTACGTGTAAATCCAAGCTGGAAGAAAACAGTAAGGCATTAGAGGAAAATGTATGTTCAGATTCAGAAATGACACAAATCCCTGAGGAGAGTCCATCCACGAGTGCAATGTGTAATCGTAACCATTCTGATAGTGTACCCATAAAGACGACACCTTTCAGCCTCTCTGCAGACAGGGGCTGGCTGGACCGGGGGGCAGGGGGGCAGCGGGCACCCGGGCCGCTCAGTCTAACGGCTGTTCGGGCCGGCCGCCTCCCCCATCCCCCCCGTGGATGCAATATATTTCTTAATATTACCGGCGGCCGCATCGCGTCAGCGCACAGGCGGCCGCATCACATGACAAGCGATGTGATGTGGCCGCCTGTGCGCCAACCGGCCGCCTGTGTGCCAGCCCACGCCTGTCTGCAGATGTGTGCCTGAAAGCCCGAGTGTTGCCGGTGATACACCAATTAAGGATGCCACTTTGGAATGTCAACAGGATGAGGGGGATATTTGTGTAGCCGACAAGGGCGCTAATGAGGATGTTGATGAGGATGATGTTGTTTGTGTAAGTCCTGCATCGGTGGAAGCAGTTCTGACATGTGATAAGAAGAAGGCCGTTGTCATGCCTGAACATAACACCAAAAATTCCACCTCTTATGTGTGGAATTATTTTTACCCAAATCCTGACAACAGTTTTCTAGCCATTTGTAGCGTTTGTAAAGCCACAGTCAGTAGAGGTAGGAACTTCGAGGAACCTCATCCATGTTATGCCATTTGAAGCAAGTACATAGAAAGCTGTTGGGAAAAACAAAAACTTATGCTAAAAAATAACAACAAGCAGTCCAGCATCAGCTAGCTCCCTTCTCTCACCTAGATCCCCGCACATGCAATCTACACCTTCATTATCAATATCCTCATTAGCGATCGTAGTTAATCCTGCATCAAAGTTGCTAAGGTTAGATGACTCCTCTGTAATACCTGCGGGGATTAGGACAGACGCACACAAATATCTTACCTTACAAACAATGGCCACCTTCTGAGTCACCCCAGCCGCTCTTGTATCCCAGCAGACCAGCAGCCGAACCTCTGTCACCTCTCTCCACTTCCCACTGAGGAAGAAACAGAAAATAAGGCCGTGCCTACCAGAAAAGGACTGTTCGAGGCTACGGCAAGGACGAGAGACCTTCACTCAACCCCATTTGCGAATACCTCGCATTGCTCTTGCCAAGGGCGTGGGTCTACGAGTTCTTGGGACCGGGAACAGTCCTGCCCCAAATACTCCACTCACCTCTTGGTGAGGGCCTATCCAGAAGAAGGAATAGAGCATTATACTCAACCGGCCACTCCAACCTCCGGTCCCTGCTCTCCTGCTCTTCTCCATCACCTGTGGACAACAGAAAACAACACAGCCTACCTCTACTCTACACGTGAGGCTAGTATCATCATCATCATCATCATCATTTATTTATATAGCGCCAACATATTCCGTAGCCCTACAATTTTGGACAAACATAATAAACTAATAAACAAACTGGGTAAAACAGACAAAGAGGTGAGAAGGCCCTGCTCGCAAGCTTACAATCTATGGGACAATGGGAGATTGACACATGCGGTTAAGTCTACATTTTGCATTTTGGCCCAGCCAGACTGCAAAGGTAAAAGTGACTCATAAGCTAAATGATCCCGTCACACAACAATGTTGGTCAGTGGGTAGTTGTCTTGTGTGAAATTGTGTAACAGGCTGAAGGTAGCGAGGTTAAGAGGGTGGCTGAGGAATATTATAAGCTTGTCTGAAGAGGTAGGTTTTCAGAGAACGCTTGAAAGTTTGTAGACCAGAGGAGAGTCTTACTGTGCGAGGGAGAGAATTCCATAGAGTGGGTGCAGCCCGAAAAAAGTCCTGTAACCGGGAATGGGAGGATGTAATGAGGGTGGATGAGAGACGCAGATCTTGTGTAGAATGGAGTTGCCGAGTTGGGAGATATTTTGAGACAAGAGAGGAGATGTATGTTGGTGCAGCTTTGTTGATGGCCATGTAGGTTAGTAAAAGTATTTTATATTGGATTCGGTACAAAACAGGCAGCCAGTGTAGAGACATACAGAGTGATTCAACAGAGGAATAACGATTTGCAAGGAAAATCAGTCTTGCCGCAGCGTGCAAAATAGATTGTAGGGGTTTGAGTCTGTTTTTGGGAAGACCAGTAAGGAGGGAATTGCAATAGTCAATGCGGGAGATAAGTGCATGAATTAAGGGTTTTGCAGTGTCTTGCGTGAGATATGTGCTAATTCTGGAAATATTCTTTAGATGTATGTAGCAGGATTTAGATATAGAGTCAATGTGGGGAACAAAGGATAGGTGTGAGTCAAGGATTACACCTAGGCAGCGAGCTTGTGGGGTGGGATTTATGGTCATGTTATCAACAGAGATAGAAATGTCAAGTATGCTCTTGTTGGTGGGTGGGAATATTATTAACTCTGTTTTAGAAAGATTAAGTTTGGGTTGGCGAGAGGACATCCAAGATGATATGGCAGAAAGACAGTCAGTTACACGGGACAACACAGATGTTGAGAGATCAGGAGAGGATAGATAGATTTGGGTATCATCCGCATAGAGATGATACTGAAAGCCAAAGGAACTTATTAGATTTCCAAGAGAAGCGGTATAGATAGAGAACAGCAGAGGATCTAGCACCGAGCCTTGTGGTACTCCAACTGATAGGGGAAGCAGAGTAGAGGTGGCTCCAGAGAAATTAACAGTGAAAGAGCGATTAGAAAGGTAGGATGGGACCAGGATAGAACAGTGTCTTGAAGAGCTAGGGATTGCAGCGTTTGTATGAGAAGAGAGTGGTCAACGGTGCAGCCGAGAGATCCAGGAGAATTAGGAGAAAGTAATGGCGTTCAGTTTTAGCAGTGATCAGATCATTGACAACCTTGGTCAATGCAGTCTCTGTGGAGTGTTGAGAACGAAAGCCAGACTGAAGAGGATCCAACAGGTTGTTAGCAGAAAGAAAGCGTGTGAGGCGAGTGTAGGCAAGTCTCTCTAGAAGCTTGGAGTGGCATGGGAGCTGATAGATGGGACGGTAATTTGAGAGAGAGTTTGGGTCAGAGTTTTGTTTTTTTTAGAATAGGAGTAATCACGGCGTGCTTGTATAGTGATGAAAAGATGCCAGTAGAGAGTGAGAGATTACAGATTTGAGTTAGAGGTGAAATGAGCACAGAAGACAGGGATGTACCAAATTGCGAGGGAATGGGATCAAGAGGACAGAGAGTAGGAAGATAAGAAGAGCATAGAAATTTCCTTTTCATTTGTGGGGTCAAATGAAGAGAGGGTGTCAGAGGGTAGTGGGAAGGAATTGAGCTGATTGCTTGTCGAGGAAGAGGATACCATTTCTAGTCTGATCTTGTCAATCTTGTCCTTGATGTAGGAAGCAAGATCCTGAGCACTGATAGTAGATGGAGGGTTCAGGGTGGGAGAATTGAGAAGATATTTAAATGTATTGAAAAGGCATTTGGGGTTAGAAGCCTGAGCATAGATAAGAGATTGGAAGTATGTTTGTTTTTCAGTGTCCAGAGCATTTCGATAGGAGCGGTAGACAGAAGTATATGTGAAGAAGTCATTAGAGGTGCGAGATTTACGCCAGTGACGTTCTGCTTTACGGGACAGTTTTTGAAGATTTCGTGTTACTTTAGTGTGCCACGGTTGACATCGAAGTCGACGTGTAGTATGTAGTGTCGCTGGAGCCACTTGGTCAAGGGCCGTTGCTAAGGTTAGGTGAAAATTAGGTACTGCCATCTCAGGGGATGAGAATGTAGAGATAGGGGAGAGAAGGTGTTGGAGAGAGGTGGAAAATTGTTGAAGATTAATAGAATTCAGATTTCTGCGGGTATGAGGAGGCTTGGTAGAGTTAGACAGTAGAGAAGTTAGAGCAGTGGGGGTGAGTGAGTAGCTGATAAGGTGATGATCCGAGAGGGGGAAGGGTGTGTTAAGAAAATTAAAAACTGAGCATAGTCTAGAGAAAACAAGATCAAGGCAGTGTGTACAACCCACACAACTGGCACTAGCTAACTAGCCTTCACCCTACAACAACTAATTAATGATCAGGTAACGCAACTTCGCTATAAAGTGGGAGTAGTGTACTCCCTAAGGCTCCTCCCTCTACCTACGGGAAACACCAGCCGGTGTTCACGTTCTACTCTGGAGGGCTGATACTAAAACCCTCACCTCGGTCGTACCGAGAAGACTATCTTTTCACTATGGGGTCACTCACGGAAACCCAAGTAGCAGTCACCAGCTGCACGACTAAGGCTCACTGGAGCAGGGTGCCACCAGAGTGGCAGCTTCAGCACGAAACTGCCAGGGGCCCCTACCGGAACTCGAAATGATCACCTTCACCTAATTGGAACACCGCCCCAATCTGCAACCACCAGGGACCCTGCCGGAAATTAGACTGGAACACCCAATTGGAACCACGGGACACACCCCTGGAACTCAAAAGGGCTGTGCTGTACTGCCAGTGAGATGCCCTGTCACTGCCTCAGGAAACCCACGTAACCCCAGGGACCTACAGAAAAGGAAAACTACTGTGTGTCCTTCCCAAACTATGCCTTGTGCCCTGACTATGGGCTTTAAGCCTGTATAACTAGGGCCTTGTGCCCTTTTAATTCCCTATCTATGGGCTTTATACCCAATTGACTAGGGCCTTGTGCCCTCTATCAGTGGCCATGGGCCTAGTACCCAACAGTGCCCCCGGGCTTTGTGCCCGACCTAACAGCGGAGTATACTTACCTGCTCCGTGCAGGATACTCTTCTCCGGGTCTTCCAGACCCTCCAGCCGGCGGTGCCTCTTCTCCCGTTCGGCGCTGGGATTCCGGCAGTTCTCTGGGTGGGGGCGTCTCAGCCCTTACAAGAGCTCCCCGCCGGCGAATACGTCGCTGTCTTTCAGTGGGAGGGTAGCTCCATGTCCTGACAAGGGCACCCTGCCACTTCTGTCTGCGTCTTCTGCCTTATTTTCTCTGGATGTCAGATGACGTCCTCTCTTCTCTGCTCCACCGGACTTCTGACAAGAAGGCGGTGCCCGGCGGCTTAACCGTCGCCGCGAGCGCTCATTGGCCCGTCGCAGTGCCAATAATTTAAATGGCTGGAGGTGAGCCAGGATTGGCTCACTCATCCGGCCGCCAATTGGCCAGCAGGGGGAGGCGAGCCCTGATTGGCTCACCTGTCCACTGCTGCCCAGACCTGCGGGGAAAAATAAGTACTCACCGGCGCTGGATCGCAGGAATGGTGAGTAAGTTTTTCCTTCTTTCTTCACCCTCTTCACGGGCACAGCAGCGGGATCCATCTTCGCCCTCTTTGTGGGCGTTGCGGTGGGACACTCCTCCACACCTCCTCTATCCTGGATTCCTCAGAAGAATTCTTGAGCGTTAGTCCCACTGCTGGTGCTGGGGGTGGATCTTCATCCCAGAACCAGACCTAGAAGAGGGCTACTAGTAGTTTACAACAATTAACTGTTAAACAATCCTTTGCAAGAGGAAGCAAGTATGAAAGCTGTCACCCAGTCAATCAATAGAAAAATGTTTTATTATTAAAGCATTTTTTTACATTACTTTTTTTTAATAAAGTTTATTTTTATTTATTTCTGTTGTTTTCCAAAAACATTTGCTTTTTTAATGGAATGTGGAACAGGAAGTCTGGACTTCCGCTTGCAGTGTGCATGCGTCAGGTGGTGTGCCAGGTCCCTGTTCTGACCTGGCTAGCGGTTAGAGTCCGCTTACCGCTGCAGGCCAGTGTCGTCAGGGAGCTGACCATCTCTCTCCTAACTGCCTCTGGAATCTGCCCTGCTGGTGGTAAACCTGGAAGCTGCTGTTAAAACATTTTTTTAGTTCTTCTTGTTAATAAATAATACTATAGACCTCTCCTCTACACGGTGATGTATCATTGGATTGTTCAGTCCGTGATATTATTTGCTGCTAACTAGTTTCAGCAGTAGAGATGAAAATCATCGAGAGACGTCACTATAACTGTCTGTCTATAATCAGGTTTTTCTACATCTGTGTTCATTTTTATGTCTGTAAAAGTTTAAGGGGTTGTGGTCAAACGGCATACAGTCTCAGGATGGTAAAGGTTTTATGTATACAGGCTCTAGAGCAGAATCTGGTTACCTGTTGACCTCCAGGTGTTGGGAAACCACAAGTCTCAGCAGGCTTTGCCAGCCAATAGCTGGCAGGGTATGCGGGGACTTGTAGTTTTCAATGCATGGAGAGCCACAGGTAATCAGACCTGCTTTAGTGAGCTAAATCCAGCCCTGCCTTCTACTGATGAAATGCATTGGGGGAGCACAGTGGCTCAGTGGTTAGCACTTCTGATCACACAGCACTGGGGTCATGAGTTCGATTCCTGACCATGACTGTGTGGAGTTTGTATGTTCTCCCTGTGTTTATGTGGGTTTCCTATGGGTGCTCCAGTTTCCTCCCACACTCCAAAAACATACTGGTAGGTTAATTGGCAGCTACCAACTTAACCCTAATCTGTCTGTGTGTGTGTTAGGAAGTTTAGACTGTAAGCTCCAATGGGACAGGGACTGATGTGAGTGAGTTCTCTGTACAGCGCTGCGGAATTAGTGGCGCTATATAAATAACAGCCCACTAATGTTCTAATGAAGTCCTGCGACCAGCAATCATAGTAATAAAGAAGTAAAGAAAATATGATAGTTCAGAAGTTTTTCTGCTACACACCTAGACCTACATCGTCAGAATGCCCTGATTGCAGTATTACACCAGTAAAGTCTGCTACTTGGTAATACATTTTCCAGACAGCAGTAGTTGGACTTCAGAAAACCAGTCACGACTCTGCAGTTGAAAGAAGTCTGCTGTAGAACGGATCAATGATTGCCCCCAGACCGTGTTAGACACTGAACACTGGAGTAACTCAGGCTAGGATGAGAACAGACCCGAGCGCTGTTTATTTTCTCTCCCCGAGAAGGTGTGAGCTTCACAGCCAACGCTCCGCAGCCCTGAATGCAGCTACAAGACCTTCTGGAAGCACCACATCAAAGGTTCTGTGTATTGGCTGCCAGCGGAAATATGTATATAGCCGTCTGCTAACATCCAGCACTTTTGTGAAAAGTACTTTCTGTCTTTATTGTAAGAGACATAAAAAGTGAAAACACTGCAATAAAATACTGAAGACATTCGAGGGGCCTGTTCAGTTTCATGTGTACCAGGGAGAAAATGGTTCTGCCTTGTAGAGGTGAAAATGTGAGCCTTAAATCATGCAGAAACGGCTCTTTCCACACAATTGTGGCAAATAATAGTATTGGTGCCATTTAACAACAGACTAAAGAAGGAAATATTGTAGATATCTCCTGCATTAGCCAAACTAACGCTCAATATCGCCATCCTCATAATTCTTTGTGATTTATCAAGCCATGGAAAGTCATCCCCCACAGGCCGCATTACGGTCCAGCACCGTGATGCGCTCTTCTACTAAAAGCAACGATGTTGATATGGAATGAATGGGAAATTCAAGTGGGATGGCTATCAATAACTTCTGAATCTGTTTGATTCAATGCAGCTTTCATAGGCAAACTGAGGGGAGGTTTCCTAGTGCCTGGAAACCCCCCTCCAAGCCTGGGGCTTGGAGGGGGGTTTAATTGAGGTGACTGGATCCTGCTCCCGCTTCACACGGCTCTGCTTGAAAACCTAACAGTAGTGCACGCAGCATTGCCCATGTATATTATGGGGATAGGGAGAGTTGGAGAGCAGCCAAGCACTGTCTAAAATTATAGCCTCGCGCCCATGCATGCTGGTCACGCCCACTGGCGGCGTGGTGTGGAAACCCCCCTCTACAAATCCTGCATTTGTTCCTGGCTTTGCTCAAAATACAGAGCAGAACTCAACTAGGAGGTGGTAAAGGACGTTTGGGCACAGAGTGAGGGCGCCCAAGCCACATGGTAAGGAATAATACCATCACCATTTATCCACATCCGTGCTCTACCCTGAACCCTTCTCCAGACACTCCCCCTAGCAAGCAGCCATGGAGACCACCCAAGAGGAGGCTAGTATGGAGGACAGAGTGGAAATGCTCTTCTATGGCATCACTTAGTACATAGCTTCCTGTCTCATGCCAACGATGCAGTTAGCTGGCGCTCCCGTACCTTAGATCTGATGGTACCAGACCATCCAACAGCAGCCAACATGCTGGACAGCTCCAGTCCTCCAGCACTGATTACAGCATTCTCTGCCTATGTCATATGGTTCACTCCAGCTGTTCACAATAGTGCCTCCCGGGGGGTGAGCCTCATCTAATTGCTGAGCACTATTAAAATAATTATGTTCTTAATGAAATCCAGTCTCTTAGTCCCTAAAGCAGTGAGGGGCAACGGGAAATAGCTGGAGGGACGCTTCACCCTTCACAGGGGCCGCACAGAGGAAGCAGGGAGAGCACTAATACGTTTTATGAGTATAGAGTTGCATTAAGGCTTTGGGGGACCTGATACACTTAAGACATTGATGTTCCGATGGTCTACAATTAAGAGCATAGTGCATCATTCATGAGAGAGAGAAAGAGACACACACACACACACAGAAAGACAGAAAGAGAGAGACACAGAGAAAGAGAGACAGAAAGAGAGGGAGAGAGCGAAAGTAACAGAGGGAGAGAGAGACAGAGGGAGAGAATGAAAGAGACAGAGAGATGGAGAGAGAGAGAGAGAGAGAGAGAGAAAGAGATGAAGAGGGGGGGAGAGAGAGAGACAGGGAGAGGGAGAGAGACAGAGGTAAAAAGTCAGATACAGAGAGCGACAGAGAGAGAGTGTTGGAGGGAGGGAGAGAGTCAGACACAGAGAGAGTGAGGGGGAGAGAGAGAAAGAAAAGAAGAGATTGGGAGAGAGAGGCAGAGGGAGGGAGATAGTGACAGAGAGAGACAGAGGTAGAGAGTGAGACAGAGAGAGAGTCAGAGAGAGAAAGAGGGAGTCAGATTCCCAGAGAGAAAAAGACAGAGGGAGAGAGGGAGAGAGTCAGACAGAAAGAGAGAGAGAGGACGAGAGACGGAGGCAGAGAGAGTGTCAGACACAGAGAGAGAGACAGAGGAAGGGGGTCAGACAGAGAGAGAGAAAAAGAGAGAGAGCGAGACAGAGGGAGAGCGAGACAGAGGCAGAGAGAGCAAGACAGAGGGAGAGAGCAATAGACTGAGGGAGAGAGAAAGAAAGACAGAGAGCGCAAGGGAGACAGAGGTAGAGGGAGCGAGACAGGCAGAGGGAGAGGGAGAGAGTCAGATGCACAGAGAGAGAGAGATAAAGGAAGAGAGAATAAAACAGCGAGAGAGAAAGAAAGTGACAAAGGGAGAGTGAGGGGTGAGGGAGAGAGTTAGATGCACAGAGAGAGAGAGAAAAAGGGAGAGACACAGACGGGGAGAGAATTAGTCAGAGAGAGACAGAGGAAGGGAGAGGGAGAATGACAGAGAGTTACTAGTAATAAGTGATAAATAAACAGACCAATTCCATGACAAGGAATATTTATTTACCACATAACCAGATACATGTTCTGTCCCAGAGCGTTAGAATTGGCGCTGTAACCCTTTCCAGACCGATAAGTATCAACAGTTTTTTCTCTGATCTCTTCAGGAATTTCCCTTCATCATCACACAATGTGGTTGTTGAATCCTCAAGGTGCCGACTTGACTCTATAGCAATGTGTGTTAGCTCCAGTCCTGATGTTTATACAGCAAATCTGGACCCACTGTAATCATTCCCAGTGGTGTTATACAGCCCTGCTAAGAAGAATGATGTTCTCTTGTTTTAGCTTGGACAACGTTTTGAATAATGGTTTCAAAGCAGATTCCCTGGCTCAGATCACTAATGTATTTTTGAGACAATATAATTTATATATAAAAGAATAGTCACACCTTTGCAGACTTTGCAGTCTGAGCCCCATAGTGGATGTACATAAGAATGTCTGTGCGGCAGTGCATTGAGTTCTAACTCTCATTAATACTCATTAATATTTATACCTGCCCATAAAGTAAAATATGATATTAAAATAAACTGCACGGATATACCACACATAACATTATTATATGAAAAAGGAAAATGTATCCAGGCCTGATATGTGTTTCTTTAATGTGTCTATTATTATTAATATTATTATCTTTTATTTACAAGTCACTACAAATGATCCGCCGCACCGTACATGACATTACAGTAGTATATAATGCACAGACAGCAACGATCCATAACACAAAAAATAATACATGATACATAATACATTAAAAACAAAGTAATACATAGACTAGACAAATACATATGGTGACAGAAGCGATTGTCTTATATGATTTTAAATCCCAGGGAGATTGCTGGTGTTTGGGAAAAGCTTCCCAAAAAGTATGTTCAGCTTTAGGAAAAACTGGTAAGGGACCCTGGGGTGCAAATGGAGAGAGGAGGGTGGGCTCTATTTACAAGGCCCAGTTCGGGTCTTCTGTTCTGCCAATCTGACAGCAGACTGATTAAGGGTTACACCTGTAGGGTGTGTTTTGAAAGTACATCAGTTTGGGCAGTCTGAATCTCTGCTCTGCCTGGGGAAAGGGACTGCAGGGTCTCTATAGGAGTCTGATATCTATTGTGAGTAAAACGTTATGTGCTGGAACTTCTTATATTTTGTTTAGTTTGACAGTTTAGATTTTGCAGGACAGGCAAGGTATTTTTTTGAAGTTTTCTTTATTTTTTTTTCTGCTTAATAAAACTGTCTGAGGCCAGTTGTACCAAAACCTTGGACTTGTGCGACTTCTCTGCTGCAGTACACTACCACCTACCCCAGGAGATGGTACCTGTTCCCCTAACCCAGTTACAATATATAACAGGCTACACAGATAATGCAGTTCAAGTAAATTACGGAACAGTGAGTGAGAGTGATTGTAATGTCCAACATGAAGTCGGCCTGGACTAAAACAGATAGGGCTAGGGAAGCAGGCCAAGAGGTACAGAGGGTGATGAAATAGTAGAAGGAGAACACAAGGAAAGAGGACCCTTCTCCTGAGAGCTTACATCCTAAAGGGAAGGAGAAGACACAAATAGTGTGGCACCGAGTGGATGATATAGTAGAGGCAAAGAAGATAGGAGGAGGGATGATTTTTAATGGTTCGCACGAAGCCTTGAAGAGTAGAGGCTAATCTGATGGTGTGGGAGATCGTTGCACAGGTGAAGAACAGCCTGGGTGAAGTCTAGGAGGTAGGATCGGGAAGAAGTAATTAGCGTAGTAATGAGGCGGTGGTCATTGTCAAAGCGGAGGGCGATGCTCTTAATAATTAATTCACCACTGATTAGGCTCCTTGTAGGGGAGACTTTGTGTGAACATGGAATATGTAGACACGGTGGAGCCCCGTGTTGGCAGGTGGTTTGACACATAGATGGGCAACATCTGAGCAATATCCTGGCCCCCTATGTTTAATCCAGGGAGTATGCCAAAGTTAATCACATCTGCAGTCATTACCTTGCTAATCTCATCAATAGTGACTCGACTCTTCAGACACCGCAGAGCCGCTGCAGGAACGGTGGAGACTGGATCGGGGACTATATAAAGAGCACAGGCTGCTGCATCAAACATACACTCGGCAACCTGGAAGTAGTGAGTGTCAGGGCTGGTGTGTAGCTACGGCTCCTGCTGGACTGAGCGAAGATTAGAGCGCTACAGGGATAGGCAGGTCCTCTTCATTATCTGGGATCCCTATGGGTGTTGTGGATCTGTGTGTCTTACATGGCAGTACCAGAGGAGAAGGCTCCACACAGCTGATACAAGCTTAGATCAGATACCCCAGGGTGGCTAATAGAATACTAGTATAGTGTTGTATCTGAACCCCTTGTGTGTTGTATGCCCCAATTATTATTATTATTATCGTTTATTTGTAAGGCGCCACAAGGTTTCCGCAGTGCCGTACATGGTACAAACAGTAGACTATACAAGGTGAAACAGTACAGAACAATGAGCACAAAGTACCAGTACTTCAGAAACTCCAGGCAGGCAGATACAGTAGAGACGGAGCGGAAGAACAGCTATGGAGACAGGAGGGAAGATGGGCCCTGCTCATACGAGCTTACATCCTAAGGGAGGGTAAACAGAATCAGGTACATACGGGAGCCAGTAAAGCAAAGGGGAGAGAAAAAGGGGGCAGGGGAGAACCAGAAGAGGTGAGAGGTTAAGTGGATGGTTGGTAGGCCTTAAGGAACAGGTGAGTTTTAAGAGCCCGCTTGAAGGAGCACAGATTGGGTGAGAGACGAATGGAGCGAGGGAGGTCGTTCCAGTGAAGGGGGGCAGCACGGGAGAAGTCTTGGATTCTAGAGTGGGAAGAGGTGATCAGAGTGGAGGAGAGGCTGCGATCATTGGCTGAGTGCAGGGAACAGCCCTAGTATGACTTTGTTAACCATTTCTTGAAAGTGCTATAACTGCTGTTTGTGTTTTTGCAATAACAAACCTAATACACATGTTTATGCGGATTTTGTCTGGGTGTAACAGTATGTTCCCACATCCACGGTACTGAGGGTTGCTCACATTGTTAGGCTTTGTCTCTTGTCTACAAATCTCTGGGGCTGCAGGGGTATGGGGGGAATAACAAATAATCGTGACTTTCACTTTCTGCATTTCATGAGGTTGTAACTCAAAGTGCGTCTCAAGTTTGTGCACATTTTAAGGTTTACATTCCGCTAGATTTTCTATCGCACTTTTAACTGTGCTCAAAGCTTCTGATTATTTTTTCCAAACAATTCCTCTGGGCTTGTGAACGTAGACTGGGACATTATAACTGTCATGCACAAAATAACCAGGAATATAAAACTTTTTTTTAGTGTTCTGTGGCCGCCATACTCGATGATGAACAAAACTGAGCGTCACCTGTTAATAACATTAAAAAAAAATAGTGTTTCTTTCCATACATTTATTAGGATTTTCTTAATGTCTCCTGTACATAAAACACATTGTTACTAGAGATGTTCACTGACCCCCGTGTTCTGGTTTTGGCTTCACATTAACTTCGTGTTTTGGTTTTGGCAAAACCGCCCTTGCGTGTTTTGGTTTTGGTTTTGGATCCTGATTTTTTTTTTCTAAAATCCCTATTTTTTTTTGTGCTAAAAGCACATATTTTTGCTTTTTTAACCCCTACATTATTATTAATCTCAATAACACTAATTTCAAGTCATTTGCAGTCAATTATGACCACCTCACAGTTCACAATATTATTTTCATACACTTTCAAACAAAGACTGCAGATTTAGAAGACCAAGCCTGCCAGACCTATTATTTCTATTTCAGCAATGACAATTAGCAATGGAGCAATGGAGCTCTCCTGAATGTCACTGGAGACTTTGAAGAACACTGCTACCCCTCATCTTTCTTTTCTACCTATGCTGCTGCCTAACTGCACTAGAGACTGCCAAGAACTGTGCTATCACCTCTGTGTCCCTCTGTGAAATGGTGCTGGATCGCAGCGGAGGACGGTACTTATAGAATCCAAAACTCGCAAGATCCGATGACGTAATGATGACGTTTTGCCTGGTTTTCAATTCCGAGGGCGCGCAAAAGTACCGAGCCGGCTTGACTCTGCTAAGTTCGGACGTGTTCGGTTCTCGGGGAACTGAGCCTGAGCATCTCTAATTTTTACAGTTGCTCCTGAATGCAAACACATGTTGTAGCATGCCTACACAGTCGTCATCTCTAGTAATCGGCACTTACACCAGATCCGTAGCTGGGGCAAGTGATACGACAGAAAAAGATGTTCTTAAACCTTGAATCGGACGCTGCTGCGTGCGCTCAAGCTAGGGACGCCCTTACTGTAAATTGACTACGTGCATACGCCCCATCTCCTTCCCGTTCCGCCCATGAAATTATAGGCTGTAGTAAGGATCTTTTGTGCTCGAAAGAGAACCGGATGCTTGTCTGGTTCTGGGCATGCGTATTATGAGCAACGAATCCCCCAGTTGCGCCCATTAATGAATGAGGCCCGATTACATGATCCTTTGGAGCTCCAGAAAATAATTCCGCTTTGTTGGAGCTGTCCGCGGCCCCAGCCCTGATGGTTATTTTTATATTTTAAACAGATGTAAGGCAAATGTAATTACACAAAGGGAGCCTAGATTGATGTAGGATGGTCTCATATTCAATACTGTTTTAGTGTTGGATGCTAGCACATAAAACGGGAAGTTCGTGACCCAATCCCAGCAAACCCCAAACATCGGCACAAGGAATCAATTAGAGGGAAAAGGAGGAAATCATCCTGTACATATCAGTAAAGAAGAACAGATTTCTCTGTCAGTAACAGCAGTAACCGGAGAGCTGGAACATATAACTGCGAGAGGCACAGATGTCAGAATAATACAAACTCGCTGCTTTTATATCATTTCCATGTTGAAATCATTGTGTGTTTTACAGCAGTGTGTCTGTTTCTCAGCGTCTATCCTGGGCTATTACTGGGCTGTCGTGAAACGTTCTCTGTGATAAGTACGTCAGATTTAATAATGTTTCATCTGCTTCCAGCGAAACACACAACAATAATTCCCAATGACATCATGGTCAGGATGTCTGGCTGAGATTCCCAATACGGCACAATGAGACCACGTAATTCTCCTTCAAACATTCCCCTTTCTACAACATAGGCAGACAGCCTGTGGTACTACAAGTTCCTGCATGCCCTGCCACCCTGCGGCTCCATGGATGTTGTGGAACTATAAATCCTGACAAGACCTGTCAGGCGGTGGGTGTTCAGATTTTGTAGAACTACAAGTCCCAACATGCCCTATTGGGAATTGTAGTTACCTCACAACTGGAGAGTTACTGCTTGAGACAGCAGCTATAGATTGTCTTCCAAGGGCTTGCAGGGCAGGCTGGGACCTGTTGTGAAACTACATGTCCCAGCATACCCTGCTAGGTATCAGCTGGCTATCGACTGGCAAAGCATGCTGGGGCTTGTAGTTTCACAAAAGCTGAAGAACGAGAGGCTCGGGCCTAGCTTACCTGCGGCTGTCCAAGTGTTGTAAAACTACAAGTCCCAGCATTCCCTGAAAGCTATCGGCTGGCTGTCTACTGGCAAAGCATGCTGGGGCTTGTAGTTTCACAATACCCAGAGATAAACATGAAGTAGGATGTGCACCGGCGACTTTTGAGGTCTCGTGTTTTGTGTTTTGGATCCGGATTTTCATTATTTTTGGGGTTCGGATTTGTCTCGCAAAACACTTGACGAAAGGTCTCGGTTCGGATTTAAGGTTTTGGATTCGGATTTTTTTGGGAAAAAACATAAAAAGTTTAAAAATCAAGTTTTTGGGCTTATTTTCACTCCTAGGCTATTATTAACCTCAATAACATTCAATAACAAGCATTTCCACTAATTTACAGTGTATTCTGAACACCTCACAATATAGTTATTAGTCCAAAACGATGCAACGAGGTATCTTTCTGGACTGCGTAGAGGAGTGGGTCACCACAATATATATAATAAGAAAACCATCAACTTGTATGATTCGCACCAATAAATGTACCTGGACTGCGTAGAGGAGTGGTCACCACAATATATATTAAAAACCCTGAACTTGTATGATTCGCACCAATAAATGTACCTGGACTGCGTAGAGGAGTGGGTCACCACAATATATATTAAAAACCCTGAACCTGTATGATTCGCACCAATAAATGTACCTGGACTGCGTAGAGGAGTGGTCACCACAATATATATTAAAAACCCTGAACTTGTATGATTCGCACCAATAAATGTACCTGGACTGCGTAGAGGAGTGGGTCACCACAATATATATTAAAAACCCTGAACTTGTATGATTCGCAGCAATAAATGTACCTGGACTGCGTAGAGGAGTGGGTCACCACAATATATATTAAAAACCCTGAACTTGTATGATTCGCACCAATAAATGTACCTGGACTGCGTAGAGGAGTGGGTCACCACAATATATATAATAAGAAAACCATCAACTTGTATGATTCGCACCAATAAATGTACCTGGACTGCCTAGAGGAGTGGGTCACCACAATATATATTAAAAACCCTGAACTTTTATGATTCGCACCAATAAATGTACCTGGACTGCGTAGAGGAGTGGTCACCACAATATATATTAAAAACCCTGAACTTTTATGATTCGCACCAATAAATGTACCTGGACTGCGTAGAGGAGTGGGTCACCACAATATATATTAAAAACCCTGAACTTGTATGATTCGTAGCAATAAATGTACCTGGACTGCGTAGAGGAGTGGGCACTGGGCACCACAATAAAAAATATATAGAAAACCTTCAACAGGTCTGAATTACACCCAAAAATAGTATCTGGACTGCGTAGAGTAGTGGGCACTGGGCACCACAATAAAAAATATATAGAAAACCTTCAACAGGTCAGAATTACACCCAAAAATAGTATCTGGACTGCATAGAGGACTGGCCACTGGCCACCACAATATAATATATAGAAAACCTTCAACAGGTCAGAATTACACCCAAAAATAGTATCTGGACTGCATAGAGTAGTGGGCACTGGGCACCACAATAAAATATATAAAAAACCTTCAACAGGTCTGCATTACACTGCACATACGGCTGCTCCTCCATCCTCTCCATCATATACATGTTGGAGTTTCAGCGTGTGACAACCTCTTGTTTTTGATAATGTCAGTGCATTTTGAATATTTTTCAATTTGCCCCACACCACTGAATGTACTTTATCTATGATACGCATCTATCTATCTTGACTGCGTAGTGTGGTGGCCCCGGTACACAATTTGGTACCGATGCCACAATATAATTAAAAAACCCTCCACGGGTCAGAATTCCACCAAAAAAGGGTATGGACTGCGTAGTGTGGTGGCCCCGGTAGTAAATTTGGTGCCGGGGCCACAATACCTCCTCCAACTTCCAAGTGTAGTGTTTATAAAGACAGACAGCATCGAAGTGTTATTAGTTGACTTTCTTAACCCTAAAATTGTCCCTGTTGCAAATATTCGTGCAATGGACAGTTACTTTTTTATTGAAAGACTCAAGCTTTCAAGTGTAGTGTTTATAAAATATAAACAACAATACAGTAGTTTTAGAGCACGTCAATACCTCTTGTTTTAAATTATGACAGGGCATTTTACTTTTGGTTTAATTTTTTGAATTTGTTTAAATTTGGTTTTACTTTTTGAACATGGCAAACGACTGTTGATTGGTCATATAATGCAAAAAAAAAAGTTCCAAGATGGAATTGTCCTTGGGCCCTCACACCCACCCTTATGTTGTTGAAATAGGACATGCACACTTTAACAAACCAATCATTTCAGCGACAGGGCCTACCAAACAACTTTGGCTGAAATGATTGGTTTGTTTGGGCCCCCACACCAAAAAAGCTATTCATCTCTCCCTGTACAGACTAAACAGGCTCTACTGAGGCAAGATGTCATCCTCATCCTCAACCTCTGATTCCTCTCCCCCTACAGTGTGTACTTCCTCCTCATCACACATTATCAATTCGTCCCCGCTGGACTCCACAACCACAGGTCCCTCTGTAGTATCTGGAGGGCAGTGCTGTACTTCATTGAGGAATTGATTATTCATTTTTATAAACATCATTTTTTCAACGTTGTGAGGAAGCAACCTCCTTCGCCGCTCACTGACCAGGTTCCCCGCTGCACTAAAAACTCTTTCCGAGTACACACTGGAGGGGGGACAACTCAGTTAAAAAATAGAGCCAGTTTGTACAGGGGCTTCCAAACTGCCTTTTGGAGTTCTACCACGTCACTACCTCTAGTTAATTTAGATTGCAAGGCTTGTAAATATAAATACTTTGAAGATAAAAAAAGCAGGCTGCACAGACTGTGGAGCTAGAAAGTGAAATTAAATGGACCAAGTTACTTTGGTGGCTATCTATGCGCCCCCCCCCCCCCCCGCCATACACTTGTAGTTGAATATAAATAAAGCAGCCTGCATAGACTGTAGAACTAGAAATTCAAATATACAAAGAAATGGACAAAGGCAGTTTGGTATCTGTCTGCATCAGATCCCCTCTCCACTAGGAGTAAAACAGAAAACTTTTCAGCCGTTATATAATCTAGAATATAAATAGAAATTGAGAAAGGCAATTTGGTATCTGTCTGCATCATAATCATCAACATCCTCCTCAGCGCCAGCTACATCAATATCCTCCTCCCAGTGTACAACATTCACACCTTCATTAGCCAAATCTGTAACTGGACTGTGGGTGATCCTTCCAGCATATGCAGAGGGCGTGCTGCAAATGCTGGATGGAGTCACCTCTTCCCGTACAGTGAAGGTCAGGGTTCACAACCAACAACACCCTTGGACTCGCCTTGGGGATTTGTGATGTCATCTGTTTAGAAGGCAGAGTTCTTTGCGGTTTTGTTGTTGTTGCTGACAGCATAACTCTCTTAAATTTTTTGTGGGGGGGGGGGGAGGAGGGCTTAGATCCTTGGGTGAAGCTGGACCACTAGTCATGAACACGGGCCAGGGCCTAAGCCGTTCCTTGCCACTACGTGTCGTAAATGGCATATTGCCAACTTTACGTTTCTCCTCAGATGATTTTAAGTTTCTCTTTTTGCTACTTTTTGAGAACTTGGGCTTTTTGGATTTTACATGCCCTGTACTAGGAGATTGGGCATCGGGCTTGGAAGACGACCTGGGTGGCATTTCATCGTCTATGTCATGACTAGTGGCAGCAGCTTCAGCATTAGGAGGAAGTGGGTCTTGATCTTTCCCTACTTTATCCTCCAAATTTTTGGTCTCCATTATATGTAGCACAAGATACTGCAGAATGTGTGAACTTGGTAATATTGCAGTACCAATGGGCTTATACTGCTGGATTGGCTTTGCAAATTTGGTTATAATTATTTTTATTTTTAATTTTTAATTTTAATTTTTTTTATAATTTTTTTTTTATTTTTTAAAAACTTGGGAATAATGGGGAAATAACTATGCCCTTAGAAGCATAGAGCACAGGACACAGCACCACTGGACTGAACAGGACACAGCACAGGACCCAGCAGCACTACGGAACTCAGCAGGACAGAGCACAGGACACAGCACCACTGGACTGATACTGCTGAATGTGTAAACTTGGTAATATTGCAGTACCAATGGGCTTATACTGCAGGATTGGTTGTGCAAATTTTGTGGTAATTAAAAAAAAATTAAATTAGTTTTTGGTATTTTTTTAAATAACTTTTTTTTATTTTTTTAAACACAGGGGAATAATGGGGAAATAACTATGCCCTTAGAAGCACAGAGCACAGGACACAGCACCACTGGACTGAACAGGACACAGCACAAGACCCAGCAGCACCACTGACCTCAGAAGGACAGAGCACAGCACACAGCACCACTGGACTGATACTGCAGAACACAGCACAGCACAGCACAGCACAGAACTAAACAGCACAGCACGAGATCTACCAGGACAGAGGACCACCTAACACACCCTCCCTCTACCCTGATCAATGCCCGAGTGAAGATGGCGGCAACTAGCGGGGAATTTATAGGATCCGAGTATCGCGAGATCCGACAACGGGATTATGAGTCAGAGCCTCAGTTTCAGATTTGAATTTGGCGCCAATACCCGGATCTGTCTCGGATCGGCAACGTTCGGGTGGGCTCGTATTTCAGAAATCCGAGTGCGCTCATCTCTAACATGAAGTAAGAACTGGTGCAGATGACAGCATTTTAAAAACAGAAGGGATCCGTCACAGCACCTATCCCTCGCTCGCCTCAAGTTATAGAGGTAGGGACCTTCTACAGTTCCAGCTAGATCAGTCTCCTCTCTGTCCTTTACATAAGGAACAGGAAAGTAAGTATTTCAGAAACAATCAGTTTGACATACTGTACAGGTTGTGTGGGAGGTATTGATACATTAGAAACTGGTAATTCAAGTTGTCAAGTAATAAAACTGTTTATAATCTGTAAACATAGATTCATATAGTTAATAGCGGTTACCTAATTTTCTTTACAAAGTACACGATCGGTTTGTATTTCTGCTATGTTATGCTTGGTACACGCTACAGAAAAGTTCTCCCGATGCGATATCGTTAACAATTTTACCAACGACTGAAAGTCCAGATCACCATACAGATCCATGTGTACACACTGTACGTGTTTTACACGATTTACCGTCAGATCTGTGCTCTTCATCTGTCATAACCATCGGCTGAAAAGATGGTGACTCTGCTCACTCCATAGAGATCTATGGACACTGCCGGTCCTGAGTGCTTACACACTGCAGGATTGGAACAACATCAAGAGTTTTAGTTCAGTTTAAAAATCAAATGAAATGATACGATGGGCTCTGGAATGATATCCGTTTGTTGCAGTTTACACACTAATGCGTTATCTGGCCGGTTTATCGTGTGATTGACCCGATAAATGGCTGAAAACACTGTAGTGTGTACCCAGCCTTACTGTTGCAATAACAATCCCTTAGATCTCGTGATCAGGGACCGCTCTACCCTCTGTCTCACATCTGCACCTCCTTCGTCATCCTCATCGTTCCTTGTTCTGTTATATGTGTGAATGTATTTTGTACGATTTGTAAATCTGACTGGCTCTGCGGAGTTCTCTGGCACCTTAAAAATTTACGATGATGCTGGTCCCTAGATGGTGGAGATGCTTCTGTTATCCCTATAGTCTTTCTCCTTCAACGTCAATTAGCCACTGTGCTGTAGAACAACAGGAAGTTGTACTATCACCAGTTAGCTGACAGTGCAGAGGTTGGTTTACAGCAGTGGTGGAATTAATGCCGCTGGGTGGGTGAGAAGAGGAGGCCACTACAGGGCCCAGAGGTGAGGGGTATCCAATAATTCAGGTCCACGACATCCGCCCCTACTCATACTTGCCAACTCTCCCTGAATGTCAGGGAGACTCCCTGAAATAGGAGTGATCTCCCTCACTCCCTGAAGAGTCTGGCATTCTCCCTGATGCTGAGCCAGTACAAGACGTGGTTGGCTTCGCCATCTGTGGCATGATGACACAGTTCAGAAATTGTGTCCTATGTCCATGTATTGGAGACTATGATTTAATCAAAGACTGACAGGTAAGACAACATGACTTCAGTAATGGAGACAGAAATGTAAAAGACACTTCAGTCTAGGGATGAGCGCACTCGGATTTATGAAATCCGAGCCCACCCGAACGTTGCGGATCCGAGTCGGATCCGAGACAGATCCGGGTATTGGCGCCAAATTCAAAAGTGAAACTGAGGCTCTGACTCATAATCCCGTTGTCGGATCTCGCGATACTCGGATCCTATAAATTCCCCGCTAGTCGCCGCCATCTTCACTCGGGCATTGATCAGGGTAGAGGGAGGGTGTGTTAGGTGGTCCTCTGTGCTGTTTAGTTCTGTGCTGTTTAGTTCTGTGCTGTTTAGTTCTGTGCTGTTTAGTTCTGTGCTGTTTAGTGCTGTGCTGTGCTGTTTAGTTCTGTGCTGTTTAGTGCTGTGCTGTGCTGTGCTGTGCTGTGCTGTGCTGTGTTCTGCAGTATCAGTCCAGTGGTGCTGTGTGCTGTGCTCTGTCCTTCTGAGGTCAGTGGTGCTGCTGGGTCCTGTGCTGTGTCCTGTTCAGTCCAGTGGTGCTGTGTCCTGTGCTCTGTGCTTCTAAGGGCATAGTTATTTCCCCAATATTCCCCTGTGTTTAAAAAAATAAAAAAAAGTTTTTTTAAAAAATACCAAAAACTACTTTAATATTTTTTAATTACCACAAAATTTTCACAACCAATCCTGCAGTATAAGCCCATTGGTACTGCAATATTACCAAGTTCACACATTCAGCAGTAAAAGTCCAGTGGTACTGCAATATTACAAAGTTTACACATTCTGCAGTATCAATCCAGTGGTGCTGTGTCCTGTGCTCTGTCCTGCTGAGTTCCGTAGTGCTGCTGGGTCCTGTGCCGTGTCCTGTTCAGTCCAGTGGTGCTGTGTCCTGTGCTCTGTGCTTCTAAGGGCATAGTTATTTCCCCATTATTCCCAAGTTTTTAAAAAATAAAAAAAAAGTAAAAAAAAATAAAAAATTTAAAAAAAAAAAAAATATATAATAATTATAACCAAATTTGCAAAACCAATCCAGCATTATAAGTCCATTGGTACTGCAATATTACCAAGTTCACACATTCTGCAGTATCAGTCCAGTGGTGCTGTGTCCTGTGCTCTGTCCTGCTGAGTTCCGTAGTGCTGCTGTGTCCTGTGCCGTGTCCTGTTCAGTCCAGTGGTGCTGTGTCCTGTGCTCTGTGCTTCTAAGGGCATAGTTATTTCCCCACTATTCCCAAGTTTTTTAAAAATAAGAAAAAAGTAAAAAAAAATAAAAAATTAAAAAAAAAAAAAAATATAATAATTATAACCAAATTTGCAAAACCAATCCAGCAGTATAAGTCCATTGGTACTGCAATATTACCAAGTTCACACATTCTGCAGTATCTTGTGCTACATATAATGGAGACCAAAAATTTGGAGGATAAAGTAGGGAAAGATCAAGACCCACTTCCTCCTAATGCTGAAGCTGCTGCCACTAGTCATGACATAGACGATGAAATGCCATCAACGTCGTCTTCCAAGCCCGATGCCCAATCTCGTAGTACCGGGCATGTAAAATCCAAAAAGCCCAAGTTAAGAAAAAGTAGCAAAAAGAGAAACTTTAAATCATCTGAGGAGAAACGTAAAGTTGCCAATATGCCATTTACGACACGGAGTGGCAAGGAACGGCTTAGGCCCTGGCCCGTGTTCATGACTAGTGGTTCAGCTTCACCCACGGATCTTAGCCCTCCTCCTCCTCCCCCCCCCCTACAAAAAATTGAAGAGAGTTATGCTGTCAGCAACAAAACAGCAAACAACTCTGCCTTCTAAAGAGAAATTATCACAAATCCCCAAGGCGAGTCCAAGGGTGTTGGTGGTTGTCAAGCCTGACCTTCCCATCACTGTACGGGAAGAGGTGGCTCGGGAGGAGGCTATTGATGATGTAGCTGGCGCTGTGGAGGAACTTGATGATGAGGATGGTGATGTGGTTATTGTAAATGAGGCACCAGGGGGGGAAACAGCTGATGTCCATGGGATGAAAAAGCCCATCGTCATGCCTGGTCAGAAGACCAAAAAATGCACCTCTTCGGTCTGGAGTTATTTTTATCCAAATCCAGACAACCAATGTATGGCAATATGTAGCTTATGTAAAGCTCAAATAAGCAGGGGTAAGGATCTTGCCCACCTAGGAACATCCTCCCTTATACGTCACCTGAATAACCTTCATAGTTCAGTGGTTAGTTCAGGAACTGGGGCTAGGACCCTCATCGGTACAGGGACACCTAAATCCCGTGGTCCAGTTGGATACACACCAGCAACACCCTCCTCGTCAACTTCCTCCACAATCTCCATCAGATTCAGTCCTGCAGCCCAAGTCAGCAGCCAGACTGAGTCCTCCTCAATACGGGATTCATCCGAGGAATCCTGCAGCGGTACGCCTACTACTGCCACTGCTGCTGTTGCTGCTGTTAGTCGGTCATCTTCCCAGAGGGGAAGTCGTAAGACCGCTAAGTCTTTCACCAAACAATTGACCGTCCAACAGTCGTTTGCCATGACCACCAAATACGATAGTAGTCACCCTATTGCAAAGCGTATAACTGCGGCTGTAACTGCAATGTTGGTGTTAGACGTGCGCCCGGTGTCCGCCATCAGTGGAGTGGGATTTAGAGGGTTGATGGAGGTATTGTGTCCCCGGTACCAAATCCCCTCGAGATTCCACTTCACTAGGCAGGCGATACCAAAAATGTACAGAGAAGTACGATCAAGTGTCCTCAGTGCTCTTAAAAATGCGGTTGTACCCACTGTCCACTTAACCACGGACATGTGGACAAGTGGTTCTGGGCAAACGAAGGACTATATGACTGTGACAGCCCACTGGGTAGATGCATCCCCTTCCGCAGCAACAGCAACAGCTGCATCAGTAGCAGCATCTACAAAATGGCTGCTCATGCAAAGGCAGGCAACATTGTGCATTACAGGCTTTAATAAGAGGCACAACGCTGACAACATATTAGAGAAAATGAGGGAAATTATCTCCCAGTGGCTTACCCCACTTAGACTCTCATGGGGATTTGTGGTGTCAGACAATGCCAGTAACATTGTGCGGGCATTAAATATGGGCAATTTCCAGCACGTCCCATGTTTTGCCCACACCATTAATTTGGTGGTGCAGCATTACCTCAAGAGTGACAGGGGTGTGCAGGAGATGCTTGCGGTGGCGCGCAAAATTGCTGGACACTTTCGGCATTCAGCCAGTGCCTACCGCAGACTAGAGGCACATCAAAAAAGCTTGAATCTGCCCTGCCATCACCTCAAACAAGAGGTTGTGACGCGCTGGAACTCCACCCTCTATATGCTGCAGAGGATGGAGGAGCAGCAAAAGGCCATTCAGGCCTACACAGCCACCTACGACATAGGCAAAGGAGTGGGGATGCGCCTCAGTCAAGCGCAGTGGAGACTGATTTCCGTGTTGTGCAAGGTTCTGCAGCCATTTGAACTTGCCACACGAGAAGTCAGTTCCGACACTGCCAGCTTGAGTCAGGTCATTCCCCTGATCAGGCTGTTGCAGAAGCAGCTGGAGAAAGTGAGGGAGGAGCTGGTAAGCCATTGCGATTACAGCAAGCATGTAGCTCTTGTGGATGTAGCCCTTCGTACGCTTTGCCAGGATCCGAGGGTGGTCACTCTTTTAAAGTCAGAGGAATACATTCTGGCCACCGTGCTCGATCCTCGGTTTAAAGCGTATGTTGTGTCTCTGTTTCCGGCGGACACAAGTCTACAGCGGTGCAAAGACCTGCTGGTCAGGAGATTGTCCTCTGAAGAGGACCGTGACATGCCAACAGCTCCACCCTCATTTTCTTCCACATCTATGGCTGCGAGGAAAAAGCTCAGTTTTCCCAAAAGAGGCACTGGCGGGGATGCTGATAACATCTGGTCCGGACTGAAGGACCTGCCAACCATTGCAGACATGTCTACTCTCGCTGCATTGGATGCTGTGACAATAGAAAAAATTGTGGATGATTACTTTGCTGACACCATCCAAGTAGACATGTCAGACAGTCCATATTGTTACTGGCAGGAAAAAAAGGCAGTTTGGAAGCCCCTGTACAAACTGGCTCTATTTTACCTGAGTTGTCCCCCCTCCAGTGTGTACTCGGAAAGAGTTTTTAGTGCAGCGGGGAACCTGGTCAGTGAGCGGCGAAGGAGGTTGCTTCCTCACAACGTTGAAAAAATGATGTTTATAAAAATGAATAATCAATTCCTCAATGAAGTACAGCACTGCCCTCCAGATACTACAGAGGGACCTGTGGTTGTGGAGTCCAGCGGGGACGAATTGATAATGTGTGATGAGGAGGAAGTACACACTGTAGGGGGAGAGGAATCAGAGGTTGAGGATGAGGACGACATCTTGCCTCAGTAGAGCCTGTTTAGTCTGTACAGGGAGAGATGAATAGCTTTTTTGGTGTGGGGGCCCAAACAAACCAATCATTTCAGCCAAAGTTGTTTGGTAGGCCCTGTCGCTGAAATGATTGGTTTGTTAAAGTGTGCATGTCCTATTTCAACAACATAAGGGTGGGTGTGAGGGCCCAAGGACAATTCCATCTTGGAAATTTTTTTTTTGCATTATATGACCAAGCAACAGTCGTTTGCCATGTTCAATAAGTAAAACCAAATGTAAAAAAATTCAAGAAATTAAACCAAAAGTAAAATGCCGTGTCATAATTTAAAACAAGAGGTATTGACGTGCTCTAAAACTACTGTATTGTTGTTTATATTTTATAAACACTACACTTGAAAGCTCGAGTCTTTCAATAGAAAAGTAACTGTCCATTGCACGAATATTTGCAACAGGGACAATTTTAGGGTTAAGAAAGTCAACTAATAATAACACTTCGACGCTGTGTGTCTTTATAAACACTACACTTGGAAGTTGGAGGAGGTATTGTGGCCCCGGCACCAAATTTACTACCGGGGACACTCCACTGTGCAGTCCATATTTAGGTGTATCAGATATTAAACAACGGTGACAGTTGATGCCCAATTTTTTAATTATATTGTGGCCTCATTATGTAACCCCCTGTCACTGTGTGTAGTGTGGGGTGCAAAGGGTACACAGTGCACCTCCTTCTCAAGCCCTGGCTAGCTGATGGGCATGGGTGTAAATGATCAGGGGGTCCCTGCACATGCAGGTGTTTCTTTGTAGTTAGTGGGACACAGGTAATGTCACTTTGGTGCAGTGTAATAGAAGTCACAATAATTTGGGCGCCAGACCATCTCTATAACAAACTGAACTTTTATTTACACTCTTCCTCCAGCACGATAATCATAATGGTTGCAGAATATATACATCTCCTTACTCTCTCCAGCACAGTTATTAATGAGAAATACGAATATGGTTGCAAATATCTTATCACTCCTCCTGCACAGTTCTTAATGTTATCCAGATGTTAAATAACATAATTTACATGTCTCTTGCACTCCATACTCACTGCAGATCACCCTTTCTGCAGGGGCACATGCATGGATGCTAATAGGCAGGCAGCCTCTCCTCCATGCAGCTCTGACACACTATGTGTACCTCTCAACTGCAGCTCATCCCTCCTCTGCGGGGATAATGTCTCCTGTGCTCTGACACGTCACTCTGTGTACTCTCAGCCTCAGGATCTGACACTACAACTACCATGCCTCTTGTAGCAGCCCTCACTCCAGGGCCTCTTCCATGTGCAGTGTCCCCCTCTCTCTTGGGTTCACTATAGTGGCATGGAGTTCTCCCCCTCATCCAGGGCACACATTCCTTGCCCTGGCTCAGTCACCACGCTCAGACTTCCAGGCAATGCTGGGGGAGCCTGGGAGCTTCCACCCCAGGTCCCCAGCTACAACTCTCCTCTCCTGTGTCTTCTCTCTCTTTCTGACACTTTAAAGATCGTGCCTTTAAATGAAAAAGTCAGTCTTCATTGCACGACTATGTGCAACAGGGACATTTTTTTGGGTTTACAAAGTCAAACAATAACACTTCGACCCTGTCTGTCTGGGGTCTCTCAATGACGAATTGTCTGTAGCATGTTTGGAGGAGGTATTGTGGCCCCGGTATCAAATTGGGTACCGGGGCCACCCCACTATGCAGTCCAGATACTTGTTTGGTGGAATTCAGACACGTGGAGGGTTTTTTAATTATATTGTGGCCTCGGTACCAAATTGTGTACCGGGGCCACCACACTACGCAGTCAAGATAGATAGATGCGTATTGCGTATCATAGATAAAGTACATTCAGTGGTGTGGGGCAAATTGAAAAATATTCAAAATGCACTGACATTATCAAAAACAAGAGGTTGTCACACGCTAAAACTCCAACATGTATATGATGGAGAGGATGGAGGAGCAGATCTGTTGAAGGTTTTTTATATATTTTATTGTGGTGCCCAGTGCCCACTCCTCTACGCAGTCCAGGTACAATTATTGGTGCGAATCATAAAAGTTCAGGGTTTTTAAGATATTGTGGTGACCCACTCCTCTACGCAGTCCAGGTACAATTATTGGTGCGAATCATAAAAGTTCAGGGTTTTTAATATATTGTGGTGACCCACTCCTCTACGCAGTCCAGGTACAATTATTGGTGCGAATCATAAAAGTTCAGGGTTTTTAATATATTGTGGTGACCCACTCCTCTACGCAGTCCAGGTACAATTATTGGTGCGAATCATAAAAGTTCAGGGTTTTTAAGATATTGTGGTGACCCACTCCTCTACGCAGTCCAGGTACAATTATTGGTGCGAATCATAAAAGTTCAGGGTTTTTAATATATTGTGGTGACCCACTCCTCTACGCAGTCCAGGTACAATTATTGGTGCGAATCATAAAAGTTCAGGGTTTTTAAGATATTGTGGTGACCCACTCCTCTACGCAGTCCAGGTACAAATATTGGTGCGAATCATAAAAGTTCAGGGTTTTTAATATATTGTGGTGACCCACTCCTCTACGCAGTCCAGGTACAATTATTGGTGCGAATCATAAAAGTTCAGGGTTTTTAAGATATTGTGGTGACCCACTCCTCTACGCAGTCCAGGTACAATTATTGGTGCGAATCATAAAAGTTCAGGGTTTTTAAGATATTGTGGTGACCCACTCCTCTACGCAGTCCAGGTACAATTATTGGTGCGAATCATAAAAGTTCAGGGTTTTTAATATATTGTGGTGACCCACTCCTCTACGCAGTCCAGGTACAATTATTGGTGCGAATCATAAAAGTTCAGGGTTTTTAATATATTGTGGTGACCCACTCCTCTACGCAGTCCAGGTACAATTATTGGTGCGAATCATAAAAGTTCAGGGTTTTTAATATATTGTGGTGACCCACTCCTCTACGCAGTCCAGGTACAATTATTGGTGCGAATCATAAAAGTTCAGGGTTTTTAAGATATTGTGGTGACCCACTCCTCTACGCAGTCCAGGTACAATTATTGGTGCGAATCATAAAAGTTCAGGGTTTTTAAGATATTGTGGTGACCCACTCCTCTACGCAGTCCAGGTACAATTATTGGTGCGAATCATAAAAGTTCAGGGTTTTTAATATATTGTGGTGACCCACTCCTCTACGCAGTCCAGGTACAATTATTGGTGCGAATCATAAAAGTTCAGGGTTTTTAAGATATTGTGGTGACCCACTCCTCTACGCAGTCCAGGTACAATTATTGGTGCGAATCATAAAAGTTCAGGGTTTTTAAGATATTGTGGTGACCCACTCCTCTACGCAGTCCAGGTACAATTATTGGTGCGAATCATAAAAGTTCAGGGTTTTTAATATATTGTGGTGACCCACTCCTCTACGCAGTCCAGGTACAATTATTGGTGCGAATCATAAAAGTTCAGGGTTTTTAAGATATTGTGGTGACCCACTCCTCTACGCAGTCCAGGTACAATTATTGGTGCGAATCATAAAAGTTCAGGGTTTTTAATATATTGTGGTGACCCACTCCTCTACGCAGTCCAGGTACAATTATTGGTGCGAATCATAAAAGTTCAGGGTTTTTAAGATATTGTGGTGACCCACTCCTCTACGCAGTCCAGGTACAATTATTGGTGCGAATCATAAAAGTTCAGGGTTTTTAATATATTGTGGTGACCCACTCCTCTACGCAGTCCAGGTACAATTATTGGTGCGAATCATAAAAGTTCAGGGTTTTTAATATATTGTGGTGACCCACTCCTCTACGCAGTCCAGGTACAATTATTGGTGCGAATCATAAAAGTTCAGGGTTTTTAATATATTGTGGTGACCCACTCCTCTACGCAGTCCAGGTACAATTATTGGTGCGAATCATAAAAGTTCAGGGTTTTTAAGATATTGTGGTGACCCACTCCTCTACGCAGTCCAGGTACAATTATTGGTGCGAATCATAAAAGTTCAGGGTTTTTAAGATATTGTGGTGACCCACTCCTCTACGCAGTCCAGGTACAATTATTGGTGCGAATCATAAAAGTTCAGGGTTTTTAATATATTGTGGTGACCCACTCCTCTACGCAGTCCAGGTACAATTATTGGTGCGAATCATAAAAGTTCAGGGTTTTTAAGATATTGTGGTGACCCACTCCTCTACGCAGTCCAGGTACAATTATTGGTGCGAATCATAAAAGTTCAGGGTTTTTAAGATATTGTGGTGACCCACTCCTCTACGCAGTCCAGGTACAATTATTGGTGCGAATCATAAAAGTTCAGGGTTTTTAATATATTGTGGTGACCCACTCCTCTACGCAGTCCAGGTACAATTATTGGTGCGAATCATAAAAGTTCAGGGTTTTTAATATATTGTGGTGACCCACTCCTCTACGCAGTCCAGGTACAATTATTGGTGCGAATCATAAAAGTTCAGGGTTTTTAATATATTGTGGTGACCCACTCCTCTACGCAGTCCAGG
Source organism: Mixophyes fleayi (assembly GCF_038048845.1). Taxonomy (NCBI): domain Eukaryota; kingdom Metazoa; phylum Chordata; class Amphibia; order Anura; family Limnodynastidae; genus Mixophyes; species Mixophyes fleayi. The sequence continues at coordinate 17,816,164 of NC_134404.1, read as the reverse complement.
TACAATTATTGGTGCGAATCATAAAAGTTCAGGGTTTTTAATATATTGTGGTGACCCACTCCTCTACGCAGTCCAGGTACAATTATTGGTGCGAATCATAAAAGTTCAGGGTTTTTAAGATATTGTGGTGACCCACTCCTCTACGCAGTCCAGGTACAATTATTGGTGCGAATCATAAAAGTTCAGGGTTTTTAATATATTGTGGTGACCCACTCCTCTACGCAGTCCAGGTACAATTATTGGTGCGAATCATAAAAGTTCAGGTTTTTAAGATATTGTGGTGACCCACTCCTCTACGCAGTCCAGGTACAATTATTGGTGCGAATCATAAAAGTTCAGGGTTTTTAATATATATTGTGGTGACCCACTTCCTCTACGCAGTCCAGAAAGATACCTTGTTGCAACGTTTTGGACTAATAACTATATTGTGAGGTGTTCAGAATACACTGTAAATTAGTGGAAATGCTTGTTATTGAATGTTATTGAGGTTAATAATAGCCTAGGAGAAAGCCCAAAAACTTGATTTTTAAACTTTTTATGTTTTTTTCAAAAAAAATCCGAATCCAATACCTTAAATCCGAACCGAGACCTTTCGTCAAGTGTTTTGCGAGACAAATCCGAACCTCAAAAATAACGAAAATCCGGATCCAAAACACAAAACACGAGACCTCAAAAGTCGCCGGTGCACATCCCTACTTCAGTCTCTAGAGATTCATTAGCTGCTTTTCTTTAACGCATAGTTGCCTACTCTCCTGGAATGTCCGGGAGACTCCCGCATTTCTGGGAGACCTCCCGGGAGAGCAGGACAACCTCCTGGATCTCAGCCCCGCAGTAGCGGGGCAGGGCTTAATGACGCAAATATTGCATCATCTTAGCCCCACCCCCTGCTGTAATTGGCCAACATTGTGACAATCGTTTAGGGGCGGGGACAAAATGATGTGATTCATCAAGCCCCGCCCCCACATGCTCACCTCACCGGGGGAACTCCCTGAAGCAAACAAGGAAAAGTTGGCAAGTATGCCCCTACTAAATCTGCGTAGATCAATAAAGAACCACCGCAAGTCATAACACGGATTAAACACAGAAACTTGCTAAACTTGTGCTGGTCCATTATTAAACTACATGGCTTGGAACGTGGACCAGATACCCGTACAGATCCCAAGGAGCGCTTGCTGAATGTATTATGCATCAGCGGACATCTAATCGCATTTCTGCGAATCGAGGCGCCGTGGGTCCAAAGCTGGTCTGCGCTACAAGACGGCGTTTTATGTTTCGTAATACACCAATTCCAAATCGTAAAATCAGAGAGAAAAACTTTTGTTGGATGGTTTATTTTTCTGTGTAGATTATAGGAGACTACTCTGCAAAAATTGTTTTATTTATGATTCCGTCTCTTTAAGTTTAATTTCTGCAGATTAATGTTTTCTCATTCTGCAGCTGAAGCTCTGGCGCAGCCGACGCGTCTGGTGAAAACTCCTGATGTCAGCATTCTTCTCCCCATTCATTCGCTGCTGCGGCCGAGATCCGGGCTGTGAAGAGAGCTACACGTCCCCCTGGGACATGCAGTTTATCAGTGGCCATTATGTCAATATACATCTCCGTAAATCTGCAGGATTGTCTCATGGGCAGCAGGATGTGGCTGCTACTAACCACTTAAAGCTGAGCTGCTTTACACCAAGATGTCTGTGTATATTTATGTCAATCTGAAAGTGGTTTTAAAGAGGACTCGTTACAAAATGTTTTTTTTTAAAATGACATTTTGCATTTGATATTATTCATCTTCGGACGTAAGTCCGTTTGCGCGCAGAGTCTTGCGTGAAATGGCTCTGTGGATGCTCTGAACCAGACCCTGCACCAATAAATGCAATTCATGTCTGTATTCAGACAACACTTACTGCTGGCTACGATTTGAAGGGTGGAACGGGGGAGGGAGAGGAGCCAATGAACATACAGTAAAGGCCAACTCAGATTGGGCCGATTCAAGGTCCGTATTTCTTCAAAAAAATCTTCTTCTTTTCTTTTCTAACCTTATCATTTACACCAGCTACAGGCAGGGGTTCGTGTTGACTGATAGTAATGACGGACACGACAAAGTCTTTGTATTAAAAATTACATGTATGTGTGCCACTAGACAGCACAAAACATGTATATGCAAGGAAGATAGACTATATGAACACATAGGGCCTGAGTCATTAAGGCACACTGAGCGCAACGTGCGTTTGTTTTAAATCGGCTCTGCGTACTCCCGAAGTCAACAAGGAGCAGATCAAAGATACGTGTGGTGATGACAATGGGTGTATGTTTACTCTGCTGTACTAGACCAGACACTGCGAGATACGTACAATACCTATGTGAAATATAACATCTCAAAGGAGTGCACAGAAAAAAAAAAAAATAAGCAATTAATATTACCTCTTAATAATATAGTCATTTATGATTATACATGGAAATTTTAAAACAAATTATATTTTTTTCCCTTGGAAAAACATTTATTAGGCTGTCCTTAATGTCTACTGTACATAAAATACATTTTTACAGTTGCTCCTGATTACAAACACATGTTATAGCATACATACGAGACTGTCATCACTAGTTATCAGGACTTAGACTGGACCTGTTGCTGGAGCAAGAGATACGGCAGAAAACCAGCAAACTTCTGTGTGCGCCCGTGTCTGACATGGACGTGGCTACACAGGAACGCCCCCACTGTACATTGAATGCGCCCATTAAAAATACTACTTGCTTGCAGTTTGCATTTGAAGATGAATCAGTTTCTGTCTTTCAGAGGGTTTTTTGCCAGTGTGTCGATGTTGAATAACAGCTGGTAACTGTCTTCAATTCTGCTCTGGGATGTCACATGAACTAGGGGCATCTGGTATAAAGATGTGCTCAACTGATCGTATCATTACAGTAATAAATAGCAAAGTACATTCACTAAAATTCTATAAATGACAGACACATTTCAAGAGTGGGTTTTTCTGTTGAAAACTGGTACATTATTGTGCTTGTCAGTTCTGTCTGTCATCCAGTCAGCACTAATGCATCACACACATATACAGAGGGATAGGATAATCCACACAGGACTATATATAAATCATCACATCACAGTCCTCACACATCTGTCTGACATTGTACTAGTGGATTACAGATATAGGAGGGGGGGGGGGGGAATTAGAGTTGAACACAAGTGCATTTGTGCTGTGTAAATATGTGGGTAAAAGTTGTGACACTGCGCATGAGTACAACTTGTGCCCATAATGATGAGTACAAAGTACCCATGCCTTCTTTGGGGGATTAGGTGGGGGTCGGACAGACCCCCAAATCGCATCATGGTTGGAGGAGACAGTACAATACCTCTCTATGGGGCTGCGGGGCATATTTAATAAAGCACGATAGTGCTTTTCACGGGTCATTAAGGTGTCCTCCTGTCCTCCGCAAATTTATTAAGGGTGTATCGCAGCAGATATCATGGATATCTGCTGCTTTGTTCGTTTTTGGGAGCAGTGACCATTCAACAGAATGGTGACTGCTCCTGGCCGCAATCTAACAAGTCCCGAAAAAACATTTTTTTCCGGAACTTGTCATGTTAATGTACGCCAGCAGCTGGCGTGCATCATCGGAATTGAAGAAATCTAATGCTGTCAGCTCTGCTACGAAGAGCAGAGCTGGACAGCGCATGTGTGGAGGGATCATGTGATCCCTCCCTGTCACTCAGCGCGCTCTCTCTATCGTTGCAGAGACAGAGAGGGGATCTGTGTGTGCATGTCCAGTTCTTGGTAAAGTACTGGAGAAAAAGAAAGAAGTTGTTCACGTGTGTTTCACCAGAAGTGTGCTCTTGCCACAATATGTATATATATATATATATATATATATATATATATATATACACACACACCGATCATGTCATCATTGCGTGCAACCAAGGGCTCCGGATCCATTCATTGGAGATTCAGAATTTTTCGGAAACACATGTTCGTCTGAATCATTTAAAACTAAATTCTGATTTTTCTGTGATTTTAGTGCAGAGGACAGAAGTGTCGCCTCAAGGAGCTGAAATTACAGATAACGTTTTATCACGTAGACCAGCGTTTCCAAAATCCAGCCCTTAGGCCCTCTAACAGCGCATGTTTTCTGTATATCCTTGCTGGAGCACAGGTGTATTCATTGGTCCTCATTATGTAACTGATGACCTGGAAACCCTGCACTGTTAGGGGTCCCTGAGGACTGGGTTTTGGAAACACTAATGTAGACCCTTCCTGTTACATTTTTAACATGCAGATTAGGATTCTGATTCAGTGTTGGATTCAAATACATTATTCTGTCAAACAATGCGTTTGGCTAACTCCTAAAATATCGACTTGGTGACTCCCTGATAGTATTCCCTTCCGTCCGGAAACCTTATGATATTCATTTCTCTTCCCCTTCTCTGTGGATTTAGTTGTGAATAGATGTACTTTGATTTCCTATTACCTGGCAGGTTTTATTCATAAAGAAGTGACAATCCAGTTCCTCGGCACGACACGAGATGTCGGCTGACGTCCCGATTCCTCCTTTCCCGTAGCCTCGGAACATGGCATCCTTGGCATGTAAACAATTGTAATTTGTTTAACTTCCTTGTAACAAATATCAACATTTCTCCAGAAAGTCGTAAAACATTCTCCTGCCAGAAAAGAAAAAAATGCGTTCGCTGCAGCCAGGAAATCTGGGCTGTGACATATAAATAAAAACACAATTTCAGCACTTTTACTTTCCATCCACAGTAAAATTAACCTGTTCCTACTAAACGCAGAGCAGAAGAGCTGATCAGTTAAAGTTGGTTTAAATTAGAGATGCTCACTGACCCCCGTGAACTGGTTTTGGTTTTGGATCTGGATGAGCTTTGTGTTTTGGTTTTGGCAAAAGCACCCTTGTGTGTTTTGGTTTTCTAAAATATGCTAAAATCACATAATTTTGCTCTTATTTTTTTGTTCCTTCATTATTATTAACAACCTCAATAACACTAATTTCAAGTCATTAGCAGTCAAGTTTGACCACTTCACAGGTCACAATATTATTTTCGTACACATTTGGACAAATACTGCAGCGACCTGGCTGGATGGTAAGCGACAGAGCAATGACACAAACACACGGCAGTTCCTAGCACATCTAGGACACATTGGCACACAGCAGTGGCAGAAAAGATAAATGGGGCTCCTCCCACCCTCCGTTATGATGGATCTTAAAAAGTAATCCAAAAATCGCGAGATCCGAGATCTAATGATGATTTGCCTCGTTTTGAAATCCGAAAAAGCGCGAAAGTACTGAGCTAGCTTGGCTCAGTACTCGGATCTCCTAAGTTCGGGTATATTCGGTTCTGGTGAAACCGAGCCTAAGCATCTCTAGTTTAAATGCATCACAGATCAGTGCTCCTTCTCCTTCTCCTTAATTCTATCACAGGATCTTATACTGCCCTCTCGTTTTATACAGTTTTACGCTGCACTCTGCAAAATGCCTTCGTTTTGCACCAGTATGCCTACACTCTACTCCTCGCCGACACGGGCTGTCAGCGGGGAGAGGAGTCTTACTTTACAGATTCTGTAAAAAAAGAAAATAATAATAAAGTTAGACAAAAAAAATTAAAAAATAACTGTATTCAAAAAAGAAAAAATTCTATAGTTTAATAATAAAGCATACTGCTAAGACTCTTGGTCTGTCTCCTGTATGGTAACTATGTAGCTTAAGATCTAAAACTGAAGTAAATCTCTTTTTATTGCAAAATCTACGATTGGACTGGACAATATTTATTTATTCTGGAAATTACCTTAACAATTAAAGCATTCCCAATTGTAAAGTGCTACGGAATTTTCTGGCGCTATATAAATAAATGTTGATGATGATGTTGATGATTCTGTCTTGTTCTGTTCCTGAGATGGGATCAGCAGTCAGAGTTCTTGTTCTATAGGATTTCCTATGCTTTGCACGGGGACGTTTCGCTGGTGGTCTGCGGCAAAGGCTTCCGCCAACAATAGTCTTCACTGTCCGGGGGGTGTTGATAAATAGGAAATCCCTAAATCCATATCTTGGGGGTTTTCGCCTATTGATAGATAAACCTCACAGAAACAAAGAGGACTAAAGCTGGGTACACCTCTACGCAATCTAACTGCAGATGTGGTTTCTGTAATGATTTCACCAACGACTGAAAGTCCCGATGATCATACTGATTCATGTGTACACACCTACACAACATACCTTCAGATCTGTGATCTTCATCTCTCATAACCATCTGCTGAAAAGACGGTGACTCTATACACCCTACAGATATCTGCCTACAGTGCTGGTCGTTACTGCGTACACACTGCCACATTTGTCCGACCTCGTTGTTTAGTCGATCTTAATTATTAGGAAGTTTATAGAATAAAAGCAACAGATGTGATGTGTTTGGTACATTTAAACATGATCGTGGGAATGTACACAACTCTAATAAACTATAGTAAAATAATATTAGCACCAGATATGTCTTTTTGTAACTGTTAACTTTCTACTTTCTAACTTATCCACCCAAGACTGAGCTCTGTTATTGGGCGCTCTCCCAGAACAATACACAATTTATTACACAGAAAAGAAACAAGAAAGTTCAGATATTGGAGGCAATTTTAACCAGTATGGAAACAAAAATTGAATCCAATATTATATTGTTAAAATAAAACTCTATACTTCTTAAAATTGAATTAATTCAATTTATTTAACCATTAATATAGTAATGAGCTCTTTTTAGTGAAATATGTCAAAAATAATGAAAGATTGATCAAAGATTAGAACTCTGTGTAGGTTGAATTAAAATGGGGCAAAATTTGAACAATGTAGGATTCATACTATAAATAACTAAGTAATATAAAGAGCTTAATAGGGACCTATACTGGGGGATATTTTAATTTCCCTCAATTTAATTCTATGTACACATTTCTAATCTCTAATTACTCTTTAATTAAGTTTAACATATTTCGCTAAGGAGAGCTCATTGCTATAATGTTTAATAAACGGATTTCATTGAATTTTTAGAAGTATAAAGCTTTATTTTAAAAACATAAGATTGGATTACATTTTTGTCTCCAAACTAGTTAAAAATTTGGCATTGCCTCGAATATCAGAACTTTGTTTCTTTGTGTGTAGTGTACACACTCTTGCAATATCAGAACAAACGATCGTGAATCATGTCTTCTGCATAGTGAACCTTATGAAGAAGAAATAGAGATTTATATTGCAGAGATTGTTGATAATCCGCTTGAATTAGTGAGACGCTCTCTATATGCTCTACAGATAATTCTCCGGAGAGACACAAGAATGTTCCGACTATCTATTTATATCCCAGCTGATGAATACAAGAATTTCCTTGGCTCCCTCCTAATTATTTGCACTTTTGGGATTCCGAGTTTCTAATTTCAATGCCAATGACGATCCTTAATAATTTACATATATAGATGTTCCTTATGATGTATGCGGTTTTATATTTTTAGAATCAATGTTTTGGATAATTGTTTTAATTATTTTATAATAATAAATACATGTCACGAGCCGTGGCGGAACGCAACATCCTGGCGTGATCTAGCAGCCGGCCGCGTGCTCTAGTTTCTATGCTCTGTTATTATTCTTTGGGATTATCCTTGTGGCATAGATGTAGGAGGGTGCAGGGACATCCTCCAACTCCAGGGGGAGCTCTCATATAATTTAATTTATGTTATTATCTATGCCAGTTCTAGCTAGTAATTAATTAGCAGCCTCCAGAGGCTGATTGTCAGCCCTGGCCTCCTCTGTCCTGATTGGCTCTTAGTACTATTTAAGGCAGTGAGGTCTGAGCCTTACTGTCGGTTATTGTGTTCTGTTCCAATACTGCTGCCTGCTCCTGTTTGGTGTTGAAACCTTGGATTGATTACCTGTGTATGACCTTTTGCCTGTACCTGGACTCTGAACCACTGCCTGTGACCCCGACCTTTGCTTGTACCCAGACTCTGAACCACTGCCTGTGAACCTGACCTTTTTGCCTGTACCTGACATCTTCTCTGGTGCTCTGTCCAGTCGCTGATCTCTGGCCTGCCACTACACCGTGTGCTACCTCCTGTACCTGTGCGCTGCCGTGTTAGCATAAACTTATACTACTCTGAGCATAAGACCTGGGGGCATCCGAGTACCCGTGAGCATAACCAGTCTCTACGGGAAAGGCGGCTGCTAAAGGTAAAGACCTCTTCTACCTGTTCTATGAGTTTATGTCGCACTAGTGGCCATAACATTATAACCGGCCAGTGAAGATTGGAGGTAATTCTTTCTCTAGCCCAGGTCCTGGCTAATCAGATCCAGGCTATTTCTCAAGTTGTACAGGGCATATCTCATCGCTTGTCAGCTCAAGAAGAGGCTTCCAGAAACCTGCAGCCTCAACAAGCCTCCTCTGGCGTCTCTCCGGAGCCGAAGTTGAATTTGCCTGATCGATTCTCGGGAAGCAGGTCCGCCTTCCTTTAAGGAGAGTTGCAGGTTATACTTTCGCCTGAGACCACGCTCCTCTGGCTCTGAACAGCAAAGAGTCGGGATTGTAATATCTCTACTCCAGGGTGATCCCCAGTCCTGGGCCTTTTCCCTTCCACCGAGTCCATCCTTACAACCCGTGGATGCCTTCTTCCAGGCCTTGAGTCTGCTATACGAGGACCCAGACAGAGTGGCCTCAGCTGAGTTCCATCTCCGGGCATTAAGGCAAGGACGTCATTCTGCTGAGGAGTATTGTGCAGAATTCTGGCGATGGTCAACTGATAGTGCCTGGAATGATCCGGCACTGCGGAGTCAGTTCCGCTTGGGCCTCACTGAGCAAATTAAAGACTCCCTAGTTCAGTATCCTGTACCTCCCTCACTTGAAGACTTGATGCAGCTTGTCATCAAGATTGATCGTCGAATCAGAGAGAGGAAAACTGAACAGGAATCATCTATACCTCCTTGCTCACCACCCAAGTCTGGTCCTACTCTTCTGGATTCCCCTAAACCCATGCAGTTGGGTGCTTACCGTCTGCCTTCAGAGGAACGTTCCAGACTACGCTCTCTAGGTCTCTGTTTGTATTGTGGCCAATCGGGGCCACCTAGTTCGTTCCTGTCCTAGCAAGTCGGGAAACGCCTAGACCTAAGCGCTGGTGAAGAGGTGCGCTTGGGTCTCCAAGTAATTTCTTCAGAAAACTCTCTGTTCGTCCCTGCACGCCTAGCCTTCAGACATCGTTCCACTGACTTGTCGGCCTTCCTTGATAGCGGTGCAGCAGGTAACTTTCTGGACATTCTCTTGGCTCAAACTCTTGGAATTCCTGAAGTCAAACTGGATTCGAGCATTACCACCTGCAGCTTGGATGGTAATCCCCTGGTTGGGGGGCGAATACTCGCTAAGACTCCATTGGTTCACTTATTCGTAGGCGCTCTCCATACTGAAAAGCTCACAGTCTTCCTGATCACCTGTCCCTCCGCTCCTTTGATTCTGGGGTATCCGTGGCTGCAAAGTCATAATCCCCTTATTGATTAGAAAAGAGGGGAGATCATCCATTGGAGTTCAAAGTGCTCTACTTCTTGTTTGACCCTGCCTCTCAGAACTCTGCAGCCTAGTCCATAATTGTTGCCTGCACCTCACCAGGACTTCAGTGACGTGTTCTGTAAACAGAAGACTGACTCTCTCCCACCTCATCGTGACTATGACTGCGCTATCGATCTTGTGCCAGGTTCAAAATTGCCCAAAGGGCGTCTGTATTCATTGTGTGCCCCAGAAACTCAAGCTATGGAACAGTACGTGGAGGAGAATCTAAAGAAAGTATTTATCTGTCCCTCCAAATCCCCATTAGGTGCTGGATGTTTCTTTGTGGCCAAAAAAGATGGCAGTCTGAGACCCTGCATCGACTACCATGGCCTGAATAAAATCACAGTCAAAAACACTTAACTGCTGCCCTTGATTTCTGTTTTGTTTGACCAGTTGAAGTCTGCCACCATCTTCTCTAAGATTGACCTACTGGGTGCTTATAATCTCATCCGCATCAGACAGGGAGACGAATGGAAGACGACCTTTAATACCCTCTCTGGGCATTATGAATATTTGGTGATGCCATTCGGATTGTGTAACGCCCCGGCAGTCTTCTAAGATCTAATCAATGACGTCTTGCGAGAATTCTTGGGTAAGACCGTGGTGGTTTACTTGGATGATATTTTAATTTACTCTCAGTGCTTGTCCCAGCAACGCCAACAGGTTCGGGAAGTTCTGGAGAAGTTACGTCAACACCACCTCTACGCGAAATTGGAGAAGTGCGAGTTCGAAGTCACCAGGGTGGCTTTTTAGGATACATAATTTCTTCGTCTGGTTTCTCCATGGACCCCAGTAAAGTCCAAGCAATCCAAGACTGGGTTCTTCCTACTAACCTCAAGGCAATCCAAAGGTTCCTTGGCTTTGCCAACTACTATCGGAGGTTTATACGCTTGATTTCTTCGCTGGTGGCGCCTATAACTGCTCTCACTGGAAGGGCGCAGACCCAGCTAATTGGTCTTCAAAGGCGTTAGCGAGCTTTTCTGCCTTTAATGCCGCCTTCAGATCTGCACCCGTTCTCAGGCTCTCAGACCCTGAGCTTCCGTTCATTGTAGAAGTAGACTCCTCAAATGTAGGAGGAGGCACCATTCTCTCTCAAAGGGATCCTCAAAGCGAGAAATTGCACCCGTGTGCATATCTGTCCAGGAAATTCTCATCTGCCGAAATTAACTACGATGTTGGGAATCGAGAGTTATTGGCCATCAAGTGGTCCCTCGAAGAATGGCAGCATTGGTTAGAAGGAGCAAGTCACGTTATAACCATCTTCACTGACCACAAAAACCTTCAGTATATCCAGACCGCCAAAACTCTAAATTCTCGACAGACCCGCTGGGCTTTGTTTTTCACCTGGTTCAACTTCCTCGTCACTTACCGTCCAGGATCAAAGAATACCAAGGCTGATTCGCTGTCTCTGAGTTTTATGGCATGCCATCCTCAGCCTCCTGACCCGCAACCTATAATTCCCTCTACCTCCATTCATGTCGGTCTAACTCAGGATCTTGGGGCCACATTCCGCCACTTCCAGAAAATTGCTCCAGCTCAGACACCCGCTAATAAATTGTTTGTCCCAGTACATCTGAGAAAGTCTGTCCTCATTGAATGCCACGACAACCACTCAGCAGGTCATCCCGGTATCCAGAGGACCATAGAAATACTTTCCTGCTGGCTTTGGTGGCCCACCTTGTCTTCTGATGCAGAAAAATACGTCTGGACCTGCCCAGAGTGTGCCAGGAACAAATCCTCCAGAATACGTTCTCCTGGTCAACTGCTACCCTTGTCAACTCCAAGCAGGCCTTGGACCCATATTTCTATGGACTTTATAGTCGACCTACCATTGTCCTCAGGTCATAACATCATTTGGGTAGTCGTTGATCGATTCAGCAAGATGGCACGCTTTGTTCCCTTACCCAAGTTGCCGAATGCCAGAAGTTTGGTCACCTTGTTCATCACTCATATCTTCTGTCTCCACGGCCTCCCAGAGGACATTGTCTCGGACCGAGGGTCCCAGTTCATTGCATGGTTTTGGAGGTCTTTCTGCAATTCCCTCAGAATCAAGATCAGTTTGTCCTCAGTTTACCACCCTCAGTCAAATGGTCAGACGGAAAGAACCAATCAATCCCTGGAACAGTTCCTGCGCATTTATGTTTCCAAGTTCCAAGATAACTGGTCCTCTCTCTTACCCTGGGCAGAGTTTTCTTATAACAATTCTTGCCATTCTGCAACACGTACCTCCCCGTTCTTCTGCAATCTCGGGTTTCACCCGAAAGCTAACTCTTTTTCTTCTGCTGTTACCGTTGGTGATTCTGGGACACCTACTATTATATCCTGGTTGAAGTCCATCTGGAAGAAGGTACATTCCGCACTATGTCAAGCCTCCCTCAGATCCAAAAGCTTCGCTGATTGTCATCGTGGTCCGTGTTCATTGAAAGTGGGGGATCAAGTCTGGTTGTCCACATGGAACATCAAATTGAGGCAACCCTGCAGGAAACTAGGGCCCCGATACATTGGACCATTTTCAATTGAGAAAAGGATAAACCCAGTGGCGTTCAGGCTTAAACTACCACCTTCTTTATACCCTGCACATTCCATCGCTCTCTTCGGAAAAAAGCTGTCTCTCCTAGCACGTTCAATCGGCCTTCTTCAAATAGGCCTAGGCCTTTTCTTGTGAATGGAGATTGTGAGTTTATCGTTGAAAAAATTCTGGACTCAAGGAAAGGTCAGGTCCAGTTCTTAGTCCATTGCAAGGGTTACGGCCCAGAAGAGCGATGTTGGATACCACAGAAGCGTCTCCATGCTGAGAGACTCATAAAGGAATTCTTTAAGAAATTTCCCACTAAATCAGTGTATCAGATGCCTTGACCCCTCCTCAAGGGGGAGGTACTGTCACGAGCCGCGGCGGTACGCCGCATCCTGGCGTGATCTAGCAGCCGGCCGCGTGCTCTAGTTTCTATGCTCTGTTATTATTCTTTGGGATTATCCTTGTGGCATAGATGTAGGAGGGTGCAGGGACATCCTCCGACTCCAGGGGGAGCTCTCATATGATTTAAACTGGTTCATTTATATTTTTATACATGCTTCCTGGTTTATGTTATTACCTATGCCAGTTCTAGCTAGTAATTAATTAGCAGCCTCCTGAGGCTGATTGTCAGCCCTGTCTTCCTCTGTCCTGATTGGCTCTTAGTACTATTTAAGGCAGTGAGGTCTGAGCCTCACTGCCAGTTATAGCGGTCTGTTCCAGTACTGCTGACTGCTCCTGTTCTTGTTTGGTGTTGAAACCTTGGATTGATTACCTGTGTATGACCTTTTGCCTGTACCCGGACTCTGAACCACTGCCTGTGACCCTGACCTTTTTGCCTGTACCTGACATATTCTCTGGTGCTCTGTCCAGTCGCTGATCTCTGGCCTGCCGCTACACCGTGTGCTACCTCCTGTACCTGTGCACTGCCGTGTTAGCATAAACTCATACTACTCTGAGCATAAGACCTGGGGGCATCCGAGTACCTGTGAGCATAACCAGTCTCTATGTGAAGGGCGGCTGCTAAAGGTGAAGACCTCTTCTACCTGTTCTATGAGTTTATGCCCCACTGGTGGCCATAACAATACAACTCTGTTTGAATATTTCATAATTGGTTTCTCTGATTATAATTTTTTTGATTGTATTATTGTAGGAATATGAAGGGATTGCTCACTTATCTATTTTTCTACATTTAGACCATTCGAGTATAGAGACTCTTTAAGCTGCTTTATCCCTGTATTAATTCAATTTAAAGTCTTAAAAGTAGCATTTTTGGATGTTACAACAACAAAGGTGTCTTCCGTTAGAGCTTCAGGTTACCAGAAGTTCATAACTAGATTTATACAAGTCAAATATTTATACAGCAATGTATTGCTTGGGCAATGTGATCACAGCAAACACGATAATTACAAAGTCAACATTTTCAAAGAGATGTCTTCACATACTGTACAATAGTGATTTGGGGGATTCCACCTGTTTCTCCTAAAGAAATGAACTCACGGTCAGTGTTCAGTGCTAAAGCTTAAACCGTCATACGTCAATGACAGGTTAACTCGTTTCACACCCTGAATGGATGTTTAAATATTCTGTTGCAAAAAATTGCGAACGTACGTGTGTAAGAGGAGTCACACGTATCTATGTACGTGTGTAAGTGGAGTCACATGTATCATCATCACCATCTATTTATATAGCGCCACTGATTCCGCAGCGCTGTACAGAGAACTCATTCACATCAGTCCCTGCCCCATTGGAGCTTACAGTCTAAATTCCCTTACATACACATACAGACATAGACTAGGGTCAATTTTGATAGCAGCCAATTAACCTACTAGTATGTTTTTGGTGTGGGAGGAAACCGGAGCACCCGGAGGAAACCCACGCAGACACGGGGAGAACATGCAAACTCCACACAGATAAGGCCATGGTTGGGAATTGAACTCATGACCCCAGCGCTGTGAGGCAGAAGTGCTAACCACTTAGCCAACATGCTGCCCCACGTATCTCAAGATGTGTTGAACTCAAAACACAGCGGTGTCAGATGTACGTTGCACAAGAGCGCTGAGTTGCAGGTCGATGACGTTACTAGTAAATGATTAATGCTGTGCAACTCCAATTTGAATCTTCTGCATAGCAGCAACCCAAATGGACATAAAAAATATTATTATTGTCAAATAACCTTCCAGTATGTCTTTGGAGTGTGGGAAGAGAATGGATATAAGTCTTTGAATGTAGGAGCACAGTTTGGCCCGTAAAGTAGCTTCTCTTATCGTCGCTGATCATAGGGAAAATACATCTGTTTGTGGATCAATTTATGATCCTGATCCCGCTTGGACAGTGTCTATAGACTTCAGATGGCCAGAGCAACAGACAACCAAGAGGGCTTTAAGTTCACAGTCCCCACAGATAAATATGGGGACAGTGGTACTGAGCGTTAGTTTGGTTAAAGCTGGAGAAATCTTCAGTCTGTTACCAACAGGGACAGCAATGATTATATCAGGAACTGAAACTGTCCCGGGCATAGAAGTCTTGTGGTTACACCTGATTGGGGAAGTGGAGATGTACTAAAATATTTAGGTGGATTCCTTATTAAAGGCTACGGACTATGTATGTTTTATGTACATGACGCAATGTCAGTGTATTATACAGCATGTACCTACCATAGTGTCAGTGTATTATACAGTATGTACCTACCATAGTGTCAGTGTATTATACAGTATGTACCTACCATAGTGTCAGTGTATTATACAGCATGTACCTACCATAGTGTCAGTGTATTATACAGTATGTACCTACCATAGTGTCAGTGTATTATACAGTATGTACCTACCACAGTGTCAGTGTATTATACAGCGTGTACCTACCATAGTGTCAGTGTATTATACAGTATGTACCTACTATAGTGTCAGTGTATTATACAGCGTGTACCTACCATAGTGTCAGTGTATTAAACAGCATATACCTACCATAGTGTCAGTGTATTATACAGCGTGTACCTACCATAGTGTCAGTGTATTATACAGTGTGTACCTACCATAGTGTCAGTGTATTATACAGCATGTACCTACCATAGTGTCAGTGTATTATACAGCGTGTACCTACCATAGTGTCAGTGTATTATACAGCATGTACCTACCATAGTGTCAGTGTATTATACAGCATGTACCTACCATAGTGTCAGTGTATTATACAGTATGTACCTACTATAGTGTCAGTGTATTATACAGTGTGTACCTACCATAGTGTCAGTGTATTACACAGTATGTACCTACCATAGTGTCAGTGTATTATACAGTATGTACCTACTATAGTGTCAGTGTATTATACAGTGTGTACCTACCATAGTGTCAGTGTATTATACAGTATGTACCTACCATAGTGTCAGTGTATTATACAGTGTGTACCTACCATAGTGTCAGTGTATTAAACAGCATATACCTACCATAGTGTCAGTGTATTATACAGCGTGTACCTACCATAGTGTCAGTGTATTATACAGTGTGTACCTACCATAGTGTCAGTGTATTATACAGCATGTACCTACCATAGTGTCAGTGTATTATACAGTATGTACCTACCACAGTGTCAGTGTATTATACAGTATGTACCTACCATAGTGTCAGTGTATTATACAGCGTGTACCTACCATAGTGTCAGTGTATTATACAGCATGTACCTACCATAGTGTCAGTGTATTATACAGCGTGTACCTACCATAGTGTCAGTGTATTATACAGCGTGTACCTACCATAGTGTCAGTGTATTATACAGTGTGTACCTACTATAGTGTCAGTGTATTATACAGTGTGTACCTACCATAGTGTCAGTGTATTATACAGCGTGTACCTACCATAGTGTCAGTGTATTACACAGTATGTACCTACCATAGTGTCAGTGTATTATACAGTATGTACCTACCATAGTGTCAGTGTATTATACAGCATGTACCTACCATAGTGTCAGTGTATTATACAGCATGTACCTACCATAGTGTCAGTGTATTATACAGTATGTACCTACCATAGTGTCAGTGTATTATACAGTATGTACCTACCATAGTGTCAGTGTATTATACAGCATGTACCTACCATAGTGTCAGTGTATTATACAGCATGTACCTACCATAGTGTCAGTGTATTATACAGCATGTACCTACCATAGTGTCAGTGTATTATACAGTGTGTACCTACCACAGTGTCAGTGTATTATACAGTATGTACCTACTATAGTGTCAGTGTATTATACAGCATGTACCTACCATAGTGTCAGTGTATTATACAGTATGTACCTACCATAGTGTCAGTGTATTATACAGCGTGTACCTACCATAGTGTCAGTGTATTATACAGTGTGTACCTACCATAGTGTCAGTGTATTATACAGTATGTACCTACCATAGTGTCAGTGTATTATACAGCATGTACCTACCATAGTGTCAGTGTATTATACAGTATGTACCTACCATAGTGTCAGTGTATTATACAGTATGTACCTACCATAGTGTCAGTGTATTATACAGCATGTACCTACCATAGTGTCAGTGTATTATACAGTATGTACCTACCATAGTGTCAGTGTATTATACAGTATGTACCTACCATAGTGTCAGTGTATTATACAGTATGTACCTACCATAGTGTCAGTGTATTATACAGCGTGTACCTACCATAGTGTCAGTGTATTATACAGTATGTACCTACCATAGTGTCAGTGTATTATACAGTATGTACCTACCATAGTGTCAGTGTATTATACAGTATGTACCTACCACAGTGTCAGTGTATTATACAGTATGTACCTACCATAGTGTCAGTGTATTATACAGCATGTACCTACCATAGTGTCAGTGTATTATACAGTATGTACCTACCATAGTGTCAGTGTATTATACAGTATGTACCTACCATAGTGTCAGTGTATTATACAGCATGTACCTACCATAGTGTCAGTGTATTATACAGTATGTACCTACCATAGTGTCAGTGTATTATACAGCGTGTACCTACCATAGTGTCAGTGTATTATACAGTATGTACCTACCATAGTGTCAGTGTATTATACAGTATGTACCTACCATAGTGTCAGTGTATTATACAGTATGTACCTACCATAGTGTCAGTGTATTATACAGCATGTACCTACCATAGTGTCAGTGTATTATACAGTATGTACCTACCATAGTGTCAGTGTATTATACAGCGTGTACCTACCATAGTGTCAGTGTATTATACAGTATGTACCTACCATAGTGTCAGTGTATTATACAGTATGTACCTACCATAGTGTCAGTGTATTATACAGCATGTACCTACCATAGTGTCAGTGTATTATACAGCATGTACCTACCATAGTGTCAGTGTATTATACAGTATGTACCTACCATAGTGTCAGTGTATTATACAGCATGTACCTACCATAGTGTCAGTGTATTATACAGCATGTACCTACCATAGTGTCAGTGTATTATACAGTATGTACCTACCATAGTGTCAGTGTATTATACAGTATGTACCTACCATAGTGTCAGTGTATTATACAGCATGTACCTACCATAGTGTCAGTGTATTATACAGCATGTACCTACCATAGTGTCAGTGTATTATACAGCATGTACCTACCATAGTGTCAGTGTATTATACAGTGTGTACCTACCACAGTGTCAGTGTATTATACAGTATGTACCTACTATAGTGTCAGTGTATTATACAGCATGTACCTACCATAGTGTCAGTGTATTATACAGTATGTACCTACCATAGTGTCAGTGTATTATACAGCGTGTACCTACCATAGTGTCAGTGTATTATACAGTGTGTACCTACCATAGTGTCAGTGTATTATACAGTATGTACCTACCATAGTGTCAGTGTATTATACAGCATGTACCTACCATAGTGTCAGTGTATTATACAGTATGTACCTACCATAGTGTCAGTGTATTATACAGTATGTACCTACCATAGTGTCAGTGTATTATACAGCATGTACCTACCATAGTGTCAGTGTATTATACAGTATGTACCTACCATAGTGTCAGTGTATTATACAGTATGTACCTACCATAGTGTCAGTGTATTATACAGTATGTACCTACCATAGTGTCAGTGTATTATACAGCGTGTACCTACCATAGTGTCAGTGTATTATACAGTATGTACCTACCATAGTGTCAGTGTATTATACAGTATGTACCTACCATAGTGTCAGTGTATTATACAGTATGTACCTACCACAGTGTCAGTGTATTATACAGTATGTACCTACCATAGTGTCAGTGTATTATACAGCATGTACCTACCATAGTGTCAGTGTATTATACAGTATGTACCTACCATAGTGTCAGTGTATTATACAGTATGTACCTACCATAGTGTCAGTGTATTATACAGCATGTACCTACCATAGTGTCAGTGTATTATACAGTATGTACCTACCATAGTGTCAGTGTATTATACAGCGTGTACCTACCATAGTGTCAGTGTATTATACAGTGTGTACCTACCATAGTGTCAGTGTATTATACAGTATGTACCTACCATAGTGTCAGTGTATTATACAGCATGTACCTACCATAGTGTCAGTGTATTATACAGCATGTACCTACCATAGTGTCAGTGTATTATACAGTATGTACCTACCATAGTGTCAGTGTATTTGTATTATACAGCATGTACCTACCATAGTGTCAGTGTATTATACAGTATGTACCTACTATAGTGTCAGTGTATTATACAGCGTGTACCTACCATAGTGTCAGTGTATTATACAGTATGTACCTACCATAGTGTCAGTGTATTATACAGTATGTACCTACCATAGTGTCAGTGTATTATACAGTATGTACCTACCACAGTGTCAGTGTATTATACAGCATGTACCTACCATAGTGTCAGTGTATTATACAGTATGTACCTACCATAGTGTCAGTGTATTATACAGCGTGTACCTACCATAGTGTCAGTGTATTATACAGTATGTACCTACCATAGTGTCAGTGTATTATACAGTATGTACCTACCAGAGTGTCAGTGTATTATACAGCGTGTACCTACCATAGTGTCAGTGTATTATACAGCATGTACCTACCATAGTGTCAGTGTATTATACAGCGTGTACCTACCATAGTGTCAGTGTATTACACAGTATGTACCTACCATAGTGTCAGTGTATTATACAGCGTGTACCTACCATAGTGTCAGTGTATTATACAGTGTGTACCTACTATAGTGTCAGTGTATTATACAGCGTGTACCTACCATAGTGTCAGTGTATTATACAGTATGTACCTACCATAGTGTCAGTGTATTATACAGTATGTACCTACCATAGTGTCAGTGTATTATACAGCGTGTACCTACCATAGTGTCAGTGTATTATACAGCGTGTACCTACCATAGTGTCAGTGTATTATACAGTATGTACCTACCATAGTGTCAGTGTATTACACAGTATGTACCTACCATAGTGTCAGTGTATTATACAGCATGTACCTACCATAGTGTCAGTGTATTATACAGTGTGTACCTACCATAGTGTCAGTGTATTATACAGCGTGTACCTACCATAGTGTCAGTGTATTATACAGCGTGTACCTACCATAGTGTCAGTGTATTATACAGTGTGTACCTACCATAGTGTCAGTGTATTATACAGTATGTACCTACCATAGTGTCAGTGTATTATACAGCGTGTACCTACCATAGTGTCAGTGTATTATACAGTATGTACCTACCATAGTGTCAGTGTATTATACAGCGTGTACCTACCATAGTGTCAGTGTATTATACAGCGTGTACCTACCATAGTGTCAGTGTATTATACAGCATGTACCTACCATAGTGTCAGTGTATTATACAGTGTGTACCTACCATAGTGTCAGTGTATTATACAGCATGTACCTACCATAGTGTCAGTGTATTATACAGCATGTACCTACCATAGTGTCAGTGTATTACACAGTATGTACCTACCATAGTGTCAGTGTATTATACAGCGTGTACCTACCATAGTGTCAGTGTATTATACAGTGTGTACCTACCATAGTGTCAGTGTATTATACAGCGTGTGCCTACCATAGTGTCAGTGTATTATACAGCATGTACCTACCATAGTGTCAGTGTATTATACAGCGTGTACCTACCATTGTGTCAGTGTATTATACAGTATGTACCTACCATAGTGTCAGTGTATTATACAGCGTGTACCTACCATAGTGTCAGTGTATTATACAGTATGTACCTACCATAGTGTCAGTGTATTATACAGCGTGTACCTACCATAGTGTCAGTGTATTATACAGTGTGTACCTACCATAGTGTCAGTGTATTATACAGCGTGTACCTACCATAGTGTCAGTGTATTATACAGTATGTACCTACCATAGTGTCAGTGTATTATACAGCGTGTACCTACCATAGTGTCAGTGTATTATACAGCGTGTACCTACCATAGTGTCAGTGTATTATACAGCATGTACCTACCATAGTGTCAGTGTATTATACAGCATGTACCTACCATAGTGTCAGTGTATTATACAGCGTGTACCTACCATAGTGTCAGTGTATTATACAGTGTGTACCTACCATAGTGTCAGTGTATTATACAGTGTGTACCTACCATAGTGTCAGTGTATTTGTATTATACAGCATGTACCTACCATAGTGTCAGTGTATTATACAGTATGTACCTACCATAGTGTCAGTGTATTATACAGTATGTACCTACCATAGTGTCAGTGTATTATACAGTGTGTACCTACCATAGTGTCAGTGTATTATACAGTATGTACCTACTATAGTGTCAGTGTATTATACAGCGTGTACCTACCATAGTGTCAGTGTATTATACAGTGTGTACCTACCATAGTGTCAGTGTATTATACAGTGTGTACCTACCATAGTGTCAGTGTATTATACAGCATGTACCTACCATAGTGTCAGTGTATTATACAGCATGTACCTACCATAGTGTCAGTGTATTATACAGCATGTACCTACCATAGTGTCAGTGTATTATACAGCGTGTACCTACCATAGTGTCAGTGTATTATACAGTGTGTACCTACCATAGTGTCAGTGTATTATACAGTGTGTACCTACCATAGTGTCAGTGTATTTGTATTATACAGCATGTACCTACCATAGTGTCAGTGTATTATACAGTATGTACCTACCATAGTGTCAGTGTATTATACAGTGTGTACCTACCATAGTGTCAGTGTATTATACAGTATGTACCTACCATAGTGTCAGTGTATTATACAGTATGTACCTACTATAGTGTCAGTGTATTATACAGTATGTACCTACCATAGTGTCAGTGTATTATACAGTATGTACCTACCATAGTGTCAGTGTATTATACAGTGTGTACCTACCATAGTGTCAGTGTATTATACAGTATGTACCTACTATAGTGTCAGTGTATTATACAGTATGTACCTACCATAGTGTCAGTGTATTATACAGTATGTACCTACCATAGTGTCAGTGTATTATACAGTGTGTACCTACCATAGTGTCAGTGTATTATACAGTGTGTACCTACCATAGTGTCAGTGTATTATACAGTATGTACCTACTATAGTGTCAGTGTATTATACAGTATGTACCTACCATAGTGTCAGTGTATTATACAGTATGTACCTACCATAGTGTCAGTGTATTATACAGTGTGTACCTACCATAGTGTCAGTGTATTATACAGTATGTACCTACTATAGTGTCAGTGTATTATACAGCGTGTACCTACCATAGTGTCAGTGTATTATACAGCATGTACCTACCATAGTGTCAGTGTATTATACAGCATGTACCTACCATAGTGTCAGTGTATTATACAGCGTGTACCTACCATAGTGTCAGTGTATTATACAGCGTGTACCTACCATAGTGTCAGTGTATTATACAGCGTGTACCTACCATAGTGTCAGTGTATTATACAGCGTGTACCTACCATAGTGTCAGTGTATTATACAGTGTGTACCTACCATAGTGTCAGTGTATTATACAGTGTGTACCTACCATAGTGTCAGTGTATTATACAGTGTGTACCTACCATAGTGTCAGTGTATTATACAGCATGTACCTACCATAGTGTCAGTGTATTATACAGTGTGTACCTACCATAGTGTCAGTGTATTATACAGCATGTACCTACCATAGTGTCAGTGTATTATACAGCGTGTACCTACCATAGTGTCAGTGTATTATACAGCGTGTACCTACCATAGTGTCAGTGTATTATACAGCGTGTACCTACCATAGTGTCAGTGTATTATACAGTATGTACCTACCATAGTGTCAGTGTATTATACAGCGTGTACCTACCATAGTGTCAGTGTATTATACAGCGTGTACCTACCATAGTGTCAGTGTATTATACAGTATGTACCTACCATAGTGTCAGTGTATTATACAGCATGTACCTACCATAGTGTCAGTGTATTATACAGTATGTACCTACCATAGTGTCAGTGTATTATACAGTATGTACCTACCATAGTGTCAGTGTATTATACAGCATGTACCTACCATAGTGTCAGTGTATTACACAGTATGTACCTACCATAGTGTCAGTGTATTATACAGTATGTACCTACCATAGTGTCAGTGTATTATACAGTGTGTACCTACCATAGTGTCAGTGTATTATACAGCGTGTACCTACCATAGTGTCAGTGTATTATACAGCGTGTACGTGTATTATACAGTGTGTACCTACCATAGTGTCAGTGTATTATACAGCGTGTACCTACCATAGTGTCAGTGTATTATACAGCGTGTACCTACCATAGTGTCAGTGTATTATACAGCGTGTACCTACCATAGTGTCAGTGTATTATACAGTGTGTACCTACCATAGTGTCAGTGTATTATACAGCGTGTACCTACCATAGTGTCAGTGTATTATACAGTGTGTACCTACCATAGTGTCAGTGTATTATACAGCGTGTACCTACCATAGTGTCAGTGTATTATACAGCGTGTACCTACCATAGTGTCAGTGTATTATACAGCATGTACCTACCATAGTGTCAGTGTATTATACAGTGTGTACCTACCATAGTGTCAGTGTATTATACAGTATGTACCTACCATAGTGTCAGTGTATTATACAGCGTGTACCTACCATAGTGTCAGTGTATTATACAGCGTGTACCTACCATAGTGTCAGTGTATTATACAGTGTGTACCTACCATACAGCGTGTACCTACCATAGTGTCAGTGTATTATACAGCATGTACCTACCATTGTGTCAGTGTATTATACAGCGTGTACCTACCATTGTGTCAGTGTATTATACAGCGTGTACCTACCATAGTGTCAGTGTATTATACAGCGTGTACCTACCATAGTGTCAGTGTATTATACAGCATGTACCTACCATAGTGTCAGTGTATTATACAGCGTGTACCTACCATAGTGTCAGTGTATTATACAGTATGTACCTACCATAGTGTCAGTGTATTATACAGCATGTACCTACCATAGTGTCAGTGTATTATACAGTATGTACCTACCATAGTGTCAGTGTATTATACAGCGTGTACCTACCATAGTGTCAGTGTATTATACAGTATGTACCTACCATAGTGTCAGTGTATTATACAGCGTGTACCTACCATAGTGTCAGTGTATTATACAGCGTGTACCTACCCCAGTATCAGGGTATTAAGCAGTATATACATAATACAGTGTATTACATCATCTACATGACTTGCAGTCCTGCACAGATCTGACAGATCACAGACTTTGACACTGGGTGATAGTGCTGAGCGGTTACTGATTAATCAGGTCACTGATAGGACACTGGGGCAAAGGCAGCTGTGAAGATATAACCAGTTAACTGTATAATATAATACTTGTTATGTGCCTCAGAGGAATAATCAGCCTCATGTACTACAGACGAGTTATCAGAGGGTGTGATCCAGTGGTCCAAAAACTGGAATAACCAGAGTGTGTTAGGGCAACTCAGCATTCTGCTTCTAGGACTATTATATATGTTTATATTTACTACATTATGTGATTTATATCTTGACATGATTACCCCATTACAAATAAATGCTGGTCCAGATGTATCATTTCTTCATTTATGTTGTGAACATTAGACATAAATCAGAAGAAAAAGGTCGATATTTTTGCATTTATTTCCATTGTTACTTTATGCTATTAATGTAACACATGACAATTACCCCAAAATTATATTGTGCAGTTTTAGGGATACCAATTATATGTAACTAATGGCAGCCTGGGGTAGTTTTAGAGACAGAATGAAGAGGATGTTTTTTTTTTTACATTTTAATTTTTATATACTTTTTTTTGTAACAAGGGAGATCTTGAAGTGTTAATAGTTCCCTATTTTCTAATTAACTCAAAACAAACTGGACCTAACGTTATATAATAGAGACGAAGTTAGTTTATTGCACAGGAGGCTGAGTTATTCACCTATATGAAGCCCAGCGGGTGACAGGTCACCTGCAGATGGGGGGTGGGTGCAGTTTTAGGGGCTGCATAGATGATCTTTTAATTATTTGTATAGAAAGAGGACTCGCTTGTTTTAGATTGTTTTACATAACTGCACTTAGGATGGGAGAGGTAATCACTACACATTATTATATACCATACCTGCCAACTGTCCCTGAATGTCAGGGAGACTCCCTGAACTAGGGGTGATCTCCCTCACTCCCTGAAGAGTCTGGCATTCTCCCTGATGCTGAGCCAGTACAAGACGTGGTTGGCTTCGCCATCTGTGGCATGATGACACAGTTCAGAAATTGTGTCCTATGTCCATGTATTGATGCCTATGGAGGTGGCCATTTTCATGGAGACCAAGATATAATCAAAGACTGACAGGTAAGACAACATGACTTCAGTAATGGAGACAGAAATGTAAAACACACTTCAGTCTCTACAGATTCATTAGCTGCTTTTCTTTAACGCATAGTTGCCTACTCTCCCGGAATGTCCGGGAGACTTCTGCATTTCTGGGAGACCTCCCAGTCTACATATGTATCTACAGGAGTCTATATGACCCCATTATTGGCAAACCGAGGGGGGGGGGGGTCCTAGTACCTGGAAACCCCCCTCCAAATCTGGAGCACTGTATAATTGAGGTGGCTGGACCCTGCTCCCGCTTCACACAGCTCTGCTTGAAAAAAGAGAGAGCTGCGTGCACCTAACAGTAGTACACGCAGCATTGCCCATGTATATTATGGGGATAGGGAGAGTTGGAGAGCAGCCAAGCACTGTCTAAAATTATAGTCACGCCCCCATGTATGCTGGTCACGCCCACTGGTGTGGAAACCGCCCTCTATGAAACCTGCGTTTGCCCCTGGACCCCATGGTATTGCGCAACCACCAGATTTAACGCCCATATGTGGGAAGCGGTTCACAAACTCCTTTTCCTCACCCAACAAGGTTTAGGGTCCCTGGTACTCAGGTCCTGAGAAACACCTTCCTACCATTCCCAGCACTACGCCTTCCCACGCTGAATTACCGTCACAGACGGCCATGTACCACTAGATTGACATTAGTAGAGATATAAACTGGAGAGAAACAGACACTGACTCCTCTGCAGTATCTTCCCTTCCCTGAGAACAAATCTAAGTCTATACTTCCAAAAGACAAAAAACAGAGCTTGTGAAATCGACTGCATCTGGTATGAGGAACATGCTGAAGTTTGGCAAACACTGTCTGCTCTCAGACACCCTGACATGTAATGAATACTAAGTATCGCCGCTATCACACTCATCAATATGCGGCACCAGCCATTTACACCAATGATTTGCTGCATACAAAACAAGTTAATCTATTTTGCACCGTAAAACTTATAAGTTGAATATTTTCGGTCCGGTGCTTCTTTACGGAGTTCCAGATATATATAAAAGCCAGGGACGGTAATGTATTGTTACAGTTATGTCCTGATAGTTAAACACAACTCGGGCATCACGGTGGCTCAGTGGTTAGCACTTCTGCCTCACAGCACTGGGGTCATGAGTTCGATTCCCGACCATGTCCTTATCTGTGTGGAGTTTGTATGTTCTCCCCATGTTTGTGTGGGTTTCCTCTGGGTGCTCCGGTTTCCTCTCACACTCCAAAAACATACTAGTAGGTTAATTGGCTGCTATCAAAATTGACCCTAGTCACTGTCTGTGTGTGTGTGTATGTTAGGGAATTTAGACTGTAAGCTCCAATGGGACAGGGACTGATGTGAGTGAGTTCTCTGTACAGCGCTGCGGAATCAGTGGCGCTATATAAGTAAATGGTGATGATGATGATGATGATGAGAGCACTGAGAAAAACACACAGAGCTCTGACTCTGCATTGCTGAAGCAGAACGCAGCTCACTAGTCGCATGAAGCTGTCTTAACCTACTGTACAAACCCCATATCCTCAAATTTGGCTGCTGGGTACAACAACACACTTATAATTCAAAACAAATACGATCAGCGCTTCTCCTTCGTATCCTTGCTGCTAAATACACAAAGTAAACAGGTTCACTTATAATTGTCTATACTAATCCAGATACTGTACATCAGGGGTCTGAACTCTGATTGGCTAAGAAAAACAGGATAATCTTGGGAATATTCAGTACAGCGACGGCACCATTGCCAGAGGTATTTTCTTTAGCTGTGGAATAAAATACAAGAGAGCAATAAAAAGACAAAGCTTATTCCACTCAGAAATCCTTAAATCGGACGTCACATTATTGGCATCTTTGGGAAGTAGGTAAATATAATTAGATGTCAAGCAGGTGATTCTCCTTCACTTTGGAACTGAACTCACCTGTGGTGCGTAGCAGGTGCCTGCAATATAATCACTCATTAAACGAGCTTGAAAAGAGAAAAGGACTCATTCTCCTGTTGTGTCACTGTGTGTTCTGCAATGAGCATGGAGAAGAGAAAGACAGAGAATTACCTACGGAGGTCAGACAGAAGATTGGAGCCAAGTGGGGACTATCTCACGGCTACAAATCAATCTCCGGAGACCTTGATGTTCCAGCTATTACCATACGTGATGTTATTAGAGGGTTTAAGGCTCATGGCGCTGTAACTAACCTCCCCGGTTGCCGTATAGGATTGTCGGAATGGCGGTGAAAGCTTCTCGATGATATGCCGAACAGAGAGGAAGAGACATACGGAAGCCCAAGTGGAGTTTACCAAAACACCTGAACAGATTTCTCCTGGTAGAATGTCCTGTGGACAGATGAGAACAAATGAGATATTTTTGGTAAAGTACATCATCCTTACGTTTACAGAAACCAACATGAAAGGACGACCTTCCCCGCAATCAAACGTAGAGGAGGTTCAGTTCATCTGGGTGTCCTGAACGTGCTCATGAAATCTGGTTATTAGGCAATGTTGAACCCAGCATCAGAAAGACGGGTCTCCGTCAAAGAATGATCCCAAACATACAGGAATGGTTCGAGACACTGTACTGTTATGAGGGGGCAGTAATGAATCCAGGGGGTACACATATTAACCTCTGATTATAGCAAATCACCAACATTGCCGGACAAATTTAAAACGGCAATTTATTTAAAGGCAAGTATTATCTTTAAATACCGTTTTAAATTTTGCCGGCAAGGTCGGTGATTTGCTAGAATCAGAGCTTAATACATTTACCCTCAGATCTAAATTCCATATAATATCTGTGGAGAGATCGGAGAACAGCAATTGGGAGAATTACCCCTCACATCTGGGAGAACGGGAGCAGTTTGCAGAAGAAGAGAGGACCAACCTACCAGAGGTGCAGGGAGCTCATCCATGGCTATAGGAACCGGTTGATTGCAGTTATTTCGACCAAGGGCTCTGCCACCAAATATTAAGCCTTGGGTGTCAAAAATATTATCAATACCATTTCTTTTTATCTTCTGATTCAAAGGGCTTATTCAGTGTTATATTCAGGGTTTGACAAAGGTTCTGTAATATGAACAGAGAAAGAGTTATGAAGACCAAATACCGTTATTAATTTCAACATACGCTTAGAGGAAATTGTTGGCTATTTGAATACAGGGCGAGGGAGCCAACATTTCTGTCCACCGCTGTATGTAGCATCCAACGTTAATGCACTTCAATCAAGATTTTCCTGGAAAATGTAATGAAAGTGCTTAATATTCTTTTATTTAAGAGGCAATAACTTTATTGGCATTTGTGTAAAGGATAAGTAAATGCTGCCCGGTCAAGTGATTGTTGAGAACAAAGACTTAAAAGCAATTGCGCGACAGCAGCAGGTAATATATATCAGGCAGTAATTAAACCTGGTAAGTACTTATGTGAGTGATAAACAGAATCTTACACCGCAGCTATTTTCTGCTTGTGGAAATGGATTAATGTACAATACAGCGCGCCGGGATATAAGCATCGCAGCCACACTTTATTATCTGAATATTTTATATCCTGCCTCGGTGCTTATAAATCCTTGGGAGTGAAGGGGGTATGAACTAGTGCATAGGCAAACCGAGGGGGGGTTCCTAGTGCCTGGAAAACCCCCCTCCAAGCCTGGGGCACTGTATAATTGAGGTGTCTGGACCCTGCCGCCGCTTCACACGGCTTTGCTCAAAAAAAGAGAGCTGCGTGCACCTAACAGTAGTGCACGCAGCATTGCCCATGTATATTATGGGGATAGGGAGTGTTGGAGAGCAGCCAAGCGCTCTCTAAAATTATAGCTACGCCCCCATGCATGCTGGTCACGCCCACTGGTGGCGTGGTGTAGAAACCCCCCTCTACAAATCCTGCGTTTGCCCCTGTAGCGCTACTAAGCGTGAAGATGAGGAAGGGAGATGTGACTTTTTTTTATTATGAAACGCGTTGAGTAACAATGTATCGGCTGCATAAAAACAAGTAATAGGAAATGAATGTTGATACATTATGGATTACAGTTTACATTGAAACAAAAGTGCATATTAACATTTGTTGGTTTGGTTATTATGTAACTTTATTTTACGGTCTGAACGTCTAATTCCTCCTGTTCCACGTAAGGTGCTCTGTGGACTCCGAGATAACAGATTTCAGCTACTCTGCAATTCCATGTTAAAAACAATAAATCTTCAAACCTGGAGATATTTACAGAAAGCAGATTTATTCCTGACAAAGGGCACAGTCTGGCACCTCCCAAACTGCGTAGGGTCACACTTAGAATCAGCACCACAAAGTTACCCTGAAATCACTCTAATATGATTGGCAATAAAATGGGCGTTGATCAGAGTAATCTATAATAAATGTAAATAAAATGATATCTGGTTTAACTGACTACAAAGAGCGGCCGTGGTTCCTGGCAGACAATGATGTAACAATGATGTAAAACTTGTTTGTCTGGACTGAGAAAAAAACAAGTTATTCCCGTGTAATCCGCTGACCTCTCAGTTGTTAAAGGTCCCCGATTTCGACTGTTCCAGGTTTTAATGGTTGGTCCCTATTTTCAATATTGACCATAAAAACAATACAACTTTTATTCGATATTTAGAAGCAATTTTAATGTATTCTTATTTTCTAGGGTTTAGAACTTTTTTTTTTATAAATGAAAAAGACATTTGTGATGGAAAAAATAGATGGTAACTATTCGTTAAAGTCAGTAAGCAGGACATGCTGGGCATTGTGGTACTTCCAATGTCCACCAAGACAGTACCACATGATGTGCTTAGATGCACTAATACATGGGGGTAAATGGACCAATCAGCTGGGACGTAAAACCGACGATTCTCTGTAGTTTGCGCCCATTATTTACAACAGTGAGGTTGGTGTTATATACAGGGACATACCTGGTGGTAGTGAGGGTGGTGTTATATACAGGGACATACCTGGTGGTAGTGAGGGTGGTGTTATATACAGGGACATACCTGGTGGTAATGAGGGTGGTGTTATATACAGGGACATACCTGGTGGTACTGAGGGTGGTGTTATATACAGGGACATACCTGGTGGTAGTGAGGGTGGTGTTATATACAGGGACATACCTGGTGGT
This sequence comes from Mixophyes fleayi, assembly GCF_038048845.1. Lineage (NCBI taxonomy): Eukaryota > Metazoa > Chordata > Amphibia > Anura > Limnodynastidae > Mixophyes > Mixophyes fleayi. Next base: position 17,786,120 of record NC_134404.1, on the reverse strand, counting down.
AGTGAGGGTGGTGTTATATACAGGGACATACCTGGTGGTAGAGAGGGTGGTGTTATATACAGGGACATACCTGGTGGTAATGAGGGTGGTGTTATATACAGGGACATACCTGGTGGTACTGAGGGTGGTGTTATATACAGGGACATACCTGGTGTTAGTGATGGTGGTGTTATATACAGGGACATACCTGGTGGTACTGAGGGTGGTGTTATATACAGGGGCATACCTGGTGGTAGTGAGGGTGGTGTTATATACAGGGACATACCTGGTGGTAATGAGGGTGGTGTTATATACAGGGGCATACCTGGTGGTAGTGAGGGTGGTGTTATATACAGGGACATACCTGGTGGTAGTGAGGGTGGTGTTATATACAGGGACATACCTGGTGGTAGTGAGGGTGGTGTTATATACAGGGACATACCTGGTGGTAGTGAGGGTGGTGTTATATACAGGGACATACCTGGTGGTAGTGAGGGTGGTGTTATATACAGGGACATACCTGGTGGTAGTGAGGGTGGTGTTATATACAGGGACATACCTGGTGGTAGTGAGGGTGGTGTTATATACAGGGACATACCTGGTGGTAGTGAGGGTGGTGTTATATACAGGGACATACCTGGTGGTAGTGAGGGTGGTGTTATATACAGGGACATACCTGGTGGTAGTGAGGGTGGTGTTATATACAGGGACATACCTGGTGGTAGTGAGGGTGGTGTTATATACATGGACATACCTGGTGGTAGAGAGGGTGGTGTTATATACAGGGACATACCTGGTGGTAGTGAGGGTGGTGTTATATACAGGGACATACCTGGTGGTAGTGAGGGTGGTGTTATATACATGGACATACCTGGTGGTACTGAGGGTGGTGTTATATACAGGGACATACCTGGAGGTAATGAGGGTTAGGGTTATATACAGGGACATACCTGGAGGTAATGAGGGTGGTGTTATATACAGGGACATACCTGGTGGTAGTGAGGGTGGTGTTATATACAGGGGCATACCTGGTGGTAATGAGGGTGGTGTTATATACAGGGACATACCTGGTGGTAGTGAGGGTGGTGTTATATACAGGGACATACCTGGTGGTAGTGAGGGTGGTGTTATATACAGGGACATACCTGGTGGTAGTGAGGGTGGTGGTATATACAGGACACATACAGGAGGGGGTATATACAGGACACATACTGGAGTTGGTATATACAGGACACATACAGGAGGGGGTATACACAGGACACATACAGGAGGTGGTATATACAGGACACATAATGGAGGTGGTATATACAGAGCACATACTGGAGGGGGTATATACAGGGCACATACTGGAGGTGGTATATACAGGGCACATACAGGAGGTGGTATATACAGGACACATACAGGAGGTGGTATATACATGGCACATACTGGAGGGGGTATATACAGGGCACCTACAGGAGGTGGTATATACAGGACACATACAGGAGGTGGTATATACAGGACACATACAGGAGGTGGTATATACAGGACACATACAGGAGGTGGTATATACAGGACACATACAGGAGGTGGTATATACAGGACACATACAGGAGGTGGTATATACAGGACACATACAGGAGGTGGTATATACATGGCACATACTAGAGGGGGTATACACAGGGCACATACTGGAGGGGGTATACACAGGGCACATACAGGAGGGGGTATACACAGGGCACATACAGGAGGTGGTATATACAGGACACATACAGGAGGTGGTATATACAGGACACATACAGGAGGTGGTGTTATACACAGAAGGTGGTGTTATACACAGGCACACAGGAGGTGGTGTTATACACAGGCACACACAGGAGGTGGTGTTATACACAGGCACACACAGGAAGTGGTGTTATACACAGGCACACACAGGAAGTGGTGTTATACACAGGCACACACAGGAAGTGGTGTTATACACAGGCACACACTATACACAGGTGCATACAGGAGGTGGTGTTATACACAGGTACATACAGGAGGTGGTGTTATACACAGGTACACACTATACACAGGCACACACAGGAGGTGGTGTTATACACAGGTACACACAGGAGGTGGTGTTATACACAGGTACACACTATACACAGGCACACACAGGAGGTGGTGTTATACACAGGTACACACAGGAGGTGGTGTTATACACAGGTACACACTATACACAGGCACACACAGGAGGTGGTGTTATACACAGGTACACACAGGAGGTGGTGTTATACACAGGTACACACTATACACAGGCACACACAGTAGGTGGTGTTATACACAGGCAGTATAATATCCGGCAGTGTAATAGGCGGTGACAGTTCCGCCCTCTCCCATACACATACATCCAGCAGGCTCAGTGGGCACTGGGTACAGCTGGTCCCGAGGATCACGGACATGGGCAGGAAGCGCTTCGTGCTGTTTGACCTGGGCGGGGTATTACTGACCCCCGGGCCCCAGGCTGCCCTCCAGCGGTTGGAGCTGTCACTGCGTCTGCCGGGGTGAGTGCTCCGGGGTCCGCTGCCATGTATGGAGGGGGGTGATATAGGGAGTTATATGGGGGTGTGAGGTCAGGTGTTATATGGGGGGTGTGAGGGGTTATACGGGGGGTGTGAGGTCAGGTGTTATATGGGGGTGTGAGGTCAGGTGTTATATAGAGGTGTGAGGTCAGGTGTTATATGGGGGGTGTGAGTCAGGTGTTATTATATGGGGGTGTGATATTAGTGGGTGTGAGGGGTTATATGGGGGTGTGATATTAAGGGGTGTGAGGTCAGGGGTTATATGGGGGTGTGAGGGGTTATATGGGGGTGTGAGGTGTTACAAAATGAAAGTTACATTCCCTACACAGGGCTTTGGTTGGAGTCAGTCCTGTGACCCCACACTGCTAACCACTGTGCCACCGTGCTGCCCAAATATTTCAAAAACTATACATGGAATCACTAGATCAGTATATATTAGCCATCAATTTAAGTATTCTCTAAAAATTATCTGCATATCATTGTTACTGAAAATTATTTACTTTCATTTTTTGTGTAAGTAAAGTCCTCTAACCCTATTTGTGACACAAATGTTCTTGTACACTGGTCAATGCACTGACATCGTTCATGGGAATCCGCACTTCCCATTTGGTAACGTGCCAGTAATTTTGCAGGAAAATGTAACACTGATCTGACATCTTGTATCGTGTGAGTCAAATGCTCCCATTCAAAATGATAATGAGGGTTCAGTTTAGAGGACACTACCCCACAAAAATAAAACAAAATAAATTTTAGTTGTTGGTTTCATACTCATAGGAAATAAAACACCGTAGATCATCTTGTGAGGAAGGATGTTGAATAAAAGACTCTCCATGTGCAAGTAGTGCAGTACTACAGACTTAGGGGTATATTTACTAAACTGGGTTTGAAAAAGTGGAGATGTTGCCTATAGCAACCAATCAGATTCTAGCTCTCATTTTGCAGAATGTACTAAATAAATGACAGCTAGAATCTGATTGGGTGCAATAGGCAGCATCTGCAGTTTAGTAAATCTAGTGGCCCTTATGACGCTGCACCTGTCCCCAGAGTAATGGCTAAAGATCTCTTGTCTTGTAGAGTCAGTATTTATATTACCACCATAAGTGCAGCACTGAGCAATAGTGGTTTGTATACAATATAAAATAGAGGTGATAAATTAGTGCTGATGGCTTGTCACTGAAGTGTAAAGAGATTTACTTCTTGTATAAAAGTGAATATTTAGCATGTGTTGTGTAATAAGGATATACTGTGATAGTTATACTCCCGGCCTAGGAGGATGAGGATTTATCCCCCAATGGTTTGTAACCAGTGTTGTAGGACACGTCTGTGTGACAGTGTCATAAGATTCTAGAGGTAACAGTTATAGCACATTGGTCGATGTGTTACAATGCTACAAAGTTTGGAAACCCCTTGTGTGTTTGTGTAGCGCATGTTCTACATTACACACATACCCTCAATTGCCAGTCTTATTTGGCCAGCATTTGTGTCAGTGGTGGAACTATCATTGGTGCATCGGGGGCCCATGGTGATAATGGGGGCCCACTGCATGAGGAACCAGCGAGCTGTGAGCCTCGGTTCCCTCCACCCCGCCTCCCTGGAAGATGTTTGATATCTCTTCAATATAAGGCTTGCTGTAGGGGGTGGGGGTGTTTCTGTGCATGATATAGCTGAGCACTCTACAAGGGTTGTTTAAATTCATTTATACTAGGGGAAACCCGGCAGTAAGCGCCTTTAAATCAAGCTGAAATGTAATGACTAAATTACTTTATTAATAGAATTCAATAACATTTTCTATAACTACAGTACATGTACAAATGTTAAAAATGGAGTATAATGAATAAATAACTATATTATATATCACTATATTAAAGGAACTAAATAATTTCTTTATACACCACATTATATGTATAAGTTCTTCCTTCGAAGTTACATTGCTGGACATAGTCAACTTTAATTTTGATAGATGCTTCTGTGTTCACTCGGGATAATGCAACGTTGTGTAAACACCGATTCTGGTAACCACAGGAAAACCTTTTATAGGGTTTGTCCTTGACTTGTTTATTGTGATATCGAGTGCGATAATTACAGGGAATTGCCGTTGTTTAAGCAAGAAAGGGAAAGAAGTGTCTCTAGGTTGTAGACCAGCAGGGCTGCAAATAACTGTCACAGTTTCCAGACCACCCAGCAGGTCACATGTTTCAGGTCACCCAGCAGGTGCACAGGGAGAGTTCACTAACTGTCACGGTTTACAGACCACCTAGTGGGCGGACGTTTTTTGCTAAATAACTCTAAAACGATGCATTAGAATTCCAATATTTTTACGCAACTCTACGGACCAAGACCTTTAACTTAATTTGTGCCTGTTCAAACAGCGGCATCATAAAAATAAGTCACTCATAAAAGTTGTATTTATTCTATTAATATATAGATAACACATATCTAAAAGGAGACTAAGGGGTATATTTACTAAACTGCGGGTTTGAAAAAGTGGAGATGTTGCCTATAGCAACCAATCAGATTCTAGTTGTCATTTTGTAGAATGTACTAAATAAATGAGAACTAGAATCTGTCTGGTTGCTATAGGCAACATCTCCACTTTTTTAAACCTGCAGTTTAGTAAATGTACCCCTAAGTGTCTGTCTGTGCTCCTTCTAAATGCAGCTTTACTGATCTAAAACAAGGATATACACTTCCCAAATAATATATATATAACAAAAATGTGATTAAATCTTCAAGCGCTATTAGTGTTCAAACATAGGTAATAAATAATACTTATATTCAATGGAGATCGAATTCTTCTTTAGTGAAATTCAAATTTAATAAAAGCACCCCCTAAATGGGTTTCAGCAGGATTTGACCCCATAAGATTTGTCACTACTATATGTATTTTGTAAGTTGTAAATGTTTATTAATTATTTCTTATGTTAAACGGTATCACGCTATGTTCTTTTTTGATATTTGCTTTTTTCACTTGATTCTATATGCGGAGAGTGAATTTCAGTAAAGAAGAATTCGATCTCCATTGAATATAAGTATTATTTATTTATTACCTATGTTTGAACACTAATAGCACGTGAAGATTTAATCACATTTTTCTTATTAATATCTACTATGTAGTTTACAAAAAGTAACAAAATAAAACCCTGGCCTTGATAATAATAATTAAACAGACACTTATGACCTATATCCTATATAATGTTTATTAGGAAACTGGGATGTTTGAATATACTCTGGTGAAAACGTCTGTAACCCAATCAGTGCCACAAATTTAGAGATCTGCAAATAACAAATGTTCTATGTATTACATATTAACACATGCGCATAATGGGAAATATTTCAGCTTTAGGAAACGTTCTAAGGGGCATATTCAATTCTCGGCGGAAACGCAGAAAATCCCACAGTCCGCGCACTATTACCGTTATTACGGTAATAGTGCGCGGAAAAAAACGTTAATACAGTAATTTTCTCGCTGGATTTCGCCTCGCGGCTCCCTGAAATCCAGCTTAACGGTAATAGTTTTTCCCGCGGCGCGGAAAAACGAGAATTGAATATGCCCCTATAAGTTAAACATTAAGGCAGAATATTACCCTTGGTCAGAGATGTTCCACCTGGTCGTGAGGGTCCAAAATTGGTGTGGCCCTTAAGGTCCTTCCTGTGGCTCCCATGCAGAAGTTTATAGTCATCATTGTATGACACAGGGCATTTGTCTACATCAATGTTTGTTTGACACGTCATGATGGGACTTGTAGTTCCACAGCAGCTGGACAGCAGCCTAAGTGACTGCAAACAATCCAGCCCAACCATTCCTATTTATCATCCTAATTATGTTACATAAGTATTTCTGCACCCACTCTTGCTGCTTGTTCTTACTAGCGGGCGTAGGCCTCCTCACACCCTCTGTATTGCCCTCCTGCAGGCGGGGGAGATTGGGGGTCCAGGAAGCGCTAATAACAGTTCCTATATTTCTGGAGTCCTGGGATCTTCATTGGACCTAGGATTCATACTGAGCCCCTGTAAATCTACCGCAGCTTGGATGAAAGCCCAGGCACACTTGCTGTACGCGTACAGTGCATGGAGATAAACCATTTAATGTAACCTGTAGAGTCCGATAGTGTACTGTCACCAATGGTCAGATTATCATGGAAGATGTCACACTCTTGCTTGGCATTAGTATGGGTGAAACCTCTACGGGTATGAGGTTGTCCCTGTTTTATTCAGAAATAATGGATCTGTTAAATAATATTTATATATATATATTATATAGACATTTTAGAAAATTGTTGCAGAGTAAAAATGAGATGTAACTTTTAACAGTCAATCAGATCCTGTTATTTTTACAGTTTATCTTAAAAAATGTTCTCTCTTTCAGTAGAATGTCTATATGTTATGTAAAGACTTCTATAAAAATATATAATTATCTCTTCATATAAAACATTTATCCTGTGTTATTTTGTCCCCAGTGGATTCCTACAAAATGTGTTTGCGAAGACCGGGTCGGACGGACCCTTTGCCCAGGCTGAGAGAGGACAGATACCATTTTCTCAGGTAACGCACTGAATGTACTGCCCAATCTATGTGAAATAACCGGTTTATACGGCTCTCTATACTGGGCTATTATGTGCAGAAGTGTAAAAGGTTTAATAGAATATCCTTACCGTCTGCAAAAGCCATGCCAGTACCCCCCCCCCCCCCAAAAAAAAACAAAAAACTAGAATTTATAATATGTTTGAATTTAACATAAACAATGTCACACGGATGAATAACACGGATGTTTGATCAGCAGAACCTACATCCTGATTTCCCTGTGCTTTTAGTGCATAGATCAGGACACCGAGACAAAGCCTTTTAATATGTAGATTATGGTTAGTAATTAATACTTCTCTGTTGAAGGTCTCGTCTGTCTGAATGGCAGCATCTAGTTAGATCCATCCCTTCTTCTGAGTATCTAACAGTGGCAGTAATTTGTCTGCCTGTCCTAATCTGATAGGGATGAATGATCCCTATGTCTCGGCTGTTTATATTCTCTGGATGCTGTCTGTGATAAACTCACGGTGGTAGATGACAGTACAGATATAAGGATTTACTGGGGTTTAGAAAAAATTATATTTTGCCACCTCCGATCACACCTGTAACACGCGTCATTGGCGTGAGACGTCCATTTGGCGCCAAGGTGATTTGAGTGTTATATAATCACCCCAACGAATGGTCACTGATTTAGGGTCAGGCAAATGTGGCATTTGTTCTGGGGCACCATATTTCTCTTGACGGAAATTTGACCTAGTTCCATTGCGAGAGACACTTTGATCAAATGTTTTGACTCGTTTGATATTAATGGGTTTTATTTTTAATATTCCTTGTAATGCCACTATAAGGCTCATTTATTAGACTATGCAGACTTGCGGTATATTTCATTTTGCAAACATTGGCCCATTTCTCTGCATGGTTCGTACATAATCAGTAGCCAACCTCACTATTTGGGATCTGTCCCCTGGAACTGATCTAGGTGAACATTTCTGGGATTTCCGGCCCTGATGGAATTGAATGGAAGAACATCTTTTAAAATTCCTGCCTACTTTTCCTGTGAAATGAATGAGGGGCTTCAGGACTGTCTGTATTGTACACTTGAACTATTTTTATTACATTGGTATTTGAGAGCAGCTAAATGTGCTCATCTGGATGAGGAGCCTGATTGGTGTGGAAGGCATCTCCGCTGACTGTATAGACGGATGCTCAGTCTGTGCCACCTATAAGCGTATGGAAAACATAAAGCTGTTTTCTGACATATAGGTTTTAAACCACATTTGTAAATCGTGAATATGAATTATTTTGATCCACAAGTGTTGGGTTTGGCATTGCTGTTATCTAACGGGACTGTGTCACTGTTAGTTTGTTACAGAGATGAACAAGGAGTGTAAGACCCTCGCTGACGAATCTGGAGTCACCCTCCCCGACTCCTTCTCACTGGATCAGGCCTTCAACAGCATGTACGAGACCAGCGGGGTCAATAAGCCCGTTCTGAACGCCGCACTGACGCTAAGAAGCAACGGTAGGAAAAACAATGATTGTGATTCTGTATTGAGGTGAAGCCTGGGGTCTTTATTACTGTGCACCTGCTGATTAAACGCAGCGGAGACAACTATTTCATGACTTGATGGTCATCCAGAAGATGCGATTGGACAGATTTGTCAGCTTGATTGGATCACATGGGGCCTTCTTCATCCAATCGGCAGATAAATGCTTTCACTGACGCATGGCTGTCACTGGCTGATTATCAGGCACCATCCATCCTGACCAGATGCTGATTGGGGGATTGCTTGTGATTTTTTTTTTTGTGGTCTAACAATCACCAAACCAGACATCCAAATCACAAAGTGTGCTCACCGAACGCTCAGTCGCACATTGTAGATAATGGGGGAAAGAGCCGGGAAGCTGTGACAATGCTGCATGCAGCGTTTCCTGAGAGCAATCGCTCAGTGTTACAGGGGACGAGCGTTCGCTCTACACTCCAGTGTGTCGGCACAGAGCGACTGGGACTGTTGGCGCATTCCTACATGCAAAAGAGCTAGCATTCTAACCAGCCACCTGACTCCACCCTTACCTGGCTCGGAGGGCAGGCGCTGAGATGCCAGCTCAACTCATGTCATGGTATAGGAACTGGTACGTATTAACTGGCCGGTGCTGCAGTTTCCAAATTTACCGTATTGAATAATCCTTACTGTTTTTACATTGGATCCAGTTGTATTTTAAGTTCAGTTGCCCTGTAAGAAAGAAGTGGGTACCGCGCCAAGGTGGTCGTCTCACCGTTGTGTGATTGGCTCACGTCCTGCTCTCACACTTCCTGTCAGCCCGGTGTTCCCTTCGCTGTAGGAGAAGCCTTCAGTGACCGCATCTCATCAATACGACGCAGCCCTGACTCCGTGATCGCTACCTCGGTGTCACATGTCAGAGCCGGCTGCATCTCTGCTAATTATCCTGGTATTTTACCTTCAATACTTCTGATCAATAAGGGGCATATTCAATTAGCTTTTGCATTCGCGGTAACGCGCCGGAACAGCCGCGAAACGTAATACACGGTACCGCAATAACGTGGATTTTCGTTCGCAGCCCATAGGGTTGCGAACAAAAATCCGCGTTAATGCGGTACCGTAATACCCACAAGAACGCGCACTTTTCGCGGTAACGCACGTTACCGCGAATCCGAAAGCTAATTGAATATGCCCCTAAGAGTCTTTCTCCATTATAAGGTGACTGAGTAACCCGGTGAGCCTGGGGCGATAGACGGGGTGTCTACAGACCTTATTAATGCGAATACTAAGTAACCCCGGTCTGTGGAGAATCTGGGTGGTACCAAATACTATATTTAGGAACAAAGTCAAAGAAACTGACCACAGAAAGTCTCCCTGCAACATGCACTGTGTGTTATGTATATAAAGTATTGCTGATACATAAATACACATAGATTGTAAGCTTGCGAGCAGGGCCTTCTCATCTCTTTGTCTGTTTTACCCAGTTTGTTTATTAGTTTACTATGTTTGTGCCCAATTTTAAAGCGCTACGGAATATGTTGGCGCTATATAAATAAATGATGATGATGAACACACATAAATGTATACATAGACAAGTGGACTCTGTTCCCACCCCCAAGCGATCTCTGTCCCCCCAACCCCAAGCGGTCCCTGTCTCCCCACCGCACCCCCAAGCGTTCTCTGCCCCCCCCCCCACCCCCAAGTGTTCTCTGTCCCCCTCCATCCCCAAGTGGTCCTTGTCTCTGTCCCCCTCCACCACCAAGTATTCTCTGTCTCTGTCCCCCTCCACCACCAAGTATTCTCTGTCTCTGTCCCCCTCCACCCCCAAGTGTTCTCTGTCTCTGTCCCCCCCACCCCCAAGCGGTCTCTGTCTCTGTCCCCCCCACCCCCAAGCGGTCACTGTCTCTATCCCCCCACCCCCAAGCGGTCCCTGTCTCCCCACCGCACCCCCAAGCGTTCTCTGCCCCCAACCAAGTGTTCTCTGTCCCCCTCCATCCCCAAGTGGTCCTTGTCTCTGTCCCCCTCCACCACCAAGTATTCTCTGTCTCTGTCCCCCTCCACCCCCAAGTGGTCTCTGTCTCTGTCCCCCCCACCCCCAAGCGGTCACTGTCTCCCCCACCCCCAGGCGGTCTCTGTCTCTGCTCCCCCCCACCCCCAAGCGGTCTCTGTCTCTGCTCCCCCCCACCCCCAAGCGGTCTCTGTCTCTGTCCACCCCACCCCCAAGCGGTCTCTGTCTCTGTCCCCCCCACCCCCAAGCGGTCTCTGTCTCTGTCCCCCACCCCCAAGCGGTCTCTGCTCCCCTCCACCCCCAAGCGGTCTCTGTCTCTGCTCCCCCCACCCCAAGCAGTCTCTGTTCTCTGCACTGCTATACAACTGGGGAGATTACTTACAAATCTAACAACATCGCAGTGATAGGAAATAATAATATACTAGAAGGTGAGAGGACCCTCTCAGTAAGTGTGTGCCCTCCATCCGTCCCTGATACTGGGCTTCTATACCTCCGCTGTGCCCACATGACACACTGTGCTGCCACCAGCATAGGGTCCTACGTTGTACACATCCAGTGATCTCCTTATGTCACAGCCCTGAGAGGAAGAACAGGTAGAAAATCAGATTATCTGCTCAATCCAATAAAGTTAATAACTAATGATCATTTTTAAATGCTTTTACATCGGATTTATTGCCCGAGGTTGAGATAATGTCTGGTGAGAATAAAATATGTATTTTTGTTATTTAATTTTTTTTAATGAATAATGACATTATTAAGGCATAACAAAAATATACTTGAAGTGATTCAAGTGCTTCTGGTATTCCCCATAACCAGGTGATATCGACAAGCAAATAATAAAGTGATAGTTATTGCAGCCCTGTCCTCACTGACATAATCACATGATTTGTTAGGTTACCTACAAGATCACCACACTCATCACCTGAAATACTTTGTGCTGCTATGACAATCCCTATGATCTCATTGGCTACAAGTTGTCATCTCTCATATGGACAACCTGTAGCCAATGTTTTAAAGATATGACCTAGTCATATCTTTAAAACCGAGGACATCTAAAACCAGCAGGAGGTGAATACTGAATACACTGAGCTCAGACCCCGGTCACAGTCATCATATAAATAATACATATTTCTGTAAAGTTGACGAGTGAACATTCTGTAATCATTTTGGGGCATAGTTCGTTAGCGCAGATCTATGCCACCACTGTGTGAAACAAAAATAAAATCACTTTACACACAGCTGCTTTTTTCAGGGGAAGTTCTGAAATGAGAAGTTACAAAGAGGAACCCCAGTAATCAGCTATTTTTTTGTTTATGGGAAAATTATTATTTTTTTCCTCTGTAAGTAATGAGAAAATTCAGCTGACAGACGCCAGGCAGCAAAGGTCACAGGGGTCATATCATTGTTTAATTAATGCCCGGTATTGGTGTCCTGACCAGTGGTGCGTGACAAGTAATGTAAATACCAGTAACGCCAATATATCACATTAATATGTATGAAAAATAATATTCCCCAGTAATTATTGATCGGTTGTGTGGGCAAATAAATTATTTTATGCAGCTTATAGTTGAAATATGTGCACTGTACTTAACTGAGGCAAATACACGTATAATATTTGTGATGTAAAATTAGTGATTAATGTTACATCCAGTAATACAAACAAATGAGTCCTTTACTTCTGGTGGATCCAGCGTGATAGAGCCCATTGCTCATTACACACAGACAGGAGAGAATGATGAACCTGGAGTCGGGACATTGTGCTCTACTGATGCCGGTCTACTGCCTTGTTTTCTACTGTACAAAGTACAAGTTGGATGTATGAACGTTTCCTTCCACTGGGTCAGTACAATTAGTGAAGTTAAAAAAAGACTCAACTATTCATAATTCTATAACCATAATAAAGTGAGGAGCATCACATCGCTGCTCTGTGCTGCTGGAGGACCCTGCTACTTACACTATCCAACTTTCCTCTTGTGAGTTCCCTATTGCCTCCATCCTCCTCTGTACACACATGACATGTCTGACTCCACCCCTGTCCTTAATTACACCCTGCCTCCCACAAGATCAGCGTAATCATCTCCTGATATACTCTGTGCTGCTGGAGGACCCTGCTCCTTGCACTATCCAACTTTCCTCTTGTGAGTTCCCTATTGCCTCTATCCTCCTCCTTACACACATGACATGTCTGACTCCACCCCTGTCCTTAATTACACCCTGCCTCCCACAAGATCAGCATAATCCTCTCCTGATATACTCTGTGCTGCTGGAGGACCCTGCTCCTTGCACTATCCAACTTTCCTCCTGTGAGTTCCCTATTTCAGCTGTGAACTTTCTGAGGAAGAAGCTCTGTTACGAGCTAGAGGTCTATAGTTAGGACTTCAGTTTGGGTGAAGTTTTGGGCTAATAGAAGAGTTAAGCTTGCTATTTGTATATTTTTCATAGTTCTTTAATGTGACCCATGAGCACCGGTCGAGCAACCGCTGTGAAAGAGTAGACTCCCCTTTTCTGAAACAAGGGGCTTCCTAGGACCCTCGAGGGCTGAGATAGAAGCTCTGTTAGGACCTCTGTTAACCAATCTCCATGACTAGGATGTTGAATGGTGGTCCCATAGCCTGGTGATGCCCCTGATCACAGGAAACGGAACTGAGAAACTATATAATTTGTGTCATCCAAACCATCATCGTCCTTGTGTCTTGCAGGGTTTAAAACGTGTGTGTTGACCAACAACTGGGTGGACGATGGTCCCGGCAGACACCACACCGCGGAGCTGCTGGCCTTGCTGAACCAACACTTTGACCTGGTGATTGAATCCTGCCGCGTCGGAATGAGGAAGCCTGAAACCAGGATATACGAGTACGCTCTGAAGATGCTGAAGGCTGAGCCTAATGAGGTGGGTGAGCCCTTATTGTACATGTTTGGTAGGTTACACTTATTTTTTCAGTCGATCATAATCTAATAGAGCTCTTAATTTCTATAACCAATGGTTTACTTACGGTTATGTTACATGACGATTAAACTCTGTAATTCTATTTTTTAGTTGACACATAAAGGTAAAACACATTGTACAGTCCCACACCGGCTCTCCACTGCTCTGTTAATAACAAAGTTAGGAATTAATAGTTGCTCCCCGAAGCCACAACTCATATCTTTAAGTAATTGTCCTAATGTTTTCTGATGCAGAATGAAAAAGTTTTAATGCAAAGCACAGCATGTCAGTTAGCTGTGACATTACTGGCTGTGTGTGAATCCGCCAGTCTGGAGCCTGTACGGCGCACATCTATTACCTGGGGTTCCAGCCATCCTCTCACAGTCGCTAGCTGTCCCCTTTTCCAGAATGATGCAAGATAGAGAAGCGCCATCCCCCTAAACAATTAATGTTTTATATAATAAATAGAACAGAAGGTGCTGGACGGGTATTGTCAGTAAACAATTTGGTTATTTCAGGTATATTATTTAGCCCAGTAATGCAGAGGTTGTAATGTGCCCTGTTGCTATCAAGAAATTACCCCTCGTACCCTATATGTGACCCTGCTTCTTTGTTACATTTTATAAGCTTCCTATTACTTTAATACATATCTAGTGGCCTGGACCTTCCACTCCTGATAATAGAAGTCACAGATTGGTACATTGGGACTCTGTAAGTTTTGTTACAAACATTATTCAATTTTTCTGTTACTCTCAACCAAGTCTATATATCATCAGGCAGAGCTGTTTGTTTTTCTTGTCCTTGGGATTAGACACCGCTCTGAGCTCCGCACGGATCACATTTCTATCCAGAGAGCAGCTGTGTGTTGTATCTAAGGACTAACGCACAAAGGCTCTCTGCGATGATATAAAGACATAGCTGAAAGTCAAAGAAGGAAGACAAAAAGTTACAGCCGTTTAATTAGTGAAAGTTGTAGGATGGCGTATAAAAGCCGATAACTTGGTCGTCTGAATGTATGAAACCCCTTTTTAATTTAACCCTTTGAAATTCTCATCCATTTGCCTATAAATTACAGTTCTGTAGTGAACAGCAGCAAATAGACTGTTTTACAGAAGAGCTTACAATCTGTGTAAACAGAGAATTGAACATCGAGGCAAGGGAAGTGTAATCTTGGTTCTAGCCGACTTCCCGGACACTTTTCTGCTTATGTCCTGATTTTTTTGTTATTATGATAGAACAATAAGCATTTTATATTCTCCATTACAGACCATTTTCCTGGATGACATTGGTGCTAATCTGAAACCAGCTCGTGACTTGGGCATATCCACCGTACTGGTCAGAGACACGGAGAAAGCTTTAAAGGAGCTGGAACAACTGTCCGGCGTCCAGGTAATCCAGATTGACAAGTGGCAAAATCTGACGCTCTTAATGGGATTCGTCATAAAAGTCTAATGAACCGTTTACTAACGTTTAACAAAGCTTTTTACATTATAACTGGCACATTGTGATAAAAAGAACTAATGATATAAGCGTATTCACAAATGTTAGATAACATCTAGTGGGGCAGTGCTGGACTGTTTACTGTGTAAGAGAACATTAATATATCTAATATACAGGTAACGGACCTTTAGGGAATAGTGATTATAACATGATAACATTTGACTTGTGGGGTAACAACATTCTAGAAGGGTGAAGTTTAGTTCGCTCAGAGACGCGTTGATGTTTGTAGACTGGGAAAGAGGACTCTGACATAAACCGTATGGAAAGAGAGTTTAGAGGGATTAAAGGCAACCAATATAGTCCAAATAAAAAAGTACTCAAAGTAATTAGGAGGGGGGAAAGGGGGCGTATCCAGGGGGAAGGCAATTTTTGCAATGCCTTTCTCCTGCTCCCTACTCACTGCCTGTTGAAGACATGAGAGGGCTTATGGGTGGGAACCTCAGTATTAAAGGGAATAGGAGGAGACATTTATACTTTGGGGGCGAATAATTAGCGGCAAAATGCTGCATCAGCATAACACTGATCTGCGCGCTTTCTGTTGTTGCTCGCAAGATTTCATGACGGTAATTGCCAGTAATGCGCGAACAAATCCGCAAGGTTACTACGGAACCCTCGCAGCTAATTGGACCGACCCCATATAGGTTAGAAAACCCGGGTGTTGGGATACGTCCTGTGTGTTTCTGCTGCACGGAGAATATTCGGGCGATACTTAGTAACACCTGATACACAGAGTCCTTTCCTCAGGTCATTCCCATTCATAGTTTACTGACTGCCCTGCGTGTCGGATCATGTAACACTGATCTAACGTACATGTCTGTGGATGCTTCATCTGAGAAATACAGCACGATGAATGTCGCTCTCTATATTGTATCGTTGTAGTTTGCCGAGAAGGAGGAGGAGGCGTTGCCGACCGCCGCTCACCCCGACACCGCGCCTCATGGATTCGTCACAATAAAGGTAGGATTTCCTACACATTGGATACACTCCATTAAGCTGTAATTAGGCTCTGTAGACTTAGAGCTGATTTGTGTACGGAAGAGGGGACAGCAGGAGAATGTAGTCTACCCACAGGAGGGTGATTCCGCCTTCTCCTCCGTAGCATTGGGGAGGATTACGCAGAGTCTGTGCGCTGTGCGGCAGATATATTATGGACTAAACCCATATTCGGATGCAGAGACGAGCGGAGTCTGGCCTTCGGTGTTACCAGTCCTACCCAATCTGCACCGCACAGCAGGATGAATCGGCCATCGTCCCAGCTGTACTTATAGACTATAACTTAGCGCCTCTGCAAAATGGTTTGCCCCACTGCCAAACTGGATTTGTGCAAAGCACGCTCTGTTCTCTCTGGTTATAAGTTTCAGTTCACTAGGTATTACTGCCGGTTCGTGCACTAGGACAAGGTGTATAGGGCAGCACGGTGGCTAAGTGGTTAGCACTTCTGCCTCACAGCACTGGGGTCATGAGTTCAATTCCCGACCATGGCCTTATCTGTGTGGAGTTTGTATGTTCTCCCCGTGTTTGCGTGGGTTTCCTCCGGGTGCTCCGGTTTCACAATCTAAAAACATACTGGTAGGTTAATTGGCTGCTATCAATATTGACCCTAGTCTCTCTCTCTTTGTCTGTCTGTCTGTGTATGTTAGAGAATTTAGACTGTAAGCTCCAATGGGGCAGGGACTGATGTGAGTGAGTTCTCCGTACAGCGCTGCGGAATCAGTGGCGCTATATAAAAAATGATGATGATGAACCCTGCAATAAGAGACTTGCTGGGTACAAGGCATGAAGACTTCACCAATAAACTGCGCGGGGCTCTTACGTATATATTATTAGTTACCTACCACTTATCGCTGGGAGCCAGTGACTTCACGGTGACACAAGGGAAGCAATTTTGTCATCTGTCCCGCCATCCCATCACTACTTGTGTTAATGCGTAAACGTGGGAGTGGTTAATGAGCGCCGAACTAAAATGCCACTTGCATAGAATACACATTGCCTACGTGTTACATATAGTTACGGCTGACTCGGCGCGCCACATTATATATATAAAAAAAAAAGTAAGAAATTATCAGGTCTGAGCAGAATAGTCAACAACTCTAACTTTTATTTTCTTAACACTGACCAGTCTCCTATACATGCGGAAAGAAGTGCTTTTTCCGAAGGGTTTAAGAATTTCTAAGTAAAATGTTGATTTAATAAAAGCCTAACGCAGGAGATATCATGGGATGAACCAGGATTATCCTATGAAATCACTGAGCTATTTATGGTTTCTTAAAACTTTGTCTGTTGAGAAACTGCGGCTCATTAACATACTATACACATCCTGTATAACGTTAGCCTGTCTGACCGCTTTGTGTGTTACTCCCCAGACGTCTTTTAATACTGTGTTTTTTTTCCCCAATGGTGGAATACGTTTGCGCTATATAAATAAATGTTAATATATAAGAATACTTCAGCTGCAGTGGATGGGAACAGATGGGAAAGTTGCAGATTTAGAACGTTGAGTTACACGTTGTCTCGGGGGTTCCGGAATGAGCATTGTCTGCGCTTCAAACTGTCGTTCAGCTGTGCTGGATAATGATCTTGACTTATAGCTCTGTGATTTCCCACATTCTGTATGATGGAGAAAGCAGGTTGTCATCCTCCCCCTTTGTGAACCTGTCACCGCTGGTCTGAGAGGGCGCGAGGGGTGAAGGAGGAATATGCCATCATTTAGCTAAAACTATTTCACAGATATTTCATTGAAGCAAGAAAGAGACAGAATTATTAGATCTATGGGATGAGCTGATCGGATTCCAGGTGAAGGCTCCTCTGTACGTCTCGCTGAGAGCGGACAGCCTGGATTTCTGTCTGTGTCTCGGCTCATTCTGTGAAGTAATGGAAATGTTCTGCTGATTAGGTGATTCATTCTGATCCCACAGAGGAGCTATTGTCTGATGTTTAATCAGGGGCTTGGGTTAGAATCGCCGTCGTGCCCGGCTTTATTCTGCTGGTTTCACACGGCTGAGAGGGTTAAAGTCAGACATTTGGGGCTCGTTGAGGGGCCTATTTAATATGCAACAGGTTTTTGCCCCGTTAATTATCTGTTATGGCAACAATGACGGATGACATTATATAGCAATGTAATATAAAAGTCGTGTCTGGACAGCGCACCCCATAGGAGGCTGTCCCAGAGATGATGATTATGTACTTCTGAAGACTTCGGGTCAGAACCTAGGGTCACACATGCGTTGTTGCCATTTGCGGCAAACAGCGCAGGGGAAAGCAGGAGAAGGATCCTAAGATACCTTTACTGCAATGCTCTCCCCATAGGATTCAACGGCCGACGCCAACTTCAGATGACGTTCACAATCAGGGTCAAGATCCGATGCTCGATTTAAAAAAAAAAAAGCTAAGCTTATAAAATTGCCCAGAGCTTGGTCCCCATTGAGCATTATGGGGACTGTGGTTTAATGTGTTAGACTTTTATTAAATTAACTTTTCACTTACAAATTTCTAAACCATGCAGGAAAAAGCAGTTTCCCCACGGTGTAGGGCTTCATAAAATGGCTTCTTAAAGCGGGTTCAGTTATCTATATGAATTATTACTCAGAAAATGTCTATAGACCCTATCACTCTAGCCTACTTTTCTGGATGTATTATATCTTATTTTACTAGTATTGGTCCAGACATTTCAATAATTTATAATATAAATACATACTTGGCAACAATGGCTGTATAAAAATGTTATCAAACTTGGAGGAAAAGGGACAGAAACCTTAATTAAGACTGAAATGTGTAGATGAAACCTCACAGAAATGACTGCTAGACTCAGGCGCCACGTGCGTGCCGCTAGATTGGCGGTAGGGCGCCCCGTGCGTGCCACTAGATTAGCGGTAGGGCGTCCTGTGCGTGGCGCTACATTGGCGGTAGGGTGCCTCGTGCATGCTGCTAGATTGGTGGTAGGGCGGCCCGTGCGTGCAGCTAGATTGGAGGTAGGGCGGCCCGTGCGTGCCGATAAATGACGTGAGGCACCCCGTATATTCCAGTACACAGCTCTGGGCAGAGTTAATGAGACGTAATTATGCTCCATCCATATGTCATTTATTATAGTATTTGGAATTTGACTGTAGTTTTAATGACCTTGAAGAATTAATATAAATAATGTAATATGCAGTAGAAATTTGAGGGGCCTGAAATCAGTAATGTGACAGTCGCTCTAACCTAAATTATTTATTTCCACAATCTTAAGTTTAAATAAAGTAGAGAATACTGTAATCCTCAGTCCATGCCCACGTGGTTCCTATGTGATCTGTACAGTGTAGATAAGACGCCAGTCATCATGTGGGTGACTGCAGCCTGGCATGACACTGGCAGGACCCTTGTGTAAGGTGATCAGAGTCGGCATTAGCTGAGAGAGATTGAGAAGGTTTCCAGCTCCCTGCTAGACAGCAGCATTGTCTGGATGTCTGTTACTTTGCCAACACCCGATTGAATTGGCGTGGAAGATGAAGATGGGCACCAGGCTCTGATCAGGGTAGGGAGAGATGAGTGTGGTACAGTAATAGTAAGAAGGAAGCATGATTTGGGCAGTCTGCATGAGTGTCAAACGCTCTCCAGCCTTGTCTAGTGCATAGGAGCCAGATCTGTGAACCAGGCGTGAGATTGGGATTAGCTGGATCAGAGCTTCTTACAGGAAGAATAGAATCCTTGTATAACTAGCACACAGCAAGCTATATACACTGAGCAAGAGTCCCCATCGTACTGAAACCACAAATACACTATGCACCCAGGGCCTGAGTGAGACGGACGTCTGTTTGTGTAGTGTATCTTTGCGTTTTTTTACACTGCGTATACTCAGATGGTGAATGTACGCCACTGTGGCTATTCAGACCTGCCACTTTTTGACACCTACGACTCCTTACGTCTGAAGAGGCCGTGACGGGGGAGCGAAGAGGTGTTCTAATGTGGACAGTGTTCAAGCAGTTGTGTTCACACTGGGACGTAGTGAGATACGGTTGAAACAGCGGGCTCCTTTGTGGGTGGCCACAGACAGGTGTAATTAGCGGATGATGATTATGAGGATGAACACCCAAATCACTTATAATTAGAGGTTTGCGAATGACCTCCACACACCTACTGACTCTTTAGTAAGTTCGGTCACATTAGGATTTGCTGAGCGTGTTGTAGCAAAGATAAAAAAATATATATTGTTTTATAAACACGTTGGGAAGTTGACTCTACTATATTATGTTATTCAAGTTTAAATGATACTTCATAGCAACTGCGTCTGTAACCTATAGAATAAAAGGTTTATGTATTATTATTATTATTATTAATTTTTATTTATAAGGCGCCACAAGGCATCCGCAGCGCCGTACAGAGACAAACAAATTACAATACAATGGGAGACATCACAGTACAGTAAGCACAGCAACTCAGTAAGCTCAATGCACAGCTAGAGAGGGCGGGGAAGGGGGAGGGAGGATCCGCAAACGACGGGGCCCAAGAAGGAGAGCGCGGAAGACAGGGAGACCCCCAGGGGGGAGGAGGGAGCGAGAGTGGACGTGGGGTGGAGGACCCTCGAGAAGGAGGGCTAAGTAGCTGGAGAGCAGAGTTAGAAGTGGTGGAAACAGGAGGAGAGGTGGCCCTGCTCAGAGGAGCGTACAATCTAAGGGGAGGGGTGGACAGACAGAGAGACGCAGGTGAGAGAGGGAGAGTAGGGGGACAGAGGCAGAAGATAAGGTAGGAAGTTAAGTGGGAGACAGAAAGGCTTTAAGAAAAAGGTGGGTTTTTAGGGCCCGTTTGAAACTGGACAGATTAGGGGAAGTTCTGATGGAGGGAGGGAGCTTGTTCCAGTGATGGGGGCAGTGCAGGCGAAGTCGAGGTTATAAGGGGGGAAAAGAGGCGACGGTCAGAGGCAGAACGGAGAGGGCGAAATGGAGCATGAATAGAGAGGAGGGTGGAGATGTAGGGCGCAGTGGAGTTGGCGAGGGCCTTGTAGGTGAGTGTGAGGAGCTTAATGAGAATTCTGAAGGGGAATGGGAGCCAGTGAAGGGCTAGGTAGAGGGGGGAGACAGAAGAGGAGTGGCGGGAAAGGAAAATAAGCCTAGCGGCAGCGTTAAGAACAGATCGAAGTGGATCGAGATGAGAGTGGGGGAGGCCAGTGAGGAGGAGGTTGCAGTAGTCCAGGCGGGAGATGATCAGAGAGTGGATAAGGCATTTGGTGGCATCTTGGGAGAGGAAGGGCCGGATGCGAGCGATGTTACGCAGCTGGAAGCGGCAGGATTTAGCAAGAGAGAGGATGTGGGGGCCAAAGGAGAGAGAGGAGTCGAGGATGACACCAAGGCAGCGAAGTTGGGGGACAGGGGAGATAGAGGTGTTGTCGACAGTGATGGAGAGGTCAGAAGGGGATGAGGTATGAGAGGGAGGAAAAACTATGAGCTCAGTTTTGGCAAGGTTAAGTTTGAGGAATCGAGAGGACATCCAGGAGGAGATGGCAGAGAGGCAGGCGGACACCCTAGAGAGGAGGGAGGGAGAGAGATCAGGAGAGGAGAGGTAAAGTTGAGTGTCGTCAGCGTAAAGGTGGTAGCTGAAGCCAAAGGAGCTGATGAGTTCACCCAGGGACGAGGTGTATAGAGAGAAGAGTAAGGGTCCCAGAACAGAGCCCTGAGGGACCCCGACTGGAAGGGTGGACGGGGGGGAGAGAGACCCAGAGGTGGTGACAGAGAAGGATCGGTGAGTAAGGTAAGAGGTGAACCAGGACAGGACTGGGCCGGAGAGGCCGAAAGACTGGAGGGTGTGAAGGAGGAGGGGGTGGTCAACGGTGTCAAAGGCTGCAGAGAGGTCAAGGAGGATGAGAAGAGAGAAGTGGCCCCTGGCTTTAGCAGAGAGGAGGTCATTGGTGACTTTAGCCAGGGCAGTTCCAGTGGAGTGGAGGGGGCGGAAACCAGACATGATGTACATACATACATACATACATATGTACATACGTGTCTGAGGGGTGAGTCTGTTGTCAATCTAAATGTGAATACAGCTTGAGTTTAAAGGGGGAAAAAAAGTGTAACTTGTACACCTGGATTCAAATACAAGTGGAGATCGAGATACGATTCCATTTGTCCCGTGTATAAGTCCGCTCTCACTGTACATTACTTGTCGTATGTAGACCCACAGAACTCACTGCAGGATACAATGTATATGTGTAATATAAAGTCCCATCAGAACGCATGGAAAACCAAAATATTTTATCAAATAAGTTTACAACTCTTAATACTATAATCATTAATAAAAATATATATTTTTTTTATATACAAGAAACATGTAAATCAAGATGTTCTTAATCTGTACTGTACATAAAATGTAGTTTCTCTTACTTGCAAACACATGTTCTAGCTGCATACACAGCTGTCATCACTGTCAGTCGGCACTGACACCTGACCTGGTGCAAGTGATGCGGCTAAAGACCCTGTACCTGAGAGATGCCCGGAGCTTGAACCAGCCGCATCGGTCTCTGCACCCCCTTACTGTACATTGCTGATGTGCGTCTACCCTGCCCACCCAGGTTCTGCCCCTGATTCCGCAGCTCTATAAGGAGAACTCACTCACATCAGTCCCTGCCCAATTGGAGCTTACAGTCTAAATTCCCTAACACACACACACAGACAGACAGACAGACAGAGAGAGACTAGGGTCAATTTAATAGCAGCCAAATAACCTACCAGTATGTTGTTGGAGTGTGGGAGGAAACTGGAGCACCCGGAGGAAACCCATGCAAACACGGGAAGAACATACAAACTCCCCACAGATAAGGTCATAGTGAGGAATTGAACTCATGACCCCAGTGCTGTGAGGTAGAAGTGCTAACCACTAAGCCACCATCCTACCCAGCCTTGGCAATGAATTGATCCTGAATTTATATGCCATGTTAGCTTACAAAACATTTGCTCTGTATTGGGGAAGGTTGGAGAACTAGCGATGAGTTTAGTAGGGTATACATCTACGCAATTATTGTGCTGATCACATAATAAACAACCGTTTGGTCATATTTTGCAAGAACGTGTATGCCCCCACCCTTGTGTTTTATCATACCAAAACACATTGCGTCTGTTGATTTAGTTTGCTAAACTTCCTAAAAATCCCGATCAACGATGGACCGATGTCGGGTAAATATGGCAGTGTGTACACACTCACGTCCAGCAGTGTGGGCGGATATCTGTAGAGTGTACCCAGCTTAACGGTACAACTGCACGATGTGTTACATCGTAGCCAATAACATTTATTATAGTCTATACGTTTACAGTAGCAGACCCCTCTCCCCCTCCAGGATTCTGGGTGGTACATGAACTTTGACCCCCAGGATCTATTACTAGAGAATTAACACCCCCTGCCTCTAACCGCTAGTTCCTGGTGCTTCACCAGATCTCACTGCACACACAACAGAGGGGAGATCGTTATTTTCTGTTCAGAGAGTAAAGCATTGATCAGGAACATACATTTTACTGCTCTGGGTTATATTTCAGCATGAGTTCAAAAGTGCAATGTAGCTTAATTAATGGTACCTGCGGACATACCTTTATAGATCCCATTCATCTTGCTTTGTGGAACCCAATAAAAATGACATTTCATCTCTCCCGCAGCCCGGCTTGGTGTACAGAAGCCAGTCTGTAGCCTATTCCGCACCTCCTCCAAGAAATCCTAATTCTAACATTTATTTAGTAATATTATATAGGCTTAAGTCCCGGCTGAAGTGAAGTTTAGTTTTCAACGTGATGACATATTGAAATATATGTCTGGTTTATTATTAAGCTCTTTTTTTTTTTCCAACAGACAAGTTGTTTTCATTGAAGGTATTTAAAACACATAAATAAGACTTATACATTTTAAACAGTACTGTAGAACACCCATATGTACACTATTTAAGGGGAGTTAGGATCTCTTTATTACATTTTTGTCAGATATTTTGCAGAACGCTGATAATTGCCCTAAAGAATTCCATATTTTGGGCTCCAGATTTGTGCCCTAGTGTTGTCACTAGGTGTGACAACCCCCCCTGCCCCTTCCTCTCTGAAATTCAATTTGAAACAACATGCAAAAATGACAATATAAAACACCTTTTGTTGTCCACGTGCGCCTCTCTCTCTTGTAGGTTACGCTGCGTGTATCCTATAGGTCACATCTGTGTATAGCTTAACAGCCAAACCCAGTCACTTATCTGATTGCCTCTTGCAGACAATCCTCCTAGCTGCCATACACTGACTCTCCACTCTATTAAAGTAGATACCAAACGCACAAGGCTCACAGGAGGCCAGAGATAAGTGCTGCCATATGTGGATTGAAATCTTCGTACTGACAGATGAGTTGTTCTTATGTAATAATGTCATTTGTAAATATCATGGCTTTATTACAGGTCCCCCAGCGTTCCCCTGTAGCGCTGTGACTGTGGGGTATCCTGGCTCATCCATCTGATATTAGTATTATAGAGGTCTGACTGACAGCTGATATCTGATCTGTAACTCTTCTGTTACTTCTCTGTTAGCCTGGCGTGAGGCTTCACTACGTAGAGATGGGAAACGGACCAGTTATTTGCCTGTGTCACGGCTTCCCGGAGAGCTGGTACTCCTGGAGATATCAGGTAGGAGAGAACCTTCTACAGCACGCTGTGACGCTCCCACTCTTGGGGAACTAGAAGTCTCAGCATGTCCTTATATATGTGCTACGTTACATATAAGCAATTTGTAGCCTTAATAGTGCAGCAATAACTTCTCTGTCTCTCCCGAAGCTGCCGGCGTTGGCGGAGGCTGGATACCGAGTTATAGCGCTGGACATGAAAGGTTACGGAGACTCCTCCGCTCCGCAAGGTGAGAACCTCCAGATTCACAGAGACTGTCAGTGATTTGCATCTGTTCTCTGGTCACGTGTAGACAAGGGCATACACAGCTAAGGCTTTTAAAGGGTACGTAGGTAAGCCCTCGCAGTTTGGGAGTAACACATCCTCTTCGGCGATGCGGCTCATCCTCTCCCCACGTCAAAAACAGAGGGAAGGGGGGTGCACATGTTGCTGTGTTCGTTTGTAGCGCTGAGAGCTTAGAGCCTTGGCCGCCCATTGGCTGCCTCTGTTAGGAAGTAGCCCAGAGATCTCCCACGTCGTACACATAGTTCTGCTGCTTGGAGGAGGGATGGTGACTGGCAATATGTTTATTAGTGGACATAACCTGGGTACATATTTATCCTTATATAGGAGAAGCTAAGATATTTGACGTTGTATGGGACATGCTTATCTGTTTCACTGCACGTTACTGTTCTCTGTTATCTGCCACTTTAGACTTTAAACAAGTCCCTGCTTTGTCCTTTGTTAGATTTACTGCTATGGAGTCTAGGACACACCTGACAATCGTGGTTATCGCCCACGTTAATAGGCCACATTGTCACGGATATTGCTTCAGCCGTCAAGATGTCTACATCATTGTGTGTAGGTGATAGATCCTCTCTGGATGTGGAGTATTGATGTCTCCAAGTCATAACTTATATGTAGTGTTAAAAATTAGCAATATTTCCATGTTGTCAACACTCTGCTGACAAGAGGACAACCTAGTGTGCCAGGGCATTGTCTAATGATATTGCAGATCTTCAAACCAACTCACCCCTAGAGGAGAACAGATCACCTACATACAGCCTCTCTCTGTCTTGTCTGGTCTCCTCAGTGCAGGAAAGTACTGGTCAGCCTGTGAGGGGCTATATTCGCAGTGCAGTTTGTCTCCTCACTGTATTAGCGAGGCTACTGGTCAACCCAGATTTCACATTTGACCGTATATACCTCCAATGACACCTCCTCCCCCCTCCGAGTGCAGGTTACTGTCAGGACACAGTGCACTGGATGGCCACATCTTGGATAGGGACATTAAGGGGCGAGCCTAATTCTCCTTTACTGTAAGATGCCTCCACCAGCTAGACGTGTCGCTGGGTTTCTGGAGAAGTGCACTGAGCCAAGTCCACCCTCCTATTACTTTATTACCACCCTTTCACTAAATTAGTTTTTATTCTGAGTTTAGCCTTATTCATGGCTTAAGTTTATCTTTGATGTGCTTCTCTGCCGAGTGGAAGGTGCAAAATAAATCCCTCTATAACTGTAGGATGAGCGCTGGATCCTTGCACCGCTGTGAGCGTCACAGATGACCGGCTGGGCGCCTCTTCTGTAGAGCAAATTGTTCCCTCTCCACCATTTTATCTCTCTTTAATTATCTTGCTCTGCAAAACTCCACACACCGCTGTGTCTACTCCTTACTTATCAAGGAACATCTCAGGCTTCCTAGCTCCATGTATAGACTGCTGCAGACTTCTGTCTCCCACGTGCACTCTAGCTGCAATCTGAGCATCCCAAAGAGGACCTTGTCCTGCGTCCTGTCTGTCTGTCACTTCCAACATGCAGCCTACGGTCATCAGTCCGTGGGTCTACCAGCGTTGTTGTCTGTAGGGGTATCTGTCCCTAATAGCGACTGGTTTTCATTCCCGTTGCCTATGTCTGGTGTACTGTTCCACCCCCTGCCCTAAATTAAACGTGTTATTATCTTTTTTTTTTTCTAGATATAGAAGAATATTCTCAACAAGAGCTCTGCAAGGTATGTAACGTAGGACGTGTGAGCTCAGGGTCGTTATAACTCAGTTCAGCAGAGGAACTTACACGGAGACTAGAAGAACAGGGGGGAGGGGGGGGGAATAACCACCTTGGGTATATTTAGTGTTCCTGTGAATGAGATACCATTATTTGGTGGGGATCTGTCAAACTTATACATCTATTGGATGACCCCTGACAGGCGGGGGATTTATTCCGGCAGTTTTCCAGGAAACAAAGAAGCCCACAACCTTCTATGAATCCTCTAGTAACTGTGTGTCCCAACGGGTGTAGAGGATCTTTGATGTGACTCCGAAAACAATAGAGAAGAATACAATTATATGCACTGTGTGATTTGTAAATTCCTTTCAATGTTGGAAAATCTTCACATATTGTTGGTGACATATGCACTTTGGACATTCTTACACCGTTGTCCGCCGGTGACCGCGGTGTCTGGATAATGGGACATCGAGGTCCCCTCTGTCCTCTCTCTCACCACATTTCTGAAAATTGCATGTCGTCTAAAGGCAAAGTGGACAGACCAGTAGTGTACATATCCCTTTCCTCAACTCTGACAAACAATGGAGGAAACTGAGTGTTCCATCCAAAAAAAGATTTTACATTACGGACGGAATAACGGGGGTCCAAAGTGCAAACTTATCCTAATATAGGCAAGTGCTGCAGCGTAGTATTTTAACGCTGTCCTGTTTATCTTGGGTCTGTTCTGTCATAACCATTTGTAAGAGTGTGATGTACGTGATGAACTACAAATATTGTTACTTTATCCGTACCGCCTATATTGCTCCTTTTAATCAACCCAGCGAACCATAAAGTGGACAGGGAAAAAAAAACAACTAAAAGTTTTCATTTAATATGAAACTTGGTTTCTGGAAATATTAGCTCCGTTTACAGTTTTAAAAACTCATCTTAATATTCACCAACACAATAGTGATTGATTTGTTTGTGAATCTTTTCTTACGAGCTGTAAGAAGAGAGAACAAACAATGGTACTGTGTTACACGGTTAGCCACGCATGCAGATGTGCTGGCGTCTTTGCAGCGACTCGGTAAAGTCCAAGAACAAGAACGTTTGTACATTCACCTCTTAATATTTATATTAGGTAAATGCAAAAGGGGGAAATATTAGGGGCTAGACTTACTAAACTGCAAGTTTGAAAAAGTGATGTTGCCCATAGCAACCATTCAGATACTAGCTGTCATTTATTTTGTACATTCTACAAATGACAGCTAGAATCTGATTGGTTGCTATAGGCAACATCTCCACTTTTTCACACCCTCAGTTTAATAAATATACCCCCTAGGAATCTGTAATGATTGGTGGGTTTAAAAAAAATAATATCTATACACATCATTGCTAAAAAAAATACAAAAAAATAGAGAAGAAGTTTGAAAAGGTCTCTGAAATTATATTTTGTTTTTATACCAGAGCCAGAAATACTTTTGTGAATTTAGCCTTTGACATTTATGTACCTGTAAAAAGAAAATCAATTGTACATTCCTTTCTGTATTTTATTCTTATTTGTCAGTATAGATATTGTTATTTTCTTTTCTAGGACTTGGTCATTTTCCTGGATAAGCTGGTGAGTGGTGTATATATTATTGTTGTGTTTCTGAGTGTGATAAATCACGTCTGTACGTCTCACCTATGCGCTTTCCTTCAGGCTGTATTGCTCCAATTTTATTTTGTGTCCTCTGTATTTTATAACAAGATAGAGGAGAGGTGGGGGGCACGGTTTAGACCTGTGTTTCTGCCCCCGCTGGGAATAAATGTCCAGCGATTTCATTTATCAGGGTTATTTTCTGGCACCGGTCTCCCCTCTGTCTCTCGGCCAACAAGACTGAAACGTTCTAGCAGACGATAACGTTACTCTGCATATAATTATAACTGGAGGGGAGATATCGTTCAATGAAGAGAGGCTGAGAGGGAGTATTCTAAGCTCCTTTAAGTCTTATCTATGCAACAGGGGATTGATGCACTTTAAGTAATTTGTGTTTCCCATATATATGGAAAAATATGTAATAATTGCACTGGAAAATATACTGTAATGGAGTGACAGGCATAAGAATAATCTGCAGTAAAGCAGGGTAGGCTAAAGCTTGGTGGGATTAAGGGGTTACATGGTTTTCTTTATCGGAACTGTGAATTATTTATGAGGACCGCACAGAATAGTGTCACCATGTATTTCAGTATGTGATCAATGTCTGTTACAGTGTGCTACAACAAAATGGAGTCACTTCTGCTCATGCTTAAAAATTGCCTTTCTGTGTATGTTACTAAGTCATTGTCGTGCACTACAGTAGCCACGAGTGAGAAATATTTAAGTTGGATCGATGGGGGAATGTTCATCAACTTCACTGATTTGTACTCTTTTCAATCTGTCTATTGTCTCAAGAGAATTGATTTCACTGAACCAACTCCCGGATCTGTAATGTAGAAACACTTCTAAATAATATTCTGTACATGGAAAGCTTTGAGGACTATGTGTAATTCTGCTGCTGTCTCCTCTTCCATCTGGTTGTTGGTAGTCGGGTTTGGTGCTGCCGTGTGACAAGTGTGCCAGGGAAGGGAGCTTTCACAAATTGGGTTTTAGATATGGTTCTCGTTGTGCCACATGGGAATTACAGTCCTACCCCTGCTTCAGGACCAGGCTGTAAGAGGGATTACAGGAGGCTTTTTCCTGCTTGATGGTTTAGAGATGACCGTATGATGGGGTACTTGCTAGGGTCCATCGTGGTGTGAGGTTAGTATTGTCTGGGGCTACATACAAGGTGGTGGTTATCATCTGTGCATTCACTTGTGGTTAATTCAAATAGGTGCGCTGAGCCCTGCGATCAGCTGCCCATCCGTGTTCCATGGGGTCCAATGGTCACATTGTTCACGTGTTCTTACAATCAGTTCTTCATAGGGACCAATGATCCCTAATTAGACAGTCGCTTGTGCTGCGTACACAGCACGGTGAGCGTATAGGGCCGTATTTAGGGTTGAGGTTGCCCAAGCTGCTGCCAGTAACTAAGCCCTAAATTGGTCACCGTGAGTCCCTGAAGCTCATGGACCCTCTGTGGATACAATAAAGATTAGAGCAGCTCTACATGTGAAGTGGTTTCTGGTATAGCCTGTAGTGGTCATCCATAGAGGACAGTGCGGAGATAATCTGGTGACGTCTTTTTTTTTTTTTTTTCTTCTTCCTTATACGACCTTCTTCAAAAATAGTTTTCCCCTGGTCTTTAGATCTTAAGTCACAAATGGCGATTCCCAGTATGGTTCTCTTGCATATGGAAAAAAGCACAGATGATGATGTACCATTTATAGCGGAAAATAGGTCCATGACCTACAAACTTACATATAGGCTTTAGGACCCAAGCCTGGGTGATGGTTCCTTCAGAAGGGTTTGAACCAACTGCAGGCGTCCCTCTGGTGGTGTAACTTTACGTCTCCAGGTCTACCAGCCCTCTTCCTAGATTCAAAGATGTCTCCTGACGGAAAAGACAGCTAAAGTAGTGTAGTACTGTGGGTTTTATTCGGTTAAAAGTTACATTAAACTCTTAGTTTATCTGACAAATACCATATAACGCATCTCTGTGCAACGTGTCCCTGTTATATTCCACAAGAGAAGAGAGAAACGTGGGCCAACCCGGAGGCGATACCAGCAATCATTCTGATGGGGCTTTCCAAAAGCTTCTTGTTCCTCAGTGGTTTTACAAGTTGCTTACATAGACTGTACACTTCTCTTTAGTTTAGAACGAGGTGAATGAAGGATTCGTCTATAGGACGTAACTAACCAACGGGCAGAAGAGTCTTCTTGAATAGAATTCAATGCTGAAGATCTTCCTCACGAACCCTGATTACGTCTAGCCTTACGCTCACTATATGCGTTATATATAATCCAGTATAATTATACAGGCGGTGTCACCGGCTTCATCTGCTTTGTCAGACCCAGGACCCTTCCTCGTCAGTACATGCCAGATCACTGGGAACATCCTGGGGTTTATCTTTGGCTCCTCCCAATGTCGACCGCTTCTTATCCAGGAAATCAGAAACTATAAAATATCCCTCCTATCTAAAAACATGGTGAATCCCATTTCCTGCTTTTGGCATTGACCGTAATTTGGGACCACAGTGGGTCTGGGGATATGAGAACGAGGTAGAGAACAGTCTTTGTTTTTCCTTGTTCTTTTTCAATGTGGGGGCAGGTTTAGAGTTGGGAGAGAGCGTGTTCTAGCTCAACTCTGATTTGCAGCGTAGAAATAAAGCTGTCCAGTGTTTGTGAGTTACATGCAAAAGCAGACGGTATTTTCTCTGCATGCATAAATAAATAAATGTGTTTGCCCTTTGCATCGCTACAGGTTCGTCCAGGTACAAATTGGCTTCTTATTTTTCTCTTGCTTTGTTCCTATCTGTGAACAAGGCCGGAGTTGTCTATATTTGCAGTAGGAGAGTGTGGGATTGGTGAGTAATGTTACAATGAACGGAGGCCTATGTCCCCAGGCTGTGTTCAAGCTGCCAGTGACTGCTCCCTTGTCTCATGACACTCACAGCTCTCAGACTCTATACAGGAGGTTATGTCAGGGGATAATAAGATAAAGCGTTTGATGTACAATGACTCATACTGGCGCTTTGTGTATAAAAGACATATCTATATCTCCTCTGGGCTCGCCAGCCCTGTGCACCTCACACTATCCGTGTTTAACCCTCTG
The DNA here is from genome assembly GCF_038048845.1 of Mixophyes fleayi. Lineage (NCBI taxonomy): Eukaryota > Metazoa > Chordata > Amphibia > Anura > Limnodynastidae > Mixophyes > Mixophyes fleayi. The sequence continues at coordinate 17,754,845 of NC_134404.1, read as the reverse complement.
CCTGCATGTGTCACGTCTGTCATTTACGTGTGAGTGTATGAACGGTTCATGTTCCCCTGCCGATTCTGGGCTCTTGAAGAGATTGAATGAATTTAAATATTCCCTTCCCCAGGTTTCTGTAGAGTCGCACCTACGTTTCATATAGAGGGAGGGGTAAATCCAGCTAGAAGATGCACCCTGGCAGAACAATGTTGTTCTGCATTGGGGAGGGGGGGGGGTCGTTCAGATTAAATGGTGGGAATGCCCTAAGTGAACTCTACATTGAAGAATAAGGCCATAAAAAGTCATAGGCAAACCAAGGGGGAGTTTCCTAGTGTCCAGAAACCCCCCTGCAAGCCTGGGGCACTGTATAATTGAGGTGGCTGGACCCTGCCCCCGCTTCACACGGCTCTTCTTGAAAAAGGAGAGCTGTGTGCACCCAACAGTAGTGCACGCAGCATTGCCCATGTATATTATGGGGATAGGAAGAGTTGGAGAGCAGCCAAGCACTGTCTAAGATTATAGCTACGCCCCCATGCATGCTGGTCACACCCACTGGTGGCGTGGTGTGGAAACCAACCTCTACAAATCCTGCGTTTGCCCCTGAAAGTGTCAATGGTCTGCATGCAGAAGCAGGCACTATTTTCCCTGCATCTAATAAAATAGTATTTGCACCTCTTACATGGTAACATGACTTCCCCGGTGTAAATTAGCAGCTATTAGGTGGATCTGCTGTTACCCCCCCATTATTGAGCAGCGCTCTCTATATTACAGAGCTGGTGTGTATGTGAAGAGGGCAGGAAGTGTCTTACAGCCAGGTGCTTGTAGGTCCAATACAGAAATGATACCATACAATGTCATGGATGTGTGGGCCACAACAAAGCCATTAGTTGGAGAGCCGGTCTGCAGTATGTATAACATGGTAATTCTCCCGTCTCCAAATGCCTCATGGTTTATGCTGGAAAATTGGACTTAAATTCTTCACCCCCAGGAATGTGGAGGAAGCCGACTACACCGACGGTATCTCACATCCTGTATAATGCGGGACTGGCCAAGCTGTGGCTCTCCAAGCCCCAGCATGCATTGCCAATAGATAGCCAGCTGATAGCAGGCAGGGTATGTTGGGACTTGTAGTTTCACCACACCTGGAGAGCCAGACCTAGTATAAAGTGTTCCACCGACCTGGAATAAGACCATGGGCTAGATTTACTAAACTGCGGGTTTGGAAAAGTGGGAATGTTGCCTATGGCAACCAATCAGATTCTAGCTGGCATTTTGTAGAGAGCACTAAATAAATGAAAGCTAGAATCTGATTGGTTGCTATAGGCAACAGCCTCACTTTTTCAAACCTGCAGCTTAATAAATCTACCCCCATGTGTTATGGTTCAATGATACCTCCCCTCAGTGCGGCCAATGCAGTTATCTGCCACTAAGGAAACCGGCACTAAGCCCACAGGTCAAGCTATGGATTCCTACATTAAATGATGTATTGTGGATGGAGGGACCTCCTCTTACTGCCGAAATTCAGCATTTGTAGTGGTTTGGATTCCTTTATTATATTTTTAGTAACGAACGTAGTATAAGGATCCGGCTGTATATAAATAAGAGACCGCCCCCTCCCTTACCACCTATCCATAATATCATGCCTATTCTTAGGACATCCCATCGTTTTGTTTTCTGTGATTTATCTTCTGTTTTATAGGAGGCCGCGAGAGTCAGACATTGCTTTCTTCCTGCTTCATGGTTTCATATTTCTGCATCTGATCATCAAAACCATGTTAACTCCTTGGAAAATGTATCTGATGAAGACTAATTAGGAGCCAATGGGGTAAATGTATTAAGCTGAGAGTTTTCTGGTGGGTTCGATAAACCAATCAGATTCTAGCTGTCGTTTATTTAGTACATTCTACAAAATGACAGCTATAATCTGATTGGTTGCTATAGGCAACGTCTCCACTTTTCAAACCCGCCGGAGAACTCTCAGCTTGATACCTTTACCCCAATGTATTAACCCTTCGTGTCCAAGTGTGGTGTTATTGTTCTGTTTTGCTGTTCTCTGTGTGGGACTCCTCTGTACCCAGCCAAGCAGGAGAGGGGTCTCAGCCTGGAGGATGGTCATTTGGGTATCACTACATGGATGTCTATGTAACAGTAGTGTGCGTGTTCCAGGTCGGTTATATCCAGCTACCAGCACTGTCTGTACTGTACATTACCTGTTACAATCACATAACAGGTTAAAGCTACATGTGACATAGCTGCTAATGGTGGAATGAAGTGTAATAAAGTTAGATATAGACACAGCGATCCGACTCCCTGCAGAATAGGACTCGGTTCTGTAATGTTTCAGCTGTATAAAGATGTATATTTTGCAGCACTTAATATGTGTAATATAATGTACGTGTGGAGCTTGTAAAGGTCAGCGCTTCCTGCAGTATATCAGGGTAGGATTTCTCTGTAGCGTCTGGAGTGTCCTGTGGGAGAGTAAAGTGCATATTGCACTGGATAATGAAGTGCACTCATTGCAGGCACAGACTACAGCGCTGATGGCAGGAAGCCGGGGGCGATGATTACATATAGCCGGACTCACCCATCTGCGCTCGCACCTTTTCCATTCATCCCTGCGTGGGAACAATCATTATTCTTATTAATAGAGAGTGTCAATGTCCGGCATTTGTTGGGCTTTTATAGAGCAACTCTTATATGTGTTTTTTGTCCTGTTGTGTCCCAGCGGTTGAGTGTTTTGTATATTGTTTTTGCAGAGTATATCCCAGGCTACGTTTATTGGACATGACTGGGGCGGTGCTCTCGTCTGGAACATGGCCCTTTTCTATCCGGAAAGAGTCAGGTAACACTTATACATACGTAGAAAGTTAAGGTGTTTATTTGACTAGGGTCAGAACGCAGTTGTCATCGCGGTTCATCTCCTGCACGTCTGTGTGTCCCCAATTCTGAACTGCGTTGAAATAGAACAATCTCTAGCCAATCAGATCATGGCATTTCTCAGTGTTATGAGAGAGGTAACAAGAGCGCCCCCCATCATTGGCTCTTGTGCTTCGTATACACTCCCTAGAAAAGCCAGTCTGGGTGTATTCTAATACTTAGTGTACATACGTCCAGATTTGGGACAGAAGTGTCTGTTCTTGTTAGAGATTCATTAATTGGGGAGAGTGTCTGCAAGTCTGATAATTTCATCAGGTAGGAGGGAATTCAGCTACAAGGTGGCAAAACCGTGCTAAGGGGGGAAGGGGGCTACAAGGAGGCTTAAAATGTGTGGACAGAGTTAGGGGGATATTTACTAAAATGTGGGTTTGAAAAAAGTGAAGATGTTGCCTATAGCAACCAGATTCTAACTGTCATTTACTTAGTACATTCTACAAAATGTCAGCTAGTATCTGATTGGTTTCTATAGGCAACATCTCCACTTTTTCAAACCCGAATTTAGTAGATATACCTCTTGGAGTTGGGAGGGGTCACATTTTAGCTCTCAGTGTAAAAATAAAGCTGCCCGCTATTTGTGTGCTGGTATTTTAATTTAATTTGTGCCCCTTACATCGCAATGTGGTTTGTCCAGGAGAAAATGTGCTCCAATAACTGGAGGATGGAGGACGGTGGCTGTTGAACGGCTTCAGAACGTATCCTGTGATTACTGTATACTGTATATTCCATAGCTCTATAAACCTGCACATATCACCTACACAGGGCTGTGGCGTCGCTCAATACTCCGTTCTTTCCCGCTGACCCCGAAGTCCGAGCCAGTGAGAGGGTGAAATCCAACCCTCTGTTTGACTACCAGATCTACTTCCAGGAACCGGTAAGTCTTCTCGTTGTTATATCAATCTGTTCATTCTGTGATGTCGTCTGAATACAGAACGGTAGCCAAGGTCAGCGGTGAGCCGTCGCCTATAGATCAGAGGAAATGGCTCTCCGGCTGTTGGCTGCCAGGTCATGCTGGGACTTGTAGTTCCACAGCTGCTGGAGAGTTGCAGGTTGCCTACCTCTGATGTATGACAGAACAAAATGGCTGACATGTGCACTTTGTATGGTCCCATCTGACAGATTAATATAACATCCAGTTGGAGTTGATCAGTAAGGTCTATCCATAACAGGTCATCATTTAATTAGGTCACCGTTGTGTGGCACCTCTTTGCACTGTGTTGGCCAGCGTAGGCTGGGTGACCGAGGACTATAAGATGATCAGAGCCCAACCAGTGTATGACTCCATTTATTAACACGTCCAATACTGATCCAATCGATTTTCGGCTTGTTTCAGGGGACTCAAACTACAATATTGAGCCAATTACCCAATATCAGTGCAGATCTCACGTCCTGTGACCCTCCGTAGTTGTATTAAACCAGAGACACCAGATGACAATATTAGTTTGATTTGATGGCCCTGGGCATCTGTATTAGACGGATGCCTCTCATGTACTATCTGTATATTGTGTACAACGTTTTCATTCGGTTTGTTTTCCTAGGGCGTGGCTGAGGCTGAGCTGGAGAAAAACTTGCAGAGAACATTTAAAATATTTTTTCGTGGTCCTGGTGAAAAGGTAAATATTACACTATTGTAGCAGTGTTTCTGATACTAGCAGCAATGTACAGTAACACACATATCTATATATAATACAGAGATTGCACTTAGTGGAAATGATAAAGGTTACATTTCGGGATACTAATATATAAACCTGCCTCATATAACTGGGAGGCCAATCAAAAGCAAAAACATTCCTTTAATTCTATAACCAGGATCTTCCCACGCCAGTCGCAGTCTCTGTTTTACATTTTTAAATAGTGAAATAAGACGATTGGTGCTGAGTTTCTGATCCCGCACGTTAAGCCTTCAGTGTGAGAATCCACAACGTGCCCAGATCTCCTAATTCCAACACTTTAACGCTACATGACCCGCTGCCACTTATCGGAAAATAGCCGGGATACAAGATACGGCCTCATAAATTGTTTACATCCAGAACTGAATACGTCTGAAACGAAACACCGTCTGCTTATAATAGCGACAGAGCCACAGCTGTAATAAAACTGGGACGTTCGTCGCTCAGATATTCAGCTTCCCCACATATTGTCTTGTGTGAGTATTTATAACATTCTAAAGGGATATTCAGACATTTCTTCAGCAGTAACTGTCAGTGTGTTGTACTGATAAACAGCAGAAGAAAGTGATCCGGCTACACTACAACCTGGTCTCACCACAAGCTCCTCTCACCACAAGCTCCTCTCACCTCCTCCTCACCTCGCACTCCCGGATAAAGAGCCGTGCTGGGCTCTGATATCCGAGGTGTTCCTGACACGGACAGGCCAGACGGCCATTAAGTGCAGGAGTTAAATAGATTAGTACAAACCAGAGCAGAACTAAATACTTTCCTTTGCCAACATAAATAATTGAGGGATTCTAAATCTGTAAGAGATAAAGGTTTCAGCTGGACTCAGGATTCATTTAAGTAAAGGGAAGCTTTGCACTATTTATAAGCGGAGTATAATTTCACTTTCACTTTATAAATGTTCTGTCTGTCACACAGCTGCACGTTACTGCAGTTATCATCCAGGGCGACGTTCACGGTTTATGTTTGGCCAATGTAAATGTTACGTCACCCATTGGGGGGTATTTAGTTCGGAGCCAGCAATGGAATCTGCCCCCATTGACTCCCTTCACAACAGCGCCTTTAGTGGCCACTTTGACAAGGGGGGATTATAGGATGATTTCTTGGTTGTTGCTTGTAACTTTTAAACTTGTTTGTGTGTGGGAGCACTTAAAGTGCACGCAGTGGGCCTAAGTCACAAAGTGCACTGGATGCACAATGTAAAATGCTATGATTATTGAAGCGCAGCGCTGAGATGGTCCGTTCGTATCTAGGTGCATCACTGAGAATGCAGCCTATCCTGTCACTAGGAACCGGTGACATCACTGAGAATGCAGCCTATCCAGTCACTAGGAACCAGTGACATCACTGAGAATGCAGCCTATCCAGTCACTAGGAACCAGTGACATCACTGAGAATGCAGCCTATCCAGTCACTAGGAACCAGTGACATCACTGAGAATGCAGCCTATCCAGTCACTAGGAACCAGTGACATCACTGAGAATGCAGCCTATCCAGTCACTAGGGACCAGTGACATCACTGAGAATGCAGCCTATCCAGTCACTAGGAACCAATGACATCACTGAGAATGCAGCCTATCCAGTCACTAGGAACCAGTGACATCACTGAGACTGCAGCCTATCCAGTCACTAGGAACCAGTGACATCACTGAGACTGCAGCCTATCCAGTCACTAGGAACCAGTGACATCACTGAGAATGCAGCCTATCTAGTCACTAGGAACCAGTGACATCACTGAGAATGCAGCCTATCCAGTCACTAGGAACCAGTGACATCACTGAGAATGCAGCCTATCCAGTCACTAGGAACCTATAAATGTATTGTCCTGCAACTATAGAGTTAACGTCTCTAAATCTGGGTGACTTAGATATTGGTAATGTGGATGAAGTGTTTGTATTATAGTTAAGTACAGAGTGTAGAGTTGGGTCCATATTTATCCTTTACTGACCCCTTTATTTCCACCCATCACAGCGAAACTTAATGACCTCAACCTTCCACCAATCTTTACAGTAATACATAGATCTGTTCTATCAGTAAGTAATGATAATGATAATGAGCTTTAACATTATTCATGAGCCCCTCACCCGCGGTACATTTGCCCAGATGCACCTATTCCCTGTCGGTGCTAATTTAGTCCTTATTTATGCCTTAAAGATGTCTCATCACTCTCACAATTAATGTATTACATGTCACATGTGTGTGTTTAGAATACTTTTATTACATAGATAAGTCCTGTTGGAATTACAACAGCCAGAAGCCCAAGAGGGAGGTGTGGAGCAATGTGCATTACAAACATACTGGGGTATCCTGGGGGCATCTATGAGCCTGTGACTCATCCGTTCAGCGCAGGTTTTGATCACCGGTGTGACCAACCCCTGGAAACGGTCTCAGTAGAACAATGGGTAGCTGTAGGGAGACTGTGCATTGCTTCCTGGGGAAAAAATATTTAAATAAGCTTTTCACATTGACGGATCTGTCCCAGGGGGTGCCGGGTCTGTCCCAGGGGGTGCCGGATCTGTCCCAGGGGGTCCTGGATCTGTCCAAGGGGGTGCGGCATTGAATTACAGAACTATCATTCAGATGGCATTATCCAGAAATAGTTTTTCCTATTAGAGGCGCCTATTTGATAGGGATAAAAGAGTTAATAGAGTCCCTAACAAATGTGTGCAATAAGATATATCAATAAGCCCAGGAACGAGGGTCTAATACGCAGATGACGGATGGCTCCTGTTTCAGAGGTGACTTTGCATAATGCAGAATTTATCACGCTGGCTCATTGCAGACAGACTTTGTATAATCATTTGTCATGCGGTGCCCCGAGATCAGATTGTATTCTCCATCATTCGGGAAGTTCTGTCCCCGAGTGCTTCATCAGGGCTGTTATAGGAAGTCTCCAGCTGCACCGCAGTACAGCGGTGGCGTTTGTTACTATTATACGTAAAGTGCACCGGACGTCTGCACGCAGCGGAGGCCGCCATGTTGTAGCCTAAACCAGTAATCCTGTCAATCGGTTCATTACTAACCGGTCAGTGGCGCACGCAGGGGAGGTTTCTGGTTCTCCAGAAAACCCCCCCCCCCCTCCGGGAACCAACGATACTGTACAGCAGCCGCGGCGCTGTCAAAGAAGCGCCCGTGGCAGTGCTGTATTGTAGTATAATACAGCACTGCCGCGGATGCTTCTTGACAGCGCCGCGGCTGCTGTAGAATTCAGACTCCCCGAAATGGAGCAGCTCTCTCTCGCTCTATTTTTTTTTTTTACCGGGGGGTGGAAACCCCCCCTCTTCTAAACCCTGCGTTCGCCCCCTACCAGTGACCGCACTGGGGCTGCTTGCGATCAGTAGCATTTTAAAATGTACAAGGCACAGGCGCTAGGTTTTTGACTCTGTTTCTCCACATTGTTTGTTTATAGGGCTGCATGGTGGCTCAGTGGTTAGCACTTCTGCCTCACAGCACTGGGGTCTTGAGTTCAATTCCCGACATGGCCTTATCTGTGTGGAGTTTGTATGTTCTCCCCGTTTTTGTGTGGGTTTCCTCCGGGTGCTCCGGTTTCCTCCCACACTCCAAAAACATATTGGTAGGTTAATTGGCTGCTAACAAAATTGACCCTAGTCTGTGTGTGTGTGTCTGTCCGTCCGTCCGTCTGTGTCTGTGTCTGTCTGTCTGTATGTATATTAGGGAATTTAGACTGTAAGCCCCAATGGGACAGGGACTGATGTGAGTTCTCTGTACAGCGCTTCGGAATTAGTTGCGCTATATAAATAAATGGTAATAATAATAATAAGTTTGTCTTCATCTTTCCTTATTTCTCTGTTTTTATCGCAGGATAAGCTTCCACCTTTCATAGGCACGAGCGGCGTATGTGAAAGAGGTAATTATCCCGTCATCTCACGAATTGCAACATTTGGCTTCATATAAATGTTTAATCGCCGTTTGAAAAGAACAACACACTGTAATCGAATCACATGGATTCGTTTCATGCCAGATTTGTAAAGCAAAAAATAGTTTGTTCTCTCTTTGACCGTTTTAAGCTGGTTTATAAAAGTAGTCTTCATATCACAAGATACTCCCGTCCCTCGCGTAGGGTACTCTCCCTCGTGATCTAACCTGCTACCTGGTTCGTAGAGCTGACACTCCACAGCGCCTCAGTAGAGATTTATAGCGCTATGGGGGGAATTCAGCTCCTCGCTGGATGTTCAGCTGTTAAAATATTGCTGATTTTTTTTTTAAGCTACCGTAATACCCAAAAGTGTGCACAACGGACTCTCGCTCTGCGTTGAATTCCCTCCATAGGAATGGCTTAGATGAAATGTAGGGGGGCCGACTGTTTGGACCATGTGTTTGAAGGCTGATTTGTCAGTGAGTGACCCATGAATATAACGAGATCTATGACACTACACTCAGAGAATGATTGGAGTCAGAGACTTAGGATGTGGGACAGACATCCACAGAAATATGGCAGCATGGTAAGAGCAACTTTCGAATTAATATTTGAAGTTGCTTTTTTTGACTTTTACATGCAGGGCAGCAGATGTGAAGGGAATTCCGCAGCTTTCTAAATGATGGTAACATGTTCACTACACACCACCGGAATTGAATCTCCCGTCCAGTCTCCTCTGCAGTGCACAGCTCACTGCTACACCTACTATGATCTGACAACGGTTATATTGCGTTATAGTGCTGTACTTTGTAGCCATGTCTTTATATCGTCCGTTCCTGAATTATTACACGGCTCCCCTATCTCTCTGCAGCTGTGAGTCAAATCTCAGAACAGTGACATGATGATATAAATTTATTGCTGAAGGAGGCTAGCAAGATAAAGCAATGCGTTTAGTAAAAGCTGCAAGAGGGCTCATAGTAGCCGAATTGTATTGCTGTAATTCAAGCAGTTCTAGTCTGTGCCGCTATATCCCTGTTGCTTTTTAGATGCCGTTCAGTATTTTGTTTTTAGTTAATTATTTTACTTATTTTATTGTTTTACACTTTAATGATTTGTAGTTAGATAATCAGAGGCGTTGGCGCTGTATGTGGTCCTCTGTGTAATCCGCAACGGTCCATGGACACCTGTGTAATATACATTATAAGATATGACCTTTGTGCTGTATACATCCTACTCAGATACATACAGTGATAGCCCCTTCTTGTAGGACCGGTCCGGACCAAGCGGTCTGGATAACACAATAATAAGGAGAGGCCTTGTCTGGGTGCACGATGGAGAATTCATTCCCTGACATGAAATCCATCTTTAGTTTGCTGTGTTTGTGGCAGTCGTCGCCGGTTTATAAGTCTATCCATCACATTAGTGCTGTGCGCTGCCACCTCTTAAGGGATTTATTTTTCCATCTATTAACATTTCTCTAGTGAAGAATTTACATAACTGAACTTTGAATTCATGTCCCAGATATTACTAAAGTGCCGGAATAATCCATCTCGTATAACGTTACATTACACTGTGCACATAGTGAGGTATAACGTTACATTACACTGTGCACATAGTGAGGTATAACGTTATATTACACTGTGCACATAGTGAGGTATAACGTTACATTACACTGTGTGCACATAGTGAGGTATAACGTTACATTACACTGTGCACATAGTGAGGTATAACGTTATATTACACTGTGCACATAGTGAGGTATAACGTTACATTACACTGTGTGCACATAGTGAGGTATAACGTTACATTACACTGTGCACATAGTGAGGTATAACGTTATATTACACTGTGTGCACATAGTGAGGTATAACGTTACATTACACTGTGTGCACATAGTGAGGTATAACGTTACATTACACTGTGTGCACATAGTGAGGTATAACGTTATATTACACTGTGCACATAGTGAGGTATAACGTTACATTACACTGTGTGCACATAGTGAGGTATAACGTTACATTACACTGTGTGCACATAGTGAGGTATAACGTTACATTACACTGTGTGCACATAGTGAGGTATAACGTTACATTACACTGTGCACATAGTGAGGTATAACGTTACATTACACTGTGTGCACATAGTGAGGTATAACGTTATATTACACTGTGTGCACATAGTGAGGTATAACGTTACATTACACTGTGTGCACATAGTGAGGTATAACGTTACATTACACTGTGTGTACATAGTGAGGTATAACGTTACATTACACTGTGTGCACATAGTGAGGTATAACGTTACATTACACTGTGTGCACATAGTGAAGTATAACGTTACATTACACTGTGTGCACATAGTGAGGTATAACGTTACATTACACTGTGCACATAGTGAGGTATAACGTTACATTACACTGTGTGCACATAGTGAGGTATAACGTTACATTACACTGTGTGCACATAGTGAAGTATAACGTTATATTACACTGTGTGCACATAGTGAGGTATAACGTTACATTACACTGTGTGCACATAGTGAGGTATAACGTTACATTACACTGTGTGCACATAGTGAGGTATAACGTTACATTACACTGTGTGCACATAGTGAGGTATAACGTTACATTACACTGTGTGCACATAGTGAGGTATAACGTTATATTACACTGTGCACATAGTGAGGTATAACGTTACATTACACTGTGTGCACATAGTGAGGTATAACGTTACATTACACTGTGTGCACATAGTGAGGTATAACGTTACATTACACTGTGTGCACATAGTGAAGTATAACGTTATATTACACTGTGCACATAGTGAGGTATAACGTTACATTACACTGTGTGCACATAGTGAAGTATAACGTTATATTACACTGTGCACATAGTGAGGTATAACGTTACATTACACTGTGTGCATATAGTGAGGTATAACGTTATATTACACTGTGTGCACATAGTGAGGTATAACGTTACATTACACTGTGTGCACATAGTGAGGTATAACGTTACATTATTTCTGGGGTTTCTGTCTTATGGGCTACAAACAATCATTCCTCCGTTGCTTCTAGAAATAGAATATTGTATTCATTGGTTTAATTAGTTTATACCCAGTGTCTACAATGAATATACTGACAAGAAGATACATATAGATTTATATATTGATTTATTGTGTCCCTGTATTCAAACTGTGATCTCCAGGTTCTCTATAAAGTATCTCGTGTTTATGTAATAATAGACTTGCAGTATGTCTGTGTATATATACATTGCGGCTCTTAAAGAGACTGCAGTCAGCACAAAACACAAAAATACTGTTCTATTGAAGTCTGTGATTCAATGACAAACAAACCAGTTTGTACAAATGTAGCTTTTGTTGTTGTTTTTGTCCTTTACGCTTCTCTACAAGATAAAGGAGATACAGAACAGCTATTGTGACAGCGATGTGATTACACCGTTGTAACGACGGGCTGCTCCCCTCTAACTCTCGTCGCTCTGGTGATGTCTCAGTGATTAGTATCAATTCTCCGTGTTTGGAACCTGTATAGATATCAGAGATTGACCTGGTGTTGGAGCATCTGTCCTGTATCTTGGGGTCACAACGACGGCTGTACATTCTCTTGTAAGAAACTAATCAGATTGTTTCTCGTGTGTGTTCTAATCTTGTTACCGTCTCCTCTACGGTACAGGCGGACTGTTTGTCGGTCTCCCGGAGGAAATACCTCTCAGCAAAATACTAAGTGAATCTGAGCTTCAATTTTATGTCACACAGTTTAAGAAGAGCGGTTTCAGGTAGGACACAAATTAATATTTATTTGAGCCAACTCATTTTATATCTGCTTCAATCGTTTTTCACTTTCTTCACTTGTCAGAGGGCCGTTGAACTGGTACAGGAACATGGACAAGACCTGGGAGTGGGCAGCGACTGCTCACAACTGGAAGGTAACGTTATGTGAAGTGATTCTGGGTGAAGTTTATATGCCTAAGTATTTGTAATCCCAGCACACACAGAGGTGGTGTTATGTGACTGTGGGAGAGAGTAAAACACTCATCAACGAGTTGGGTTAGACAAGAGGGGAGAGACAAAGGTCAAGGTTGGCGACAGGGTAGATCAGCAAACAAGATAGGTGTGGTAGTGTCAGCATCTGTTGTTGCAGGTGAAGTGTATGGCAGTGATGTGAGTTGGCCCCGCCCCTGAGGATCCTTGAAGCTGCCCACAGCTCTTCTCTAATGTCTTGAATGTAGCCTATCATCTGGGAGGTCTGTAAACTTATTCCTCCAGGTCCACAGCAACCTTCACATCTTCTGTCAGCTGCGCTGCCATTATCACTAACCGATAGGGTCCTATTGCATTTCTAAAGGGAGCTAATAGGCTTCCTGTAATCAATGTGAGGCAGATATTAGGAAATGGACTCGGCAAAGAGTTAATCTTCGGCACGCCGCAGGTTCCTGGCTGCTGTATATGGACAGATGTGATACACCGTACTAGGAGGATTCGTTTGGCAACACCATTTTTCAAGTGATTATTAATTCAAATCTTGCATATAATTAAGGGTCCGACAAGGAAATTATTCAGATATTTTATAGTCTACACACCGTGTGCCCCGGGACGGGAGAGCTTGGCAGGCTGATGTATTAATACCCCATAGACCTTGGTAGAACAGTCATTTTACAGGATAATGAACTGGTTTTATAAGTAGGATGTATTTTCATTTTGAAACCTTTCACATCCTGACACTACACCGTCCTTAATGTTGAAACACTTCAAATAATCAGTTTCCAGTTTTCTATGCTTTAAATCTTACTAGCAGAACATTACAGCAATGTATCCTAGTGCTAGAAATATGATGACATTGTGGGACTGAGCAATAATGTAACAGCTGTAATCTGCAAGTGACAGGTGTCAGATATTCATACATACTAGGGGCATACAGATCGTGACTTTATGTTATAGTAATAATCCCTACTCTACAAGTATAATTAGTCTCCATGAATCAGGGAAACAGACAATACTTAGTTTAAAGCCACTAAATATATTTTTACTTTTACATTTGTCAATGTAAACATTAAGGATTGGATCCAATTGTACAGTGCTACGGAAGATGTTGGTGCTATATAAATAAATGATGATGGTAGTTAGTCAGCTTTATGGAGGCCATTGGCCGGATTGAGTCCTGTGAGAGGTTCTGTGCAATATTCTGACACGTACAGGGCTGCTACAGTCTGGTATGGAACATATCAGCAAGATAGTGGGTTCTACATAACTGGATATCTCCGTGATCTTGTATTTGAACCGTTGCATGTTCACCCCCAAATCTTTGCCTCTCTGTGTACGGTTTGGCGGTGAAGATTTATCCTCTTCCTTCTCCCATACGTCATATCTCTGGTATTTAACATTAAAAGGTAGAGTTACTAAACTTTCTAAAAAGCATAAGCAGCCAATCTGATTCTAGCTATCATTCTAGTACGTTCTAGAAAACAATAGCTAGAATCTGATTGGCTGCTATGGACAACAGTATAGATGACTGGGAGAGAGGGCCTCTGGTGCAGCGTAGGATGAGACCAGTTCATGTTGGAGAAGAATATAGCATTATTAGGAATTCACATCACCCTATTGTGCGCCGATTCCTGTAGTCGGGCGTCTGCGGTGACCTTTTGTAAAAACATTTCTGATTTTTGGGATGTTGTGTTTTTATTTTTTTTAAGATCTTGGTGCCATCTCTGATGGTGACGGCCGGAAAGGATCCAGTTCTGCTACCAGTAATGACGACCGGCATGGAGAAGCGGGTGAGTCGGGTGTGGGTACCGTAGGGGTATCGCCAATCAGTCGGATAATTTGTAACGACTCTAATCACTTGAGTAAGACGAAAGACCGTGTGACATTTATAATACATCACCTAGTTGTTCTGATATAAAGTGCTCTGTTGCTATAATAACATCTCCGTCTTCCTGCGGCAGCTCGGTAATACACTTGTGTTTATTTTAGATTCCTAATCTAACAAGAGAACACATTGAAGTCTGTGGGCACTGGACCCAGATGGAGAGGTGAGTGGCACAGGGGTAATAGTCCTCGGGATATTAGTTCTGAATAATAAACACGAGTGCAAGGAACAGTTTATCAAACCTTCTGGGAATACACGGTACAATGTGCATCACTTTACCTTCAGATAAACACTGATCCAATCTACAGATAATGAATAAGAGGAGCAGAATGTTGATGGTATCCTATACTTACATTTATTCATGTTAGTGGGAGCTAGTCATGGTATCATGCATCGCTATTGACCGGACAGTGCCACCTAGTGGCAACATCTTTGTAAAAAAAAACATTACTAGTTTCTCATACTTGCCAACTTTATTTGTTGTAAAGTTGAAGTACAAGTGAGTAGGGGGCTTGGTGCACATGACCTCACAAAAGAGCATTTTCGCCGTGGTTTTTCACTTTGGCCTTCTCATAAATGATCGTTAGTGTTGTGGAGTTTGTATGTTCTCCCTGTGTTTGCATGGGTTCCACCGGGTGCTCCAATTTCTCAGATTTCCTCCCACACTCCAAAAAACATATTAGTAGGTTAATTGGCTGCTATCAAAATTGACCTTAGTCTGTGTGAGTGTCTGTGTGTGTGTGTGTTAGGGAATTTAGACTGTAAGCTCCAATGGGGCAGGGACTGATGTGAGTGAGTTCTCTGTACTGCGCTGCGGAATCAGTGTCGCTATATAAATAAATGTGATGATGATGTTGTGGTTCTATAAATACTTAATCTGTGTTTCTGCTCAGTAAATGAAGAAACCTCTTAAATTACGATAAGCCTAAAGACGTGAAGTGTCCTATATTCATATGCGTCTTCCGGCACTCTTCACTGCAGCTTCAAACAACATCCTCAAATTAAAGAGGTTTAAAGAGAATCTCTTGAGAGGAGATATACATCTTATAATTGGTGGTACGTGGGCAATGTATACATTTATCGCTGGTCAATTGTACCAGGTTTGGAGAGGTCCTTCAAGGAAAGGTGGTGTCTACGGTGGATTTTCACAGAATGATTTTGTAAACGGGCTGTGACAAGAGATTTACCAGTATTAATACACTTTATAAGTGTGGTTTGTGCTCTGGTGTATATTTAGAAAAGGGTCAAAATTGCACTATAGTCTTCTTCTCTGTTGGTTCTATGTTAACATCCTTGGCTATAAGGAGCAGAGAGGTTTATGAGACAGAGGGATCATCATAGAGAGATGAGCGGAAACTGATCATTCGTGTGGTGCACAATCTTTATTGATCTGAATAAGGCTGTAAAGAGTATCGCACCAGGAGGCACCTTTTTCCGATCCACGCGGCTGTTTCTCAGCTTGATGCTGCCTGAGGCGCTCAGTGATCCAGGCCTGGAAATACTCTTTAAATCATTTCTATAATATGACTTGGGTTATGTCTGAATTGCATTTCTGTGACCAGGCCGATGACGGTGCCTCTTCCTCCCTTCTCCAATGGCTGCTGCTCCTGACTGACAATGGGAGATTACAAATGTTGTAACCGTATGATGAGATCACTGTGCACCGTGATGGAGGGAGGTATGAGAGAAGGGAGCGTTATATCGGGATCTTGATACTGCCTCTGGCATAACTCTACTCTTTCCCCCACGTCGCCTATTGATGCCAGATAACGGAGGAGCGGCAGCGGTTATAGAACAGGGAAGTGATGGCCAAGTACACCCGTTTGCCAAGTACACCCCTTCTTTTAATGGCAGGAAAGCAAATTATTATGCAGCCCTCAGTGTAGAATCTAACAGACTGTACAGAGCCGTTCTGTTATCAAGACTGCAAATCTGTCATTCAGACTGGCTTACCCAGCAGCACAGAATGATACAAGGTAGATGGTAACTGCCAGAGATGAGACAGGTAGCGTGCTGGATAGATTTAGTTAGCAATTAAACATGTTGGCTGTTTCCTCACATTTCAGGTATATTATTTGCTCTTTGACAGCATTCTGTGACTATATAGAAGCTTGTATTGCTGTGGAAGCAGAAACCAGTGCCTCGTAGTGCCTCTTAGTGCCTCGGTGATGCCTCTGGCTCCTAGCTGTATTCTGATGAATGGGGTTTAGTCCGCAATACGGCCAAATTAATCTATTCCAGGAGGTGTATAATATTCATTTTAACACAAGCGGCTTTAATATATTGTCATAACTCAGTGTCCATTCGCTTCTGTCACTTGTATAACTATTACACTTCGGCTTTTGAGACTGATTTGCCGGCCCGGCTGTTATTCCGGTCTAATGACAGTTTCACATGTCTCATTGTGGTGCCGGGGAGATGGGATTATTGTCACAAGATTGAAAACTTTCATTACACGTCAGACGCTGGCTCCGGTCGCCCCATCCTCAGCCCTATGACATATTACTTTGGCTTCCATTTAACCTCTCGTCTCATTGTTTTGTTACAGTAGCTGGAGGCAGATATCTCTCTCTGAAAATAATCACAATCCACTTATGTCCTGGGCCGGCCGTTCGTAGTGTCATCTGTTCCAGGATAGCACTGAAATATGATTAACAATTTCTGCTGGTTTAATGGAATATTACACCAGAGAGCGTTTTATGGGTGGTAAATTGGCTGCTGTCAGATATTGACCCGTGTGCCAGGGTAGGTACCTACGTCCTGCTCTCGTTCCTCCTGCCCCAGCTCAGTCCTCTCTTCTTCTCTGGGGTTTTCAGTGTTTTAGAACGGCCCCTAGACATGGAGGTTTAATAACCAGGCCATGGGGCGACACAGGGGTAGTGGTGCAGTACAAAACACAGCGGTCAGCGGATTGGGCATCAGACCATCTCTCAATATAATCCCTCTCCTGTCTTTACTCCTATATAATATTTAACATTAGACGGTGGTACTTTGTTGTATGTCCAAGCTGACACTTGCTCACGTTGGGGATTGTACGCTGTCTCATCTCTTTGTCCGTTTCCATGGGCGCTGGGCGCTCTGGTCTGTTACCTGTCTCTGTGATCTTTCAATCGGTCACCCAGACAGGGTCGGACCCAGCATGCCCGCTGGTATTCTTGGTCTCCATGCCGCGCTGCGTACCGCCCGCAGTAAGCGCGGGCCTCCCTCTTAGATCTCAGGCTAGCTTGTGCCTCTGATGCTGCTCATTAACCCTACACTCACCTTATAGGTGAGCACTGTGTGTCCATATGGATGCCACCAAGATAAGGGCTTACACTTAAGCATGACTCATGGTCCGGTTACCATCTCTCGGGGGTAAATCTAACTCGCAGATGGAACCTGGCAGCTCCTCGCCCCAGGGATCAGGGCAGGTAATTAAATACCCCCCCCCCCCCTTCCCCTGCCAAAGATCACCCAACAGCTCCTCTTTATTGTATCTCAATAATTTTGAAGCATGTTACCTTTAAACTAGAGATGCTCACTGACCACCGCGAACTGGTTTTGGATCTGGATTAACTTCGTGTTTTAGTTTTGGATTTTTTAGAAAAAATCCTAAAATATGGTAAAATCACATAATTTTGCTCTTTTTTTGTTCCTACATTATTATTAACCTCAATAACACTAATTTCAAGTCATTTGCAGTCAATTTTGACCACCTCACAAGTCACAATATTATTTTCATACACTTTCGGACAAATACTGCAGCGACCTGGCTGGATGGTAAGCGACAGAGCAACGTCACAAACACACGGCAGTTCCTAGCACATCTAGGACACATTGGCACACAGCAGTGGCAGAAAAGATAAATGGGGGTCCAACCTCCCTCCCACCCCCCGCTGTCCTAGATCTTAAAAAGGAATCCAAAAATCCTGAGATCCGACAACGTAACAATGACGTTTTGCCTCGTATTCAAATCCGAAAAAGCGTGAAAGTACCGAGCCTACTCGGATCTGCTAAGTTCAGATATGTTCGGTTCTCGGGGAACCGAGCCTGAGCATCTCTACTTTTGAACTCAGTTTTTAATAAATACATTCACTGTTCGTATCCTATCACAGCTGCCCCTCGTCTCCTTGAAGCTGCACACTGTTCAGTTATTGAAGGGTTTCCTGACAAGTTTTGTTATGCGGCCCATGCATTATTTTTTCTCTGAATGATTTCTATTTTATTGCCGTCTCTTTGCTTCCAGACCTGTACACAGTACTCACGGTGAGGTCTTACCAGTGTCCTATAAAATGACAATATATCCTCCCCCCACCTAACACCTCTTCCTATACAACCGCGTTGTGCTGGCTCCTCCCACTGCCTGGCTGTACCGCTGACTGACGCTATAATGACGAGGTTCTGTTCCTCTGTTAGTGATGTAACATTTATTCTGGATTCTGCTTTGGATCTGTGTATCCCACATGCATTATTGTACATTTTGATGTAGTAAATGTAATATTTCACACTGTCGCCCATTCAGCTGTTTTCTCTAAATCACTACACGTTTTGTTTTATCCCTTCCGTGGTATGAACCTTGTTACAGATCTTTGTATATGTACAAAGACGTTGCCCACATTCAACAGAAAATATAATGTGCAAGTTATTATGCATACTTGCCAACTCTCCCGGAATGCCCGGGAGACTCCTGAAATTAGGGTCAGTCTGACAGACTCCCAGTAGGGCAGGCAAATCTCCCGCATCCCGCCGTCTCAAAATGAGGCAATTCGCGGGGGAATCGTGTAATTTTGGCCCCGCCCCCGCGACAAAACGTCATTTTTGTCGCAGGGCCAAAATGACAGGGTTGCTCGCACCCCGCCCCCTCACGGAAAGAACTTGCCCAAAGTAGGCAAGTATGTTATTATCTCTTAGTACACATTGCCTGATACTTAAGTACAGCTGAGATTTACACTTTAACGGAGGTGGTGTTGTTGATATTCTCTTTCCTAGTGTTACATAAAGTTCCGGATTCATGTTCAGATGTAAGTCCGTTTACATGCGTGAAATAACTTTACACAAGCGTCCAACGGAACTTACACCAATAAATGCTATTGAATGCAATTCATGTCCGAACACAAATTATATTTACAGCCTAACACTTATAGGGAAGTGGTGCACAAACGTAGGCAAAGTACAGTAAGGGCGTGCCAAGGACGTGCCTACGCAGATGCAGCCGATTCAAGTCCTGTAATTCTCCTAAGTAGGTGTTTTTTAGCCATAATATTTGCACCAGCTACAGTGTATGCAGGTAAGAGAGGCTGAAAACACATCGTATGTACAGTACGCATTAAGAACATCCTATTTCTGTATATAATATGGGATTAACCGAGAACGGGCTTATTTCCTCTTTAATACTTACACAGCTATGTAGCAGACGCAGCGTACACATCACTGTACAGTAGTCTGAGCCACTGATAGTCACAGGGAGCACCCACAGACGTTTCCCCTAGGACAATGCAGGAAGAATGCGTGTACGTGGGGCGGTAAGCTCCTTTTTATAAGGCTGCAGACATGTGACATTTGTTGATGATTGCTGATTGGCTTATATTTGTATGTAGTTATTTTCCAGTATGTTGTACTTCAGTAATACCTGGTGATGGATGGATACGTGTTCTCTGTACACCGAGTATCCTAGCTGAGATGAGAAGTGATATCGTATGCCTGTCACGTGTGCTGACATTGAGACACGGAGTTACCTTGACCCACAGCTGAACTCCTTCTGATTTAAACATGATCGCGGCCGCGGCACACCTGATCCCCCCCCCCCCCCCTGTATGGGGAACGCTGCAGAGGGTAGTTGACCTTTAGAAATTAATCATCAATTGGGGGCACAGAATATCTCCGCTCTTTATTGATTCTGATAGTGGTCTAAGTATGAGGGTGTGTTCACAGCTGGATGCAAGCTCACACAGCGGCTCGTCCCATGAGCTGACACTCAGCATGTGCTCTGCAACCAGTCACTTTGTATTTAATGTTGTGCAAAGGGCACTGTGTTTAGAGTAGGTGGTCTGAAAAACCCCTCCACAGATGGACTCGGGTATTAGGGATGATTTACTAACTTTGATTGGTTACTGTGGTTAAATGCCGACACTTGTTCTTTATTGTCAGCTATTAGATTGTAAGCTCTCAGAAGCAGGACCCTCTCCTCCCTTATTATACATCTGTGTGTGCTGTACCCCCACTGACCAGCGCGGAGTATAAAATAAACAACAATTATAAATAGCTTTTATCCAATGCAAGTTAGTTGCTGCAGTCTGTGCAACGTGTGTGGATAAATGGGCCCTGCTGTATATTAGGATGATCTATTAAATACTCATTGCATATGAATTTGCAGATGTAAAATTACTGTTTGCTCCTGGTTGTGTGTATGTAGCTAAATGCTATTATCTCTGTAAGAAATGTGTCATTTAGTGCAGGTAGATTTACTATAAACGCAGCAAGGTGCCATCTCCAGACATTGTTTTTTAATTGAAGAACGATGTCCAGCGTTTGATTTATCTGCCCTCGGGTTCTGGATTCTGCTCTTGAAGTGGATATAAAATGCATAGTGTTACTGTCTTTCGTTCCCTGCACCGTATTACCCCTCCGATGTATGCGTGTTACTAAAACGGACCTAAATAAAAACACTGACATTTAAATTTTTGGCAAAAAAGGTTGCAGTTTATTAATGATTAAATAGTATTCATATTTTCTGATGGCAGCGAGAGCAGGACAGTTAGCTAACAACTAATCCTTAAGCCAAATCAGTGGGAGGAAACCGCTTCACCACTGATCCAAAGCTAAGGGGTAAATTTATCAAGCTGTGGGTTTGAAAAAGTGGAGATGTTGCCTATAGCAAACCAATGTTTGAGGGAATCCCCTCTTAGGCCTCCTTGACCTTCCTTCTAACAGGAGGATCCAGAGAGCGAAATACTCAGCAGGGATGATTTATAGAGGAATAGAAAACCTCCCCTCGAAAACTATTGGCTGACTATGCATGGAAAACTTAACCCTAAAGAGCAAGTGCCGACACTCACATAAACACAAGACTTTAAGTGCCCTTGGCTTAAGGCCTCACTTATCATATTGTGTATAAACTGCTGTAGGCTAAGACAACATGTAACACATTGACTGTAGGGTGAGTGGGTTATGTGTACACATGCAGCAGACACGTTACATGCTATTAATTCAGTGGTGGGCAACAGGCGGCCGTCCCAACCCTCGCCTGCGGATCCCCCGATCCTTCCGGCTTTATTGGCAGATTTGTGCTTTGTAACTTCTAAGACTTGTGTAAAATTCCTGCTGATATATTATTACTGTTGTGTCTCTTTTATTTGATTAAATGTATTGTTTTACCTTATTACTGAGATTAACACCATGCGGCCTTTGAAGTGTATCAGGTTGTCTATCGCTGTGCTGAGTGGTCCATTCTGGCCCCTCCCACTGTCCTTTTCGATCTAAACAGAACCAACATCCTTACTGTTCAGCTAATTTTGCTACAACCTGATCGGTAAAGTAAAGGCGCTATTTCCTACTCTTCTGCCCGGACAAAGCGTCTTATTGGTGACGAACCCAGAACTGCGCGGGTCTGAGGTCTTATTCTCACCTGAGATATAGATTGCTTTATTGTTCATGCACAATTTAAATACAGTTATTGTCCTTCCAGATGGTTAACTACATCTTACCATACATTATACTATTTAATGCTATGGAAATGTATCCATATTGATTTTTGAATGTTTGTTTGTTTTTTATTATAAATTGATTATCTTAATTTGCCCTTAATTTCAGTTATTAACCTATAACTAATTACATTATAAATGATTATGTTCTGATCAGCCAGATATTCAATAAAAGATGATACATTACTTTTTCCTCCACAGCACATCCTAATATGTATTTTATAATGTAACGACTTGAAGCGTAAATTGAATGCAGCGTCTTTTAATTACACAGTTGATGGAATTATTTTTTTTTTCATCAATATTTTTATTGAACATTTTCAAAGATATATGGGGTACAGAAAAAAAAAGAGGGGAAGAGAGAGCTACAAACAAAGGAAAACACATAGGGGGTCCCCGCGCAGGGGGAGAGGAATCACTCGATTAAAATAAGGCACACTATATAAACAATGTACATTTAACATTTACTGATGAGAGAGAAAGAGAAAAGAAATGATACAGCAAGACATATCAACCTTCATTTTGACCACTCGAAGATGTTTCTACCATGGAAGGGGTATCAGGGGGTTGGAGCTGATAGAGAGGCTGGGGGGATACTATAAAGGCCGCTGGAGAATGAGCTACTGGGAAGACGGGAGTATCTTGAGGAGCCCCAGGGCCATCTGTGATGTATTCATGCCACCTAAACCATCTCATGATGGGAGCTGATGCAGATGAGGAATAGAGCGTATCTATTGTTTCCATCTCAAAGCTATATCGTATCTTAGAGATGATTCGGGTAGTGATGGGGGGGAGCTGAGACTTCCAGTTTTGTACTATTGCTGCTCTAGCAGCTATCAATATATGGCCCAAGAGGTAGCGATCGTGCTTCGGAATGGAAGTCGAATAGACATGGAGAAGAGCCAGGGCTGGGTCTAGGGCAACAGGAGTCTTTAAGACAGTTGAGATCAAAACAAATACCTCGCCCCACAGCGGCTGAATCACTGGGCAAGACCAGAAAACATGGAAAATATCAGCTATTTGGGTACATTGGCGCCAGCAAAATTTTGATTGATTTGGCCAGAACCTGTGTAGCCGCTCCGGGGTAAGGTACAGCCGGTTGAGAGGATTGACCTGCATCTCTGTATGGTTAATGCACTTGGACATACGATAAGAAGTTACATAATTGTTGCTCAGTGAGCCTTAAATTCACATCCGTTTCCCAGTGGGTTTGTGCAGGAGTTTTAGTTGGGGGGGATCAGAGAGTACATGTAGTGATACCAAAACGTTATTCCACCTCTACTACTTCTACTCTTCGTCAGTCTATCTATAACAGATGATGGAAGCGAAGTGAGAGAGTAGGGGGTCCTAGAGACAGTTCTGACCCAGTGTCTGATTTGCAAGTATCTATATGTTTCTGAGGGTGGCAAGCTAAATCGATCTTGGAGCTGAGAAAAGGAAAGAAAAAGGTCTTGGGCAAACAAATCTGATACTGAAGAAATCCCTCTGGCTTTCCAAACAGCAAGGTTTAGATCTGGGATGAGTTGACCCACTGCCTGGAGAGAGAGATTACGAGATGGGAGTACAAAATTGGCATGCAGCCCAATGATTCTATCCCACACCTGCACGGCATCCGAGATGGACTGTAACCTATACACAACAGATGGGCGGACCGGCCTGGGTGTCCATAGAAGGTCCAACAGCGGGTAGCTAGGGCACCAGGCTCTCTCCAAATCCACCCATGGCTTAGAGGTAGGGGGGAGTACCCAATCCCGCAGGTGACTCAATATGCAAGCCTCTTGGTAGTGAGTTAAGTTAGGAAGCATCAGACCCCCACGTTGTTTAGATAGAGCCATACGTTTATGGGAGAGAAGGGGGCAATTCTGCCGCCAAACATATGACATCATTAGCGTATGAAATCAGGCCATCAATCTTTTAGGTACAATATAGGGAATAGTGCGAAAAATATACATCAGTTTAGGTAGTAACATCATTTTAAAAACAGCTATGCGACCCAACCAGGAGACCTCATAGTTAAGCCAATTCTTAGTTAGAGAAGAGAGCTGCAAAAAGATTGGAGTGGATGATGGATGTTTGGAAATGGCAGCAAAGTATAAATGTTACATGTCTGAATTATTTAGCAGAATGTGAAAATAACAGTGTTGCAACATCTTGTTTCACCAATATAACGTTAAGGCTGTAAACACACATTACAAAGGGAAAAATCACAACCACAAATTATAGGTTGCGGTTTATAAACGATGATCACGTCCCGTCAGCTGTGCAGACGGCCTTTATTCTGTATTGATTGCAGAGGTCAGCTTGGTTCTGTGTGTGGCTGTGTATTCCTCTGTTATATCTAGCGGCTCGCCGCATTCAGTTTCTACCCTCAGTGGGACGCCTTCTGATTTTGGGTCCAGCTTTAGAAGTTAGTGCGTGCTTGGCGCACCAAGATGGTGGCGATTGTACAGTGGCGAATGCTGGCCTATGGCGTCAGGATGTTTCTGAATGTCGGTTAACTGCTGTGATGCGCCTAAATTATTATCCCAAATGCAAATATGAGATGTCGTGTCACATGATGAACAGGAGTTGTAGATTAAGTTTTAGGGGTGCATAGTTTGGGAGGCATCCAAACAGAGCCTTAGAGACAATGACAATGGCCTCCAACTGAACTGTATATTGTCTGCTCGTATTACTTGTGCCCCATAGGGTGCTGACAGACCAACGTATTGCTTGATTTGTCATATTTAGCTGTATGTGGGTGTTGACAATCAGGACACATCATCATCACCATTTATTTATATAGCGCCACTGATTCCGCAGCGCTGTACAGAGAACTCACTCACATCAGTCCCTGCCCCATTGGAGCGAACAGTCAAAATTCCCTAATATACACAGACACACAAAGACAGAGAGAGAGACTAGGGTCAATTTTTGCTAGCAGCCAATTAACCTACCAGTATGTTTTTGGAGTGTGGGAGGAAAATGGAGCACCCAGAGGAAACCCACGCAAACGCGGGGAGAACATACAAACTCCACACAGATAAGGCCATGGTCGGGAATTTAACTCATTACACCAGTGCTGTGAGGCAGAAGTGCTAACCACTGAGCCACCGTGCTGCCCACTGTAGAGCCAGTCCTTTTCGTCAAGTGATTGGTTCTGCCCTCTGTATGGGCAGTTTACACCTATCCGCTCTCCATGCGGCAATCGTTTTCATAACCCTTCACCAACAGCAGCCAAATGATCCACAATCATAGCTACTTAATCAGACGAAGTTTAACACACGTATTTGCACCAAACATTCAAAACATATGTTGGGAGTCCAAATTAAGTGAGCCAAGCTGGGCTGCTGATAGAGATGCTGTGGTTCAATATACAACGCTGTGCAAAAGTTTTAGGCAAGTGTGGAAAAATGCTGCAAAGTAAGAATGCTTTTAAAAATAGAAGTGTTAATAGTTTTTTTTTTTTAAACAGTTAACAAAATGCAAAGTGAATGACAGAAGAGAAATCTAACTCAAAATCAATTTTTGGTGTGACCACCCTTTGCCTTCCAAATGGCATCAATTCTCCTAGGTACACTTGCACAAAGTGTGGGATTTTGTAGGGTTATAGATAGGTGTATGATTGACCAATCATACCAAACAAGTGATAATGATCACCATTTTCATAGAACTTTCATGGGAACTTTTTACCCCAAGGACTATACACAGGACACGCGGTCACCCCCTAAGGTTAGAGGAGAGGAAATTTCACAACCAGCAAAGGAAGGGGTTCTTTACAGTAAGGGCAGTCAAGATATGGAATTCACTGCTAGGGAAGGTTGTGATGGCAGATTCAATAGATATGTTAGAGAAAGAAAGGGTTAGACAAATTTTTTGTGGAAAAGTATATCCAGGGATACGACCGTTGATTAAAATGAAGGATAGTAGTGGATATAGGGTAAAAATAGGACTGCAATATTGGGTCTGGGGAGATTTTCACAATTGAAACAGATTGGTGGTTGTTTACTGTGGATCAATTTCAAATATAAGTGCAGGATCGCAGGAGATCCAAAATAGGTTGAACTTGATGTGTGTCTTTTTTCAACTTCATCAACTATGTTACACCTACCTGAAACAGAAACAGTTGTGTAAGAGGCTTAAAACTGGGTGAGGAACAGCCAAACTCTGCTGTAAAGGCTGAGGTTGTGGAAAACAGTCTATGTTATGGGGGGTATTCAATTGACGGCGGGATCGGCGAAAAATCCCGCGCTCAAAAAATATTACCGTTATTACGGTAATCCTGCGCGGTAAAACCGTTAATACGGTTCTCTGAGCTGGGCTGCGAGCTGAAATCCAGCGAGATATTACCGTATTACCGGTAATATTTTTCGAGCGCGGGATTTTCGGCGATCCCGCCGTCAATTGAATATGCCCCTATATGTTAGATTTTGAACATACAGTGCCTACCCGAATATAGAAAACACTGGTATAAAGTTTGATAGTAGAACAGTTATGATGAGATGATCCTACCAGTGTCTAGAACACTATAAATTCCATCAGAAGACGTTTCGGTAATGGTGCTGTTCCAGATATCCCTTCCATCCACGGTTACCCCTAGTGAATGATGTCACACATCCATGACACCATCGTTTTATCTATTCCTGGTCAGTCCTTCGTCATTGTAACTCCTGTCTAATACGGCCCAATTAAGTTTCCAGTACGACGAGAGTCATTATCGGCCATTAATGACAAGCATCACATCAGCTCCTGCTCTCATCTGTGGTCTACCCGTATTATATCCACCGTGCTGTCGCTGGCTCGCCACAGGGAATATATCTTGTCATACCGAGCTGCTGTAATGTGGAACTCATTACAAATCATACTATATAGATATTTTACAGATCGCTGTTACACCACAGGGAACCTTTTACAACATCACCGCTCTCAGCTGGAATATATTAAACTTCTGATGTTAGATTAATAAGATACAGACACATATGGAAAGGAAATGGAACTGGATCTGAATGCTTACTTTATCTTCCATTAAGAACTACAGATTATCAGGCTTTAAAAGATCAAAATCTAAACATGAATTGGTACAATATGCAGAATATATATATCTAATATATAAATGTCTAGTGGCGTGTGTTAGTCTGTCTGTGTGTGTGTGTGTGTAAAAAATAAAACCAAGCTGCAGCGCCACCTGCTGGGCGGAGTTATACACTGACCTACTAAATTCTTAGTGTGTGTGGGAAAAAAATTCAGAAAGGGCTGAAATTTGGTATACTAAGATGTTTTTAATTTGTTAATTTAATTTGTTAATTGTTAAAAGTGTTTATAAAGATTTGAAAAAAATATATACCGTATATACTCGAGTATAAGTCGACCCGAATATAAGCCGAGGCACCTAATTTTACTACATAAAACTGGGAAAACTTATTGACTCGAGTATAAGCCTAGGGTGGAAAAGAGCGCTAATTTAAAACCTAAATAAAAATGATAGGTTCAATCTATGAAATCATTTTTAGCTAGATGACAAGGAACATTCATAAATGATTATAAAATCAGAGAGAGAGAGAGAGAGAGAGAGAGAGAGTCAGAAAATATATAAGGATATTATGCCTCCTCTCAACAAGCATGCAAGTTCTTCTAAGCAACTGACTGAGGACTTCAAAACAACGATAACTCAGAGTTACAAGGCAGAGAAAAGCTATACAAATATAGCAAAATGCTTCCAGTTAGGAATTTACCCTGTCAGAACCATCATTAAGAAGTAGAAGAGGTACTGGTGCTGTTTAAATCAAGGCAAAACCTGGAGACCCAGAAGATGTGATCGAACGGCTTGTAAATCCACCCGGCAGTGGAACGCATATGCGTTCCAACAACAGGAAGTCCGGCATTTGGAACGCAAGTTTGCGTTCCAAATGCCGAACTTCCTGTTGCTGGAACGCATATGCAGAAGTTGAAGCCGAGGGACCGGACACCAGGTAAGTTCACCCGTGTATAAGCCGAGTGCCCTTTTTCAGCATACAAAAGTATGCTGAAAAACTCGGCTTATACACGAGTATATACGGTATATATTTCTTGAAGGAGAAGTGACAGTTGGGAGTGGTTGGTGGTTGCCGGGGGTGACGGTGGGGAGTGGTTGGTGGTTGCCGGGGGTGACGGTGGGGAGTGGTTGGTGGTTGCCGGGGGTGACAGTGGGGAGTGGTTGGTGGTTGCCGGGGGTGACAGTGGGGAGTGGTTGGTGGTTGAGGCCTGGGCTATGGCCCAAATGCATGACAAGAACCTTTTTAACACCTTAAGTATCTTGATTTGACTAGAATGCATGAGTATCATGCACGGGTTAACTTGTGTGTGTGTGTGTGTATATATATATATATATATATACACACAGTTTATGTATATATGTGAGGTGAATAAGATGTTCTGCAGATCACTAGAGAAGGTAACTAGAAGCAGTTATAATAGCACTTTGTAGGAAACAATTTGAATGAATGAGCTCTCTCTTTCTTACGTTATCTCCCTTTCTTTCTTTCTTTCTTTCTTTCTTTCTTGGAACAGAATGTGTAAATAACGAGCATAATTAAAATTGCATACTGTTGTACAATGCTCTAAACCATCAATGCTAATGATTATCGTGCACAAAACATAAATTTGCCTGGTTATGCATTAGAACAACAAACAATGAAACTATGGAAAGAAATAGGAAAGTTATAATGACTGAGTCACTGTCAGCTATTGAAGAATATTAAAAGCAGTCCTAAAAACTGGCAGCCCAACACTTTCTCTTCGGTAGCCAGGATCAAAATGATTGTTAAACTCAAAAGTCTACATTTATTGCAAATTTGCCCAATAGATATCTCACCAAGATTATTTAAAGTTCTACAGTCACTTTTGTTGTGTGGGGTGGGAATGATCTAGACATGCTCAAGAGTTTCTTTAAAGGCAAAAAAACAAAAGGGTGGTCAACATGTTCCACTCAAGTTACTACAAGGGGGTAAATGTATCAATCTGCTGGTTCTTCAACACCCGCGTGTTCAGCCTCTTTCGCGATTAAATTTCAAGTGGCGCTGCCTTGTAAAGGGTTAACTTCCCTTTACAAGGCAGCGCCGCTTGAAATTTAATCGCGAAAGAGGCTGAACACGCGGGTGTTGAAGAACCCGCAGATTGATACATTTACCCCCAGGTGGTGATGCTCTCTCGAATCTCAGATGGGGACCGACCAAAAGAGGTCAAACAGTGGGTTTCCCTAGAAGAGTTTTCGTTACCCTTCCCAGCTTATGTATGTAGCATCCCTTTCCCTAGCACACCGCAAGGGGTGGTGAAATGTTCTCTCTGTCTTCAGTGTCTCCACCTTCTGCACAGTATGGTAGGAGGCAGACTGTGAATCCACCAGGGATTGACTCGGGAGGTCCCTTGTACCTGACCACACTAACCCTCTAAATAATAATGTACCACACACACTCTGGTTGCAAACATCAACTGAGTGTTTATTTTGGGGAAAATAAATGGGAAAGGCGGATTAAATATGGGGAATTTATGAACGGGATAAATGGGACAGGTGGTAAGATATTTACCAAAGGCAACAGTACAGCAATAACTAAACAACAACATGGCCACCACACATACAGTATATTTACTTGCGCCCCAAACTCTCCCACAATGCACCCACACACAGTGTGAAAATATAAGTCAACAAGAATTAAAATCCTGCCAATATTAAATAGTTTGTGAGGTTAACCAATTAACGTTGGTAACTTTCATTATATCTCTGACAGGTAACACAGTCTCTGATATATGTGCAGCATTAATAGTGGCAGAGTGTTTGGTGTGGTTCTTTTTACTTATCTCTCCTTGGAAAATGAGGGTCTTAGCCACTGTTGGGTCGTGGGCTAACTGCAAGCCTAATCTTGCTAGCTGTCCCTCTCTGCTCACACGCAATTCGCTAGTCTCCATCTCCACACATAGGCTGCTTTGCTGTGTAATCTCGCTAAGGCTGCTTAGGCGACTTGATAGTGGATTTTCTGCAGTGATCCAGCTACAAGACCTGTCTGTGCAAATCTACACCCAGCTTCTCTTGGCATAGCTTGGGTATCCCTCTCTTCCTCTATACACTAATTTGTTTCAGCAGACTCTGCTTTCCACACACACCTCACTCCTTCTACTGTGGCTGTGACACCTCACTGACTCCCAGCCCCTCTTCCTATGTGCTTTTTCCTTCCTGCCTCTCTCTCTCCTCCTCACAGACTCTCTGGTATGGCTGACTTATGGTTCACCCTGCGTTTCCATAGAAACCTCAGCACGTGGCTGCTCAGTATAAGCCAGCCTGGTTACATGTTTAATTCCCTGGTTAACAAAATTACCATAATTTACTTCACAGTACAATGATGGAAGAGTGTTAGGGGTAGATTTATCAACTCTTCTAAAAAAGAAAAGTGTAGGTGTTAGCCATAGCATCCAATCAGACTCTAGGTAGCATTTATCTCATACATACTAGAGAATGATAGCTACAGTCAGATTCATTTCTGATAATTGGCTAAGGCCCAAATAGTAATTGAAACATCAACACAGTTAATCTAAATATAAAATACAATGATTTATTACATAATACAAAATCCTGCACACATGCAAACCATCAATGCTATGCTATAAACAACATGTTAAATTCATGGAAATAAATGACTGAATGAAACTTTGCTAGCAAATATAAAATGTACAGTATATCATAAATGACTTAAGTCAGTTCCATAAACATCTTGTTAAACCTTGTAAAATAAAATCATGTAGAGATAACATGCCTACTCAAGTGGTCAAATTCATATCCAACGTGTAAGGCATGGTGTGTCGCTTGATGTAAAGACTGAATGCCCTTATGCACATGCTGGTACACCGGCCAGCTGATGAGTATCGGTATAGGGAAGAATGTAAAAATCTCATTAAGGGCCAGTCAAAAAAGGAGGGGGTACGTTCACAACACTGACCACTGGGTCCTGACCACTCTCACTAACCAGTACTTGAGGTGATTAAAGGAGTAGGCTGTGACAAAGGGGGGATCTGCTCCAACCACTTTAAGCGGCGACTCACCCTACAGGACACCGGCAGACGATGACCGTACACAATGGAAAAACTTCCAAGAACGTGAACAGAGGCTCAGATTAATATACCCCAATAACGATGATAAAATCAGGATGGTGATCAGATATAAAAGTAGACAGAAGAGTTGATCACACAACTACAAGTCGGTTGATATAGTATAGTCAGCAGTGGGTATGATTGCTGTAAATGACGATATAATCAAAAACACCCGACGCATTTCTTTACCCTTTTGGTAATTTCAGCAGAGGAACAATGTGTCAATAGCTGCAATCCCCACACAGCAGACAATCTGGGAATCATTTTATACATCTGTTGGGAGTGTCCCAAAGTCACCACTGAGATTATGGGTGGGCAGTCCCCGATGGAACCAATTTCTAGCTCCTCAATATGATAAATGTCTCAATTTGAAGATATAAAAAATCCCTTTTTAAACACCTGAATAATGATGCAAATGAATATGGGCGAGCATACAATGTCTCCTGGTAATTGAGGACTTAATATCTAGATTGGATTATTAGATTGCAAACATTCCAACAATCTCATATTAATCTGTAGGCTACATATTGTATGGTGGCCCATTCTTCAGGTGGAGGTGGTGAAGAATGTGTTAACTTTACAAGGAAAATTGAATTCTTGTACGGTTTTACAAATGGCGTCTCTTCATCAGTGAAAGGGCCCCAGGGCCTTGAATAAGGCTCGTTCAAAAGGAAACTGGCTAGGACATAATATAAATCCTGGAGTTTTGATGAGTTCTCATCCAATATTTATTACTCAAAGCCTCAAGGGCATTTGGATAGGACTGTGTTTACCATGAGGCAAGGTGATAGTAACCGCAGTCCAGCATTGCAATCAGCTTCAGGATAGCCGATAGGGACATTAGGAACAGAAGGTTACATTTTCCTGCGGTTTAATGGACCTGAATGGAGTCCTGCTGAATGCATGTGCAATCAATCAGACGCTCTCTGTCAATGGGAAAATTGCACTAGAAAATGTCACTGATTTTTTTTTTCTTTGCAATGGTTGTTATATATGTCCCTCTCTATCTCTGGGGGAATGTATGTGAATCTTTATGACAACGATCTGTTCTATGGGAAATTACGTTCCAATCAGAGAGACCAATTTGTGAGTCTGGAACTTATCCAGTAAAGAGGCAGTTTGCACAGCTGTAGTAGAGATGAGCGCGATTCTCAAAACTTCAGCAAAATATTCACTTTGCTCCACATTTGGCAGCCACCTTGTCCACCGTTTGCCAGCGGAATTTGGCCTTATGTGTCAGATACTCATTTCAACAACCATAATACTGAAATATAAAGACAATTGATACAATTTGTTAATAACGTGTCTAATTCTTTTCCAGGCCGGCTGCCCTGAATGAAATCCTCGTCAAGTGGTTGGGAGAAATTCACACATCGTCCGTCCCCTCCAAGCTCTGATGTCTGTTGTCTCTCTGCTCGTCAAACACACAGACCGCGCCCGAATGAGACCGAATTCCTGGCTGATACAAGCAGAGGGCGCTAATTGCCTATTGGTCACGCGACTAATGCAGAAAGTCATTCCTAATAACGAAGCCTTAACAGAAGAAATTGTCATTTATAACGAAGGATTTTTACAGATTCCATTTAATTAACCTGAATATTTTCATAGAAGCTGCAAATGATGAATAATAATGTGTTGTATGCAATTAAAGATACATTTCAGAGAAAAGCATTACTGGGCTGCAATAAGTGCATTGTTAAACAATATGAACTCGTTCATGTTTAGCAGCATCGCCTCTGTTGGAGACAAACCGTTTATAAACTCACAGGGACCTTTTATGTTTGTAAATATTGTGGTAGCAGGCATCAAGCAACGTTCATAACAGTATGTTGTATATAATACCAGCGTGCATGGTGACTACTGTAGTATGGGCGATATAAACACACAGCTGGTAAAACAAAAAGTTAAAACAATGTACTGTAATTAGTAAATGTTGCAGGAAGCCGTGTAAATCTAATAAATCAAAGTTTGCAGATGGTAGAAAAACCCCTGTAATGACCGATACATGACATTTCTGTCATTGCAGAGAAGTATTTACTGCATGTACAGCAATGCTTATCCTGTTTAATGCGAGTCTGCCATTATACAAATTCCACAATACATAGGTTATTATATAAGTACATTATACCATGCCCATATAAACCACATACAATATGTCTCATTCACTAGTTTATAGTTTAATTCCTCACAGCGCTGCGGTCACAGGTTCCATCTTGTTATAAACTACTAGAATGCTGCTGAGTCTGTTCTCTCATTTCTCCTGGAATATTTCAGCAAATATTATATGTCCGCTTCGGACAGCACAGAGGCTAATGCAGATATGCAGACTGATCATAGCAAAATAAAACGACTACAGGTATTATGGTAAACGGGAAAAGATTCAGCAACCAGAAGCGACTAGTCAGCCATTTTCCCGGCCAGTGTAGCAGCTGATACAAACCCGGTCACCGTGTCCCTCATATGTCATTAGGAAGCTCAGCAATGAGATTTTATGTGAATATTGACATCTCTCTAACACACATTCTTCCTTGATCTAAACCATGTTTCACTGAAGTGTCTTACTGAACCTTTCATGGTGAGATCTGTCACGCAGTACGAGCCGAAACAAAAAAATAATGTGATCGATAGGAGGAAAATAATTTCTCACAGACCCCTCGTTAGCCGGTAATGAGACTGGCGTATGAGTCACAGAGCTCTACCGGCGGCTGTTTCCTGAGACGTATCCTCTGAAGTGGAAGAGTTGGTAAGAGAAATCCTGCAGTTTCCTTGTACGTTGCTCGGCCCCGTAGCTGCTTCTCCCTCCTAGTTCCCACACATTAAATGGCAGCTGGGTGCAGAGTGATCTGCAAAACATAACATGCGAAACTGCGGCTCTATCAGTGTTTAACACTCTGCTGAGCTACACGCTGTGTTCATTCAGTACTGTCTAATGCGCCCATTACCATGTGCCGCAAACCCGAGGGGGCTTTTATATTATTAATAACTGATTTATCTCTCTGCTGCGTGTTATCGTTAGGCCTATACCAAATTCACATTAACAGTGCAATGATTATATTATGTATTCACCTCATGGGTACAATTTTTGAATCAAATAAAATCAGCACGGTTGTGCGGCTTGGCATTCTATCACCCTACCACTTCTTTTCCTATGCCAAATAGTGTAAACTC
This sequence comes from Mixophyes fleayi, assembly GCF_038048845.1. Taxonomy (NCBI): domain Eukaryota; kingdom Metazoa; phylum Chordata; class Amphibia; order Anura; family Limnodynastidae; genus Mixophyes; species Mixophyes fleayi. The sequence goes on along the minus strand of NC_134404.1, from coordinate 17,720,550 downwards.
TTATAGCAAATCCAGTCCTTAAGGCAGCGGTTCCCAAAGTGTGAGCCGCGGCTCCCAGGGGTGCCGCGATCAGCCAGAGAAAAAAAAACAACAAAAAACCTTACCAATCCGTGCGGCGTCCGGGACCCAGAATCCTCCTCTCTCCCACAGCTGCGGAAGAGAGGAGGATGCTGGGTCTCGGGCGCTGCACGGATTGGTAAGGGTTTTTTTTGTTTTGTTTTCTCTGGCCGCGGCAGAGGGGCCAGCGCAAGGGGGGCCAGCGTGAGAGGGGGCAGTGTGAGAGGGGGCAGAGTGACTGGATAGTGCAGAGGGGGCAGCGCTTGTGGAGATGAAGGAGGTCACAGTGAGTTAGCTGTCAATTATTCTTTCACAGAAATATATTTGAAAAAATATATAAAAATATTATTTTTCCTTGGATTTATGTGTATTATTTTTGCATACAACTAAATAAGTATTTCTGTCCTGACTAATTACGTTTTTTTGACCCAACTACTCAGACTGCTCGGTAATTATTTTGGAGGGGTGCCTTGAAAAAATTATGGAGACTCTAAGGGTGCTGCGAACTGCAAAAGTTTGGGAACCACTGCCTTAAGGGCTACCAACAGGTCATGTTTTAAGGATTTCTTTAATCATAAACAGGCGAGTTAATCTATTTTTATGGCTCATTAAATAATTATCCCACCTGTTTCTACAGACAGAAATCCTGAAACCATGACCTGTTGGTAGCTCTTGTGAATAGGGTTTGAGCCCCTCTGCCTTATAGGATGCGGTTACTATTCTGTTTCCGCTGTTTATTGAATTCAAAATTCCAATGAGCTCGGATGGAAAGGTTTTTCGAAAATCCAAGACATATGGGGACTTGTCGTTTGGCCAGATTGCAGAATGGTCAAATGTGTGAGCAATTTCAATTAGACGTGAGTGTGTTATGATTTAATGTGTTTCCTTTATATATCTGTTATATAACCTGCACTGTAGCACTATAAAGAGAAGCAATTAGTGTGTAACCAGTAATAAAACCACATCTCGGGTGGTTCATAGAACTCGTATTTGGTCATATAAATATATTGCATTTATAAATTTGGTCTCCTGGATTGTGGCTCTTTGTGATAAATTGCACAAGATGCCGTCAATATAGACACGTTGTCCCTTCAATAAGAGTTTATTTCACCTCTGTGCTGTGCAGAGGAACCTGTCATTCCTTAATACAAATAAATCACTCTAACAACCAAGTGGGCAATCAATACAGCTCTAACATAGAATGTAGACACTTTCTTGTTCATATATCAGCGTGAAACTATCCGCTAACCATGGAATTGTCAGACAGTGACCATAATATATTGGGGCCATGTTTAACTCAAAAATACACATTAATGTACAATATGATGATTGGATTTGTTTTGTTTTTTTTGCTACATGTAATTCTCTTCCCCGTTCTGTATGTGTGGAGAAATGAACACTACTAACTCGCTATGTAATTATGAGTGTGGTACCTAGCGGAGGTTCTGCTGACTCTAGGGGCTCCGGGGGCAGCCTCTGTCCCGCGAGGACACAGCAGTTCCACGAGAGGCGAAGCCCCAGCGAAGAAGAGACCCTGGGGAACTGGATGATTTTAAAGGGGGTTGAAGTCTTTAAGGGATACAGAACAATGCATCGGAGGAACGGCAGATTAGCAAGGAACACATAGATTATCACTATTAATTCCTGTAATAATATGCCTAACAGAGTAGTCTCTATATTTTCTATAAGACATATCTTACTCCCTATTTGACTACATAAATCACCCACTTTAAAAAAGTAAATATTCTCTAGGAAACAGACACTTTAACACATTTACGGACCTTAGGCCCTTTGCAGACTATAATGTATTATTACTTTCATTAAATGTCTATTACTACAACTTCTATAGTTTATAACTATGGCTCGTTGTAAACCAGGTTAATTTCCTTTCCCAGACACTGAAACATGAAACTCTGTGATATGCGTAGTCTTTTCAGGTGAACGTTCACCTGGCCAGGACTTCGTTGTTATGTTAGGGGTGAGCTTAACGTTATATTTTTGTGTGCGGTACCACTTATGAGTTTAGCTCAGTCTGATATCGGTGCCATGTGTGGGTTGGCTTAAATTCTCCTATTCCCAGTGGGGCGATCGGCGTAGAGTTTTGGTGTGGCTGGGTATGCTTCCCGTTCAAGGATGGCGTCCCCTTTACATGTGTTATTCACTATTGCTCTTGCTGAGGTTCTGCTCACTATCCTAACTCCTTATTATTATAATACTCTGACCGATTGAAATCCCTACTCTAATCTCTCATCTGTCACTATTCCCTTTTCCCCGTTCTGTTCTCTGGCTAACTATGACCCATTCCCTAAATCCTTAGCTCCTCATACTCACTGTCTGTCAGGCTGATAGTTACTTTTACGGACTGCTAATACTCCTACTGCTTGACTCTGATCTCTGACAGATCATCAATGTCTGACTGACAGGGAGTCCATTAACTGACTGGCTTTTTGGTGGAATTTCAATAACTGTCTTACTGTTCCTACCTTCTCTGACAGTCTTTGAATTATTTTGTGTTACTTAATTCTCTCTTATTAAATTCCATGTTTTTCCTTTCATTAACCCTTCACCTCTATTTTCTATTTCTCCTACCTATTTCCTCTCCATATGTTTCCACCCATATTCTCTGTTTTCTTTCCTTTCTCTCAGTATCGGTGTCTCCTGACTCCTCTATAAGTCTCTCAGGTCACAGCTGCAGAGTACAGATCTCCCGGAAAGCACCATCATCCAGCACCATCTCTCTCTCCACTCACAGAAGAAATATCTGACAGTTAAACAGCAGTTCTGGCCTCACCCCTGCATCTCACTGTCATAGATGTAAAGAAACATCTCCTAATTTGCAGGACATTACATTTGTATGTATTCTTATATGATCGAGTGCTCTAGGTGCAGATTGACGTAAGGGGTCCGTGAAGTCAGGGGCAAATGCAGGATTTGTAGAGGGGGGTTTCCACACCACCCCGCCAGTGGGCGTGACCAGCATGCATGGGGGCCGTGGCTATAATTTTAGAGAGTGCTTGGCTGCTCTCCAACTCTCCCTATCCCCATAATATACATGTGTGCACTACTGTTAGGTGCACGCAGCTCTCTCTTTTCCAGCAGAACCGTGTGAAGCGGGGGCAAGGTTCAGTCACCTCAATTATGCAGTGCCCCAGGCTTGGAGGGGGGTTTCCAGGCACTAGAAAACCCCCTTGGTTTGCCTATGGAAGTGGCTATGTACCTTGACATGTGCTACTTACGCTCATAAAGAAGTGGGTCTGCAGACTATCATGGAGCCTCTCCTCCCTTGGCTTTCTAAGACCTTATAGCTCTCACTCATGTCATGGATCAATACATTTCGATTCTTCCTTCTTTGTTAGCTAGTGACCCCTCTCTCCTCCTCTCCTTTTTTTCCATCCCTCTTGACTTTATATACTGTTTGGAATATGCTACCTATTTCCTTGGAAGTTATAAATTGTTCTGTTTTTCATACAAATGTCAACTTCCCACTTTCTGTTATTTACCTGCAGAATTCAATAAAATGTTGGGCCAGCAGGTTTTGCAGTTTTTCGAGCGTCCCTTTTTATTAAACTTATCCCCTTGGGCAAAATTGTATATTTGTTTATGAGGCTGGTGTTCTGTGAAGAAACTGTGCTGGTGCTGTTTCCATGGGGCGAGGATACGTTTTAGGGTGTCAGGGTGTCTGTGGTGGGGTGGCGTTTTCGGAGGTCTGTTGGGGAAGAGAAGACAGAAATAGTTTGAACACTAAGATATTTATAAACCAATCCCAACTTTTTCTTATATTATTCACTCTCACCTGTCATATTGTATTTTTCTTATTGTACTGTATCTCTTAGATTGTAAGCTCACTTGGCAAGGTCATCTTCAGCTTCATTGTATGTGATTAGTTTGTATCATGATCCCCACAATGTAATTTGCTGCATAATATGTGGGGACTTTATAAGTAAAGGATAAGGATAGTATTTTGTACATGTAGTAGGATTAGTTTATACGTTAGTGTAAAAGATGACATTACAGCCAGGCTGTCACTGTTTGATGCCGCAAATGTATCTTTGTGTTTGTAAAGGAGCATGAAACTGCGTCTATTCCTCTCCGGATCTGGCCCACAAAGCTCAGTTGTTTTATGAGTGGCGATAAATCCACATCAAGAAAACAATTCCTGCTCTTACTCATCTCTCTTCAAACAATCTCTTGTTGTAGATTCCAGCCAAATAATGATTGACAAGATAGCCAGGCATTGCTCCAACAACAGCTTTCAATTATTCAACGCAGAGAAAATGTATTCTAACTGCAAAGTCAGGCGCCGCACAGATTCAAACCAGCTGCAGAGCATCTGCCAGAACTCCGAGGCTGATCCGCCAAGTGGACCATAAGCAACACAAGAAACACGGCTAGCGCTGGGATAGCCAAGGTCCCCCGTGTGCCGTTACCTGAATCCACTCCGAGGTCTCCAGTCTGCAATCCCTGTTATACCAGTAATGACAGCAAAACTCAGCAGGTCAGCTTCCGTATCCTGTGTGGAACACAAAAGATCATTTATATTCTGACACATAATAATACCATTAAGTTACAAAATGAGTGATAAATACATGACAGTCAGCACTTTGAGATCAGATCTTAATAAAGACATTTCCGAGGCACATATATAGCGCTGGTTATCCCAAGTGGAGAGCTCCGGCTATCCCAGGCAGTATTGTCTAGACCTAATCGCTGCTGTATTACTGGTATGTGAATTAGATTTAGACGGTTTAAGAGATGCTTAAGAGCTGGTTCAGAGTACAGCCTGACGGAGCAGCCGGCGTGGTGATCAGATCTATTGTTTTTAAAATAAATGAAAACACGTGGGTGCCGCCACTGAACGTATGTATGGCTTTACATCCTACGCCAGCACCACATTTCCAACGCAAGTCCAGGAGAGGGGGTCAAGGGTTAGGTTCTACAATGCAAACGGCGGTCCTGTCCCTCTAACCGGCGGTCCAGTTCTTCTAACCGGTGGTCCTGTTCCTCTAACCGGCGGTCCTTTCCTTCTAACCGGCGGTCCTGTCCCTCTAACCGACGGTCCTGTCCCTCTAAACGGCGGTCCTGTCCCTCTAACCGACGGTACTGTCCCTCTAATCGACGGTCCTGTCCTTCTAAACGGCGGTCCTTTCCATCTAACCGGCAGTCCTGTCCATCTAACCGATGGTCCTGTCCATCTAACCGGCGGTCCTTTCCTTCTAACCGGCGGTCCTGTCCCTCTAACCGGCGGTCCTGTCCCTCTAACCGGCGGTCCTGTCCCTCTAACCGGGGGTCCTGTTCCGCTAACCATTGTTCCATCTCTAGCTTTACGTGCCCAATTAAATAAAAATATTAATTTAACTCTTAATTCTGATAACTTGTTTCTCAAATGCAATGTGTATTAGAGAAAAACCTACATTTGAGTGTTTTGCATTGTGATGCTAAAATTTACATCTGAATATTTAAAATCATGTGAACATTCTTGAAAGCATCTGAGGAGCTACAGTACATGATTATGAGAAAGCTGTAGATTTAAAGAACAAAAAGTTAGAGGCTAGGACTTGCATCTGGTTGTTAATAAAGAACGTGACTGTTAGTAACTAGCTTAGCTCATCATGTGCGCATCTAAGCATAATGTAGTATAGTATTTTGTGGTTATTATTATTATTTACTCCACAGAATGGAAATTTCTTGGCTATAGTAGAATATCTAAGCAAATATGACGTCACTATACGTGATCACGTACACTACATTCTGTCTAATGAGACTAATATAACTTATTGTAGTTAAATAATTAAAAATTAGATTCACTATCTTGATCTGCTGTTAATGATAATATTCTAAACCCTGCCAGAGAAGACAGATAATTTAGTGTAATTGTAGACAACACGCCGGATGCGAGTCACATCGAGCAACTGTATCGCATTGAGGTTTGTATATCCAATACAGGATTTGCAGAGGGGGGTTTCCACAGCACGCCGCCAGTGGGCGTGACCAGCATGCATGGGGGCGTAGCTATAGTTTTAGAGAGTGTTTGGTTGCTCTCCAACTCTCCCTACCCATAGTATACATGGGCAATGCTGCGTGCACTTCTGTTAGGTGCAAGCAGCTCTCTCTTTTTGAGCAGAGTCGTGTGAAGCAGGGGCAGGGTCCAGGCTTGGAGGGGGGTTGTCAGGCACTAGGAAAACCCCCCTCGATTTGCCTATGCAAAACAATATTGATATTATAAACCTCAAAGAACATTTTGTTAACTTGCAAGAGGAATCAACAGGTACAGTCTTCATTAACTTCATCCATAAAGTTATTAGGTTTCAATTTGGTTCTAATTCATTGTAGAGACCAGCACTATGACAATGTTACCTTTTATTTAAAGACGATTAATTATGCAATAATGGCAATTCACAAAGGATTAATACCGGGTTTGTTTGTTTTTTAAAGCTTTAGTAGATTTCAAATATGTTTTGAAATAAGATTGCTGCAGCCAAAGTTTAATTCCTGCTAGAAAACGGACAGCCACTCTGACACGTATTGACTTTCAGTTAGAACAAGGCAGATTAAATCATCCATTAATCACAGAGCTGGATGACGCTGTACAGCAGTTACAACTCTGATAACGACTGTGATATGAGGAATCCGTCACATGTTAATTGGCAGCTGAATTTCTCGCCTGTATTAGTTGACCTGAAAGATTGTCTTCCTGCATTGGATCTCGGCAGCAGATAGCTAGTAAAATATTGATCAGCTTTGTGTACCGGGAAAGCAGACTGCTTGTATCTGGTTAGAGATCACAGCAGAGACCGAGGATTTGGGAGATCTGCCCAGACTTCATGTACAATTTATACTGTACAAAGTATCGCTGTTATAAGGAGTGTACAATACCGTTATAAAGGAAGCTCTTTGCAATTTAGACTGTAAGCTCCAATGGGACAGGGACTGATGCGAATGAGTTCTCTGTACAGCGCTGCGGAATCAGTGGCGCTATATATATAAATGGTGATGATGATGATGATATTAGGGGGGCGTCAGAATCCGCAGTTTCGTTGTAAGCTCCAACTGTAAGTCTTACAGGTGTCTGAAAAACCCTTTAAGCCAAAAATACTAAAACGGGTTATTAAAAGGCAATGTCCACTTTTAGAACTCATTTTAAAATACAAAATAAGGGAATCATATTTGTCACAAGACCAATAATACATTTGTATTGGAGTTAATGACAGGACTGTAGTACTTCTGTAGTGGCATTATGTGCAGTTTGGCAGAGGGGAGAGGGTTCTAATTGAGTTTTTTTGACAAAGGATAATGCATAAGTGGACAATCCATTGAAAGAACCCCTGTCAACAGGACAACTCCCAGCATTCTCAGCGGCCCTCTGAACAGATCTTTAATCCTGGCACTGAAGGCGACTCTTCATAGAACTGCGATTGTGCTAGCGGCTCTATGAAACGCCAGCTAGCGACTTCACAGACAGACGTTCTCAGTCAGGAGATTCCTATTATTATTTATTTACATAGTATGAACGTATCGCGCAGAATGATGGAGAGTGTTTATCAGTCACATCATTCCATGCCCCTTGGAGCTTACAGTCTAAATTCTTTACCACCTACACATACACTAGGGTCCAGGTGACATTTAAGTTATCAGTATGTTTTTGGAGTGTGTTAGGAAACTGGAGCACCCAGAGAAAACCCCACGCAAACACGGGGAGAACATGCAAACTCCTCACAGATGGTGCTGTGGTTGGAATTTAACCCACGGTCCTAGTGCTTTAGATCTACAATTTTCTTAATCATTAAAAGTTGTCACTTGTTCTATTAGAACCCTTCTGTCTTTCTTAATATTATAATTTATTTATAAGGCACCACAAAGGGTCCGCAGCAAGGTACATAGAGAGCACAGGAAGATAGTACAAAGCAAACCAGGACACCACAAAGTAGGGAAAACGTTATAATATACAGGAAACCAGTAGCCAAAACCAGTAGGTGTCAGTACCAGCAGTCTTAGACATCACTGTTCTGTCTCCAACTCTCTGCAGCCACTGATTGCTGCCTTCCCAATTAGAGCTCAGACTAGAGATGACATCACACCTCTCTCAGGTGTTACCAATAACCTCCAGTACGGATGACACATGTGGGGAATCACCAATCAACCAGCCACTATGACAAGAGTTAAGTGTAGTTAAATGATGCGTGTGTGTCTGTCACAGCACTTGCCCATTCAGGGTTCCAACGGGAGCAGAGAATAGGATCCACTGGGACTGTCCAGGCTTTCTCTATATAAAGTTTCAGCAGTGGCAGTTGATCCTTTTTAACCTGCATTTGGATACCTGTGCATTGATTCAGTCTTAGTATCTGCATTTAAAGAAAATTAGATTTGCTTTGTGCTGCTCTACTGTCTGTATGTAGCTTATCCTGCTTTCAACTTATCCTTTATTTTCCTCCCCTCTTCCACATCTTTCTATCTTTCTCAAACCCACCATCTGTATCCCCCCCTTTTCTTGTTTCCCATTTTCCTTTTCAGTGCCTTTTCATTCCCCCCTCAGTAACCCTTTGTGCCACGATGTTCCACCTAAAACGAGCCAGGGCTTTACCAGTCTGTTTTATCGATGCCCCCACTTCTACAGCCCACTCCCTGACGTCTTTCATACCTCCTCTCACGTCCACGCCTTCTCCCCCAGCACTGGTAGAACTGTTACAGCTGCCGGAACAGCGGATGCGGATTTCTCCCACCTGTCTCCATCCTCTGCTAGGCTGATGCGGGGACGCACTGCACGTCCTGAACGTCAGTCTTGTGTCCCGGGCTCATTGGTCTCAGCCAGACCACCAGCCTCGGGACAACCATGCAGGTCCTGAGCTCCAGAACGGGCGGCCACACCGCATAGCTCCAGAGCTCAGCCTCCCAATTGCTGCCTACACGGTGCAATGGAGAGGGGTTCCCCTTCCCCTACTCCCGTGCCTGTAACGCCCCCTGCGGGGAAAGACAGGGACAGACGCAACACAAAAGAACTTACCTTGTAAACGATGGTCACCTCCAGTCCGCTTCCAATTTCCCAGCTGCGATCCAATCCCAGCAGATCCGCAGCCGCAGTCACCTCCAATCACGTCCCTCTAAGATAGAGACAGAGATTACGGCCGTGCCTACCAGGTAAGGGCTGTCCGAGACTACGGCAACGAACAAGGACACGGTCAGTCCAAGCTCCTTGCCGCCTCCTCACTTTGTTCTTGCCAAGACGCGGGGGACTACAGGCACTGAAGGCCAAGACTAGTCCGAGGACTAATCCCGCCTCAAGTACCTCACACACCTGCCGGTGAGGGCCTAACCGAAAGGGGGAATCGAGCGTAATACTCGCCAGGACACTCCCACTTCCGATCCGGTTCTCCTGCACCTTCCCGACCCCTGCGGATGACAAGAACACACAGCCTCCCTCTACGCTCTCCGTGAGACTAAGATTGCACCCACAAAACTGAACTGACTACAACGGCGACCCGACCCTAACAACGTTCTAATGGTCGGCAACGCAACTAAGTCAAACACTATGACTAACTAAGTGTGGTGCACTAACGGAACTACTCACTTACACGCTACGGGGAACACCAGCCGGTGTTCACAGCCTAAACCGGAGGGCGGTTCCTAACCCCCTCACCCAGGTCGTACCAAGAAGCTGCCTTCTTGCTATGGAGTCACACACAGGCCCCAAGTACGGGTTCTTTAAGCCCGGCTGAGGCTCAGTAGAACAGCACACTAACCCGCGGGCCGACTGCCGCCCGGAACAGCCGATCGAACTGAACCGCCCGACTGCCTGTACTCGGGTATCTCACACGTGTCCCTACGTCCGGAACCACAGGTCCACCTGCACGGAACCGGCCTTGAGGACCCTTGATCAGAACCACGGCCGCCCCTGGAACTGCCTCAAGGTGTGCTGCACTGCCACCAACTCACTCAGCCACCCCCCCTGGGTACCAGTGTGACCCCGGGGACCTAAGGGACAGGAAAACTACGTGTGTTCTCCCCTGACTATGTGTATGCTGGTACTTACACTTGTCCCCCCACAGCACGGGTTAGCACAGGAAAACCACAGGAACAAGAGCCTACCTTTAATGGGGGCCTGACGTCTTGCCCCTGGACACAGTTATATAGCACACCAAAATACTGTAATGTAAACTACACTCGCCACACAGACAGGATAAATACAGTGTACAGTACTTTGCACGCTACTTACCAGGGCACACCGCTGCTAGCCAACCAGCAGGTTGCTACAGCACCACAGGAGCCTCCGCTCTACCGTACCTCCTGACCACGTGTGCTCACCTCACACAGGACCGCGCCTACACTCACAAGGCTCTCACGCCTCTACCACACACCACCAGGGCCTTATGCCCTACACACCATGGGTCTCTGCCCAGCTACACACAGAGCCTTGTGCTCTGATTAATGGGCCTCAGCCCCCTCTCTAACTCAGGGCTCTGAGCCCACTCACTAGGGCCTTGTGCCCTACTACCTAGGGGTCCTAGCCCCTGCCTGAGGCCTGTGGCCTCCCTAACTGACTGAGGGCCTTGTGCCCTTAATAGCAGACGGGCTACTAGCCCCTAACCAGGCCCTCTGGCCTTCCTATGGCCTCTAGGCCACTAACTACCTAAGGGCCTTGTGCCCTTGTACCTGGGCTCTCACGCCCCTATCTAGCTAATAGGGGCTTGTCCCCTTTATATATATACTAATGGCCTACTGGCCCACTAAACTCGTTGGGGCCTAGTGCCCAGGTCCCTGGGCCTTGTGCCCTACTTTAGTGTGCCCACGGGCCTTGTGCCCGACCGTGGCCCCGGGCCTAGTACCCGAATTTAACGTTGAGTATACTTACCTGCTCTGCGCAGGATACTCAACTTGCCACGCCGTCTTCTGTTTCTTTCTCCGGGTCTTCCAGACCCTCCAGCCGGCGGCGCCTCTTCTCCTCTTCGGCGCTGTTGAGGGCTGCTTGGCGGGGGCGCTCTCAGCCCTGACAAGGGCTCCCCGCCGACGATCTCCGCTCCGGCGGCTTGCTTGAAGTCTTCTGGCGGCAGGGTAGCTCACGGCCCTTACAAGGGCCCCCTGCCGCCGCTGCTGCTGGCTCAGTTGCTGGACGTCTTGAAGAGACGTCCTCTCTCTTCTCCGCCGACGGACTTCTGCCAAAATGGCGCCACCCGGCGACTTATATAGTCGCCGGCGTGACGTCATTAGCCGGCGCGAGCGCTGATTGGCTCGCGTCGGCGCCAATCTTTTGAATGGCCGGGCGCGAGCCGCGATTGGCTCGCGCATCCGGCCGCTGATTGGCCAGCGGGGAAAGATGAGCCCTGATTGGCTCATCCTTCCTCCACGGACGGGACCTGCAGAAAGAAAGTTATACTCACCGCCGCTGGATCGATGGACGGGTAAGTTCTTCTTCTCTTCTTTCTTCCTGCTGGGCACCATCGGGGACCTCTTCAGCCCCTCCAGGGGCACAGCGCTGCCGGACATCTTCGCCCTCTTCACGGGCACCGGCTCCGGCATCTTCTGTCCCTCCAGGGACACATCGCTGGCGGGGGTCTTCACCAGAGACACCCCCACATGCCCACGGGATGCAACTATCAGAGTGGCAGGAGCGCTGCACCACCCATCACTGAGACAGGAGGGGGGGGACATGCTTGAATCCACCCCCAGCCAGCAAAATGAGTCTCCATATAGAGGCTTAGGGTCCGTAATTCATTATCCCCTGTCCCCCACTTTGCAGAATCGTAATAAAGGTGGGGTTAATAGAGGGGGCCCTCGCTCCTCCCCCTACAAAACTTCAGGCAGCCAACAGTTCCCACCCCCCAGGTCTCAATATAATCCGCCTCGCCTCATGTCCCCACGGCACTATTTAGGCTCTGCTGTCCTGTCATTGTCCTTCCCCGTTCCCCCCCTCCTATGACGCCCCTACCACAGGTATATCCCACCTTCTTTTTTCACTAGATACCCCAGCCCCTTGCCCATCAGGCATCTCTACCTGCCCTGCCCAGCCCGGTCAAATAGTGACTTCGGTAGCAATCCCTGGTACCTCTGTACCTGAGCCCCTTAACTGAGATTCAGTGCCCCTTTCCCCACATGCAAATATCTCCAGATACTCAGAGCAGGCAGAATCTTGGCTTTTCCATCCGGCTGCCTTGCAACTTTCTACTTTCAATCCCCCCCCTCTCCCGTCTGGTCACTGCCTTATCCCCCTCCCGGCCAGAGGTATACACCAAGGGAGAATTTCAGTTAGTCCGTCCCTAATCCATCCCTGTGCCAGCAGGGGGCCCTATGGTAAGATGCGAGAACACGGACCTGCTGTCCAGAATACGTTCTAGCATTAGAGATAAATTAAAAAGGAGATTTTACATGGACAGGTTTGACCTGACAATCACGACCAAAAGGACCTAGCTGCTGGCTAAACGAGTAATGTATATTCTCGGCCTGCTATCTTGAGACTAAACCTGAGGCAATAATTTGTCATGCGGCAGGGAGGAACCCTGCAAGTACCGCCATATGTGCTTCATCTGCCGCCGGGGAGCCCACCATTTTAAGGATTGCCCCAGATGTTGCTGATTCCAGCAGGAGATGCGTTAACCCAGGGGGCAATGCTTATGGCCCACTCCCCCATCATCTTTCCAGTCCTCAATAGATAGCTCTGGCTCTATCCCAATGCCTCCCAGGCTTCCTTCCTCCGCAAGGATTCTCACATCAGTTTCCGGCTCCCCCATCATCAGTGTGGTGATTGCAGCCACCACGAAGAAATCTGAGAACAGACATCCTGGCCGATGAGGTTAGTAAAGAGGATAGCCTTGGACACATGGTGGGGCCTTTCCCCTTTCCCCCCTTTTCCGTATCTAGACATCGCTTCGGTGGGTATAGTACCTAAAAAAGCGGAGGGGGAATTTCGCCTGATTCAACATTTATCCAATCCCTCTAGTAGTTCAGTCAATGATGCCATCAGCCCAAACATTAGCACAGAAGTCTATCAATCATTTGATGGTGCCTTAACCCTATTTAGGGTTTGGTGCAGGAGCACTGATGGCAAAATTAGACAGAGTCTGCTTTCCAGTTACTTCCCCTGTACCCTAAATCATTCAAATTTATGGGTTTCAAAATGCAAGACTGGTACAACATTGATAGGTGTCTTCCCTTGGGATGTTCGGTCTTGTGTGCTTACTTTAAGGCCTTCAGCTCCTTCCTGATTGGTGTATGCAAGCACCATGGGAATCACAAACTGTCTTATTGATTTCCTGTTTATGGACCCTGCCACCAATTTGCATTGACACGCTGTTCTCTGCCTAAGCTCTGTTCTCCATGATGGTGGTCCCCATTGCAAATGATAAGACAGAGGAGCCTTTGAATGGCCTGTCTTGTCTGGGCATTGAAAATCAATACAGTAGGGGGTTGTTGTCATCTGCCCTTTGGCAAGATTAGAAAACTAGAATTGCTGATAACCGAGACATTGTCTTCCTCCTCCTTTAGTACCCTGTGGTGGGTCCAATCTCTTCTGGGTTCTTTCAATTCTTTGTGTCGAGTGATACCTATGGGTAGAATATTCTGCAGAAAGCTTCAGCTAGCCACGGATGGTTTCTAACACCCCCATGCGCGTATTCACTTGGACAAGGAAATTAGAGAAGATTTGTGAATATGGTAACGATTTTTTTTGACGTTTTAACCGTAGTAGAATTTGGCCCACACCTCAAATTTCTACCAAGTCCCTGGATTTACACACAGATGCATCAGGGTCCAAGGGCTTCGGTGCCTTCTTCCAAGGGGAGTGGGGTGCCTCCCCTTGGATGCATTCATGGAGGCTTTGTGCGCAACCTCTTGACATTAAAAATTATTCTCCATTACAGTGGCTATAAAATTATGGGCCGCCTGCCTCCATTGCAGGAACGTGGTGTTTTGGTGCAATAACCTTGGCGTGGTCCAGGCAATCAACCATCAGAGGGCCTCATCACAACTGGCAGTTAACTTTCTGCGGGTCCTGGTCCTTCGTTGCCTGCATTATGACATCACTTTTCGTGCCAGCATTCAGGGACATTCAGTTACGCTAGCCAATGGGTAATATCTGTTGGTCTAATATCGGCCCCCATATGTCGTGGAGATCAGGAATCTTTCCCACCACCATTAGGAAGATTAATAGATCATTAGGCCATGACACCAGAGCCTTAGGGGGTATGTTATAGAGCACCCGTTGATACAGCACACCTTTTTAAAGAAGACAGTCCTTTTGACGTAGGAAGAATTATGGATATTTATTGATCAGATATTCTGGAAATTGAGGGCTATTGTGAGGTTGATTGGTGGTGGGCTGTGAGTCCTGTAAAGGATTACAGCGGTTGGTAGGGGAGCATCGCAGTCAGCAGTCAGATAGCATATGGTGCTTACAAGGATAAATCACGGGTCACTAGCCTCAAAATCACCAGATTCTTGGTCCTCTTAGCCTGTGGAGTCCAGAGGGGGGTGTAGTCAATCTGTTGACAGAAATTAGCACCGGCCAATAGATATGGTATATCCTGGGGTGGTGGTGTAATGATCTGACCTTTCCACCTTTATTGGTTTTGCAAAGGAGTTGGCTGACTATCCTGCTCCCGCCGCCATCGCTTTTTGAGCTGACAATTTATAATCAATGAAACTGTGTCCTTCTTCCAAATAATAATCTGGTGTCCATATCTTTATTTTGGTAACGTGTAAGTAATGTAGATTTTAAGTTAGAATGAGGTTGGGTGAATGAAAAGAGGAATCAACGCTATGCATTTTATAAGAACCTGCTCAGTGCACTCCTCCAACATGGATCCTCCCGCTCCAGAACTATACTAGGAAGCGTAGCAGTTATTTGTGCTTCTTCAACTCCTGTGTCCAGCACACCCATACCTGCATTTCCATCTGCAGTCTTCATACTAGCCAAGTACTCTGCTGCTTTCATGGAAGGAACCACTTACACTGGGCTGTGATCTGGGTCCTCACCGAGCGAAGTCCATATTCTCATGTGGGGATCCCTGGTGAAGTCTAGCGAGGGTCTTAGACTCTGCGCCCGTGTATTTGGTTATGCCAATCACGCCTGTTAGTTATTGTCATCTGTGTGTGTGAACTCTGCATCGCTTGCTATCAATCTCTGTTCTACAGGGTCACTGCCATATATTGTGAAAGTATAGATATTATACTGGCTGCATTGTAGCCATTTTGTACTCAAGCGGCCATATTGTACTCAATGATTATACTATTTAGGTTGATGCTTAAAAGTGTGTATGCAGCAAAAACAAATGTCTTCTAGCATACAGACAGGAATCCTCACATCAGTGATACAGATACCCAGGTGCAAAAGATATCTGATCTTATAACAGATTCTGAGATGTTTTCTCTGTAAAACTTTCCATCAAGAAAAGCCGTATTCAGGCTTATATTCAGTGTGACTATATCATATGCTGTTCTTGATCTTTTATATGTTAAAAGCATTTTAGGTGTGGCATTATTCCCTGTCTGCGCTTGCCTTCCCTGACCTGTGTGGCGA
This sequence comes from Mixophyes fleayi, assembly GCF_038048845.1. Taxonomy (NCBI): domain Eukaryota; kingdom Metazoa; phylum Chordata; class Amphibia; order Anura; family Limnodynastidae; genus Mixophyes; species Mixophyes fleayi. Next base: position 17,704,991 of record NC_134404.1, on the reverse strand, counting down.
TAAGGGACTGGCTATCTTGCTGAATAAATCTTATAATCATATAATTTTGATTTAAAACTATTTCAAGAATTCCTCATTGTACAATTTCCATTTGTTTACTGCCTTATCGGTACCAACAGCTCTGTGTGCCTTAATGCCCGCTACTCGCTGTTCATACAGTGCCAATACGTTTGTGTGCATCATTGCATAGTGTAGAACCGGTGCCAACGGCTCTGTGTACCTTACCGCATGCTATGTGCTTTCCAACCAGTGCCAACACATCCATATCCCTCACTACATGCTGTTCAATCAGTTTCAACACCTCTGTGTACTCTAGTACACACTACACGCTGCCCAGGCAGTGCCTACCAACACTGTGTACTTCGTTGTACGTTACCAAACTCCCACACTTTGTGTACCAGCTGTACCCTTAGCATTTTGTCTACAGAGCCAAACATCTCAGTGTATTCCAGTGGGACAACATTTACTTTGTTCCACATCCATACATCTTCCAGTGTGTTTCCCTGTAGATACAAAATATAAAGTTCTTACAGTAGGGAAAGAAGTGCATGATGGGTAATAGTCCCTTACAATGACTGGAGGAGCAAAATAGCACAATCTGAGCCTGTACCCAGGAGTGTGGGCGCAGCAAACAGGATCAGAGCCACTGGTGGAGGAGAGAAGGGAAGACACAAGTGATGTGTTTTTACTTAACAGCCAATATATGTTGTCATAAATCATTTATATATTTACTGTGTCATAACGTAGATGCTGATAAATATGGGTTTAATTTTCCATAAATGGTCAGTAAGTCATACAATAATCAATACTTTTGTAGAGAAACAAATTACACAGAATGCATATTTGCATTTATTACTCTTGAGTGTGATAAAATAGACATTTGAGCTGTAGCCTGAGATGGAACATTGTCCCAGCGGTCACATAACCATCACATAGCGAACAGCTGATTGACGGTACAAAAACAATGTAACAGAGAACATGTGTAATCTCAGCAACAAAGTGCTGATGTTCCAGTAATACTCCTCACCTTTACCCCCTTGAAGACCGAATGTGATGTTATTATTATTATTATTATCCTTTATTTGTTAGGCGCCACAAGGTATCCGCAGCGCCGTACATAGTACAAACAGTAAACCATTCAGGGTGAAACAGTACATAACAGAGTAACACAAAGTACCAATGCTTCAGAAGCTCCGGGCAGACAAATGTTCGCCTTGGTGACCAGACCCATTTTCATGTTCTTTGCATTAACATTCTTTTTGTTTAGAATACATTTTTTAACATACATATTTTTTTTTTTATTTCATTTTTTTGGAGACACGTTGGGAATTCTATTCAGTTTAACCCAACTGTAAAAATAAATGATCTGTTAGCAAAAAAATAAGTAAATCACAAAAAAATACACAGGGTTTCATGCAGAGTTGTAATTTGGTACAACTTATGGCTTTCCGCACTGAGCATGCACATGTATGTCCGTATTGCATCTTATACTTTCAAGTCTTTGCCCTTGGAGTGGCGGAATTGGAGTGAAGGGGCAGGTAAGTGCAGGCCGAGTGCAGTAAGTGAGGTAGACCTGGATGCAGACACATATATACGCCTGTCAGGCAGGCTAACTCTTACGGGCTCTGGTGCATCGAGAAGCACGGATGAGGATGATCGGTAGAATTAGATACCCACTTCTGATTGGCTGATTATGGATTGACCAATCTGGTTGTACTTAGTACATCAGTGGTGCTGCTATATTATATGAAGTCGCAGCCATCTATTCCCATTACTGATAACTGATATTTCCATCTGAACTCCGGCAGGAGAGAGGATTCCCATTTGATTTTTAAAAGAGGAAAACAAGAAGCATATGTATTTAATTGAATTGACCTTTTATATTTGTGTTTGTATTTAATTATACTTTATATGGTAAATGCCACTTTTATTTAATACCTGTCTAGATACTATTCTCTCTCGTTATATTGTGTACAAATCGGGTAATTCGACTTACGCATAAGTATATACACTTGGTTCTCCTGATGTAATCCTGGCACTAAAAATGGCAATGATGTACAACTGACCTTATCTCGGAATAAGTATATTCCCGTAAATGCGCTTTTTCACTTTATGTTCAGGATGCAAATGCATCCAACTCTACATGATCCTCACATATACCAAATATATTTGTCTAATTCTTCTAAATTTAATTCCAACTTTCTTTTTCATTGACCAGGCCAGACCTTTAGGATCAACAAACGCTCCCATTGCTGTCCCTCATTGACCAGGCCAGACCTTTAGGATCAACAAACGCTCCCATTGCTGTCCCTCATTTTTTTTTTTATTACTAAAAGATCCAATGCAAACTGATCTATTAGTAACTACAATAACAATTACTGTTCAAACCATGTCAGCATTCATGGTGCAGTCCAGTGTCTACACATTGAACAGTCCTACTGTATTTGGAATTCTGTCTGTATGTGTTGCGGACCCAAGAAATAAATGAAACCGTTTCTGGCTCCGTTATTGCACCCAACAGGTTCCATTGAGAGTTGTCTGAGGAAACAGGGTCTCTCAGGAACACAATCCTTCATATCCATGTGGAGCCTGCAGATGTGTTTTTACACTTACTGTGTTTTGAGTGAAGGGGTTAATTGTCGTAGATGCAGACTCAGCGCTTTAATTTTTGTCACCCACGTGTTAGGGTGAAGCAAGGAAAGATTTCATTACAGAAATTCAGATTACAGCAAACAAACATTACTGTCATCATCCACCAGGGTTTCTGTAATTTAATATCCGGAGTCTGGCTGCTAGAAGTCTTCATCCTGTAATCTACTTACTGAGGAATTTACATAGTGTAGTTGAGGAGTATTCCTCTGCAGGCCACAATTATAGATTTAAGGAACAACATTTATGAATATTATATGGTATTGGGAATTTATATATGAAAAACTACAGTGCTAGGAATATGAATATTAAATAAAATGTAGAGTTTATATGGCAAAGAAAATGTGCAGGGTGTAAACAATATTAAACATTCAAGTGTCTGTAAAAGTCAAAGTGATGAAAGTTCAGAAAATCCCTCCAACCAACGAGGACACGGTCTTCCGACACCGAAGGGTCCATAATGGTAGCTCCTGGTCTAGTCAATGGCCTTAAAGATGTCTCAAAGCCAGAATCTGGCAATGACAAGATATGCAGTCCCCATTTTTACTCAATCTTTGTAAATTGTAATATTAAAATGAGACATCTACAGATATTAGGACAATATCATAATAATACAGTGGTGTTAAACTGATATAAGCATAAGTAAAACACAAAATCACATAAAAGTCACAAATATTTTACTGCCTTGATCTCAAACTTGTAAATGTTATTTATCTTAAACAGTGGCCACGGCTAACATTAATATACACCAGGAAAATCATGATTTATATAAACCTAATATTTAAAAGATGTTTACAATAATATGGTCATAAACACTGCGTTTTTAAAAAATGATGAGTTATTGTCAGTATATTCACAAGAGCTTAAAAAGACATAAAAACACAAAGCAGCAAGTCCACAATGACGTATGTGTGTATTTGATCTGTTTTATCTTGTGTAAATTTGGCCAATTATGTTAACACAATAAACAAACCTCAGTGAGGAAGCTGCCAAGGAGAAAAAGCCTTTCTGATCTCATGAATGGGAAACGGATTAATTCCTTCGATCAATAACCCCAATTGAATAATTTGAGAAAATCACTTTCTTACAAGAAATAGTATCTGTAGCTTTATTAAACTCATTATGCCGAGTGCCACAATGGAATAAATTGATATCTGCAATAGGACTTTTATTTAAAACCTGCAGTTAGGAGACTCAGACATGGTTGTTGCTACCATTTCACAGACATGGTAAGAATATTTGGCACTCCTTAGCAGTATCTGTAACCATAGAACCCATTGTTGCATTCAACTTAGTTTCCATAATGAAATATGTCAGTTTAGTCCAAGTGTCCAACGTGCCTCTCTTCAGGCGCCCAGAGGGTCCAGCGTGCCGCTCTTCAGGCACCCAAAGGGTCCAGCGTGTCTCTCTTCAGGCTCCCAGAGGGTCCAGCGTGCCTCTCTTCAGGTGTCCAGAGGGTCCAGCGTGCCGCTCTTCAGGCGTCCAGAGGGTCCAGCGTGCCGCTCTTCAGGCGCCCAGAGGGTCCAGCGTGCCTCTCTTCAGGCACCCAAAGGGTCCAGCGTGTCTCTCTTCAGGCTCCCAGAGGGTCCAGCGTGCCGCTCTTCAGGCGTCCAGAGGGTCCAGCGTGCCGCTCTTCAGGCGTCCAGAGGGTCCAGCGTGCCGCTCTTCAGGCGTCCAGAGGGTCCAGCGTGCCGCTCTTCAGGCGCCCAGAGGGTCCAGCGTGCCTCTCTTCAGGTGTCCAGAGGGTCCAGCGTGCCGCTCTTCAGGCGTCCAGAGGGTCCAGCGTGCCTCTCTTCAGGTGTCCAGAGGGTCCAGCGTGCCGCTCTTCAGGCGCCCAGAGGGTCCAGCGTGCCTCTCTTCAGGCACCCAAAGGGTCCAGCGTGTCTCTCTTCAGGCTCCCAGAGGGTCCAGCGTGCCGCTCTTCAGGCGTCCAGAGGGTCCAGCGTGCCGCTCTTCAGGCGTCCAGAGGGTCCAGCGTGCCGCTCTTCAGGCGTCCAGAGGGTCCAGCGTGCCGCTCTTCAGGCGCCCAGAGGGTCCAGCGTGCCTCTCTTCAGGTGTCCAGAGGGTCCAGCGTGCCGCTCTTCAGGCGTCCAGAGGGTCCAGCGTGCCTCTCTTCAGGTGTCCAGAGGGTCCAGCGTGCCGCTCTTCAGGCGTCCAGAGGGTCCAGCGTGCCGCACTTCAGGCGCCCAGAGGGTCCAGCGTGCCGCTCTTCAGGCACCCAGAGGGTCCAGCATGCCGCTCTTCAGGCGCCCAGAGGGTCCAGCGTGCCGCTCTTCAGGCGCCCAGAGGGTCCAGCGTGCCACTATATATCAATTCCACACCTCTCAGGGGAAATTGACTATGCAGCGGACAGTCTGCAGGTAAAAGGCTGCAGACCAAGCTATATACAGGTGTAACACTGTGTTTATGTTCAGTTACATTCAGGTCTGAGACTTATGTTACAAGCTGAAGTGTAAAATATAATTTAACTTACATTTAGCAGCAGTCTTCCACAGCAGCAGATGGTTGACAGGGTGTCTGCAATCAGGAGAAGTTACAGAATATCTACTTGGCAAAGGGGGAGTGCCTGCCTGTCAAGCCAAGCCTGTGGGAGGAGTCTCATGTATAAACACCTGAACTGAGCATGTGTGAATCGCAACCGATGCCAATTAGTGGCCGGCTGGTAATTAGGGAATTGCTGTATAGCCAGGTGTAGGTTGCCTGGTGTTGTCCCGATGTATGATGTTTGCTTTGGCTGTTATTGTGATGCAACAATAAAGCATCATTTTGATTTACAACAAGAAGTTGTCCATGCTGCTAATATCTGCAGGGTGCTCTTGCAATCAGTGGTGTCAGAAGTACTTCTAGGAGGGTGCTTTTGTTTATATATATATATCTACTATATAAATGCCTAGTGGCGTGTGTGAAAAAAAAAAACCAAGCTGCAGCGCCACCTGCTGGGCAGAGTTATACACTGACCTATATATTTCTTGAAGGAGAAGTGACAGTTGGGAGTGGTTGGTGGTTGCCGGGGGTGACAGTGGGGAGTTTTTAACACCTTAAGTAGCTTGATGAAGGATGTGGCGATGAAGATGAAGGATGAGGTGATGGAGAAAAATGATGAGATGGTGACATGTGGACAAAACCATGTTAAAAAGGGCGCTTGCGTCGGGAAGTAACGCTCTTCCCCTGAGGAGGCCTGGGCTAGGCCCAAATGCATGACAAGAACCTTTTTAACACCTTAAGTAGCTTGATTTGACTAGAATGCATGAGTATCATGCACGGGTTAACTTATATATATATGTAATTTTTTTTATTTATTTTTTCAAATTGTGCCACATAGTAACCTCAATCTATATTCTGCTACACAAGTGCCCCCAATCAAATCATATTATGCCCCAGAGTAGAGCCCCCAGCTTATGCCTCATAGTTGTGCTCGCAAATCATATCATGACTCATAGTAGAGCTCCAGTTAATACTATGCCAAATAATTGTGCCCACAATTCACAACATACCACATGGTTGTGCCCCCAGTACATATTATGCCACAGTAATGCCCCAATTCACATTATGATACACATAAGTGCCCCCAATTCAAGTTATGCCACACATATGTGTGCCCAATTCACATTATAACCCCAATTCATTTTATGCCACACAAGTGCCCCCAATTAATGCTCTGCCACATATTAGTGCCCCCAATTAATATGATGCCACATTAACCACCTGTCAGCGTGTTCACAACTTCCCTCTTGCAGACACAGGAGTGATCTATTCTGCAATGGGGGGACGGACAGACTGCTGCGCAGCGTCGGCGATGTGCAGCATTGACAGCCGGTCACCGTGCCAGACTACAGGGAGCTGTGTGCCATGTCTGGCAAGCGTGCCGGGGGTTTGCTGACCCCTGGGTTAGGTATCATAAGTGATAGATGTAGCCATGCAAAAAATAGATGCGGTAAATGAGTACGGAGACGTATCTCTCAGTGAACACACTTCATCTGAAGTCTCTTCCAGCTGCCCTAGAGGGAAGCCAAGTTTCCACCATGCATTCCAGTTGCCTCTAACTGATTATCTCATTTACTAAACAATGTGTATTCTGTTCTGGGCATTTTGGTCCTTTGAACGAGTATAAATATTATTAGTCTTTCTCAGTAGACACAGCTTGCGGCCTCCCGATGATGTGAAAATAAGTAATGATACAGTGCCAATAGCTAAAAATCTCAGAGATTTGCTGTACGAGGCTGCCAGAGAGACACATTTGTTTAAAACAATAGTTTTAGCAACGGAAAGAGACAGTGAATAATTGATAGGAGAATGGAGAAGGTTTCAATTAGAATACAGAGTGTGGTACTTAGAGTGCGGAGCACAAATAACAAAACCACCGAGAACAGCTGCTGGTATTCCAACCAAACCGCAGGTAACACTAATAAAAGAGACATAGAAAACGATCATGCTCTTATTGTGTATTAAAGAGTATATGTACATTACAAAGACAGGATATATAATTGTTTATATTATAATTGTTATATTTAATTAATGGGTTTAGTCTCCAAAAAAGCCAAAGTCTTCCAGACTAATTCATCATTTTAACGTCTTTCAGAATATGGCGACAGCAGAGAGCAATGAGCTATATAGAGTATCTTCAGTAGATAAAACTTTAATTTGGTCACATATTGCAGTCAAGGTGCACTAAAGGTTTAACAAATGGGTAGAAATCCATCTAAGGGTTACTGCATCTAACTATGCTTCAGAAAATGTTAATGGAGAAGGACACCAGTAAATGGGCTAAATACGGTGAGAACATAGGTGTTGTCGAAGTCAGCAAATTGGATAAAGTCATTTCAATTAAAGTCGAGCAAACTTGGTTGTCTTTGTCTGAATAGATGCGTACGGTACGCTACGACGTACATGGGCACGCTACGGCGTGAAAGGGCGTACGCATCCACTACACGTGGCAGCAACAATTATTGGTCTTTTACCATACATTCGCACAAACACGCATACTAATAAAATAGTACACATTAATGGTAGTTGCAACACATAGTCGGTTATGTCGAAATATAGTAGTATTTATATGTTATATCAGAGTTACATGCATATTAAGGAAATACACGGAACAGGTTGAAGGAATCACATCATGAGTGGTATCATAATAAACCTCGTTACATATCCAACTGTTTGGTTCACTCTGCGAGGGAATCGCAGAGTGCATACACAAGTTATGAATGATAGGGAATTATGAACTACTTAAGACTATGGAATCTTGGCGGGAAGAGCAGAGCATACCCCCTGCAGAGATGACCCCCTCCTTTGGATTCCTTAGGATGAACCAGCCAATGATGACAACCCCTTGGACCTTCCTGAGACCTGGACCAATAGATGCAAGCTATACCATCTTCATTGTATTACTGTATTTGATTGTGTATATAAGCAGCAGCTTGTGATCCAGTGTGCAGACATCTTGTCCCCAGACTTCAGGATTGAATGACTGCACTGGATCCAGAGCGCCTGCGATAAGTAACGGCTGTATTTACTATTACTTCGCTTGAGCATATATAAATTCTATTATTTGCAAATAAATCTCTGTGCTTTGGAAACACAACTCGAGGTTCGACAATCGTTATTGGTTAGCGACAATACGCACATAACAGTGTGTACCTCGATGATAGTCTACAACATAGACTATCATCGAGGTACAACACCACCAACGTGTGAGCTCTATCATTAAGGTACGACACCACCAATGTGTGAGCTCTATCATCATGGTACGACACCACCAATGTGTGAGCTGTTAAAGAAAATTTATTATTCTCATTATTTTATTTGCATTTATAGCTAATTAATCATTTCTTTGATTAATAATATATATTGTGATAAATATATGTCTGCTTTACGGAACAATGCATATTAGACATAAACACAATGTTTCATTCTAGCTAGCTTCTCGATGATGGAGCCCATGCTGTCTCTAGCGGGATGCTAGCCTATATAATGAAAATCAGCTTTTGACAAATAATTATCTTTTTAATTATGATAATGAGAGCTCTAGTGTGTACCACCTATTCCTGGAATTAAGGACCTTCTGGATAAATAAGATAAGACTGAGACCCTCAAATATCAAGTCAACTAATGAAAATAAAGAACAAGTCTTCTTCAGTCACCATATCCTTAGAGGTTCTTGGAATGAGTATGAGCTTAAATTAATATTATTACATTATGAGTAAGTTGTTCTACTAATGTCTAAAAAAAACAGACTATTGTAACCACATGTATGCTTGGATTGAAGCATTCTGATATGTATATTACCTTAGATGGAAAGGAAATAAACCTTCCCCTTACTTTTGATCTAGACAATTAGTTATTTGTACTATAAAATAGGCCTTACCAGTACGTCCTGACATAAGTGATTTTAAGGCGCTATGGAATTTGCTGGTGTTATATAAAATAAAGATGATGATGATGATGTTGTGAGTCAATTTACAATTGTCTATTGAGAGAATTGAGAACTACTTGAGAATTGTTGGAACAAGGCAATGTTCCGTAAAACTGGAAAGTCTAACAAGCTTATTAAAATGCTTAGTTGCTATAAAAAATTCCTAGAGCATCACCGAATGTAAAATCCCATGTATTATCCAGGGAACTGAAACACCATCGCAGATTAAAATTTAATGTATGTACATATGACTTTAATGAACCAGTCAGTCACATTATAGCTCCATGGGCGACACACAAGATGCCTGGACTATCTTACTGTGTAGAAGTAAATAGATTCTGCAACGTAATCTACTTTGGATGACATTAACATTTAATAGAACCTGATCTTGACGTCTCTTTATATTAGGTGTTGCTGTGTGATTCCTCTCAGCGTAATGTACCCAGGACTCAGAAAACAGCCAGGAATCTAGTGAATTGTACATGATTTATTGAGCTAAGAAGAAGCATGAGTTGGCCTAATAGATAATTCTACTGAACTCTTCTCCGTTGGTCACTAATGCTGCATATTGCAGACATACCATTCAAGTTTACCTTTATGATAATCTATGTCCTGTCTGTCTGTCTATCTACAGTGGATATAAATGTAATACAGGTATAACATACATGAAAAACAGTGAACATAACATGTGCATGGGTACAGCGCAGAAAAATAAACGCATGGATGAATTTATCGCATGGCATACAGAAACAATTCAGCATAAGACATGACGGGGACAATCAAAGGAGACAGAAACATAATGTAGAGGGCCCTACCTGTGAGATCTTACATTCTAGAGGGAGGGGGCAGTAAGGTAACAGGAAATAATCGGATATTAGGATTAGTGGTCCATGTGGGTAGCAGACCAGGTTGAGGATAAATGGTCAAACTGGCATGAGGGAAGTTTGAAGCAGGTAAGGATATTGGGCAGGAAAGATGGGAAAGAAGGGTAACATTGGAAGAGAGACATGTGCATTTAGAGGTACTTGGTAGTACAGATGAATAACAAGGTGATACAGATAACCTATTATCCCTGAAGAAGCCCCAGGGTGAAACGCGTAGGTTTACTGAGCCCACACGCTGCAATATTGCCCTTTGGCACCGCACCTAAACGTGGACTCATTCAAACTTTGTCCGCATCTGCGGCATTTCTTCAAGACGCATGCGCAAACTCACCCACAGGGAGACCGCGACTTCCGCCCGGCAACAGGACTCCTAGGCGTCCCCACGGCAACCACTATCAGGCAGACGGGAGCTACCAAACTTACGGAGGACCACTCCAGCAAGAGCGCTCCCCAATACAAGCTCTCTCTGCTTTACCCACCAAGGGACAACACTGCCATATTACCAAAGGATATACTGCATACTGCAAGACCCGCACTTCTGTAACAGGTCCAGCTCTGATTAGCCGCCTATTAAGAGACATTGGACTCTTTGCCAGCCTCAGTAGCATTGCTCCCCCCTACCCAACACCGTTACCATTGTTCAGTCACTACTCCTGGCCACGTTTACACTGAACACAGGTGTACCAACCTTATCCTCTGCTCATTCATAGTGCAAATATACGGTCTGTTATATCCTATCCTATCCTTTATTATTTCTGCACTGTATACTGTGAAATATATATGCATGGTTATCTATATTGGCAGCACGGTGGCTAAGTGGTTAGCACTTCTGCCTCACAGTACTGGGGTCATGAGCTCAATTCCCTACCATGGCCTTATCTGTGTGGAGTTTGTATGTTCTCCCCGTGTTTGCATGGGTTTCCTCCGGGTGCTCCGGTTTCCTCCCACACTCCAAAAACATACTAGTAGGTTAATTGGCTGCTAGCAAATTGACCCTAGTCTCTCTCTCTGTGTGTGTGTGTGTATTAGGGAATTTAGACTGTAAGCTCCAATGGGGCAGGGACTGATGTGAGTGAGTTCTCTGTACAGCATTAGTGGCGCTATATAAATAAATGATGATGATGATTGAAGTTATACTGTATTGTACCTCACAGGATTGCAACTCACTTGCTATTGTGATTACCCATTAAATGCTATATTTTATATTTCACCTACTGTTTTTGTTCTATGCGCCCAGGGAGCTATACATCCTAAGGTGATACAGATGAACAGGTTGGACATACTGAGAAATGAAATCAGACAAGGTTTATTTCCTATACAATATTCCTTTAGCATCAGCGGACGTAAAACCCCATGTATCATCACAGATACTGAAACACAATCACAGATTAAAATGTAATGTATGTACATATGGCTTTAATGAACCAGCCAGTCACATTATAGCTCCATGGGTGAGACACAAGATGCCCGGACGATCTTACTGTGTAGAAGTAAATAGATTCTGCAACGTGATTTAGTTTGGATGACATTAACATTTAATAGGACCTGATCTTGAAGTCACTTTATATTAGGTGTTGCTGTGTGATTCCTCCTAATGTAATGTACGTAGGAAACGTCTCAATAAACAGTCAGGAAAGTAGTGAACAGAATGTTATTGGGCAGTGAAGAAGTATGAGTTGGCTTAATAGATAATTCTACTGAACTCTTATACTGAATGTTGCTAGTCAGGAATCGCCATTTAAGTTTACACATTACAAGCCCGCTGCCTTGGTGTCACTCTTGACTCCGCCCTCTGCTTTATTCCTCACATCCAGACTCTCTCCCAGTCCTGTCGACTCCACCTCAAACACATTGCCAGAATACGTCCTTTTCTTACTCAACATGCTACCAAAATTCTTATCCATTCTCTCATTATCTCCCGTCTTGACTATTGCAACCTTCTCCTATCTGGCATTCCTGACACCCATATATCCACACTTCAATCCATCCTAAATGCTGCTGCAACACTGATCTTCCTCTTTCACTGCTCCACATCTGCTTCACCACTATGTAAATCCCTACACTGGCTCCTTGTATCCTTCAGAATCAAATTCAAATTACTCACCCTTACCTACAAAGCCTTCAACAACACCACTGCATACATCTCAAATCTAGACTTTGAAAACTCATCTCATTTTTTAGAGGTGACCTTATCCTCGATAACACTATTTACACTGATTCACCCTCACAACTATCGCAATCTCCACTCTGAGACACATTTACTCCTATTGTTTCAGCTGTGCCCTCTTCCACTTAGAATGTAAGCTCTGTAATGAGCAGGGTCCTCCATACTCTTTGTTTTCATGTCTGCATTTTTTTTGTCTACCTTGTATGTTCCTGTTTTATGTATGTCCTGTTTTACCTACTGTACGGCGCTGCGCAGTACAATGGTGCCTTACAAATCGAGGATAATAATGATAATTACGGCTGCTAGCAGAATCAGCGTTGTGTCTATAATGAGGCCCACTGAGGCATTTGTCTTAAGCAGCAAGATTTGGGTGGTAGCAAAAAATGTGTAAATTCCAAACGTCTTCTACATGATGGGAGCTCAAGTGCCAAATGCAGGAGGGGACATGGTAATGTCACCGTTGCACGGCCCCCCTGCTATTTAAGGCAGAGATTCACATCATCATATAGCAGGGCCAGGGCCTGATGACCGGGTCCAAGGCACCGGTCCAAGTACGGATCCCTAGGTTACAACACTTGTAAAACCCTCCTGTGAATGCACTTCATTTACTACAACCCCCGGCCGCCCCCGCTGGCCCCACGCGCACCCCTACCCCGTGAGGGGAGGGGGAACTGAGGGAGCGGGGGAAAGGCACCCACCGCAGCTGGGGCGATCCAAGGGAAGGACCCGGCGCGCGTCCAGAGTCGCCGCTGCCCGCGCCTTCCCCGACGGCAAGGGAGGGCGGGGGGCGGCATCTCGTCCAACCACTACGCGCGCCCAGCCACGCTTCGCGACCCAGCCCGACCGACCCAACCCTTAGAGCAAATCCTTATCCCGAAGTTACTGATCTGATTTGCCAACTTCCCTTACATAAATTGTTCAAACATGACAGAGGCTGTTCACCTTGGAGACCTGCTGCGGATATGGGTACGGCCCGGCGTGAGATTTACACCCTTTTTCCCCTGGATTTTCAAGGGCCAGCGAGAGCTCACCGGACGCCGCCAGAACCTCAATGCTTTCCAATGCCTGGGCCACTCTCTCGGGGCGAACCCATTCCAGGGCGCCCTGCCCTTCACAAAGAAAATAGAACTCTCCCCAGGGCTCCCGCCGGCTTCTCCGGGATCGGTCGCATCGCCGCACTGGACGCTGAGTGGGCGCCCGTCTCCGTCGCTCTGGGTTCAGGGACCTGAACCCGACTCCCTTTCGATCGGCCGAAGGCAACGGAGGCCATCGTCCGTCCCTTCCGAACGGCGCTCGCCCATCTCTTAGGACCGACTGACCCATGTTCAACTACTGTTCAAAGTTCTCGTTTGAATATTTGCTACTACCACCAAGATCTGCACCCTCGCCCTAGGCTTCCGCGCTCACCGCCGCGGCCCTCCTACTCGTCACGGCGTAAAGTTTGAGAAAAGGTTGAGATCGTTTCGGCCCCAAGACCTCTAATCATTCGCTTTACCGAATAAAACTACGAGAAAATTTTCGTCTGCGTCGAGCGCCAGCTATCCTGAGGGAAACTTCGGATGGAACCAGCTACTAGATGGTTCGATTAGTCTTTCGCCCCTATACCCAGGTCGGACGACCGATTTGCATGTCAGGACCGCTGTGGACCTCCACCAGAGTATCCTCTGTCTTCGCCCTGCCCAGGCATAGTTCACCATCTTTCGGGTCCTATCGCGCACGCTCATGCTCCACCTCCCCAACGGGGCGGGTGAGAAGGGCCGGTGGTGCGCCCGTCGGCAGCGGCTGGATCCCATTGCCACATCACCCGGGGCATTCCGGCCCTCACCTTAATTGCGCAGCGAGAATTCTACGTGAGCCATCCAACTCGTGCGCGCGTTAGACTCCTTGGTCTGTGTTTCAAGACGGGTCGGGTGGGTCACTGGCATCACGATGGACCCCTGCCGCCCAGGGGGGGAGAGGCGGGGGCGGGACGGTTGAGCGGGGTGAGGGCGCGGAGGCGGTCGTCTCCCTCTGCCCCGTGCGACAGCTCTTGTCTGGGGGGCTGTAACGCCGGGCGGAGGCACCGCTCCTCCGCGAGGGTGCACAACGCTCCTCCCGGCCACCTTCCCCCCCCCGCAGGCAAGGGCCTTGATCAGAAGGACTTGGGCCCCCGAGTGCCGCCGGGGTGGTCCGGTCTCTCGTACGCCACAAGTCCCGCGCCCGCCGGATGGACGGGGGTTTGGCGCTGGGCTCTTCCTTCTTCACTCGCCGTTACTGGGGGAATCCTGGTTAGTTTATTTTCCTCCGCTTAGTAATGTGCTTAAATTCAGTGGGTCGTCACGTAACTGAGGTCTGAGTCTGGTAGAGGGGCCGTCGCCCCTTGGACGTTCCCCCTCCCCGCACGGGCCGGTGATGTGCGCGCCGGCGCTGCCCCGGGCGCCTCCCACCGCCATGCTGGGAGGTGGGGTCTGGCCTTGGGGGGACGAAGGGGAGACCCTTACGACGGCCCCAGCAGCGCCGCTCGGGCGATGGACGGAAGAGCGACCCTCAGAGAGGCGTAGCCCCGGGAGGAACCCGGGGCCGCAAGGTGCGTTCGAAGTGTCGATGATCAATGTGTCCTGCAATTCACACTAATTCTCGCAGCTATCTGCGTTCTTCATCGAAGCGCGAGCCGAGTGATGCACCGCTAAGAGTCGTCAGCTTAGTTCGGCCCCACGGGGGGTGGCGTCGGCAGACAGACTCTGGAACGGAAAACAAAAGCACGGTACTGCTGTCCGGGCACCTGCCGGGGTCCGGGGCAGAGCACGGAGGGATGGGCCGCGGAACCTGTCCCCTGCTCCCGGCCCTCCGGCGCCTCGGGACTTCTAAACCTTCCACGCCTCCCCCCGAGCGGTACCCAGATCGGCTGGAGGGGTTCCGGGGTGTGTGGTGCACATGCGTTTTTGCCCACGGCGGGTATCAGGGCGGGCGGGAGGTCGGACCCTGCGGGGAGGCATCGGGGGCGGCCGGAGGTTGCGGGGCAAGGCTTCCGGTCGGGCGCCATGGCCGGGTCCCTGCTGCGCAGATGGCCCTGTCTCCTCCAGGCCCACGGCACCCGTCCGCATTCCCCCGACTCTCTGTCCCCCTTGCCATCCTGCGGTGGTGGGTCTGGGCCCTGGCGGGGGGTCCGTCGGCACCCCCCTCTCGCTCTCTCTCTGCGCGGCCTCTCCCTTGCGGGGGGACTGGGTCTCGTTAATGATCCTTCCGCAGGTTCACCTACGGAAAACCTTGTTACGACTTTTACTTCTTCTAGATAGTCAAGTTTGATCGTCTTCTCGGCGCTCCGCCAGGGCCGTGGTCGACCCCGGCGGGGCCGATCCGGGGACCTCACTAAACCATACAATCGGTTGTAGCGACGGGCGGTGTGTACAAAGGGCAGGGACTTAATCAACGCGAGCTTATGACCTGCACTTACTGGGCATTTCTCGTTCATGGGAAATAATTGCAATCCCCGATCCCTATCACGAATGGGATTCAGCGGGTTACCCGCACCTGTTGGCGAAGGGTAGACACACACTGGTCCATCAGTGTAGCGCGCGTGCAGCCCCAGATATCTAAGGGCATCACAGACCTGTTATTGTTCGATCTCGTGTGGCAGAACGCCACTTGTCCCTTTAAGGAGTTGGACGTGGACTGCCGGGGGCCATGTAACTAGTTAGCATGGGGGAGTCTCGTTCGTTATCGAAATTAACCAGACAAATCGCTCTACCAACTAAGAACGGCTATGCACCACCACCCACAGAATCGAGAAAGAGCTATCGATTTGTCAATCCTTTCCGTGTCCAGGCCGAGTGAGGTTTCCCGTGTTGAGTCAAATTAAGCCGCAGGCTCCAGTCCTGGTGGTGCCCTTCCGTCAATTCCTTTAAGTTTCAGCTTTGCAACGATACTCCCCCCGGAAGCTGCTCGGCGGGTCATGGGAAATACACCGCCGGATCGCTGGTCGGCATCATTTATGGTCGAACTACGACGGTATCTGATCGTCTTCGAACCTCCGACTTTTGTTCTTGATTAATGAAAACATTCTTGGCAAATGCTATCGTTCTGGTCCGTCTTGCGCCGGTCCAAGAATTTCACCTCTAGCGGCACAATACGAATGCCCCTCTCAATCATGGCCCCAGTTCCGAAAACCAACAAAATAGGAGACCGGAGTCCTATTCCATTATTCCTAGCTGAAGTATTCAGGCGTCCGGCCTGCTTTGAACAGTCTAATTTTTTCAAAGTAAACGCATCGGGCTCCCGGGACACTCAGTCAAGAGCATCGGGGAGGCGCCGAGAGGCAGGGGCTGTGACTGGTGGTAGCTCGTCTCACGGCGGACCGCCAGCTCCATCCCGAGATCCAACTACGAGCTTTTTAACTGCAGCAACTTTAATATACGCTATTGGAGCTGGAAATATTTTTTCATTTATCTTGCAACATATCATTACAACTGACAAAATCATGGGTGGCACAAACTTACATTAAAACAAACACTACGGCTAACCACCAGTCTTAACTGAAAGTCAAAAAAGAGGATTTATACTTACGATAAATCGGTTTCTCTGATTCCATCTGGGGGACACTGCTAACCATGGGGTAGAATAGGGTAGAGAGGAGTCTGGCACCCAAATAGTTAATGTTTTGCTGCTGACAGGTATATCCCCCCGCCCCTTCCCCACAGAACTCAGTTTGATTAACAAAGCCCTAGGAGGACAGGCCAATCAACCAAGATATACAAAACACAGAAAAGAGGGGGGGGGGGGGGGAACGCAGTGTCCCCCAGATGGAATCAGAGAAACCGATTTATCGTAAGTATAAATCCTCTTTTCTCTTTCATCCATCTGGGGGACACTGCTAACCATGGGGACTTACTAAAGCAGTCCCTCTGATGGGTGGGACCGCTCTGATCGCACCGCACATAGAACACTACAGCCAAATGAGGCGTCCTCAAACGCAAAAACATTAAATTGGTAGAATTTTGTGAAAGTATGGACTGAGGACCAGGTAGCTGCCCTGCATAGCTGGTCCGCTGAGGCCCCATTTCGCGCTGCCCAAGACGCCCCAATCGAACGGGTAGAATGGGCAACAATATGCTTCGGCACAGGACGCTTAGTATGGACATAAGCCTCTCTAATTGCTAGGGTAAGCCACTTAGCAATTGATTGCTTAGACGCAGGCCATCCTCGCCTAGTGAAATCAATAACACAAATAGAGAATCTGTCTTACGTATCTTTGCAGTTCTCTTATCATATATCCGCAACGCCCTAACGACATCTAAACATTTACTTCCTTTTGTTCCCGTAACCTGAGGATCCTCTCTGAATACCAGAACTACTATTTCCTGATTAATATGGAAACCCGACACCACCTTAGGGAGGAAAGATGGAATAGTCCTTAAAACTGCCCCATCCTCATGAAAGACCAAATAAGGTTCTTTATAAGATAAGGCCCCCAGCTCAGAGACCCTCCTAGCTGAGGCAATAGCCAGCAGGAAAACTGCCTTCCAAGTCAAGAACCGCAATTCCGCTGAGCGAAGTGGTTCGAATGGAGGCTCCTGCAACATGTCCAGGACCAAATTAAGATCCCAAGGATCCGTAGGATGCACGTAGGGTGGCTGGATGTGAAGCACTCCCTGCAAGAAAGTTCTAACATCCGGAATCGCCGCCAGCCGTCTATGAAAATACACTGACAATGCTGACACCTGAACCTTTAAGGTTCCCAACCGGAGACCCGCATTCCAAGCCACCCTGCAAAAAAGCTAGAAATCTAGCCAGACAAAAGGATTTTGAATTGTAAGATTTCTTTTTACACCACCTTATATACACATGCCAGATGCGGTGATAAATCCTAGCCGAAACTGGCTTCCTGGCTCTTAGGAGAGTGTCTACTACACTCATAGAGAACCCTCTAGCTCTCCACAGACTGGATTCAAAAGCCATGCCATTAAATTCAGCCGGTCTAGACCCTGATGTAAAAACGGTCCCTGGGTCAGCAGATCTATTTGAAGTGGCAACCGAACCCCTTGACCTACTGCTACCAGAAGAATCTCTGGGAACCATACCCTTCGTGGCCAGCCTGGAGCTACCAGAATGACTGGTCGATCTCCATGCCTGACCCTTCGGAGGACCCTGGGAATCATTGATATGGGGGGAACAGGTATCCTAACCTGAAGTTCCAAGGCATTGTTAGGACGTCCACTGCCACAGTCAGTGGGTCCCTTGTTCTTGCGCAAAACTCTGGGACTTTCCTGTTGACTCTTGACGCCATCAGGTCTCGATCCGGAAGTCCCCATTTGTCCACCAGCAACTGGAATACTTCCGGATGCAGATCCCACTCCCCTGTTAGAACTTTGTGCCGACTTAGATAGTCTGCTTGTACGTTCTGTTTCCCTGGGATAAACACCGCTGACAGCGCAGGCACGTTTCTTTCTGCCCAGGCAAAAATCTGAAATGTGACCCTCATCGCTCTTGCACTCCTGGTGCCCCCTTGTCTGTTTATGTATGGCACTGCCGTGGCATTGTCGGACTGGATGCGAACTGGCCTTCCCTGTTACACACCCTGAGCCCTCTGCAGTGCTTTCAGGATGGCCATAAGTTCCAGCACATTTATGGGAAGAACCGACTGTCTCTCTGACCACAGACCCTGCATCCTTAGGTGAAGGACCACTGCCCCCCAACTACTCAGACTGGCGTCTGTGGATACTAAGATCCAGGCCCACGGGGCAAAGGATCTGCCCTTTATTAGGTTGTCCTTTAACAATCACCAGCTCAGGGATTTTCTTGTCTCTAGAGATAACCTCATCCACTGGCAATCCAAACAGAGGAAAGACCCCGACCACTTCCTCAGAATGTCCCATTGAAGACAAAAATGTCATTCTCTGACAAGGGATCATTTGTGACTTTGTTACATTCAGGAGCCAACCGTGCTGTTCCAGTACCCTCACCGTAAGGCGAGGATGTTGTTCCAACAACTGTACCGATGACGCCTTGATTAGAAGATCATCCAATTAAGGTACAATCTGCACCCCTTTGGAGTGAAGGAGTGCTGCCATAATCTTTATTATTACTCTTGGGGCTGTGGCAAGCCCAAACAGAAGAGCTATGAACTGATAGTGAGCTGAGCCTACCGTGAATCTGAGAAGCGGCTGATGCCCCTCCCAGATCGGCACATGAAGATAGGCATTCCTGATGTCTATTGATACCCTGAACTGGCCTGCCTCCAGGCCATCTATGACAGATCTTAGGGATTCCATCCTGAAAGTATCTACTCTCAGATGCAGATTTAGCTGCTTGAGGTTCAGCACTGGTCTGAATGAACCATCCGGTTTCTGTACCAAGAATAGGTTTGAGTAAAACCCCTCCCTTCTTTGGTACTCCGGAACCTGTACAATAACCTTCTTTAAAAGAAGCAAATCGACAGAAGAGAGCATTGCCTGTCTTTTTTGAGGACAGTGGGGTAAACTGTCCACCAACTCTATCATGTAACCCCTTCTCATGATCCCCTGAACCCACCTGTCCGCTGAGGACTCTGGTTACTGCTGGGCAAACCCCAGCAGCCGTCCTCCCACCCCACCCTCTGTTATCAGAGGAGGGTGTTAGTCATGCTGTCGGTCTATCCGGCAGCTTGGTGGAAGAGGACCTTGCTGCCGCGGAGGAAAAGGATGAGCTTCCACTAAGCGACTGTCTTCTACCTCCAGCAGCCCTTGACCTGACTGTCTGCCTCTGCCAGACGCGCCACCGCAAAAAAGCTGTCTAAAAGAACTAAACCTTGGAACTCTGGGTCTAGGGGCATTCACAAGCAAGGAAGTACTCCTACCCCCCGAGGCCTGTGAGATCCAGGAGTCCAACTCTGGACCAAATAGCATCCCACTAGTATACGGAATGGATTCTAATGATCTTTTTGACTCCAAATCCGCATCCCAGGCTCTTAACCATAATGTTCTTGTTGCTGCTACTGCTGTAGCAGAAATAGAAGATGATATGGAGGCTGAATTCTGGGCCACCTCATATATATATCCTGCCGCCTCCTTAAGGTGCATGGCCAGGGGGACCAGTTCCGAATCCTGTAATGCGGGCTCTAACTGCCCAGCCCAGGCTTCCATAGCCATTGCTACCCAGGCCGAAGATAATGCCGGTCTGAAGTTTGTACCAGCAGCCGTAAAGACCGATTTCCAAAAAGTTTCCAACTTACATTCGGTCGAATCCTGTAGGGCTGCCGTTCCTGGTACGGGTAGCGTGGTCTGGCGAACCAGTCTCGCCACAAGCGCATCTACTTTCGCCACGTGTTCCCATCTGGTCATGTCCTCCTCTTGTAAAGGATATAATGAACCAAATTTTCTAGGCACAGTGAACCTCTTGTCCGGATGCTTCCAAGAGGCCTCTGCAATATCTCTCAGCTCTGCTGAGGGAGGGAACCTGACCACCTGTTTAGAAGTCTTCTTAAAGAGAGACCGGTCCAAGGACCTCGTCTCCTCTATTTCAATAAACCCCAAGGTCTGACGTACTGCTTTTACCAGATCGTCCATACCCTGGTGCCTGGAGCTTCCTTCTGATTCTATTAATGAAAGATCAGAATCCTCTAACAATTCACCTTCCTCCACAGAGGATCCCTCTGAATCAGACAGACAACAGCGTATTAGCCGATCTATGTCTTTTATAACTACGAATATGTCTAGGATTTTCCAGCAATTGGTTTAATCGGTCAAGACCTCTAGCCACTGCTGACCATCCCGCCTCCCCGCTGTGGGGTGACTCTTGCAGTGCCGGGGAAGGAAATTGTACACCTTCTGGAGGTAATGAACTACTCATTTCCCCTCCTAACTTCACTGGGGGTTGTATCTCAGAGGTAGATGGAAGTCTAATAGCCACCACTGGGATCTCTGCTGGTTTAGATAACAGGTTCACAAGGGTATTAACCCCCTGTGAAAAGGTTGCCATCCACTCTGGAGGCTCTGCCCCCTGAATAGGGCTGTCTTTAGGCTGCAATATTACAGGTGTCACAGCACAACCAGCATAAAGCCCCTGATCCAGACGTTCACTAGTTAATTTAACATTACACTTTGAACAGATCATATGTTTGGCACGTGTTGCTTTACTTTTATCAGCCATTATTGGGAGAAAAAACAAAGTCACAAACAACCGGACAAGCACAAACACTCAATAGTTATCAGAAATACTAACTAATTATGTTTAACACATTACAGCATTTCTGAATCAACACAGGAGAGCCAAATTTTGTTGTTTTATACAGGCTCTACTTAATATATATGCCCATAACAATTATACTTCTCTATCCATGCAATATAGAGAAAATAAATGATACTTAGCAGGGAGATGTTTGCCAGCAGCTGTGCCTCCTCCAAATGGCTGCTGTGTCCTTCCTTCCTTTGTAATTTGCTTAATATTCCACCTGCTTACTCAGCGGGGGAGGGGGGGAGGTTTTCTAACTTCCCCCTCCCTGGCTCTCTCTGTTTCACCTGTGCAGACTGACAGCAATTTCCACACATTTCCTGTGAGTGGAATCGCTGCTATCCGCTCCTCTGTTCCCCTCTGCAAAGCGCTGAATAGCGTGACCATTAGCTTAAGTTACCCCTCCTCTTTCCTTGAGGAGGGGACTTAGTATATTCCATGGCCCCGGCGATGGCAAGAGCACCGGCGCTTACTGCCTGTGGTTAGCGCCTCACTCTGCTAGCAGTGTGAGAGCGCATCTCACACTGCGAGTCAGCGAGTGCCGCGGCTCCTCCGCTGTACAGTCCTTCTCTGCTCATGAGTGTGCTGTCTTACAAAGCCACTCGTGCACTATGTCATCAGCTAAAAACAAAAAAGCCTAAACCCAGTGAACTCAGTTCACTGTGCAGCTCTCCAAACTTCAGCCCACACTCCTAGGGCACATACTTCAAACTGAGTTCTGTGGGGAAGGGGTGGGGGGATATGCCTGTCAGCAGCAAAATATTAACTATTTGGGTGCCAGACTCCTCCCTACCCTAATCTACCCCCATGGTTAGCAGATGGATGAAAGAGAAAAGGGCAATTGCCCAAAGAAACTAAAAGTCCAGCAAATATAAATATACAAAAGATAAAACCACATAAAATCAAGAAGGTGCCACTACAAAACCACAACCTCAATTTATAAACATTCATCACAACACCCCACTAAAAAGCAAGTTGTAGGTGCATGTAAACCATACTTGAAAAAAGCTTCTTAACTTACAAAATCTAACGGAGTGAAAGGACAGTAAGAAAAAGCCACTTTAGAAAGGAGGGGCGCCGGACTTTGACCCCCTAAGGAGGTCTCAGGCCCCGCCACAGCCTGAGCCAGTTGGCATTGGACATCCGACGACCCTCCATGCCCCTCAATTTCCACACCTCGTGGAGAATATCTTCCAATCTTCCACCACCACTTCACAGGGAAGGACTTTCTGCCGGATGGAGACCTGACACCGTGCATTCCACGTAAAATACCTGACCACTACACTAACTAGAAAAAGTGTGGAGAAATCAAAAGCCCTCCACCTTGCCTTGAATGCCCCGTAGACCCATTCAGGATAACTAAGCCCCGAAAGACAGGGGATCCCAAGGGACCTTGAAAATCTTTTATAAACCTTTACGTTAAAGGAACACTGAAGCAAGAAATGGTCTATAGTCTCCTCCATCCCCAGACATTCCTCCCGTGGGCAGCCACGATCATCAGCATTTCTCTACTTGAGGTTCCCTCTCTTGTAAAGTCTCCCATGAAAGGAGAGCCAGGCAATGTCCCAAAGCTTCAACGGGATTCTCCCTGAATTAATCAGGAAAAGCCCCACCGAACTCACATCACCCGGGCAGTCTCTCAATGACAGCGGAACCCAGAATTGGGAGTGCAGGACTCTCTTCTCCAGCTCCCTTCTAGAAGAGCTCCCGACTTCCACTGCCCCAGGCCCCAACGCCTTGTCACCTTCAATCCCAAGGAAACGTAGGTCGGGAGATACCCATGTCGGACCCTGAAACTTTTCACAGTGCCCCCTCCATACCATGCACTGAGGAAGGGATCCACCCATAACCTGAAGCCCCCCACCCACTGAGGAGGGGTCTCAACTAGGAGACTACTGAGATGTAACTTCAGAAAAGTTGACATAAAGAAGAGCACTGGGTTAATCATACCCAGGCCATCCTCCTTCCTCAGTCGGTAGGTCACAGCCCACTTGACCAGGTTCAGCCTATTCCCCCAGAGTAACTGGAAGAAAACTGCATAAACCCTAGACCATAAAGACTCCGGCAGAAGGCACACATAGCTGATATACAGGAATACCGGGATCCGGAAAGTCTTGATCAGGTCCACCCTTTCCCGGAGAGAGTGTTTCCACCTCTTCCAGCTCTCTACCTTCCGGGAAGCTTCCTCCAGCCTAAGTTTCCCAATTTTGCTTGGCATAATCACCAGGGCCGAAATGAATCCCAAAAATTTTGATCTTATCACTAGCCCGGGGGAGACTGTCTGGAAGGCTGAATTCACAACCCTCCTGCCCCATCCCGAAAACTTTACTCTTTTCCTGGTTTACTAACGAGCCGTTGGCCTCGGAATACCCGCAGACCAGAGTTGTTACCTCCTCAGCTTCTGCAGAACTCAACATGACAACAGTAACATCGTCAGCGTAGGCCACTACCTTCAAAGGACACTCCGGACCCAACAGCACTCCTCCCAACGAGCGGCCATCAACCCTTCGGACGAAGGGATCTATAGCAAGCACATACAGGAGGGGGCTCAGGGGACAACCCTGTCTTACTCCAGAGCTGACCTCAAAGGATGGACCCACCCAACCATTCACAAGAGGGAAGCTCTCGGCTTGCCTGTAAATAGTACGGAGCCAATTCACCACCCGGACCGGAAGACCATACCACAGAAGCAGAGCCCAAAAGTACTCATGATTTACCCTATCAAAGGCCTTCGACTGATCTAATTCTAAAAGGCACTTCTCCCCCCCCCCCCCCCCGCACGACACCACTCAAGGGCCTCCCGGACCGCCAGGACAGCACTGAAAGTGCTTCGACCCTTCACAGTGCAATGCTGAGAAGGAGAGAGTAAGCGGCCGGAAACCTGCATCTATTAAAAAGTACCTTCGCTAGAATCTTCCTGTCGGTATTGAGAAGAGCGATGGGGCGCCAGTTCTCAATACGCAACTGATCCTTCCCCTTGGACAACAAAATAAGGGCAGAGACCCTCATGGAGGGAGGCAATAAGCCTCTGCCCAGGCTCTCATTAAAGACCTCCGTGAGGCGCTGGGTCAGGATGTCCCCAAAGATTTTAAAGAACTCAGATGTAAGACCATCTGGGCCTGGGGCTTTCTTGATAGATAACCCATCTATCGCCATCCTGACCTCGTCCACCGTTATCAAACTGCCCAAGGACTCAAGCAAGCTGCTGAGATCTTCAAGGCCAGGAGTTTCCCTCAAAAACCGGTCCATCCTTTCTCTGTCAAGTGACTTCTCCGACAAGAGATCAGAGTAGAAGGACCGCACGACACCAAGAATGCCCTCCTTATCCTCCCTAAGGACAACCTCAGCATCGCGCAAGCCCCTCACCTCTTTAGCATCTACCGAGTCCCTACAGCTCTGGAAAGGGTCAGGCGAATGGTACTTCCCATAATCCCTCTCCAGAATCAAGGAAGCATACCGGTCATACTGAATCTATCTCATCTGAGCCTCACCCAGGAAATCTCCCCACTATCCCCCTGGCCAGAGATCAAGAATCCAAGTTTCCTTCTCAGTGCCAGGTAGGTACTCTCTTTTAACAAGTTATTTCTGGCTACCAGGCCACGGAAAAAGCCCCGGGTCCTCTTCTTAAGTATCTCCCACCACTCTGACCTTCTCCAACCTGCCTCCAAAAGTGTTTCCTGGGATTCAAAGAAGTCCCTAAAGGACTGTCTTATCACCTCCTCTTCTAGGAGCCTAGAGCTCAAGCGCCAAAGACCCCTACCCTTCTGAAGAGTCTCTGAGGCATTCAAGGACATAGAGAGGTAAACGTGATCAGAGAACTCTACTGGCCTCAGCACCGGAGCTAAGGTTTTCGAGCTCTCCTTAACCAAAAAAACTGTCTATCCTAGACCTACAACTACCTCTAAAATAGGTGAAACCCGTGTGGTCCGGAGAATGGCGAATGTGCACATCCACCAGACCAGCCTGCCTAACCATACTCGCTAGAAAAAGGGAATCATAGCCCAGAGAAGTCCTTGAACCTCCCCTGTCTTTTGTCCTAATGACGGTGTTAAAATCACCACCAAAGACTATCTGCTGGGCTGAAAAAAGGTATGGTTTTATCGCACTGAAGAGGCACTTCCTTCCCCACTTTGTTTGGGGGCCATAGACATTGATTAACCTCAGGTCGTGCCCCCTCAGATTGACATCTAAGACCATGCACCTACCTACCTCAAGCTCAATGACTCGCTGGATGGTTATCATGCCGGTAAAAAGCACCGCCACCCCACCGTACGGCTCGGCCGCAAGAGAGCAGTAGGAGGGCCCACGGCTCCACTCCCTTTTTGCCTTGTGTAGGTCAGCTAACTGACCCAATCTGGTCTCTTGCAAAAATAAAAAATCAACCTTAACCATGCTAAAAAAATCGAAGGCCATGTAACGAGCTCGTTCGGAAAGTATAGATGCCACATTAATAGTGGAAAATCTAATGGGCTGGGAAGCCATCCTTCAGAGCTATAGACAGTAGGAAACAACTCACTTCTTTTTAATCTTTTTCACCGAGTCCTCATCCAAGGACCCGAACCTCTTGTAACTAAGGCCCACCAGCAGGGCCTCTTCCCCAGAGAGAGGGACCCCACACGACCCGACCTCCTCACTCATTATCCCCCCGGGAGCTACCTTGCCCAAGGGCTGAACAACAGAAGACCCTGACGGGCTGGGGGACAGACTAGGAGAAAAGGCGCAGAGGGAAGCTTCAGGAGGAGCAGGGGAGGGAACAGGAATCAGAGGGCCAGAACACGATGGACGGACCCGACAGGAAGTAAGAACTGGGTAGCTAAACAGGGCTGGACCATTCACCTCCAAGAGAGGAACCTCCAAATATTTGTCAAGGAGGTATGTAACGTCTAAAGGAGGGGTGGGGGGGGGGGGTCCTGGACAGGAGAAGGGACAAGATCCTCTACCGAAGGAGGACCCGATGAAACGACCCCTATATTTTTCAGGAAAGACCTGGCTGTTCTTTTATCTTTAGGTTTCTTATAAATTTTGAAAACCTCGCCTAAAGGAAGGTCTCTAGATTTTTTAACCTTTTTCCCTGAATTTGATCTCTGTACCAAATCTCCCTCTTCTGTTCTTATGACCTCACCCTCTTCCATACTTTCCTCCTCACTGGTTAAGAATTGAAATTTATTGGAAAGAACTATACCCTCCCTCTCCGTTCTACTCTTTTTTTTCTTACTTTTTTGCTTAACCCACTGACTCGAAGTATCATTAGCGGGCTTCGGCACTGATTCCCCAGATGATTTAGCAACAGGGGGTGGAGGGAGCGGAGGGGCAGAAACCTCACCAATAGGGTCCACCGATCTCTTTGCCGCCTCTCCCTTTTCAACACCCTCTGCCACCCTCACTAATTCCTCGTCCGTGATGACAGAATTATGAGCGGCATGTGGGCACTTACTGAAAGGGTGGCCAACCCACACAAATTGCACCTGATCTGTGCACATGATGATCGCGTCTCATGACCCACACCCCCACAATGAACGCAATTCTGCAAGGGACAATTGGCACTGAGGTGGCGGAAGTCCCCACACCGGTGGCCCATCCTCGGCTGGCCTGGGTAGAAACACTGAATTCTGTCTCTCCCAAGGATGGCCGCAGATGGCAAATGCACCAGACCAGCCTCCGTGCACCTAAGATCTACCGTGGCAGACCATCCGCCACTCCAGACACCATGACTCAGGTCAGGGACCTTCATCAGTGGGGATACTATGTTAGCAAATCTTCTGACCCAAAAGGCCAGATCCGCAGCTGGGATGGATTAATTTCTGACCAAGATAGTGATTTTCACCCGATCTTGTCGGGTTATAGGGATTGCCCCATAATTTACCCACGGATCTCTTCCCTCGCATCCACTCCACTTGTCCCAGAACACTTGCAGACCCTGATATGAAACAAAACTAACGTCATACTCTGGACCACTGACTGGGTGGATGCAAGCGAAAAGATCCGCCGGAACAAACTCAAACGAGTCTAAAAAGACCCTAAGAAATTCCGCCCTATTTGGGGGGTCCTTCCCAACAAACTTGCGGCGCTTGAAGGGTTGAGCAACTGTTGGAGCTGGCACGGTACCCTGAACACTTGTCCCAGGCCCCGAGCTCGTCCCGGATACCACACCTGCATATGAAACTACACCGGGGAGAGGGCCAGACCTCACAACTGGGCGCTGGGCAGAACTACTCCTCTGCACCCTACTATTACCTTGCCCACCGGGACCAAAGTCTTGCTGCGGTGGAGGGCCTGCCATTAAAGGGGCTGCAATTTGAGGTTCTGACTGGTTCAACACAACTCCTCCTTGGGCCAACATATTAGGCATCGTTTTTGAAACGTCCTCGATGAGGACTGCTGCTCTCCTTGCCCTATCCATTATACACAGGGGGCCATAAACAGTCTCTATAATATGAGCTTGGACCGGGCTGGGCTGTGTATCCTTCACATCAGGGTTCTTCCCTGTTATGGATTGAGCACAGACCTTTCCATATACTCTATGGGCTGCACACTAACAGATTTCCCTGCAGACCCACCCATATAATTATTGACATCAACATCATCAGCTTTATCAGTGTTATTAACTTTATCAGACATGCCTCCCGGAGAAGTCTCGCACACTTGATCCCCTGGGGGTGCCGGGTCAGGAGCTACAGGCTTAACGGTAGACTTCCCGGACCCCTTGCAAGCTGACACCTTCTGGTCATTGGCACGGACTTTGCGGGGAGGCCCGCCACGGGAGACACATCACAAGATTTCACATTAGTCACAGACATGATAACAGGGACGGCAGATACACTGTCAGAGTCCACCCGGCAGGGAGACATTGCCACGGAGGACGGCACCTCTCCCGTACTACGGGCTAATACTCGGTCACCCGCGGGCTTGGTCTCAGAGACAGGTGCAGACTTGCCAGTGTTAGATACCACATTTACAGCATTAACATTACCACACCTAAGCAGAGAGGGATCGTCAGGGCTCACCAGTCTCCGGGCTCCAGGTGTAACGCTTCCGGTGTCCGCCCGAAGTGCCGCGGACGGCTGGGAGTACAAGCCGACCACCGAGACGGCAGACTGGACCACGCTCCCACCGTCAACACCTTCAGCCTCCACCGGGCCCCTCACCGACATCTCCCCCTCCATAGCACGGGTGGTGTCGTACAGGCTGATAAGCACACTGCCGTCCGGGTCACCCTCCGTGTTGGGCGGCAGGCGCTCCGAGCACATGGGCATGGCAGCCTGTAGGATGTCATATAACTTCTTTAATGATCTTTCTTTCTCCTCCAGTGTAGCGGCCAGCTCCTCAATCTTTGCCGTTATAATGACACAGTCCCTGCTATATGCCCAGTTACGTTTTTTTTTCTTCTTCGTGATTTGCTTGCCCAGGCAGGCTATCGTGAACTCCAACTCCTCCATTTCCTGCTTTACTGCATACTCATCAACCTCACTCTCCTCCGTGTCCGGGTGGTTGACTGATGCCGGATCCACTATACCTCCAGGTACATCTGGGGATTCCTGTCATCTCTATAGCCTCCAGTTGTATAGTCACTGGGACAGATGGGCGGCTTGTTGAGCTCTCCTCGGGAACCATGTTAATACTCACATGGGGACCCTTATCCTTGGCTTCCCCCTGTTGTATCATCACAGGGGGTAGAACGTCCATGGTATTTTCATGAGGCTGCCTGTTTAACTCCACAGGCAGACCTTCACTAGCCCTCAGTTGCTCCACTGAGGCCTGGATACCACACGCTTCCATTTCACCCTTCTCCATATTAATCTTCATATGAAGAGGTTTTGCCATAAACGTATCGGGGGGCCCTGGATTACTCTCCACGAAATCATCCAAAGGAGCCTCCTCCATAGAGACAGGGAAGTCCTTATCTGTATTACTGGGCTCCAGAACCGTTGCCAAGTTGTTGCAAGGCTGGCAGGAGATGGAAATTTCTTTGCTTGGCTTGGTAGGCCCAGGAGCCTGGGGGCTCTCCTTCTCTGCTTCCCCAGGTCCCTCCATCCCTGGCTGGGTAGCGAAAGAAGCAAAATCTGGGACTCAGGAGCTCACCAAAACACAACTACACTCCGCGGCTGCTAGCACCAGACTTGCCCTCCAATGGGTCCTCGTTAAAGGATTTAAAGTGTACTCATTATAATTACAGGGCCTCAAAAGAGTCCTGTATTGTTATTTTTCGTCACTACCTCCCCGAGTTGGGAGTGAGTAATTTGCGTGCCTGCTGCCTTCCTTGGATGTGGTAGCCGTTTCTCAGGCTCTCTCTCCGGAATCGAACCCTGATGCCCCGTTACCCATGGTCACCATGGTAGGCGCGGAAAGTACCATCGAAAGTTGATAGGGCAGACATCCGAATGTATCATCGCTGTCACAGGGAAGTGCGATTGGCCCGAGGTTATCTAGTCGCCACAGGGGCCGGGCCAAGGCCCAGGCACCCCAGATTGGTCTTGGTCTGATAAATGCACGCATCCCGGGGGGTCAGCGCTCGTCGGCATGTATTAGCTCTAGAATTATCACAGTTATCCAAGTAACGGGTGGAGTGATCAAAGGAACATAACTTATTTAATGAACCTTTTTCGCAGTTTCACTGTATCGGCCGTGTGTACTTACACGTGCATGGCTTAATCTTTTAACACAAGCATATGCTACTGGCAGGATCAACCAGGTAGCTTCCCTCTCCACGGGAAAAAAAGGGGGTAAGCCTTGGAGGTTGGTGGCAGGGGGGCCCTAGAACCCCGCCTCTCCGCAGAGACGAAACGGCTCCCCCAGCCTGGCGCAACCCTGGGTCACCTCAGGGAGGCTCCGAGGGCCGGGCGGCAGCGGGTAGGATGATGTTTGTATGGGTCAGCGGTGGAAATCGTGCGCTCCGCCAGGGTGGTCCCGGGGGGGATTGTCGGGTACGGCGTGGTCGGGACGGTTCCGGGCAGACTCCGCCGCAGGGCGCGGTTTCACGCGTCTCGCCTGGGGAGGGGACGTGTCTCGAGAGGCTGTCCTGAGGGTGGGGCTGCACTGCTTCCGGGGTGGACAGGAAGGTGGCAGTCGCGACGGGGCCCACCTGGCGAGACCTCTCCGGCCCTCTGGAACCCATGGATGGTGCAACGAGGGGGGGGGAAATCAGCTCCCATAGGGACTTTCGACGCGGGACCCTGGGCCGCCCGGAGTGCGGGGACCCTGCCGGGGTTCCCCGGGGTCTGGGAAGCCCTGGTGCCTTGGTCCCTGGCCTGACGGGCCTCCAGGTCTTGGGGCGCCCGGTGGGTCGGTGAAAAACTCGCCTGGCTGGGGCGAGTAGAGAGAAGAAATCGGGGAATCCCAGGTGTATTCCGGCCTCCGCCCACAGGGGGCCGGGGACAAATCCTCCCGGCCCTCCGGAACCCAGGGTCGGCCATGGGGGCAAATCCGTCCTCATCAGGGCTTCCAGCCCGGAGCCCCCACCCCAGGGGGCCCTCGAGGAAGCGCACTGAGACAAAGTACAATGTGAAAAGCGACAGCTTGGCCTGGCTCCTCCATCCGCCACGGAGTGTGGGGACAAGGCACCTCGGAAAACCCCAGCCTGGGGGCATCCACCACGGAGCATGGGGACAAGGCACCTCGGAAGACCCCAGCCTGGGGGCATCCGCCATGGAGTGTGGGGACAAGGCACCTCGGAAGACCCCAGCCTGGGGGCATCTGCCACGGAGCATGGGGACAAGGCACCTCGGAAGACCCCAGCCTGGGGGCATCTGCCACGGAGCATGGGGACAAGACACCTCAGAGAACCCCAGCTACGGGACAAGGCACCTCGGAGGACCCCAGCCAGGGGGCATCCACCATAGAACGCGGGGACAAGGCACCTTGGAGGACCCCAGCACCGGGACAAGGCACCTCGGAGGACCCCAGCACCAGGACAAGGCACCTCGGAGGACCCCAGCCCGGGGGCATCCGCCACAGAGCGTGGGGACAAGGCACCTCGGAGGACCACAGCACCGGGACAAGGCACCTCGGAGGACCACAGCCCGGGGGCATCCGCCACAGAGCTCGGGGACAAGGTACCTCGGAGGACCCCAGCCCGGGGGCATTCACCACGGAGCGTGGGTAATAGGCACCTTGGAGGACCCCAGCTCGGGGACATCCACCACGGAGTGTGGGGACAAGGTACCTCGGAGCATCCCAGCCCGGGGGGCATCCCCCACGGAGCGCGGGTACAAGGCACCTCGGAGGACCCCAGCACTGAGGGCATCCGCCATGGAGACTCCCGCTCTGGTGGTCAGGCGCTTCTCGCCAGGAGCTTGCCCGGCACGGAGCGCCTCCTCCCGCGAAACCTGGGAGGGTCTCCGCAGAACTGGGGGAATCCACCACGGAGCGCGGGGACAAGGCACTTTGGAGGACCCCAGCCCGGGGGCATCCGCCACGGAGAGTGGGGACAAGGCACCTCAGAGCATCCCAGCCTAGGGGCATCCGCCACGGAGCGCGGGGGACAAGGCACCTCGGAGGACCCCAACCCGGGAGCATTCACCACGGAGCGTGGGTACTAGGCACCTCGGAGGGCCCCAGCCCGGGGGCATCCGCCATGGAGTGTGGGGACAAGGTACCTCGGAGCATCCCAGCCTGGGGGGCATCCACCACGGAGTGTGGGGACAAGGTACCTCGGAGCATCCCAGCCCGGGGGGCATCCCCCACGGAGCGCGGGTACAAGGCACCTCGGAGGACCCCAGCACTGAGGGCATCCGCCATGGAGACTCCCGCTCTGGTGGTCAGGCGCTTCTCGCCAGGAGCTTGCCCGGCACGGAGCGCCTCCTCCCGCGAAACCTGGGAGGGTCTCCGCAGAACTGGGGGAATCCACCACGGAGCGCGGGGACAAGGCACTTTGGAGGACCCCAGCCCGGGGGCATCCGCCACGGAGAGTGGGGACAAGGCACCTCAGAGCATCCCAGCCTAGGGGCATCCGCCACGGAGCGCGGGGGACAAGGCACCTCGGAGGACCCCAACCCGGGGGCATCCGCCACGGAGCGCGGGGAAAAAAGGCACCTTAGAGGACCCCAGTCTGGGGGCATCCACCACAAGGCATGGGGACAAGGCACCTTGGAGCATCCCAGCCTAGGGGCATCCGCCACGGAGCGCGGGGGACAAGGCACCTCGGAGGACCCCAGCCCGGGAGCATTCACCACGGAGCGTGGGTACTAGGCACCTCGGAGGGCCCCAGCCCGGGGGCATCCGCCATGGAGTGTGGGGACAAGGTACCTCGGAGCATCCCAGCCTGGGGGGCATCCCCCACGGAGCGTGGGGACAAGGCACCTCGGAGGACCCCAGCCCGGGGGCATCCGCCACGGAGAGTGGGGACAAGGCACCTCAGAGGACTCCAGTCCGGGGGCATCCGCCATGGAGACTCCCGCTCTGGGGGTCGGGCGCTTCCCGCCAGGAGTTTGCCCGGCACGGACCGCCTCCTCCCGCGAAACCTGGGAGGGTCTCCGCGGAACTGGGGGAATCCACCACGGAGCGCGGGGACAAGGCACCTCGGAGGACCCCAGCCCGGGGGCATCCGCCACAGAGAGTGGGGACAAGGCACCTCAGAGGACTCCAGTCCGGGGGCATCCGCCATGGAGTGCGGGGAAAAGGCACCTCAGAGGACCCCAGTCTGGGGGCATCCGCCACGGAGCATGGGGACAAGGCACCTCAGAGCATCCCAGCCTAGGGGCATCCGCCACGGAGAGTGGGGACAAGGCACCTCGGAGGACTCCAGATCGGGGGCATCCGCCATGGAGTGCGGGGAAAAGGCACCTCGGAGGACTCCAGTCCAGGGGCATCCGCCACGGAGCGCGGGGAAGAAAGGCACCTCAGAGGACCCCAGTCTGGGTGCATCCGCCACGGAGCATGGGGACAAGGCACCTTGGAGCATCCCAGCCTAGGGGCATCCACCACGGAGCACGGGGGACAAGGCACCTCGGAGGACCCCAGCACCGGGACAAGGCACCTCAGAGGACCCCAGCACCGGGACAAGGCACCTCGGAGGACCCCAGCACCGGGACAAGGCACCTCGGAGGACCCCAGCACCGGGGGCATTCGCCACGGAGCGCGGGGGACATGGCACCTTGGAGGACCCCAGCACCGGGACAAGACACTTCGGAGGACCCCAGCCCGAGGGCATCCGCCACAGAGCGTGGGTACAAGGCACCTCGGAGGACCCCAGCCCAGGGGCATCCGCCACGGAATGCAGGGACAAGGCACCTCGGAGGACCCCAGTCTGGGGGCATCCGCCACGTACCACGGGGGACAAGCCACCTCGGAGGAGCCCCGCCTGGGTCTGCCTACCCTCCCCTGGGGCCTGCCTTCCTTCGCCGTAGCCAATGTCTGGCCGCAAAGAGGTGCGCGCAGCTCGGCTCCACTCTCCCCTGGCGGGGGCAAACGAGTCGGGATAGGTCCTGGCTCGCTCCCCGCAGGTCAACAAGGGATGCCCCGGGAATACCTGCCTCCCGGCCGCGCCGTATGGAGGTCGCGGGAAATTCCTGGCAGAACGATGACGATGGTGGTGATAAGACCCGCAACATTTTCGATTCCCGGGTCTTCGAGTCTCGTTGCGGACAGACGGTGAGGAAAGGCTTGTGCGAGGAGCTCTTTACAGGCTAGGTCTAACTACCGTATATACTCGAGTATAAGCCGACCCGAATATAAGCCGAGGACCACAGAAAACTGGGAAAACTTATTGACTCGAGTATAAGCTGAGGGGGGGGGGGGGCTTTCAGCATAAAAAATGTGCAGAAAAACTCGGCTTATACACGAGTATATACGGTATGTCTCTATAGGCTGTTTACTGTTTTGATTGCTTATATTTATGTATTTTGCACTGTATAATTTTTTCCCCCTGTAGGAATTGTACTTCATGTACTGCATCTTCTATGCTAATTTAATAGTAATAACTGTTTTTCCTCTATATAAGTCTTATGATAACCATCTACTGTATATCTGATTCTGTCTGATATACCACAGCTCTCTAATGTGAATCCTCTCAAATCAAAGTAATGGGATTATAATGACTCCATCCACTGTGACAGGTTCAGATGATTGTGGTAGATACAGTATAAGCTTTTAGGTATTTCCACTCAATCTATGCCCTGGTGGTGCCAGTACTCTCATTTATTTGGTTTAATTATTTTACTTTACAGTTTCATTTATACTTGTTGTTTT
The DNA here is from genome assembly GCF_038048845.1 of Mixophyes fleayi. Lineage (NCBI taxonomy): Eukaryota > Metazoa > Chordata > Amphibia > Anura > Limnodynastidae > Mixophyes > Mixophyes fleayi. The sequence goes on along the minus strand of NC_134404.1, from coordinate 17,670,514 downwards.
GACTATCACATAAGTTAGGAATTAGGTGGGTCTAAAATATCCATCTACTGCCTTTAAAGTTTGTTTATATGTTGTTTATAATGTATGTATCATCGGTTTATTTTATATGATATGTATTTTTCATGTATTTTGGAATTAATTTGAGGGTATATTTTATCATTAGCAAATTTGTAATTGATGTATTATATATTTATACCATTTCATTTACTATACTTTTATATGCGCATAGAAATTAATCACTTAAGTTCAGATGTGGTTCACCTTTATTAGTTTGGTAAATATTTTGTGATGCAACATCAATACATTCATTGGTTTATTTATCTATAAATGAATTATTCTAACCCTGAACCTCGTTGAGCTTAGAGGAAGGGAATGTCTAGCAGGTCCATTAGTATACAATGTTCTGGCTGCAACAGTAAAGAGGGCCATCAGGTTTATTTCTATGCAATTGCCCCCTCTGGCACCCAGGAGACCCAGCAGATGTGCTCCGCCAGGCCAACACCTCAAACGCTGGTCGTAGACACTGTGAGAGATATACATTTTATGAACTTCTTAAAGTAATGCATTTTGTATAATTACTGCTGAAAGAAGAATAGTCTGCAGCTTGCAGAATATTCTCCCTGAACTTTGCCTCACATTCATTTCTTTTTCGCCAACATGTCTCTTCTCAAGAATGTGCACATCCAGCAGCTTCAGTACCAGGAGCCCACGACCCCCACTTGAGGCCTACGTGACTGAGATAAAGACATCTGCTTTACATCATGCCCACAAACTGCTGACATGGACAAGTTGCCTTGAGAAACCTTGCATTCCTTATCTCTCTTATTCTGTGAAACTATGTATAAATAAAGCTACTCTGACTTAGGGCTGGTCAGAACCAGATACATTTTCAGCCCAACATCTGAACTTTGTCTGTCTCTCTATCGATCGATACCCACAAGGTATAGCAGCCGGAGTTCAGGAGAAAGGACCCGTTTAGGTCATCTCTGACAGTTTCAGTGGGGGCTCGACGCCGGGATCTCCAATACATCAGACCTCCCGACAACGGGGTTCTCCCTTTCCAGACAGACAGACGTTAATCCAGCGCTGGTGAGCAAAAAGCTTTATTTTTGCTCTTAGAGCTGTCTCTGTGGAGGGGGAATTATCCCAGCTCGAGGGTACTGCAGTCTGATTGACGGAGATCCCTGAACTCTGGCAACAGATACTATTAAGAGTATGAAGGTACTTGTGTGTAATCTGTCTTGTATTGTTACATGTATTGATATATTGTCTTCTCTATGCCATACACCTGATACATACACATGAATAACACCATAGAACTCAGTCAGATCACACAGTTGACCCTGCAAATAATCTTGATTGTATACGTGATTGTGTTTTTTGTTGGATTTTAATGAAAGTAGTCAGGAACATTCAGAAAGGCAGACCCGTTGCAAACTTGTTGTAAGGCAAGACAGGAACAAATAAAAGTTTTCTCATTCAAAATATATTGGACCATAAGGTAATCCCAGTGTGGGAAATAAAGGGTCCAAGACAGGAGAGAAATCCGAAAAGTACGGGGATCTAGACCCCATAAAGTATATGCGAAAGCATAAAGGCAAGGATTTCACAAAAGGGATGAGAAAACTGTTCAAAGCTGCAGGGGTGTCTGAGAACGGTACATTAAAAGTTCCATTTTGGAAACAACTAATTAAAGACAATGAGAAAGCACTGAAAGAAAAAGGTTATTTTGACAGATGTGTTGCATGGTGTAAAATGTCAGAAGAATTAGAGAATGACAATGATTGCTGTGATATGTGACAGTTAACAAATTTAAGTGACACTGATGAAATAGAAAATGTATCACAAGCTAAATGATATAATGACTAAAACAATGAATCAAGTAGGTTGTGTACTAAAAATGTATGTTTAAATGCTGCGCAGCTGAAGAGTGAGATGTGCCCCTCCCTTATTCTGTGTAAAAGATTTCAGTGTGTTGAGATAAGAAGCACGCTGTTTTTTTTTTGTTATCTGACAATGTATGTAACATTGATAAAATGGTTCTTCCAAGTATGTTTCTATTTTTCAATAGGAAAAATATGTCCTGAGTGCTGATTGATATTAGCATGTTGAAGCTAATGTGTATTTAGTCTAATGCTGGGACTTGTAGTTCCACAGCAGTAGGCTGGAAGATAGCAGTTAAGTTTTCTTTCTCTGTATGTGAGTTTTTTTATTTTTTTTTGGGAAAAATAGCTTTCTCTTTAATGAAGTTGAGAATTGTGGGAGTGAGCTTTACATGGAGAGATATTACAAGCTGTTTTTATCTGTGTAAAATGGCGCTGATAAATGTTCTCAGAAATCAGGAGGGTTTGTTATGCCCATAAAGAATTGTTACGAGATAAAATGATAAAATGTCGCCTGTGAGCGAGAATTGTGAATATATATTTGTACTCTAAACATGGAAATCACAGAATCTGGAAATATGTGTGAATATTTGGTTTACAAAGTAATGATAAGAAAGGAGTGGCTTTGAACACTCGACCAGGTCTCGTCACTTTGACATTCCCTGTTTGTGATATTAGGGACTGCCTCTTTGAGGAAATCAGTTTTTCATTGCATGGAACGCATAGCGTCACAGTTAAGCTACAAAGAGAAACTTTTAAGCAAGTGTCGTATTAGCAGCTGTTCAACGTGAATTAATGACAGTTACTGTAATTCCTAGTGAATAAATGTTAATCTTTATGCAAACGTTTTTTTCTTCACAGATCTCCAACAAAAAAGACCATTTAGGCAATCCAGATTGCATTGATCCAACTTCCAATGAATAGAAGTTGCAATATGTTTTGGTCAACAGCTGAACAAAAAGCAGCTTTTGAGCTGATCAAAGATTTAACCACAAGAGCCCCAGCCCTTGGGCTCCCTAACTATGAACTCCCGTTTAACTTGTTCTGCCATGAACAAGAAGGGCACGCTCATGGCGTACTAACACAAGAGCAGCCGGAGTTCAGGAGAAAGGACCCGTTTAGGTCATCTCTGACAACACTATGAGTGGAGCCACGGCAACAGGCGAGGGAGGTTCTGCAGGAATAGCGTTAACTCCTGGAATTGACAGTTGAAAGCAGATGTCTCCCTCGCATTGAACTGGGGCAATGTTCCCTCTAAGCTGCGCGGCTACCCAAACACCGCCGAACACTGGCCGCCTGGCTCCGCGCAGCCATTTGCCTCACTTGTCATGGCAATGACCCGCATTACTGTTACATGCCTGGAGACGTCGCAAGCTGTTGATGTGACACGTTCTATGACGCATGCTCGTGTATAACTGAGCGACAGCACTGCAACTGCTGATGCTGGCATATCTAGCGCAAATGGTGGATATGAGGTGCGCTGGATGCCCAATGAATTTGTGACTTCATCTAAAGGTGCATAAAGTCTTGTGATCCCTCCAAAAAAGCCAGAAGCCTGCACTATTAAAGGGTTAAAGTAGTAGTTCTATTGAAGGCTTATATTCCTGCTATTATGCAGGTATCCAGAATCCCCACTGTCTTAGATGCTGCATGGCTAGCCAGACTGAGACGGGATGTGTCCCACCACCAGCACATATCTAAGTAATGAAATATCATCACTGCTGCTGAATAAATCATATCTTTGCACTTGCAGACTGCAAGTTGCAGTTTATACAGTAGAGTCTTCAAATTCGTTAAAAAAAGAAAACTTGTTCAAGTTTTAAAGAGTGGCTTTCACAACTGGTGGAAATGGAAATATCATCATCGTCGAACAAGCAAAAAAGGAAACTTGGAGATATTTTTACTTGTAATGATGCTGGTGCTGTTGTCTGCACTGTTTGCTTGAGGGCAAATGCCGCAGGAGAGTTCAGCACGGGGAAAAAGTGGGACGAATGGAAACTAGATTACCTAAAGTGACCTCTCAATCAAAAAGTGCACACTGATTCAGTAATTAAGTTACGTAATCAGAAGAGCGGTGGAATTTTGCGGATGCTTACTGAAAGTCTCGAAGATCGTAATGTGAGATTAGAGTTGGAAGAGCGAAAGAAGTCAACATCAGATATGGTGAAACTGCTGATTGATAACGTCATTCTTGCTATTAAAATGAACACGTCCATGATGTGTGTACAAAACATCCATGACCATGTTGCAAAATATGTTACGATTCAAGAGAGTTGGCGTAGCAAGAACTATGCTTTTGAATTTGTCGAGTGCATCAACTTCGTCGTACAAAATCAGCTTACGAATGAATTGCGACAATCGGCTTTCCACACATTGATTATAGATGAAAGTACAGATATTTCAGTTAACAAAATGCTGATTGTGTATTCCAAGTATCGTCCGGAAACTGAAATTGTTTATAAAACGATTTTTGACGGTATTGTAAAGTTGACCACATGCGACAACATCTCTATTGTGGCAGCAATTAAACAATTCTACTTGGATAATTGCCTTGATCTACAGAAGATGGAGATGTTTACATCAGACGGTGCATCTGTTATGCTAGGGAAAAATAATGGAGTGGCTGCATTACTGAGACGTGACATAAACCATTTGTGTGAACAGCATTGTGTCACCCACCGAGAAGACTTAGGCATTGATGATGCTTGGAAGCAAGTTTCATTAATGCAAGATATTGAAACTTTACTTAGAACAGTGTATTCATTGTTCAACAGGTCGTCGGTTAAGAAAGACAAGTTCGATTAATTGGCCAATGTTGCAGAGTGCGATGCTGCGGCATTTCAGGCTTTGCATGAGGTGAGGTGGCTGTCCAGACATTTTGCAGTCAGTGTGTTGGTGCGAAACTACAACGTTCTGATCGACTACTGCACTTAACAAGTGAAAGTGAGCAACGATCCAATCACCAAGTACTGTTAGAAGAGGCTTCAAAATCCACAGTTTCGTGTGGCTTTGACAGTACTCAATGATGTTTTGGGTGAACTGTCATCAATGTGCAAATACTTTCAGAGAAGTATTTTGACAACCATTGAAGGGTTTCAGTTTGCAAAGGCCAAGATTAGTAAACTAAGGTCGCAGTATCTTGGCGAAACAGTTTATTGGAGTGATCCAGTGAAGGATGTTCTCAATTCAGTTGACAGTGACGTCGACACTGCTGCCATCCTTAGATTTATCCAATTACTATGTCACCACCTAGACAGAAGATTTCCGGACGATGAACTAAGGCAAGCTTTTGACCATGATGCCATTGCAAAGGCTACAAATTTTGAATTTGGCAAAGACAGTGTGAAGCGTCTGATAAGAAAGTTTTCAACTGTTCTACCAGATTGCCAAGGGAGTGAACAGTATGATGACTTCAAATGTTTGATTGCGGAGAAAGTGAAGACTGGTTCTATTCAGACTTTCACTGACGTTGTGAGCTATAAAAGATGCAGATATGAAAGAACTGTTGATTGTTCTGGACATTTCAAGCATCAAGTGCAGACTGCGAACGTGGTTTTAGCTTAATGAACTCAATTAAAACTAAATCTAGAAACAGACTACAAGTAGATCATTTGGACAATCTGATGAGCATCAAGTTCTACACTTCCTCTGGAAATAACATTGATCTAAATGCAGTTTACAAGCATTGGACTGCACACAAGGATAGACGTGAAAAACCACCAAAAAAAGAGTAAAATAACATTTCCTGTCGGCTGACTAGGTATAGTATCAGCTTGATATAAACTCTATTGATTTATAAAACAAGTCAAAAGGTTGCGCTCTACTACTATGTAGGGCAAGAGCAGATCTGCTAAAAAAAAAAAGAATATCCCTTCCCTGGTACAGATGAAAGAAACAATATAGTAGGCGCTCTATTGCCTCTATTTAAAAATGAATAATTGTTAAAAGGCAGCGTTGAGGTAAATATAAACACGCATAGAATTTCGTTGTGAATGAATAATAATGGTTGAAATCAAAATAAAATGAATACATGCATTTAATACACTAAAAACATAAAATATGTATAACAGATATAGCAATTAAAGTTGGATAAAAATAATAACAGTTAAAAGATGACAATCTTACAAATGATTGAATAGATAGCCACAAATAGTCCAGAATAAATAAGTCCAACTAGTACTGAGAAGAAGTTGCTTGGAGTGCTTCAAACAAAAGAAGCCGTGTAAGTAGATCCGATATTACTAACAGCCTGTGACCTACCTTGTTAACATGAATAACAGCAACGGAGTGGGTAAATCCAACAATGTCCTGGATTGTGGCAAATAACCCACACAAAATGAAGTCCTTGGTATATGTAGCAAACAGGAGCGCTCAGGGTACCCGGAGCGGTATTACACGAGTAGCGTGTGATGGTAACGAGAGGCAAACGGCGTACGTTTCACAGTGGAACGCACAGCACTTCCTTCCGGTGTTACATCACAGAATGGGTGTGTCCCAACGAGTTTCATTCGCTGAGCGAATTTCCTCAGGGGATCGTGATTGTTATTGTGGAATATTGGTTTATATAGTTGTCATCATTAATAAGGCAAAGGTGTCATTTGTAGGGAGGTGGATCCAATCACTGTGATGGTGGTATACAATCATTAATTAGACTCAAGTAAATAAGACTACACATTAATCCATGTATAGTGGACTTAATAGTCAATTAGATACATATGAATACATTAAACAGAAAAAGTGCATATATGGCAATACAAATAAATTATGCATATGTAGACCACAATTCTATCAGCCATGATGAAACTCCTAGTTATGATAGTTATGTTTGTGACAAATGAATATATTTAAATCAGATATTATAACAATGTTACAGAGAGATAGAGATGCAATATAGCATAATTGCTAAATAATTATGTGATCAGAAATAATACGGTCCTATTCATCAGAATTCAAACACCAAATAGAGATTAACCAGCTGGTCCAATCCTCACTTCTCTATCCCATTAGGAATAATATTTCTCAGACATGTTTTTCTACTAAACCAGATATTCCCAAGCGGTCTCCCATCTTGGTACTTATCTGGCAACACTCTGCTTGGCTTCCAAGGTTGGCAGAGGTTGGGCATGACCTGGGTGTTATGATAGTAGTAAACATGGAGATATCACCCATGGGGGGTTAGTGTGTCACAGACTCAGTAATGGCAGTCACCCATCAAATGGATGTATGTATATAAATATAAGATCTCTGGTAAGTGAATAAACCTTATAAACAGTTGTTATGATTCATATCTTACTGAAAGATCAAATTCCGCATTTAATCCTCGTGGTGCGAGGGTGTTTAGGAGAAAAATTATCCTAGATTCCTCTTTGTTGATCATTTTAATGTTGTTGCCACCTCTCCAATTGGTCTGTATGTGTTTGATGCTAACAAAGCTTAAACCTTTGGGGTCGTAATTGTCCACAAGTTTAAAATGATAAGAACGATGGTGTTTCTCAAAGCCATTTTTAATGTTCCTGATGTGTTCCCCTATCTTAGTTTTCAACCCACATACTGTTTTGCGCACGGGCATTGTAGCAAATATATCACGTGTTTAGTGACACACGTGATAAAATCCTACTGCATTTACCACAATGATAGAAACCAGGATTTTGACTCATAGGGGGGTATTCAATTGTTAGCGAGATCCCCGAAAAACGAGCACTCTAAAAATATTACCGTTAATACGGTAATATTGCGCGAGAAAACCGTTAATACGGTAATTTACTCGCTGAATTTCAGCTCGCAGCTCAGCAATTACCGTATTAACGGTAATACTTTTAGAGCGCTCGTTTTTCGGCGGTCACGCCGAACAGTTGAATACGCCCCATAGTGCTTAACCAGTCATTTTTGGGGATGTTATTCCTGGTATGGTTTTTGACAAGAGCTTGCTTTAGGTCCGGGGCTTTCCTAAAGACAACTTTCGGATATTTAGGAAATAGTGGTCCCACTATATCGTCTTTTTGTAAGATGTGCCACTGTTTGTTGATTATATGTTTTAACTGCTGCGCTTCACTTGAGTAATCTGATATAAAGTATACCTGATCTTTATCTCTTGCTGCCATACTGGAAGTGTTAAACGTATCTAAGGATCTGTATTGTAATAATTTACTGCGTTCCGTGTGTTTCAATTGGTCAAAGGCTTCAAAGAGTTAGCATTTGAGTGCCTTGTTCTATGTAGTCTTCCAAATCAGTGCAATTGCGTCGGATGCTAGTAAATTGACTAAATGGGATGCTTTTTAGCCATTGAGGATGATGGTGGCTATCAGACAGAATATAACTATTCACATCAAACGGATTTCTATATGTTTTAGTGGATAGTGTATGGTCCAAAATGAAAATTTCTAAATCTAGAAATTCCACAGACACCTGGCTGTACTTAGCTGTAAATTGATTTTCCCAAAAGCTCATTTATAAATTAGCGTAGCTGGGGGCAAATCTGGTGCCCATAGCCGTCCCTTGTAACTGTAAATAGAATTCATCATTAAACCAAAAGTAGTTATGTTTAAGAATGAATTCTATGTTTGTGAGGATGAATTCTATCTGTCTGCTATTCAAACTGGGGTCCTGATTGAGAAAATATTTTGTGCTCATGATACCCAGTTCATGTTTTATGACAGTATATAGGGAAGTCACATCACATGTGACTAACCAATAGTTTTTATGCCATGTTATGTCTTCTAATATCTGTAAGATATGTGTGGTGTCTTTAAGGTATGCATTTTGTTATTTTACATATGGCTGCAGATAAGTGTCCAGATAGTGAGAGATTAGCAGTTATGGATCCGATCCCTGAGATGATCGGTCTCCCTGGTGGGTTGGTACGATTTTTGTGAATTTTTGGTAAATAGTAAATAACAGGAATGATTGGGTGGGGATTCTGTAAAAACTCAATTCATTGATGGTAAGGATACCCAAGTCCCTCCCTTCAATGAGAATGGATGTCATTTGTTCAGAGTAGGTGGTGGTAGGATTAGTTTTGAGACGTTCGTAAGTGGACATATCTGATAGTAATCTATACATTAACTGCAAACCACCCTATCGCACCAGGATAATCCTGTATACTCCAGACAGAGATCAAACTTATTTCTCAATCTCAAATATTAAGTATATTAGCTCCACATCTGGAGATAGGTGCACCCACACATATTAAATAACTAGAAAGAACAAATGAAGAGAACCTTATGTGTCTCAGGGGCACTCAAAGGATAACTAGGTTATTAAAACTTAATCAAATTTTATTAGTATATATTAAAATAGTATTACTTGAGTATGGATATTCAGCCACTCTTATTAGTACACGTTTTTGCTCTTTATTACAATTGTAACTCATAATCCAACAGAGGGTTACTCTTGTAGCCACTAAATCTTTTATTAAGAAGATACGTGTGCATTAAGTATCTAGACACAGTGGACTTCCATCTCTAAGTTATATTAAATACAATTCAGCTAAGATTTCTTTACGTTCAGCACCCATTCCAGAATATTAAGTTATACTATTGGGGAAACCGCGCGTTTTTCGATAGTTTACCTATCGATTTTAACAGAGTCTTTTCTTGGTTCATTATGTCATTTGCTTGTTTTTAATATTTCACTACTTCTATCCATACTCAAGTAATACTATTTTAATTTATACTAATAAAATTTGATTAAGTTTTAATAACCTAGTTATCCTTTGAGTGCCCTTGAGATACATAAGGTTCTCTTCATTTGTTCTTTCTAGTAATCTATACATCTCTGAGCTGTAGTCTTTCGTGTTAAGGATGACTATCCCCCCACCCTTATCTGCTGGTTTGATAGTAATCTCTTTGATGCTTTGTAACTCTTTTAATGCGTCCATTTCAGCTTGTGTTAGAGTGACAGCCTTATTTTTATGTTGTTTGATTTTGCCAATATCACCAAGGACTAGAGTTTCAAAACTATCAATCAAACTCCCTTTGATTTGTCGTGGGTAGTAGTTTGACTCAGGTTTTAGGTTTGTGTGTTTGTACGTTTCCTGTCCTAATCTAATAGTGCGTTCTAATGGTGTTTTGGCAAAGAATTTTTTAAGAGTGAGTTTCCTCACAAAACGTTGAATGTCTAGTAAAGTGTTGAATTTATTAATTGATTTTGTGGGAGCATACTTTAATCCTTTGTTTAGCACGCTGATTTGTGCTGGTGATAATGTATGTGTACTTAGGTTGAAGATACATGTAGATTTAACAGGAGAAGGATTATCTATGGTATGGATTTTGGTTTTTTGATCTCCTCTTCTTCCTCGTCTGAGGTGTCTAATTTTCTTTTTGTGGGATTCAGCTAGTTGGGTCTTATGTGCAGATTCATTAATTTCGGACCTAGCCCCAAAAAATGACCTATTTGAGAGATTGGGTCAGTAGCATGTGGAACACTTGATTCAAGGGTTATAGCTGAGGGTGATGGACCAAGTGTGGGTGGCTTCAAAGATACTCATGGCGTGGAGTATAGAGTGTTGTCTTTATTGGATAATGATGGTGAAGGGGCTTGAGTAGAAAGAATATCTTTGTCTGTTGATGTTTATGAGGTGTTCACCGTTGCCAGCCCATTTCAAACGATTGTATTTGGATTTTATTCTTTTCTATAATGGATTGCTCTCTTTTATCTAATCTAGTCTTAATTAAATTGAGTAATTCTTGATAATTTGTGTCACTTTGAACAGAGCCTATTGTTTTATCTAATGTATTAATTTGATCTTCGATTGATTTATGATAATAGAAAGTATATTTTAATATACTGTAATGACATAATTGACATTAATGATTGTGTTGTTTAATGCAGTTATTTCACACAACAAATACGTATTTTATCAAATACAATAAGTCTGCTTACATGCCTAACTAATTAACAAAAATTATTGTGGCTTCCGCAACTTCCGCTCAGTCAATTTTTGCTTTATTTTTCCCGCACACTTTATCATTTTTTCCGCCCAGCTTACAAAAAAATTAGAGGGAACATTGAACTGGAGTACTATAAATCCCAAGACTTAATTTAAGAGTTATCTTTGGAGTTAAGTTCCTGCTCTGGACATCCAGGTCTTGAAGTCCTTCTCCAAGTGGACACAAACGGCACCAGCATGTTGATTTGATCTCGCGGAGGAGCAACAAGGATCCACTTTCCAAGCACCGGCACCTCCTGTGTCCACTGTTTAGCCTGTTCAATCGACCAGGGACAGTAAGTATGATTGCCTCATGTCCTGGGTAATGAGGCTTAGGGTGGGGAGTGGTTATAGGTTATGCATTCTCTTTTGGGGAGACTTGATACCCTTCATCTTCTTCCAACACCTCTTATTTCTCAATGCCTATTCTGGGTTCATCTGTTTCTATGCCTCTTTCCCTCACCAAGTTTTACAGTGTATAAGCGGTTGTGAATATGCCAGCACTGTGTTCCATACCTCCGGAAAACAAGAGTTGAGGGTTTGGCTCAGAATAAGTTTTTAACCACATCGTTCGTATACAGCTGTATGGCTGGTAACATGTTCGGTCGTTCGTATACGGCTGTATGCTGGTAACATGTTCGGTCGTTCGTATACGGCTGTATGCTGGTAACATGTTCGGTCGTTCGTATACGGCTGTATGGCTGGTAACATGTTCGGTCGTTCGTATACGGCTGTATGCTGGTAACATGTTCAGTCGTTCGTATACGGCTGTATGCTGGTAACATGTTCGGTCGTTCGTATACGGCTGTATGCTGGTAACATGTTCGGTCGTTCGTATACGGCTGTATGCTGGTAACATGTTCGGTCGTTCGTATACGGCTGTATGGCTGGTAACATGTTCGGTCGTTCGTATACGGCTGTATGCTGGTAACATGTTCCGTCGTTCGTATACGGCTGTATGCTGGTAACATGTTCGGTCGTTCGTATACGGCTGTATGGCTGGTAACATGTTCCGTCGTTCGTATACGGCTGTATGGCTGGTAACATGTTCCGTCGTTCGTATACGGCTGTATGGCTGGTAACATGTTCCGTCGTTCGTATACGGCTGTATGGCTGGTAACATGTTCCGTCGTTCGTATACGGCTGTATGGCTGGTAACATGTTCCGTCGTTCGTATACGGCTGTATGGCTGGTAACATGTTCCGTCGTTCGTATACGGCTGTATGGCTGGTAACATGTTCTGTCGTTCGTATACGGCTGTATGGCTGGTAACATGTTCTGTCGTTCATATACGGCTGTATGGCTGGTAACATGTTCGGTCGTTCGTATACGGCTGTATGGCTGGTAACATGTTCCGTCGTTCGTATACGGCTGTATGCTGGTAACATGTTCGGTGTATAACAGAGTTTTCCAAGTACATTCCTGCGTACGTCTAATTTTTGGCATGTGTGCAATCTTTGTATTCTCTTTCTAATAAAATGTTTTAGTGATTTTACACTATGGAAGCGCCCCTTTATTCCATTGATTTTTAGATTGAGTACTTTCTCGTGAAGATCGGGTAACTGAAGGGGAAGATGGTGCAAATATTGAAAGCACGACTTTCCATTTAAGGAGAAAAGATCTGATGGAGTGAACTCTTAATGAAATACATGTATTTATATTAACTGAATTAAGTTCTTTGAGAGAGACATTTTATAAAGGAACTATTTGAACCCTGCAATTCTTTGTTTGATTAGTGTGTTTAAGGATTCATATTTCTGGGGTGTTTTATAATTAAGCACTCAAAATTTGGAGGTTGCACTTTTTAAGGGTTTCTTCTGCCTTTTTTTAATGTTTTGTGAGTAAACTCGTCCTCCCAAGTGCACATGGTAGTTTGTCAAAGACATTTTTGCACAGGTTGTTGGGTACGCCTATATGCGTAGCCACGCACGTCACAGCCGGTCAAGGTTTCCGAATACATTGTTCTTCTAGTGTCCAGAGTAAATTTTTTTGTACTAAGGGGACAATCATCCTTTAACAAACTTTCAATTTAATGGCACTATAAAGAAGTGCCTATCACTTGTCATGTCATACATCAAAGTCCGACAGTTATTTTTCAAACCCACTGTCCGGCACGCTCCCTCTATTCGTCCCTCCGATCCAGGCGCAGAACCTTGTGCCATAATAATAATACATTGTACAACAGAAGGCGCATGGCCCTTTAAGAACTCTGAACCTGTAATCATGTGTTCTGTCCTGAGACCCGCCCTGCTCTTCAGCTCTGGTATTTAAACCTGCTTAGTGCACAGGCCTTTGCAAGCGTTCCTGTGCATATTGTGGCTGATTCCTGTGTATCCTGACTCGTACTGATCCTGACTACTCTTCAGCCTGCCGTTTGGTACTGTGTATTCCTGACTGTTGCTGATCCAGCTTGTTCTGACAATTCTTCAGTTTCCTGAATTGGCATTCTGCAATCCGCAGTGTACAAGCCCCGGCTACATTGACCAATCTTGCATTGTGATACCTGCTTGTCTCACCTAGAGGCAGCGCAGAATGCTGCGACCTGCCTAACTTACTTGCAGCAAAGCCCAAACCTCCTTGCGGGGGTCCCTGGTGAAAATCGGTGGTTTGTTAGATTCCTGTACTGTTACTACCAGCGCTAATCCAAGTGGCCGAAAGCGAATCCACTTTATCTGTTAGAATTGTGACATGCCAATAGTCTAGCTCACTTCTGTTGTTTTGCAAGTTGCATGCTTTCAGATCTGAAAATGTCTTTCTTGCAGGTTCGGGGTGACTGTGTGGCAGGTGGGGCATTTGTACATACCTTTTTGGCAGCCTAGCTAGTTGATATTTGTCATGTTAGCAGTAAAGTGTGGTTCCATGTTGCGTATATTCACTGGATATATCCAAGGACTAAGGTGGTTGCAAGTGGTTTAAATCAGCAGACATCAATCATCAGGCTCACCTGGTTAAAGCAGGTAGTAGTAATGGTTTTTATTTTGTGAGGCTTGAGGAACAGATAGCTTTAATCAAGTTTGACTTGAATTTCTGCCCATTGTTTTTCCAGATTTCATTTTATTCTGGTCAGATACTGTTCCTAGGCTGGTTTGGCAAAAGGGATGTGGCAGCAGCATAGAAGGAAAGGTTACTTAATATCCAGGTGTCCTGTTTCATAAGTTCTATGGGCAGTGTGGAGGTCAGGCCCAGACAGTTGAAGAGGAACAATTGCAAGCTAGATATTTTTGAAAAAGTTAAATGTTAAATACAGTGAAGTTAGAAATGAAGGAGAAAGACAATCCAGTAGAGCCATTCAAAAATAATGAGAACTTTGATACCAGTAGAAAGGTCTTACAAAAGAAACTAGATACGATTGAATGAGAAGTTATAAAAAGAAAAGAGAGGAAATTCCTAAGGAATAAACATGAGTATCAATAAAATATTCCCTTTTCACAATTCTGAAGCATAATGGGAAATTGTTATGGTGAAGATCAATTAAAAGTGTTCAGAAAGATTTAGAGAAAGATTATTCCAACGTGATAATCTCTAACTTCTTAGATAAGGTTACTGTTAGGGCTCCAAAGGTGCTGCTGTTGTACACAGACATTTCTCCTAACCTGCAGGAGTTAATCTCATTAACTCCTGGTTGCTAATCACCTGTGGCTGGCCATTTAGAGACTGACTTTTCCTGCAACCTGTGCAGTTCATCAATTGTCGTTGCTAGTTGTCTGTGAAACCCTATGTTTGATTCTGACCTGCTCTTTGCTATTGACTCCTTCTTGTCCCTACGTTTTTGCACTACTTCTTGTGACCCTGACCCCTGGCTTTGATTAGATCTTCCTCCTGGTACTTTTGTGGCTCTCCCGGCTATTGACCCTTTGGTTGGCCTGACCCTCCTTTTGCTTATATCTCCTGTGAATCATCCAATGTCTGGTGCCTCCTGGTTATCTGGAATCCACATACCTGTGGATCATCTAGTGCTGCGTGTCTCCTGGCTACTGCATAACTCTGTCTCCTTGTAACTGCATCTGTACTTTATTGTGTCATCCGCATATACCAGCTATTTCTGCTGTTTGAAACCTGCAATTCTTATGAACCGAGTTGCCGTTTACAATTGTCTGCACCTATTGGTTTCTGGTATCTCTCTGCTATAATAAAAACTCCTTGTTTTTCAAACACTATTGCTTCTCCCCATTTGTTGACCCAATTACTAGAAACTTTAGATGCTACAGATTCCAACTCATTTAAATTAAGGGGTTGTATGAACTGCCAAATCTCCTTTAAGATCTTCCGTATAAAATGCCCATGGGGGCTCAAATATATAGGCAAGACCCATGGGCTCAAATATATAGGCAAGACAAAGAGTACTAAAACTCTGTGTACAGGAACACGTTAGGATTATTAAAATATTGGATTGAAACCCATTCTGTATCTAAACATTTCAAAATAAAGCATAATGCAGACCCTTCTGGTTTAACATTTAAAGCTATAGAACATGGTAACATTAGGTACTAGAGGTGCTAATCTTCCAACAAAATTGGCATGGAGGGAGATGCTCTGGATAGATTAGGTACACTTGCACCGTCAGGTTTGAATGTAAATTTTAAAATTGCACCTTTTAAAATTAAAGTCATTTCTGTTTAAATGTATAAAATGTTTCTTGTACTAATATTATATTTTAATTTGTATGGGCCACCTGCGCTGTGAGCGGATTGCTGTGATTTCTATGTTTACTATTATGGACTCCAGAAAAATGGCACCATAGTTCTGCTGGAAATCTCGGGACTCCAAGAAAATAGCGTCCAATACCTCGAATATACCGCTGTGCTAACTTCCGGATATAACAGGAAGTGACACGCCTCAGATTCTGAAGAATCCATATGGGTTGCATCAGCCAACCAACTGCTCTGGTTTTGGAAAAGAGAGACTTGGAATTTTCAGCTAGTCACTATTAATGACTTCTGTCTCCTCAGTAAGAGTGTGATCTTCTTAGGCACAGCCATACAGGGGATGGGTTCAATCAGTAGAGTTGTGGTACTCCGTGATGTCACCATCACCGAACTGCCTCATGTTGCGGCAGTCACCTTACAAAACCATTCCAGGTGGTGAGAACCGTTGTGCTGAAGCTGCGTCAGAGGGTGTGAGTGTGTCCCTGATTTAGAGCTTATGATCTTAGCTCTGAAGGACACATTATTGTTTGAACAATGATATATAAAGATTTCCTACTGTACCAGGGGTTATGATGGTCTTTCACAATGAAATAAATGCACAAATTCCAAGGCTGATTGCTATTGTTGAATGTAGTGTCACTAATCAGAGATAGGTAAATGGGGACTGTATATAGGATGTAATGTGTGAATTTCATCTCATCCTCTCGTATTCTCATCTCTGTAACTGTTCCTGTAAGCCCAATACCACCCCTCCCCCCTCCCCGATCAGCTGTCCAATTAGCACAGATGTAACTTATTTTGAAATCAGCCTCTCTATATCTTAGCATTTAGTCTGGGTGAGACGTATTTGGGGGCAGACGTGTGTTTTCTACACTAAGGGCCTGAGTCATCAAGGGACGTATGTCCCTTTTCAGCGTGTAGCGAACGCCAAAGTTTAGTGCGCATGCTCGGTTGCCGGGTCTGTTTACTTTCACGAACGCAAAAACTGTACGGCCGCGATCGCAAAACCCATATGCGATGAGCTACAAGTTCTGGGCGGGAACAGGGAGGTTCAGGGGCGTGGTGACGTAGTCACTTTCTCATAGGGGCGTTCCCGTCTAACTATGTCCAAGTCATACTGGTGCGAATGCAGGTGATCGCGTTTGTGGTGGCGCACGCTGTGCGCCTGCCGAGGGTCTAGTTTATCTCTCAGATCTAAACCACGAGCACACACAACTTATCTGAAGGAACGCCCATGTGATCAGGAGGCATGCAGACCCTCACCTGCATACTCTCTGCTAATTAACCACTGCTATAAAGCTCGGCGTAGATGATGTGCCCTGTTCACTGCCGATTCATTTACTGGTATGTTTGCATGATATATTTTAAGATATTACTATGGTTTCTTTGGTTGATTTGTTTTAACATTTTATTGTTTGAATTGTCTTGGACTTTTTTGTTATTTTGGGTGTTATACTTTGTTTCAGATAATAGTTACAGATAATAGTTTGCTTATATTGGGCTGTGTAGTACTTTGTAGATTATTTTTATCTATTGCTTACTTTATTTTTTACATTGACAATTGTTTGCAAGTGAACAGGATAATCCTGCTCCATTTTGGAGGTAAGTAACATGGGTCTAGGTCTGCAACCTGACATAGCATAGAAGCAGATGGAATAATTGTATTTTATTTTCTTTTTTAGTTTTCCATTGACAATTGTTTGCAAGTGACCAGGATAATCCTGCTCCATTTTGAGGTAAGTAACATGGGTCTAGGTCTGCAACCTGACATAGCGCATAGATGCAGATGCCATAACTTCTTATTCACCCTCTGACAATTTTTGTTTTGTTTTTTTAGCCACATTATGAGTTTGGCCAACCCACTTGTTGGTGTAAGTATATTGTCAATGTTTCCTGTGCAAATAGGAGTGACTTTTTCCAAACTATGAGTTAATTGTATTTTTTTCACATCCTTCTCTTTTCAAATATAGCGTTTCTTAGAAATGGCCGAGGCACATGTGGCAGCAGCACAGGAGGGCAACCAGCATCGCCACCCCCAAAATCAGCAAGTAACCCATCGTCGCCGACCCAGGGAGCGTATGTTCAGGCCACGTGTCAGCCTCTTTGGCTTGTCTGATGCTGAGGTGGTGAGGCGTTATCGGCTCCCGCCTCGTGTCATCCTGGACACCCTGCGCATAGTGCAGATTGACCTGGAGCCTAAGCGCAACAGCCCAACAGCAATACCGCCATTGACTAAACTGTTGGCGGTATTGCACTTTTGCGCGACAGGGTCATTTCAGACCACTGTGGGAGTCGCTTCAGGGATGTCCCAGAAGTCCTTCAGTCGTGTGCTAAAGGTTGTTCTGGGGGCGTTTGTGGCGCGTCTCAGGCAATTCATACATCTGCCACTCGATGAGGAGTCCCTGGTGCCGATAAAACGGCAGTTTTCCCACATAGCCGGTTTCCCGCATGTCATAGGGGCAGTCGATGGGACTCATGTAGCCTTGGTCCCCTCCGGTGGGAATGCTGTTAATTTTTTAAATCGCAAGCATTTCCATTCTATAAATGTCCAAGCTATATGTGACGCCTCTCTCCAGATTCGTAACCTGGTAGCTATGTGGCCAGGGAGTACACATGACTCCTTTGCCTTCCGGCAGTCAGGGATGTGGGAAAGATTGCCACTGAGGCAAGGTGGTGCAAGGCCGAATGGTGATGCGTGGCTATTAGGTATTTTTATTATTTAACAAACATGTCATGTATGTAGTAGTTTAAAGTGGAAATAGTAATGTCTTAAGTTTGGTAGCTAAGTAGATATATTACAAAGGCACATTGCAATATCATTCAAAGGTACATTTAATTGTGATGTTTACCTTAAAATCCAACATGGATAGCTGCCCATATGAAAACTTGTTCAAAAACCTAAACCTTGGTTACAAATACATTGAATATGTTATGTGTCTGATTGCTTCTTTTGCCATTATTTCTCATCCATGTTGCCTGTCTTGTTGCCATAGATATAGTTATTTGGGTCTACAATTCTGACACTCGCTCATATTTTGTAACTTTTTCCTTCTTGTCACCCCTTGTAGGAGATAACGCATACCCTTTTCACCCTTGGCTCCTCACTCCTCTATTAAACCCACGTACGGAGCAGGAGATGGCATACAACTCCGCACATACAGCCACTAGATCGGTTGTGGAGCGGGCATTTGGTCTTTTAAAGGCCGGATTCCGGTGCCTAGATCGGTCTGGTGGTGCTCTAATGTATGCTCCATCCACTGTGTGTGATACCATAGCTCTGTGCGTGGTGTTCCATAACATCGCCATTAGGAGTGGGGTTCCTTGTGTGGAGGAGGCCGAGGTTGCTGTCCAGGAGGTGTTAGATGCTGACCCCAGCCCTCCAGAATCAGTTGATGCTGTGTCTTTCAAGCAATATGTCCTGGACACCTACTTCTCTTGTAAGTGTTTTTGTAATGTTTTTTAAAAATAGAACATACATAGCTAATAAGTTTATAATTATACAATTTATTTACACAATAGCAAAAACACATCAAACAAACAATTTTTTTTTTTTTTACGGCCCCTCTTTGCTGGTATAATGGTTGCATCACATGGAGGATGAGTCCGGCTTCTGGTAACCCGTGATATAGAAGGCAACAGTGGTGAGGAAGCAGAGGCCAGTGGAGCAGCAGTGAGTGACTGTGCAGCAGCCGACGATTGTGTGGCACGGGGTGCACGGGTGGCAGATGGGGCAGAGATGGCAGATGGGGAAGATGGGGCAGAGATGGCAGATGGAGCAGAGATGGCAGATGGGGCAGAGATGGCAGATGGGGAAGATGGGGCAGAGATGGCAGATGGGGCAGAAGGGGTAGAGATGGCAGATGGGGCAGAGATAGCAGATATGGCAGATGGGGCAGATATGGCAGATGGGTCAGAGATGGCAGATGGGGCAGAGGGGGCAGAGATGGCAGAGGGGGCAGAGATGGCAGATGGGGCAGAGATGGCAGATAAATAATAATTGTATTGCCGATTAGAATGTGAATATGGTTCAATGTCAACATATGGGTTGGTTTGAAAATGATGGCGATGCATTTGGGGTCTTAGACTAGAACCAATAGAACCTTGAGAGTGGAGTTGTTCAATATGTGAAGACGGGTGCGCGCGATAATGCCTACTTGTGGAATGATAATCGGGTGAAGTGTAGAATGATTGATACATGGGACTAAGAGATGGAAAGAAGTAGGAGAAGATTCCTGTGATATGCGTGATTGGTGATATACACTGCAATAAGGTCAGTGAGACGGGTAAGGGTAGTGTTGATAGATGAAAGGTTTAAGTCCATAGTGCTCTCTATATGGGTGAGGCTACTGTGTAAAGTGTGCTCCATACGGGTGAGGGTTGTGGCAATATCTGTGGTATTGGACTGAATAGTGGCATTTGTGTCTCTAATACTGTGATAGCATGCGTGCAGTGATTCCCGTTCACTGACTTCTGGCTCCTCACTCATCTGATGCTCTTCCACATCACATGGCTCCTCCACCAGCTCATCCTCTGAAATGTCTTCCGCTGTATTGGGCCCTACAAGGGGAAAAAATTAAATAAATAATGCCGTCCTTAGGTAATTTGTGTGAATTTATATATTTATATATATGTGTGTGTATATACCTGTAGCTGTGATAGGCTTGCTGGCGGGTGGGCTACGTCCGGTGTGAATGCGGCCCACACCTTGAACCATCTCCGCATCCAAAGAGGCCAATGCCCTGGTCTCCAATGCAGTCAATTCCAGCGTTGCTGGAGGTCCACCACCTGTCATTCTTGCATGTCTTCTGTGTTCAGAAATTTTATCTTTTAGGCGGCATTTAAAGTCTTGCCACCTGTGTGCAAAATAGACACATTAGCAGGATAATATTATCCACAAAATCTGGACACATTTAACCAATTTTTGTACGCTTAAATATTTACCTTTTATGGACCTCATTAACCTTGCTTCTGATTGGAGCCACGGCATTGACCTCATTTGTAATTTCTTCCCATATTCTTGCTTTTGATGGTGCAGAGAGTGGACGCGGAGTGGAGTGGAGCCTATCAACAGTCAATTCGACCAAAATGTCGATTACATTTTTTGTGAAATTGGGCTGGCGTGTTTTTTTAGCAGCAGCAGCAGATGATGAGCCGGATGGCTCATTGGAGTCTTGTTCAGACATGTTCAGGTTCTACTGTTTTTTACCTACAGAAGTGTTCACAATCTAAAAAAGGCAAAAAGAAAGTGCAATTATTCCATTTCCTACGACGCTATCTATGTCAGGTAGCAGACCTAGGCCCATGTTACTTACCTCAATATCCACCAATATTAACCGTTTCCTGACAGCAACAACTTAGAAAAGCCATGCGCAAATTGTCAGGTCGAACTATCGCATGCTGTATGCAATTTTATAGTGGTGCGTTCAGTTGCGTACGCGCCAGAACGTTAGCCACGCTCGAGCAGTGATTGACAAGTCAGTCAGCCATCTTAGTACAGGTTCCGCGATGGACGTGCAGACGCACCGACGTGCACTGAGAATCAATCGGTGAGCAGGATATTAAACTGTCATTTCAGAGAGAAAATGAGGTCTGCAGTATTCTCACGTACCGAACTGCGGGTGCTGACAGCAACGATGGACCGTTGTTTTCAGCCCGCAGGGAGGTACGTGGTAAATGAACAGAAAATGCAGGCATACCGAGCCGTTCGCAGACGGCTGCGTATGCAGGTAGGGACCAGGCGCTCCATCGTGCAACTGCAACGCCGATGGAGTGATCTGCGGAGGAGACAGCCCAACCTTTTAGCAGAGTTGAGGGCGGAAATTATAACTAGTAAGTCGCCCACAAACACTATATAATATGGTAATGTAATATTTTATGCTCACAGGAAATAAGGACACAAACGGCCTAGTTTCTGACCATTATCATACTAAACATATTAATGTTTGACTTATTATTTACTATTATTTTGATTATTTCCAATTATATATATGTTCTAAATCTTTGTGTAATTTTTTTCAAAACTTTACATGTTATTGTCATGAGTACCATTTTACCATTCAAAGATACCATTTGCTGCATATATGTATGTATTAGTTGTGAATGTTGAAGAAATTACAAAAATACACCTTAGATAACACATCCCATAGATTGTAAGCTTGCGAGCAGGGCCTTCTCACCTCTTTGTCTGTTTTACCCAGTTTGTTTATTAGTTTATTATGTTTGTCCCCAATTGTAAAGCGCTACGGAATATGTTGGCGCTATATAAATAAATGATGATGATGATGATGATGATGATCATGCTCTCCAACAGGACGCCAACGCAGCTCGCTACACCATCGGCAAGATCAACAGGTGGTCCCACCGCACCAACCACCGGACCAACCAAGTGGAAGCCACCAGCCACAGGAGGAGGCAACGGTGCTGGCGGAGTCGCCGGGCTCCTATCAATTATCCTCATCACCTCTGCTGTTCCAGGACTCAACAGAACACACCTCTCAGCAAGCAGAAGTGCTGGTTGAGGAAAGTAAGTACATTACATGGTAATTTTCCTATACTTGAGTTGTATTTTTTTATTTTTTTTTACCAGATAGACGTAGAACATGAGAAACTGTTTTCACTGTCCATTCACAGTACAGGGCATCCTAAGTTTCCACAATCGGAAAAATGTCCTCCCCACAATTCTTGTCTTGTGCGCAGGCCAACTCAGCTGGCTGCCTTGATGAATGCACCCTAGTGGGTGAGATTGTCCTTGAAAAAAATTTCTAGAAAGTTGTATGTAATGTATGTAAAAATTAACTTTTATACTATATTCTTCGTATTAGTTGTGTTTCCCCCTTCCTTTAGGTTGTAAGCTCTCATGCGCATGGCCCTCTTTCGTTGTGTGCTCCTTCTACGGTTTCTTCACCCTCTAGACCTCTTGGCCTTCTTAGCTAGGCCTGGTTTCCCTGTTTTCCTAAGCTTCGCCCTTCTTCTTGCTGATTTCTACAATCCATTTCACTATCTGTCAGAGATAATCTGATTTGCTGAAAACTCAGACCTTAAACAGACCAGACATGTACTTGGTGTTCCAACATGTTTGGCACTGCAGACCCCTTTCTGTCACCTTATAAGTCATAGAGAATAATACTAACAATAATAATTACTACTACATTTATAAAAATTTAATGAATGAATGATTTGCTTTACCCTGTCACCTGTCGTTGTATCATGTTGTGTCTTGGTTCTGTTTTCAGTATATGTTATGTACTCCTACATTTATCAAAATTTAATGAATGGGGCCAGTGTTTGGGTAGCATTCATTTATGCACTATACCGAGCTTACAAAATGCAAAGGTACAAGAATCGAGAGCTGGCATTTCCCCACATTAATGTATTAAGAGTGCATTTACTAAATAGTTGTCTTTCATTTTTTGCAGCTGATGAGGAGTTGATGGGTCCTCCAAGGCACAGCCAGAGGCTTCTGTGTGAATTAAAAAAGCAAGAAAAAAAATATAAAAAGCATAAAGAAAAAGCAAAAAAATGTAAAAATATATTAAAAAATTGTTAAATACCTTTTATTGATTTTATTTTAGTGTTTCTTACTTAACATTTGTTCATAGTTTTAGTTTATAAATTAAAATATTTTTGTTAAAAGAAAAACTGGTATGTGTGTGATTTCATTGAACAAATTTACGTATTAGCATTATACACTTAAGTAAAGCTGTTGTTTAAAAGCCAATGGAGAAGAGGCCAACCAATAGGGTCACACCTCGCATCCGGGATACAATGTGATAAGGCCCCAAAGAAATAACAGTTTGGTACGACATAACCTCTTTCATAACATATACTGAAAACAGAACAAAGACACAACCTGATACACAGGGAAAACAGGGCTAGCGGCATAACTTCATTGGTGTTATATAGGTTAATAAAGTCACAAAAAAAAATCCGTCAGCAAAAGACACTTATCGAATAAAATTGGATCATTGTTTATTTACAAAATAATAAGCTTCCACTCTTTTTCTACGCTGAAACCTCTGATCTTAAACAAACTAGAAATGTACTTTGTGTTTCAACAAAAGAAGGTTATACTATAATTTACACCTATCATATAACAATTGGCTGAGAAAGTATTTAGGCGTATCCTGATCCTTAGAAATATGTACATAATATGGAATATCTACCTACAGCTCCGATGCAATGCCAAATAAAGCAAATAGACTAAGGTTAATTTCTGCCTAATGATTAAATTCACCGGCAACGTAGTACAATTACTTTTATGATCTGAGTGCTCATCCCAGATACACTGATTAATTAGGACATAGACAACCATCATCATAGGAAGGTGATATAGCCGTCAAACCATCAAATTGATACATGTATTATAATAGGATAGGGCAAGATTATACATTAAAAGTCCTCATGCTTCCCTGATCAACATGAGCCGATATAGACATAGGGTCGCTTGCACATTTGAGAGTAAAACCTTATACAAATGGAGCCATAGGAATATAACAGCCAGTAAAAGACGTTAATGGGTAGATGGTGGAAACACTGCACTTCCTAGAAAGTGTCTATGCAGCCACTATAGGGAACCCCATGAAACAGGGAGAGGTTCCCACCCCGAGGAGATAGATATTACTAAAAGTGACATTGACTCACTGAACAGAGTTCACATGCATAGAAAACTTACCATAATGCCTTTAATAGTTCAAAGATAATTATCCAATTAGGTCTACCAATCTGAACCGATCTCCTCTCCGATAATGCAGAATTACGGGTATAGAAGAGATCCGTAAGACGGAGTAACGGTGTACACTATTCCGATGCCCGAATAACACTACAGCGATCACATGGGTATATGGAGAAATTATATGTAACCTTTTAGATACATGCACTTTATGTTAAGAGAGCCCATGGATCAGCTATTGATAATTATACAGAATTGACAATTATATTGCATGGACATAGTGATAGAACACGATAAGAGACTAACTGACGTTACGGTACGTGCACACTGCCATGCGGTGCACAGCCACCTGTATGAGTACAATATTCCTGCTCTACCTGCGGCAGCGAACGCTATGAATTTGAATGGCATACAATTTGAATGGCAATCAAACTAATACCCCATTCTCCCTGAGAAAAGATATTTCACAAGTGAAACGCGTCGGTAACACCTTTCTGTCAATACATGATACAACAGACGGTAATCCATAAGTCAGGCGCTCCAAGGTGGAACACATTTGGAGAAATATCAATCACCGGCAGCAGCATTAGTCGCAGAGACTGTGACCATGAACCTTAATCATTATCACTATTGGAACCACTTTTTATTTGATGTGTGATCACCGCTTTGGATTTACACCTTATTATCGGGAGGTTATGAGTGTTAATACAGAGCGTCCCCACTTCAGAAGCTGAACAGGATGCGAGTATCAACCTTTCCTTGTATTTCAGACCATCTGCAGTTGGGTAAGATATTATCCTAATTATTTGTATTTGGTTTACCTTGAGGTACAATACCCACTGGTTCTCTCATCTGAATCTTTCATGTATGAACTATTGCTGGTTGTGTTTTGGATTATTGGAATCAGACCGACTATCTTGATCTTTTCTGGAGTTTAGGCTGTAGAACTCACAAACTTTAAGGATTCTGAACTTGGGACTGTATAATTCACTGAAGACAAAATATATAAATATTTTTCCAATTCTTGCCTATTTCAAGTAACACGTTGATGAGTATTAGGATCGAGTTTACAATCAGCAGGTCTGTATGCATGCACCATGCACAGCAGAAGTAAATACATCTTATTGTAATCACAAGGGGTAGCTCAGAGTTTTCTCTTGCAATTCTATAATTAATTCAGCTAAACCTCTAAACTCACGCGGCTCCCGTTAACTACAAATGGAATTAGAACAGTGAGCGTAGATTCAGATTCTGTTAATAAAATATTTAATCCGTTTGTGCATATTCTCCCTTTGTTCAAACCCTGTTATGATCTAAATGCATTGTGTGGGATTTCCAGGATTGTTTATGTAAAATGCCAAACTCAATGAGTTCACAAAAGTCGAGTTCTGTACTTATCCCAAGAGATCTGTAAGAAAGATGTAAAGAGAGAAATGTGCTCAATGACTTAAAAAATAAACAAAGCGGATTGGAAAAAAAAACAAAAAACCTTTTAAAGAATATGGATTGAAAATCCACTGACCCCTGCAGATTTGTGCTGTCCTTACCTGATGTATAAAACAAACAGATATACTGAGCGGAACATTCACAGAGTGTAACCAAGTCAACAATTGCATAACACGTACACTCAAGAACAATTAGCTTCTAGAGAGAATGAACATGGCACAGCTAGCTACCGCTTATGATACATGAATGATGACAGCACTTCCCCAGAGAGCGAAACAAAGTGCTTAGGGTGCAACATTTTATTTGTGCTTGGAAATGTATTTGTCATAGTAATAAAATTCTGATACTCTGAGTTAGTCAGTGAAATAGTGTCTGTAAATCCACAAATTGATAGGGTGTAAATATTCCAAACAGCCTACACCTGATCCTAAGCACGTGATCTATGGTATATGTGGATATATTGTGAATAGAGAGCTCATTAACATCTACTGGAATTTCCTCAGCAGCTGAGACTACATTACAAGAACATAGTGAAGCCTGGACATAATGGGCCTGAGTCATTGAGGCACACATACTGAGCGGAGCGAGCGTACGTGCTATACCGCATGGACCTGTCCGCTGTGCACTCCTGAAGTCAACAAGACACGGATCGTCACATACGCTGCTTGATGACGTCAGGAGTAACACGTTACGGTACGTGCACACTGCCATGCGGTGCACAGCCACCTGTATGAGTACAATATTCCTGCTTTACCTGCGGCAGCGAACACTATGAATTTGAATGGCATACAAACAATGTAGTGCAGCTCTCAATCGTTCCTTCGTGTATTACTTACTACCCCTTGTTTGTTATTTAACAATACAGTTTTGGTTGTGCCAGTGGAAAATACTGTACACATACTGTACGCATTGGTGATCTCATCTGGACATGTAGGGCTTCTTGACCTTTTGGCTAAGATAAAGTGTAGTATCTGTTCTTATCAGGCCTAACACCTGGTGGTCGTAATGCTGATTGTGGCTCTTCCATAGCGCAATCTAACACTGGTGAGGATTCAGTCTGATAAGACACTGCTGCATGGCGTACGCCTGGTCCTTTTCACGCCCAACACCTGGTGGTCCAAATGCTGGTCATGGCTCGTTCATAGCATGATCTAACACTGGTGAGGAACTGCTAAAGGTGGTGCTGCACCCGATCATACGCCGGCCAGAAGCAGGAAGATAACAGCGAGGAAGATTGACTCTTGGGAAGAGGCTCTGCTAGATCCTGCCTGCCGGGGAGAAGACATCCGGAGCGACTCCAGTTGAAGAAGCCTTCCCCCCCTCGGGACCAGCTCTAACTTAAGAAGCACCTCTCCCCAGCAGAAGCCCTTGCTCCTCTCTGCCCAGCAGGAGGATACCTGCACTGCTCCAACCCCCCGGAAGAAGATCGTCCTACAGACCAGCCTCTCTGCCCCAGGAAGAAGAGCCAGGAAGATGGCTTCAGCTACAGCAGCTCCTGCATCCACCCCTGCTCCTATCCCTGGGAAGAAGGAAGGAAAGACCCCCGCACCAAAGCCCCTCCCCAGAGCTGGAACCTCTACCTCCACTGCCCTGGGACTTGGTAAGCCCAGCCAGGATAATCCCCAGAGAACTCCCACTCTGGAACCCTCGATGAGACAGACCATTGTTCTGAAGGTAAAGGACGTGGACGGAAGGGTCCCAGACATGACGGCGGAGACCTTTGCAAAGAAGATGGTCCTCGATCAGGGCTTCTCGAGGGCTGAGATCCTTAGCATCCAGACCTACATCAATGGCATTTTCTATATCTCCTTCACATCCATCTGTAAGAGGTATTGGGAGGCAGTGAAGACTGCAAGACCGGACTCCCCATTGGCTCGCTTTGTGGGTAACTGCACCATCCAGGGGGAGGAAAGAAGGGTGACGGTCTCCATGAGAAACCCCCACATGCCGGGCAAGGATATCGCTACCTTCCTGAACCGCTTCTGCACTGTGGTCAAGGACCCCTCCAAGATCCTGGACGGGAACAACATCTGGACTGACAAGTGGTCTATCATTGTCCGACTTAGGAAAAGTGACACTACTCCCCCCTGACGTTGGGGGAGCTGCACTCTGCTGCTAAATGCTTTAGGTTGGGTAGGACTCCTGGCAGTGATGGTCTCCCAGCGGACCTCTATGTAGCACTGTGGGACCTCAGGTACGAGGATATCTCTTTCCTAGAGCGTCCATTTTTTCTACTTTGTTCTGTACGAGGATATGTTGGTGGAGGGCAGAATGCCTCCTACTCAGAGAGGGACTGATCACGATTCTGTATAAGCGTAAGGGGGAGAGGTGCACCCATATCTCTCCTGAGCGTGGACTACAAGATCCTGGCCATGGTACTAGCCAACAGGCTAAAGGTTGTCATTGGGCAGATTGTTCATCCTGATTTGTGGCATTCCTGGTCGCAGGATTGAAGACAGCCTTGAGCTGTTGAGGGACATGGTCCACTACATCAAAGATGCCCTGGTCAGTCTTGATCGAAGAGAAGGCCTTTGATCGTGTTTCTCATGATTTTATGCGTAAGGTTTTGTGCAGGTCTGGATTGGGTGATATATTTTGTTCTCATGTTAACCTGATGTACCTTGATATTTACAGCTCAGTGTTGGTAAACGGCTGGAAGACTGACCCCTTTTCAGTCCTGTCTGGGGTCAGACAAGGCTGTCCTCTTTCACCTCTCCTTTTTGTTTGTTGTATAGAGCTCTTCGCGATGTGCATCAGACGGAATCCAGAGATAAGATGCATCACCGCTCCCGGTCCTCACTGTCTAGAGGCCAAGTGTTCGCTCTATATTGGTGATGTCACTGTCTTCTGCGCTGATCAGCGTTCAGTGTCAGCACTCTTCCAGACCTGCGAGAACTTCAGCTGATCTTCAGGGGCAAACGTCAACTGCAGGAAGTCAGATGCGATGCTGTTCGGACAGTGGTACCTGTCATCCCCTGCTGCATTCCCCTTCACAATCAAGTCGGACTTCATCAAGATCCTTGGAGTTTGGTTTGGTGGAGAGGAGACGGCCCTGAAGTGTTGGGAAGAGACTGGCTACAGTCAGACAGAAGATTTGCCTGTGGAGCCTCAGACACCTTACCATCGAAGGGAAAGCACTGGTGCTGTGTGTTACGAGCCGCGGCGGCTCTGGGCACTGCCGCAACTTGCTTCCTGTCCAGTCTGAGTCATGACGACCGGGATGTCATTTCCTCCTGCCCCTGGCCGTGTCGGCGCCGTGTCCCGGCATCTAGGGCAGCCGGGCGCGTGCGCATGTGCAATATAATTATAACCCAGCTGGGCTAAGTATTCCCTGCTGTGCAGGACACTGTTCATTGGCCCCTGCATGTTTATAAGACAAGGCCTTCCTGCCGGTTATAGTTCCAGCTTCTGTGCTTTAGCCTGCTCCCTCTCTGTACCTGCTTATCATTATACCTGTTTATTGTTGCCGACCCTTGCCTGGATTTTTGGACTACGATTGACTGCCTGTGACCCTTGACCCATTGCCTGGACTCTTACGCTGCTGTTTTGCCTGTGACTTCTGACCTCGGATTGTTTACTGGATACGCTGTCTGCTGCCGGCCCTCGACCCTCGCCTGGACCTCACTCCGCCTTCATGGGTTCTCCGCAGCCAGCACCCATCTCACGACCCTCCGTCTGTCTGCAGCCAAGCCTGTCCCCACCACTAGGGGCAACAGTGAAAACCAGACTTTCGGAATAGACTCCGGGTTTTGTGGTGTTGGCGTTCCTAACACTGTGGAACGAGATCCTTCCCGTTCTGCAGTACACGGCCCAAGCTTGGCCACCTCTTGCTGCTGTCTGCAAGACCCTCACGAGGACAGTCTTCCACTTCATCTGGACAAGGAGCCCCTCAAAGGTGGGAAAGGGATTCCAGATATCCCCACCATGCTGCGGAACTTCTTTGTTTGTAACTACATCCGCAGGACCCTCATCGTAAAGAACATTTGCTCTGCTGGGAGGTCCATGTCTCGCTTCTTCCTCCTGACTCTTTGGAGGACCCTTGGTTGGGACAAGTGGGACAGCTCCGTCCCTTACAGCTGGACTACACCTAGGTTTTACCTGGATGTTGGACAATTTGTGAGGGAGCACCATCTGGAGGGACTTAAGCTACAAACTCATCAGAGTGAAAGTCTGTTCCAGGGCTCCCTGTTGCTACACCCAAACACGTGTGGGAGAATGTGGCCTCTAAGAGGCTCACTAATAGACATAAGGACATTGCATGGATGGCTATCCAGGGGGTTTGCCTCTCAGGACATTCATGCACTCCCGGAACCTGTGCAGATATGTCCACTGCCCCTTCTGCATCACCAGAAGGGAAACAGCTCAGCATATCTTTTGGGACTGCCCAACTGCACAGTCACTGTTGGATGCCCTGGAACTTGAACTTAAGGACAGTGTGCCCAGGACTTGCCTTTCATACCATTCGTTATTTTATGGATTATTTCCTGAGACCCACACCATTGGAGCCAACCAGGAGGCCTGGCACCTTATGAACTGTTTTAAGGACGCTATGTGGCTTGCCAGGAATTCCCTCATCTTGAAGCGGGAGAAGATGACCATCTGGGACTGTCGCAGGCTGATCCACAGCCTGCCTGCTAAGAGACTATAACACCCTTGACAGTCCTGAGGAAGAGGATGACGATTGATTGTTATTGATTGTTGTCCCCCTCTTCTCCTTCTCCCCATTGTGTTTTTTTATTATTAAAATCTTTGGTTTGTGCCTCCTGCTTTACCCCCTCCAACCCACTCCCCTATCACATTTTGAAGTGTTATAGATTGTCATGTCCTATTTATGCACCCTTCCCTTTTGTGTCTGTCCTCAATAAAACTTTGGGCTCGTGATTTCCCCACCCTACCCCTCACATCCACAGTTTTTTCTTGAAATGTTATATTGTTTAAGTTTGAATGGTTAGTGGAGTACTTGATGAATAGTGTAGAATAATCTTGTACTTTATGCCTTGTATTGTACTAAAATGTATGCATGATTATGTTTTATGGTGTACTGTGTACACTTGAATGTAATGTATCGTATGTGTTTTTTGTACTGTATGCAAAATAAAGCTACTTTTTCAATCAAAATTTGGGGTAATTAGGATGCCCTCCGGTGCGACCAGGGGAAGTAAATGTTTCTCATATTAACGTCTTTCTGCTTGAAAAAATACATTGCCAAACCACCACTATATTACAATACCCCGGTACTTACTTTCTTCCACCAGCACCTGTGGCTGCTCAGCCGGTTCAGGTGGGCTCCTAAACAGGACTGGAGAGTTGGAGAAATGGTTACTCTCTTTCAGGGCCCCCGCTGCCTCCTTCCGGACCAATTGCCCATGAGGCACTTCCTCATGGAGGTGGTGAGGGCGGGGGATGCGTTGGAGTCATGTTGAAAAATAGGACCAGTTATATATATAATGCTTTCTGTAGTGTAGGTGTACTAAACAATCATGTCCTAAAGTGTCTTAAAATATCTCCCACTCGAATGCTCCCATTACTGGTAACAGGAATTTTTGTGCTACACTTACTCTGTAATTTCCTCCCTTGTGCAACAAGACTTTACCCCTAACTTCCTAATATTCAACTGAAAACACTCCTCATAAGGTAAGCTTATCAAATTCCTGAACATTTTTTTTTAATCTTCCTAAAATTTCTACTCAATTACCACTTCATAACACAATTCAAACAAAACTTGCATTTTTTTCTCTTTCTATAGTCAAACGACCCACTGACCCAAAAACAACCGTTGCTGTGTGACTGCATTACATATTTTCACTATGCACTATTCTCATTACAATATGGCTGGACTAACATGCAATCTCTGCTATTTAAGTGCATGTATCAAACTCAAATTTCTATACATTGTAAGAAGAACCCTCTTACATATTTGCGCTTGTTAATAGCTAGTCTGGTTTTATTACTATGTTTATTCTCAATTTGAAAGTGCTGCAGAGAATACTGGCGCTGGATAAATAACTGTTAAGCTGATAGAAAGCAGATGGGTGCCAATCTTTAAAGATTATCTTTAAGTTCTTTTAATGCTCTTTTTTCATTTCTGGTCAGATTGGAGCTGCTCTTGGAATGTTGATGGATAGGGAGGCGGTCTATGTCGTCCTCCACTAGTTTCTCTAAATATAGCCGTGACTCAAAGAAAATCGAGTCTATCTTCAGAAAGCATTGGAAGATCCTGCTAGGTGATGATAAATTAAAACAAATTCTCCCTGAAAAACCCAAATTTGTCTACACCAAAGCAGATAACCTTAAGAATCAACTAGTCAGCAGCACCATACCTCCCGCAATAGACCCCCAAAAAGGGCACCTGGTTAGGTGAAAAAGAAAAAGGATTCTACTATTGCAACAGTTGCCATACCTGCAAAACCAACCAGCCGTAACCAAAGCACCAAGTCCACCACCTCCTATATCTGCCACTCCACCAAGGAAGAATTCACTGTCAATAATAAAATCACCTGTGACACCTCTGGGGTAATTTACCTGCTACAGTGCCCGTGTGTTTTTCAATATGTGGGAAGAATGATTAGAAAACTCCACATAAGAATTACTGAACACCATAGAAACATTAAAAAACGGATTAGAGAAACGCTGTGTTTCTGAACAATTCCGTATCTATCACACCCAGGATCCCACACAACTCCACTTTATGGGAATAAAAAAGGTTGATAAACCCTGGGGGGGGGGGGGGGAGGACTACATAAGACTTATTTCACAAGAGTAATTTCATTTTCAGTTTCAAAACCTGGATTCCACAAGGTCTCAACATAGATTTTGAAGTAAATCAGTTTTTATAACCTCATGTTCTCCCACAATTTCTTACCCTAAGCTTTATACCTCCCCCCTGGTATCTCTGCACATCTATGCTCAGATTTCTGGTCAAAGATTTATTAGCATCGCTGACAAAACTATTCACGAGATTATGGCTGATTTAATATGCACCCAACAACTGTTTCTATTAATGAACTATGAATGACTTGATTGTTTCATCAATGATACTATCCCTTTGCTGTTGGCCCTGGAGCCCGCCAATCATTAACAGGACCAATCAGAGGCCGCCGGGACTGACCAATTATGGCGCGGACCTCCTCCCAGGACTACCCTTAAGTAGCTGTTCCCTTTTCCTTCTGCAACTATCCTTGAAGAAGCCTTGGAGAAACGTGTAGGATATCAGCTGGTCCTCTACTCAAAAATCCCCTGCTTCAGATTGAAGCTAACAGAGGACAAGACTGTGTACTTCTTTCTACATCGCACGCGCCAACATCCCAAGCCGCGGCCGCAACTCTCCGGCTCCAAACACACACTACTACATCTCGGTGGTCATCGAGAGGGAAAAGGGTTTTTTGTTACACCAATGGGTTGTAAGTCCTCCATCTGCCCCAGCAACCAATTCAGCCACTGCACTTCAACTTCACTGACTCTCGGTAAAGACACCTATTGGTATACCCAACTTGCATTACTCTGGAGACTTCATGAGGGGACAATGACTAAATAATCCTCATTTTACAGCTCCTTGCCATCTTTGACAAAGTACCAACACCCTGGAACACTTTGTCTATTCGGAACCTCATTACTGCTTCTTGTGAGGCATACCTTCCAATATTTCGCCTATTGGGAAGTCTGTCCAGTTGTATAACAGACATTTTAGTTCCAAATTAGGAACCAACAACTTGTGGCAAGATTACTGCATTTACAACCTGTGCATGATTATTTAATGCCTGC
Source organism: Mixophyes fleayi (assembly GCF_038048845.1). Lineage (NCBI taxonomy): Eukaryota > Metazoa > Chordata > Amphibia > Anura > Limnodynastidae > Mixophyes > Mixophyes fleayi. The sequence continues at coordinate 17,637,184 of NC_134404.1, read as the reverse complement.
TTACTTGGTTATCCTGATTTACTTACAAGGATGCAACCTAAGTTTTGTGATACTGTTTATTTACAATGCATGTTTTTATTTTATATCTCTGACCCAATCAGTAATAAAACACTAGGGTCTTACATTGCTACTTTCTACACCTTTCTTTGTGCGCCAAGGGGACCCCCGTTTTTTACTTTTAAGATATATTGTTTAAGGGGTGGAACTATTCCTTACTATCCCGGCCCCCCAAGCAGCCCACTTTACACTACACTGATACAATGGAGTACGCACCACCTTCCCTCTTTATTCAGTGGTTAGTACCTACCGAATGTGGTCCAAGGAAGGACAACCTGTGAACTGGCAAAAGGGGCATGGGTGCCCAAGGCTCATTGATGCACGTGGGGAGCGAAGGCTAGCCCGTATGGTCCAATTCCACAATACAGCTACTGTAAAACAAATTGCTGAAAAAGTTAAAGGCTCTGCTGCTAATATCTCCTTTGCCAGATACCACAGGACACCTTCAGAGGTCTTGCAGAGTCCATGCCTCGATGGGTCAGAGCTATTTTGGCGGCACGAGGGGGATCTACACAATATTAGGCAGCTGGTGCCTTGAGAAAGACCCGAGATAGCGGGTTGAAACGTGTAAGCAGCGAATAGGATTGTAAGTAAATCACCCCTCCGTGGGGGAGGTGAAAGTCAGCTGTGTTTAAGTTTAATAATTGGATGAAAGTGGTAATCAGCAATTTGTGTACACTGTACACTATCGGTTGCGATGCGAATAGTACGCAGTTGAACAATCTTAGCAAATAACATGAAAATAAGTTTAATCTATTTATTTCTGTTAATATAAAACATAAAGTGGTAAAGAAAGTAATTAATGTTTCCAACATGCTAATCCCATAGAGTTTGGACTCATTCTATTCGCAAATGCATAAGAACGTTTCCGGTATTATATATGAAGAGTTCGCACACTGCAAACACTAAGCATAACTAATATTATTTTTCATGTACCAAATATCAAGGAACATTGACCAGAAAAATCAGCCAATGGGGCGTCGAGTTCTTGGGAGGTCATGTCCCACTGACCTATGGATGTGGACCTTAATACTGTATCTGTGTATTGTCACTGCTTTTTATGGCTGTACAGTGTATAAATTGTCCATCTCTGACTTTGGAAACCAGAGAGGTCTTATTGAAGCTTGTCGGTGTCGACCGAGCAGGCATATGCATGCGATACTTTGGCCAGTAATCTATTTTGCGAATAAAACTCTTGTGCTTTGGAACCACAGCGATCGCTTTGGAAAATATTTTATTTAACACGTTACATATGGGCTTGCCTTTATGCTATGTGGATAAATTATTATGTCAATTCTATTTACATTGTGTGCGTGAGTTTTAGAATTGTTTTATTAAACAGAGGGATTTACCCCAGATCATGGTTTCTTGAGTATTATTTTATATGTAGATTGGCCATAACATAGCAAAAGATTATAAGAAGGGAGTCATTTAAAGGAGAAAAGTGGTTACAGCTCAGCGATTTGTGCTATGTTGAAGTGAACAGACCTGTTTGTATAAAGTAAGTGCAATCACAAGGGGGGCTGGTGATGCACAAAAACCAGAAAAAAAAACCCCATGGGCTGGTGATGACAAATTATTGAGAATTCACGTTACCAACTTAGTTCTAAAAGAGGATATTTGGAACTTACAGATTTACAAATAACTCAAAATACTACACTATATCCCCCCCCCCCCGCCCCCATTTATGTACTTTATGTCTGATGAATTATTTTGAAAACTGGGCATGTGAAAAAGAACATAGACATAGGGATAAGTGTTTACCAAGGGCACATTTCTACTTATTACTAGTGCCATTATGTTCAGTCTATAATAGAACTTTTATCAATAAAGGCTAATATATTCTGCCGCGCTGTACAGTAGGGTAATGATAGGGACATTACATGGGACAAAGCTGGGACATCACTACAGCGGTTTACTTGTCATTTATTAAATTGTAGCAGTGACTAAAAGGTGTGTAATTAGAGACTTAGGTTTTTAAAAGTAAATAGTAAAACATGTGTACCATATTATTTGAAGGAATAAGGAATTTCAAAGGTTTCCACACCTTGAATAAAGTAAATTGTCTTTATGTAGTTAGCTAATGTCCAGTACGGTTGGAAATACACAACTGAAAATATATACACACTGTGCATATATATATATACTGTGGCAAAGAGGACTATTTGCCACACTTTTCCAGCAAAGGGATAGGAGTGGTCCCGGGATGTCTGCAAGGAAAAGCTGCATATAGAGTTAATTCCAACACAGTCTTTCCCATCTCACACAAACACACAGATATGCACGTTATTGATTTATTGTCGGTGATTGGTTTGCAGTGTTTGGGTGGGGCTTAAAGGACTGTGTTGTTCATTTTATGTGGGTGACTGATGCTGGGAAAGCTGGCCAGTTAGTAGAGAGCTGGACTGTTTAGCTTAGCATTAGGGTCACCAGGAGGTGCAAGCAAAGGGTATTATTTACTGATGTCATCCTGACTAAGAAATGCTCTTTATTCTGATGCAAACAATAAAGCACCGTTCGATTTGAAGCTGTGTCTGCTGTCTGCGGGGTGTCAGTGCCAGAAGTACTACAAGTGGTGTCAGAAGTGCTACCAGAAGGCCTCATTATTTGTTACAATATATATATATATATATATATATATATATATATATATATATATATATATATATATATATATATATATATATATATATATTTATATATATACATACACACACACAAGTTAACCCGATTATGATACTCGTGCATTCTAGTCAAATCAAGCTACTTAAGGTGTTAAAAAGGTTCTTGTCATGCATTTGGGCCCAGGCCTCCTCAGGGGAAGAGTGTTACTTCCCGACGCAAGCGCCATTTTTTAACGTGGTTTTGTCCACATGTCACCACCTCATCATTTTTTCTCCATCAACTCATCCTTCATCTTCATCGCCACATCCTTTATCAAGCTACTTAAGGTGTTAAAAACTCCTCACTGTCACCCCCGGCGACCACCAACCACTCCCAACTGTCACTTCTCCTTCAAGAAATATATAGGTCAGTGTATAACTCTGCCCAGCAGGTGGCGCTGCAGCTTGGTTTGTTTTTTTCCCACACGCCACTAGGCATTTATATAGTAAATACATATATATACACATATATATATATACATATATATATATATATATATACACATATATACATATATATATATATATATACACATATATACATATATATATATATATACACATATATACATATATATATATATATATACACATATATATAAATACATATATATATATACACATATATACACACACACATATATATATAAATACATATATATATACACATATATACACACACATATATATATATAAATACATATATATATATACACATATATACACACACATATATATACATACACATATATACACACATATATATACACATATATATATATATATATATATACACATATATATACACATATATATATACATGCGGATAGATAGACAAGTATGGCGCTCCAATGTGTAGTATTGATAGTAATATGGGAAGATGTAATAAAATGCGTACCATAAAGATGAAGTCAAAGATCATGTGGTAGAATCGGAGTTCTTCTTCTGAGGTAATATCTCCCCCTCTCCAACAGTAGCGATAATGTGGATCAAAAAATAGAAAAACTTATATAGTATAATAGAGTTATGTAATATATCACCACATGTGATAAACCTCCACCAGGATCAATTGATAGCCCGGCACCAAATGGGTTAATATTAAGAGTACACCTCCAAACACAAACAGCTTGTACTGCGTACCAGATGATGTGAGGTGAGCTCAAAATGTTACTCTCCCATGTTCCCTTTGTCTAGACCCCAAGTTGTGAAATAGTCGACACATTTTGTCGTGAACCATGTATTTTGCTGTGCCAGAATGATGGCAAATTGACCAATAGGGAACCAGATGTTTTGGAAAGCCCCTTCCTCACAGCAAACAGACCAGGTGTGTTTGTTAATGCAATCAGTATCGGGACTGATTGTGTCTATTTGGTAAATCTTTTCACCAGTTATTTATATTGGTGGTTACGTTGTGGTTATTAGCGCTGTTTTTATATCTGTTGTATGTTTAATATATATATATATATATATATATATATATATATATATATATATATATATATATATATATATATACACATATACACACATATATATATATATATATATATATATATATATATATATATATATATATATATACACATATATACATATACATACACACACATATATATATACACATACATATATACACACACACATATATTATATACACACACTGTAATACTTTAATTCCCTTTAGCAGTAAGTGATGTCATTAAGTGATGTCATAACTGGAAAGTAGTGATGTTGTATCCTAGGACTCATTAAAACATATCTGGATATGAAGATCACATCATACAAAAACTTATTTATGTAAAAAATAAAGAATTTTAGAAGTCATCGATGACTATACAACAAAACTCCACTTGCACCTCGTTGTTCTCATGAACTTCCTTGTTGACTTCTACGTTCTTATCATTATAGTATGGTGGTATATAGATAGATTATTTAAGATCTGCCATCCAGTCTCAACAGCAGTCCCTCCTAAAAGACCCAATCTAACCATTACCATAAATGCTTTAAATACGGAAAGGAAGTTGCTCTGTCCTGCTTAAAGAGCTCCCAGTAATTTGCATAAAATATAGCGGGTTTTATCCACACACACAATAATATTTGCTGAGTGTCTCAGAGCCAGGAAATTGCTGTGGAATTTTTTTCTCCATAATGATATTCATCCTTTTATAACCTGAAAATAAATTGAAGAGGGGAATTTGCCAGCAAATTGTTAACAAATTGACCTTTCTGAACCTGGCACTAAATAGTCCTTTGGAATTTCAGCTAGAAGATGAAGTGCAGCAGTTTGTTACTGTGGGACCTGCTGTAAATTTAGAGGGAGGTCATAGCCCAAGGTTAACCCTGTAAATCCTTTAATAACACTCTTAGCTGCTACTGCCGTCCACACAGGGTAATTATGCAGCTACATTCTCAAAGGAATTAAAGATCCTTTCATCAATTAGCAAAAGATCTTACACACTGGTTATGAAAGGACCATTTATTTATTTTATCTCTCGACTTTCTGATGGTAACATGACTAATTACACTGGTGAATTCACTGTGAAAAGGAAATGCAAAAATAATATCTATGTATAGATGTGCAGAGGATAGGGGGCAATGGTGTGGGGTCATAAAAAGCAAGTTAAGACTGTCATGAATATCATATGCTATACTATATATTATTAAAGTATACAGGCTGCTGCTTTAGCACTTGTGATACAATGCACTGTATTTAAAAATGAACCCAAATCTAAAAATTGTTGCCAGAGATAGACGCCTCTGCCAGCTCCCTGATTTAACATCAACTGTTTTGCACTTATGACTTAAAAATAATAATAATTATTGAGTTTTGTCCTTATGAACAAGGCTATACTCCTCACAAAGATACAAGCAGTCCTTAATTGCAGGGAATAATTATTTAAGCCCAGAATTTAATGCATACTTGCCTACTTTGGGCAAGTTCTTTCCGGGAGAGGGGCGTGGTTGGAGGGCGGAGTGGTGGGAGGGCGGAGGGGGGCGTGGTGGGAGGGCGGAGGTGGCGTGGCCCAAACGCGTCATTTTGGCCCCACCATGGAAATGTTGTTTTGTTGCAGGAGTGGCGCCTAAATGACGCAATTCACAGTGAATCGCGTCATTTTGGGACAGCAATAGCGGGATGCGGGAGATTTGCCAGCTCTCCCGGGAGTCTGTGAGACTGACCTGAATTTCGGGAGTCTCCCGGACATGCCAGGAAAGTTAGCAAGTATGGTTTAGTGCCCTAAATTAGAAAAAGCGCACAAGGTGCCAACAATTGTCAGGAATAGCCACCTCTAGCCACTTTCTGATATATTATCTTATCATATATTCACGCAGTCAAACAATATATTTTCCCAGGAATCCTCTCCTAACTACCTTTACCAGTCACAAACCGCACTCTGCACACTTGTGGTTTGGAAGCTTACTGTAAGGGAACACACAGGATTACAGTCTCAATCTCACCTATTCTCCCACACGTTTTTTGTTGTGTTTGCAATCTGCACTGTACATGAAAGGTACCTAGATTATAAATTTGTGGGAATTGGGGCTGATTCGAAGCTCACTGATGAACTGGCTTTTTGCTGGGAATTTCAATGGCTCTTTTTAGTGCATTGTCTGGCACCCTGGATTGGTGTGTGTCTGATAAAAGCACGCATACCAGGGGGGGTCAACGCTCATTGCCATGTATTAGCTGTAGAATTACCTCACTTATCCAAGAAACAGGTAGAGCGATCGTTGCCATGTATTAGCTGTAGAATTACCTCACGTATCCAAGAAACAGGTGGAGCGATCAAATGAACCATAACTGGTTTCATCATCCAAGGACAATTCCATCTTGCACCACTTTTCTTTTCTGCCACTGCTGTGTGCCAATGTTTCCTAAATGTGCTAGGAACTGCCGTGTTTGTGTCATTGCTCTGTCGCTTACCATCCAGCCAGGTCACTGCAGTATTTGTCCGAAAGTGTATGAAAATAATAATGTGACCTGCGAGGTGGTAAAAACTGACTGCAAATTACTTGAAATTAGTGTCAGTGAGGTTAATAATAATAATGCAGGATCAAAAAAACCCGCAAAATTATGTGATTTTAGCATATTTTAGCTATTTTTCTAAAAAAATCCAAATCCAAAACCAACACACACAAGGGCGGTTTTGGCAAAACCAAAACTCGAAGGTAATTCAGATCCAAAACCAAAACACGGGGGTCAGTGAGCATCTCTACCTTAAAGACACCACCCAAGCACTGAAGTGCAATGGTCAGTTGGAATGGGGCTCAGACCACTGGCTAGTCACTAGTTATGTCACGTCCCTTTACACTGTAATGGAATATCATAAATGTCTAGAAAACATTACGTATTTTCTCGGGCAAGACATCCCCTCCTTCCAACATTACAGACTTCATTTTAAAAAGTATACAATTAATTTGACACAAAGTGATGTTTACCTGCAAATCAGTGGAACTGCCAATGGGACAAAGGTCACTCCAGCTATGCCAACCTCTTCATGAGCCATAGGGCCAGTTATAGCTATGGAACAAACCTGTCCTTATGGAAAAGGTACGTATATATCTTATTTGTATGGCAAGGATCCGAAGAAACTTCTTACACCATTAATTATAGCAAAGTTAAAGTTGAATTTTCGGACTCAAATCTTCACACAATACAGCAAACCAGAACAAAAAAACATTTCACAAATAAATAGATGTAAGCTATATTTTGGCCAACAGCGGTCATCGCCCAACTTTGCTCCAAAATATGCCATGTAGCCAGTTCAAAAGAGTAAGGCACAACTGCTCAATTCTAAACAACTATTCTCTACAAGGCAAACAACCTGTGGACAAGTTCATCGTCAAAGACTATAATCCACAACTACAACTGGGCAAAAATGCATTCAACAAGACATATCTTGAAGACAAGGAAACACTTCTAAACTACAAACAGAAGCCACACAACAAACAAATGAACAACAACATTTATTTCAACACCAAATTCAACAATTTGGCTGGACAAATTAGACAATTTTGAAGAAACATTGGCCAATACTCCTAAAAGATGACTACCTATCTACCATCTTACCAAACGCCCCAGAAGTAGTCTACAAAAAAGCTACTGACTATAAAATCAGACTGGATCGATCAACAGATGAAGGTGGATTCTTTCTTTGAGGCCATTACTGCAACTGCGTAAAATTAACCCAGAGAAGCACGAAACCAACATGAACATTCAAATTAAACCAAACAGGGAAACCTACAAGATGACAACCTCTCACATGTGACAGTAAAAGAAGTAATCTACTTAATACAATATCCATGTGGTATGTAATTCATGGGTAGAATGAAGAGCATTAAAAGCAAAATTGAGGGAACATATCAGAAACATCATGAAACAATTCGACAAGAATAGTCTTTCCATTTTAAGAACATGGATGCAACACTGCTGGTCTGACGTATGTGCTTATTGAACAGAAACTGGAGAGGTTGGATTTCATAAAGACCATAAACAAAGAGGAGCTGAAATGGATTATTTGAAAATCCAAATCGGAGGTGAATTATATATATTATAGAATTACGAAGATCATAGAATTATATATCTTGAACTACAGTCCATATTTACTTGATACCCTATCCCTTTATTATATTACTAATAAAACTTCATGCCAATCCTAATTAGGATGTTTACAACATAGGTACTACACCAATGCATTTGCACCATCTGACCCCTTTGCTTATGTTTATGAAGTATAATTGTGAGTTGGTTATGTTATGGTGCCTGCACTTTTATTAAGCTTTCCGTGCTACATTATTAAGCTTTGTACGTAGCATTAACATCCACTTGCAAAGATTATAACAGATACTTATATACTGATCATCTGCGCCCCTGGAATCCCCTTATTCTATACCATCTAAAAGGGTTAGAATCCCCCCTACCACCTTCTATTCTCTCAGTGGCAGCCACACACATGGTCACATATAGAAAGCGCAGAATACCCCATTTATGGATTCCACGGGCACGAGAAGCATCCTTATTTACCATACACTACACTATAGGAATGATGCAACTTCACAGGAAGTAGAGAGTATCTAGATTAGGGGAAATCTTCTCTAGGAAAGACAGAGTCCTTGAACTATGGGCAATGAAGACACTGTCTGCTCAAACTTTCTGAAGTACGAGAAACTCCTCACTCTAGAATGAAAACAATGGTGGAAATCAACCACCCTTACATAATATATAGAAAATGAGAACATTTCTAGAGTGTCGAGAATCCTCAAGAAACCGACATTCAATTTAAAGAACAAAAATTTCATGAAAGATGGAATAAAACTTTAGATTATTTTTCTCTCTCATTAATGAGACTGATTATTGAGGATAGGGAAAGACAGAGGATGAAATTTAATACAAGAAAAAGTCAACCCCATTCTGAAGACTACAAAAATCCAGAACAACTAAGTTTAAGCAACATTGGAAATGTTGAGGAAGAAATTGTTAAGAAAAAGAAAAATATTTCTGAGGAGACATTAAAGAAAGACAAGATAATTATTTCCTACACCCACATCATAACCAGCCCAAATACCCAAGGAGGCCCAATTACATATCACCCCTCATAAAAGGAACACCAAAACATGACACAAACAAGAGAATCTACAAACCACTTGATCTAAGAAATCTGGGATCTCCATTAAAAAAGTGACTACTAAAAGAAAGAACTACGATGATATAGCGAAAGAGGGTTACAAGAAAGGAGAAAGTAAAATCCACTCCCAATGACTCGTACACTACTTGATTTCCTACAACATGTAGACAGATTTGAATGAGAAAATGATCTCATGCCATTTTCAAGAAAATTATTAATGAAACAATTTTTCTACAATAAATAAAAGGATATTACCTATGCAACTGATTCGAATGATACAGATCAAGCAATGGAGATCTTTGGATCTGAGGAAGAACGACCGGCCTTCAGAATTTTGGATAAACTAGATCTATCCAATCCATTTTCGAATGTAGATAATGATACCTCCAACAACGTTCTACAACTTCCTAAGAAAAAATCCACTTCCTAAGAAGTACGCACAGTGCTACTTACACAATGTAAGTTCATTTCAACTGTAGATTGGAATAAATGTTTTTAGCGATATAACACCATTGGAGTTCCTATCTCTTTTCACTCCCCTTTCTTTGTATGAGACACCATGGAGAGACCAGGGGATTTTTAGGACCAAGGTACTCCGCCACCCATATGGAATTGGACATTTTATAGCAAGCAATATTGATTCTACTAACTGATTGTCATTTATGTTCGCTAGAACTGTAACACCCGTCATCTATGTATAACTGTTATATTGCATTCAATATATTATAGTAGGGCCGCATTACATGAGATGTATATGTAACTCTATTGGCACAGATTTTATTCCTTCCCCTCCTTCATATCCCATTCTATTGCGCTATCCCTATTCTGGATATTTAACTCAAGAATAGACTTGAGTAGAGGATATAGTAAAAGGGTTATCCAGAAAGCTCAAAAGGCAGAAGACGGTAGAGATAGGGATACTCTCATTTATCCCCTCCCAAGTAATAAATCATCAGATTCCAAAGTAAGAATGGTTGGAACTTTTTGTACTGAATGGCTGGAGATAAAGGTCTTCCAGAAGCACTGGGGTGTTCTACATCTTGATAAAGATTTGAAACAAGTATTGGGTGATAAGATCCTTATTACTTGGGGATGTTCCAGGAACTTGAGGGGCCACTTGGTACATAGTTTTTTGCTACCAGAAAAAAAATAACATAAAATAGACCAACTGGATTCTTCAAATGTGGGATAAGTAGCACATGCCAGTATATGATACAGATGAAAAATTATACAAATATTCAACAAATTGGAAGATTGGTCAATTTTTGAATTGTAACTCTCCAAATATCAAATATTGTTTATCCTGTCCCTAGAATCTCAAGTATATTAGGATGACTACCAGGCTCTTCAAAAAACAGGTCCTAGAACATGTGGGTTACATAAGAAGGGCCACCAGGAACAAAGACAACTTTTAACAAATCACGACAGTAGCTGGGCACTTTATGCAACATCATAGGAGTGATCCAAAAACATTGATGGCCTGTGCCATGGAACAGATCAATCTGGGCCTAAGAGAAGATCTTCAACAACTCCTCAGAAGTTAAAAATATCTTCCTAATGGGGAGCTCAGTTCCCTATGGCCTTAACGACCATAATAACTACATGGTATGTCTAAGAACTATATCTTACTGAAATAAGAGTGATCCCCTGCGATAACAAGCTCTTTTAGTTTAGAAGAAATGTATTATTGATCTTATGGCCCCAAGATGATTGTTACTAAGCAGCAGATACCTATAGAAAGCAGCAATTTATACGGAGCTATTAAAAGGGAGCTGGTAATGTGATATGTAAACATAGTTAATAAATAACTAGCAAATTAGTAAATTAACTTAGGGGTCACAATCATGACCAAACTATAGTATGAAATGGATATTTGAATATTTAATTCCTATTTTCCCTACCTGTTGCTGAATAAATAAATCATTATAGATCTTTATGGATATAATACTGCCTTATCTTTATAGAGTGATATGTGCCTCATTAAAATAGGGCAATGGGCTAAGAGTATAACTATATGTATTTGCGGTCTCCTAAGACAGAGGACTGAGTAGCAAATTAATAAAATATAAACTGCTGCTAGTAATACAATCCTTAATTGTAATTATAGTCAAATGAGCAGATAGTTGGACTCATCATTAATGAATATAAGTGAAGTCGTTGTGAGATCACATCCACAATATTCTAGGACAGTGACGTAGTAGTGTAATACTACCATTTTAACAGCATTTATTCTAATCTGGTCTCCAGTTGATTTAACACATTTTAATAGTTATTAGTGATTTTAAATGTAATATAACTAATAAAGATATTTATTTTACTATTACTGATCATTGAGTGCCCCATGTATACACATTTCCTTCCTTTCAATTTTTTTCTTCTTGGTTCAGCATAGTATCAGTGTGTGAATGCACCTTCCCTCATAGTGATGATGGAAATTATTTGGATCTTCCAATTTATATGAACCACTCAGTACATTCTAACTTTGTTCTTTTTCTAGACTATTTCTGTTATTTTTATGATCATCTTTATCATTATTTTGTATTGTGTTATTTTTGATATTGCTGTTATTTTTGACACTATTGATATTTTGCTTATTCTTGAACATTCTTGTTGTTCACCATATTTACCTCTTGCTTATGCTGCATTTATAGAGTGTAATATTTGGTTCTGGCCGGAAACTTGATATAAGTCATTAATAAATATCTTTCATATATCAATGCTGCTCACGCCTCATAACCTGCTAGAAACACAAAGTTCTCCACCATTACTTGTAATTAGTAGAAAGGTAGGAGACGATATACACCACTGTACTCTACTGCTCATACCACTTTCCCTGCACACACACCAGATTCTTATTTCTACTATTAAATAACCCTGCATCTCTACACCCCTCAGCTCCCTGGAATTTACCCTATTTTGTGCATACCCTCTAGAGCAGTGTTTCTTAAACCTGGTCTTCAGGACCCCTAACAGCGCATGTTTTCCATATCTCCTTGCTGCAGCACAGGTGTATTCATTACTGACTGACACATTGTAACAGATCCACAGGTGGATTAATTAACCCTTTGTCCAGAGAATTGTCCTATACTGGACCCCAAATTTCTTCTCTCTACTTCTATGGATCGTCCTGTGACTCCCCCTCGCGGCAAGACTTTTTGTTCCTCCCAAATATCAAGAGAGTCTTCAACACTGGGTGCATTCTTCTCGATTCTTTGGACTTGCTGATCGCTGGAGCTCATATCTAGGAACTATTGGCGGCCTACCCTTCGACTGAATATGAGATTTCATTAATGCCTGTATAACCTGTGCTCAACACAAGGTTCTTTGTCAAGCCCCCATCGCTCATTGTGGATTGCTTCTCCAAAATGGCCCATTTCATCCCATTAAGTGGTTTTGCCATTTGCTTCATCCCTTGAAATATTTAATCTGTATGGCTGTCTTCAGGAGATCGTTTCGGAAAGTGGAGTTCAAATAATTTCATAATTTTGGAGATCACTTTGTAAATATCTTAATATCCATCTGAAATTTTCCTCGGCCTCCCATCCCTAATCTAATGGGCAGAAAGATTAAATCAAGACTCGGGAGACATTCATTAGAATCTACACTTCTTCTAATCAAGACAATTGGTTGGACCTTCTCCCATGGGCATAATTTCTACATAACCTGTTTTATGAATCTTGCTTTTCTTCACTGTATATGGACTCCATACATTACTTTAGAAATTTCTCCTTTGCCTCCTACAGAAGTTCATGTGACCAATTCATTATATAGGGATTTCTCGACTATTTGGTCTAATGTAATTAAGAATATTAAAATATCCTCTAATCGTTAAAAGTGTTTTTTGGCAAGAAGCAACGCGCTATTCCATTTTTATAAAAAAGGAGACAAAGTTTAATTATCAACCAGAAACATACATTTAAAGCTCCTTGTATGAAATCTGCTCTAAAGTATATTGGTCCCTTCAAAATTCTTCAAGGGGATAAGCAAAATGGCATTCAAGTTGAAGTTACCATCCTAACTTTGTATCATCAATAGCTTATACATTGTCTTATTGAAACCATTCTTAATCGCAAATCTACTATTTCTCCTCCACCATCTATAATTAACACACAGCATTGGTACGAATTTGAAGTTAAACTAATCCGCGATTGCAGATGTTCACGAGGAAAGATCCGGTACTTGGTGGACTGAAAGGACTTTGGTCCTGCAGAATGAACTTAGGTTAATGCCTCTGATGTTCATGCTCCCTTTGTTCTAAAGGTTTCATGCTAAATTTCCCAACAAACTCTTTTAGGGTGCTCTGTGCCCACCTTTGAGAGGGGTGTTCTGTCACAGGCAAGTCCCTCCCGCCTCTTTTGCCGGGGTCCGGTGAGGAAGCCGGGCTGTCTCAGGCAGCACTGACGGGTCATCTATTTTCCGATAGCATCACCTTTGAACGCTAGAGTGTTAATGCACACTCCCGTCATTTATCTCCTCCTGTTCCCTTGCACTGGTGCACTAATTACCACCCCCCCCCCCCTCATCCTGCTGGCTATTTAAAGCACCTGTTCTGGCAAAATATTGCCAGATCTTCATGTCCAGTTAAAGCATGCCTACTGCTGGGTCGTTTTGGCTCCTGCTTCCCGGTGTTTCCTTGAATTCTTGGTATCCTGTGCATCTCAGATTATCCTTGTATCCAGTGTGGTATGTTTCAGTGCTGAATCCTGGTATCCAGCATTCCATGCTTCTCTGTTAAATCCTGGTATCCAGTATCTGGTGTTTTTCAGCTGTCCTGATATTCAGTATCTGATGCCTTTCAGCCATCTGTTTTACCAGTATTCTGTATACAGGACTCTTCTCCTATTGCCGGTATTCTATATTCGGATCTGCTCTGCTTTGCGCTTGCATTCTCTTGCTAGAAAACACTCATCACAGCTGTCAAATTTCGCTTGGTACCCACCCGGAGAACCGCAACCTGCTTGGTGCTAGCAGCAAGGACTAAACCACTTTGCCATGGTCTCCACTCCTCCATGGTGGGCGGAGTTAAATCAGGCAGAATGTGAGAATCCCAGAACTTCTGTGTATTCCATGACAACTATGCTGTTTTATAATGATGCAAGGTGGCTTAGTTGGAAGCAGTTCTTAAAAAGATTCCAGTCCTTGTTGCCTGGAAACCTTTGTAAACAGAACATCTTTGCTGCATGATGCATTATGGTTGATAAAGTTAGCTTAATTCACAAATTTAACAGTCCACTGCAATACATAAAACCTTGAAGTCTAGGAAAAGGCTAAAACCATTTCCCAATTATTTAGTTCCTTAAATGGTTTCAAAATCAACATTGTCTAAAGGTGAAAGGTGAATTTTGAAAATGTAGAAAAACATGAAGAAATCTGCTGCACATATGATACATTCTGCACTGAAGTATAAAGTCTTTGACAAGAACCAGAAGTGATTTCAGGATATTAATGAGTCTGAGATAATCGTACTTTTCATGTAATGTGCTGACGCTGACATTATAAATACATTTTGAAGCTGCAATGTGATATCCCGCAGAAATAAAAAGCTTCTAAAAAATAACTTGTGAAATCTACTCCATGAAACAAGGCTTTCAACATGCTTGCAATCAATACATCTTTGTTTGACAGCATTTTTGGACCAACCTACCTTTGCAAAGCAGCATAAATATGAAAATAATTAAATCAAGATACAGAAGCCATTTGACACTTAATAATAATGCTACCAGTTGTGCCTAAGCAATTGAACAGTCTTTCAAGTAAATGATTGCAATATATGCAGCTACTAACTTCAGGAATGTAAGCGAGAAACATCATTTTCATTATTGTACAATGCATGGATGGGTGTGATGTCATTTTACACTTCATTGTCTAGTTGCCCTAATAATTGTTACATTATGTACTATGGGAAGATATTCAGTTGTTAAGAGTCAAAGGGCTAGATTTACTAACAGGCGTGATGCATGGTGGCTTGAAGCCGCCATGCATCGCAGGGGTTTTCCGGCGGGTTTGCATTGCAAACAGCCGGATTTACTAATTGGCGCATTTCAGCTTCAATTTGAAGCCGCCGGCGATGTCACGGCGGGATGTAATGCTCAAAGCCGCCAGCGGCTTTGAATAGAACATGGCGCTTTTGCTTTAAATGACGGCGCTTTTGTGTAAAGGCGTTTTTTTTTGAAAATTACACCTGTCTCCTGGCCTGTTACTATTGGCTATTTTCAAAGTCAGGAGATTTGACATCACAAGCCCTATATAAACCACTGGCCTGACACTTTTTTCTCTGATAGGGTTTTGAGGAGTTTTGAGAGAGGAGTTAGTTGGTTTGAGCTTTGGTGACAGTTGGTGAGAGTTGGAGTTTGGTGGATTGGTGGAGCGATTTCTGATTGAAGTGTGAGTAGTCCTGTGGTATTTTTCTGTTTTGTACATTTATTTTCTCTTTTATTTTCTGTCTTGTATTTTTTGTATTTGACTTGTCCTTTGTCTGTGTTACTTGTGTGTGCCTGTCTGGAGAGTGTGTCTGTATTTAGTGTAGTTTGTCCTTTGTGTTTGTAAGTCTTTCTGTGTTTTCTGTGTTTGGCATTTATTTGTCATTATGTCCAGAGATAGGAGGGGAGAACAGGCTGAGGAGAGGGAGATGGAGGTTGAGGGGGCAGAGGAGGGAGAGGGAGAGGTTGAGGAGTCAGGAGAGGGCAGGAAGACGGAGACAGGGAAAAATGTCCGATTCTCCCACGACGAAAATTGTGTTCTGGTGCACCACATAGTTCCCTGCTATGAGGTCATCCTAGGGAACCTGGCAGCCCGGACTCCTCTAAGGCGGCGTCACCAACTGTGGGGGAGAGTGTGCGATGCTGTGAACGCGGTGGGCCCACTAAAGAGGACAGTGGGGCACTGCCGCAAGCGCTTCTCAGACATCAAGAGGAGGCTTAAAGAGAAGATGGCCCAGGAAAGGAGGTCCACAAGACGCACGGGTGGTGGCCCCCCTCTTCGCATTGAATACACCAGCTATGAGGAGGAGCTGCGGCAGATAATGCCCCGTGAAATTGTGGAGGGAATTAATGTGCAAGACACAGATTCACCCTCGTTTGCCCAAGGAGTTGGTGAGTTATTTTTTGTTTTTACGATAACAATATTAAAAAAAAAATTTTTTCTTAAAAGTGCCTTTTTTATTTTAAACATGTTTTTTTTAAAAAAAAATGTGTTTTTTTTCTTAAAAGTGCCTTTTTTAGACAATCAGTATGTAAAGGGCAAAAAAAAATTTTTGAACTGTTTTTAAATTTGCAAACACATTTGTTCAAAAACATTTTTCTTTGTAAATTGCTTTTTGCTGCAAATACATTGTATGCTTTGTCTAATACATCCAGATTCGCCAGGACGCCAGTTTACTCCCAGTCCAAGGTCTTCACCTCCACCTTCAGCAAGAGATTCGGGCTCTGAAGAGCAAGCAGGTGCGTGTTCTCTGTTTGGGGGAGAAATAATGGACTTGGATGTTTTTGTGTACAAATGTTGGTGTCCATGTTATATTTAGTGATTTTTATATGGTTTGCAATGAGAACATAGGGCAACATTTACTAAACTGAGGGTTTGGAAACCTAGAGATGTTGCCTATAGCAACCTCTCTGATTTTTAAAATAATTTATTTATTGCATTCTTAAAAATGTCAGCTAAAATCTGATTGTTATGATATGATTGCTATAGGCAACATCTCCACATTTTCAAACTCGCAGTTTAGTCTATATCCCCATCATGTACTACACAGAGGGAGACCTAAAATAGTATTCCTTACCCCAAAGCACGGTCTTGCAGCATTTTGATACAAACACCCTCAATCTTAGCATAATTTTTTTTTTACATTTTGAACCCATCACTGTAACGCATAGGTAAAATCATATTTTACTCCTAAAACATATGAGTAGCATCCTTCATCAGGTCGCAGAGGACAACTAATCTTGAAGGTAGACATTGGTAACCATTCTTTAGTTGTTAAATGTTTTTTTTTTGGGTACATTGACCAGAATGCAATTTACAAACATGTTATTTGCTATATACTTACCTTGGTTATTTCACCACAAGAACCTCAGCATCTCTGCAAGGCCAGCACCAGTCTGCGCAGATGTCACCTACTGATGACCCACAAGGAGACACAGTCATCACTTTAGAGATGGTAGATGTCCCCGTGTCTACGCGCCAGGAACAAGCACCTGGCCCTGCGGAACAGTCATCCGAGCAACAAGCTGCAGCTCCTCAGATGGATACAGGGCGAGAAATGGCCCAATCCATAGCTCATTTTCAGGTACAGCAGTGTCAGTTTATGGACAGCCAAACTCGGCACGTCCCAAATCGCGGCCCAGTTGATGCGGATACACCGCTCCAATAGCCAAATCCCTGCTGGAATAAACCGGCTGGCAAGCGCTTTGGAGCAAACCAACGTGCAGCTGGCCCAAATGACTGGGGCTGTGGACGCCTTGCATTCCTCCGTTCGCGAAGGGAATGCAAATGTTACCCGGCTGGCAGGCCAACTACAGCAGGAACTCATTGCCCGCTTGCCGGCACCTTTTTCATCGGCCTCCACCAGTACTGCTAGTACGCCAAGCAGATCGGCACATAGCACTCCTCCAAGGAGAGGTGCTCGCACCAGGGGTGGGCGAGGGAGGGTAGAGAGTGGGGCAAAACATAGTGATATGCCAGCGAAAAGGCGGCACTAGGGCAAAAATTGTATTATTGGGGAATGTTTTGTATGTGTAAGCGTTAGACTTTTTCTTTTATTGTGTTGTAATGCAATAAATGCAGTTATATTTCATTGGTATCAGTCTTTCTTTTCTGCACATTAAACAAGGGTATACTGTTTTCTTTAAAACGATGCACTAATTTCATGTACACATTGACCTCTGACTGTCACTTTCCATGGATTTTCACAATTACAACATCCAGAGTACACACTATCCTCTGTTTAAAGGGTCCAATTTTATTTAAAAATTCCATAAAAAAAACCATTGCACTGACATAAAAAAAAAACAACAATATATGTTTTTTATAGTATGCACTTACATTTAAAGTAGTTTGTAATGAGACGGTCTCAAATCTGCCTCCCCCTCTGTGCTCTGCACATCACCAAATGGGACACGGGCCCCTACTTGTTCACTGTCTACTGCAATAATCGGTGGGGTAAGTTGATGTAAAGCTAGATTATGTATCAGACAGCAAGCCAGGATAATATCAGACACCTTTACAGGTGCATACATAAGCACCCCACCAAATTTATCTAGGAACCTGGTTTACATGAGTACAAACATTGGTACTACGTCCACATCAGCCAAAGATTCCAGATTCAAACGCACTTTAAATGCACGTGGAGTGTCCGGTCTGCGCAGGGTCCGCGGAACAGATGACAACTGTTGTACATCCTCCTCCAGGCGCCTTTCTGCCTCCATCAGGTAAAAAGCTGCAAACATACACTGTCCAGAATGCACCACATTCGCCGCAAAAGCCATTCTCCAAAAAACCCACACCTAAATAACTGCTGGCCGCTAGACTGTCATTGACTGTGATTTATTCAGGTAGAAACACCTTTTTGATCTTGTAACTTTTGGATTGCATTACCATTAAAGTAAGGGTTAACTATGTAATGACATATTTTGTGCATCCTGATTTTGAAAAAACAACAGTATTTTTAAAGGATTTGTTTCAACTGGAAAACAAAAAAAACAAACCTTTACATCAGTAAATAGGATGCAATAATTCTGGGTGAAAAAAACCCCAAAAAACGTACCCTCAAATTACATGCCAGTTTGCCCATTTCCCATATACAATCCTAAAGGAGGAAACTTTGCACAAAATGGCTCTCTCTTATGTTAAAAATGGCTAAATAGTTCAAACAGCACACTGTTTGAGCAATCTCGCTGCTCACAAGCAGCGCTTTCATTTTGGTCTATTGAATGGCGGTTTTCCGGCGGCTTTATAAACCCCCTAATAGTAAATCCGGCTGTTTGTATGTTGAACATTGTTGAAACCGTCATGGCGCTTTATACAGAGGCAGGTTTGGAAACATAATTTCTGGCCGTTTGGACGGCGGGTTTAGCCTTAGTAAATCCGGCGATGGCTAAACCGCTGCCAAACCCGGCGGGTTTACAAACACGCCTGATAGTAAATCTAGCCCAAAAAGTCTGTTTTACATTATTTATACATGTGTTATGTAATGAATGTAATTAAGGATTCCAATAAAATTCTCGGATTGGATCCTGGTCCTTATTGAATATCTAAAACAAATGGACTACAACTCAATCCGTTTGATAAAAGTGGTGCTACACTGAAAGGAGTGAAGGATAAAGGAATAGGTGCTCCGAGACACTGAACGGGCTGTGATTACCAGCTCACTTTGGAGACAGAATTTTTTTTTTTATTACAACATTTGGAGAGGTTGGTAAAGTCTAGAGGACCTATGTACATTTCAAGACCCCAGCGCTGACAGAGTGGGTTTCATCCAATACTGGAATGCTGATATCTGCCGGGTTTCAGTAGGAGGGGACAGACTCTTCCGTTTGCTCTCTATATACTGCTAATTCAGGAACTGCGTTCCATTAACTCCTAATAGCTACTTAAACCAACAATTATAATTCTCCCAGCTTAATGTGTTTTAAACACAGACTAGTTGAGTTGAAGTAGATTAGCTGTTAAGTGTCTTTATGGTGCACTGTATATTTAAACCTTGTATGTAATTTTAATAAATTGCATGTTCATTTGCTTTTTGCTATACATGTTTAGTTAGGTTTCTGTTTTGCATCTCAGCAGTAGAGTTACGCGGAACCATAATTATCATTTTCTTCTGGTATATAATTCATATGAGACCACCAGAGCTCTGTTAGCTACTTTCTTATTTATTTTTGCTGAGATGTAAATACTAATATATAAATATATATATATTTTTTTCAAAACCAAAAAAAGTATATAATTTTATGTACAGTTAAACGGAATTAACACATTTTCATTTCGTCATCATCGGGACAGATCTTACACCTTGGGGAAAAGCAGCCACAACAGATACGCATACTAGAGGTGTACCAGTGGCTACATCGCTCTTCCTGCACTATGCCTGCCCACTACTTCCCCCGTTTCGCATCTCCAAGGATAGAAAAGCGCAAGGGGAAGATTTGTCGCAGTCTGAGAGCAAATAGACCGATGCACAGTTGTAAAAGGCCCTTACATCAGAATCAGCTTGAACCCTTTAGATTGTAACGATCCACTGGGACAGTGTTGTGAGTAGACTCTCTGTAAAGCACTGTCAGAGAAATAAAAAGGTCAATAAATAATAATTTGTTCACCTCCCAGGTAATCCAAATAGATGCCAGAGAGTGAAACGCGTGGCCCTTTCACATGAGTGTGGGACCCAGCATCAAAAACTGAACATAATTTTGACCTTGTGTTGTGCATGTTGCATCCTTCAATCCTTAGATTACGCATATAACTACTTCAGCAGCATCCCTGGCGTGGCTGCGTCATTCTGCCACCTGAGAAGCAAATTGGGCAGACGCCCTCTCATCCTTTACAAAAACTAACATAAAAAGGTTTGTATATGATTTGTGCATTTTAAAATACAAATATTGTAATTGACAAAACATCATTGGGACTACTAATTCATTCCATAAAAAAAATTGCCATTATTTTGCTGCACCAGTTTACCGCCCAATTATAGGCACACCCTATCCCAGAAGTTTAGTTTAGAAAGTACATTTCACAATTAAAGCCGATCAGGTAAAGACAGAAATAAAAGATGGCAAGCTCTGCTTCATTAAGTAATGGAACATGAGTAAAATGAATACAAAAAAAATGTAGACATCTGTTTTAATACCCTAGCAATAAGAATGACAAAGGGATTGTAATGGGGATTTTAGTGAAATGATAAACGTCTAGAACTCACAAGGAAATAAAGAGAAAACGTTTTTCATTTCCATGTGTAGCCGACAGTCATTGTGTCTGTGAAGTCTCAGCTGCTCTCCCTAATGGCCGTGTGGATTTAAAATGTATCACTGTCTATTTATGCAAAGAACTTGTGGGAGACATAAACCAGCACTGCTCATAAAACAAGGAAATTCATTTTTCCCTGTTGCTGTATGAAGATTAAAAATGATGTAAATCAAAAATACATAGAGAAGAATTGTCACTTCAAAGACCTTGCAAGTCACCTCCGGCAATTTACACCCCCTGTGTCTCTCGATACAAAGAAAGATGCAAAAGCAGAACAAAAAAGGATTAATACCAAGAGTGCATAGTTCACATTAAAATGACAGTGTATAAGCCATCTCTTTTAGTAGAATCACTTCTCTTCTCAAAGTCATGTAGTTGAAAGTGCAAGGCACAGGACAAGTACAAGCTAAAATAATGACATACTGTATATATTATCGTTTACTTTAAATAGAGACAAATATCTTATGCAGCGCTGTACAGAGAATATTTGTTATTCACATCAGTCCTTGTCCCGTTGGAGCTTACCATCTAAATTCCCTACCACACAAACACACACACTGGGGTCCATACCTACAAATATTTTACGGACCTCTGGGAGCAAATTAAAGCACCCAGAGGAAACACACGCAAAACACAAAAACTCTACACAGATAGGACCTTGGTGAAAATCAAATTCATGTCCCCTGCGCTGCAGCAATGCTAACCACTGTGCCACAATGCTGCCCAATATATACATAAATCATATAGAGCGGTGGCCTTACCACCAGACATGTGCTGCTTGGGCTCTCCACAGAGACACCCTAGATAGTCCCCTGACAATGAGTTTAACCTCTCACTCACCATCGCCAGTCATGACCAGACACTTGGTCTGCACTTCGCAACAGAACCATTTAGAACAGAGGCCTGCATTGGCGACATTTTTGCTCCAGCCCGCACAGCTTTAACATTCCACCGTGTGCTGGCTCTACCACGGCCGCTGGTGCCCTGGTGCAGTGGGACACACCAGGACAAGAACCTGGACCTTCATCACCTGAATCTAACTTTGGAACACATGGAGGGAACAAGTCAGTTGCAACACTGACTTGTTCCCTGCAGTAGTTGCACCTAACTGCATCTTTTAACCCTACCACGTGCACCAGATCCCTGACCTGCTTCGCAGCTACAACTTCCACCCAGATAGGCACTGAATTGTCAACCCCTCCCAAATAGGGACGTGCCGCTTACTAACTACACACTCTATTTAGATGTACACATGCTCCTGACATCCGAAGTCACTATGCTGGGGGTGACAAACCAACTGACCACCCGACTATTTCACAAGTGACCAGAGGTCACACTCACCAGCTGCTGATCATCTCTTCAATACCTCCCTGTTACAGCCTGTGATGGGAGGGATAGGCCTCAGAGTTCTCTTAGAGGATAAAGGAAAAATATGGTGCGCACGACTGGGGAGGTGGTGTAAATAATTGACTAAGCTGCTAGAATATTGGGATAGTCTAACCCCATACAGTATAAATAGGCAAAAATTCTGCGCTTGAGTCAATGTTCTAAGAAATGGGTAAACAAGAAGTAAAATCACTCAACTTGAGAAAGATATCACCAAGGTAAATCTAGAACTGCATCCCTTTAAAATACATTAAGAATACACCACACGAGAGTCTGATCAAAAACAGACTTAATAAAAAAAAAAGCAGAAATAATACAGATCAAAAAGAAAAAGTTACTTTGAGACAAGTTTGGCATCAAAGGATCATCCACTAAGAAATCCCCAAACATACATAAACATCAGTCTCGCAAGGTCACCCATCAAACATCCAAGATTAATAATAATCATAATGTCTGCCAGATCAAGGCCGAAACTCCTCCCTATAAGCGACTCAAACTAACCTATCAACAATACATGAAACAAATTCATGCTGACCCCATACTACAACCAACCAGGAGAGTTAGCACAAGAACACTTTCCTCACAGTCCTCATCTGAAGAGGATTCCTCACTTTCAATTTAGGAGATAGACAGAAATTCACAATATGACAAACTGGTAAGGGAATCCTTTGGTCAAGGTTGGCAGATATACAGAGTTACCATCAACAAATGACCATACAAGCCAACTTCCACAAAAAACAAATACAGACCCCACAAAAAGCCAATCTTTCCAACAAAATCTGTTAAGACACATCAATCACACTGGAAGTCCATCCCTCTCATTTAGGATCTACTCTCCCAACCACACTGGAAGCCCATCCCTTTTTTTTAGGACCCACTCTCGCCAATACACATCTAGATCCCTTGCCAAATCCCACACAGCAGACCAGTATCACAGATCAATCAACCAAAGAGAAAAGTTAAATCAGGAAGAAGATGGAGAAGAAGGGGTCAAAAAACCAAAGATAACACCATGACGTCAGCCCAATCTAACCAATCACAGGGAATATTCAACCTTAGTGATCTTCAGCTAACTCCATCACATATATCATTATTACACAAATGGTTGAAATTTGCCCCCTCCAACACATTGAATAAATTCGAAATGTACCTGGACCTTCACAATTTCACGAGGAAGCTCCCGCTCAAAAAATATTTTTCCAAAAATACACCCCATAGTCAGTCCCGACAGTACATCTAGGGACATCACTTCCTACAAACACAGTACATTCAAACCGCCATCTACATTCAATCCCACACATCTCCCTATCATCCAAGCATTCGAAAGAATGGTCATGACCGACATTGGTCAATTAAATACAATATCGAAACCAGCACAAATCAATCTGACTGCACTAGAGAAAGGAGCACTTAAGGATCTACACAACAATAAAGACATCATCATTAAACCTGCAGACAAAGGGGGTGGGATTGTATTACTCAACAAAATTGATTACATCAAAGAAGCCAACAATATATTGCAAGATATCACTACATACACCATGTTGACATCTGATCCCACCCCACAATATCAAAAATCACTCAACAAACTCCTTACAGGAGGTCTAAAACAAGGGATTTTACACAAAGAAGAGTATTATTTCATATACCTAACACATCCTACAATACCAATTTTTTACTATTTACCCAAGGTCCATAAAAATGCCACATCCCCCAGGATGACCAATAATATCAGGCATCAAATCCATCACGTCCAACCTTTCCCAATATATCGATCATTTTTTGCAACAATATGTAAAAGACCAAAAATCCTACTTGAGAGATAAATTACATATCCTCAACATTCTCCAAAATGTAGAATGGAGAGAGGACTTTTGGCTACTCACCAGTGACGTCACCTTATTATACACGGTAATAGACCATGAACAAGGACTTTATTGAATACTTCATGACGAAAGATGCTTCACTTCAACCACAACAGATAATATTCATTTTCGACAGCATCAGATTTATATTAACACATAATTATTTTTGGTTTAACAACACCTACTACTTACAAACAAGAGATACTGCTATGGGGACCAGGTTTGCCCCCAGCTATGCCAACCTGTTCATGAGCAGGTGGGAGGATGAATACATCTGGTTCAACAATGAAGTAGGGGCAAGCCTGTTCCTATGGCAAAGATACATTGATTATGTCATCATAATTTGGAAAGGGAATGAATCCTCCCTCATTAAATTCCCTCACTACTTTAATAACAATCCTTACAATCTTCATTTCACATCAAAATACAGTAAAGAATCATTGGAATTTCTAGATCTTAACATCTTCATATAGAACAATCACATCCATACCAAAACATATCAGAAACCCGTTGATGTTAATAGTTAAGTTTTAGCATCCAGCAACCACCACCTGCAATGGCTTCACAATATTCTATATGGTCAGTTTACTAGGTTACGAAGCAATTTCTCACAGCTGACTCACTTCGTAGAACAAGGACAAAAATAAACAATTCTTAATTAAAAAAGCTGAGATTGTCGAATCATCATACATTCGGGCATCAGAAAAAGACAGATCAGACCTTCTCACAATTAAGGAGAAGCAACTCAAGTCACAAACCAGACAAAGTCTACTTCATTACCAATTACAACACTAGCTCAATCAAAATTAAAAAAAGATCATTAACACCCATTGGAATATATTATCACAAGATAATGATCTCTGTCACCTTCTTCCACCAAAACCAGACATCATATTCCGAAAAGTTCCAGATCTCAAGAAAAAACTTGTTCAGAATCATTTAATTCCCAAATTGCCTAAACAGACATCTCTAACACCTTTTGAAGAACCATTGGGTTTCTACAGTTGTGGGAAATGCCTACCATGCAGAACATGTGTAAATAGGAGCACAAAACCAAACTTAACCATTCACTCGGTAAGCACAAAACAAACATAAGATCGAAGACCTGTTGACATGTGACACAAAAGAGGTAATTTACCTCTTGGAATGTCCCTGCCTGGCTCAACATCTAGGACACACAATAAGGCCCTTGAACATTAGAATAGCGGAACACATAAGCAATATCAAAAAGGGCCTACAATCACACAGTGTCTCCAATCATTTTAAATCTGAACACAACAGTGATCCATCTTTACTAAAATTTACAGCCATCACCAAACTCCATAGAAATTGGCGAGGTGTTGATTTCACTGAACAAATTAACAAAGTGGAGCACAGATGGATATTTGAACTCTGTCCCCAGAAGGCATGAATATAGACTTTGATGGCTGTAGTTGCCTATGACAATCCACTGACGAAAGGTAAGGTTGGAACTGCACTCTACTGGCATACCACCCGGTATATGCCCAAATCCATCCCGAACTTGGAAGCGATACCGGGTGGGCTTGACTAGTATCCAATGTGTAAACACTGGAGAATATCAAGTCCTATATAGTGCGTAGTCCGTAAAGTTGATCTCCCTAAACCACCAACTATCTGCATCAGGGAGACATCTCTATCCACAGCGATTCAGCAGCGCCCCGACTACGTTGTCACCTCTAACACACGGAATCACTGGCACAGATCTGGAGATCACTCACAAGTATCCGATTCATAATTACACCATACATAATGCTTCAACATGGGAGCGACAATCGCAAGTATTTCATTCCCATTACAACTGACTAGTGATTTTTATTTTTCCTCCTCGGAAACAACAATATCGGATTACTTTCCTCAATTTGGATATCAATGGACTTTTGCATATATTAGTTATTTCATTATCCCATTGTGTTTTATATCATTACCTATTTTGTTTTCATTAAACAGTGATTTAACCATTTCTTAGAACATTGACTCAAGCGCAGAATTTTTGCCCATTTACTCAGAGTTCTCTGGTTTTCCAGGAATTGGGCAGCCTTCAACTTCTTTCCCTCATGACTGACAACCTCCTGTCCCTCAGACTTGCTTCACAGCAGCCTTACGTGAGGGGAGACCTCCACCTGGCCATTAGCCATTGTACTATCCAATTGTTGCAAGTACTACAGTTCATACCTTCCACTGACATGTGATTTCCACTGAACGCTATGAATATCTAGGCCAAGCGCTGTGTGATTATTGCCACCTAACTGGGAGCCCTTGTCTGGACTCTTCTGTTAGATGCCAATCAGTACCCGTGTTTGACAGCATCCTGCTTACCTACTCTCTCCCACAATATCTTCCACTCCCTGTTCCCGGGCATTTCACTGAGTAACCTCTGTATCCGTGCTTCGGTGTATATTTACTTTTATTCTACTAATTGTCTTGGACTCTGGCCAAGGGTTCTACAAATGCAACATTCCATGGTTAAATCCAGAAAAGGTGCTGCCTCTGATATCATGCATCTCTTTACCAGGCAGGACAAAATGCCCTCCCAGTGAACCCTCCATCATCTCCATGCTCCTCATCAAAGCAGGACACTGTCCCTTCTTCCATTCCATTCACCAAGGAGAATATCTTCGCTTTAAACACTCTCATCACTGAGTTCAAGCAACTCTCATCACTGAGTTCAAGCAATCTCTTGAGACATGAAAAGGCTGTCTCGTCTATTAAGGCGGATATCTCATCCCTCTCTACTCGTACTACCAAGCTTGAATTTCGTCAAGAACAATTCCACAGGTTCCAACATGAGACAAATACAGACTTAAACCATTTCAAGAATGAACTAGAGGAGGTTAAAAATAAAAATGATTACCTGGAAGCCCTATCTTCACAATAATGTGCGCAATCGGAACGTCCCAGAATCGGTTACCCAATACAATCCTAAAACGTACCACCAGGGCCATTTTGTAGCTCTCTCCTGAACTTGGTCCCCATGTAGAAATCATCGAGAAGGCTCACCACCCAAAACCAAACACAGAGCAGCCCCGCGATATCATCAGGCCCAGTAATTCTACCCGACGTACTATAACTGCTAGATTTCGCACCTCCTTGGAGCCTCTGGTCCCATTTTGAAAATGCCACCGCTTTTACCTCCAGGGTTCTGGAACGTATTTGTTGTCCCTTATTAACCCCACTCATCCTTCTTCACCCTTTTCCCTACTGGATCCTGCCACTGTGTCCCCACTTCCAACGATACATAAAACTTCTGTTCGCTACACATACTGCCTGTGAAAAATGTAACCCTCAATGATAAAGGACTGAATATGCCTTAAAAATGATTGCTTTTGTTTCACACCCACAACCGAACCTCACAAGACTATACATTTTATTCCTGCGCGCACAAAGTCTACTTGAGGATAAATATGGTACTAGGCAGTAACCTCAAATCTAGTCACCTGCTACACTCCATAATCATTACCAACCCCTGATCTGATCACTCTGTGGTGATGTCCCTTTTCAGCCTGTTTTAGGGCCCTGTGGGTTGTATCCTGCAGATACCCCATTTTCAAGCCAAGGTTAGCAGAAACTGTTGCTGACTATTTCTGAAATAACCTGCAGGCAATCTCATGTTCTCCATTGGTTTGGGAAGCACATAAAGCAGTCCCCTGAGTCGCTTTCATTAATAACGCCTCCCATCGCAATAAAAAACAGAAGCAACTCATAGAACAGCTCACCACCAAATTACAACATATGGAAAACGGTTCTAAACATCCTGCCATTTATCAGTATCAATTGTCGAGTAGACTACCCAAGCTCGCTCCTTCATCCACAACACAACTGAACGACGACATCCACAACATCAAAATTGAGGCTGCCAATAAGTCCCAAAAACCTTCTAAGGCTCCAGGAGAAAATGGATATCCAATGTTATACAAGTCCTTTGAAGGAAGCTTAATACCACATCTTCACTTCCTGTTTAACCGAATCCTTCATGGCGAGCACTTCCATTGAGACACCAAAGCCACCACAAAATTATTCCCGAAACCAGGGAAAGATCCTACCATTAATTTGAATTATCATCCAATATACCTACAAAACAGACATAAAAACATTTGCTAAAATTCTCACTAATATAATGAATCCTCTCCTACCAAGTTTAAATTATCCAGATCAGGTGGGCTTTGTCCCATCCAGGCACAATATCAGGAACATAAGTAACTCTCTCCATTTATCAAACTAAAATTCCTTCTCTGGTGCTTGCCCTGATGTAGAGAAGTCCTTCGACCGGGTATCCCGGAAGTATATTGCACTAACACTCCAGCGGTTCGGCTTTACGAACAAGATTTTAGAAGGCTATTGTCGCGCTATACTGGAATCTGTTTGCCTTGATCCCTATTAAAGGGCTAACGGTACTAGGCAGGCTTACCCTCTTTCTCCCTTGCCAATTACCCTGGTCATTGAAACACCAGGCCAGCAGGATTTGTATTAACTCAAACCATTCTCTGTCATTTCCACTGCTACTTCAGAATACAAAATGTCCCTTTTTGCGGATGATGTTCTCCTGCCTCTCACTAAGTCCCCTCGTTTCAATCCTAAATCTGTCCAAGGAGCTGGGATGGTCTTGAGATACAAGGTCAATTACTATAAATCTGAGGTACTGCCCTTATATCTGCCTAGCCCTCTGAAAAAAAAAACTTCAAAACGTAACTACGACTTCCACTGGTGGACGGACTCAATCACATACAAAATTACTAAAGACCTAAAGCAAAATTTCCTCCTCTTATCCACAGATTTGAACAGGACTGCCTCCACTTGTGGAAATATTTTATCTCTGGATAAGCAGAATCAATGCAATCAAAGTGAATGTTCTTCCTGTCGCGGTATCAACTTAAACCTTTACATCCCTGCCAAACCACATGTAACAATTTTATTTGGAACTTCAGCCAGTGGCCTCAGCCTGTCCCTATTCCGCAGATACTATCAATTCACCCACCTGACTTAAATGATGACCTAGCACATCACCCATGTCAAACTTTGGGTTGATCCATGCCAATTCCCTGGAATTATTACCATGGCTCCCTAGGTCACATAGACAGGTCTCTGTGTTCAGTTCACACAGTATGCCTTCCATTTGTGGCTCTGTGATTAGGAGTCTCCCACTCTCAGACCGCTCACCCCAATGTGGGATCACCCTCTTTTCCCCCCTGGGAAGGATGCTAGCATTGCTTTGGGGTGGAAGGTTTCAGGGATCACGCATTTCCATCATATCGTAGGAAACTCTGGCACGCAACTATTTTCTGAATATACATGAAAGACACCAGATTCCGAATTGAAAATTCTTCCAAAATCGAGATGTTAAGCCAATATTGCTCAGTTTCAGAACCGTGTAAACAGATAGACACTATTTATGAAGTCGTAGACTATTTTACAGAAAGTATCCCTCCTGGAACAACACAAAAACCGAGTAGTCCGTTATGACCGTGGTTCATCTGTACTAAATGAACTGACTCTTTAAGTTCCTGTGTTTTTTCCAACGGGAACAGCCATCAGTGTGAGATGGGACATCACAAAGTTCCTGTTAAATATCCTTTGGGCCAAAGATACACCTCAAGGATTACTAACAGGAGGCATGATTTCAGTACTCTCCATGCATGCAGAGCAGCCTAAAGCACTCGTACATACAACAGTTAATGATCCAAATTTTACTGTCATACTTAACGAGGTACCCAAAGTGGAATGAGGAATCCAAGTAATAGTTGCTAAACGAACTAAGGATTACAATTTGATGAACAACCTAGCCCATATCCTGGATGCTACTCCAATCCATACTCACGGGAAGTCCCCTTTTGTTAAGAGCGAGACAATTAATGATTAAATGTTTCTAGACTTATTCTCAATGTAATTTCAATGGTGCTCTTACAGATTATTAACTAAAGCATGCAATCCTCTTCTTCAGGAGAGTGAAAAGAGAAGAAACCAGAAATACATCCAGCAAAAACTGTATTATAGGTAAGTACCGACTGAATTCCAAATTTCTTTGAGCAGTTAAAAATATCTTAACCAATGACCTCTCAACTCGGCGGTACATGGCTGAATTGTTGATAAAGATGGACTCAATTGCGGGACCTAGTAGTTGCACGGTACAAACTATAAGCAACATAAGTAACTATGTTAGAGGTGATGAGGATTTCATCTTACTGTGAAACATGGACTGCAATCCACTGTATGTTCAGCTGTTATAAGAGAGCTGAAAGGGGACCTGAAAGTTATATCATCCTTAATAGAACATTACATCGAAATGGTACCTTGGGCACCTTACATGGTCTTGCTTCAGTACTCAGAACAGGTCAAATTTGCTCCTGCCTGCAGTTATGCAATGGTGATTGGGACTACACATAAAAAACACAACTTTTAGATTTCAATTGTAAGTGGAATAACCTCAATGGACATCTGTTTGAAGCAGAGAAGGCCCTTCTTAGTATTGACAAAGAAATAAAAATGAGTGATGCCCAAAAGCAGCAACTAGTGGCAGCAACTAGTGGTAGAAGGATACATGAGAACACTCAGAGTTGAGCAGTGGCTAATCTTTGTCTCGTTCCAGAAACGCAGCTTTCACGCACTCAGCTACCAGACGGGTACACCGCGTGGCGAGTGAATGCAGAAGGTCTGATCGGCAAGGCATGGAAATGGCACCAGGACATGAGCCGCCGGCAGAAAAGGGTGCCTCCAATGATGTTGACACGGCTGGTGAGTATACTGTACCTAATCCTTTGTATACACGTGACACTAGCCCATCCATTGATAGCACTAGTGATGACATTTCAGACAGCAACCAGGGCCGCACAAGCTGATTAAATTACTGCCGGCTTAACTGTCAGGAAAGAGATCTTCCCGGACACGACAGATTTGTTCCAAGTAGGGTGCACGGCAGACAAGATATGAAGCGTAAAAATAAAGCTTTGACATGGAACAGTGCCAGAGATAGGATCAGGAAGGGAGCATATGTGGACATGTTTGCCCTTTCAACCTTGGCAAAAAAGAACCTGGTGACTGCACGCGAAAAAAAGCTATAGAGAAGAGGCATATTCATCTTTTCCCAATTGGCTTAGCGGATACTGCGTCTTCGCCTCCACATATACAGAGACCAGGACTTCTAAAGGCAAAAACGTATGGAGCTACCTCCATATGATCAATGATATCTGCATTAGTGACGGTGGTTCAATATGGAGATCCTATGATGAACAATTTAGACAAAAGTAGAGTGGTCACGAGTCTTCCTCTGGGTTTCAAGCACGTTGATACCTGGATGGAACTCATGTGCCCGAGTACCCAGACTGCACTCCCGGAGTGACCAAAACGTTCCCCTCCCATTGGGGAGAGGTGTTCCCAAAAACCTCCCCAACAAAAACTGATGCTATGCCTACAATGCAGGATCTTGTTCAAGAGGAACATGCAAATATCGGCATATGTGTTCCAACTGCAGAGGCGCCCACCCAGCCACAGAATGTGAAAGACCAGCCCCTAGCACAGGTAAAGGAAGATGGACTACTGTTCCAGCTCCACATGAAGACTCCTTAAGTTAATGCATTCCTTAGTCAAATGGCTTAATCTTTTTCCTGATCAAGAAACAGAATAATGTTACAAAAGGGTTACCAGGATGGCATTACAATACCCATTCAATGATCCCTACACTTGCCCATACCCAAAAATTTAAAGTCAGCCATTACCTTTCCTGATATATTAGTGGAGAATGCTTCCAAAGAAATATCACCTTGGGCGCATGCTAGGCCCCTTTTCCGCCCGACTTAGTGATATGCCTCATAGGAGTCTGGCCCATCAGTTAATGACTCAAACGACGCTCAGTATATTTCAGTGAACTATCAGTCGTTCGAGTCTCCTTTAGCATTAGTTCTAGAATTTGGTAATGGCTCCCAGTTAGCCAAGTTGGATATCAAATCTGCCTTTAGGTTACTTCCCCTTCACCCCAAATCATTCAGAATTTTTTTATGTTAAAATTCATGACGGTTTTTACATCGACCAATGCTTACCCATGGGCTATTCGATATCCCTCACATTTTTTTGAGAGGTTTAGCTCCTTCCTCCACTGGTGCAGGTACCAGTCACCACGTGATAGCCCATTACCTGGATGACTTTTGTTTATAGGCCCAGCAGGGTCATCCCAGGGTGCAGATATATTGTCATCAGCCCAAGTTGTTTTTACAGTACAGGTATGCCGATTGCGCAAGGCAAAAAGGAAGAAGAACCTACTAGATTGTCCTACCTGGGGATAGAGATGGACACTGAGGTAGTTTATAATCACCTTCCGCGGGACAAGATTAAAAAATGATAGACACCAATGTTTATATTCAGGGTGTGCATTCCATCTAACTATGTAAAACGCAATCTATTTTAGGGCTTTTTAACTTTGCCTGCCGCAATGTTCCAATGGGTCACGTTTTCTGTCAAAAACTGCAAAGAGCCACAGCTGGTCTTAAATTGACCGCATGCTGTGGTTTAATTGTCCCCGGATATCAAATAAAACCTGCAAGTCTGGCGTCGATTTCCTTGGAAATTTAATGGTAAAACGCATATAGCCCACCCCTCCGGTATCCAATCTGCAATTACAGCTATACACATATGCATCAAGCTCCATGGGCGCCTACCTTAACGGTGAATGGTGTGTTGGATTCATGGTGGCAATCAGGCTTAGTAGCCAATCTCTTAGTCCTCGACCGGTTTACAATAATCATTGCCATGGAATTGTGGGCATGCAGACTTAAAGAGGCAGCACATTATATTCTGTTATGACAATCTGTGTCGATCAATACACAGAGCGCATCCTACCCCTGACCATCTCTCTACTTCGTCACCTGATACTGCGATGTTTAAAATTTGACATCTCCTTTGCTGCACGCCACGTCCCAGGCCTTGTGAACAACATTGCGGATGCCTTTTCGCGTTTTCAATGAAGGTTGTTTAGGGCTCTAGCCCCGAATGCAAACCCCTCAGGCATCCCTTGTCCCTCTTGTGTTTGGCAAATCATCGGGCTGGCATGAGGTGACTTGTGGAATGGTCCTTGGCACAGTCCACTAGAAGAGCCTATCGGGCAACAGGGCATCAATTCCTCAGAACTAGGGGAACACAAGAAACAGGTCAGAGTGATGAGATCCTTGCTTTCATGTCAGCAGGATACCAGGAAGGCGCATCCAAAGTGGTTATGTCACGTCATTAGCAGGCATATATTTTTCATAGCATGCATGCATGGAGCGGTAGACCCAGCTAAGAACTTTATTATAACCAAGGCCTTAAAAGAACCGGCACACAACAGACCATCAATGGCAACAAATAGGGGTTGATCCAGCCTCATTCTAGATCCAGCTGCTCCAGAGACAGTTTGTGTCAGAGCAAGCTCTGTGCTCCAGTGACCCCTGGGATTGCGCCCAGGGAGAGATGCAGGATCCTGGGAAATAGGAAGGGGAGAGTCCCCAGGCTTCAGGGCCTAGACCAGGCCTGGACCCTGTAAAACCTATGGAC
Source organism: Mixophyes fleayi (assembly GCF_038048845.1). Classification (NCBI taxonomy): domain Eukaryota; kingdom Metazoa; phylum Chordata; class Amphibia; order Anura; family Limnodynastidae; genus Mixophyes; species Mixophyes fleayi. The sequence goes on along the minus strand of NC_134404.1, from coordinate 17,603,104 downwards.
AGCTTGGCTGGAAATGCAGTTAACCCAGCAGTGGATATTGTTTTGCCCGATCCCCATGTTAATTTGGGGGACCCTCTTGTGAATAATAAAAGCGGGGAGACTGAGATTGTCCTTGAGACGCAGTTACAGTATGACCCAGAACCACCAGAGGATATGGAGGTGCAGAAGGAGAATCCTGGTTAAACTCTGGAAATGAAAGTGTTTGCCTGCAAAAGAGCTTCAGTGATGAGACAACTGGAGTCTGGGGAAGACAAACCAGCTCCAGTGATGAGTCAACTGGAGGATGGGGATGGAATGTCTGCACGCAATTTGGGCCTGGTGATGGAGCAACCAGGTACCATGTATCTGAGAGTATCTGCCTGCGAGCCCGGACCGGTGAAAATGCAACCGCAAACTGGCAGTGTGGAGATGTCTGTGCAGGAAGTGTCAGGAGGCAGCGGTGATAACAAGACTGTGTGTTCAAGGCTCAGTGCTGCGCAAGTAGCCATACTTAATCAGGAAACCTCTTGGGCCGTGTCTGTCTGTGAAGATAACCCAGTAGATGTTGGTCTGCCTGAATCGGATGGTAGTGAGTCAAATGAGCTGTCCATCAAACTTTGGATCCAGCAGCTAGTCTTCCGTGGCTAAATTTAAAAAGCAAATCCTATTTAAGAAAAAGAGAAGAAAGAGCGTACAGCAGCGACCGAGCAGTTATAAGTCTGGAAATTGAGGCGCTGACAAGCAGAGGCTACCCTGCAATCTTTATTTGATAAGCTGTGGGCTTTAGAGAATGAGCAGGCTTCTGAGCGCTTGCCGGCTAATCTACCGATACAAGAACCTGTAAATACCTGTAATTCTTTGTATAATGTTATCAGAGTACTAGAGGGGGAACAGTCTGTGATGGAACTGGCGGGTGCAGATGGTGTTGGGGAGAGAGATGAGGTGCTGGATGCAGCTCCTATGATAAGGCCGGAATCCTCGTGCCCTGCATCACTCCCGGCGGAAGCTGGGAGCCCCGATGCTGGTGTCCGGAGACCATCGGGAACCGATGCTACCATCCAAGGTTCCACCCCCGTGTGTGTTATGTCACCGTCCGCTCAGCATGCCGGTAAGGAATTGTTTCTTTCAAGTGTCGGTAATTCAGTCACCCAGTCTAGCACGGAGGTTAACTCTGTGAAGCCTAGTCAGCCTGTACTGCCTTCCAATGTGTCATTGTCTGTTTGTCTGGACTTAAATGTATGCAATACTGCTCCTGTAAACCCAGTAATTGTGGATAGCGAGGTTAACACTTCATCCACATGCTGACTGAGTGCTGCCTCCAGAACAGGGTTAAATGTACGTGAAAATGGCACTGTTTCTGCAAGTTCAGTGAAAACTGATGGTCAGTGTGCAGGTGCTGTGTTAACCCCTTTGAGTGCTGGCAGCACAACCCTTCGTTCTGCAAAAGAAATTGGTGCTGTGAAGCCAGGTCAGACTGTACAGCTGCCTCCCAGTGAGTTCTTTTCTGGTAGCAATAATCCATGTGAAGCTGCCTTTGTAAGATCAGTGAGCACTAAGGTCCTGGGTTTTGGGGTTGTAACAATAATTCCAGGTAATGTAAATGCTTCTAAGCAGTTGGTTGGCACAGATAATGGGGGTTAGGGCCACATTGTTGATACGATCTTTGGTCTAATCCAAATGTCAGAAAGGTCTAAAAGAGCAGTAGTCCTAATAGAAAAGATGTCCCAAAAGATGCCCGGTATGCTCCCTCAAAGGGCTAGTTGTAGTACGAGAGACATAAGAGAAACAAGTGTCTTAGCTGGTACGGCCACTGGTGGGCAGATGGTTAAGGATAACGTGACTAGTATGCCTGCAGTTAGCTTAGCCTTGGTGCCACCTTCTTGTACCTCAATGCCCCCTCCAGCTCCCTCCCCTGTCCCGGTTCAAATTCCTCCCCCCTCTATTCCTGCTCCAGTCCCCAGTCCAGTTCCAGGGGTGTTATCGTATGCTGGGATTGTATCTGGCTCTGGTACACAGAGGCCTGTTGTGGCCCCCTCAAAAGGTCAACTGCCCAAGAGGCGAAATGTAATTCAGCTAAAATACATGGGCAAGGACCCCCCTAGCAGGGCAGAGTTCCTGAAAATATTTCTCTCTTCTTTCAAGTTTGTGCCTTCGGACTTGTCTGCATTCACCCTGTGAATACACCTGATTATGTGAGCTTCATCTACTATAGAGACCTACAGGCCTTTTGGAACAGGTGGGGTATATGTAGGCAGATAGATCCCGTGGGTGAATTTCAGGGCAGTGGCAATCACCCGACAGGAACAGGTCAAGGTAAGTGTTCTGGTCAGGAACGAGTCCATTCCGGTATCATATTTAACATATTGGCTTAAGCGTTACGCAAACTTATTGTCCCCATTGGTCAAGGTGCCTGACCCAAGCTATGGTATCTGGGGTGGTGGGTGGCCGGCCACTGTAAACCTGCGTTGCACGGAGGCTGGTCTGTCACATATTCCATCGGCAGCTTTCCTAGGATGTGATACAATACAGTGCTTCTATCTGGGCCAGCCAAGGATGTGTCACCGTTGTGGGGACTTCCGCAACCTCAGTGCCAACTGTCCATCTTTTAAGTGTGGGCACTGCGGGGATTCCGGGCATGAGACACATACCTGTGATAAGATTAGATGCAATTTATGCGGGATGCTGGGACATCCATTTGTCGTGGTCGAGTACTGATGGGAAATCCTTCCCTTACCTTGTCTCCCAGATACGAGTCAGGTTCTTTTCTCTTTTGGATATCCGGTGGTCAGGAGATAAATACTTCAATGAAAGGGACAAAGATTGGTCAAACAACTTGATTTTATTGAGAATGCGGTAAGGATAGTTTTGGTAAGCCACCGTGTCACTGACCCCTTCAGCTCAATAGTAATGACAAAATAATGCGTCTGATCAGCATAGAGCACAATAGCATTTAACATATAACATACACCTGGTGAGTATAAGGCAGAATAACGATAACATCTTCAATACACATTGTCTAATAAGGCACACTGGTAATCACAGTTACTACTTTCACGTTAACAATATCTGACTGGTGATGATGCAATAACCATCAATAATAACCCATCAAGACTCTTACGGTCACTACCGCACCCACTAGAGGGCTACTTCTTATTCAGGTGTTTGGGGTACCGTGCTATTCCCTATGGGTCAGGCGCCCCACTTTTAGCATCTACTGCTGAGTTAACTTGAATTGCAGCGGTACCACTAACACTGAATGTCACACCTTCAATATTAATAAATCAATTCTTAGGTAAATCACATAACATTAACATCATCTAAAACATTTGGTGCACCAATATTATCCCCGGTAAAGTTACCATATTTTCCACTCAGTCCTGGGCTGACCTGTGCACAAGAATTTGGGTAGTGTTCCAATGTCCTGCAGAAGTTTCCATCAAGGGTTAAGTATTATAGTAGAAAGCAGGGCTGTTGCTCATTTCAGCCACAAGATGGCGCTGTTCTCTCAACAGTCAATGAATCTCTATCAGCACATGTACTCTGCAGCAGGGTATAATGTCCAGATATCAGCGCGCGCACACACACACACACACACACACACACACACACACACACACACACACACACACACACACACACAGGATATAGCTGAAACGACCGTCTTAATTGTTCCCTGCAGTCTGTGTATAGGTATGATCTGGGGGAAAAGCTCTCACAATCTTTCCTTGTACAAGAATGCAATGTCAGTTTTGGATAGATTCTCTCATCACTCTTCCCTCTGACACTGGGGTGTGTGCAATACACTGCAGGCTGAGGTTTTACCTTGAAAAGAGTTCTGTAGTTAGTGAATACTGTCTCTGTCGCCCCACTGCGTGTCCCCAGCTGTTCTCCGTCCGCTTTGCTGGCAATGTCACAGTTCTGGCAGCAGCTTATCTTCTCTCTGCTCTGCTGCACATCCTTCCCCTTGTTCCATTTACCATGCTGCTCTCTCTTTCTCCTCCTTCCTGCACAACCTCTTCCTGTTACTCCCCCAGCCAATCAGGGCCTTCATCCTCCTCCTGTCAATCACTCCTGGGCACAAGTTTTCAGGAGCACAATTAACCCCTTGTAGCCCTGCATTTTAAAAGCGTTTATGCACTCCTCTGTGCTGTTCAACAGGGCTTTGGGGTACCACACATTTAGCCGGTGCCCGCACGTTTCCCATAATATGGGCTCATTTAACATTCCGGACACAGATTTGGTTCAGGCTGTAGAAAACATTGAAAGGGAGGTGAGCATGGAAGCATCTGCTGGTCCTGCCCGGGTGCAGTCTGTCTCTGTCCACCCCCCTTCCTCAGGTAGCAGTTCCAATCCAGACAGGTAACTTGGTTATGGTGTCAGTTAATGCAGGTGATGGGGCATGGGTTACACAGAGGAAAAAAAGTAAGAATGTTCAAGAGAAAGGTGATTTATCAAGTGAAGAGGGTAAAATTGATGATGAAAGTGTGGTAGTGAAAACAAGTGAGGGAAATCTGGTATTTAGACCAAATGCTGCAAAAAAACAGAAGAAGTCCTTGAGTGCCTGAGTGAGCTGGTAGTGTATCGCAAACCGAAGGACAAGTCTAAAAACAAGTCTAAGGCCAGGACTACAGACCCTTGAAGGAAGATTGATTTTTTTAAAACACCTGCATCTTTGGTGGCTCCCTCTTTCAAGGATTTAGCACCTCCCCCTCATCCCTAGTTCCCTCTGGGCCGGTACCTTCAGTAGATGCATCTGGGATGTGCGGTTCAATCCCTGCCCCAATCCCTGATCTTGGTGCTTTACCCCCTGACGTTCCCCCTAATATAGGGAGTGAAGGTATGGGCTCTGTAGATATTGTGAAGGTTGGTGGTTAGCCATCAGTAGAGGTTGTGGGTTTTGTGGCAACCGAATCTGGTGAGGTTTCCCCTGCTGGGGTGGTGGTTGACCCCCAGGTGGGTGAATCCTTATTAGCCGGTGTGAGTTATAAAAGGTGGGGGTCTTCCGATGAGGAATCGGGGAAACAGGTGAAGATAAAGTGAGCTGATTCCTACTTTATAACTCTGAAGGATGGCTTCCCAGCCCATAGGATTCGCTACCATTAATGTGGCGTCTATTCTGTCCGAATGCGCTCCTTACATGGCCTTTGATTTTTTTCAGCACAGTCGAGACTTATTTTTTACTTTTGCAGGAGACCAGATTAGGTAATCTAGCGGACATACATAAAGCCAAAAGAGAGTGGAGGCATGGATCCTCCTACCGGTCTCTTGCGGCCGAGCCGTACGGTGGGGTGGCGGTGTTTTTAGCGGCATGATAGCTGCCCAACAAATTATAGAAACAGAAGTAGGTAGATGTATGGTCTTAGATGTCAACCTGAGAGGGCACGACCTGAGATTAATCAATGTCTACGGTCCCCACACCAAGCGGGAGACGAAGTGCCTTTTCAATGCGATAAAGCCATACCTTTTTTCAGCCCTGCATATAGTATTATAAAGTTGCCACCGAAGACTGTCATTAGGCCCAGAGACTTCTCTGGGCTAGGACTCCTTTTTTTTTTTACCTAGTAGGTTTCGAGACAGGATGGTCTGGTGGATGTGCATGTTCGCCATTTTCCGGACCTCACGGGGTTCACCTACTTCAGAAGTAGCTGTAGGTCTAGAATAGATAGCATTTTTGTTAAAGTGAGCTCAGAATCTTTGGCTCCAGAGCTAAAGCCAGTAGAGTTCTCTGATCACGTTTACCTGTGTCCTTGAATGCCTCAGACTCTTCTGAAGGGTAGGGACCTCTGGCGCCTGATTTCTAAGCTCCTAGATGAGGAGGTTGTAAGACAGTCCTTTAGGGACTTCTTTGAATACCAGGAGACACTTTTTGTGGCTGATTGGAGTAGGTCTGAGTGGCGGGATGTACTTAAAAAGGAGGACCTAAGCTTCTTTTGCGGCCTGGTAGCCAGAAATAAAGTACCTGCCTGGCACTGAGAAAGAAACTTGGGTTCCTGATCTCTGGTCAGGGAGACGGTGGGGAGATCTCGCGAGTGAAGGCTCAGATGAGAGAGATATAATATATCCGGTACGCTTCCATGAGTCTGGAGAGGGACTAAGGGAAATACCCCTCGCCCGACCTTTTTAAGAACTGTAGGAACTTGGTTATATTAAGGAGGTGAGGGGCTTGCATAATGCTGGGAGGATAAATAAGGAGGGCATCCTTGGTGTCGAGCAGTACTTCTACTCGAATCTCTTGTCGGAGAAATCACTAGAGAAAAGATGGACCAGTTCCTCAGGGAAACTCCTAGCTTTGAGGATCTGAGCGGCTCGCTTGAGTCCTTGTTTAGTGAGATATCGGTGGACGAGGTCAGGGTGGCAATAGATGGTTTGTCTATCAAGAAGTTCCCGGGCCCAGATAGTTTAACATTCGAGTTGTTTTTTTTCCGGTGACATCCTGGCACCGCTCCTCGTGAAGCTCTGTCACTCACCGGACTGTGAGTGCCATTTCCCGTGTGACCAGGAACCGTGGTCGTCCGCCATCCTGAGGGTCTGCTGCGCATGTGCAGCCCTTATCAAGCCTTCAGTACCTGTTCCTTTTAATTGATTGGATGATCAGGCAACCCTCCCTATTTAAACCACCTGTGATCATTACCTGGTTGCCTGATCTTGGAGTCTCATTCCCATGAGCCTCTGAAGGTGTTCCTGTGTTCCTCGTGTATTCAGCTCCTGCTGATTCCTGTTTGCTGCTATTGTGGTTTCCAGACCACTTCAACTCTCCTGTGTTCATTGTGCCTGCACTCAGCTGATTCCTATCCGCTGCCTCCGTTACTACTACAGAGTTCCTGTTCACTTCAACTCTCCTGTGTTCATCGTGCCTGCACTCAGCTGATTCCTATCCGCTGCCTCCGTTACTACTACAGCGTTCCTGTTCACTTCAACTCTCCTGTGTTCATCGTACCTGCATTCAGCTGATTCCTATCCGCTGCCTCCGTTACTACTACAGAGTTCCTGTTCACTTCAACTCTCCTGTGTTCATCGTGCCTGCATTCAGCTGATTCCTATCCGCTGCCTCCGTTACTACTACAGAGTTCCTGTTCACTTCAACTCTCCTGTGTTCATCGTGCCTGCATTCAGCTGATTCCTATCCGCTGCCTCCGTTACTACTACAGAGTTCCTGTTCACTTCAACTCTCCTGTGTTCATCGTGCCTGCATTCAGCTGATTCCTATCCGCTGCCTCCGTTACTATTGCAGAGTTCCTGATCGTCTCATCTCTCCAGGGTTTATCGTGTCAGCTCTCCGCTGCCTCCACCTCTACTACTGGATATCAGACAACCTCAACTCTCCCGTGTTCTTCATGTTTCCAGTTCCACTTACTACTGCTTCCTGAGTATTGCTTCGTTGATTCTGGATTACCTGCCGTGCGCTGCACCAACCTGATTACCGCTTCCACTCTCCAGTGGTCTCTCCTCCTGCCGGCCTTCAGCCGTTCAGGTATCCCTGCACGCCTCTCTGACAGCCTGCTCTCCTGAACCGCGGTATGCATACCTTCCATTGACTTTGCTTATGTATTGCATATCCATCTGGACTGAGTTGTGTTCTCCTCAGGAGCCTCCTATCCATTGAAGCTATTGTTACCATTGACTTTGTTTACTATTGCCTGGATAGCTATTGTGACTTTGTATATTTCAAGCAGTGCTTGTCAGTTATCGTTGTATTGTGGATATCATCGTGGGATCAAGTTCTGTGTGCCCCGTGTATACTCTGCTTTACATTCATCTCCTCGTGCCCCTCCTCACATATATATAGCAGTGGTACAACTTGCTGACGCAGACCACTGACTCCTGTTCCCTGTGACACCAGCTTCAAGTATCCTCTCACATAAGCAGTGGTACAACTTGCTATACGCAGACCACTGACTTCCCCGTTACCTACTTTCACCTGGATTCCATTCCTTCACTATAGACAGCGGTACAACTTGCTATACGCAGACCGCTGACTCTCACTACCTCCTCGCTACTCCTGGACATTCCTCCTCACTATAGCAGTGGTACAACTTGCTATACGCAGACCACTGACTTTCCTCACGTTCCCTTGTCCATCTGGTTCCTCGTGTACATTTATCTACTCATTACCAGTTGCTGCTAGTCAGACTTTCCTCGAGCATTCTCTCACCATCTGCTGTTTCTCCTGTTCCGTTGTCACCCTGCTACCAGAGAACCATAGTACCAACTATATCACTCTGGTAAGTCCATCATCTGGTGATATCCTGGGCAAAGACTCCTAGTGCCTGTGACAAGGTCTTTAATGAGGGCCTGGGTAGAGGTTTATTACCTCCCTCCATGAGGGCTTCCGCCCTTATTTTGCTAAGGGGAAGGATCAGTCGTGTATTGAGAATTGGCGCACCATCGCTCTTCTGAGTACCGACAGAAAGATTTTAGCGAAGGTGCTCTTTAATAAACTGATGCAGGTCTCCGGCCGGTTGCTTTCTCCCTCTCAACATTGTACCGTGAGGGGCCGAAGTACTTTCAGTGCTGTCCTGGGAGTTCGGGAGGCCATTGAGCGGTGTCGTGCGAAGAAAGTACCTTTTAGCGCTAGACCAGTCAAATGCCTTTGATAGGGTATACCATGAGTACCTTTGGGCTCTGCTTCTGAGGTATGGTCTTCCAGTCCGGGTGGTTAAATGGCTTCATACCCATTTATAAGCAGGCCAGGAGCTTCCCTCTTGTGAATGGTTGGGTAGGTTCGTCTTTCGTGGTCAACTCTGGGGTAAGGCAGGGTTGCCCCCTAAGCCCCCTCCTGTATGTGTTTGCAATAGCTCCTTTTGCTTGAAGGTGGCTCGATAGAAGGGGTGCTGTTGGGTCCGGAGTGTCCTCCTCTGAAGGTCGTGGCCTACACCGATGATGTTACTGTTGTCTTGTTGAGTCCCGCAGAAGCAATAGTGGTAGCAACTCTGGTCTGCGGGTACTCCGAGGCCAGTGGCACGTTGGTAAATCAGGAAAAGAGTGAGGTTTTCTGGATGGGGGAGGAAGGTTGTCAATTCAGCCTTCCAGACAGTCTTCCCCAGGCCAGTAACAAGATCAAGATCTTAGGTATTCATTTCGGCCCTGGCGATTACGCCAAGCAAAACTGGGAGCTCAGACTGGAGGAAGCTTCCCAGAAGGCAGAGAGCTAGAAGAGGTGGAAACACTCTCTCAGGGAAAGGGTGGACCTTGTTAAGACCTTTCTGATCCTGGTATTCCTGTATGTCAGCTATTGTTGACTATTGCGGCAGTCTTTATGGTCTAGGGTTTATGCAGTTTTCTTCCATCTACTTTGGGGGAATAGGCTAAACCTGATCAAGCAGGCGGTGACCTATCAATTGAGGAAGGATGGTGGTCTGGGTATGATTAACCCAGTGCTTTTCTTTCTTACAACTTTTTTAAAGTTGCACCTGAGTAGTCTCTTCGTTGAGACCCCTCCTCAGTGGATGGGTGGCTTCAGGGTCTGGGTTAATCCCTTTCTTAGTGCTTGGTTTGGGGGGGCGCGGTGACAAGTTTTCGGGTCCGTAACTGGTATCTCCCGGCCTACATTTCCTTGGGATTGAAGGTGAAAAGACATTGGGGCCTGGGGGCGGGGGAGGTCAAGAGCTCTTCTAGAAGGGAGATGAAGAGTCCTGCGCTCTCACTTTTGGGTCCCGCTGTCACCGAGGGACTGCCCGGGTGATGTGAGTCCGGAGGGGCTTTCCCTGATTAATTCGGGGAGAATCCTGTTGAAGTTCTGAGACATTGCCTGGCTCACCTTTCATGGAGAACTCTACGTGAGAGGTAACCTAAGTACAGAAGTGCCAATGATCGTGCCTGCCCACTGGAGGAGTGACTAGGGGCGGAGACTACAGACCACTTCTTGCTTCGGTGTCCCTGTAATGTAGACATTTACAAGAGTTTCCAGGTCCCTGGGGATCCCTTGCCTTTCGGGGCTCAGTTACCCTGAATAGGTCTATGGGGCATTCAAATACTTTACGTGGAACGCAAAGTGTCAGGTTTCCATTAGACATAAAATTCTCCCTTGTGAAGTGGTGGCGGGTGATATTCTCCACGGTAAACTGAGGGATATGGAATAGCGCCAGATGACCAATGCCATCTGGCTCAGACTCTGGCGGGGTCTAAGACCCCCGTAGCGAGGTCAAAGTCTTCCCATTCTAAGTGGATTTTCCTTGCTTTCCTTTTACTCCCCTAGATTTTGTTGGTTAAAAGTATTTTTCAAGTATGGCTTACATACATCTACAGTTTGCTTCTTTATGGCGAGTGTAATGTATTTTATATTTGCTATATTGTATTCAGTTATGTTTTGTTTAGTGGTGGCACCTTTTCTGTTTAATGCATTTTTTTTACCCTACTTATATTTTGTAATTATGCTGGACTTTTATGGGCATAGCCCTTTGATTCTCTGAGCTTCGATGGGAGCAATCCCAATGCTTAGGTCTTGTTTAAAAGTCTGGGAGTCACCCTTGGTTATGTATGAGTTGTGAATTATAGCTCTACAAACTAACCCCTTAGCAGTCTGGGTGATAGTAAGAGATGAAGACTGGTGTCAAAGTTAAAACAGAGTAAAATAATGATGAAAAATGTGAATGCGCCACACATAACCAATGGTAAAACCTAAAAATATAATATATTACAATAGCAGATGCTGTACACATATATAAATACAATGTTATCAACAATATGCAGAAAAAAGGGTACATATGGTCAAGACTCAATAAAGCATAAAGAAATTGCGTTTAAGCTAATTCAATACAGGCGAATGTCCAAAATCTAGTCTCAAGATGTGTATTTCATTATCACAGAAAAAACAACAAAAATGAGCACAGTTTTCAAGACGATAAGTTCAGAAGTTCAAAATGAAGACAAAGTCTCTATACTTGTTGTTAGGTCATCAGAAGGATAACAATGAAAACTTTGGAATATTGGCCAGCATCCTTGCAGGGAGATGGAAAAAAGTCCTGGTGTTTTGAACTGTATAGCGAGCCTGCGTGCGTTCAACTATGGAACGCACATGTTGATGTTTACTTCCTGTATTGTGAATGGGTGACCCAACACGTTTCGGCATTATGAAACGCATTGGGTTGTTAAGCCAGTTGGGAAAAGATAAATACGCCTCTTCATACCACTTTTTTGACAGGAAGCCACCGGGTTCTTTTTTGCCAGGGTTTCTGGGAAACCATCGCACGGTGCTACCAGGTGCCCAGTGGACCACCTTCTTGTTGCGCCAAATGATTCATTCCTTACAAGCCATCACTGATTATCCTTATGAACTACTCTTGTTTCGTACGCCATTTGCACTGGCTTTCTTCAGCGCTTTTAGGATCTCGGAACTAGTTGCGCATGATCAGTGGTATTTAGTGACAGCTGATGTCTCTTCGCTATATACAATCATTAGACACGATCAGGGACTATCAGCCACACTAAAGAAATTGGAAGAGAACAAAGTAGACGGAGATTTAATTAACTTTGTGTGTGAGAGCATACAGTTTATTCTGGATAACAATTATTTTTATTTTGAAGGGCATTTTTTCCTACAGAAAGTGGAAACGGCCATGGGCACCAGGTTTGCCCCCTGCTATGCGAATCTCTTTATGATGGTGACTTGATGCACAAATGTAAGAATTACTGTCTGTGGGCTTTGTAAATTTGTTTATGTACAATTTATTCTCCTTTATATAGATGGTGAGATCTAAAAAATTAACAGATTGTTGAATAATCATATGTCAACTGAATATTAAATGGATTGGAATTCAGATGGTCACAAAATGAATCCAAAGAGGACCTGTCTCCTCTCCAAACAAACAGGACATCGTCGATGTACCTAAGCCAGGACACCAAAGATCTTCCCAAACACTCATGAAAAGTGGCTTGAAAATGTACCTGTGGGACAATTTATGCGAGTAAAAAGGAATTGTACTGAGGACAATGTATGTGAAGACAAGATCACCACAATGAAGAAACAATTCCTACATAAGGGCTATTCGAAAGATTTAGTAAATAACGCACATATAAAAGTCAAAAATATGGATAAATCTTCCTTGTTGGAACCGAAGAAGAAAGAAATGAATAGCAACAACCTTGGTGTAGCTTTCATTACCCAATACAATAGGAAGTTTAGAGATTATGAGAATGTGATAAGGAAACATTGGAGGATCTTAACAAGTGACCCTATTCTACGAGATCAACTACCAAAAAACCCGAGATTTATCTATAAAAAGGCTCCGAATATTAAAGATCATATTGTTTAAAGCATTTTACCAAGAAAAGTAAACCAACAACGGATCAATACTGTAGGTTTCCACAGATGTGGTACATGTTTACCTTGTAGAACCATTAAAAGTGATTGTTCAAAAATTACAGGATGCAATTCAACTACTAATGGGTTTGATTATAAGATCAGAGACTTCATCACGTGCCACTCTAATAATGTGGTTTACTTGATCCAATGCAAATGCGGAAAACAGTATATAGGGAAAACAAGTAGATCACTGAAAATCCGTATAGCAGAACATCTAAGGAACATTAAAAAAGGACACATCAATCATTCCTTATCAGCTCATTTCAAAGAGTTCCACGATTGTAATACTGGTTCTATTGATTTCTTTTGTGGGATCAAGAAAATTCCAAATAATTGGAGATGTAAGGATCAAGATATTAGATTGGCGTGAGCTGAAACGGAGAACATTTATAGATTCAAAACCTTAACCCCTGATGGACTAAATGTCGACTTCGAATTGAAATGGTTTTTGGAGTAATTTTTACCCATTTCTTTCTAAAGCTTAATAATTATAGGCTTGACGAGTGTCAACTGCCCTCTCAAAAAACATGTCTACCACTTTAATGTATTAGTATAGCACGAATTTGGCTGCCATATATTTTGTCATATTCTGTTACATTCCATTCAGTTTGAAGATTACTGTCACAATCTTTTGTCTATACCTAGGAGAATATGTCAATGGTTTGGCTTGTGATAATGAAACAGTGTGGTATATAACACACTCCTTTATTCTCACTGTCCACAGATTAAGGACTTAATTGAATTGTGAGGTTTTTTTTAAGAGTATAATTATCTAACCAGTGGGAAATAGATCATCTTATTGAAATCCATCTGAATCCTCTAACAAGAATTTTCATTGAATGGGTATTATATATTATATATATTTTTTCTCTTTTTTTCGTTTATTCAGTATTCAAATCATATAAGTATGAGGTTATACCCACCCATAAGGGAATATATAATTTTGTGAGATATACGCATATTGTTTTTATCTTTGCCCTAAATCAAAGTGGTTGTATTAGATATCGAAAAGAGATTAATGGTGCAGATTCCACTCTGTGATTAGACGAAAAATTAGTGTTACCATGACAATTAGGGACGCAATAGAACGGAGAACCGAGATAAAGTTTGGAATTGGTTTATTATTGTTAGTTAAGTCGGTACTGTATCTATGAGGAAGACTTCTAACAGCCATGTTTTGGCTTAGGATTCATAATACATTTTTAACAACTTAATTTCCCGGCAGTGATTGGCTGTTGGTTGAATAAATAGACCACTCCTTCTATCCCGTATATGCCTTGAGAAAGACCCCAGAGGTGGGGTTGAAACGCGTTGGTCAATACGGGACTATTATACCTTGGATCATCACACGCTACCCTGATGGGAATCGACTGTACCAGCTGTTTATGATCGGGACTCCAGTTTCGCTATGCCGGTTATGATCGGGACTGTTTTCTGACATGCTGCCTTTTTTTCCTAACTCCGGTAGGCGTGTAACAACTATGTTCTTTCAGGACACGCTGATTGAGCTGTGTGATTTAGACGTTTGTTTTTAAGCATACAATAAATTGATCTTTTTATTGCGGTAATACACCAGGTATGATTTTTTTATTTTTTTTTATATCAATTGAAATGGAACCTTGGGAGATATCTATGTGATCGAATAGGGTGTTATTGAGGCGAACCTTTGTCTTTACCTACTGCATGTAAGTTTAAAGAAATTTGCTATATTGAATTCTGATCCCCTCATCACCTTGGGTGTTACCTTAATTACCCACACATACAAGTAGCAATCTCCTTGGGTTTTAATTGGTGATTTGTTCAACCGCTGACCCATTTTCTTGTGTTTATATATTTTTTTATACACCCACTACATTTACCAACTGGAGTGAAAATAACAAGCATCACACCATCAGAGACATTTAATTATATATGAGACACTTGTTGGAAGAAACATCTATCCATTTGTTTTGTGGTGGAATATTCAAAAGAAAAGACCCAAAAGAAAAAAAAAAGGACGACTTTATTTGGTGGGATTGGACATATATCCAATTCTAGTCAATAAGATTTGTGAACAACTTGATGCGCCTTCTGTACTTTATTGTTTAAGAAAAGCTTCATATAGCGTCTGCATTTACCAGCAAGCCACGTTGTGATAAGGAAAATGAACTGTCCTGTTAAATCGCTAGATTCAAGACTGACCATGCCTGTAGAGGAGTATGGATTCAGGTATGTGCTGCTCACCATGACACTTACATTTGTCCGATTACGTTAACAAGACAGCTCAGACCCACAACCTTTCCCGTATCTAGATGGTTCCCTAGTCATTCAATTCCAGTTTAATGCCTATTTCAAAAAGACATTGAGGCTGTTTGGTGTAGAAACTGTGCGTTTTGGTACCCACTTATTTAGGACTGGCATGGCTGCATCCACATCATTGCCAGCTCCCCTGTGGCTGCAATAAAAACTCAAGGTAGATGGAAATCCTGCACATCCAAAACACACATTAGGCCTGATATCTAACCTGCTTTCTGCCAACCTGGCTGCTACTCTCCTAGGATTCAACCCCACCTCCAGTCTCTTCTCCCTTCCCCGCGGTGACCCTGGGCTTACTGCTTGTCGTTTTTACCGAGGGCATTAAAGGATTTTTCCAATTTTTTCCCTAGAGCAAGGCCTGATTAGTGGTGCACCTCCAGGTTTTTTAATTCACATGGGTCTCTGTGCACCTCTCCTTCCCCCTTCACTATCTTTTACTCACAGTGCTCGGACAAACAGCTGGTCCTCTATACAACCAGCAATCCCGTTTCTGAAGCCGACGTGAAGCACTTTTTGTCCGCTGGTGTCAGTCCACAGAAGAGACACGTTTGGGTGATGTGTCTAGATGCCCAAAAAACATAGAACTGACTGACCTAAGTTGGCCAATTGGGGTATCTTTTATGCCCCAGTAGATATCCATTGGCTTAATAGCGAGACACCCAGAAATCTTCAATATCCACCTAGGTGGTAAAGACTTAAGGAATGGCAAATCGTTGAACCAATTTGAAAACCAGTAAATCCCAATGGCCGACCATCACCCCTTTCAGGTCCGTATTAATCCCCCTTAGAACCACACAAAAGATTGTCAAAAGGACCAACCGTGCCATAGGACATGTCATGACAGCTTTGCAAGGTTTTGTAATAGATCATTCTTTGATCACAAAAGACCAACCGCATCTGTACTGTAATGCTTGGGTACACCTCACAGGTACAGGGATCAGTATCTTTACTAGGCGTATGTACTCAAAGTTATGTAGTATTCTTGGGTCATTTGGTGGCAGGCTGTTCGTCTAGTAAAGGACAACAACGGTGGTAGGAAAGCACTGCGATCAGCATCAGAGATACGGCACTCTTGCTGTTTGGCCACAGGTCACTGAATGAGGGGGAAAATTAAGCTGATATGCCTTCCTTGGAATTATAAAACACCTGGATGTATTTATTGCCATCGAAATTAATTTGTTATATTTTCATGCATTTTATTCTAAAAATCTGAATGCGCCTTGCAGATTTCAGTCATCATATTGCTAATGATTAAGTCACGCCTCTGATTTAGATGCATGCAAAATCAACGTCTTACAGGTGCATGTAACACACCCAGGACATTGCTGACCTGATCGGTGATCTATTCAATTGCCAAATTTATTTATCTTATACGCTTGGAAACATTCATCCCAAGTGATGGAATCTAGTGGAAATATTGATCTAAGCACTTGTTGGAATTTGCATGAACTCAGCCACTTGCTACTCAAGAGCCGAGTGTTATTTTTACATTGTCACTTCTATATTTCCACATATTGCTACATCATTGTCCCATCAGTTTGGTCATGGCCTGTCGGAATAGTCACCCATTATGTTTTGTTGCCATTTGTTCAATTATCCACTTGGACAATATTTTTATACTGTATTATTTTTCAAAATGTTTGCCCGTCTTTTACTGAATACGACAATAAATAAGATCACATTTGATATTCCAAACAATTTTAGCGTTTATTAATTGCTCAGTATACCATTCCTTTAATTTAACATTTGAAATGAAGGTGCAACTGAACTGGTTTTACTGTTAAATATACATTACATTTACGCATGACTGCCAAGACTCGCGATTTCCTGTTGGTGACAAGGAAGTGGGGGTCACCAGAAACGGGTGTAGTTTGTAGTTCTGGCCTGAATTGCTATGAAGAATGTAAGTGATTCTAAACTGTTTACTACTTTCCAAATCCCCTCTATATATTTGAATCCTGTCTGGCCAGTATTCTTAATGATAAGTGTGAATCATCATCATCATCAGCTATTTATATAGCGCCAAATTCCACAGCGCTGTAGAAAGAACTCACTCACATCAGTCCCTGCCCCATTGGAGCTCAGTCTAAATTCCCTAACATACAGACACACACATAGAAGGAGAGACTAGCAGCCAATTAACCTAACAGTATGTTTTTGGAGTGTAGCAGGAAACCTGATCACCCGGGAGGAAACCCACGCAAACACGGGGAGAACATGCAAACTCCACACAGAAAAGGCCATGGTTGGGAATCGAACTCATGACCCCAGTGCTGTGAGGCAGAAGTGCTAACCACTACGCCACCGTGCTGCCCTCCATCATAGTTAAATATGCTTAATTAAAAGGTGCGTTTTATTTTTCAGCACTTCCTTTTATTCTTGGTGAGCTTGTTAATACTAGATACACAAGCTTGGCGAGTATGAATTACATATACAGGTAGCATGTTTAAAATGTTATGAGTATCTTCCTCTCCTGTACCAGGTAAAACCGTAACCGTATGTGTAAATTTTACCTGGTGAGAGAGGGAGACAGAGAGCAGGGATGTGGAATTGTAGTAACACATACCCTGTAAACCTGGGCTGGCAGCAGTCAATTCCTTCATAAGAAAAAGCTGCAATCAGGCACAAAACTCAGATCTGTGAATACTTATTGCTTCATTACGTAGCACTGTTTTCACAGACAATGTGAAGAACTCTGTTTCTCTGTTTGACACAATAGGCCAGAGGTCAATTCAATATATATACAATGTGCGACTTTAATTTTCTGGGGTCATAGCCGAAACCCAATTACTTTGTTTGTTTTTTTATGGGAAATTGGAGTCTCTAACTCAGAGCAGGCCAGAAACAGTCTCTGAGAACGCAGAGAATTGATCTGGTAGAGTACACAGGGTATAGCTGATCTGAGTGAACGAGTGTAATCCCCATGGATTCTGTACAACATGATAATAAGCAATAGCAACTTATAAAAACGATGACTGTCTATAACAGTATACGCACCAGCACACTTTAGAACGCCATGTAATAATGAAGCAATCTAGCAATGTGCAGCTTTTCTTATACCTAGTAAGTCCTGCAATGTCCTGCAATGATCTAGTAAACCGTACACTTTTCTAGTCATTGGCTATGTTATGCCCGTATCTCACAACATATGAAAAGCTACAAATGTACCCAGGAATAGAATATGTTGTAAAATAAATTGTGAATAGCGGATTCACAAGAGCTTTCGATGCAGCAGAAAAACAGTGAAGAAAAGAAACTCATTAATACAATAAAGATTAACACCTATGTATCAGGATCTGGTTAGAACAACAAGAAGTAAAGACCAAAAAAAAGCAAATATGTAAAAAGGGTAATTACCGATTACAAAAGGGATTCTAGAAATTCGAAGAGGGGAAAAACATATAGATAACCCATGGAAATCTAATATCCCCAAACCTTTTAGAAACCTATCCCAAATCTAAAAAAAATAGGTATTACAAAGAAACCATTCACTCATAGAACTTTCAATATAGATCCAGGAATAACAAAGGGACCAACATCCTCATTAACCCACCAACCACCACAAAAAGCCCTTACTAATAGGGTGTATAAGTCACCAATGTAGCATGTAGGAACTATAAAATCAGAGCTACATTTTTTTTTAAAACAATTTATAACCACATAACTCAATATAAACTTGTTAACACACAATAAATAATGCATGTCAATAGAATCAGATCCTGAAACATTTATGTCACATTTTGTGACTCCACCGATCTAAAGAAGAAGGGAAGTAGGACTACAGGCAGGTGGTTTATAAAGTTGCTGCATTTTGCAGGAGCTCAATAATTCCCTTTCCTGATCTGCCGCCATCCATCACATGTGGCTGGAGGGACCCCAAAACTTATTTTTTGGGTAAGGGCCATCTTTGCCCACGAGGCAGCAGGAAACAATAATGGGCAGAAACAACAAGACATAGCTTCTCTGACTGCAAAGACCTTCGGTGCCATCGCATTCTGACTCCTGTGTGCGGGTGTCTGATTGTGACCCTGGAGAGAGCTCAGAGGGGGAATGTCTTGTACATTTGTCTTATACAGTGGAGGCTCCGACACTACAGAGTATATAAATTTTAGAGACAAGGGGCCTGAATAATCGAGGCATGTACACCCCTGTGTGTGGTTTAAAATGCATGTATTTTCGATTTTGCTAACACCCGAATTCATCATTCATCTTTAGATACCTTTCTTGTTGAATTTTGTATTAAAGTCTTTTAACGCGACAGGTAAAACCTGGCGTTGCGTAAAACCTGGCGTTGCGTACCACTGCGTCTGAGTATTTGTGTCCCACTAGGTTCTTCACGCCCACATGTTCGTTTAAGCACACTAAGCATTTATACTGCTAGCCGTGGGAAACGTCATGTTATAAATAGGACAATGGACGATTAAGAGCTCACTTCGCGGCGGAGCTCTTAGGGGCTATTTTAGCATCGTCTATCAGATTTTTTTTATTTTGCAAAGAATCCAGGGATGTATTTCAGATAAAACACCATTGATGTAGGTAAGCAATAGGTGAGGGTCGTGTAGAAGTGTATAATATACACTTGTGTCTGTTTCATTTACAATTTTATTTGGTACACTACAGGTCCCAGCAGGCTGTGGATGCCAGGGCATGCTGGTGCTTTACTACAAGCCCCAGCATGCCCAGACACTGAATGGCAGCCTGGCAACAGTGCACCAGGGACATAATGGTTTTAAACATTATGCAATTAATATTACCCTCCACCCATTGCCCTAGGGTGTGGCAAGAGCATCTGTGCTTTCAGCATAGGGCTGGGTACCCCTTAGGGGATGGGGGCTCCATTTTTGGGGGGGGGAGGGTCCCATCCCCTAAAGAATCCAGCCCTGTGCTTACCAGCCTTGTGTTGTATGTCAATATGGCAGGGGGAGCCTTCGCTGTAGGTATGCTCAGGCAGTGGTCCCCCTGCCGAATTAGTCCTCAGCTCACTGGGGATCATGGTATTGGCCTGTATTGATGAACAGATGGTGTAAGGGGTGGGCCAGATTGATACCGGGTGCAACCCACTCCTATTAGGCCCTCTATCCCCCAGAAATACATGGTATAGACCAATATATTGCTTAGAAAAATAACATGTTTTGGCTTGACCTAACCAAACCAACATTAACTGGCTTATTTGTAAATGTTGTATCTTCTTATACTTAGTAATTGCCAATTGTAAACCTGCAACATATTCAACGTAGTCAGACCATGGGGTTCAAATTAAGGATTACTTTCTGCAAAAATCACTTTGATTTACAAATGATGCACAGTTAACAGTCCAATTCAACACACATTCTATATGCAAGAGGCCTGTGATGTGGAAGAGGCTCAGATGGAAGAATAAGCAGATGGAAGAGGAAGCAGAGAAAATTCAGCATAAGGCACTCTTGAAATTCTATAAAAACCTTTACCTATTCATCTACTCTATCACTTAAATATCACCAAGACAATACTGGAAACTGAACGATAAATAAATGGGTGGGGTAGATTAAATTTGTCTATGGGTGTCCGGATTAATCTAATAAAAATAATTACTTTTCCGAGACGGCTATACCCTTTGCAGATACTCCCTCTACTTTTAACAAACTCAGACTCATCAAAAATAAACTTGATTTTCCGTATATTTATTTGGAACTCAAAGAAGGCCCGAATTGGATTTATAAAATTACAGCAACCAAGAGAGAGGGGAGGCTTCAATCTACCAAATGTACAAATCTACAACCAGGCGGTTCAACTGAGACATCTCAGAGATTGGATTCATAATACATCCACATATACCTATACCACACTTGATCAAAATTTTCTTCCGGTAATAGACCTCTGCGCGTTTATTCACATCCATAAACAGGAATTACCGATTAGTGATAATCCAATCCTCTTTACTACCTATAAGCTTTGGCATCAACTTTGTAGGCAATTCAAATTAAACCGACATGCTTCGCTATATCTCCCATTATTACATAATCCTGAATTTCAAGACTGCATGGCTTCCTATCCTTTTACATTGTGGGGAAAAATTGTGAATCTCAACAATTCGTCCACTAATTGACAAGGTGTCTCGTAAACCCATGTCTCATGATCAAGCCTCTTCTTCATTCCCACCCATTCGTACCCATATTTTGGCACTTTTAATGTCAACATTATATTAAAACTGTCTTAAACAAGTTCTCTCCGTTAGACTGGGATAGCCCACTAGACCCAATTTTGTCTAAGCCGGTACATCAAGCTATTTCACAATATTATTTAATTCTACACCATCGGTTTCATTATAGTAATTCAAAGACAGGAATCGCCAAATGGCAGCAATGATTCCCTTCCATGACCCCAAACTTTCTTCTGAAAGCCTTGTCAAAACAGTTGTGTTTAATCCCAGCTATGACTTATTCAGAGATGTTCATAAAAATCTTCCATAGAGCCTCTCTCTCTCCATTCAGACGTTTTCAAATAGGCATGGCAGACAATCACATATGCCCAAAATGTGGAACGCAGATCCACATTTTGGGCGCATCAGGCAGAACACATTGTTTTTGGGATTGCCCTCATATAAAACATTTCTGGGTCCAGATCTGGAGATACTCACTCGCCCATTTAGTAAACTATGTCCCACTCTCCCCGGAGTGGGCAATCTTCGGAATATTGCCAGCAGAAATTAAGGTGACCAAGGGCTGTAGAAAGTTCTTGCTTGCTATATCGGCGGCAGCAAGGAAGAGTATTCTGCAGGTCTGGGCTCAGAAAGAACCACCCACATTCTCACTTTTTCGACAAAAACTCTACCATGTTTTCCGTATGGATTGGATTGAAACCTCTTTACGAAAAGAAAGCAGAGTTGAATATTTTTTTAACACCTGGGAAAGCTTGATAGGTCTTTTACCGCAAGTTATACGTACACAAGTGCGGAAGAGCTTTCAAAATACAGAATGGTATGAGCTACGAATGTGTGTCGGGAATACGCCGATTTAACAATTGTCCTCTGAATAGCTGGTTTTAGAGAGGAGGGATGCTGGCCTGCGTCCTTGTGCTCATCTATGTATGTACCTGTTCCTTAAATGCTAACAATCCAAAAAGTCCTTGACACTTGCCATTGGAACATATAGGTTGCCTGTCTGTTTTTGTGCTCAGTGTAACCAATGTGCTTGCTCTTGTTGTCAATCTTATAAATAAATATGCTAAAAAAAAAAAAAAATCTTTACCATTCCAACACAAGACTTGAAAACATATTCGAGATGAGCACTACATTCACGCATATTGAGCACAAGTTGGACACTTTACTCACAACAATGAGTATACACTTTCACGGACAGTAAAAATATTCATTCCCGTCTTACTGACCTGTTTCCCAATATGTTAATTCCAACCCTCCTGGCCAAACGTCATGTTTCCTCTCCTTCCCCATTAGCCCAACTCCTCACTCCTGTACAATTTTCCACTACGAACCTCCTATTTTAAATCCACAACTGCCACCCAAGCCTCCCCCCCAACCCTCGGCGAAACTAACCACCTCTGACGGACTCCCCAGCCACTCCTGCACCCCGGTTGTCTGTCACACCGCCACTCTCTGCTTCTTCCACACTGTTCCCTTTCACATCAAGGGGAACCAGAAGCAAGCTCAGACAAAATACTACCTCACGACCAAGGACTAAGTGGCCCGAAGAGGATTTACATTGGTTGCTGAACATCTCTGATGCATTCTCTCATGTTGCCTCACAAGTAAAGTAAACCATCACAAACATGATGACACACAGATGTATGATAATTCTTATTCTCCATCTTATTCTTTATTAGATGTGCATATATTTGTAAATATGTACAACTCATTGTTAACTGTATTCAAGCTTTTATTTATTCAACTTTTGTGTTCTAATTCAGTCATACATGTTCAGAAACAGATGGACTATATTAGTTTTGGGATGACAAAAATAGAAAAGGAGCAATTTGTTTTCTGCATCATGATTTGGTAAAGTACTTATTTCCTAAAACCAGTCTGAACATATCGACTTACCTAACTCAGAGGATGAAGAAACATGTGAAACATCTAACACACTTAAGTGCCCGGAATTACCAGGCAGAAACTGTGAGTACAGACTCTCCTGTTTATTGATTTCAAAGGAGACCAAAAGACTCCAGGGGCTAAATGTATCTAGTTGTAGTTTTTTTCGGCAATTTAAAATTGCTGCACAGAACCAGTTTAAACCGCCATAAACTGTGGTTTTGTTGTTTGTCATTGTCTTAAGAAGGCCCCTACAGGAGCAAAGGAGCGCACCAGCCGTCTACAATTGAGCGAGGGAGATCGGCGAGGTTCACAGCCCTGCAAGACCCCCCAGCTCTGGTCGACACTCAAGTGAGGTGACCTTCCGACCCCCACATCCTGCACCCGCATCCCTGAAGCGCTTCAAGAGTGGACCAGGGAGACCAGCGAGGTTCACAGCCTTGCACGATCACCCCAGTCTGTCAAACAGCGCACAAGGACAGCACCACACCAACCAGACACTGTACTCGCGATAAGCAGCATTGTAAGTGGCTCTCCTGTAAAGTGCAATCATCTTACATAATAAGATCTGCATTAACGTACTTCACTATTGTTGCCTCTTTCTGTCTTCATCATCTGCTCCTGCTCGCAAGTTGCAACCTGATACACTCTCTCTCTGGACAACATAATACCAAAGAAATTACTGGAAACTGATAAAATTTAACTTTGACTTTCATTTTGGCATATGTACCCTGTATAGCTACATGCATATCAAAATAAACTGTATTACCATTGTATAAGACTGTTACTATACAGCACCACCTGATACTTCTATTTCCACCTGTGTCTCACATCACAATACCAAAAATTACTCAACCTACAGTAGACTGCTAATGTTCAATAATGTGAGGTGGCTAAGCCGAGGAAAAGTACTTGAGCGATTTGTGGAGTGCTTTTCTGAAATTAAGGTTTTTCTTGAGAATATGTATCTTGCAATCTTTCCTCAGCTCAAAGTAAACTTAACGGGCCTGATTCATCAAAGTTCGCAAACGCATACGCATCTGCTAAATGGCTCTGCGCATGCGGGAAACAACACTTAAGCAGCGCAAAACATTACATACGCTACTCAAGCACGGCAGATACAGCTCTCAAAAGGCGACTCAATCTCAAACTCCAACGCAAATAGATTTGAGATGACTGCTGACCACTTGAGAACATATGGGTGGGAATGGGCGGAGAGTAGGCACGGACTGGGCGGAGATGAGATAGTACTTGAGTAAAGTAGGCGTTATGCTTTTTCACTTGAGAATAGTAGGCGTTCCCTCTGCCCAGATGAGTGAAACTGACGTCACTCCTGTCTCAAATCTTTCACAAAAGTTAAGGAAGGCCAGGGTCATGTTTAACTCCAATACAGCTAGCTAAAACCACTATTAAAACGCCTTTAGGAGCATCTTTTGCGTTTAAAATGCAAAACGAAATATGCACAACATACATACATATCAATACAGACTGCCTGTGGCATTTTTTTTTTTTTTTTTTATTGAGCTTTTACATATCTTACAAATGTTCCATTAGTATGTTTGTGTAAATTAAGCTTTTTTTGCTTTACATACCCCTTTCTAATCAATGCAATTCGCAAGTGCAACATGTTTGATGTTATTTTGGCCCTTTGGCCTCAATCCGGAACTGCAGGAATTAGTTAGCTGGAAATAGCGCCCTCTGCTGCTTACTGCCTCTTCAGTAAAGAGGACTGGCTTTTATAGGCCTGTACACTGCTAGCCACATATCTTCTCAGCATTATGGGGAGAATCCAGGTCACAGTGCATTCCGGCTGCCGGAATGGTTGCCTCAGTGCATTCCACATTCATTTCGGCTGCCGGAATGGTTGCCTCAGTGCATTCCACATTCATTCCACTGCCGGAATGGTTGTCTCAGTGCATTCCACATTCATTCCACTGCCGGAATGGTTGTCTCAGTGCATTCCACATTCATTCCGGCTGCCGGAATGGTTGCCTCAGTGCATTCCACATTCATTCCGGCTGCCGGAATGGTTGCCTCAGTGCATTCCACATTCATTCCACTGCCGGAATGGTTGCCTCAGTGCATTCCACATTCATTTCGGCTGCCGGAATGGTTGCCTCAGTGCATTCCACATTCATTCCACTGCCGGAATGGTTGCCTCAGTGCATTCCACATTCATTCCACTGCCGGAATGGTTGCCTCAGTGCATTCCACATTCATTCCACTGCCGGAATTGTTGTGCACACTGCATGGGTAATTATTTCATTTTATGTAAAATGTCTCCCAAACAATAGACTTTGTCATAAATATTTTTTATAAATCTCCAACCATTCTGAACAATTACCAATATCATTAGTCTCAATATGTTACATGCCTGATTTGACAGTTGGTGATGGTGCGTTTGCAATAACAAATAATATTAATAGACATATAATAACTCGAAACTATATTTTAGGGTTTTACACACATGATTTATGCAAATTTAAAACAAGTGTACTATTACCACAGGGACAATTTTAACAGCAACACAAATAGTGTAAGGATATTAATGATCCCTAAGAGCCGAGAGAATTGGTGAGGACTCGAACCCACGTAGCAAGCTTGCAAGGTGGATAACTGCTACGCCACTGTACAAGTGGTGATGTCAAGGGAATAGAATACAAATTAAAGATGACCAGCAACTTTAGCATAAGTTGTTTCCCTTAAAACATGGGGAAAGATGGCAATACTTGGAAATATTATACCCAGAAAGATTTGGTGCATGCAGAGTCACAATGTATGCATATCGAAATATATCCATGTTGATAAATACAAATCAAAAACAGAACATTTATTGCTCCCATTTCTACAATTTGATTTGGTGGAGCACTTAGGAATTCTGTGCTGGCAACAGTGGAAAAAGCTATGTCTTTGAAATCCAAAGTCTTTGCCAACAACTGCTTTGCTGTGTTGTAGCTGATAACACTGTTGAACATTACATATAGCCACCTTACACACCAAAACATATACTAAGTCACAGAGTGGAATAAATACCCTCAAACTTGTAAATATACCAAGGTTAGCCACATACACGCATCATTCAGGGTTCAAACTCATTACCTTGTTGTTGCAAGCTCATTTCTTTATTCACTAAGGTATACTTCACATTGAAACACCAACACCAAACTGCACATTAACTAGTTAGCACAGCTGAATGACTGTCTTAGACCTGATAAATTGGCCATGTTGCAATTAATATGAACAGCATGATGGATAACGTGGTATTAAAATATTAACCCTAGATAAACACACACATGAATAAAAACACTGTTTTACTAAAGCAGCAGGAGCTGCAAAAACATCACCAAACAAACGCGAATTAAGCGCGTTTGCGAATTGTACACTAAATACAAGCAGTTGCATATTTTTTTTTAATTTTAGGAGTATGCTTAATAATGTGTTTTATTAACTCACTTGGTGCTTAGGGTTGACCTTGGGCCTTGAACTTCTGCACTTAGTATTGGTGGGTAAAATACATAACCACTACACTATCGTGGCACATCTAAATGTAGCACATGCAAATGAATCATACGTCATATAATTGTACTTAAAACTATTTTACCCATACTATTGCCACAACACTAACAGCTTAGCTCATTAATGACATCTGTAATAATCGTTATAATCTCTACTTACCCTACAGAAAATAAACTTTGCTCACATGTCAGGTCACTTTTACACAAAACCACACTTGGCTAATTAGAACGCACCTGCGTGCTCCTAATGACGTGTCCGGCATACTCTCCGGCCTACTCACCTGCATTTTATTCACTAATTACAGTGCTACTTAAAAATACCTTGCTTGGCCTTCTGTGTTGTTGGGAGATTCACAGTTCTGGGTAAGTAGCCCTTAATGGTGAAATGTTTCATAATCTCTGCAGTTTATTGCTGTACCTTGCTCAACACTCATGTTTATTTTTAGGAAAAGATATTGGTGAGATACAGATAGAAAATTATGCTGAAAGGTCCTAATGGTAAAGAATTTTATGTTGAAGGTTAGTGGAAAAGTCTTTAATTAGCTGCAGAGTTTGAATATTGAGGCAAGTGTGTAGACTTGGGATGTGTCTCTGCATAGATACCTCTCGACTGTAGTGACACACATAAAGATTATCCATCTATATTGATTTATTTTGTACCTGTTTACCCTCCCCTCACAGATCTTGGTCCTGGATTGTGTTTTTTGGGTGTCTAGTGATTGCTTATTGACATTCCACATTTGTCTGTGTGTGTGGTAAGTAGAAACCAGATATTGTTTTATTACATACCCCTTGTTAAAACACTTTGCATTAAGAATGTCCATGCTGTTATTTTTTTTTTTTGTTCTTTTTCTAATACCTTTATTTGAAGTGTGGTTTTTCGGACCCTACCTTAAAGACACATTAACACTCTGTGCTTGAGTCATTAAGGAGAGCAAAGGATAAAAAATAAGTAAATGTTCTAGTGGACAAAGCATGTTACAATGTAAGGGGTCAATGTTTTTTTGGGGTTTTTTTTGGAACAAAACATAAATATCTTCACATTTAAAAGATCAGTGGTCAAATCATGTGCAAGCTTAGTCAAGGGTTGATTATCTAAGGTATGGTAATTCAAAATGGGAATATGAATAGACATGGTCTGGTGTGTTAGTGAAATGGTTTATATGTGTAATAATAGTGGAAAAGCCATGGCTACCTGTATTTTACCTTTACAATGTGTGTAGAAAGTATAGCTTCATGCCTCTAAGTTTAGCCTTAATGTCTTTAGCTAAATGCACGTTAATGGGGTAGTTTAAATCTACAGCCTAATGGGGCAACATAATTGATGTTTGGTTTTTCTACAGTTTATTGATCAGCACATATAGTGTTGAGGAGTGCACATTATTGACACTTTATTTGTTTTTCTTATATCTACAGCCTTTAGATTACACTTGGCCTGCAGTGCTGGCTTTTCTGCCATTGCACTTCCTTTTGGAGTTGGTGGATGTTGCCATGGTGAAGGGTGCTGTCAAATGTAAGTAGTATAGTGCTATCTGCACTAAAATGTGATTGGCCAGTGAGTGTGCTCCATACAATAATGTCGTCGTTACTAAGCCTGCAATGTGTGGTTGCACAAACAAAACATATGGGCAGATGCTAGCTATGTAACATATGGGTTTGGTGTTTCAAATTAAGTCAAATAGTGCATTCAGAATCCTAGGTATAGTCCAAACACACAAGCCATTATTATACACTATAATATTACCGGCTTTTTTACACATGCCAATACATTGCTCAATCTCTTGATGTCAAAATGCAAGTTGTCTGAGCTAATATTGCCATATTAATTTGTTGCCTTTCGCTCAACAGGGTGTGTTGGCGTGGATTTTGGATTTGTGCAATTCGTGTCTCACTACATGTTGTTGAATTTCTCCAGAGCTCCAAGCCTGCTTATGTCTCTCTTCAGTCTGGCCAGATTGTCATCTCTTAATCCAAGGAATTTTTACACACACAGACCATTACCTTGTTTGCTTTGTTTTTGTCAGCACGTTTGAATTCATATATGTAATAAATCTAGCCTATGCTGCAAATGTGTCAGCAATCAGTTGTCATGCCATTTTGTACCATTACTACAGTGCACTGATTAATATTTTAATACCCATAAATCCATGTGTAGTGCTTTCAAAACTATTGTGGAACAGGTTTTTTTTTTAAGTGAATATATGAAATCTAGGTGTGGTTATTTTCTCCTTTGCCACAGATACACCATAGCCTACAAACATGCTCAATGGGGTAAATGTATAGTTTTAGAAAATGTCCATAGTGTGGAGGTTTGTATGTGTGTTTAGTGCTTAGTAGTAAATTGTTTGGACACTTTCAGCTTTTAGAGCGAACATGGGATGTGCGTAGGAATATAGGCATCACATTACAGGTAAATGTATATAAAGAAAGCAAAAATTTTAGCAGTGTCAGGTCACACACACTACCAACTTTTGGCCCTTGGCCAAATGGGATAACAATATTTTTCTCTTGTGCTAGTGGCACTTTGTTTCAAAGTGGTCCAACACCCACATGCCAGACACAAACCCCACACTAACAATTATGGGGAATGCATTAGGGCACTAAGCTAGTGGAGTCTTGCTACAAGGCCATAATACCATCACCTAGGGCCTGATTCATTAGTAATCTTCTTATTTTGTGCAAAAGGTAAGATGCTTATTGTTACGAAGAAACAGGGAGATAAGAGGATGAAAATCCATCTTTGCTTCACTAACGTAAGAAATTCTTCACTTATGCAGTGGATTTTGCTTCTTATCTCCCTTTTCTGAGCATGAAGAGTGGATTAGCTTAAGATAAGCAAAAAATGACAGATAAGATCCTTAATGAATCGGGCCCCTAGTTTGCTAATTGGTCAAGGCAGCTATATGTAAACTTACAGCCAACATAGATACTCCACATGAGAACTAGTTACATTAGTCTGATTACACATTGTTAGGCAGCAGTCACTTGACATGTTTGCTGAACCTGATAATGTAGGTCTCCAATGTTATTGTGGTGTAGAAATGTGAAATTTATTCTCAATACCATTTTCATGTAGATTGCCCTCTGAAAGTGGAAAGTAGTGACAAATTCACATTCCACCTTTGTTTCTCTTCAAAGTGTGTGTGTGTGTGTGTGTGTGTGTGTCGTAATACCACCTATGTCTGTTTAAACATGCTAGTCAATGTTAACAATAATTTGCAGCATTTGTCCATGCCTTGGGCAAGGGAAGTACAAAGCCTTAATGCACAGATATCCTCCCTTTAGGATGATGGCTCCATGTTCAAATTCCTTTACCACCATCTAATCCAGGGGTGGGCAAACCTGTCCTCAAGGGCCATAGCCAGTTCATGTTTTTAGGATTTCTTTAATCATGTACAGCTGAGTTAATCTATTTGGCTGGGTCAGTAATTATCCCACCTGTTTCTACAGACAGAAATCCTAAAAACATGAACTGGATATGGCCCTTGAGGACAGGTTTGCCCACCCCTGATCTAATCCAAGAGTGTTGGGCCGAGCACACAGTAATTTGAGGGATTAATGTCTGGTAGATATTGTTGATGTTTACATTGTTAGGTGAGGCATCCAGTTTTTTGGGCTCATAGATGGTGAACGTGTGCAATGGGTACCTGTGTCTGTATTGGCAAGAAATCACAACATACCGGGCTTCAAATTATAATATGTTGGCCGTTATATAAAAAAGCTTGGCCTTGCATAAATGTTTTCCAAAACTGGAAGGGTGCTAAATCCAAGTGACGTGCCCACTTTAACAATGAGTGTACATAACGTAAGAAACTCTAGGGTCTGTTTGTTTTAATAATGTATTAAAGGTTCCAGATTGGTTTCAACTATCATGGATTGGGGGGATCAGATCATAGAGTTTGGAAAAGTCTTTACAGGATAGGAGTTTGGTGGACAAACTACCTCTTGGAGTCTACTTACTTGTATTACAGAGTGTGCTTCTTTGCCTGACCAAACCATATCTATACTCCAAGGTTTTTCATTTGCGTCTTACATGATTAGTCAGACACCCAGCACTACATACACCCTTATAGTGTGTCAAACTGTCACGTTAGTCTGTATTTCTTTATCCGAATCAGGGACCCTTGGGATTACCTGCAGCAGGTCTGAATCTGAACAGAGCACAAATATACAAACTCCACACAGATAAGGCCATGGTCAGGAATTGAACTCCTGACCCCAGTGCTGTGAGGCAGACGTGCTAACCACTAGACCACTGTGCTGGGCTGACAAGTCATGTGAAATGCTTTGTGTTCATCATGTTTACCTCCTTGCATTGTTAGTAGCAAATATTTATGCCTGCTGACAATGTAAAGTTGATTAAATATGTATGATCACCTGATTGTCAAAATACAATATTTTTTTTCAAATGGTGATTGTGTTAACATGTCTTTTTGTTTATATTTCCTTTTTTCAAACAGACCGGGCACGCTGGGAACGCCGCCAACGCCGCCGGGCATTCGTGGAGGCGCAGGCAGCTGAGGAGGAGGAGGAGGAGCAGCAGCAGCCAGTGGCGGTGGCAGTGCCACTGTCATCGGAGGAGGATGCGGTGCCAGTGGCAGTGGAGGAGGAGGCGGTGGCAATGGCAGTGGAGGAGCAGGAGGAGGAGGAGGCGGTGGCAGTGCCGGTGCCAGTGGCAGCAGCGGTGGAGGAGGGCGACGAGCAGGCTGACCGGAAGCCCCAGGATTTTGCGGACTCCACATCGGGCAGCCAAGAGGCAGTGGAGTTGGAAGATTGTAAGTATTTGCGATAAGTGATGGACATAGTTATATAAGATTGACATGTGCATTATACTTGTACATAATCCCTGCTGTGACATATGTTGATTAAATGGTGCCTTAAATGCCACAGGTTGAACACTTATAATATCTGCCTATACATTTTAGGCGCATTAAACACTCAAACCACAGCCATAGCCATCTTAACACATGGGAACGCAGGGCATTGGGCAAAACAATGTGGCCGCTAGCCTGGTCAACTCGTCAGTATATTAATGACTTGTTTATAAAATCTAATATACACCAAAATCGTTGGAATTCCTGTGAGTGATTGTATAGGTAGTGGCCCATGTAGTGCATAGACCTGGGGCCAATAATGCTGGATAAGACAACCCTGTGCATGGCCCTCTCCCCGTGGCTCACCAGAATTTAGTACATTGATTCGAATGCCTTCTCAATGTCTAATGTGCGTGTAAATGGTTTTGTGGCCAGAGGCATAACTTTTGGAAGTAATGTAACAGTAAACATCTCTAGTAAATCCTGTCTGTTTGATGAAATATGTATCCATGTATGTAATGTTTAATTTCTGATTTCTTTCAGCACCCACTGAGGAAGCTGCCAATTGGGCTCCACCACCACCCACCGCAGCAGAACTTATGGCCCACATGGGTGAAATTGCGGACGACCTGGAAGGCCTCCACCTACATTTAGCAAACATTGTAGCCAACATTCGGTTCAAATTGGCGTACTGGGGGTCATTTCAATGATAATTTTTTTTTGTTTGCTTCTGATGTAAATAGTTCGTAAACATTTTTGCGTTGTAAAAATATATAACTTTATCAAAAAACAAACCTTGGTGTGTGTGTCTTTATTCATCTCATTACACAACATTTGGGTATAAATAATAGTCCGAAAAGAGTAATGAAGAAAGATGTTTTGCTTATAACATCATTTGTTTAGCACAAAAGGATTTCTTTAGCTGTTTGCATGTTATCCAAAAGTAACATGTGCCCTCCACGAACAAGCCACCCCTATAAGAGGTATTGCATCTGTAGGCCCTGTGTGCCCTGTGTGCAAGATAAAATGCAAAAATGTCAAACGCTCTAGCTAGTTACCAATTCCCCCAAATACATATGTCATTGTAGTGATAGTCCAAGGTTACATTCAAGTAACAGAGCGAAGCCAGTGACACATTGAAGAGAGCCTCGAAAGTGAACCCAGAAGTGGCGTCAGTGGTGTAAGGCAGAAGTGCAAGCGAGGCAAAGGACCATGGTACTGGAGTGTGGAGAGCGGCCTGTTTGGATAAAGCTGAGTACATGACATAACGTGTACGCCATGGATCCAGATGAAAGTCTATTTGCTGACAATGTTGCATTTACCTCCAAGGAAGCTGTCACCTACAACACCCCACCCCCCTCTTAGTCCATTTAGAATACTCAATGTCAGCATGCACCTAATACTGAGCATGTGAAGTATAGGCCGTGAGGCTTCTTGGATTTTCCCTCCAAATAAATATTTACTTTAAATACAGTATAAATCAGAGGGCATATTTTACAATATGGTTGAGCGTGTATTACAAATGCAAAATAAAAAAAGAAAGCATTGTGTCACATTTCTTGTTAGGATAATGATTCCAGTCCACACATTAGTTATGGGTATGCTCAGTATTTGAACTCATGTCTGCTGTGTTGTGAGTCCAAAGTGCTAACCAATGAGCTACCTGTGAGATTGGTATTTTGTAAATAATTTGTGTGAATAATGTAGAGTAGTATTAAGTGTGAGGTGTCTGTGTAGCACGCATGCTGTATTGTTGGTGTTGTCTGTGTATTTTCATGTCTCAGGTTGGGGTGGCAGGTAGCTGTCCCCATTTGCATACAGTCATTCCTGAGTTCTAATCCAGACAGAAACCCTTCCTCTGTGTGGAGGTTGTATACACTCTTGTGTGTATCCTTTATGGAAGAGTATGCTATGCATTCATTTTGCTGAAAAGGCAAAGATGTATTCACACCACATACATTTTAATACATTCGTTATTCATGTGTTTTTAATGTAGCCATGTGCATGCATTTTGCATACTATACGGCGACTTGAAATCGAAATCCTAAACACAGATCGTGAGCAATGTGTTTGTTACAAGTGTGTATTAGGCTAATTAGTAGCAAAGGAAAAACAACCGTCCAGAGTGTTGCACATCATTGTTATTTGTCAGTGATTAATGAGTAAGAGCTATCTCATAAAAATAAGCCCCAGGCATTTGTGTTGTGCTGTGTGTAAACAAACTGTTGGTCCCTCCCACAGTGGGCGTGAGGTTTGCATTGCTTGGCTTGCCGTCAATCAGTTGAGAGCCGTCGCTTATGCGTGTAGCATGTTTAAAGATCCGCAGGTGGGTGTGTTTTCTAACGTTTGCACTGCTTATTTCCGTCACTTAGACCACATGGGGGTGTGTTTTTGCTGTTTGAGGTGCTTATTTCGGTTTACGTCACTCAAAGTATGCAAGGCAGATGCGTATGCGTTTGCGAACTTTGATGAATCGGGCCCAACATCTTTAAATCGAGATATAGAAAGTAAAACTTACAAGTATTTTCCTCGAGTAAAAGTATTTTGAGAACGACAGCACAATTCTACAAAATGAAATAGAGTCCATGCACATAAAGTACCAGCATATTGTGAACTCGTTACTTGACCAGTTCGGTGAAAAACAATTTAGAAGCCTGGAACAGACCATTAAAATAATTAAGTATCCGGATTTAGTAGTCTATAGTACTATAGAAGTAAATAGTTTTGAATGGATGCAAACTGATGATGCAACTTGCTGAATTTCAAGACAGCATCTGGATTCAAGTGTTTGTCGATTTGAGGTCCAAGCTTGAGAATCTGGAAAGAAATCGTTTGGAGAATGAAGACTGTCATTACGAACAGGAAATTTGGAGTGCTTGAAACAGATTATCAGACACTTTTAGCACCCTGAAAAATCTAGGAATGGCTTTACTCACAATTTTTCATTCAACATATACTTGTGAGGCCTTATTCTCAGCATTAAATAATATTAAAACAAGTAAAAGAAACAGACTGACAGATGAAGTTAGCAGCGCTTGCTTGGCCCTGAAGTGCACAAAATACAACCCTGCAATTGAAGATTTATCAAATGCAATTCAGCAACAGAAAAGTCACTAAGGTAAATCATTATTTGTTTTTTGAACATAATATAAATTATAGATGAGCGGGCTCGGATTTACGAAATCCGAGCCGACCCGAACAGTGCGGATCCGACGGGATCCGAGCACTGTTTGGGAACTTCCGGGCGCCAAACCGAGGCTATGACATCCAAGTCTCGCGTCGGATCTCGCGAGAATCGGATGTCATAAATTCAGCGCTAGCGCCCGCCATCTTCACTCTGGCTGCGATCACTCGTGAGAGAGGTTGTAGTTAGGGACAGTCCTAGTTTTAAGTATTAGTGTAGCTTTGCTGCTTTGTCCAGTGCTCTGTCCTGCTGAGTCCAGTGGTGCTGTCCCCTGTGCTCTGTCCTGCTGAGTCCAGTGGTGCTGGCTGTGTCCTGTGCTCTGTTCTGCTAAGGGCATTGTTATTTCAAAGTTATCAAAAAGTTATTAAAAAATAAAAAATTATAAAAAAATTATCCAAAAATAATTGTAAAAAAATATAAAAATACTAGGTACTGCTGTATAACTCCAGTTCAGTGGTACTCTCCTGTGCCACAGATAATTTGTAAAGGCTTGGCGAGTGTGTGTGGTTTAGGGGTACGCTCTCTTGTGCTGCATATAATGGAGTACAAAAATTTGGAGGATAAAGTAGGGAAAGATCAAGACCCACTTCCTCCTAATGCTGAAGCTGCTGCCACTAGTCATGACATAGACGATGAAATGCCATCAACGTCGTCTGCCAAGGGCGATGCCCAATCTTCAACACCTGTGGCTGCGAGGAAAAAGCTCAGTTTTCCTAAAAGACCAGCTGGCGGGGATGCTGAGAACATCTGGTCTGGACTGAAGGACCTGCCAACCATTGCAGATATGTCTACTGCAGCTGCATTGGATGCTGTCACAATTGAAAAAATGGTGGAGGATTATTTTGCTGACACCATCCAAATAGACATGTCAGACAGTCCATATTGTTACTGGCAGGAAAAAAAGGCAGTTTGGAAGCCCCTGTAGAAATTGGCTCTATTTTACCTGAGTTGTCCCCCCTCCAGTGTGTACTCGGAAAGAGTTTTTAGTGCAGCGGGGAACCTGGTCAGTGAGCGGTGAAGGAGGTTGCTTCCTCACAACGTTGAAAAAATGATGTTTATAAAAATGAATAATCAATTCCTCAATGAAGTACAGCACTGCCCTCCAGATAGTACAGAGGGACCTGTGGTTGTGGAGTCAAGCGGGGACGAATTAATAATGTGTGAGGAGGAGGAAGTACACACTGTAGGGGGAGAGGAATCAGAGGTTGAGGATGAGGACGACATCTTTCCTCAGTAGAGCCTGTTTAGTTTGTACAGAGAGAGATGAATTGTTTTATTGGTGTGGGGGCCCAAACAAACCAATCATTTCAGCCACAGTTGTTTGGTAGGCCCTGTCGCTGAAATGATTGGTTTGTTAAAGTGTGCATGTCCTATTTCAGTAACATCAGGGTGGGTGGGAGGGCCCAAGGACAATTCCACCTTGCAACTCTTTTTTTGGCATTATGTGCTCTTTGGGGCCTAGTTCTATCTCCATCAGAGATATTCCTGCAGGCCATGTCACCGGCACAGCTATGTTGGTGTTAGACGTGCGCTGCATACTCTGTCTGATTTAGCAGAAGCTAGGCATTGCCCTTGATAAGCAAATAGGCTTTCCATGATATTATATTGTCAGGGATTAGGCTAAACAGAGTGTCATGGTATTTGAGATCCCTACCTTACCTACACACAGCGTATACAGCGCTGCTATTTGTTCTATCATATTAATGTTTAGATAGGGTCTCTACATATTAACACACTCCGCTTGCTCACATCACCCAGTGAAGCAAGCGCTATATAAGTGCCAACTTTTATACACGTTAGGCAGCGTCTTTAATGAGAATACAGTATCTATGTAATTGTGAGTGCTTTAAGATCTTACATGACCTTTAATCAGGCCACTTTAATCGCTGCTCTATTACAGATCTCTGTCCAGTGATCATCATGCATATTTTTGCAGAACAAAGTTAAATATATAAACAGGGTCTCCTAGAATACGTACTATTTTATTTAAAGGAGTTTTAAGGGGCATTACACTCTAATAGAGAGACTCATCATTTCTGAATAAACAAAATTACATAATTCTTGTTAAGTTCCAAAAAAGAGGAACTGCCATTTCTATTACTACGTTCTTTGTTTTTGTAGTTCCAAAAAGGAGTAACTGCCGATTCTATTAATACTTTCTTTCTTTCAGTAGTTCCAAAAAATAGTAACTTCCATTTATATTACTACGTTCTTTGTTTTTGTAGTTACAAAAAAGAGGAACTGCCATTTCTATTACTACGTTCTTTGTTTTTGTAGTTCCAAAAAGGAGTAACTGCCGATTTTATTAATACTTTCTTTCTTTCTGTAGTTCCAAAAAATAGTAACTTCCTTTTATATATTACTACGTTAATTGTTTGTGCAGTCCCAAAAAAGAGGAACTGTGGTCTTAACATCTCTGTTGGTTTTAGACGTCCATCCGGTGTCCGCCATCTGTGCAGTGGAAATCAGACCTGTTGAGGGTAATATATTGTGGCCCCGGTACCAAATTGGGTACCGGGGCCACTCCACTACGCAGTCCAGATAGATGCGTATCAGATATTAAACTACATTCAGTGTTGGGGGCAAAATAATTAAAATGCACTGTCATGATCGAAAACAAGAGGTATTGACACGCTAGAACTCCACCCTCTATATGCTGCAGAGGATGGAGGAGCAGCCATATGTGCAGTGGAATTGAGACCAGTTGGAGGAGGTATTGTGGCCCCGGTACCAAATTGGGTACCGGGGCCACTCTACTACGCAGTCCAGAAAGCTACCTCGGTGCAACGTTTTGGACTAAAAACAATATTGTGAGGTGTTCAGAATAGACTGGAAATTAGTGGAAATGATTGTTATTAAATGTTATTGAGGTTAATAATAGCGTAGGAGTGTAAAAAAAACAAACACTGGATTTTTAGTTCTTTTTATGCTTTTTTAAAAACAAATCAGAACCCAAAACCTCAAGCTAATCAGAACCCAAAACACTAAAAGTGCCCGGTGCACAACCCTAATATAAATATAACAAATATATTAAAAATATAACTCTCTTTATTAGGGCTGCAAATATTACCAAATTATGGATATTTCTCGAAATGACACGCGACCCAAGGAAGTCTACACTTTTTTCCCGATTTTCGACACACCAAGCTGAAAAGGTTAGTAGCCATCACTGCACTGGACGATTCCTCTCTCTTTTTCATTTTTTTCTTCATGGGAGTTCATTTGGAGTGGTGACCACTGTCAGCCACATACAGGTTAAAATTAAATGTCCAAGTAATGAAACTGAGTAAAGTGAAATAGTACAACAGTAGTCCAACTGTCCATCAATATCTACAACAAATATAGTAGTAATGATATATAGTCGGTGATAATTCTACTGACAGTAATGTCTCTGGTAACATGAATTTTTGCAATCCTTACACCTTCAGTGCCTCCCGTACAGGTATAATGAGAGTTCACTTCTACATCACTTACATTGAGATAGGGACAACTGAACGCATAGCCTATATCTGTTCATTTGACTTTTAAGGGAGGGCTATTCTTGGCCTTGCAGCTGATGTCCTACTGGAGAGAGCACAGTCCCCACCTAATTCTAATACATCTATTGTTTGTCCATTGAGGCTTCACTCCCCATACTTGTGCAACTATGCAACACACTAGGTAGATGCTGTCACGGCAGTAGGGTTTCTGGGATCAATCTAGAGACCCTTGGGACTAGCTGTGGCAGGAGTGTAGTGGAAACTGGGAGGCCGGATGAATGTCTTGCACATAAGGATGGCTCTAATCCTATATACCGGTTGTTAGGAGGAGGAATGCTGGAATGGACTCCCTACTGAAATATATGACTGAAAACTGGACCCGATGGACTGGAACCTGGACATTAAAAAAGGGGAGAACTGAACCCACGACCAGAGACTCAGTAACTCCAGGACATCAGATACTCAGATGAGTACAGTACCACAACTGAAACTGGAGAGACTCATAACTCAGTGAATATACAGGGGTGGTAGCCACCTGAACAGAATAAGTCTGGAACTGGCCCTGGATAACTCAGAATCTGAGGTAGACCTGGAACTGGAAATCAGTGCCTTGAAAGAGATGACTCCAGAAGGTGGATGACTCAGAAAAACCTACTACCCCAGATAGCCAGTAGTAAAGACAAGAAAAGATGAAGAGGGAGGGAAGTATCCACACGGAAGATAGCAGTTGGAATCTGTATACGAGTAGATAGAATGAAGGTGAATCCACTCGAGGAGTAACAATCCAAGGTCTTTAATTCAGCAGGTAGGATGAAGCTGAATTCACACAAAGTGTTAACAGTTACAGACAGTCTGTACTACAGCAAACAGGATGAAGTCAAAAGGATAAATATTTGAAGTCTGTATCACAGCAAGCAGAGTGAATCCGATTCCACACAAAAGGTAAATGTTTGAAGTCTGTAACAGCAATCAGGATGAAGCAGCAACAAACAGCAACAGAGATAAACTAGGAATTGTTGCATTGGCAATTAGCAGAGTGTAGGAAGTAGCTTTTATAAGCTGCAGAGGGAGAAAATTGGTGGATGAAGTCAGGTGCCCAGAATAAGCAGGATGTAGCAGAATGTCCCACACCCAAGATGGCAGCCTCCAACTGCAAACAGAAGTCAAGCTTGTCCCAGGATAGAATGTTGCATTCGACCAGAAGGGAGATATATGGTACAGAGTTGTATAAACAGGCCTAAGACCCCGATTCGTTACAGATCCCTTAGGACTTAGATGCCAATGGGAACAACGGTCTCATGCTACCTTTCATAATACAAATCACAAACATAAAACCACATTAGAAGGAACCAACTATTGCCACTTATTCCTTTATTTCTAAAAACTCCTCTACAAGATGAAAATATGGTGGGACATAAACACCTTTGAGAAATATCTTTCAGAACAGTTGGTACCACTATAAAGACAACCATTCATGGCCAATCGGCAGAGCATTTTAGATGATTGCTCCTTCAAACTTATCACTCTTGTTTTCTCACAAGATAAACAAAATCTTAATACTCTAGAGATCACTGACAAACATGAACTGGAAACACTCAAAGATGAACCAGTCTTTCAAGACCTAGTCACACACAAACATTTTTGCAACCGTATGTTAGAGAAGAAAAAGTTTATTTGAGGGACTCATGTATTGCAATTACTAGAAGCAGTTATCTGGAATGAAAACTGTTGGCTAGTTACCTGCGACATAGCTTCACTATAGCATGATTTTGGGTTACAAAGCACTAGGCAGTTTTTGGAACAAGATTCCTCTATAGACGCAGATCAAATTGAATATATTTTAGCCAACATTGATTTCATGTTAAATCACAATTACTTTTGGTTTGAGGAATGTTTTTACTTACGACAAGGGGCAGCAATGGGCACCAGGTTTGAGCCCAATTATGCCAATTTCTACATTAGCTATTGGGAAAATTGTTACGTTTGTACAAACAATAATTGAGCGGCAAACCTGTTGCTTTGGAGACGCTATATTGATGATGTACTTATCATATGGGTAGGCTCAGAGGCACAATTACTGGAATTTTTGAAGTACATTAATACCAACCAATACAGATTGTCATTCACAGCACAGTATAGCAAAAATATTCACCTTTGACATTCAAATCACCACTAGAATTTTCAGAAAGACCGTAGATTTCAACAGCTACATCCTATCAGACAGCAATCATCACCCAAATTGGCTAAGAAGCATACCATACAGCCAATTCATATCAATTAAGACGCAATTGCACTTATCACCAAGATTATAATGAAAAAGGAGAAGAGATGTTGATGATGATGAAGAGATGAAAAAGCAGAAATACAGTCAATGAAGCTTATTCTAGATTCATCAATGTGGATAGAAATACTTTATTTTACGAAAATACAAAGACAAAGAAAACCGAGATCGCAGGCATAAAGAATCTAATGCTAGGCCAGATTAGCAAAAAATTCACACAGGATATACACAATGTGGAGACCCTCCCTGATCCAGATTTATGCAAGCACTATTTTTTAGAAATGGCAGGGCAGAAGGAACCGCCCCCCCCCCTTTATACCAATAGACGAACCACCCAGTAAATCAAACAACCGAAAGAGAAAACTAGAAAGATCAGAGAGAGGGGAAAACGAGGAGGAAAAACATGTAGGCACCAGATCGAAAAGTAAGGAAATAAGTACAGAAGGAATTTATAATCTGAGCACCCACACGTTAACCCCAAACCAGATAAGAGTCCTTAAGAAAGGCCTCAAATTTGCCCCTAATACAGGAGCTAACAAATTTAACACCTATATTGATCTACACAAGTTTGTTCGTAAGCTCATGCTCAAAAAGTTTTTCTTCATACAAAACCACCAGACGCGGGTAGGGGATAACGAAGCTACGTTTCACCATACCAATTTTAAACCCAAATTTACTTTTTATCAGAGTCATCTGAAGGGTCCCTATATAGAAACCTTTCAAAGGATGGCGAAAGAGGAGATAGAGCAACTAAAGAGGCCCTCTAGAGCTCGACCCAATCTTAATAAGTAGGAGAGGGAAGCCCTCCTAGAATTGAGTAGTAACAAGCAAATTGTAATAAAACCTGCAGACAAAGGGGGCGGAATAGTGTTTATGGAGAAAGAAAACGATGTTCTTGAATCACATAGATTATTGGGGGAAAGTGAAACCTATGAGCACTTAAGGAATGATCCTACTCATTCATACAGGAAACTGTTACTACAATTGTTGAATAAGGGTTAAGAACAGGATATCATCTGTAAAAAAAGAACATTAATTTTTGTACATCCCAAATCTGAGACTACCAGTATTTTACTTTCTCCCCAAAATATATAAATCCATCACCAACCCACCGGGAAGACCTATAGTGTCAGGAATAAGATCTTTAACATTGAACTTGTCGGAACACATTGACATATTCTTACAACCACTAGTAGCCAACCAAAAGAGTTATTTGAGAGACACCACACAAGTGTTACATATTCTGAACGGTATAGAATGGAAAGAGAATTACATCATGATGACGTGTGAAGTCACATCACTCTATACGGTGATTCAACATGATCAGGGATGTAAAAACAGAGCAGAGACGCATAGTGTTTCAGCACAGTTTATGCATCATCATAACAGTGATTTCACACTACTCAAATTTCTGGGCATTGAGAAGGTCGGCGTAGTTGGAGGGGCGGTGACTTTACAGTGCAAATCTCAAGGGAGGAGGCAAGATGGATATATATATATACATAGGATCTCTGGCTCCTAATAGCCTTAATTTGGACTTTGATCTAGGAAAATTCATGTTTAGTAACTGAACCCTTCACCTTTAGTGCCTAAAGTTCAGGTTTATGTAGCAACATACTACTGTGTTTTATTATTTATTTTTCATTTTTGTCCCATTTATTTAAGCAAACAGACATCTGAGACTTGGTTAGGAGAGAAGAAAAATGCTTCTTCCATTGCAACCAGTGTCTTACCTGCAAAACTTCCAAAGAAACTAATACCAAACCCACCACTTGCTTCAGATCATACACTACAGGAACGGATTTCAAAATAAAAGAAAGAATCTCATGCGACACACTGAGTAGTGTATCTGCTTATATGCCCTGGCGAGCTCCAGTTTGTAGGGCATACAGATAGGAATATATACTAGGGTTGTTGAGCACATGAGAAATATTAGGATCAAATACGAAAAACACAGCGTATCCCTCCATTTTACTAAACATCCAAACATTGGGGGGACTGTATCAAGGCTATTTCACAAGAAGAAATGCAAAAGGATCTATGACCTAGGCACTCTGCCACCCACAGGACTTAACTTAGATGATGATTTAGGAACATTCCTGGGAGTACAACATCTCAGCACACTTAAGGTTATTTTTATGTCATTTTGATTATTTCTCATCACACTACTGACCAGTAAGCTCATTGTAAATTAATATATCTCATCTAATGGATTTAGGAAATACTACCTAAATCACATTGGGCACTGTTCTCCTAAATAGGATGATTTAGAATTTCTGAGCGTGTCATAGCCTTTATTAATTATTATTCTTATTTATGTAGCATTGCTTACCACTTTTGATTTGTTATTTCTTAACAATCAGATGCTTTATTTTACCACTGTTCCAGACTGTTATGAGATCGGAGCAGCTGACTGTTTTACAGTTGGC
Source organism: Mixophyes fleayi (assembly GCF_038048845.1). Lineage (NCBI taxonomy): Eukaryota > Metazoa > Chordata > Amphibia > Anura > Limnodynastidae > Mixophyes > Mixophyes fleayi. Next base: position 17,560,804 of record NC_134404.1, on the reverse strand, counting down.
TTGATGTACAATACCGCAATTTTATCATGATTTATGTACTTTCCATTAACCTTACTTGCAATGTTGATATCCTTTGCTTACTGTGCGGCGCTGCGGAAGCCTTGTGGCGCCTAACAAATAAATGATTATAATACTATTTAACTCAGTCTACTAATAATCAAATGAGATAATTATCTTTAAAATCAGCGGCTGTGTCGTCACAGATTCACACCATTATGAGCACAACCATCATAGCAGCTGACAGCTGTTTTATTTTTGTACCTATCAATGTACAATATTTCAATTAACTACTGTCTTAGATTATGCTTGAGATCGTTGCATATGACTCTCGATGTTTATACCTCAACTGTATTACATCCATTTTAGATGATCATCTGTATAACCTCAGTTCACATTTATATCCAGTCTGCAAATGATCGTAGCTGAGATTTATTACACCTACAATTGGTGGCCGAGTTATCGGCCACACACTCACACTATGAATAGTCATCAATCGCAGCCGACAGCTTTACCAAAATGGCTATGTAGACTTACACTCTACAAGACTACATTTATCCCTGAGGAAGCTTGATTTTCCGAATGCAACGTATTAGTTATTTAGCCTACATTACACAAAGACTTTATTCACATAGTGCCACCCTTGTCTATTCATTCAGATGATTGAGATGAAACTGCCTGTCCTCCACTGGCCGGCATCTGACAGACAGGAGGCTTAACACTTTATAGAAGGAGCCACCTATCCACACACTGCCTAAGACACAGTGTGTATGTGAAGCCTGTTCATCTAACGCACACCTTTGTAACGGTGATTGAATTGTTCTTAGCGGATGCCTGCGTCCACAATCCTACTCCAGTGGGCTTACTTAGGTTGAGAGTAAACCTATCCTTTATCACGGTGTTAGCAAGCATATTACTCCAGAGGGATCTAATGCGGTAGAATTATATATATATGCTTTTCTTCCATATGCACTAATCCCCCTTTAATATATTCTCAATGTACACCAATCACAATATCTTTAAAAATAAAACAAGTTCTTAGAGACAGGAGAAGTGAAATGATGAGATGGGAACTGTTTTTAGTAGAATTGAAAGAAATACATCCAAAATTGGCATATGCCCATATATATTTAGGCTGGCGAGAATGTACGTTTACTGTTAACAACAAAAAATATATGAATGATACCACCATTTGGCTCAGGTACATAGAGAATATTTTTTTTTCAGAAGGTGATTTCAGACTTCTTTGTAGCGTTTATTGAGCACAACTTAAAATTAACATCGGAAATTCTAAAAGCATTACCTTCTTAGACCTAACAATTTCAATTACTGAAAATAATTTATAACGGATATATTTACAGAAAGAAGACTGCTACAAACAGCAAACTAAACTCTACAAGTTCCCATTCTCTATCTACCATCAAAAGAGTTCCCAAGGGGGAATTTCTACCATCTATGTGTAACTGTTCAGAGGAACATACATTCAAAAAAAAAAAAAAGTCAGACTAGATGGGAAAGGTTACAGTCAAAGGCTTATCACAAAAATATCAAAACAAGCCAAATTGGCTAACAGGGAAATTATAACCCCTACAAAAAAAAAAAACAAAAAACAAACAAACAAGAGCAAAAGATCAGATTTATCGTCACTTACAGCTAACAAAGACACATCGACAAATTCTACAGAAACATACATTCTAATATTAGACCAAAATCTAGCAGAAGTAACTGGGGAGACCGTTTCAATAAGCTAGAGATCATGCATCATTAGTACAGTCATTTTGACCCTAATAATAACCCCTCCAATAGAAACAGGAACTTTTCAATGTAGAAAATGCAAAGCTTGCCTATATATGAAAGACATGAAAACTTCTGAAGATAGATACAAGAAAATACATAACACCACCTCATACTTTGTAACATACAGGGTGTGATTTATTGTCTCATGGATGAATGTGATCAAGATATAGGGATGACTAGCATACATCTAAATTGCTGAATACTAGAACATATCACTAATATCCATAACGCAGAACAAGGAAACAAAAATTTAAACCATTAATGTCAGTGGCAAAATATTTCCTCAGACAACATGGAGGCAATCGCAAACATTTGAGAGCGTTCAATATGGAAACGGTCAAACTGGGAATCAGAGGTGTAAAGAAGGAACTACGGGAGAGATGATCTTCCTTACGAATTCTTTAACTTCTAATGGTCTGAATGAAAACACAAATATGCACCATAATTAGGAACAGCAAATAAATGTAATATTTGATCATAATTTTATTACAGCACTTATCATAATTGATTTTCACATATTCTCTGGGTTAATAAGATTTGTACTAATTTCACACTATTAATTATTATAACATGGGTTTATTGTAACATACATCTAAAGGGGCAACGGGCACATATGAAAGTACATGCTATCCTGTTAATTGCATTTAGTTTGTAATCATACTAATAAAGTAACATTATGAAATACCGGTAGATGCTACTAAATACTCACCAACTTTAAGATTAATCCATTAACTGATCTATACTGATATAAAATCTGTATGATAACAAATATGTTTTAATAACTACATTATATATTATCCAATTATGAAACTTAGATTTATAATACAACACACATTTTACAGATGTCTATTGTATGTCAATACTGTAATATTCCCCAGAATACAAATTGGACTCCCCTAAATCATAAAATATTTTAATCTCACAATATCATACAGCAGTTTACACACACACTACTGAGATGATAGAAACTATTTATCAATGAACAATGTTTGTTATTATTATCATTTATTTGTTGGGCACCACAAGGTTTCCGCAGCGCCGTACATAGTACAAACAGTAGACCATACAGGGTTAAACAGTACAGAACGATAAACACAAAGTACCAATGCTTCAGTAACTCCAGGACAGCTATATGGAGTAAGGACAGAGCAGAAGAACAGGTATGGAGACACAAGGGAAGAGGGGCCCTGCTCATAAGAGCTTACATCCTAAGGGAGGGTGGACAAATCAGACACGAGAGGGAGATGGTGATGCCAGGGGAGAGAAGAAGGGGCCAGGGGAGAGAGGAAATATCGAGCAGAGTAGATGAGGTGTTAAGTGGATGGTTGATAAGCTTTGAGGAACAGGTGAGTTTTAAGTGCTCGTTAGAAGGAGCACAGATTGGGAGCGAGACGGATGGAACGAGGGAGGTCATTCCAGAGAGTTTGTTCAAGTTAACAAAAGGGCAGTTCTATTACAATTCCTTTTTTTTCTCGTTAACGGGCAGCAAGGTCAGTCCGACATATTTGATGTAGATGAAGTATGGCCAAATGGGCATATTCCCCATGCCTGATATGTACTATATTATTTGTGATTAGGGACAAGGTGTGACTTTATTTATGGCTGTAAGTTATAATCCATTCATACACTGATGGATGACACTATGTTAGTGATTCACACAGTCTATTAACATTCCCTTATTATATCTGCATAATCCACCGATATTCTTTCCTTACTAATAGAATACCACAGTAAAGGGAATAGCAGATCTATATGGGGTAAGGGTCCAACCTCATATGTGGTGTCTTTCTCTGTGGGGGGAAAAAAGTAACAGAATTATCGGGTTTTATTTTCTTGGTTCATTTTATTGTTGATTGAATATTAAACGTTTTTTTTTGGGAATAATGCACTCTTGCTAGCATGAGACCCAGAATCCATCTAGGAGAAGTACCTTACTATGTCTGTAGAAACTACGACAATTTGAGATTATTCTCTTGCAAGTTTGAAATCCAAAGAGAACTTGTTCTGCTCACGTGGTGTTGTAATTATAAAGGTCATACACAGTGGTATACATCGGTTTAGGAAATCAATTATCCCAGCTAATATACATATTACACTATGATGTGATCTTTCTGGTTTATTTTTCATGTATAAAAATCTGTGTAAGAGATTGGTGGAACACCACATATACTGAACTGATTAATCGTTTGGAGGACATACATTTTTCCCTTTTCAAGATTTGAGTATTAGTGGCTATATAGAAGAACATATACCTTTTCGGGACATATGGATATTATATTATGATATAGCCCAACATTAATTTACCTTTTCGGGACATATGGATATTATATTATGATATAGCCCAACATTAATTTCTTTATGTGTATATTTGTAACAGTTAATATTGATACTCTGTTTTTTTGTAAATTGTTAGCGCCATTCCCACGGATCATATCTTGCATACTCGGGTGGATTGTATGTGAATCGGCAGGGGGGCTGCTTCAATTAGTCCACGCGAATATACCTGCATATTATTATATTTAGAACTATAACATGTTCCTCTCCTCTAGAAGATCAAAAGGACTGATGTATATTTGTCTACTCGGTACTCAAATAATAATTACATACCTTAAAAATAAAACAACCCATCCCTATCAGAGAAACCCAAACTGAACTATTGCCACGTCATAGATCAAAATATGTAGCAAACGAATAGAAGCTTGTCTCTTATTAATTCCATGAAGATGCATTAGAACAGGTGATGTGAGGGTTAAAATATTTATATTTGAGAGACAAGATAACCAATCCAGCTGCTGACATTGAAGGGTTCAGTTATTGGCACTCCACAGCAAATGGGATTTGTCGTACGCCCAGGTTGTGTTAAGGTTTCCTAATATTATTGATGTATACAGATGGTTTTAAAATCTCTAATTATAGATTAGACAGTGGAGATGTAGAATGCAGAATTGTGACCATGAGGATTACTAATCAAACACATAAACAGTGCTGTTTATTAATTAACTTTGATTCCTAATAAGCCATACAGATACTACATAAATCAGCACAGCTAACTTCCCACCACATACAGACCTTTAATTAAGCAATTATAATATGCTCACCTCCTTACTATATATCATGATAACTGATACAGTGGTTCCGAACTGATCTAAGTGCAATCATTGTGGCAATAAAACTAGTTGTTGCACATTATCCCACTGGTTCTATCTGATCCAATATACTGAAGCTTATTAACGAAATACAGTGCAGACAATTGATGATCACAGCCTCCATATAAACTGCATGTATATCACAACTAAATAAGAATATGCAAACCAGAAACAGATCGTTCTTTCCCCTGAGTGAAGATAGAAGATAACCTTTCCAACATTAATTGTCTAACAGTGCATAAGAGGAGAAAGTTAGTATTGGCTGTATTACCACAACCTGCCGTCTGTATAATGTAATCCAGGCGGCAGGTCCGCCCATTAGAAGCGGCAATCTCCGTGGCCTTTGTAAGTGACGACATTCACACTGGAGACATCTTATACAATCGCAATTTAAATCTGCCGTGTATGAAGCATGTGGAGAATGTTCAAAGCAACGTCAATCTTATTCTACAGTTTGTAATAAATGTCCAGAGCTTATTTTGGAAATACATTGAGGTGTTTTATATGTTTTTATTGTTTGCGGAATCATCTGTCAATACGTTTCATATATTTCCGCAGCCTATATATCTGTTTTTTGATTGGTACACTACACACTGTTGCAGACTTTCTTCATGTGGAGAATGTTGTCTGTCTGTTATATTGTAAGTCTGTAGTATCAGGGCGACAAAGAGGGAATAATCGGAATTGTACTCGTAAAAATGTACCCAACCACTGTGCAGAACAGCTCCTAGGTACATAACACAACACATTATTTTGTTTTACATGATATAATTATATATTAAAATATATATATATATATATATATATATATTACACACACTGTCCATTGATCACTAGGGAGTGACTTTAACTCTATTCATCAGAACACAATGCAACTAAAATCAGCTAAACGGTTATCAGATTATTTACACTTAAAATAATATAAACTATATTTTATGTTTTTTATATTATATATATATATATTATATTATTTTCCAAAAGGAAAGGGAGGGGTGGGGGATTTTCAACTATGTGTTGGGGGCTGAAATCCGGGGCAGAGGCAGCTGTACTGAGCCCTTGCGCAACAAGCCCTCAAAATATGGCAGTCTTCTTCAGTTGCTAAAGAAAAAATAAATTAGATTTTCAAGTTGTTTGTTTTTGCAGGGTGTCTGGGTGGAAGGGGGGGCACAATTGATTGACCACAAACACTTATGTTCTTCAACAATCTCCACATCGTGGCCTCTTCCAGGGATTCCTGCTGCCTCCCTGGCAGCACCTCCTTCCTCCAGCGACGGTGGAAGGTCTGTTGGAATAAAAATACATACAAGTATATTAAAAATGTTATCCCTGTTATGGAAAAAAAAATAACTAAATTTAATAAAACTAAAAAAAAAAATTGATCTCAGCCCTGAGCTCATCCAACAGTTGTGGCTGCCGCCTGCGCAGGTCGCTCTAACGACGCTGGAGCTGCACGACCGTCAGCCTCTGGTTGGACTACAGCCTAAAATGGTGGCGAACGGCTTTATAAGCTCTTAGCTTATCTACGTCTGTGATGTACCAAGACTCTAGCCCGCTGCAAGCTATCCATAATTTTGATTAGTACGCAGAGCTCCCTGAGTGCAGATGTGGTGGCAGCTCTAATTTTGGCTAGAGAATGACTCTCCAGCATTCGACTCTGTGATTGGCTTAGTGCACGTATTGGCCTCCTCCAGGGATTCCTGCCGTCTCCCTGGCAGCACCTCTTTGCTCCTGCAACAGTGCAAGGTCAGACGGTCTGTTGGAATAAAAATACGCACAAGCTTATTAAAAATATTATCCCTGTTATGGACAAAAAATAAATAAATTGATCTCAGCCCTGAGCTCTTCCAACAGTTGTGGCAAGGGGAGCTGGAGCTGCACGACCATCAGCTTAATGCTGATGCAGCGTCCCGAGGGCATGCTGTGCATACCCTCGGTCAGCACCCCCAACTCCCTGCGTGAGAAGACTGCAGACCTCATTTTCTTTATCTCCAACAACTACTCTGCAATACTCTGCGCTCTGATTGGTTCTCTGAGCACATATGGGCGAGCTCACATCGCACACGAATCTTTCCTACACCCGTATGCAAAATGGCTGACTGTCACTCCTAGCAAGAACGGAGCAATGAGACGAGTACTCTGTGCTGTGCAATGAGGATGACTCATGTACATCTGGCCTAACATTATAATCTAGATTTAAAAAACTCAATTGCATTAACATTTTTCTTTCAATGCAACATTCTTTTTTGTTTTTTTATATTATATTTTTGTCCAAAAGGAAAGGGAGGGTGGTGGATTTTCAACTAAGTGTTGGGGGCTGAAATCTGGGGCAGGGGACAGCTGTACTGGGCCCTTGCGCAATAGCCCTCAAAATATGGTCTTTTCAGCTATTAAAGAAAAAATAAATAAATTCGATTTTCAAGTTGTTTGTTTTTGTGGGGTGTCTGGGGGGGGCACAATTGATTGACCACAAACACTTACATTCTTCAACAACCTCCACATCGTGGCCTCTTCCAGGGATTCCTACCTCCTTACTCCTGCGACGGTGCAAGGTCTGATGGTCTGTTGGAATAAAAATACACACAAGCTTATTAAAAATGTTATCGCTGTTCTGGACAAAAAATAAAATATCTAAAAAAAAAAAAAAATATTTTTTTTCTCAGCCCTGAGCTCTTCTAACAGTTGCGGCTGCCGCCTGCGCAGGTCGCTCCAACGAAGCTGGAGCTGCACGACCATCCGCCTCCGGTTGTAATATAGCATCACATGGAGGCGAACGGCTGTATAATCCCTTAGCTTATCTACGTTAGTGATGTATCGGCCCCTAAACTATCCAGAATTTTGATTAGTACGCAGAGCTCCCATGTGGTGGCAGCTCTAATTTTGGCTAGAGAATAACTCTCCAGAATTCAGCTCTGTGATTGGCTCTTCTTGCACGTATTGGCGTCCTCCGGGGATTCCTGCCGCCTCCCTGGCAGCACCTCTTTGCTCCTGCGACGGTGCAAGGTCAAACGGTTTGTTGGAATAAAAATACACACAAGCTTGTTAAAAATATTATCCGTTATGGACAAAAAAAAAATTGATCTCAGCCATGAGCTCTTCCAACAGTTGGGGCTGCCACCTCCATAAGTCACTCAAGGGGCGCTGGAGCTACACGACCATCAGCTTATTGCTGATACAGCGTCCCGAGGGCACGCTGTTCATATCCTCAGTCAGCACCCACAACTCCCTGAGTGAGAATACTGCAGACCTCATTTTCTTTGTCTCCAACAACTACTCTGCGCTCCGATTGGTTCTCGGAGCACATATGGGCGAGCTCACATCGCACACGGATCTTTCCTACACCCGTGTGCAAAATGGCCGACGGTCATTCCTAGCAGTCCTAGGGGGGAGAACGGAGCGATGAGACGAGTACTCTGTGCTGTGCAATGAGAATGACTCATGTACATCTGGCCTAGCATTAAAATCTGGATTTAAAAAAAAAATCAATAGCATTAACATTTTTCTTTCATTGCAACATTTTTTTTTGTTTATTATATTTATTTCCAAAGGGAAAGGGAGGGGTGGGGTATTTTCAACTAAGTGTTGGGGGCTGAAATCTGGGGCAGGGACAGCTGTACTGGCCCCTTGCGCAATAGCCCTCAAAATATGTCTGTCTTCTTCAGTTGCTAAAGTAACAATAAATTAGATTTTTAAGTTGTTTGTTTTTGTGGAGTGTCTGGGGAGGGCACAATTGATTGACCACAAATACACTCTTCGCGGCCTCTTCCAGGGATTCCTGCCGCCTCCCTGGCAGCACCTCCTTGCTCCTGCGACGGGTGCAAGGTTTGATGGAATAAAAATACACACAAGTATATTAAAAATGTTATCCCTGTTATGGACAAAAAATAAAAAAATAAACTAAATTGATCTCATCCCTGAGCTCTTTCAACAGTTGTGGCTGCCGCCTGCGCAAGTCGCTCCAGGGGCGCTCGAGCTGCACGACCGTCCACCTCCGGTTGTACTGCAGCCTAATATGGTGGAGAACGGCTGTATAAGTCCTTATCTTATCTACGTTAGTGATGTAGCGGCCTGGGGGCTGGTACAAGCTATCCATGATTTTGATTAGTACGCAGAGCTCCCTCTGTGCACATGTGGCAACTCTCATTTTGGCTAGAGAATGACTCTCCAGCATTCAGCTCTGTGATTGGCTCTCAAGTGTACATATGGGAGAGCTCACGTACCACATGTAAAATGTCTGCTTTACCCATCAATCATTCTCGGTCATCCTAGGAATTGGAGGGTGGTCTCGGCCCTTTGATAACTGTACAACGTTATTCCTAAATAATTGCAGCTGCCTTTAATCACGTTAAAAAGCACCTGCGTGCCCTATTTAAGGACTGCTCAGGTGTTCATTCAGTCCTGCCATTTTGTGATTCCATGAGCATTTGGTTTGGAATCCTGTAAATCATTTGGTGAGTACAATGCCCTATGTACAACCATCTTCCTGAGCTGACAGACAAGATGAAAAACTATTAGCTTAGCAAGCTAAGGCCATTTTGTCATTATATAACTTATACTTTGTCTAGCTCTGCAGAAGTGTGCAGTGTTACATTACTTGCAACTCTCTGCAAAGTTACATGTAATACTAAACACAGTAGTAGCCAGGGGAGACCATTTTTTGCCTGAACCGTGCAAATATATGTATTTGTATTGTGGGCATTGGGGGGGACGGGACTTTATACATTTATATTTATATTGTCCAAGAAAGGAAAGGTCTCATTAGTGAAACTAACTCTTTTCCTACTATATTGAAGCCTACACATGATCACGCCCCATAGGTGAGACGCACGTTGGGATCAGCACGTCAGCAGTGATGTCACGAACCATACAGGTAGAAAGCGGGAAGAGCATCATGATTTACCTGCTGCTGAAACGCTACATACAACTATAACTAAAGTCTTATTCGATCTGTGTAAAACAGTCTATTACTAGTATTACAGATAAGACAGATACTGCAGCACAATTTGCCTGCTGATAAAGTTTCAAATACAAATATAAAATGCACTAAGGTCTCACTGAATATTACACAAAATAAGCAGTTGTCGCTTTGAACATCAAATACAAACAGCGCTAAAAAATAACTAGTTAATATATTCAATCAATATTATACTGGAGTGAGACGGTGTCTGTTTGCACATATAAATATAATGGCACAAATATTTTCAAACTTTAGTAGAAAGAATGTGGCTATTTGAAGATAAGAGCACTGTAAAACAAATCTCAATTATATTTGAACATTAGTCTGGTTTAATTACTCCATTTCAACAATAAAACTTTAAAAACAACAATATAGATTCATGTGTTCGAACAGACAATATCTCAGTAATTAATAAAAACTTCCATGATCTTTTTATCGTGACATTGATCTATAAAAAATAGGTGGCACCCTATGGGGCTCATGAATATGGTTAACAGACCTTTCTGATCCCATATTGGGTTTTGGCTCTTCACTGGTGCGACAGGACTTGTTTTCTTCTCTTTTCTTCCTTTGTTACTTTATATTGTTACTAAAATCAACCTTGATGTTATTCCTCTTTCACCTGTCAGCACGGTGAAACTGCTAATTTGCAGTTAAGTTATAAACAAATACCTACCCGGATATTAAATCATTATCTAGTGGAATTACTACCAAATTAACATTATAGTAAAGAATTATGACTTCTTTAAACATTTTGGAAGACCTTAGTCTGAGACAAGAAAAGTGGGGGATGAATACGGAGTCCTTATTTGATAATTCAGTATTGAGGGAAACAAGAATCCAACATTGGTCAGAAGACCTTTTGGATTTGAAACATCTATTAATAAAAGAAACGAAGATCTACTGGAACAAAATAACCTCTGAGAGTTATGTAAAACAAAAATTAGCTCCCAGAGGGCTGAGGCCTAAAATATTTCCCTCATATGAACTAGCCAATAAGACACTTAGATTGGAGTGGAAACAAATTATTTTACACTGCTCCCAAGATCTTTTAAAAGTTCTAATTAAACACGATCAGATTAAACTAGAACAATATACGGTGGAAATTGGGAGATAAACTCAAACATTTTGAAAATATGGAGAAATCCAAAAAAAGTATGAAAAATATAAAAAAAAGGCGTCAGAAGTTGAACATATTGTCAAAGATAAAAAAAGAAACAAATTTGCTCGAGATAAAAAAGGATTTCGAACAAAACACCATTTTTAAATGGAATCAATGGAAAAACTAGACCTAAAACCAATACCTACCAATCTGGTTATATTACATCTGAAGTAGAAACATCTGGAGGGGGAGACCCTCAGAAAGTTCTAATAGACGAACAGATTTTATATCTTCTAACAGACATTTTTTAGGGGCGAATTAAAGACCACAAGAAATAGCCAAAGATACAAGAAAAAGAGACGGGGGGGCAGAAATTTAAGGAAAAGAGAAATAAGAGTCTGGGATACCTAACCATCAGGGCAATACAGGAAACGTCGCCAATAAATGAACAAGAGAATGCCCTAAGAGTTATCAATCTAATAAAATATTAACATCTTCCCAGATATCTATTCTTTCAAAAGGATTATCCTTCTCCCCCTCTATGAATATGAATAGTTTTACTGCTGAAACGGATTTACATCTATTCGGTCGTAAACTATTATTGAAGAAATTCTTTAAACAATGTCAAAATCAGGATTTATGTACTACTAACGCTGACGAACCCACAACAGTGGCTGATTTTGATATACAAGACCAACAGATGGTAAAAATCCTGGAAGAACTACAATATGAATCAGAGGAACAGAATAGATCTGATTGTAAACAGAGTTCTCGGTTAAGGAAAAAATCCACCTTCACCACTAACGCCTCGACATGTCCCAGTTTCTATTTTTATGGGTCTTGTCTCAAAAGATTTGGACAAACTGATGCCAAATCTGCACCATATCCCTAACAATGTGACACTGGAGGAAAGATAAACTATAGTGGAAATTTGTAAATGGAACGACATAATTAAACCGTCCGATAAAGGGGGTAATGTCGTCCTTTGGCCCATAGGAGTACAAACTAGAGGTGCAGAAACAGTTGAGTAACATCGACTTATGTGAAATTACAGATCAATCCCACTAAATAATTTTTGGGATCATATCAAGACCTTATTAAGAACGCCTTTGATAAAGGAATTATCAAACACATTTTGATTTCTTATGGATAGAAAATTCCAAAGTTGCCACCTTCTATATATTACCTAAGGTTAACAAAAATGAAAAAAGACCTCTCGGCAGACCTATAGTCTCCGGCCAGGACAATCTAACAGAAAAAGCAAGTGTATACGTTGATACTTACCTCTGTGAATTCGTATCCTCTTTACCATCATATGTACGTGACACTCTTGATGTATTAAGTAAAATACAGAAAATTACTATACATGAAAACACCTGGCTATGTACATGTGATGTAGAAGCCTTATACACGAGTATCGATCATGAAAAAGGCCTAGAGGCCATTAAGCATTTTTTGGAGACTAAAGTCAAGACGGACCATAACAACTTTATTCCAAGTCTGTTAGAATTTGTCTTAACTAAAAACTTTTTTGTCTTTGATGTTAAATTCTTCCTGCAGCTGAGAGGGACAGCCATGGGGACAACTTGTGCCCCCACATATGCTAATCTATATATGGGATGGTGGGAGAGCGAGGTGGTTTTCACTGCCAACAATGAGATCTATACTCGGTATATTGTCCTATGGCTACGTTTTATAGACTATATATTCCTTGTTTGGGAAGGAGATAGAGATATCCTTTTCCAATTTATTAACACCCTTAACATTAATCAGCTGAATCTTAAACTTACTTTTGAGATCAATCCTACTAAAGTAACATTTTTAGATCTCACAATATTTGTCACAGAAGAAATGGAATTATTTAGTGACATATTTAGAAAAACCACAGCAACAAACAGTATCCTTCACGCCTCCAGCTCTCATTTCCCTGCAACGATTCGCAGTATTTCTCAAGGCGAGTTTCTACGCACAAGAAGAAACTGTGGTAATCTGGAAATCTAGGACAAGAGAGCAACTGAACTACGCAACAGGCTATTGAAAAAAGGATATTGACATAAATTAATAAAAAAAGCATATAAAAAAAAACAGGAATGCACAAAGGGATTCTCTTATCTTCCCACAACGCTGAACTAGATCGAATGACACTGAAGTCAGATTCATTAGCACATTTAATAATCAATGGCGTCTAATTCAATCTATTCTACAGAAACACAGCCATATCCTAAGATTAGACCCTGATCTTAATGAAATTATGGGAGCAAGGATATCAACCTGTTGGCGAAGATCTAAGAATTTACGTGACATAGTTGTACACAGCCACTTTCAAGACACCTCCAAACAAAATACCATCAAGACACCACTATTAGGGTTTTTCCCTGTGGGAAGTGCAAAGCATGCAAATATACCAAAAAAAACAAAACATTTACAGATAAATTTGACAAATCTAACAATATAATTTTTTTTACTAATTGTAATACACCAGGTGTACACCAGATGTTATTTACTGTCTATCTTGCCCGTGCAATTTAAAATACATCGGAATGACGAGTAGACCATTTAAACATCGACTACTGGAACATATTGGTAACATTTGAAATGCAACACAAGATCACAAGAAAATGAAAACTTTAACATCTGTGGCCAAACACTTTCTTGCAACTCATGATAGCAATCGTCAATACTTAACCGCCTTTGGCATGGAAAAAAATCAGCCTAAGCATTAGAGGCGGAGATCTGAAACAAACTTTATTAAGGCAAGAAGCGAAAAATTATATTCTTGCTAGATACAATACATCCGCGAGGTCTAAATGACAATAACTATACCGTTTTTCTATGAATAAGCACTCTATTAAACTTATTATCTAATCGGTAGATACTATATAATAAACCAATCATTATATTTGGATTTTAGTTGTTCCCCCTACCCCCCTTTTTTCACTTCCACTTCTTGTTTTATTGAATTATCATCTTAATCTTTTTACCTATCACTACATGAGTTTCACTCTGTTTATCATCACTATATTAGTTATGATCATATCTTGATTAATCATAATTATTCAAGCACTAAATAAATTTACTTCACATATCCTCCAATATCTATTCCTTATTATGCATTAACATACCATTAAGGTTATTTCATTGCATATTTTCATCCACTCTCCTCACCCTGTTTTAAATATATATATTGTATGATATATCTCACTCTCACACATATTCTATTTGCCAATGAATATTCTCCATTACTTAATTATTAATTAAGAATTCACATTTATGGAATCACTGAATCTTATAGTAAATTGTTGCATGTTTCTTCTATACACGACAGGGTTTTCTTTCTCTAAGGATAAATCTACTGTGCTTTATATGTCTGTCGGATCCTTCCTACACTAAAACAACATGTAATTACAGGATACACACAAACGTTCACTGCTTAATGTACTTAAAATAATTCTAGGATCCTTCCACTCTTCTGATCTGCCGATCATCCTATTTCGTTTTCAACATAACGCTAGACATATATAAGCGCATGAATGATTGTATTAGGGGAGGAGTCGCGGATCATTGAATGTTTCTATGATTCTTCTAACAATTCAATTGTAATGAGAAGTGATATGGGTCTTCTATGGGAATGATAACATATGCATACTGATTGCTTATCGAACAACTTTATTAGAAACTGAGTAGTCCATTATGATTCAGCATGAGATTATTATGACCAATTTGTTTACATTAGATCCGAGCAGTTACTCATCCGGCAATGTGAGTGACATAAAACTAGAGATGAGCGCACTCAGATTTCGGAAATCCGAGCCCACCCGAACGTTGCCGATCCGAGTCGGATCCGAGACAGATCCGGGTATTGGCACCAAATTCAAATCTGAAACCGAGGCTCTGACTCATAATCCCGCGATACACGGATCCTATAAATTCCCCGCTAGTCGCCATCTTCACTCGGGCATTGATCAGGGTAGATAGAGGGAGGGTGTGTTAGGTGGTCGTCTGTCCTGCTATATCTCGTGCTGTTCAGTTCTGTGCTGTGTTCTGCTCAGTCCAGTGGTGCTGTGTCCTGTGCTCTGTCCTTCTGAGTTCAGTGGTGCTGCTGGGTCCTGTTCAGTCCAGTGGTGCTGTGTCCTGTGGTCTGTCCTTCTGAGTTCAGTGGTGCTGCTGGGTCCTGTTCACTTCAGTCCAGTGGTGCTGTGTCCTTCTGAGTTCAGTGGTGCTGCTGGGTCCTGTTCACTTCAGTCCAGTGGTGCTGTGTCCTTCTGAGTCCAGTGGTGCTGTGTCCTTCTGAGTTCAGTGGTGCTGCTGTGTCCTGTTCAGTCCAGTGGTGCTGTGTCCTGTTCAGTCCAGTGGTGCTGTGTCCTGTGCTCTGTGCTTCTAAGGGCATAGTTATTTCCCCATTATTCCCAAGTGTTTTAAAAAATACAAAAAAATTATTTAAAAAAAATACAAAAAACCAATGCAAATTTTTTTTAATTACAACAAAATTTGCACAACCAATCCTGCAGTATAAGCCCATTGGTACTGCAATATTACCAAGTTCACACATTCTGCAGTATCTTGTGCTACATATAATGGAGACCAAAAATTTGGAGGATAAAGTAGGGAAAGATCAAGACCCACTTCCTCCTAATGCTGAAGCTGCTGCCACTAGTCATGACATAGACGATGAAATGCCATCAACGTCGTCTTACAAGCCCGATGCCCAATCTCCTAGTACAGGGCATGTAAAATCCAAAAAGCCCAAGTTAAGTAAAAGTAGCAAAAAGAGAAACTTAAAATCATCTGCGGAGAAACGTAAAGTTGCCAATATGCCATTTACGACACGGAGTGGCAAGGAACGGCTTAGGCCCTGGCCCGTGTTCATGACTAGTGGTTCAGCTTCACCCACGGATCTTAGCCCTCCTCCTCCTCCCCCCCCCTACAAAAAATTGAAGAGAGTTATGCTGTCAGCAACAAAACAGCAAACAACTCTGCCTTCTAAAGAGAAATTATCACAAATCCCCAAGGCGAGTCCAAGGGTGTTGGTGGTTGTCAAGCCTGACCTTCCCATCACTGTACGGGAAGAGGTGGCTCGGGAGGAGGCTATTGATGATGTAGCTGGCGCTGTGGAGGAACTTGATGATGAGGATGGTGATGTGGTTATTGTAAATGAGGCACCAGGGGGGGAAACAGTTGATGTCCATGGGATGAAAAAGCCCATCGTCATGCCTGTTCAGAAGACCAAAAAATGCACCTCTTCGGTCTGGAGTTATTTTTATCCAAATCCGGACAACCAATGTATGGCCATATGTAGCTTATGTAAAGCTCAAATGAGCAGGGGTAAGGATCTTGCCCACCTAGGAACATCCTCCCTTATATGTCACCTGAATAAACTTCATAGTTCAGTGGTTAGTTCAGGAACTGGGGCTAGGACCCTCATCGGTACAGGGACACCTAAATCCCGTGGTCCAGTTGGATACACACCAGCAACACCCTCCTCGTCAAATTCCTCCACGATCTCCATCAGATTCAGTCCTGCAGCCCAAGTCAGCAGCCAGACTGAGTCCTCTTCAATACGGGATTCATCCGAGGAATCCTGCAGCGGTACGCCTACTACTGCCACTGCTGCTGTTAGTCGGTCATCTTCCCAGAGGGGAAGTCGTAAGACCGCTAAGTCTTTCACAAAATAATTGACCGTCCAACAGTCGTTTGCCATGACCACAAAATACGATAGTAGTCACCCTATTTGCAAAGCGTATAGCTGCGGCTGTAACTGCAATGTTGGTGTTAGACGTGCGCCCGGTGTCCGCCATCAGTGGAGTGGGATTTAGAGGGTTGATGGATGTATCGTGTCCCCGGTACCAAATCCCGTCGAGATTCCACTTCGCTAGGCAGGCGATACCAAAAATGTACAGAGAAGTACGATCAAGTGTCCTCCATAAACCAATAAGAATATTAAGGGAGGAGATTTGTGACTATCTTAATTCTAATTGGCGATTCAGCCCACCTATCAGAGGGACACTCCCGAATTGGTTGTGAGCATCAACATCATTAGCTTCCCCTTCACACTGACAGTATTTAAGAACTGTCAGTGCATTTCTCGGTTTGCCACGATTAAGCACGGTCAGCAAAACGCGCGTCGGCGTTCCGCTGGGTGCACTGACCTCCTTTGATTACTGATGGGCACAGACTATTGAACTGAATGTGATCTGCTCTAATATGGCCAGAGTTAGTAGAGCATTTATTAGGTAGTCAGCAAGACACCTCCCGTAGTGATTGTTGTTAGCTCACTTGGCTATCGTCAGATCTAAAGGATAACCATATCCTTGGTCCAGCACAAGCTATACTAGACTGTTAATCAGAGGTTATATATCGTGATTTAGAGTGTGCAGCAGTATATATGCAC
This sequence comes from Mixophyes fleayi, assembly GCF_038048845.1. Taxonomy (NCBI): domain Eukaryota; kingdom Metazoa; phylum Chordata; class Amphibia; order Anura; family Limnodynastidae; genus Mixophyes; species Mixophyes fleayi. The sequence goes on along the minus strand of NC_134404.1, from coordinate 17,543,420 downwards.
AGGGATTAGGAGCACCTTCCTGCCAGTTCATTGTCTCTGGCCCGCTCAAGCTGATATACAAAACATATCTATTATGTTTTGACCTATGACTTTATACACAGGTTGAATAAAATCATTGTTAAGTGAGAATGATCCAAAGCAGTATAATATAAACACTAAATACAATAGGATGAACTGCTAATACGCAATATCCACTCACTAAGCCAAATTTTCATGATTTTCATGTTGGCTTTCTCTAACAATAAGGAATGCTGCAGACACAATATAATGTTTATTAAACAACTGAACATTATATGTGAAAGCAATTGATTGCTTCTTTGTTACCTACTTATAGCTGAATTCAGCTGACTAGTGAATTTCATAATGTTCTGATATGACGGATGCGCGGTGATTTACATACCTATGTAGAACTAAACTAAGATAAAATATAACTTGGAATAGTTTTGTTCCTATTAAAATATATACATTCTGAAACGATTCCTGCACGTCTCAGTTGTCATATTAGATGTTTAACATGAAACGCAATCATTAACAAATATAAGAAAATGTAGATGAGAACATGTCATGTAATTAAGAGTACATAAAAGTACCAATATATTTGTGCCACATATACACACACAATTAATGGATGTGAATAAGTCAATAATTATTAATGAATAAAAAATAGGATGTGAAAATCCAACCCAAGTAGAACTGAAATCATTTTGAATTTCAGGTTACATTATTTAATAGTTAAATAATAATTCCCGTTGAATCTCATTGGTTGTTTATTTTATTTTATTTCATTTGACTATATGTACTTTCTAATATTCACCGTCTTTCTCTCATATCATGCTACTTTGACACGTTATCAAAAACACTCTTAAAAAGACAAAAAATGTAGAAGGGATATATATGGCAATAAGATTTAAAAATAGTGTAAGAAATACATTTTAATAAATGATCTTCATATTAGTGGATTTGGAGTGTGTTATTTTTGACATTCTAATCCTACAATAATTTATATTGGAGCCCAGAGTCTCCCCACTAGCAGCTGCATTCAGTTTAATATTTCATTGACTATCTATATAGCTCTGAGGTTTCCCTGTTCCAGTTAGTGTATTTTCTTATGGCTAAGATGGAGACCTGTGCACTCATTAGAAGAAGCAATACTACAGTGATTCAGGCCAAGCAGCTAAACGTTCCGAATACCTATTATGCTCCAGAGAGGAATATAAAGTACAGGATTAGCTCACAGCGACTACAGCAGGTCCAAGAGAACAGATAAAGCTTAAAGCCTATAGTCAAAACGATTCTGTTCCTTGGTAAACAGTGAGGGCATAGGGGTGATGGAGAGGTATTTAAAGAAGCAGACACAGAATCGCTGATTAATGAGGTAAATTTTAGGAAGAGTTGCCCCGATTTGAAGTTAACAGTGGGGGGGGGGGGGGGGGGGGGACACTGTTCTTGCAAATCACCTTGAGAACTTGCGTTTTAAAAATGTGTTTTCTAGATTTAAAACTACTAAAAAAAACTTGCAGTTACAAAATGGTTGGTAAAAATATTCCTCTGAATTGTACTAGGCAGATACAGGACCCACTGATAAAAGACTTGGAACAAGATGTAGGCATATCGGCAAAAATACACAAAACCAACTGATTAATGTTCTGCGGAAGAAATTAGGAGTCATTCTGGAGCGTATCAAGGTTGCAAACTATTACCGTGTGATATTTTAAAAAAAACTACCGATTTTTTCCCAAGGTTCTCAGTTGAGTCTCTGCTTCAGTTATGTATACAAGAACCAAAAAAACATGAAGACTTCATTGAGTTTGAAAGTGTTCATGTGGCTTGATTCAAAGATTTATCACCATCTTTTTAGCCTAAGGTGAATGGCAAAGTTTTGAAGCAGCTGGTGATCAGGGCAGCTTGTGTATACAGCAATGGCTGTACAGATATCTAAATCACAAATGGCACTAGGCAGGAGTGCCCCCTGTCATCTCTTATCGTTGTACTCGCCATTGAACCTTCAGATGAGCAGATTAGGCGAAACACGCAGTTTATTTGGTCTTTCACTAAGCAATTGACAGTACAACAGTCGTTTGCCATGAGGACGAAGTACGACAGCAGTCATCCTATGGCAAAGCGGATAACTGCGGCCTTGACAGCTATGTTGGTGTTAGACGTGCGTTCGGTGTCCGCCATCAGTGGAGTGGGATTTAGACGGTTGATGGAGGTATTGTGTCCCCGGTACCAAATCCCGTCTAGATTTCACTTCACTAGGCAGGCGATACCCGGGATGTACAGAGAAGTTGTCACTCACCGGACCGTGAGTGCCTCTTCACGGACATTTAGGAACCGTGGCCGTCCACCATCCTGAGGGTCTGCGCATGCGCAGCCCTTTTCTATACTTCAGTGTATACCCCTTTAACTTAATTGGCAGATCAGGCAACCTCCCTATATTAAGCACCTGTGGTCACTACCACGTTGCCTGATCTTGGAGTCTCATTCCTCATGAGTCTCTGAAGGTGTTCCTGTATTACTTGTGTATTCAGTGCTGCTGATTCCTGTGGTTTTCAAACCACTTCTACTACTGTGGTTCCATACCACTTCTACCATCAACTTTATCATCATGACTGTTTGCTGATTCCTATCCGCTGCCTCCGTGCACTACAGTCTTCTACACCACTTCAACGTTATTTTATATCAATGTGACTGTTTGCTCATTGCTATCCGCTGCCTCCATGCACTCCAGCTTTTACCTCACTCACCTGCTTCTCATCAAGTCTGTTTGCTGATTTCTATCCGCTGCCTCTGTGCACTACAGTCTCCTGCTTGCAACTCGCCTGTGTTCAACATCGTGACTGCCAGCTGATTACTATCCGCTGCCTCCGTGCACTACACTCTCATCTCATCTTTGCTGTGACTTCCTCGAGACTGCCGCTTTTCATTACCATCTGCTACACTTCGTGATCTACAGCTCCGGCCCTGCGCTGCACTCCTGTTTCCCATCGCTGTTGGTTCCTGTGGTTGCTACTGGTTACCTCCGTGTGCCGCTGAGTCCTGCCGCTGTGGTCAGCGCTATCGTCCATCTCCTGCTGATCCACTCTCCACGCCTTCACGTGTTCCACTGGCCTCTACCCTCCTGTCAGCATTGGATTTGTATCTCTTCTACTACCCTCTGCTGGATCATCTCCATTCTCCTGGGTTTCCTATGAGTCCAGTTCCACGTGTTGCTGACTCCTGTGGATTCGTGTCCCTGTCGGTCTACTCACCTGTGCGCTGCACCTGCTAGACCGCTGCTTCTCCTATCCAGGGACTTCCTATCCAGTCGGCCTCCAGCCGCTCAGGTACCGCTGCAATCCCATCTGACTGCTACTGCTGAACCACGGTATGCATACTTCTCATTGACTGTGCTGTGTATTGCATATCTTGCTGGACTGTGTTTGGTTCTCTCTGGAGTCTGCTATCCGCTGAGTCTATTGCCATCATTGACTGTGTTATCATTGTGCTGGACTACTTCAAGAGACTTTCTAGATTGCAGACCTGATCAGTCATTTACATATATATATACCTATATTGTGCATATTACTGTGGATCGTGTATAAGGTGCCTGTGTATATCCTGTGTTGCAGTCTTTCCCCGTGCACCTCCTCACTTATATATGCAGTGGTACAACTTGCTATCGCAGACCACTGACTCCCCGGATACCTCCACTTGGATTCCATTCCTTCACTCAGACAGCGGTACAACTTGCTATCCGCAGACCGCTGACTCTCATCACCTCCTCGTTTCTGTTGGACATTCCTCCTCACTATAGCAGTGGTACAACTTGCTACCGCAGACCACTGACTACCTTCACGTGTCCTTTGTCCATACAGTTCCTCGTGTATTACTACCTCCATATTGCCAGTGCTGCTAGTCATAGACTTTCCTGAGCATCTCATCATCTGCTATTTCCTGTTCCGTGATCACCCTGCTACCAGAGTACCATATTACCACCTATACTGCTCTGGTAAGCCTATCACCTGGTGATCCCTGGGTAAAGACTCCTAGTGCCCGTGACAGTAAGATCAGGCCATGACAGACCCAGATACGGAACCTACTGCTAAAGAGATGCTGCAGCATCTGGTCAGTCGTGTGGAGCAACAGGATGCTCGCCAACAGCTGTTACTTCAATGTTACCAATCGTTAACCTCCCAAGGAACATCTGGACAGACTGTTACAGCTAGTATTGAAGCTCCTGTGCTTTCCTCCGTTTCCCCAGTGCCATCCCAGGTGTCTACAGCTCCTACGCTTCACCTGCCTACTCCGTCAAAATATGACGGGGACCCCAAAACTTGTAGAGGTTTCCTTAACCAATGTTCAGTCCATTTTGAACTCCAACCTCAAAATTTTTCTACCCATCGTTCCAGAGTGGCCTATCTTATCTCATTGTTTTCTGGACAAGCCCTGGCTTGGGCCTCCCCTCTGTGGGAAAGAAACGATCCAATTCTACAAGATAGTGCCAAATTCATTTCCACGTTCCGAAGTGTGTTCGATGAACCAGGTCGTGTGACCTCCGCTGCTTCCAGCATTCTTCGTTTGCGACAAGGCTCCCATACAGTAGGACAGTATGTCATTCAATTTAGGATCTTAGCCTCTGAACTTCAGTGGAACACTGAAGCATTAGTTGCCGCCTTCTGGCAGGGGCTCTCCGATAAAATTAAAGATGCACTGACTACCCAAGAGCTTCCTTCGTCACTAGAAGATTTGATCTCTCTTTGCCATCGTGTAGACATGAGGTTTCGTGAAAGAGAACCTGAGAAATCAACTTCGGTTAAAACACCTCTTCTCTCAAATCCTCAATTTCACCCAGCTTCATCTCCGGTGATACCCATGGAGATAGGTCGCTCCAAATTAACTTTAGAGGAGAGGGACCGAAGAATAAAGAATAGACTTTGTATCTATTGTGCCGATTCTACGCATATGCTCAATTCTTGTCCCAGGAGATGCCGGGCTCTAACCAATACTGGGGAGATAAGGTTAGGGTTCCTGCAGTCCTCTCCATCGTCTATGAAATCTAAAGTCTGCGCTTTTGATGTGACTATTTCCTTTGCTACCAAAACCTTTGAGTCACAGGCATTGATTGATTCCGGAGCAGCAGGAAATTTTATTTCCAAATCGTTAGTTAATCAATGGTCTCTACCAATGATTACCTTAAAAACTCCCATTACTGTGACGGCTATCGATGGATCACGTCTCATCAACGGTCTCATCACCCAGAGTACGTCTCCAGTAACCCTTCAGATTGGTGCTCTGCATCATGAAGAGATATCGTTTTTAATTCTTCCTGTTACGACAAGTCCGATTGTCCTAGGCCTTCCATGGCTTCAGTGTCACTCTCCCCAGATTGACTGGCGCACCCCTCAAGTCACGTCTTGGGGAACTGAATGTCATCATCGTTGTCTCTCCCAAGTGGTTTCATTCGAAAGACAGCATTCGTCTATTCCACCAGGTCCTCCTCCACAGGATCCTTCATCTACGGATCTGTGTGATAAGGTTCAGTCTGAACGCCTTCCTCCTCATCGGGCGTTCGTGACGTCATCGGACGTTGAAGATGGATCTCAGGAGTCATCTTCAAAAAGTCAAGTGCTGGTGGTTCACGGTCACCATCCGTCTTTTCCGGAATTTCCTGCCCTCCCGCCCACCCAAGTTCCTGCGGTGGAAACTGTTTGTCAGACCTTTAAAAATATCTGGTCTCAGGTCAAAACCTGTTTAAAGAAGACATCTATCAAATATAAATCTTTCGCTGATAAGAAGAGGCGGGCTATTCCACCACTAAAAATTGGAGATCGTGTCTGGTTATCCACAAAAAATATTCGTTTGAAGGTTCCATCCATGAAATTCGCCCCTCGTTTTATTGGTCCATATAGGATCATTCAAGTTATCAATCCAGTATGTGTGAAACTCCTTCTTCCTAAGAGTCTTCGGATTTCTAATGCCTTCCATGTATCTTTGCTCAAACCTCTTATTATCAACCGTTTCTCAACTCCTCCCTCAGCTCCGCAGCCAGTTCAAGTTCATCAGGAGGAGGATTTCGAGATTACTGAGGTATTGGATGCAAAAATTTCGCGAGGAGTCCTCCGTTTCCTCGTTCATTGGAGGGGCTTTGGTCCTGAGGAGCGCTCTTGGATCAAAGCTGAAGATCTTAATGCTCCTGCCCTTTTGAAGAAGTTTTACTCCAAAAATCCGGACAAGCCCGGTTCCAGGCGTTCTGTGCCCACCTTTAAAAGGGGGGGTACTGTCACTCACCGGACCGTGAGTGCCTCTTCACGGACATTTAGGAACCGTGGCCGTCCACCATCCTGAGGGTCTGCGCATGCGCAGCCCTTTTCTATACTTCAGTGTATACCCCTTTAACTTAATTGGCAGATCAGGCAACCTCCCTATATTAAGCACCTGTGGTCACTACCACGTTGCCTGATCTTGGAGTCTCATTCCTCATGAGTCTCTGAAGGTGTTCCTGTATTACTTGTGTATTCAGTGCTGCTGATTCCTGTGGTTTCCAAACCACTTCTACTACTGTGGTTCCATACCACTTCTACCATCAACTTTATCATCATGACTGTTTGCTGATTCCTATCCGCTGCCTCCGTGCACTACAGTCTTCTACACCACTTCAACGTTATTTTATATCAATGTGACTGTTTGCTCATTGCTATCCGCTGCCTCCATGCACTCCAGCTTTTACCTCACTCACCTGCTTCTCATCAAGTCTGTTTGCTGATTTCTATCCGCTGCCTCTGTGCACTAGTCTCCTGCTTGCAACTCGCCTGTGTTCAACATCGTGACTGCCAGCTGATTACTATCCGCTGCCTCCGTGCACTACACTCTCATCTCATCTTTGCTGTGACTTCCTCGAGACTGCCGCTTTTCATTACCATCTGCTACACTTCGTGATCTACAGCTCCGGCCCTGCGCTGCACTCCTGTTTCCCATCGCTGTTGGTTCCTGTGGTTGCTACTGGTTACCTCCGTGTGCCGCTGAGTCCTGCCGCTGTGGTCAGCGCTATCGTCCATCTCCTGCTGATCCACTCTCCACGCCTTCACGTGTTCCACTGGCCTCTACCCTCCTGTCAGCATTGGATTTGTATCTCTTCTACTACCCTCTGCTGGATCATCTCCATTCTCCTGGGTTTCCTATGAGTCCAGTTCCACGTGTTGCTGACTCCTGTGGATTCGTGTCCCTGTCGGTCTACTCACCTGTGCGCTGCACCTGCTAGACCGCTGCTTCTCCTATCCAGGGACTTCCTATCCAGTCGGCCTCCAGCCGCTCAGGTACCGCTGCAATCCCATCTGACTGCTACTGCTGAACCACGGTATGCATACTTCTCATTGACTGTGCTGTGTATTGCATATCTTGCTGGACTGTGTTTGGTTCTCTCTGGAGTCTGCTATCCGCTGAGTCTATTGCCATCATTGACTGTGTTATCATTGTGCTGGACTACTTCAAGAGACTTTCTAGATTGCAGACCTGATCAGTCATTTACATATATATATACCTATATTGTGCATATTACTGTGGATCGTGTATAAGGTGCCTGTGTATATCCTGTGTTGCAGTCTTTCCCCGTGCACCTCCTCACTTATATATGCAGTGGTACAACTTGCTATCGCAGACCACTGACTCCCCGGATACCTCCACTTGGATTCCATTCCTTCACTCAGACAGCGGTACAACTTGCTATCCGCAGACCGCTGACTCTCATCACCTCCTCGTTTCTGTTGGACATTCCTCCTCACTATAGCAGTGGTACAACTTGCTACCGCAGACCACTGACTACCTTCACGTGTCCTTTGTCCATACAGTTCCTCGTGTATTACTACCTCCATATTGCCAGTGCTGCTAGTCATAGACTTTCCTGAGCATCTCATCATCTGCTATTTCCTGTTCCGTGATCACCCTGCTACCAGAGTACCATATTACCACCTATACTGCTCTGGTAAGCCTATCACCTGGTGATCCCTGGGTAAAGACTCCTAGTGCCCGTGACAGAAGTACAGAGAAGTACGAAAAAGTGTTCTCAGAAAAATGTGGTTGTACCCACTGTCCACTTAACCACGGACATGTGGACAAGTGGTTCAGGGCAAACTAAAAGGACTATATGACTGACAGCCCACTGGGTAGATGCATCGCCTTCCGTAGCAACAGCAGCATCAGTAGTAGCAGCATCTCCGCAAACGCCTGCTCGTTTTAAGGCAGGCAACGTTGTGTATCACCGGTTTCAGTAAGAGGCACAACGCCGACAACCTCTTAGAGAAACTGAGGGAAATCATCTCCCAGTGGCTTACCCCACTTAGACTCTCCTGGGGATTTGTGGTGTCAGACAACGCCAGTAACATTGTGCGGGCATTACATATGGGCAATTTCCAGCATGTGCCATGTTTTGCCCACACAATAAATTTGGTGGTGCAGCATTATCTCAAAAGAGACAGGGGTGTGCAGGATATGCTTGCGGTGGCCCGCAAAATTGCGGGACACTTTCGCCATTCTGCCACTGCCTACCGCAGACTGGAGCAACATCAAAAAAGGCTGAACCTGCCCTGCCATCACCTCAAACAAGATGTTGTGACGCGCTGGAACTCCACCCTCTATATGCTGCAGAGGATGGAGGAGCAGCAAAAGGCCATTCAAGCCTACACAGCCACTTACGACATAGGAAAAGGAATGGGGATGCGCCTGAGTCAAGCGCAGTGGAGACTGATTTCCGTGTTGTGCAAGGTTCTCCAGCCGTTTGAACTTGCCACACGAGAAGTCAGTTCCGACACTGCCAGCTTGAGTCAGGTGATTCCCATGATCAGGCTGTTGCAGAAGCAGCTGGAGAAAGTGAGGGAGGAGCTGGTAAAGCATTGCGATTCCACAAAGCATGTAGCTCTTGTGGATGAAGCCCTTTGTACGCTTTGCCAGGATCCGAGGGTGGTCAGAGGAATACATTCTGGCCACCATGCTCGATCCTCGGTTTTAAGCGTATGTTGTGTCTCTGTTTCCGGCGGACACAAGTCAACAGCGGTGCAAAGACCTGCTTATCAGGAGATTGTCATCTGAAGAGGACCGTGACATGGCAACAGCTCCTCCTTAATTTTTTCCACACCTGTGGCTGCGAGGAAACAGCTGAGATTTCCTAAACGACCCGCTGGTGGGGATGCAGAGCAGACAGGAGCGAATTTAAACATCTGGTCCGGACTGAAGGACCTGCCAACGATTGCAGACATGTCTACTGTCGCTGCATTGGATGCTGTCACCATTGAAAAAATGGTGGAGGATTACTTTGGTGACAGCATCCAAGTAGACATGTCAGACAGTCCTTACTTGTACTGGCATGAAAAAAAGGCAGTTTGGAAGCCCCTGTACAAACTGGCTCTATTTTACCTGAGTTGTCCCCCCTCCAGTGTGTACTCCGAAAGAGTTTTTAGTGCAGCGGGGAACCTGGTCAGTGAGCGGCGAGGGAGGTTGCTTCCGCATGGTTAACATGAAACGCAATCGTACCAAATACAAGAAAATGTAGATGAGAACATGTCATGTAACTAAGAGTACATACAAGTATCAATGTACCAATATATTAGTGCCACATATACACCCAATAGATGTGAATAATTCAATAATTATATTAATGAATAAAAATAATAGGATGTAAAAATCCAACCCAAATACAACTGAAATCATTTTGAATTTCAATTTTGGGTTACATTATCGAATAGTTAAATAATTTCCATTGAATCTCATGGGTTGTATTTTGTTATTTTTTTTTCATTTCACTACATGTACTTTCTAATATTCACAGTCTTTCTCTCTCATATTATCACGATACTTTCACACATTTGAGACAAAAAATGTAGAAGGGATATGTCAATAACATTTTTAAAGAATGGTATAATAAATAATTTTATTAAATTATTTTCATATTAGTGGATTTGGAGTGTTTTATTTCGGATATTCTAATCCTATAGCAATTTATATTGGATCCAAGAGTCTCCCCACTGGCAGCTACATTCAGTTTAATATTTCAATGACTATCTATATAGCTCTGAGGTTTCCCTGTTCCAGTTAGTGCATTTTCTTTTGGCCAAAATGGAGACCTGTGCACTCTTTAGAAGCAGCATTAGTAGCAGTAATACTACAGTGATTCAGGCCAAGCAGCTAAATATTTTCTTAACACCTATTGTGCACCAGAGAGGAATATTAAGGACAGTATTGGTTCACAGCGACTACAGCAGGTCCAAGAGAACAGATAAAGGTTAATTCTACCATTCTGTTCCTTGGTAGACAGCGAGGGCATAGGGGTGATGGAGAGGTATTTAAAGAAGCAGACACAGAATCTCTGGTTAATAAAGTAAATTTTTGACAGTTGCTGTGATTTAAAGTTAACAATGGGGGGGGGGGGAAGACACTGTTCTTGCAAATCATCTTGAGAACTCGCGTTTTAAAAATGTGTTTTATAGATTTAAAACTACTGAAAAACTTGCATTTACAAAATAGTTGATAAAAATATTCCTCTGAATTGTACAAGGCAGATACAGGAACCACTGATAAATGACTTGGAACAAGATGTAGGTATATCAGCAAAAATACACAAAACCAACTGATTAATGTTCTGCGGAAGAAATTAGGAGCGTCATTCTGGAGCGTGTCAAGGTGGCAAAATATTACCGTGTGATATTTGACGAAACTACAGCTATTTCCCATGGTTCTCAGTTGAGTCTCTGCTTTAGCTATGTAGACAAGAACCAAAGACACAAGGCACTTCAAAAAAGGGGCAATAAATTAAAGAGCCAATACATTAAATAGAGGATGCAGACAGGACAGACATCTTCACCTATTCCAAAAAATAAAGAAAAATGGATGAAACATCTTTCATTACCCAAATTAATGGTCAATAAAATAGAATGAGGTCAGTTTTTTCTAAACATTGGGATATCCTCAAGATGGATCCTTTTTTGACAAGTATTTTTTACCCGATAAATCTGTAATCCTAAGAAAAGAATATTAAAAGGACACTTTGGCACCTAGTCTACTTATTAAAGAAAAACACATGAACAATACTACCTTTCTGGATTTTAAGCAAAGATGGGCGGGCACGGTTCCTCCGAGAACCGAATCCAACTTGAAGTATCAGAGTACCGAGCCGAGCACGCTCGGTACTCTCCCGCCTATTCGAAATCTAAATGGAGGCAAAACGTCATTGTGACGTCGTTGGATCTCGGTTCTCGAGATGTTTGAAAAGCTTTAATATCCGCCTCCACAGCAATCCAGCGCCATTTGACAAGAGGGAGAGAGAAGGGATAGGTCTCAGCATTAGAGCAGGGAGAACAGTTATTAGAGCACTTATTACAGCAGCAAGAGGGGAGGATAGAGGAGGCATTTTTGCAAACATTACTAACTGTTTGGGGTGTCATATTCCCTCCTCAAGAAACTATTTTCTGCCTGCAGAAATAGTATACCAGCAGTATATATTTTGGAATTTGCACTACAAGTGCTTGCGGTGTGACATATTGCACTTTTTCCAAACATCTATTTTCTGGTGCTGAAATTATTAGATTATTCTGAATTTGCACCACAAGTGTTTGGGGTCTCACCAGTTCTAAAAAAGTCATGCAGGCTGTTATTTTTTTATTTAACTACAAGTGGAGGGGATCAGATACAGACACCAAACTGCCTTTGTCCATTTCTATTTGATCATAGGCTGTTTTTTTTCTATTTAACCTTAAGTGTAGGGTGTAATATAACAGACAGACACCAAACTGCCTTTTAGGCTATGAATTTCGATCGCTCTTTTTAGTGCGTTGTCTGGTTACCCTGGATTGGTGTGTGTGTCTGATAAAAGCACAAATACCGGGGTGGGGGGGGGCAGAGCTCGTTGACATTAGCTGTAGAATTACCTCACTTATTCAAGAAACAGGAGGAGAACTAAATTATGTTATTTTAGCCAAAAATGTGAAATTTCTTAACAAATTGATAAACAAAACGGCCTTCCCTGGCTGTTGACTCCATTAAGTAATCCTGTGTCTGCTGCAGAACAAAATGGTACCAAGCATCAGACAACCAGGGGCGTTATAGAAAGAACCTTTGGTTCCCTGAAGAGTCGGTTTCGTTGTTTAGACGGGTCCGGCGGTGTGCTCCTAGATTCTGCTTCAAAAGTTTGCAATAAAATTATTGCCTGCGCTATTTTGCACAATATTTGTATAGCAAACGGATTGGAGGTCAATATAAATCCAGAGATTTCTTTGGACTTTGGCCCTTTACTGAGGTAGTACAGGTAGTGGAGCTCGGTACTCAGGTACGGCAGTGTGTCATTTCTAAATTCCTTTTATGTACAGTTATATTAGGTGTAACAAAAATCCTTATATGTGATTTAATAGCAATATATTATTTCATGCCCCCACAGGAAGGATGGACTAGCTGCATTAGCAACGAATAAGGAGGGTATGGAAGAAGGTGACTGAAGCTGTAGGAGACATTAACAAATCACAGAAGGCTGTATAGCAAACGGTGAGTGTGTTCCATTGCTATTTTTTTTATTTTATTACACTTAATTATTACTTAATTCACTTCGCAGTGATCCTAGAGTAATTAAAATCTTGAACTCGGATCACTACGTTTTGGCCACTGTGCTTGATCCAAGGTTTAAGAGCTACATTGATACTTTGCTTCAAAATGAACAAGATGTGAAGTTTTGCAAGGAGCTATTGCTCAGCAAATTGTCCGCTGAACTGGGCATTGGCTTGACGACGTCTCCTCCTTTAGTTTCTCAAGCAACTGCTGCTCGGAAAAAATTTAACTTTCAAAAACAAAACAGGAATGAAGCAGGAGCAGACCACAACAGTTTAACATCTGGGCAGGTTTGAAAGATTTTTTAAAAAAATGTGTGACCTTGCCTATAACTCCATCCAATCCGAGTATTAACATGCAAAGGATGGTGGAGGATTATTTTCAAGAATTTATTGATAAGGAAATGCCAGACAGGTTCTTTCCTTACTGGGAAGAAAAGCAGGCCATTTGGAAACCCATGTACAAACTCGCTTTGTAATACCCAAGCTAAGCTGCCCACCCTCCAGTGTGTACTCACGAGTTTTCAGCACAATCTCTCCCTTATGTCCTTCATGCACAGTGGACAAACTTCATAGTCACAGCACAGACAATGTTCTAATAATTTCTACATGCATAGCTTGGGAACTCGCTAGACGGAACTTACTACTGTCCCACACACATTCGTTATTTCTCCCTCTGCAAGACAATCTAGATTTTTAAGATGGGGATGTGACATAACTGTTCTCCACCTGGGCACGCACACACCTCAAACACTTTGAGGTGGATTAGAAGCTCCTAATGAAAGTATAGGCAGAAGTGTTGAAACAAATTAAATTAACTTTTAATGCAGCGTAGTAAACTGTCAAATCGCCAGCTTTATCTCGCACCTCTAATGGCAGTGATAAAAAAGATAAAACGTAAGAAAATGAATGAAAGCCTTTATAATTCTAAAGAAAAAATAAATAAAAAAATAAAGATTTGTCATTAAAGCATTTTATGGAAAAGGACAAAAATTTGTAATTCAACATGTAAAAAATAATTAAAAGAAAAAGAAAAAGAAAAAAAAAGTCAAAAGTTTACTTATCTCCACCTTGCAATATGGACATTTCTCAGCCTCAGGAACATTCCCAGCCCACCTTGGCACTTATTGCCGGATTTTTCCAACCCCTTTTTCTAGGATACTGCTCCAGGGCCTCAAACTCCTCATGAAGCACACCACATATTTTATAAAATTTCCGCAGTGTGCCAATGAGTGGCGTGAGCTTAAAGCAGATTTATATGCTTTGGAACAAATGCCCAATGTGCTGGGTGCACCAACATTTCACTCACACTCCCTCGCAGAATGGAGGAAAACACTATTCCCTAAATGTGCAGATGGTCTGTGATGCAAACTAAAGAATCATTAATGTTTTTGCTGGTTTTCCAGGTTCATCACACAACTCCTTAATCCTGCAGCCGTCTGCGTTGGCAAGAATATTTGAGGAAAACTTTCCAACATGGTTGCCTGCTTGGTAAGTGAAAGTGTTGATGTCTGTTAAAATGTAATAATTACTGTAGAGAAGGACAAAAAATCTAGAGAATGATAAAAGAAAAAAGCCCAGTATGCTGGGTGCAATTGATTGCACCCACACTGCCCTGCAGAATGGAAGAAAGTTTTCAGAACCGAAAACACTTCAATTTCCTAAATGTGTAGATGGTTTGTAATGCAAAGCATAGAGGGGCATATTTAACAAATCACGGTAGTGCACTATCGTGCACTTACCGTGTAAATAGGTAAACGAAGTGTCAAATTGACATTTATGAAAGGCCCATCGCACTGCTGAATCTTGAAAAGGAGTCATTTTCTCTGCACTTGGTTTTTTGCGAGCAGTCACCATACAACAGAATGGTGACTGCTCGGGGCCGCCATTTAACAAGTCCCGAAAAAATAAATTTTTCGGGAACTTGTTATGTAAATGTACCAGCTGAAGCTGGCGTACATCATAGGAACTGTTGCTGAAGCTTTTCTTCTTCGTTATGTCCAGCTCTGCTCCGGAGAGCAGAGCTGGACAGCGCATGTGTGGAGGGATCACATGATCCCTCCCTGTCACTCAGCGCTCTCTCTGCAACGATAGTTGCAGAGACAGAGCGGGGACTTTGTGCGCATGTGCACTGCACATGCGCAATTGAATGAAGAAGAGGAACGAAGAGGAGATCCCGAGACAGCGCATCCGAAGAGGGGGGTAAGTGTGATTTTTTTCTATCACAGAAACAGCAGCTGTGACCCCTTTTTAATAAATTTGAGAAATAGTTCAATCCTTATCCTTGCGATAAGGATTGATAACTATTTCTCACTTTTGCCGATTAATGATAAATGTGCCCCAGAATCACTAAAATGTTTTTTTTGGTCTCCCAGGCTCATCACAAGACACATTCATCCTGCAGCAGTCCTCGTTGGCAAAAAGACAATTCTGGAAAGAGCCACATGGTTGGCTGCTTGGTAAGTGAAATGGAGATAGGTCTGTTAAATGTAATAATTACTGTATAGAAGAAAATAAAATTCTAGAGAATAATGAAAGAAAAAGGTAACATGGTCACATTGCAAATGCAAAATAGATAATTTTTTATATTTTATTCCAGGTGATGCCGGAAGACGTCCCTGGCTGTTGACTCCATTAAGTAATCCTGTGTCTGCTGCAGAACAAAATGGTACCAAGCATCACACAGACAACCAGGGGCGTTATAGAAAGAACCTCTGGTTCCCTGAAAAGTCGGTTTCGCTGTTTAGACAGGTCCGGCGGTGTGCTCCTACATTCTGCTTCAAAAGTTTGCAATAAAATTATTGCCTGCGCTATTTTGCACAATATTTGTATAGCAAACGGATTGGAGGTCAATATAAATCCAGAGATATCTTTGGATTTTGGCCCTTTACTGAGGTAGTAGTACAGGTGTTGGAGCTCGGTACTCAGGTACGGCAGCGTGTCATTTCTAAATTCCTTTTATGTAAAGTTATATTAGGTGTAACAAAAATCCTTATATGTGATTTAATAGCAATATATTATTTCATGCCACCACAGGAAGGATGGACCAGCTGCATTAGCAACGAATAAGGAGGGTATGGAATAAGATGCCTGCAGCTGTAGAAGACATTAACAAATCAAAGATGACTGCATACCAAACGCTGAGTTTGTTCCATTGTTTTTTGTAATGTATATTTTTGCCACAGAAATGTAGGAAGTGAATGATGTGACCTGGTTTTCAAATGATCTGTAATGATTATACGTGACAAAATTACGGACTCTTAAATATTTTTTTTTTCCTGAATATAAAATTTAACATGTATATATTTTTTTCTTTTCTTAGAGATACTTCACTATCAAAATGACCGCGACTCACAAAGCCATTGAGGAAAAGAGACATCATAAAGACTTTCTGAAAACCTATTATGCACCAGAGAGGAAAATTAAGGACAGGATTAGCGCACAGAGACTACAGCAGGTCTAACACCTATAGTAAAAACTATTCCGTTCCGTAGTAAAATTCCTCTGCAAGGGCATAGAGGTGATAGAGAGGTATTTAAAGAAGCAGACAAAGAATCGCTGATTAATCAAGTAAATTTTAGAGAGTTGCTGCGATTTAAAACCATCAGTGGGGGGAGACACTGTTCTTGCAAATCACCTTCAGAACTCGCTTTTTAAAAATTTGTTTTCTAGATTTAAAACTACTAATAAACTTGCATTTACAAGATAGTTGATAAAAATATACCTCTGAATTGTACAATGTAGACTTGGAACAAAATGTAGGTATATCAGCAGAAACACACAAAACCAACTGATTAATGCTGTGTGGAAAAAATTAGGAGCGTCATTCTGGAGCGTGTCAAGGTGGCAAAATATTACCGTGTGATATTTGACGAAACTACAGCTATTTCCCATGGTTCTCAGTTGAGTCTCTGCTTTAGCTATGTAGACAAGAACCAAAGACACGAGGCACTTCAAAAAAGGGGCAATAAATTAAATTAAAGGGCCAATAAAGAAAATAGAGGCTACACACAGGACAGACCTCTTAACATATTCCAAAAAAGAAAGGAAAATAGATGAAACATCTTTAATTACCCAAATTAATTGTGAAGAAATTAGAATCAGGTCAGTTTTCTCTAGACATTGGGATATCCTCAAGATGGATCCATTTTTGACAAGTATACCCCATTCATACTGCACCAAAATCCCAGGTAAAACGACCCGGGTCTTGGTGCAGTATGAATGGTACAAGTCAAAAATCCCGGGTCTAAAAACCCGGGTCTTCAACCCGGGATTTATCGAGGGGTAATTCCCGGGTCGGACCCGGGTTGCCTGCACTATGAATGGTGCAACCTGGGTTTTTCAACCAGGGTTGCACAGAAAACAAGCTGATTGGCTGTCTGCCTGTCTCTGGAGGATGATGTCATCAGTGGGAGCCCGTGGAAGATTCGAGAAGGAGTTTAGGAGAAATGGCGGAGTGCAGATCAAGCTGAAGCAGAATTGGAGTTTGTTGGAGAAAATTGCTTTTATTTCACTGAAAAAGTGTGTATTAACAGCAATTATGACACACTGGATGGAGGAAAAGGTGCGTGAGCTGCTGAATGTCAGAGGGGAGGAAGAAATTCGAAGGCAAGTGACTGGGACTGTGAAGGATGCCACAGTGTACTACAACATCGCCAAAATACTCACACAACGTGGCATAAAAAGGACACAGCAACAAGTCCTGAACAAATTGAAGTCCCTGAGGAAGCAGTACACTAAAGTCCATGACCACAACAGGCGCAAAAGTGGTGCTGCAAGAATAGACTGGCCCTTTTATGACCAGTACAATATGGTCTTTGGACATTCTCCTCTGACAAATCCAATTGCACTGTCATCTTCTAGCAATGTGGATGCGGCTATACCAACACCACCAGAGAGCACACAGACAAGCGAGGCCGCAACGGTAATAATAGAAGATTCTATAGAAGACACCCCAGAACTGGAGTGCTCTGCCACAACAGAAGACACCAACATTTCTTGGGACGAACTGAACGATTCGCAGCCATTCCCTGCTGCGCAAGTGGTTACAGATACTTCGCAAGAAAAGCAGCCAGATCCAGTGCCGGTGTCAGAGTCTACGCCAGGTCCCAGTTTACGCTCCAACAGTAAGTATCTTTAATAATCTCACATAATAACCAACTATATATACATACCAATATATCTAGATAATTGGCAAAAAAAAAAATAACTGTATAAACATAACTGCCAAAAACAGAGAACTATATCAACATAAATGCAAACCAAATACCAATATATCTACATAACTTAAAAAAGAGAACTATATCAACAAAAAGCCCAAAATAATACACTCCAAAGTATTAAAACATTGACATCACCATTTTTCAGCCAATGAAAACTGCTCTGGTGATGACTCCCACAAATTGCAAGGGCACAGGCTTGTGCAGTATGAATGGGGTCAACCCGGGAAATTCCCGGGTCCGAGGTGCAGTATGAATGGTGTTTCTGAGCTGGGACGCTCCGAGCCCCGGCAAAAACCCGGCTTGAAAAACCCGGGATATTGCCGGGGCGGCAGTATGAAAGCGGTAGTAGTTTACCCGATAAACCTGTAATCCTAAGGAAAAAATATTAAAAAGGACACTTTGGCCCCTAGTCTACTTATTGAAGAAAAACAAGTAAACAATACTACCTTTCTGGGTTTTGAAGGATTTATTAAGTGTGGCCACTGCAACATCTGTAAATACATGAATTCATCTAGAAAGATCTTCTACAATTATGATAACAGCAAACAAGTTTAAAGAAGAAATGTCACCAATTGTATGACCACGTCGGTAGTGTATTTGTTAGAGTGTAAGTGTGGTCTGAAGTATGTAGGCAAAACTAAAAACGGGTACTGAAAGAGGGGATCCATGAACACATTAGGAACATCAGAAATAAGGTAAGAGTCACACAATTTCAAAACATTTTTTACACAAACATAGTTCGGGGTCCTCAACAAATCGCCACAATCCAAGAGTTAATAAAATCTTGAAGCCGGATTGTGACTGCGGCAAGAGGGCGTTTTTTGGATAAAGAAAGTGAACGGTGGCGGTGAAAGTAAGCACAGCCGGTTCCTCGCAACAAGAGACAGGATGGCATAGGGGGTTATCCTGTCACAGATTTCTGGTGGCAAGCAGCGGGATAAACCCAGGCGTCTTTCCGTGCAGCAGTCAGGAGAGCCGAGTTATTCAGGAGAGGAATAACTGCAGCCAGGAGAACGCATAGGATGGCAAAGTACAGTAAAGTGTTCAGGGCGGACCTGGAGACACTGTGCCAAGCAAAGAAGTTGGAAATTTCTTACACAGCAACAAGGAGCAAAATGAAAAAGGCACTGAGAGCCTGGGATGCCCAGTATGGGTCAGCAGATGAGGAAGCTGACAGTGACCTGGAGGAGACATTAACTTCACACCCAGAAGTATCTGCAGTAACATCCCAGAACACAGCACCTGTTTTCAGCAACAATCCTCTTTCACAGAATGATCCAGTGATGCAAGTTCAACAGCATGAGGAGGATAACTTTTCTGTACTAATGCAGCAGCTGGAATCCCTGGGAGAGAAAGTAACTGAGGCGGAGCGGTCTGCATTATGACTGCATTAAACCGTTTATTCCCCTAAAATTTGCTTTGATCATTGATTAACACGCAGGGGAGGCGTTACTTGAATTCAAATTGAATAGCACGGTTTTTAACGCTGCAGAAAGTAAAATCGGCCGCAAATTCATTAAAAAACCCGCATGTTTTTGAACTTTAAAAGCCACATTGAAAAAGGTGAACGTGGTAGCCTAAAGAAGGTCCTCGTACTCCTTTCTCCTCCTCTCTGGTCTGTCCCGTGGCGGAAGTAGTGCAGGTAACACCGCCCTGGATGTTTTTCATTTTTACTTTCAACTCTCCTTCCCTCTATCATGGAGATTTGCAACCTCCTCCCCTCCCCCCATTCACACCTGTGTTCTGCCCCCTCTCCTCCACCCTGCTTTCCTCTCCATATTAAGAGAAAATCCAACATGGTATTCCCCACAGCTTTGACCCTGGGATTTCGTTCGAATCTCACAATTGAGCATAAGATAGCATATACTCTCGGTAGGCGACTTAAGAGTGCCTAAGTGGCATAGACAACTGCACTTTTCTAATGCTATTTGTAACATTTCATGATATGTGAGTCAGGTCATTGAATTCAATATATGTTACGGTTATCTCTGGTATATTGTCATTTTATTAGTTGTTGAAAATAAACAAAAAAAAAAGTTACCGCGGATGATTGAATCTGCCCCACATTTATTTAAGTATTGTTACAAATGTTTGTCTTCTCTCTTTAGATAAATCCAATAGAAAAACAACTGGCCTCAACACCATCATTGTTATCATTTTGACATCTTTTCCATGGTGTGTACAACGGCTTCCGTCTGACCCTTAGGGGTCGATTCAATTGATCCGGTAATATTATTTCAAGGCCGCGGTTAAAGTAAAAAGAAAAAAGAAAAAAAAAAAAAAAAAAAAGGTCTGCATTTACTGAAGCCGCAGACGTTTTCACGTTCCAGATAGATAGTGTGAATCATAGGTGAATGCGCATGTTATGGAAGAGGGGGAGGGCTTAATGCGGCCATGTTGAAGCTATAACAAATATCTCAGAGCTTTCTGGTGATTCCCTTGTGACTACATCAGATCTGAGTATTTAGCAATTTTTTGCAATGAAAATTTCAATTACATTACACTGCCCATTTTTTTATTATATTGTAATTACACTACAGTAATTTCTAGTTATATTCATACCAAAGTACCTCAAAAACACATTACTACAAACTTATATACATAATAGGGTGGATTTGTAATCTTTGGAAAAACTATTTACATGCTTTATAATGCTTTTTTGTCTGTTCTTGTAATTTTAATCAATTTTTAGATGATTTTTAATATATACTTTTTTATTTCATTACTTTAGCCTATACCTTAACATGAGGCTCAAACCCGTATTGATATGCTACTTTCAGGGGGAAAAAACCAGAATGTTAGATTTGCAATTGAATTGCGGGGAACACCATCATGCTTCAAAATGACACAAAATAGCGTTACAATCGTTTAACGCTGTGTTATACTGTCAATTGAATCGGCCCCTTAAAATGCATTTAAGTATGCTTCCTAATACCTGTCTTTTCTTCAAAGTAAAAAAAAATGTTGAATGAGGAGCAGGCAGGTCCCAGTCAGGCCTCTCTCTGGCTCTCTGGCTCCTCCACATCAGCCTAACTTCTCAAAACATGAGGTCTAGCAGCTGGTGGAGGAGAAGCTGCACTCTCCACCGACCGGCAGCTCTCCACCCCACGTAAAATCAGGATCAAGGATGTTATCACAATGCATGTGCCATGGCTCAAATTCATCGCACAATGACAGATATTAAAAAAAACCTCTTTTTTTCTTTGGCCCACCAATACCGCTTTCATACTGCCGCCCCGGCAATATCCCGGGTTTTTGCCGGGGCTCGGAGCGTCCCAGCTCAGAAACACCATTCATACTGCACCTCGGACCCGGGAATTTCCCGGGTTGACCCCATTCATACTGCACAAGTCTGTGCCCTGGCAATTTGTGGGATTCATCACCAGAGCAGTTTTCATTGGCTGAAAATGGTGATGTCATTGAAAGGTGACTGGTTTTTTGATGCATAAAGATGATGCAAAAGTGGGTGGTGATTGTTTTCCACATTACTTTTCATCATGGCCGACGACTCACTTTTTTGTGTAGCCCAGAGTTCATGTTTACTAGTGTGTTTTTGCTGTTTTATGCAGAAAATGAGTTTGCTGGAGCTGCTGACACTGTGCACTCTTGCACAGTCCCAGTTCAGGAGGAGGAAGGCGTAGTTTATGGCACAACAGAAGAAAACTCAGTGTCTGTATATGCGCAGGAGGAGAGCTTTTCTCAGGGCCAGCATTGCCTCAATTTTGAGATTCAGTGCTGCCAGTAACCGAACCATGCGTGCCAGAGAGCGTAGCCACAGAGAAGCTTTCTGGTCTACTGTGGAAGCGTTTGAGGAACAGCAGTGGATGCAACACTTCAGAATGTCACGTGGGACATTTAACTATGTGCTGGACCTAATTACCCCAGCACTTTCCAGGAAGGCCACTAACTTTGGGAAACCTATTCCACCATGTAGGCGCCTTTCTATTGTGTTGTGTTGGTATGCTACCCCTGGAGAATACCGGACAATCTCCTGCTTGTTTGGAGTGGGGATATCCACGGTGTGCACTCTAGTGCATGAAGTCACCACGGCATTGCTTGAAGCCCTGTATCATCGCTTCATCTCCTTACCGCAAGGTCAGCGCCTGGATGATACAATTGCAGAATTCCTGAAGCGTGGGTTTCCACAGTGTGCTGGAGCCATAGACGGGACACACATCCCCATCATTGCCCCCACAGACAACCATGCGG
Organism: Mixophyes fleayi; assembly: GCF_038048845.1. Taxonomy (NCBI): domain Eukaryota; kingdom Metazoa; phylum Chordata; class Amphibia; order Anura; family Limnodynastidae; genus Mixophyes; species Mixophyes fleayi. The sequence goes on along the minus strand of NC_134404.1, from coordinate 17,521,426 downwards.
ATTACTACAACCGCAAAGGCTGGCATTCCATCATTCTGCAGGCTGTGGTTGACCACAACTATTGGTAAGCATTTCTTATGGGTTTTTTTATGTGACTGTGCCATGTGTAATACGTATTGTAAAACATTGCTATATGTATTTTTTTATGTCAGTTTCACAGATGTTTTCATCGGCTGGCCTGGACGTTCCCATGACGCCAGAGTTCTAGCAAATTCAGACCTTTACGAAATTGCTGCGGAAAGACGATGGCTGGCTGTTCCCTAGAGAGGTAAATATAGGTGTAATGCTGTATGATGTTTTTGTAATTGAAGCTTATATACTATTGTTTGCTATCAATATTGTATGTATTTACTGCCCCATTTTATATATAGATGTACCACTTGCAAAATGCATTTTCACCATATAGTACCAAGTGTACTGCGTTATGTGACCAATATTTTTAACATGGTGACGTGAAACTGCATGTTTTTATTTACAGTAATCTACGTTTGTTGATGGTGTGGAGATACCGGTACACATCATTGGGGATGCTGCTTACCCTTTGAGGCGCTGGCTGATGAAGGGGTTCACTCAGCAACATCAACAGATCCGGTTTACACATACCCTCAGCTCAGCTCGGATGGTGGTGGAAAATGCTTTTGGACGCTTGAAAGGACGTTGGCGCTGTCTATTGAAGCGCAATGACATTGACACCAAGCTTGTGCCCCACGTGGTTGCTGCTTGCTGTATTTTACATAACATTTGCGAAATACAAAAAGAGCAATTTCTACCTGAGTGGAATGTGCAGGAATCTGAAATGCCAGTGCTGTCAGTGGACTCCAGTACTTTTGAAGGAGAGCGCACCAATACCTCTGCTGAACTTATTAGGACCACCCTCACTGCCAATTTGACCTCACTTGTTTGAATGTACCACACAAATGTAAAAGTAAAAAAAAAAAGTTTATTTCACATATTGTATTTTGTTTTGTACATATTTTCTCATATGTCTCTTCACAAAAATATAAAATGACAATATAAAATGACAATACAAAAGTGCTTACTTGCATGTAGAAAAAAAAATATATATACACAAGTAGTAAACAGAAGACACACAATATAATTTGCGTCGACACTATGAAACTCAACATAAAGATAAATATGATTGTTTGGTTGGAGAAGTGAGAAAAGATAAAATATTAAAACTGAAAAATACATTGACAACTCAGCAAAATACTTTTGTGAAGCAGCTAAATATTTCATCACTGCAAGCAAGTTTTCATGTTGCCAAGCTAATAGCACGCTCTGGCAGACCATTCGTGGAGGGAGAATTTGTTAAAGAATGCCTTCCTTCTGTTGCCAAAGAGATGTGTCCAGAGAAGGCCGATTTTTTTTAGTACAGTGAGTCTTTCAGGACCTACAATTACACGGAGGATTGAAGAAATGGGAGACAATTTGCATCAGTATTTGCAAAGCTCCACAAAAAAAACTTTCATATTTTTCCTTGGCACTCGACGAAAGCAATGATGTTCGTGATTCTGCACAACTTCTAATTTTTATTCGTGGGACGAATGATTATTTCGAAGTCACAGAAGAGTTTGCTGCACTGCAAAGCATCAAAGGAACAACTACAGGAGAGGATATCTATGAAAAGGTTTGCCAGAATGGTTTGGAGCTGGACTGGGCTAAACTAGCCAGCGTGACAACTGATGGTGCTCCTAGCATGGTGGGGGTCTAAGAAAGGAGTAATTGCTCGCATTAACCAAGAGATGGACAAACATAACCATTCTCATCCAAAAGCCATACACTGCCTCATCCACCAACAAGCGATGTGTAGTAAATCACTGAAGTGTTATGAAAATTGTGGTATCTTGTGTTAACTTTATTAGAGCTCATGCACTAAACCTCAGACAATTTCAGGAATTTCTGTCTGAGCTAAATGTTGACTATGAAGATGTTCTGTATCACACAGAAGTCCGTTGACTGAGTCGAGGGAGAGTTTTGAAACATTTCTATGACTTACTTCCACAGATTACAACTTTTCTGCTTTCAAAAAAACAAAGAAGTACCAGAGCTCAATGATGCAGAATGGAAATGGCACCTTGCCTTTCTGACAGATGTAACAGAGCTACTCAACAACTTCAATATGCAACTTCAAGGAAAGGGGAAGCTCATCTGTGATATGCAATCGCAATCACATGTCAAAGCATTTGAAGTAAAATTAGGCCTCCTCATCAAACAAGTGAAGGAGGAAAACTTCTGCCATCTCCCCACAACTCAAAATCTGTTAGCGGAAAAACCATTGATTGCATTCCCAAACAAAACATGTGTGGATTCACTGGAAAAATTGCAAAAGGAGTTCCAATTTAGATTTAAAGAGCTTCGTCTCCATGAACAGGACATACAGCTTTTCCGTAACCCATTTTCTATTGACATTGAAAATGTGGATACAATTTACCAAATGGAACTGGCTGAACTGCAGAATTGTGACTCTGAAAGACGCATCAAGTCAAGCAGCCTTCATAATTTCTATGCATCTCTCCCCTCTGAGACATATCCTCATCTCAGGAACCATGCACTCAAAATGGCAACAATCTTTGGCAGCACTTGCGTCTGTGAACACTTTTTCTAGAATGAAACATTTGAAATCTCCAACCAGATCAAGACTAACGGATGCACACTTGCATCACTTGTCACGACTAGCAGTGACAAATATGGAACCAGACATTGACCATCTCATTAGCCAAAAGCAGGCCCATAGTTCCCATTGAAATACTGGTAAATTTGTTGATTTAACTATACTTCATTTTAAATATTGTATTTGTTCCCGTTTTGTTTCTTCACTTCAAAATAAGATATATGCAGTGTGCATAGGAATTTGTTCATAGTTTTTGTTTTTACTATAGTCCAGCCCTCCAACGGTCTGAGGGACAGTGAACTGGCCCCCTGTTTAAAAAGTTAGAGGACCCCTGGTCTAGACACTAACCTCACAACTATTAAACGTTTAGACATTCGTAACATATTTTCACGTTTCACTGAAATGGTTTCCAACTAGGGCACTTCCAGCTTTCCGAACCAGTATGTCCCAAGTTTCCTCTTCTTCCCCATTATTCCAATTATTCACTCCTATCCATCAGCCTAATTAATTTACCCACAACAGACCCTCTGTCCCATCATGCAACCATTTTTCCGTTCATAGTGCCTAATTTTTCCCTGCTGCTCCACGACCCTCTCCAACCCACATCCATCATTCTGACCCCAAACCATCACACCCCCCCACCACATAAATATATATATTAGCATGTACCATACAAACAGTTTACTCCTCTGGCTACTACTGTGCTTAGAATTACAAAGAGTTGCAAATAATGTTACACTACAAACCTCTACCTCTGCAAAGGCAGACAAAACTATACCCCTAGAAAGTATATATAATGTCAAAGTGGCTTCTCTAAACTAATTGCTTTTCATATTTTCAAAACAGCTCTGGAACACAGTGAGACAGGAAATTGTACTCGCCCCAATTATGTAATGCAAAACAAAATGGCGTTTTGTTTTTAATCTCAAATCCAAATGGTGTCCAATTCAGAAAACAGCATGATTGCATGAACGGCGGAGCAATCTTTAAATACACAACGCAGGTGCGTTTTTTTACTGAAATAAAATACAGGTGTACTCAATTGTGAACAGTGTACAATTCTCATAGGTCTCCACCCCCCCCTTTGCTACGATACATTGAATGAATGACAGACATTATACATATAATTATTCAAGAGATCCACAAGTGACGTGAGCTCGCCCAGATGTGCTGAGAACCAATCACAGAGCCAAATATTGGAAACTGTATGAGGTGATTATATATTTGCCAAAATGAAAGCAGTAACATTCGCTTGTAAAGACTTCAGTGTCCTAGCTCAGGCCATGGATAATCCTAAATTGAACGAAAGACTGTAACATCACTAACGAGGATAAACGAAGGGCCCTTCAAGCCGTACACCACCATATTTGGCTTCAATTCCACCGCCGATGTATTATGGTACAACTCCAGGGGCGCTGGAGTGATCTCCGATGGCGCCAGCCCAGATTGGAGGAGTTAAGGCAGGAGATAAGAAGCGAGTTCTCTAGTAATCGGATGGAGTTTATATATTACTGGTAGAAGTGTTGTATTAGTTATATAGGTGTTAGAATAGTTTTTTGCAACACTCAAAACTTGTGCGAACCTTAATTTCACATTTTACTAGGGCTCACCCAAATACCTCCTGTAATATGTCTTCCTCGCTAATAAAAACATTAAATAATTAGACTGTAATAATGATATTTACAAATCCCTATGTCCAATAAGCCAAATCCATCCATTGTCCAAGTGGTGAGCATGTATATATTTTTTATTATAAAAGACACTCAATTTTCTGTTTGTTAATGCATATTTCACAAGGTCAAATAACATTATCTGGCTATATGTAGATAAGTGTAAAACAGGCAGACTCATGTTTATCCCAGAACGGGAGGTGGAGGAAGGCCGTGGAGGTGGAGGAAGGCCGTGGAGGTGGAGGAAGGCCGTGGAGCTGGAGGAAGGCCGTGGAGCAGGAGGAAGGCCGTGGAGCAGGAGGAAGGCCGTGGAGCTGGAGGAAGGCCGTGGAGCTGGAGGAAGGCCGTGGAGCTGGAGGAAGGCCGTGGAGCAGGAGGAAGGCCGTGGAGCAGGAGGAAGGCCGTGGAGCAGGAGGAAGGCCGTGGAGCAGGAGGAAGGCCGTGGAGCAGGAGGCGGCCAGAGTGGAGGCGTTGGAAGAATGCAAGTATTTTTATTAAACAATTTGCAACATTTTATTGGGTTTAGATGCCCACTGTAGTCATTAGAAATCATTGATTTCCCACAAGGCATTTACCCTAGACCTTGTTATCCATTCCAGTTTTCCACCATGATGGGCCTAATAAGGGCTTGATGAAAATACAACCAACCACCACCCCCCACCAAACAAATGTGTGTATGCATATATTCTATATACACATACATATAATATACATGGGAGGTGAATCTTCCTCCCATAAGAAGCCCAAGAAGTTAATAATACTTTACAACAATTAACAGTGAAACAATCTTTTGCTAGAGGAAGCGAATATGACAGCAGTCACCCAGTCGCAAAGGGAATCACAGACGCCATGATGACTATGCTAGTGTTAGATCTGCGTCCAATACCCACTATCAACGCAGCTGGTTTTTCAGTTAATTGATGTTTTGTGTCCCCGTTACAAAATTCCATCGGAACACCATTTTTTCAAGAAAAGCTATTCCGCAACTGTATCAAAAAGTTTGTAAAAATGAACTAATTGGGCTCAAAAATGCTATTCTACCCACTGTACACTTAACCACAGATATGTGGACAAGTGGAAGTGGCCAAACCAAAGATTATATATATATGACTGTGACAGTCCACAGTCTCTATGAGATTGTAAAAGAGGACCTAGAACGTCGGACCCCGACTGCTCGGTGCAATACATTTTTTTAGCCTCAGGAACATTTCAGTCCACCTTGGAACTTGTTGCCAGCTTTTCCAAACCACTATTTCTAGGATACTACTCCAGGTCATAATAGCCCTCAAAAAGCACTCTGCACATTTCATAAAATTATAGCATGACGTGAGCTCAAATGCCCAATGTGCTGGGTGCAATAGCCACCCTGGCTGCTGAACTCCATTAAGTACCCCAAGCATCACATTGATAAAAGAAAAATGTAACATGATCACAGTGCAAATGCAAAATAGATTAATATTTTTATTCAAGTGATGCCGGATATGGAAGACGTCCCTGGCTGCTGACTGCATTAAGTAACCATGTGTCTGCTGCAGAGAAAAGGTACCAAGCATCACACAGACACCAGGGGCGTTATAGAAAGAACCTTTGGTTCCCTGAAGAGTCGGTTTCGCTGTTTAGACAGGTCTGGCGGTGTGACACTGTCAGGTGCTTAATTTCCGAATTCCGAGAAACTGGGACTGTGGCCGACAAGGCACGGAGTGGCCATCCAAAAAGTGCTACTGACGAGACATCAACAACAATGGTTTTGGCGTCCTTCGTTATAAACCAACAACGCATCACACAATGTTTGTCAGCAGAATGTGGAATCAGCCAGTCATCGATCATACGATGAATCCTTCATGCCCATCGATGGCATCCATTCAAGATTCAGTTACTCCAGCACCTAGCAGAGGATGACCCAGACAGACGTATGTAGTTTTGCACGTGGGCCTTAGAGCAACATCAACAAGATCCCTCTTTTGCACAAGGCATCTTGTTCAGTGATGAAGCAAACTTTTAGGTCAGTGGTGAAGTTAACCGTCACAACCACAGGTCAAACTGGAGTGACTAGAATCCACGCTGGATGGAACCTTCCAAGGTAGTTGGTGACGTAAAGGTTTTGGTGTGGTGTGGGATATGGGGTACCCATGTAATTGGACCCTTTTTCATTGACCAGTCCCTAAATGCTCAACGCTACCTCGAAATGCTGCAAGAAGTGGTGTTTCCCTCAGTTCTGAATAAAGATGGCAGCTTTCCCTGTTACTTTCAACAGGATGGGGCTCCACCACACTACGGAGTAGTTGTTTGTCAGTGGTTAGATGGTCAATTTCCTGGTCATTGGATTGGCCGACATGGTTCTGTGGAATGGCCACCCAGATCACACCACTTGACTTTTACCTGTGGGGTCATTTAAAGCAACTCTTATATGCACAGAAAATAAGAAACAGACACCATCTCCAGCAACGCATTGAAGAAGCGCGTGCCAGCATTTCTGCGGAAATCCTTCTGCGAGTGCATGACGATTGGATCCAGCGCCTTCAAATGTGTGTTGACCAAGAGGGACAACATGTTGAACACATTAAGTGACTGTCCTTTATGGAGAACAGTCCAGCCTGTAATTCCAAACAAAATGTGTTGTAACTTTTGAACCCTAACTGCTATTTCAAATCTGGTTACAGGAATGAACTTGACAGAAAATGCTGATGTTATTTGATATATCACACGACCCCCTTTTTATTTAATTTTTTTTACTTAGATTCAAGATGGCCGATTTCAAGATGGCGCCCATGTTTGGTACATACCGTAAAATAGACCACGTCACCCATACCTTACTGGAGTATTCAGGTTTCCCAATTCATGTAGAGTTTTTGAAATAAAAGGGTGTACTGCGACTTTTGACTCACCCTGTAGATCTGGAGATTTCTTTTGATTTGGAACTTTCTATTGTGGTAGGAAGGACATGATGTGGTGTAATTTCTAAAGAATTTCATGTAACTTAGAACTACCATAAATCCTTATATGTGATTATAACAGGTGTTATAAATTACACTAGCACCAATATATTATTTCATGCCACCACAGGAATCATGGACATCTGCATAACTATGAACAAGGAGGGTATGGAAGAAGATGACTGAACCTGTAGAAGATATTAACAAATCACAGAAGACTGCATAGCAAACGGTGAGTGTGTTCCATTGTTATTTTATTTATTTTATTATAATAATGTATATTGTGCCTCAGAAAAAACTCAAGACCCGGATCTTTTGGTGGGGTAATTCCCGTGTCGGCCCTGGTTGGAATGCAGTATTAATGGTGAGACTCGGGTTTTTTAACCCGGGTCTCAAAGCAGCTGATTAGGCTGTCTTATTGCCATTGCATCCAGAAAGAGTATCCTTTCAAAATTGGAGAAGCTTTAACAACAAGTCCTGATATGAAAGGAGGATGTGCATCAATGATCCCCCAATTACGCTATCTACAACAAGCTAATATGTTAATTTTTAATTACTTATCTTCTTTAATAGTTATGAGGTTCCTACAAGGGACTTTATTGGCTGAATATTCTATGCAAGTGATCATGCTGTTACCATGCTTTTCTATTGCATCTTCATTGCTGTGCCTAAATTTGTTTAAAACATGCTGAAAATGACATATATTTGCCTTTTCTATCTCAAGGAATTATTTTTTTTAAAAAAACAATTGACCGCCCCTGGCAAAAGGCTGGTATCACTCAGTTTACTCACATTATGGGAGATTTTGCTCCCCGCACTTTCCCAGATCTAAGAGAAAAAAAGGGCCTTCCTTCGTCCTTACATTTTGCTTACACTCAAATCCGAAGCTTTATCCAATCACTTTGCAGATCTTCCAAGCTACGTACCCTTACTCCTTTTGAGAGGAGCTGTGTGTATAGGCCAGGAGATTCAGGATTAATATCACTGATATATCAATTTCCTGGAACCAAAATCTGACACTGCGGAATCGTTTGAGATGGCATGGCTTCGGGATACTGGCAGAGATCTGGATCAGAAGGGATGGTCCCGGCTACGGGTGAGAATCTCCAAAATCTCCATTAATACCTCAATACGAGAAAACACATTTAAAGTATACACAAGATGGTATCTAGTGCCTTCAAAGCTCCACATAATATATCCGGGTACTTCTGACTCATGCTGGAGAGGGTGTGGGGAGGTGGGCTCATTCTACCACATCTGGTGGACATGCCCCAGAGTTTCAAATTTGTGGTCCCAGGTGGCCGACCTAATGACAAGAATCTTAGAGGTTGAGATTTCACCTGACCCAATGGTTATGCTGTTATGCTCCCGGGTCGAAGGCTTAACCAAGCAGGCAGATAGACTTGTTCAACACATTTGTGCAGCTACTCGCCTACAGATAGCGAAGGAATGGAAGTCCCTTCATCCACCCAGCCTCCAAAGTGTAATCTCTCGTGTGTGGTACATGGCTTCCATGGAATACATCACCAGCCTTCTCCACGACAAAATTATAAATTTCAAAAAGGTATGGAATTTCTGGTATTCTTTTCATCAAGCAAACATGCCCGCTACTTAAAAGGTTGTTTCTTCAGAAGCTCTTACTAGGTCCTTACCCCCCCCCCCCCCCAAACCACCACCCCTCCCCCCCCTTTCCCCTCTTTTTCCCCCTTACTTCTCTCTAAAAAATAAAAAAATAAAAAGCAGCATCGGTTCATAGTTCCAAGGCAGCTGATCTTCCATAATCTTTGACAGGGTCAGCCTATTTCCTCTCTATGGGTTAATTTACTGCTTCCCTTTATGTTTAGGAATTTGTTTAATAATATGTCATATGCCTGACTTTCTTCCCGTCTCTCATTTGTCATGTTCTGGCCCTTATGCTCAAATGTTTTTCTTCCCTGTTATTATCTGCTATATGGAACCTCTGTTTTCTTTTGCATAAATAAAGAGTTTAAAAAAAAAAAACAATTGACTATTAAACAATCCTTTACAAGAAGAAGCAAGTATGACAGCACTCACCCAGTCGCAAACCAGATCACAGGTACCATGCAGAATATGCTAGTATTTGATCTGCATCCAATATCCACCATTAATGCAGCTGCATACCATACCCATTACCAAATTTAACCTCAACACCATTTTACTAGACAAGCAATTCTTCACCTGTACCAGGAGGTTAGAAAAAAAACAAATATATATTGGGCTACAAAATGCCATTCTACCCACTGTACACGTAATCACAGGTATGTGGACAAGTGGAAGTGGGCAAACCAAAGATTATATGACTGACAGTCCACTGAGTTGGTCATTCGCCTTCACCAGCAGGAACGGCAGCAGCATGTACACCACTACGTAACATTTCTCACAGGCAGGCTACTCCTTGTTTCACCGGCTTCACATATCTGTGGTTAAGCGGAATGGGGCAAACTGAAAATTATATGACTAAACAGCCCACTAGGTTGGTGAATCATATACCCAACAGATTTTTCAACTTTTAAAGCCACATTAGGAGGTTACCGCGGAGGATTGAATCTTTCTTTAAGAGGTGGAATAATGATTTGTTTGCAACAATACAACTTGCAGACCAAATAGAATTTATTACCATCATAAAAGTTTTTCTAGATCTTGTGGTTTTCGCAGGGAACAAAATAAAACGGATCTAGCAAAATAGTTTAAAATGTTTTAAAAGATTTTATAGAACAGTTCTGCAATGCAGTTAGTAAAGAATGATGGAAGTCTACAGCCATCAACCATAGACGATTACACATCTACAAGTGCCGTAAGGTTATGGAGATGAAGCTGTGGTCATGTGTTTGGATGCAACCAGAGCATTTGATTTAGTGGAGTAGGAATATCTATGGGCAGCTATGCACAAATTTTGAATTGGCCCTAAATTTCTAACTTGGGTACGACTATTGTATTTAGCGCCGGCAGTCACTATAAGCATTAATGGTCACACTACCACTCCCTTTGCTCTAGGAAGGGGCATAAGACAAGGATTATCCCCTATTTGCCATTGCTATCGAACTATTGGCGTGCCTAATAAGGGCACATCCTGCAGTCCATGACCTTGGAATAGGGAACATGGTTGATAAAATAGCCCTTCCAGATTTTAAAGTATGTTATTTGCTATACAGCTAATACACATTTTCAAGGATGGCTTGGAGTTCTTCTAATAATTATTTACTGAACTTATTACTTGGTGGACTGGATTCGAGAGGCCGGCTATACACGACTTACTGGGCACCAAGGATGTCAAGGCTGCCCCCACCACTGCTCCGACAAGCTTTGTTAATTTGGAATGAAATGCAAAAATAAGTTAGATGGTAGCGGGATAGACCGACACTACACTTTGGGCTAACACAGTTTTGTCAAAGTTTTCAAATATATGGCAGCTTCCCCGTTGGCGAGATGTAGGAGTTACTTCCCTCGGATAGATTTACTTTGATGATACCCTTAAAATGTTTGCACAGTTGCATCTGGTCTCTCCCCTTCACAACTACCTATTCTATGGCTATTTCCAATTCCGTCATGCGCTGCTATCAGTTTGGCGGTACTGACCCTCCCTGCTTACTTCTCCACCAAGTAGGCTCAACTAAAACTATTTTTATACCTTTTACCAATTTACGATCCAATCCCTTCTTGCTATAGATGCTTTAGATGGACTGGCAATGAAATGGGAGACAGACTTGGGTCCCGTGAATGATGAAGACTGGAACTTTATGCTGCATAGTGCTAGGGAAGCCACGTCTTGCACTGGATTTAGGCAAATCCAGTTTTACATTCTTCACAGGGTTTATTATTCTCCACACAGGTTACTTCTGATTGGTGCTAGGGCTGATTTGATTTGTCCTAAATGCAGATACCTCTCCCACGTTTTGGCATCTACATTGGAGCTGTCCTATGGTGGGAGATTTCTGGTTAAAAGTGGTAAAGGGGATACATAATTCGGGTATTGAAATTCCATTGTTATATTCATAAGATATGCTTATTTGGTATAGGGGTGCACTTGTTAATGGGTAGGAATAAAACCAGATATGTTATCAATCTTCTTACTTTAGCTAGTTATTGCTACAATATGGATGGCTCGGGACACCTCTAATTTTAATGCAATAGTTCATGAAACCGTGGGACATGAACAATTTACATATCAATCCAGAATTACTATCCCAAAATACTTTCGAATTTGGTCAAGATGGGCTAAATCAAAATATGCACCAAGATCCCTAACAGCCGATTGGTTGAACACTAAATTATTCATACTTTTTTTATTATTTCACTCTTACTGCTTATAAATTTCATCTTTAATCAAACTTAATAGAAGTTATTATGTATAGCATTATTTTAAGTTCATTTTAATATCTATTATTTTCTGTAAGAAGCTGGAAACAAACAGATTGAAATCCCTAAAGTCAAATTCACATATATTGTCCACCTGAAAACATATTAAATATATATATTACATTTAATGTTATACATTATATATAGGAGATAGTAATACACTTTCTTTAAATGCAAAGTGGGAAATCATGGGAAATGATTAAGCCCTAAACTGCGGAAGGTACATCGGGTCACGTGTGACGCATGACGACACACACACGTAAGTGAAGCTGGTCGGCGGAACACAGCCGCGATCGTGCTACAGATTAAGGCACTGTTATATCTTTATATCTAATCCTTGCGTGACTGTACAGCTTTAGGCTCAATAGTAAATACAACTGAACTAGGAAAAACCACTAGCGGTCATGGGCAGTGGTCTTCCTAATCTTTTCACGTATCTGCCATAATAGCATATCCACATTAGGAGGTATCTGCTCTGAGAATGCCATAGCTTTTGGCAAAATTATAGATAACCACAATACCTGGCTATATACTTTATGACTCCAAACAGGGTCAAATCCTACTGGAGTAACATTACACTAATAGGCATAATAATAATAAAAATACATTGGAGTAACGCCATACCAAAACAATGTCACGATAGTGCAATATATGGATAAACAGATCATCTATGTTACAGCCAGTACTCTCTGTGAGCTATTATCATTAATAAATAAGTTTAATCTGTATCATACTGTGACTGTCATGCCAATGAGTATAATAATTGATAATATTACACCCATGAGAGTCCTTGGGTGCTTTCAGTATCTGAATACAATCAATTTGAAAGGTACTCGATTTATAAGTGATACCTCACTAAATACAAACTTCAAGAGCACCCTTTGTATATACCCACATGTGTGAACATCCAGCAGGCAGACCCACTCCATGTCTCTATACTAGACCCAAGTAATAGGCCTACTGTGATATGCCTATGGGTATACTAGCTTTGTGATATTCTTTATATTTCTTTGGATAGGCTTCTTGGAAGATCTTTCAGAACAAGTTGTACAGTATATGCAACCATACACTATATAAATTACATATAAAGTGATCACATGATGAATAAGCGTGTCCAACGCAGCACCTGTGAAATTACTGTGTTATTATAGTGGACACATTCCATCATCTATTTATTACAGTTATATTCTGACCGGCTTCCTGGAAGGGTCTTTTAATTATCTACATCACTTATTTTCTATACTTTTTGCACTTCCTTCTTTTTTAATTAATTCGCCGAATATCATTAATACCTGGATAATATACTTTTAACTTGATACCAATAAAATATGTTTTTTTATATAGAGTAGGGACAGGGGTGCCTCATAAGCCAACTTCCTTTAGGTGCCATGTCACCACTTTTTGTCTCATGTTCTCTTTTGTGCAGGGCCAAACAAAATCAAGCACTTTCACAAAAGTTGCATAACCCGTCACTGAAGTGCTTGGTTAAGCTGGGTACACACAACAGAATTTTCCACCAACTTTTTATGCCAATCAATTTTACATTTGATCGGACCAGGTCCGATTGCTCGGTCCATGGACTTCATACACACTAGCCTTGTTTTAGATAATAAAGGGAAGAGCGGTCGTCCCGTTAGCGACTTTTTACAGCCAGGTTGTCGTGAGCAATAATTTTAATTTTGTACACACTGAAGCATCATTTGCGGGGCATGTAACGATATATATTAAACACATTAGCATAAAAGGGCAGAGTTTTCACTAGTTAACACCCAAGGCCTCATAAAAAGAGAAGGAAACACTGTCTCTTCATTCTTTACTATAAAATAGAAGTTTATTACTATACAAAAAATTTAGAAAAAAAACATTTAAATGGTAAAAGTGCAATGTAATAATTATTCTCTAAAAATCCCTTCGTATGTAATGGAATGCTCCATTCTCTGCGGGCATCATCGCTGATTGGTCCACAGCAGAAACACCCATGTCTGAGTGTATAAAATGACAGGAGCCTGTCTCGCGCAGATGAGTGAGAAAATGGCGAGTGAGAAGGTGTCAGTGGGGGTTGCGAGTGAGAAGGTGTCAGTGGGGGTTGCGAGTGAGAAGGTGTCAGTGGGGGTTGCGGGTGAAGGTGTCAGTGGGGGTTGCGGGTGAAGGTGTCAGTGGGGGTTGCGAGTGAGAAGGTGTCAGTGGGGGTTGCGGGTGAGAAGGTGTCAGTGGGGGTTGCGAGTGAGAAGGTGTCAGTGGGGGTTGCGGGTGAGAAGGTGTCAGTGGGGGTTGCAGCTATGGAGACGGAGATGGTGCCGGAAGGGCCAAAAAATTTTGAAAAAGTCAAGGCGTGGGATGGAGATGCTCAAGAAGTGCAAAGAGCAAAGCCAATGAGCCCAACAGAGGTGGAGATAATGGCAAAAGTATTGGACCAGTACGACTACATTAAAAAAGGCGAGTAGCACACATAGTGTACCTGTTTGAAGGACTTTATTTAATTCTAGTTTCACATGAAGCAATGTAAACGCCTAATTTCTAACAATTTTTTTTTGTCAGAACGAACAATTAATGGTGAGAAGGCCTGTTTACATACAACTGATACCACTAATATAACTGTTATGAAACAAGAAACAATTGATGTTGAATCCAAAGATATGAAAGAAGTTATACACGAAGGTATTTCAGTAAACATGTAAAGACAACTAAATGCTTTGGTCACATACCTGTACCGTTATAATTAACCAAAATGGTGCTTGTTTTCCAGAATATACAGAGGTTAAGCCCGCTATTATTGCGATTGACCACAACATAAAACTGATCTCAATCAGTGCGCAAGGTGAGCAAATTAGAGTATTTCTGGTGTTATATAATTACAGATATAGAAGTTTAATGGTAAACATTTTTTATTTCCTTGTTTATTAGGTAAAGAAATCAATAGGGAATTAAAAAATTAAAAACCTTGAAAAAAATTTGTTGAAATGTATATGCTGTTTGGAACTGTTCTGCCACACACCACTAGCACCTTTAAAGTGTAATACTATTTTTTTTTTACTTGTCATATTCTGCAATAAAAATTTTTGTACTTTTTTTCCTGCAATAAAACTGTTGCATAAACACTGTGGTTTATTCTGGGTATTTTACAAATATTCGTTTATAAAGGTTAATATGACTTTATAAGTTTAATAGTTTATAAAGGTAAATATGAATAGGTTCCCAACATAGATGCAAAGGGTAATAACACACGTGCTTTATACAAGTGTAATGGCCTGCAGCAAGCAGACAGGTGTGTCGAAGTCAGCAAATTGGATAAAGTCATTTCAATTAAAGTCTAGCAAACTTGGTTGTCTTTGTCTGAAAAGATGCGTACGGTACGCATCGACGTACAAGGGAACGCTACGGCGTGAAAGGGCGTACGCATCCACTACACGTGGCAGCAACAGTAATTGGTCTTTTACCATACATTTGCACAAACACGCATACTTATAAAATAGTATACATTATTGGTAGGTGCAACACATAGTCAGTTATGTCGAAATATAGTAGTATTTATATGTTATATCAGAGTTACATGCATATTAGTGAAATACACAGAACGGGTTAAAGGAATAACATCATGAGTGGTATCATAATGAACCTTGTTACATATCCTACTGTTTGGTGCGCTCTGCGAGGGAATCGCAGAGTGCATACGCAAGTTATGAATGATAGGGAATTATGAACTACTTAAGAGTAAGGAATTCGGGCGGGAAGAGCAGAGCATACCCCCTGCAGAGATGACCCCCTCCTTTGGATTCCTTAGGATGAACCAGCCAATGATTGACGACCCCTTGGACATTCCTGAGACCCGGACCAATAGATGCAAGCCATACCATCTTCATTGTATTACTGTACTTGATTGTGAATATAAGCAGCAGCTTGTGATCCAGAGTGCAGACTTCTTGTCCCCAGACTTCAGGATTGAATGACTGCACTGGATCCAGAGCGCCTGCGTTAAGTAACGGCTGTATTTACTATTACATCGCTTGAGCATATTTTTTCAACTTATTGCGAATAAATATTTGTGCGTTGGAAACACAAATCGAGGTTCGACAATCGTTATTGGTTAGCGACAATACGCACATTACAATTTGGGGGCTCGTGAGCTTTGGAGGTTTCGTTGCCGATGATACGCAAGACCAACGGATTTCGGTTCCTCAACAAAGGGTGGAGACGCGTCATAAACGGGTAAGAACGCATGGTGTTCAAAACCTGAATTTTACTGTGTTGCGAAACCGAATGTCCGTTTTGCATTATCTAGGGCACGCTAACTAGAACCTAGGGACAAAAGAGAAAACTGTTTCTTTTTTCTGTCATTGTGCGTTTTAACTGTATTGCATTGTTTAGCGTATGTGTACTTCCTGCTGTGCGTACGCGAACTTCCGGTAAACTTGCCACGTGGTTAAACAATCGTGTTGATAGTTATTATACATGCATAGTATAATTACTTGTGAAAGCCTCTGAGACATTATTACTATTGTTGGGAACTTTTGATTTTCTGCGCAGAAAAGGTGTATAGTGTGTGATGTTGTAACGTAGATACACTGTTTTATTGTTGAGGTGCTCAGTTGCTGTCTGACGAGGCGGATTGCCCAACTGAAGGACGGTATACAGGGCAGGTATACCGAATGCGAAAACTGGGTTTTCGCAAAGCGCTACCAATAGATCGCAAGGTTTGCTAATAATTAGTATTGGTAGGCAGTGCGATCCGGTCGCACCGTTAGTGCGAATTGGTGAAGCAGCTAGGAGGAATTATACTGGAAAGGCAGGTTGATTGTATCGACTTTGCGCTCCCAGCGATAATAAACTCAGCAGATTTTGTGGTTTAGCCAGGGTATCGAGGAGCTGATAGCCCTTGGGGCCCACAGTGATATTTCTGTATTAGGGATCCTCGCCAGGGGCGAGAAAAGCGAGTGAACGCGGCTAAAGGAAATACGTTCACCGAGGATTATAGATCTCTAGCGGTGAGTATAGCAACAGAGTTGAAATTATTAGGTGGAAAGAACAGAGCATTGCGGTGTGTCTGTATTTCACATTTGGCCGGAAGGAACAGAGCATTGCGGTGTGTCTGTGTTCCGGGTAGAAGGTATATTGTTCAACATGGGTGCTAAGCATACGCTAGAGATGGTCAGTGTACTGCCTAAGGAAGGCCCTATTGGTTCAGCGAGGTTTCTCATGTGTAAGAAGTATGGTGCATATGCAACTGTGTATTGTGACACGTGGGTCGGGATGACCAAAGCTTGTGATAGGCCTTTCCCAACAATAGGGAGTTTTAATGCAGAGGTACTGAATACTGTAAAAGATAGAATATGGTTGATCAAGTCAACGAAAAAGAGAAATAGACATAATGATTGTTTAAAATTGTGGCAAATGGAAGGTAATACGTTGCAGAGCAGCGAATGCAAACCGGAAATAGGCGTGGCGAAAAGCGCGCGCAAGGCGGATGTAACCATTGAGAAGCGTGGCGAACTCAGCGCAAGCGCGCCCCCGCCACCTTATGTGGCGGGAGGGGTAAGTACAGCCGTTGTTAAAACTGAAAATAGAAAAATTACTAAGTTGTACCCTGTTTTAAATCAGTTTCAATCAAGTGTATCTGAAAACGAAGATGAACCCACTGTGATTTCGGCCATTGCCCATGCTGTTAATGTACTAGAGGCTCAACGCAAGTATGAGAAAATGGCTGAGATAGGTGAGAGTAGCGTGATCACTAGGAGTGAAAGTGTTCTAAATCTAGGGCCTGTAAATCCTGTAGCGTCCCCTGAAGTTAGTGTACCAGAGGGTGTGTTCCCGGTCCGCACAATATCAGTTCCCAATGGGAAACCAGATAAGGATGGTATAGTTCCTTTAAGAAATGTTACAATGCATTGTCCCTGGACTAGATCAGAATTACGTTCCATTATGACTGAATTCCCAGATCCTAGAAAAGAGTTAGCTAAATGTCAGAAATTTGTTAAAGACTTAGGGAATGCTCATGAACCAACCAGTAAGGATTGGCGGGTAGTGTTGAGGGCGTGTCTTCCTCCCAATACTAACATACAAAAATTTATTGGAGATTGTTTGTTGGAGGAAGATGACACCCTGACTGATGAGATTAACCAACGGAATATAGAACAAATTGTCAAACACTTAGCCATCTGTTTTCCAGTAGTAGTAAATTGGAGTAAGATTTTCACCATTAAACAAAAGGATAGTGAAACTGCCTCAGATTACTTTGCTAGAGCTATAACAGCGATTGCACGATTTACTGGGATATCCAACATAAGTGAGGACCCACATCACAGAGAGGTAGCTGTAGGGGTACTGATGGATGGCCTTAGGGAAAATTTAAAGACGAGAGTACAAACCACATTACCTAATTGGAGAGGCGTCACGGTAGACTTCCTTAGGGAGTCTGCTGTGGAGCATGACAAGAACCTTTTTAGAAAAAGGGAAGAGAAAAGTGATAGGTTAATGACGGTAAGTATACAGGCTCTAGAAGGGGTGCATACACGACCACCAGCATACAACCCATATAACAGGAAACCTAAAGTGATCAGGTGTTTCAACTGTAACGAGGAAGGACATTACAAGAGAGATTGTAATAAAGAAAGACTCAATACACATAGGGGTGGGTCACATAGATATCCTCCAAGAAAGGATTCACATAGACTAGAAGACTCACATCTACCCGCGCATATTACGGCAGCAAATGCTGCGCGGGAAATCACTAGTCAGCGCTAGGGGTCAGGTCATACCTGTAGTCTACAGCCAGTGAGGTTAACTGAGAGTCAGAGTGAAGAACCAACAATGATAGTTGACATAGCTGGCAGGAAACAAACTTTTCTTGTAGATACAGGGGCGGCCCGATCTGTGATAACCTCTCCTTTCAATCTACAGGTGACCAGCAAAACTATTCCAGCTATGGGGGTGACGGGAAAAGTGTTACATTATCCTCTAACTAAACCCGCCGAAGTTACTATCGGGCCTCTGCATACTAAGCATTCGTTTCTCTTGGCTGCAGCGGCTCCTACTAACTTGCTAGGGAGAGACTTGTTATGTAAAATGGGATGTGTCATATACTGTACTTCAGATGGTGTGTTCCTAGATATACCCGAGAGGGTTGCACATGAGGTACAGGACATATTGGACACCCCTCCAAGGTTAATGTTACACTCTCCTGTTATAGAACAAAGTCCATCTCAAGTAAAGGGGATGTTGCTGGAAATACCAGGTTCCCTATGGACCAGAGATGGACAGGACACTGGACTGATGGCAAACGTAGCCCCTGTCATGGTCAATCTAAAAAGTGGTAGGATAGCTCCAAAAATCCCACAGTATCCATTAAAACCGGAGGTGGAAATAGGGGTATATCCTGTTATTGAGAGGCTGTTACAACAAGGGATTTTAATTCGTACAGCCAGTACAGCAAATAGTCCCATTTTCCCTGTGAAGAAGAGTGGGGGGAGGGGCTATAGATTAGTCCAGGACTTAAGGGGAATTAACAAAGTTGTTGAGAGCCAATTCCCCGTAGTGCCGAATCCAGCTGTCATCCTCATGCAGATTCCACCGTCTGCCAGTCATTTTACTGTCATTGATCTATGTTCTGCTTTCTTTTCAGTCCCTCTTCACCCTGACTGCCAATACCTTTTTGCATTCTCCTACAGGGGAGTGCAATACACATGGACCAGACTACCCCAGGGGTTCATTGACAGCCCCAGTATTTTCTCCCAAGCCTTACATGACTGTTTGCAATCCTTTCAACCCCACAATGGGTCTGTTCTAATTCAATATGTGGACGATTTGTTGTTGTGCTCTAATTCTTTTATGTCATGTTTACATGATACTAAATTGTTGTTGCTTCATCTTTCACAAACAGGGCACAAGGTGGCAAAGGATAAATTACAGCCATGTCAGACTAAGGTCAAATACTTAGGACACTGCCTCACTAAGGGGCTAAGACACCTGACAACCGACAGAATTGAGGCCATACAACACATGACCCTGCCGCAGAGCCAGAAGCAGATTCGTACTTTCTTGGGGATGTGTGGATACTGTAGGTCCTGGATCCCAGGTTTTTCTATTCTGGCATTACCATTGCAGGAGCTAGTCTCTTCCTCAAAACCAGAACGTGTCATACACACAGAAGAGTCGGAGCAAGCGTTCTTTAATCTTAAAGATAGTCTGACAAGAGCACCTGCATTGGGAATACCTGATTATGAAAAGCCTTTTGAGCTATTTTGTACAGAAGCTGATGGCTGTGCAGCAGGTGTCCTCACACAGAAACATGGTGACGCTAGCAGACCGGTAGCATACTACAGTGCACAATTAGACAATGTGGCAAGGTCACTCCCAACATGTCTCAGAAGTGTAGCAGCAACGGCCCTTCTAGTAAGTAAGAGCGAGGATGTAGTATTAGGACATAATTCAACCATCTATACACCCCATGCTGTATCAGCTCTGTTAAATTCAGCCCAAACCAGACATGTTTCTTCAGCTAGATTCACAAAGTGGGAACTAGCCCTGATGGCACCCTCAAACATCACCATCAAACGATGTAGCACCCTAAATCCAGCTACATACCTTCCGTATGTGTCTCAAGAGACACAAAGGGTGGGAGGTGAGGAGACCCTGGTTGATGATGAGTTAGGCAAGAATACTGACACGCATGACTGTATGGAACACCTGAATCAGACCTTTACTGCAAGGCCCGACATATGTGACACCCCCTTAGAAAATGTAGATTTTACGTTTTATACAGACGGAAGTTGCCATAGACAGACAGAGACAGGAGAACTATGTACTGGTTACGCTGTTGTAGACGATCAGGATGTGGTAGAAGCTGATCCCTTGGTCCACCTCACTCAGCCCAGGTGGCGGAACTAGTAGCACTAAGGAGAGCGTGTGAATTGGCAGAGGGTAAATCAGCCAACATATATACTGACTCTAGGTACGCCTTCGGGGTAGTGCATGATTTTGGGGCCCTTTGGCGTCTTAGAAACTTTACGACAGCAGCAGGTACACCAGTGGCACACTCACAACACATAAAAGGACTTCTGACAGCGATACAGTTACCCAGAACAGTAGCCGTCATAAAGTGCAAAGCCCATACCTTTGAAGAAGACCCAGTGTCATTGGGCAACAACAGGGCAGACGAAGCTGCTAAATGGGCAGCAGGGCAACCTATGACTGTATCGACCGAGACTATGATGGTTTTTCAGACATTAGACACGCAGAAATTAATTGAAATGCAAGATTTGTGTTCCCTGCAGGAGAAGGCGGTCTGGAAGGCGAAGGGATGTGGTCAAGAGTCCTCAGGACTCTGGAGGGATGGACAAGGTAAGCCTGTAGCTCCCCGAACATACTATCCAAGCCTGGCTGAAGCAGCACACGGCCTGACTCACCTGGGTAAAGAAGGTATGTGCAAACTGGTGAGAGCATACTGGTGTGCTCCCGGATTTTCCTCTCAAGCTGGTAAGAAAGCAATGTCATGTCTTACTTGTTTGAGGAAAAATGTTGGGAAAACTATTCCAACTGAGCCATCCCACATCCCTCCTACAGACGGACCTTTTCAGGTAATACAAATTGACTATATCCAACTACCACCGTGCAGGAATCTGAAGTATGTGTTAGTGTGTATTGATGTGTTTTCCGGTTGGGTAGAAGCATATCCGGCAGCCACTAATACTGCTGTGTTCACTGCAAAGAAAATTGTACAAGACTTTGTGTGTAGGTTCGGTATCCCTAGAATCATTGAAAGTGATAGGGGTACCCATTTTACTGGTGATGTCTTCCAAAATATGTGTAAACTCATGGGAATCAGTAGCAGACTTCACACCCCTTACCGACCACAAGCCAGTGGTAAGGTGGAGAGAGTAAACGGTACTATCAAGAACAAACTAGGTAAGATAATGGCTGAAACTGGGTTGGCATGGCCTGAGGCTTTGCCGTTGGTCCTCCACAGCATTCGAACCACTCCTAGACCTCCTCTTAATCTGTCCCCCTTTGAGATACTGTTCGGACGACAACCTCATTTGATCGTGAGTCCACAAGACGACTTAAAGTGTAATAATGAAGTGACTGTACAATATCTTATAAGAATGAGTAGACAGCTGAAACAACAACAACAAAAACTAAAAATGCTGTCACCTGGTATGCCAGAAACGAACTGTCATGATGTTGAACCTGGAGACTATGTTATGATCCGCAATTTCTTACGTTCAGGTTGTTTAACAGACCGTTGGGAAGGCCCGTACCAAGTGCTGCTGACCAGTACTACATCACTGAAGGTTGCAGAGAGAGACACTTGGGTCCATTCCACCCACTGCAGGAGAGTCCATAATCCGGAGAAAGTGCAAGACAAGACTCAGACCGACGACATAGAGCTGTCACTTGTGAGCCTGTTCCGGGAGACCTAAAGCCTGCAGTTAAGACACCTGAACCAGAGACGTTGCCTCAGAACTATCTTTCCAGCGATGGAGTGGCGGTTTTTGTTTTTCTTTTGTTCCAGGATTTTCCTTGTTTTTACTTTTTCTAGGACATTCTATTTTTGTGAAGGAGAATGGAGGATGGAGGAGAGTTCTGGGAGTGATACGGATGAAATGGAGGCCGAAGAAAAGTTAATAGGATATCCTGAGCAGCCCATTATCAAACTTGGTCCAGGGGTTATGAAAAGGTCTGCTAGCTCAGGAACTCGGAGGCAGTGTGAGGGGCTATTGTCTGATGAGTATTGTATCTGCAAGTTCTGCAACTCCCTAGTTGACGAGAGATGCATCCAACGATGCCAGTCCCCCAGTACTCTGAATATAGGCGGGCATCCATTGGAGGATTATCACTCCCTGGTGGGTAAGGTGCTAAACCAAACTGAGTGTTGGGTGTGCTCTCACGTGCCTCAAGGGCAGCATAACATAGGACTAGTGCCATTCCCGCTAAACATATCCGAAGTACTCGAATTAAGGGGTGGGAGGCCCATAGAAGGGAGGTACAATAACACTAGGTCCCCTAGTCTGACGCTTCGACAATACTCCATAGGCAGATCGTTGCTGTGCCTAAACATATCTCATGCAAAGCGCCTGGAGAATTGGGAGGCTGACCTATCAGATCAGACAATGGCTCGCCACACTCATTTTAGAGAGAGACTCACAAGGTCACTACTAGGCAGGAATGCTGATGGAAGTCACAAGTTAGGGCGTATAACCAAACATAAGAAGGTATCTATTGGAAAGGTCTCTACAGATAAATGTGAAAATATCATTAATGCCGACACGTGTCTAGAGCAGATGGAGACACTAGGCATGGGTAGTTTTATCAAAACTCTGTGTGATATAATTCATGGGCATACTGTTCCTTATGTTCTCCCTGATGATGTGTATTTTGTTTGTGGGAGGAAAGCTTATTCCTGGGTGACTCCGAGTTCCAAGGGCTTGTGTTTCTTAGCTAAACTGGTTCCTGAAATCATGACTATTACTCATGAAGAAATGGTAGATATTCACAAGACTACATCACCACCATACATACACACACAGTATGAACACCGTGGCAAGAGAAATATGATTCCTGGTGAGGAACCCATAGCTACAAAATTGATTAGTGAAACTGCTGGTTTCCAAGTTATGGTTGCTCTAGATCTCACCAGGACCGCTCGGGGAACATTAAACTTTAAGTATATCCAAGACCTAGCTAAATTAATAGATAATATCACCGAGATGTATGATGACACTTTCAGGTATACTGGAAGGGAGCTACAAGCGTACAAGAAGGAGTTGGTGCAACATAGACTGGTACTAAATTATCTCACCTCTATTACTGGTGGGTACTGTGTGACACTGGCCACCCAGTTCGGTGTCAAATGTTGCACGTACATTACTAATAATACGGAAGACCCTAAAGAGGTTATAGACCGGAAGATGGATGAAATTTTGCAGCTGAAATGGGAATTTCGAAAGAGCCATAATTCTTCGTTATATGAGGTCGGGGAAAAGGTGGCGGGTTGGTTCTCATGGTTGAACCCAGCAAAATGGTTCTCTGGTCTGGGGGAGTGGGTACAGGAAATGATTGCGAGTGTAGGTAAGCTCCTTCTCCTTATACTGGGTGTCATCTTAGCAATTGGTTTAGTTGTCAAATGTGTTCCTACTGTGTTGAAGTGTGGAAAACGGCCTCATAAGAGTAACACTGAGAAAGAGACTGAAAGGGTGGTACCAGATACCGAGATCATGGTCTGTGAAGAAGTATTGTATAATCCTGAACTTGAAACGGTGATTGGGTGATAGTTTAGTACACTATCAAAGGGTGGAACTGTCGAAGTCAGCAAATTGGATAAAGTCATTTCAATTAAAGTCTAGCAAACTTGGTTGTCTTTGTCTGAAAAGATGCGTACGGTACGCATCGACGTACAAGGGCACGCTACGGCGTGAAAGGGCGTACGCATCCACTACACATGGCAGCAACAGTAATTGGTCTTTTACCATACATTTGCACAAACACGCATACTTATAAAATAGTATACATTATTGGTAGGTGCAACACATAGTCAGTTATGTCGAAATATAGTAGTATTTATATGTTATATCAGAGTTACATGCATATTAGTGAAATACACAGAACGGGTTAAAGGAATAACATCATGAGTGGTATCATAATGAACCTTGTTACATATCCTACTGTTTGGTGCGCTCTGCGAGGGAATCGCAGAGTGCATACGCAAGTTATGAATGATAGGGAATTATGAACTACTTAAGAGTAAGGAATTCGGGCGGGAAGAGCAGAGCATACCCCCTGCAGAGATGACCCCCTCCTTTGGATTCCTTAGGATGAACCAGCCAATGATTGACGACCCCTTGGACATTCCTGAGACCCGGACCAATAGATGCAAGCCATACCATCTTCATTGTATTACTGTACTTGATTGTGAATATAAGCAGCAGCTTGTGATCCAGAGTGCAGACTTCTTGTCCCCAGACTTCAGGATTGAATGATTGCACTGGATCCAGAGCGCCTGCGTTAAGTAACGGCTGTATTTACTATTACATCGCTTGAGCATATTTTTTCAACTTATTGCGAATAAATATTTGTGCGTTGGAAACACAAATCGAGGTTCGACAATCGTTATTGGTTAGCGACAATACGCACATTACAGGTGCAATACACATCTATACAAAACACAAGTCAGTGATGTGCGGATACCGCACCATGTGGGACTGGTTGGTACAGGCATCACAAATTTACATACACACGCCCCCCCAGGTCGAGGAAGTAGCGGAGGATTGTCGTGGATCGGTCGGAAGTTTATACGACCTACACAACGGAAAGGAGATTGGAACGAAAATATTGACCAACCAAATGAGGCGACAATCGTCCATTTGGGCAGACTTTCGACCATCGTGTCACTAAACACACACCCGACTTGCGAACGAGCGGTCGTATGTCGACTGGTTGAGCCGATTATTGTGCATGTCCTTTTAAATATACAACATTCCCAAGGACAATGTTATCATGCAGTAATTTACATTATGGGCTTTGCCCACCCTTGGTATATTTTCTTTTCTAAACAGACAATGATTAATGTTGCTGCTATTCATTCTAATGAGATTTTATTTGTGAAACGGCTCCAAACGTTGAGAATAAAAAAAATACAGCAATTTTCTCTTTTGCAAACTATTTAACTTCTGAATGAAGTCCACCTTGGAGTTTAAAAAAAATGTCCTTTTCTTAATGCTGCTACTATCCCTTCTCCATGTCACACATGGGATTGCATTTTATTTTTGGATGCCAGGTGGCTGATGTCACTATTTCTTGCTGCAGTGTTTGGCCAATATAGGAGAAAATATGGAGTTGTATGGAGCTCATTAGAAAATATACTGTAAATGAATGTTAATTATATAGATACTAAAGTAGTAACAAAACAGCTCTAAATGACACGTTTTACCGGATTTTGACCAATTTTAATATAATAAAATCCAGATGCAAAATACATGTGGTTTTTCTTTTGCCAAAAACAAAGCACGAAGACCAAAACACTGGGATCGTACACAGATATAATAGTGAGGTTAAAGCTTGGAAACACGGACTCTTCAAACCCCTTCCCAGTTGTTTATTTGCCTTCTGTACCCCAAGTTTGCATAAAAAATGTTTTTGTTGGGGGGGAGGGGGGGACAAGAGTCACTCATCTTATTGAAAATGCTGACAGGAGACCAACACCAAAGTGTCACACAACCTTACATCTGGAGGAGGAGGAATATACGAATGCATAACTAAAAAACATTCTACACCAGAAATGAAAGTCACAGTGAAATATGATTAAAACATCTCCTGGAAATACAGGACTAGCATAAAAGAAAACTGCCGCCTATATGGCTTTATAGTTACTAAATAATCCATATTGAACGTCATATGCAAAATAAATTTGAATGAACAAATATTGTGAATGCCTAATATGTAACAGTTGTTACATTGACGTTGCTGGTATTTTTTAGCAACTGAAGGGAAAAAAAGTGCATTAAACATGGACTTTTAGTCCCCATTGTTGCCTGATAACCTAGGCTGCATGGTGTCTTTATTTTGAGAACCAGTGTAATCTTTCATAGTAGATGCCTTGAAGCAAAAAAAAGTAAGTCAAGAACATTATTAGATTCTTTTGTCCGCTGAATTGGCCCCGTCATCAATTGTACCATTCACTTTCCTTCAAGCAAAATAGGAAGTATATTTATGTGAAAATTGCGAACAAAATAATTCTATTTATGGTGTACACAGATTTCAATGCTTATTGTGTCATTTCTGGATTAGAGTATGATGACATAAGTCTGCATGTTAAAATAGAGAAAAATTATAGTTAAACAGTACAACTGCAAAAAACATGCAATTAATGGCAGTGAAATGCACAGCTTTATATGGGGGAACAGCTTCCAGTACTGTGCACACTGTGGACAGTCTAATCAAATTTGACAAGCGAGTAGAGGCATCTTGTTTCCAAAACAAATGTTTTGAGAGTATGCAATCCTACATTCAGTACAAACAGGAGGCCTCCTGGGGCATGAGTTTTTGGCAAGTGCTAGTCCTATATCTATGTTGGGGAGAAAGATATCAGCCACAGAAAATATTAAGGAATATTTCTATGTATTTGCAGCGAGTGTGGAACAATGTTTTCAAAAGTTGTTCTAGGAGGTACGTCTGAAAATATTTTTAACCA
The DNA here is from genome assembly GCF_038048845.1 of Mixophyes fleayi. Classification (NCBI taxonomy): domain Eukaryota; kingdom Metazoa; phylum Chordata; class Amphibia; order Anura; family Limnodynastidae; genus Mixophyes; species Mixophyes fleayi. The sequence goes on along the minus strand of NC_134404.1, from coordinate 17,494,654 downwards.
GTAGGAGACAAGTTTTCAATTTAGATTGGTGAAAAGGAGAACTGTAGAATCCTGTAGTGAGCAGAAATGGGTCAGCATACATCCCTACATTATGTGTATGTCCGGTCATACAAAGGAAAATTAGGTACTAAGAGTATATTAATATTTACACTTTTTAGTGTACAAATCCAAAAATCACATTAACAAAAACCTCTTGTAAAATTGTATGAGACCGCCAACAAGGTAAAACTAATGGCCTCCTAACAGATTGAGATGTAAAAAAAAGGCACAGCATCAAGGTCTTAGGAAGAGGGAGGGAGTCCCTGATGTGTCCAACCAATTTTCACTCTGTCAGGTCTGTTTATTAGTGCAAATTGTTAAAGGAGGCAGGAATTTCGGTTAGGTCGTAGACCATAAATGTGTTTTCGGCTTGTTTTATTGTATTTTTTCATGTATGTAAATGGATATTAAAAGTCTACAAAACCCATACTGAAATTGAAGCAGATGTAAAGCCTGAAATTAAAGATACATCATATCAGACCTTTTTCCATCTTTAATGTGACCTTTCAAGCAACAAAATAAAGTAAAAATCTATTTTTTTAGGGTAATGTAAACATAAAAAAAAATCTACTATACCTGGGCTGCATAAGTGTACACACCCTAAACTTATATTTTATGGAAGAACCTTTTTGTTTTACAATAGCAGTGGAGGAGAGCATGGGGTTGCAAACAAGAGGTCTGTAGAGCTCCATTGCATGTAGTCCATGTCATTTGCAGTGGTTGCATTTGCAAATATAGCCAACATCCAGCTTTGCACTCTGCAGTCCTAATTCTGCATTGTCTAGTCTGCTATTCATCTGTATTAACATGTACTGTTAACTGCATTCATTTATCCACCTCCTGTTACTATTCTGCCTCTAGATTGTAATTTTTATGTGCAGGGCTCTCTACCCTATGTCCCATGGTTTGTCCACTGTCATCCTGCTTGTCTGTCAAGCTATATGCTGATTTTTCTATATGATATGCAATTTGTTGTTATTTGCATCCAATCACTTATTATTCTGCTCCACTGTACCTTGATCCCTATTATGTATACTATCTTTACATGCATTATTTGTAGGATTAAGTTCACAGCTATGAAATCTCTGGCTTTATAAAACAGACAATGATGATGCAAAGCATGTAGTGTGAACGTTTCAAGAATCTTAGTAAACAACTAATCTTTCTATGAAAGTCATGCTTCTTTCCATTGAGATTTCTGCATTGCCATACCCTAATAAAAGCTGTTATTTAAGGTCTCTTCCCATGTAAAAACATGACAAGGTATTTTAGCAACAAGTGTATGGAGAATATAAACCATATAAGTAGGCTATGTTTTGTTTTTTTAAATATACAGAAAATTTTAAGAAACCATCATTATATCCAATTGCAATTTGTTTTAGTATCTTAACAGGACAGGATTATGTCTATATTTTCTTGCTTTTTTTCTCCACAAAATGCCTCCTAAAAATTTGGACTGTATTTAAATAATAAAATAAAAATATATTTTTGTTTTTATAACTATTTGCTATTCAATATGTTGCTTTGCCTTTAAATCTGAACAGGAATATCCTGATTTACTCATAATTCAGGTAAAACACACCCTGATCTGAAGTCTGTTAGTCCAAATATAACTAAAAAGCTTGTATTTTATTCACCCCCTATTTATAATCCCCCATAACACAGCACACATGATAGATATATACACTATCACACAGTGCTGGCATCTAGTATCACATTGTAGTGATAAATGCCCAGAAATACAGTTCTCCATAATCTGGCACAACTAGATTTAGTCATTTAAAAGCTGACTGCAAGAAGACATGTGGGCTGTGTGCTGGATGTATATCAGGAGACCACATCAGTGTACATAGCCAGCTACACAGACACAATGCTCAAGTAGCAGCTCCGTGGCTGTAACGGAGGTACAAGATGGCTGCCAGTTTTTTTAAACACTCCTGTGCGGTGACATCACAACGAGGGCGTGGCTGGAACTGCAACCAATAGGGAACCGGATACTTGAAAAATCTTGATCAGGTGACCGAGAGCGGACCAATCGCCAGCGCTGTTGTGGGCAGGTCAGCATTCTCCTCAGAGTGCACTACACGTCGTCGTCAGCATGTCTCTCACACGTGGTGTAGTCAGAGCAGAGGACGGGCTGTGTCTGTTGTGAGAGACATTAATGTCAGGAAATGAAGGAATAACAGAAAAAAAAACAATGTTTTATAGAGAGTAGATCTGAGGAAGCCATAGACATCTGTGGTGTCAGGACAGTAGTTAGAAACTAGAGCTTCCCTTACCAGCTGCACTGATAATAACTTACAGAAGTGTATGTGAAAGAATCTAATGTTAAACTTGTTGCTTGGAAAACAGAAATGCCCCATCATTAATTTCAGTGTAATATGTTCTGCTCCAGCTTGTCCCAATACAAAGTCTATGACTATTACTAGAGCGCATTTAGATTTTTATTTTATATTTTACATCTGAGGGTGGGAGCAGCTATAAGATCCTTTTGGTAACATTGGCTATATAAATTATATGAGGAAATTAAGGGCAAAGATGCTCCCTCCAGCCACATTTGTATTGAACAATTTGTGAAACAGTCTGAATATAGCAACACCACACACTATGGGGGTGCAATGAATAAAAGGGAGGGATATTGATTAATCATCCATGTGCATTTCAAACTAAATTAATAATACTTAAATTACTGTATTGGGTAACATAGGACATGGAGAACACTATTGTTACCGGGTAATGCAGTTTAAAGTAGAATATCCTAAGGAAATCCTGGTTCCAAAAAGTCACCTAGAAGGGTTATCCAGCATGTCAACGTCCTGCGCCCACGTGCTATTGCACTGCTCGCTCCTGTGGCAAATGCTGTTCTTTGAATAAGTTACATCTAGTCATGTAGAGCATATTTATGTTTTGGGTGCACACTATTCTTACAGCGGCTGTTGCAGAGGATGTTCTGTGCCAGTTTTCTGTAGCATGTCTGGAGTTATCTTCTCTGCTAGCCCAGAAAGTGGGTGCATATGAGACCATATATAGTCTGCAGGCATTCCAAGTACAATTGCGAAAGATTCAGACCTGGAAAAGACTTGTACGCTTCCGCGAATGCTGTCATTTTTGCGGATGGTCAGATGCAGCTGCAAATAGCAGACAATGAGGACTTTATCAGACACTAGATAATCACTTGTAATTGGCCGTTTACGATTGCACTGCTGATTGATGCTTTCTTTATCAATTGGGAACATATTAAATGGGCTAGCTGCAGCTCTCCTAAATGAGAACACGTGAATTCAGCATTAGAGAAGGAGCTGTTTATTTTTTATGGTTTATATCGCACCAGTCATATTATTCAGTGCGTATTTGTCGTCATTCACATTAGTCCCTGCCCCATTGGAGCTTATAAACTAACTTCCCTACCACACGTACACAAAACACTAGGGTCCATTATGTCAGAAGCCAATTAACCTGCCAGGATGTTTTTTTGGACTTTGGGAGGAAACCAGAGCACACAGAAGAAAAACCCATGCAAACACGGGTTGAGAACATCTAAAACTCGACACAGATAGGGGACCTGATCAGAATTGACCTCAATCCTCCAGTGCTGTGAGGCAGCAATGCTAACCAGTGAGCCACCATGCTGCCCAGTTCCTAGCTACAGCACTTTTATGAATGAAAGTTCTGTCTATTGTTATTAGAGGGACTAGTTGTGGCACCTTTCTCCTTCATTATTAATAAGTACTATTCTCTGTCCAGAGTGGAATTCACTTTACCCACTGAAGTGTTCTGAATTGCCAAGTATATGACAATTGGTTGTCATGATCTTGCCAGTCTCTATAAGGCTCTGCAATCAGTCTAATGGTCTAATAAACTTAACTTTAAGGATAATAGAAAGAGTTTGGAGATGAGTGGTTTGGATTCTGTCTTTTAAGGGACAGATGTGATCCTCGCGTTGCCACAGTTTTGTGCGCCAAGTTTGCCTCTCGCGAGTTTTGGATTGATATCTTTTCTGCTCAGCCGGGATTTTAGAAGAACTAGTGTCTACTGAGAAATGCTGTGCTCTGCTCTGAAAAATTGTGTGTAGAGCGGGTTAGACGGTGAAATAGGGAACTTCGATAACTAGTATTTAATGGATAAAAATAGGGCGCTGCTGCTGTATGACAGCATACATGAAAAGGAACAAATACTAAATAGGTTTGTTGTAAAATACAAAGTGTTTAAAGCGAAAACCATTTTTGTGCGGGGCTGTATCAGCGAGTGTGACATCTGAAGTATTTAGTGGAGAAAAAAGGGTGCTGTGCGAGCCACCACCACCAAAATAAAAAAAGATATTTATTAAAAGTTTGACAGTTTGTTTATTAAGTTGGCAAGGACAGGGTGTTGGTGGAGTGTGTGCAGCCACTGCGTCCCTACTTTTAAGAACCAATTGTCTAAATTTTAAATGATATAGTTGTGTGAACAGTGTCCTAGTATGTGTAAGGTAATTCCATCCTTTTCTCTATCTTGTGATTGTTCATCTGTTTTTCGGGTGGCAGGTACAAGTAACTACAAATTGCAGTAGCATTCCTCCTGTCAATGTCAACCATAAATCATGCTAAAGATCAGTACTGGCAAGATGTAGTACGTATTCAACCTCTACTAGTAAAAGTAAAAAAAAGTAATGCGGGAGCAAAGTGTAGGAAAGTGTCCTCAAAATCAAAACATGATTTGTCAATGTCAATCTCAAAGACAACATCAGGTCTTGATGTAAGGAGGAGGTCTTGTAGCTTCACAGTTAATAAGGGATGTCCTCTAACATTCAAAATGTATTGTGTGCACAGCCTTTTAACTTTCTTCATCTATCTACTTGTATAAATGTCTACTTATACTGCTGTCCGCCAAACAACTTCTCATACCCCATTCACACTGCCTCAAAAGCCCAGGAAATTGCAGGAGTGGCAATATGAAAGTGGTATTATTCTTACTACCGGTGTCAATCTTGAAAAAACTCAGGAATATAATTTTCAGCAGTCAGCTACTGTATGTAGATAGTTTATGCACGCTGCTGTGCCTCTATTTCATAGGGATTGTATCTTATTAAACTCATGTATTTGTGCATAAAATTTGGACACTTGTGTTAGAAAATAGACTGGAAGTGAACGTTAGGGGTATACATAGTAATGTAAGTGCAACAAACCGCTCAAAATCACATTTTACCAAAATTTCACAATTTTTTATTAAATCCAGATACAAAACTTTTCAGGATATTAGGGCAAAACCAGAAACAAAACACGATGTTTTACGCAAGTAACTGTCCTGAAGCTCTTGCCGTCTTTGAGGGTTAAGACCATACAGCCTTGTCATCAAATTTTATCAGAGTGAGGTTTTCACATTTCTCATATTAAACCTGATCACATTGGTTTTGTGATGCTGCAGAAATATTTCGTGTTTCACACGTAGCTATATTGGTAATATCTCACCAAATATAATCACATTGTGAGAAAATCATGAGTCAGGGCTCCTTTAGACTTCCTAAATCTGTGGGGAGAGCACATTTTACGAAAAGGTTTATAATATATGGCTTTTTAAAACCTTGTTTCAGGTGCCTTAATCTATCCACTAGTTTAACTTTGTCATGATAAGCCTGTGTGGGAACTGAAAACAGTTGGATGCCATTGTTTTTGCTGTGAAAGATGTCGTTTTGATTTTGCCTTTCAGTTGCTGGCTGATGAGGATGGATTTCTGCAGATTCCCCAGACAGCACTTTACTGCCTATTTATCAACTCTTGTGCGAGAATTTTTGGAAGAGGGAGAGGAAAAATAATGGTGATTTTCACAATCTGGAATGAAAAACACCTATTTCTGCAAAGTTTAACTAATTTAAAAGTGCAAACACACTTGAAACTAAATATATCCCGGCTTATTTCCCTTTTATCTATAGCCAGGCTTTTTTTTTTAAATGCTTCATTCATACCTTTTTATTCTTTCCATCCAAATGAACTTATTAAGCCCCACAATTATTTAATGATAATACCATTTTTGTAGCTCTTTCTTAGATGTTTTGTATGTTGTCATGTGTTTCTGATTATGAGGTCTCCAAAAATGAACACGGACCACAAATATTGTCTGTCTTGACAAAGGTCTATAAAATGTAATGGTGAATACTGCTTTTTTTTCCATGCTACATATATTGTACAATATAGTGCATTGTATTCTTTTTCACCCAGATGTTATGGGTGTCGGGTATGATAGTTTTTATAGCTTGCTAATAAAAATTGGACTCGTATTTAATTAATGGTTGTTCACTTCCTTATTACGGGAGCACCCAAGTGAAGGTATGAAAGTTATTGTTCATACCAGTGTATGCTTATGTCCACATGGCCATTCAGACTGCGTTTTCCCTCCTGCCATTGAATGGAACAAAATGCAGCTCAATCAATACTTTTACTCATACTAGGGATCATTGATCCCTATTAAATTAAGGTTTAAAGGACTGTGGGCTTGGTGCAAAGCAGGGCGAGTGTTTAACAGCACAGATATAAAATGAAATTACTGTTGCATTTATGCTATGTCGAGCAGTCAAGTTATCATAGTAGTTTCACTAAAGTTTTTTTTTTTTGTTTTGTTTTTTTTAAATAAAATGTTTTGTTCTTTCTTAATATCATTATCTTGGCAAACATATTACCAAAACATGAATAGCTATACTGAATAAAAAAAATGATATATATTACTTTGTGCCAACTTACAGTTAAACACAGGACATGTGCAGACAGAATTTTACAGAATATCCCTAGAGGAACATGGTGACTGTCTCCATTTCTAGATGGATGCGTTTTGTGACTGTTCTGGCTCTCTACAGGCTTTGTATTCAAAGTAAACGGAAGAAAAGAAAAATGGCAATTTGAAAATGCAAAAAAGTTTCACTTTAATGACATTGTGACATATTTCTGTGGTCACAATAGTTATTTAAGAAAACCATTAACAGTTATATTACATTTAATATACAAATAAAAGGAATATTCAATTCCATAAATACAAGAACACTAGATATGCTGTAGAAAGAAAAAAAAAAACTTGCTTGTAATGTTCCCACTGCATATAACAAAATTAGGTGGTGTATTACAAAATAGTTGTGTGTGTTTTGATAAATGACGAACACATTTAATAGGTAAGTGTACATTGGAGTGCGACACATTTTCTCTGCGCCATGTTCCACTTGCTATATTGTCATCCGTCACATTAGTTTGCTCTTTCTGGGTCTAGCAATAAAGCAGGCTGTCGTAAAAAGTAAGAGATTGCATAATTATAATGTTTTAAGATAGGACATAGAAAGTTATTACTACATAGCTTCCCATAAGAAGAAAGAAACAGTCCAGTTAATTACAAAAGCAGACCACAAATAGTTGCTATAAAACCCTTTATAAAGAATTTTGCAGACTTTATTTCAGCATACTGGAACAGAGAATGAATATGTTTTAGTATTATTTGATTCCAGCTTATACCGATCACCCTACTCTTTATATTCTGCTTTTAATGTGTTCAGTAGAATTAAATGTTTTGAGAGAGACCGTACAGAGCCTACACATGCCTTCTGCAGGGAACACAAGCTGATCAAAAGATACTGGGTTATTAGCTGGGAAAATTGAAAGGAGAGGCTATTTTGAGTCATGCTTGTACCAATATCAGAGGTTTGTTCTTTATTTCCTAAAGGCTAGAAGTAAAAGTAATTGATGTACAAGTGTGTGCGTGTAACCATGTGGGCTTCAGGAAAAGGAGAAAAAAAAAATAATTTTCACCGTATTGTGAAGCTAAATGTCTGCTGTCTCCAAAATGGCTCAGACTTGTACATTTCACACTTTCACTGAGGAATTGGCATACTTTTAAGATATCACATGGTAGTATACTAATGTAAGCCTATCCTTATGTGCTCTGTCTCTTTTTATACCATTAGCTTAGAACATAGACCAAAAGTGTCATTTTAACAAGGGTGGCATTATATATAATGGAATAATGCACTTTAAGGAGCAGTAGCACTTAGACACTGTTCAATTATCAGAGATAGCAGAGCAAACTTCCCCTCAGTTCCTTAGATGCCCACCTTGAAATAACTTCCATGAATGGTAAAGATCCACATTTAAAACCAAATAACATTTTGATTTATCTTCATAAATGCTGTGCAATAACTTAACTTATAAACTAAGAGCCGGATTCTAAGTGAGACGTATGTCCATTTGTGTAGCTGCATACTGTGCGTGCTCAGAATGTGAACTATTCGGACCTTATTATTCCTTACACAGGGGAGGGTGGGGATGTTCTAAAGTAGGTCGGGTAAGGTAAGGGCGCGTTCAAGCAACTGCGTTCAGATTCAGAGTGGGACGTAATTGAAGATAAGGCTGAAAAAATGGTTTTATTTGCGGGTGGTAAGGGGCAGGTGCAAGTAGCGGGTGATAATGACGAACGACTGAACTAGCCAACCACTTGCAATTAGAGGTTTGCAAATGATTTGCAGACACTTGAGACCTTAGTAGTCGCTTGATTAGAAGTTGAGTATGTGTTGTAGCCAAGATAAAAAAAAATATATATATTTTTGTGCACGTCAGGGCATTGTTCCTGCTGTATTGGCTAGGTTCTTAAAGTTTAAATGATGCTTCATAGCCAAATTGTGCTCTTGCTATAAAAGGTTTTTTTACAAGTTGGATTCAAGTGCCTGAGTCTTGTAACTTGTCAAGCGACCACATCGGCTACTCATTCAGACATGAATGTATTTTCGGCTGTGAATAAGTCCGTCATACACATACACTTGCGTGCAACTTTTTGAATTGCAAAATACATTTACATTTCACTCCAAATCAGGCCCTAGGAATTGGGGAGGGGGGGGGGGGGGGCTTAAACATATTTGAAGTTGCATTGTTTCACTCATGGTTATATAATATTTGGAGGTGATTCATCAGTGGACTCTCTCTGATGACGGGTCTAGGTTTTTATTATTATTCAGTATTTATAAAAAGGTAATGGTTTTGGGCAAATTAGCCATTATGGCTATCACCAAAGAGACGTTATATAGCAGTAGAGATTTTAAGGGGAAGGCATGAAATTGTATTTGGCTTTTTTGTCTGTTATGTTTGTGTCATTAAAAGTTCAGAACAGATGTGCTGTATGCTACAGTTGTCAAACTTCTGATTTCACATCACCTAACAGACTAAACTGAACCAACAATTATAGCAGCACGCCAAACACAAGACCTGTATAGAACGGGCTTTTGCACGTAGACCTTTTACATGTTCTGCGGCATGCTGCGCCACCTGGGTAGAAATGCAGCTCAATGGAGGGGAAGAAACCAGACAACATCCGAGTCTCATCTAATCATTGCTGTAGGTGAGCATGGCCGCATAGTGCAGAGATGAGTGAATACCTCTGCTGCAATATATCGCCATCTGGAAAGTAACTTCTAAAAATGCTTTTGTGGATCCCTAACATTAATTGAATATGAAGAAGGAAAGCCATGTGAGAAGCTAGTCTACAATCTTTATCTAAATTAATCCAGTCTTATACCTGCTTGTATTTGTTTGTTTCTTATCTAGGGGATTGCTTGTGGTATATCTATTGCAATCTGTATCACAGCAGACAAAACCAAGGGAGAAATCCAGGTTATTCTGGATAAGAAAAAATATCAAAGAATCTGCCTACCTTTTAGCAGATGCAAGTACTTATAAAAAGCTAGATAACCATGATACCACAATTGAATACAAAAGGAAACTACTTGAACACATAGAAATACATTTTCACAAAGGAGGAGGTCATCTTTCTACATATAAAGGATCCTAAAATATTAGTTTTTGTACCATCTTCCAAAAGACACATATTTGAATAACCCTTTAGGACGCCTCACAATGTCCAGAATTAATTCTCGGACCTGAAATCTTTCCCAATATATTGACAGATTCTTGCAACAAGGCAGTAAGCTCTGAAAGAGAGTCAGCAATATCCTTTGTGTTCTACACCTGGACACCTACATGCATCTTTGATTCATGCAATGTGAAATCAGAAGGTTACACCCACAGTTATGTACAGAAGGAAATTTGAAAACCAAAAGATTTTCAGTTTATTATGGACAGTATAGTCGTCCATAGTTACTTCTGGTTTGAGGACAAATTCTCAGCGGGAAGAATGAGGGACAGCAATGAAAACACGTTTTGCACTAAGCTACACAAACCTTTTCATAACCCAATGGGAGTAGGACACAGTCTGGACACAAAATTGACTTCTGGAGTATCTAGTATGCTGGTATAGATACATAGACAATACTTTTTTTTTTTTTTAAGGGGGGGGGGGGGGTCTACCATTACCGCTCCAATGCAAAAATAATCCATCCACCTTAACAAAGGCAATTACATTTTATAACTCTAATAGAAAGAACTTGAGAATTAGCAGATATGCTGCAATACAAAAGGGTTTATTTACATATTGGAGTGGCCATGTGGCCTCCAATATGTTGGACTTGAGAAAGCTGAAGAGTCTAATCTCTGCGCATATCCATAATATTATATATGACTATTATATTATAATATTAATAAGAGACTCACCACCCAGTGTCTCAAATCACTTTCTGGATAAGCAAGATCCAACTACTCTAATCTTTCTTGGTATCTAACATAAGAAGTGACTATTTGGCCTCCACTTCTATGCTAGAGGCTAAATGAATATACAAACTAAAAGGCGTTTATACCAAGTGAGTCTCAACATTGACTTTGATTTATGGCCCTTTTCAACAGAATATGAAATACTTGTACTACACCTTGCTCTAGGCCATTTATACCTTTTATACTTTTCATACATTTTACAATTTTCAGTTGCCTTTTTCTTTGTACATAAAATGAAAAAATGTTCAGACTCATTGAAGCTTGCCTTGCTCTATGTAGTTGCTTACAGGCCTGCAGTGAAGCAGCTTGAATACTTAAGTGATTTGTGAGTGAAACAAAATCAGGCGAGTTGGAATACAGAAGCAGGTACACAATTATTTTCGTTACCATTAACAAGGAGAGAAACAAGTAAGCTTTCCTGGAGCCACAGGTCCAAGGTATCAAGAGATGCGTAATAAAAACCACCAAGGCAGCAAGAAAAGATGGGAACTGCATGTAATTGTCCACCTAGGGACAAGTGACCTGGCTAATACTGAAGTCATGGCCGTAAAAGATGAAATTTAGAAGCTAGGGACTGCTCTAAATCAGGTGGCAACCACTAACTTCAGCAGTATTGCCAGTACACAAGGTTAAGACATTGTATCAGAAACTTAAAATTTCTGGCTAAAGAAGTGGTATAATAGAGAGATTTGGATTAATAGTCATGCCATCCGGCAAGATAAGGGCTCATGCAGAACTGACGGCCGGCACGCATTTTCAAGAGAAACCAGAATAGTAGGTGAGGAGTTTGGATGCTAAATCAGGAACTAAACTAGATAGGGCAGTAAACTAAATAAGAATTAATCAATCTGCTCTCCAAACCAAGAGGTATTGTTTCTACAGGCTAATGGAACAGGAAGCATATCTACAGCAACATAAGACAATACAGATCCAAACCAAAAGAGCACAGCTAGGAATAGGAGATGCACAAATAAAACTCTTACAGCCATGTGTCCAAATGCTAGGAACTTAGGAAATAAAATCCCCAAACTATTTGTGATAATGACAAAGGATGATCTGGATATTGTGGCTATTATGGAGTCATGGTGCAATGAAAATCATAGCTATACCGGGATATACTTTAGTTAAGGAGGACAGAGTGGGAAGAATCGGAAGAGGAGAGGTAGCAATGGGGGAAAAAAAAGCATAATTACTACATTGATAAAAAGTATTGGAGAAAAAAAACTGAGGCCATTTGGGTGACCATAGAAACGGAGGAGAAGGCTTTTCTTCTACTGGGGTGATCTATAGACCACCAGGTCAGGAAGAGAAACTGGACAGGAACCTATTGCAGGACATTAAGTGGTATTAAAAAGGAGAGGTAATAATCATGGGAGACTTTAATCTACCTGATGTGAACTGGGAGGGGTCTTCAGAATGTTCCTACTTCTCATGGAACTTGCAGAATTCCTTTCAGGGAGCATCTCTCAAGCAGTTTGTGAGGGAACCCAATTACATAGAAGCATTAGACTTAATATTTACAAATGGTTTCAAAATATCCGACGTACATGTAGGTGAGAACCTAGGATTCAGTGGCCATTAAGCAGTATGGTTTAGTATAAAGAGAGAGACTGACTTATACCATACCACACAAATACAAAAGGTGTTAGATTCTAAGAAAGCTGACTTTGTAGAGATTGGGAAATGTGTAAGTGATTCCTTGGCAGAGTGGAGGAACTTAAAAGGAGTGCAGGAGAGGTTGGAAAAAATAAAAAAGTGCATTACTAAAAGAAACAGACCTTTGTATGAAAATGGTTAGGAAGAGCATGAGGAAAAAGAAGACTGTGGTTTGCAAGAGAAGATGATACTTCACAGAGAGGGTAGTGAATACGTGGAATAGCCTCCCAGATGTGGTTGAGGCCAATACAGTAGAGCAATTTAAACATGCTTGGGATAGATATAAGGACATCCCTTACAAAGAACTAAGGATGAAATAAGGTTTGATGTTACAACAGGTTAAAAAAAAGTTAGGCTAGATGGGCCAGGTGGTTCTTATCTGTTGTCAAATTCTATCAACTATCAATATTTTACTCTATTCATTTTATCCCCTTATTTTTATTGTTAGGTTACATCAGTAACATCTGTGATATCAAAGAGACTACTCAAATTCTTTGGGATTCTGTGATCTCTCCGGACATCTCAAACGGGTGACAGAAGAGAAATTTGGACATTTTCTCAAAAGTCATACTTAGAGTTATGTTTGGTATACAAATGAAGGGAAACTTATGACCTGTTTTGGAGGTAATATCTTTGCAGGGCATTCTGGTAAGACGTTAGGCCAGCGTAAATAAACCCGACTTGAAAGATGTTTTAAAAGGTCATAAAAAAACTAATTTGCATTTACACAGACTTTCTAGGACTGACATCACAGTGGGGGGCAGGTTTAAAATGTCCTTTAAATCTAACAGATTTGTTAAATTGAGAGTCAGTTTAATATTGATAGGTGTCTGTTTATTCATTCCCTCACAGCAGATAGAAACTGATCATTCGTTTAATTTCTCATTTCTGTTTATTCCTTTTTAATTTTACAAGAAACTATTGTATTATATATCTTTGTCATTTTTATAATTGTCTTTCATCTTAAGCATTGTGGATTTTCCAATTTAACTTGCACTTAAAAGTTCATGTCTCTGTATTCTTACAAATTCACGTGTCAGACTTAGCTTGGTATTAGAACGCTACATAGGTAAAACAGAGGAGAGCATTTGTTTTATGAAAACTGATGAAAGTAAATTGTGAGAGATTATTTAGGAGAACCGAAGAATTGAAGAATTCCTCAGTAAGTGTCACCTCTTCACAACTACTTATTGGTGGCATAATTGGTTAGACAGTTAGTGTGGGGGACAGACGGAGTGTTTTAATACATTTTTTAAACAAACCATGTGGTTGTGTTTGATGAGCCCTTTGTCAGATACACGTCACACAGGCTCAAGTGAATGCTGGATCATGACAGTTTGTATTCCAGATAGTCTCTTATGTGGACTTCTGCATAAATCTGCATTGTCCACAGTTTGTACACTGTTATTCAGACTTTTGCATTAACCTGCAATTACCTCTGTTTAAAGTTGTGTCACATTCAGATGGCAAAATGTTGACTAAATTACTGTATACCTAAATGTATATAAAAAAAATATTACATGCAGAGTAGAGTCTTAGGTGTCTAAGATTTCATTGTACCTGTGCAGATTATTTGGTTCCTATGGGAAATTGACTTTTAAAAAGGAGAAACCCAGTTATGTATTATTGCTGATCAATAGTTGAATTCAATTTCCGTCTCTCTGACACACATTAGCGAATGATAAATTTAGAACTACTAGTCATCCGTCTAAACTTGTGGGAGCTCATAGCAGATGTACCAGTGGGACAAGGCGAGATGTGTTTACAAGATTAAAAGCATCACTGACTTCACATGGAAACCAGAGACTTGTGTTTTTCCTGATTAACAAGCACATCTTTCAGAACAGCTGAAGGTACTGCAGCAGTGTTTTTCGTACGATGACTCGCTCCTCTGAATCATTCCTAGGAACTTAACAGGGAAATTAGACTCTGAACTGTGGTCTATGTAAAGTACCAGCGCTATTATACCATTTTAATGTGTTCTTTTATTGAATACGGGGAAATAAATGACAGTTCCTTATCAATAGACAGTTGAGCTTCATCACAAAGGCCGTGCTTAGCCTTACTCTGTGAATAGCAGCTGATACCTGAATGCAGTTGGGTAAAGGGAATACATTCTAAATCATACCCACAGTTACGTTTTAAAAGTTTACACTTTATTTTTATCCACTTGTGTTTACAGTGTTACTGACCATCCAAAGATTTGTGTTTCAAAGTTATTCACATTAATTAAATTTAAGTTCTTTAGCCACTTCTCTTGTATTCCTATTTATCAAAGTCAATATTCAAACTTTGCAGCTGACTCCACCAATGGGTGATCAGGATTTGTAGAAGTTACCCAGAAAATGCTTTTGTCACCATCCCATCCCTCTGTAGGCTTCGAAGGTTTAAAGTGTTGGTTGAGTACTGAGGAATATTTTATTATATGTAGTTTTTGCAAGACATGAACGAGCATCCATCAGAGAGTTTTAACATGCCAAACACCACCTTTTATAAATTCATTTTATCATCCTGTTATTTGTAACTACAATACCAGTCTGTATTAATGCACCCCTGTACTGGAACCACCGGAGTGGCAAAGTTGGCACTCAAGGGGTCTCAATCATGTTTTTTTTACCTTGGCTGCTTTAAAAAGAGCTTTGGCACTTTTCCATGTTAGCTTTGTAAGCTTTTGGAGAGGGGCATACAGTATTTTACCTACCCCCTAATCGCATACAGGATTACAGCTCCAGCCCGCAAGCCCAAAACCGCATGTGGTTTAGATCAAACTGCTAGTTTTCAATAAAAAATGAAAAAACTTCAGTATGCAAATCATGTCATTTTACTGTGTTTCTATTGGCTCAAACAATGTTATTTTGAGCTCATGTCAACTACTAAAAGACAAAGACAGACACTTCCTCATTATCTTTGCATACCTACCAGCATGTCCATTCCCCGCAGCGGGACAAGGGGTGTGGCCATGTTGCAAAGGAGTTGTCAACCCCAACATTCCCACCTGTGGGACAAACGTCCTTAATTTTAGGACAGAACCCTAAAATTGTGACTGTCCTGTTGAAATTGGGACAGTTGGGAGGCATGTATTTCTTGTGAAGAGTGTAGATAGCAGAGGACAGAAGATTTGTGCAGCGTAAGATAGAAGGTGTCATACTTGTTAGAGCTGTCTTGTCCCTTTTCTCTATTATTGTCCCTTATTGTATTGTTACTACTGTTTGCTGTCTTGCAAGTGAGTGACTGTGCCAGTGAGTGCGACTGGATGAGGAAGGGCAGTTTTCCAAAGGTAAAAGTAACAGAAATAGGTTTACCCACCAGGAGAATGGTGTACCTGTCACTCATCTAGCACGCTGCTATCATCCCCATTTATTTATATAGCGCCACTTATTCCGCAGCGCTGTACAGAGAACTCATTCACATCAGTCCCTGCCCCATTGGAGCTTACAATCTAAATCCCCTAACATACACACACAGAGACTAGGGTCAATTTTGATAGCAGCCAATTAACCTACTAGTATGTTTTTGGAGTGTGGGAGGAAACCCACGCAAACACGGGGAGAACATACAAACGCCTCACAGATAAGGCCATGATCGGAAATTAAACTCATGACCCCAGCGCTGTGAGGCAGAAGTGCTAACCACTGAGTCACCGTGCTGCTATTCTAAAATATTCGAGCCAGGCCTCCAAAACTTCTGTTTGTAGAAAATGCCAACTGTGGGAAGGCATTTGCCAGGCAGTAAATTCATTGGGCCCATTGCATAGTGTTAAAACACTGCAAGAGGAGAAATACTGATATATAAAATAAAAAAATTAAACAGGAGGCCCTTATCCTTGTCCTAGAATATACTTCATATGAGCAGGAATTGAGGGCATAAATGTCCAAAATACTGACAGACCTCTGGAATAGTGTCTGCTGCTTGGTCGCACACACACAAATCCTATAGCATATACATCCTTTTTCAGGACCATCATGTTGACACGACAAACAATTACATGAGCCGGAATATGTTTCTGAAGCCCTCGCCATACAGGCAGATGGAGAGGAAATTGTTCTACATTTGAAGGACATCCAGCCACCAGAAGCTGCTCCTTGTGAGACACAGCAACGAGGAGCCTGTGCAGGAACAAATTTTGAGCAAAGGAGCTATGAGAAAGGCTTCGCTGGAATTGTGTGAAGTTCAGAAACAATTTTATGAATGAGCATAAAAAAACCATTTCAAAGTATTAGAGAAGCAGAACCAAGAACTGCGGTGTACTATAAATGCTCTGGAGAACATTAACAATAATATTAGGTCAATGGGACGTTAAATTCATTGACAGGGGCAGTAAAGGAGATGAGTGGAAATGGTGGGGGAGAAATCTCACAATTGCATCAAGGAAAGATGCCAAGGTTCCCTATACCATCTGACACTAGTGCGAGCACTCCAGCCACTTCTACATGTACATCTGCAAGGATGAGTGTACACACCGTGGGGGGGTTGCGACAAAGATTACGGCACAGCACTGGGCCACAACCCCCCTCCAAAAAACTGCGTGCCTTTTACAAGCTTTGTTGCGCTGTTAAAACAAAAAAATTTCACAAGACTATTTCCTGGGTTCGCTCACTTGCCTCCCCATCATCTAATTAATATACATATTGCCCCGATTATGATCAAATGTGTGTTGTCCCCCATCATAAAGACATTATGGCCCCCTTAATTATTCCTATTATGCTGGAATATTTTTGGCCCAAAAATAATACCCTATAATAGATTATTGCCCTTTAAATCTGATGTTATCTTAATATGTACCCCTTAATATAATCCTGATATATGTAAACCCTCATAATATACATTTAAAAAGCATTGTGAACCCTTATTAAATAATGGATGATGCAGACTTTAGAATGTGCATTGTGGCTCCTCAAGTTGTGAATAGCAAGATAACAAGCGACATGCCGTTTACAATAACTCAGAAGCAGGTCTAAAAAATCTGCCATTTGTCATGCAGTTTTGCATCAGACTTTCATACATGGTACGGTTTGTATACTGGTCAGAACTACAAATTGCAATGGTGGGTTTCAAACCACGTGTGGTTTTGCTTTTGATACATTGCACGGTTTGCTAAGCTCACATACAATCGCAAAATATGTTGTTTTTTTCTACAAAGTCACACCTTGATACATTTATACCATAGTGTTGAAAGAAGAAAAAAATGACAAAGACATGATTAAAAAATTAAATTTAAAAGAAAGGGATGTTTCCTTTATTATCCTCAACATTTTTAAGAAAACATTTTATGCAAGTTCAATGTTTTAGTCATATATTACATTCTACAAAATGACATTTAGAATCTGATTGGTTGCTATAGGCAACATCTCCACTTTTTCCAAACATGCAGTTTAGTAAATATACCCCCCAGTATGAGATAGGTTTCAGGTGTAAACTCAGAGTTTATGCATTACAGGCAGTAAGGTGTACCAGGTCAGTTTCCAATGGTTACATGACCACACTTCTGACTCCAGTATTTCACAATCTTGCATTTGAAAAGGTTGCGTGCATCAATTACATGCAGTGTTTTATCCAGCGTGTGGTGTCATGCATTATCAATCATTAGAATAACCATACAATTCTCACTTTATTCAATCCTATCAGATAAATAACTCAGTAGAATATCTAATTTAAGTGTCTCCTGTGTGAACTCAGGGTTCATACACTGCAGACAAATCTCTTTTTTAATGCTGCAATATCAGGTGTGTTACCCCAACTGCTAAAGATTTGTGTTCCACAATTAAATTGTATTAATTTATCTGTGTGTCATATTATAAGCTTCACACTTGTAGTCTGCACCTTATTACATTGTGCCCAATGTTTCTATTCCTAAACCTCTTTAGTTGCACAATATGAGGTGATTCACACTAGCTTGTAATGAGTAAATGAGCACATTGCTAATGACTGTTTCCCAGGCACATGTTGAATTTAAGAAAATATTTCCAAGTAGTTTCCTGAATCAGTCATTGCAAGAACCACACCATTCCCACTGAGTTTTTCTTCTATCAGAGAAATAAATCAGGATATATAATTCAGGTGTGTTTCCTGAGTGACCTCATTCACTGAAGACAATGTCCTTATTCCTGCAATATCAGGTGTGTCAAACCAACTTCTAAAGAGTAACTTTTCACATTCCTACTAAATTGTGTCACATTATTAACGTGCCACTTTTTTGTGAGTCTGAACTTTCATACATAGTGTATATGCCACTGTTCCTTGAAACGCTATTCTCATAATATCCTAAATCTGTGATCGTTCAATCTGGTAGTTCTTAAGTGGTTATAAATGTGGAGTATATAAACTTATGAGATTCATACTGGTATCTAAATGTTGATATATAGCTTTCTGTCTGATAGATTCCTAATGCTTAATACTCCATAATTTAATATAATTGTATTCACAAATCTCTCTATGCACATTCCTCCTGTTTACCTCCCCCATTGGCTAAATCTTGCAATAGGTTTCTCCTGCTTTATAAATAGTCCCAAGTCCAATCCGCAGTAGGATCTCATGACTGACAGTGCATCTATCCAATTAATAATGCTCCCTCATGATTGACAGTGCATCTATCCAATTAACAATGTTCTCTCATGATTCACAATGCATCTATCCAATTAACAATGTTCCCTCATGATTGACAGTGCATCTATCCAATTAACAATGTTCTCTCATGATTGACAATGCATCTATCCAATTAACAATGTTCCCTCATGATTGACAGTGCATCTATCCAATTAACAATGTTCCCTCATGATTGACAGTGCATCTATCCAATTAACAATGTTCTCATGATTGACAGTGCATCTATCCAATTAACAATGTTCTCATGATTGACAGTGCATCTATCCAATTAACAATGTTCTCATGATTGACAGCATTCCTCTCCAAGGAACTCCTTTCGCTATTCAAACAGGCTGGTAGTACAAAAATCTCAGTCAATCTAATGGGAGTATTCAGTGATTGATAATAAATGTTTCTATATTCCTAAAAACACATTTACTTCTTGATGATTCAAATTATTTAATAATCACATTCTCTCACAGATGGTCTGTACTAGATCCTTCTCTCGGTCCTAATTCATCTTAAAGTAACCACAAATAGTTTTCCATGTCACTTGACTATCCCTTACAATTGATCTTCTCTTAAACCTTCATAATCAAACTTTGCAGTGATACATGTGTAATAAAGTGAATATATTAATTCCCCAGTGATGGGTTTTGGTTTTTGTTTTTTTAAATAAGCCTGATGGGCTTTTTCTAAGTATTTTTAAAAGTATTGGAGTGATTCAAGGTTTGGTTGAGCTGCATTGTTATGTTGTACTAAACTGGCAGATTCTGGAGGACATAATTGAATGTTGTATGGTACAAATTCCATAAACTGACATGTAACAGATGGGGGCTATTTGCCATAGAGAAATATGACTGTGAATAACAAGGCAGTCCCTATAGTTGGTGATTTCACACGTGTGATAAATATACTCCCATTTCCTGTAATCTTCCAAGTTATTTGCTCTTTTATGAGTGCAATGGGGCGGTGTGAAGGGATCTGAATTTGGCTTAAGTTATTTGAGTAAAAGAGCTAAATTTTCCTTGGAAGTTAAAAACAACTTTAGTGGTTTATTTTATGGCAAAAACATTGTGGATGTTGGGGTTCTATGGAATGTCTCCCACGTAGACTACTATATTAAACATTGAATGTGCTCACTGTGGACGTTTCTCCTCTGGCAGTCATTTCAATGGCTCTAATTGTTTCTGACAGTAATATAGAATAGAAGGAAATGTGAATATAGTCTCAGTTATACCGCCAAACAAATCATGAAAAATGAGCTACACTTTCACAGCTTTTCTCCTCAAGGACCAGTATGCAAATAAAAAGCCTATTGTGTAAAATACACAAATAGTAATTGGAATTTCTATCACCTCGAGGGGGAGAAAATGACTGAAGCCAGTATTCATAGCACTTGAAAGAAATTGGTATTTAGCATATTCAGTGTTTCCAATGGGCACTCACATCCGCAAATTAGGACTTGCAGGTGGTGATTTCCAAAGTACACTCAATGCGTACTGCAAAACATGTGGCTTTGCACCAAAGCTTCTATCAAAGTGTAACATGGAGGCTCAGAATGGGTCACATTGAAAGTACAGTAGAGCTGAAATCGGTCATCTCTGAGCTTGTTGAAAACTCAAGTACTTTAGCAGAGAGGAATTGGTCACACATCATGAAACACCACTAAAACCACTCATTTACATAAATTTTTCTAATTTTAATGATCTCGCTAGTAATAAATAACCACATTGATAACCTACTCACTGCTTTGGCTATTGTCCATTACTCCGCCCAACTCCCTCCCAGGGAGCCTCTGTAAACGTCTGTTGCTCCACAAACATTGCCATCTTGCATATTGAGGTGTTCAGAGTCAAAACTGGTTTTGCTCTGTGGAATAGACGTTTTGTAATTGGTTATTGACCGCTGATGTATTTCATCTCATTCTCAGGAAGGGGAGCTGTGAACAAGAAAACTGGAGTTAGCAAAGTCTGGATAGACTGAGGCTAATGATGTACTATATATACACCTACTTCTGGCCTGGCATCCAATAGACTGTACTTGTCTGTGCAAGGTTCATGCAAATGTACTTACAATATCTACATATGCTGCTTTAGTCTAATCTTCATTGACAAGAGGTATTTTATGCCTTTGTGACCAGACAAACTTTCACAGCTTTGTACAACAGGTAAGATGTTGTTTTTAAAAGCTCTTTTTAAAAACTTATGAATTACCTTTGCACATGACTGATTTCCAGTATAAAGTTTCCTTGGCTAGATTAAGAAATGTTAAAGTAATCCCTGGTAAATCTGATATAACACAAAAACTTGAATATGTGCCTGGTCAGAAAGATGGCTTAAACAGGTTAAACTGTGATTTATTTTAGCGTATCATATATTTTTTAATGGATTCATGTATCGTGCGGGATTTTCACACGGTTTATTTTATGCCGTGCAACTTGTGGACATTGCCAGTAAGTATGCTGAGTGCATACAATGAATGGGGCTTTGAAACTACTATGACATCAATAAACTTTATTATGTCTCTATGCAATGTAGTTACATTTGCAATAGTGCATGCATAGGGACTAATGCAGAGTGGCAGATGCGGCAGTTTGCGTAGATTTTCTTACGTGAAAACGATCACCACGTGCCCAGAAAGTGGGCATTCACATATGTAGACTAGAGTGATTCTTGCACTTACACCCGCCTGCGCCTGAAGAGGGGAGACAGGGAAAGAGGGGGTGTGCAAACGCAGGCCGAGTATGCAAATGCGGCTCGTGCAAGTGTGCAGAAACATACATATATGCCTGCTAGAGGGCAGGTGTAAGTACGAGCTGGTGATTTATCGTAAATGAAGCACAGGCATAACTTGAGATGCTCGCGACTTTGCACATGGGTGGAAAAACGCTCTTTTCTCAAGCTCTTTTTTTAGAGTTGGTTACTCCCGTTTTGTGTCCAGCTCTGAATCAGACCCATAGTGTATAGCTTAGAAGATGAGGGTTTGTGGAAATAAATTGTAATATTGGTTTGTGTGCAAGTTCCTAAACAATAAAATATCTCCAGAACCTGCATCAGCAGAAAATGTGTAACTTCAGTCTGAGTCCCTGGTAGATACAACTGGGATGTGTTCATGCCTACCTATCTGTATACTGGCCAAATCTCCTCCGCAGTAATAAATACTGCAGGGGTTAAACTTCCAGCTCTTTGAAAATTGTCCACGGGCTATTAATTGTGGTAAATTATCCGTTGAGCGATAGCATTATTGGCCCCTTATTTAGGAGAGGACGCCTAAATATCTTTGGGATAAAGTAAGTTATAATACAAAGAGTTTCTTTTAAGAAACTAGCAGGAGTGTCACTATCTCTGTAGGAAAAATAGTTTAGTGTTTGTCAAGCACATAAATCTTAAGTAAAAATTCTTTCCCTTCTGTTGTTATAGAAAATGTATTTTGATTTTTCAAACTGCCGGTTTGAAAAAGTGGAGATGTTGCCTATTCAGATTCTAGCTGTCATTTGTTTAGTGCATTCTACAAAACGACAGCTAGATTCTAATTTGTTGCTATAGGCAATGTCTCCACTCTTTCAAACCCGCAATTTAGTAAATATACCCCTAGGACTTTTTTTGGCTCTTTTTTCATTTTACAAATTCATTTTACAAATTCATTTCCATAGATTCCATTGGAATATATGATACAATAGACTTATCATAGCTAAAGTAAGATACATTGACCATTCAGTAACATGCATCCTCCTGTGCGTATTTCTTCAATCAATTTAGCACTGACTGATGATCAAGATGTTCAAATGCGACATAATAACTTGTGCACTATTTTATGGTAGAATACGACTCCACTGTCTGATAGGTTTTACAAAGATCATGAATGAAATTGAGCAAGGTGTCTTGCATCTACTTTAGCCTGTTGGTATTTAGTCTTGCAAACTTATTTTTACAGGTCGATTGAGAAGATAGCATTTCTAAGTTCATGATAGATTTTCTTTTCACTCATTGCCAAGATGAGCTAAAGTCCATTGGTGACTGTCACTCTCGACAAATGAACGTAAAGTAGCTGCTGCTCATGAATCTTTTGATATTTCTACACAACCGCATTTAATCTTCTTCCCTTGGATTTACGTATTGTGATTACAGAAGCTAGTATCACCAGGTAAAGTTTTTGTATACCCGTGATCGTTCTGTTGTTGAGCGATATACTAGAATTTTGTCTGGCTATAGCAAAGTAGACTGGTTGATGTTTTTGACTTGCATCTAACCAGCAGCTTTCTCTGAGCAATCTTACCGACTTTGGGTGATGTAGGAAAGGGAAGCCATAGGTTTCAAACTTGGCCATCTTTGCTGTATTCGATCTGAGCTCATTTCTCCAGTGCTATACTTCGTTATTGGCTTGAGTGTAAGTTTGTATTTGTTTATTAATTGTTTATTACTTGTTATAATATTTTGACAAGATGACTATAGAGCTTTGGTGTCTGCTCTGTCATGCACACAACGCTTGAATTGCACTCTTGACAATTGTTAGTATTTTGACACACGGTGACAGGACTAATGTGAGTAAATACGTCTCACTCTGTCACTGCAACATTAAGGTAGGACTCACCGCTGCCAAGGACTGTATGGCAAAGAAGGAGGATTGGGGAAGAAATAGCGTGAGAACTACGGACAAGGAAGGCATCAGGAGTTAAAGGACAGCAGCCCAAATCACACAGTGCTAGGATGATTCAAAATCGGCGTGTGGGGGAAGTGCATAGCATTGCACATTTCCATGTCCATGAAGGTTTTTCACTAGGTTCCAGCAAATAAGTTTTAGTTCAAAAATAGCCATAGTCCAGCACTTAAAAAAATATCAAACGGTCTCAAGTAGTATGAATAGCACATTACACCCTAGAATAATATACACAAAGGACTCAATGGACAAAAAACTGCAACACATTGTCCTATTGCACACCCAACCGTAACAGTAGTCTGTATCGGCTTTCATTTGATCCTCTTATTTCATTTTATCTGTTACTTTTTAGTGTGTTGTGGGAAGATATAAGCAAATTTGACATTGGGAGCCTGGTTCATTAAGGCAGGCGTATTGTGTGGTTTTGTACACATAAATCGAGTATACGCACATCCGTATTCAACAAGAAGCGGATCTATTGCTGTATATGGGTCTAGATGCATTCTGCTGCAACATACAATACGCTGCAGAATACATCCAATACATGTGTGGAATATAAATTCCTACAAGTATGCACAGAATAAAAACTTTGTCACCTGTTAATAATATAGTTAATAATGACAAAACGTTATAAAAAAGCCCCCCATAAAATACTATTATTAGGATGTTATGAATGTCTATATACTGTGTATAAAATGGCATTTTCACAGTTGCTTCTCATTGAAAACACATGTTCTTGCTTGTATACACAGCTGTCATCACTAGTAATCGGCACTTACACCAGCGTTTAACCTAAAAATTTAGCACCCGGGGTGAGAAGGAAAACTGCCTTAACTTTAAATTAACCTTAAATATGCATAAACTGTGCCCCTCCCCCCTTCAGAATTGCGCCCTGGGCGGTTGCCCCTTTCGCACAGCCCTAGTTACAGCGTGCGCTCGAGTATGGCACGCCCTCACTGTAGTAAGGGTCCTTTGCGTTCAAAGAGGAATTGCATGCACTTGCATTCTCTGGGGTATAGACTGTTTTTGGGCATGCACAGAGCAATTTAACGCAAAATATAGCACAGGCCCTGTCTCTCTTGATTCCTAGAACTGCTTCACTTCTTAATTCTTTTCACTTCTTTTTTTGCTTATTTCCTTTTCATCTTTGACGTATGGAGTCATGTGAATTGTAAAGACCAAGATAAGTAATGGATTAGAAGATTAACAATACATTGAGCTGCCGTTTGGAAAATATATATAGAGAAATTCATAATCATAATGTGTATTATAAATGGAATTATTTATGAATCATTTAGTCCTCCAATTAAGCACAATGAATTTAAATGTCTTATGGGTCACACAGCCATAATTCAAAACACTGAATTAATTTCTCTTCGTCTTTTCGGAATCAGCATCAATCAAGGTTCATCTGGCATTTGTTAAGAAAAATGAAGGTCTGTATTTGTAATTTCATGCATAAATGGGATTGCAGTTACATACCAAGTTAGTGGTAATGTCACTAGGAGTCCACAGAGTCTTATAAATAACCAGTTTTTACTAGGTGTCGAGGCATAGACTATATATCAGGAAAGCATGGACAATGTTTGAAAGGCCACTTATAAAATAGATACATAAGCCACTGTTGATATATTTATTTGCTAAATTGAGCTGTTCCGGCTCAAATACGTTCTCTTCCCATCATTCCCGGGAGATCAGAGACTGAAAACCTGAATGATCTAAGATACCTCATATCGGTCAATGGATGAATTAGTGGGACAAGTAGGAGAATGAACTTGGGGGTTGGAGTGCATTACATTCCTCTAATTGAGACATACTTTACCAGGGTAAGTCACAAGATATTCAATTAACAAATAAATGTATACAAATATTAAAGGGATATTATCTCAAGTAAAGTGAATTGTGTCAACCCACTTTTCTTTGAACATAACAAAAGGATTTACTGCAGTAACTTCACATGAAGATGCAGCATATGCTTATTCTCCAGTATGTCTGTACTGCATCAAACTGTGATCTCTAAGTCAATCTTGTTCCTCAGAAGAGTCTAACTTGCAAACCATTTAGGTACAGCCCAAGCCAGAATCCATACATCGTGGCTCTCTATTCAGCCAACGTGCATAAATGATCTGGTTCCTGAGGAAGAGCAGAAGAGGGCTTAATTTTAACCACTATACAAGATACCTAGGCCAATACACCATCAGCATTCCCATTAAGGTATCTTTGGAACTGCCTAGATGACCACCAGGTTCTGATTGGCAAGGTCAGAGAACATACTGTTTACAGGAATTAAAAATCTTGTAAAGTAGACTTTTTGTACGATTGTGTTCCTACAAAATTTTTTGTCATACTTCCAATGGAGATAAAGGGTTATATATTTTTAATGAATATATTATTTCCTCTAATAGTATTTCCTAAAGTTAGCACACCACAACAATCAACTATAAACTTTTGGTTTGGTCTTTATATTTATCTTCTCTCTTTTCTCATGTACTAAGTGCTGCAAATGTTCAATAATTCATTGTTTACAAGTGTAAGGCTTGTCAGGTTCAATATACTGAATTATCCTTTAAAATTACTTAATGTACAAAGACATTTATTACATAATCCATTTCATAAAACATGAGCTCCCACTTCATCGAGTCAAGGAAAATCAACTCGGCCTACACTGACCATTACCTCCAAGACCTCAAACACATCAGCAGTGGTGTTCTCAGAGTTGCAATAATTTCCTCTCTTAAAAAGATAATAGTATGAAAATGTAAAACAATCATTTTTTTCCAGGTCATGGTCAACATGTTTTTGTACTGAAATGTATGAATATAGTTATTCTCCTTGTACATTCTTTTGTTTTACATAGTAATTTAAAAGTTATATTAAAGAAGACCTGTCAACCATGTTAACTACTGGGTATTCCATGCAGAATATAAATTGCTGTACACTTGCTTCATAGAAACATAGAAGTTGAAGCAGAAAAGAGCGAAGATGTCCATCTAGTCTGGCGATTTGGGGATTTTATGTAGTGTAGATTGTAAGTCTTAACAATAGCAATATGTTTGTCTTGCGCGTTCTTGAATTCTTTTGCTGTGTGAGACCCCACCACAACTGCTTGGAGACTACTGGTTGAACCGAAATGCTATATGTAGACTTAACCTCAAGTATCCAACTCCCATTGTCCCATAGATTGTAAGCTTGAGAGCAGGGTCTTCTTTCCTCTTTGACTATATTACCTAGTGTTGTTTATTACTGTGTGTCCCCAATTGTAAAACTCTTTTTGCTGGTGCTATATAAATAGATGTAGATGACGATGATGTGTCTATAATCGTTGCTGTAAAAAGCACCGATTCGACCACTAAACCGCCACCCATCTCTCACGGTTTTGTGGTCCAAACCGCCGCATTTACTATAGGGCAGCTTGAGACTTCAATTTAAAATGACTGGCAAAGTATGGTGGATTGAAAAAGCTAAACCGACAGCGGTTTGGATGAAGCCGCCATCCAAAAGACAGAACAGGACAGCTTTAATACCTGCTTCAGAATGGCTGGATAGCTTAAACAAGCTGTTTGAACTATTTTGCCATTCAGAACATAAGAGAAGCACCATTGACATTTAAATTAGGTTGGGAATCATTATTTATTGATTAAGGGGCAAAATGAATTAAATAATAACTTATGAGGGGCAAAAAAAAATCATTATATTAAGGGGATAAAATTATTTATTTATTATATTATTCGGACAATATGTAATGACAAATTGTGCAATATAAATAATTATATCCACCATTGACAATCAGTTAATAATATTATATATTCACATTTTCCACATAATATAAGGCTATAATGGTGTCCCTTTAAAAAAATATAACAAAAAAAAAATCCCCCATAAGTTAATACTAAATTATATATATATAGATCAACAACAACAAAAAAGCATGACTTCTAAAATATAAATAAATGCACACATTTTGTTTCGGTCAGTTTAATATTGAGTTTGGTAATGGAGAGACCTCTTCATGTTCAGTTTTGAAACTACATATAAACATCTCTAAAGTACAGTATTATCAGTCAAATATTTTCGAAGGTTCAAGGAAAGAGGGTTTGCGTAAACATAACATTCTGCAACATCTCTAGAGGTTAGGTGAGAAATGTATTATTATTGTTTTTCTATTTATAAGTTCTTCAGCTCCGTACATGAAATTTACAGTAGAATACAATCTACAGACAGCAGCAAACCTTAATACATTATTAAACTAAACATAATTATGAAGAACTGAATTACAAAGACCAGACATACACTAATTAACAGATTACACACAGAGAACTTGGTAATACATTTCAAATTATTTAGAATGAGTAATAGTGATGGTAATGTCCAACATGAAGTAAGCGTGGGATCAAAAAACAGGGCTAGTGAAGCAGACCTAGCGTTACGAAGGGTGATGCAATAGTAGAAAGAGAATGCAAGGAAAGAGAGCTTACAAGGGGTAGTGTAGGTGATAGCCAAGGCAAAGGAGTTAGAAGCAGGGCTGATAGGCTTAAATAAAGAAATGTGTTTTGAGGGCATGCTTGAAGACTTGGAGAGTAGAAGCTAATCTGAGAGGTCATGGGAGAACATTCCAAAGGTGGGAAAAAGACAAGGCAAAGTCCTGGAGGCGGGTGTCAGAAGAGTTAATCGATACGGTTGTGAGTAGGCAGTCATTGGCAGAGAGGAAGGAGTGTGGGTTGTGTAGGTGAGGGTGAGGAGTTTAAACTCTGTAGGATTTTAAACTCTACAAGGGATCAGTGGAACAACAGAGACAGAGTGAAGGGAGAGAAAATTTAAGAAATGCCTTACATTTCATTTTTTTAATTCAATGAGTTCAAAGTGCAAAGTTCAGGGGTAAATGGGAATTTTAACGTGTCCTGATGCAGCTCCTGCTGCTGAATATAAATATATAGGTGAATTACTCATTCAGGGACCCTTTCGTGCCACCTTTAGTCCACTGAAGTACCACCAAATTAATTGGCATATCTGCACCACACATCAGGACCCAAACCCGCGACCCAGGGTTTTGTCAGCTACACCTGATTAGAAGACCCAGTATCCCCAGGGATGTCCATCCAGTTCTCTGGGTCAGTCGCACCGCACAACAAGAGTCTTCACTTTTTAATCTATGGATGCTGACCTGTGAGTCCACCAAGGCTTGAAACAGAGTACAATCTTACTTTCTATCTAATTCATCCCCAGAAAAGTCCCCGATGTTGATAAGGGACTGCCCAATGCTAAAAAAAAAATGAAATGCGTTTCAAAGCTAACTGAAAGAGTAAGATTGCTAAACCTGAAATGCAAAAAACATGATCAAAAGAAGATTTTACTAGCTTGACTGCTGCTAGGAAAAAATGTAACATCTTACAGCCAAAGTAGAGGATTCTCTCAAGTGGCAGGTGACAAGTCAGACGGGTTCTTAGTCATACAACTAGAGCTAAGGGTTCCCATAAGGGTGTGCACCGGCCACTTTTGGTGTTTTGCGTTTTGGGTTCTGATTAGCTTGAGGTTTTGGGTTCTGATTTGTTTTGCCAAAACACCCCACGAAAGGTTTTGGTTCTGATTTTGGGTTCTGATTTTTTTTAAAAAAAAGCATAAAAAGTGCTAAAATCCATTTTTTTTTTTTTTTTTTACTCCTACACTATTATTAACCTCAATAACATTCATTTCCACTCATTTCCAGTCTATTCTGAACACCTCACAATATTGTTTTTAGGCCAAAAGGTTGCACCGAGGTAGCTGGATGACTAAGCTAAGCGACACAAGTGGGCGGCACAAACACGTGGCAGGATCAGTGGACTTAAACAGCAGTACCACTGGACTTATACGGCAGGATCAGTGCCTTGCTTGCAGTCTCCTAGGTAACGCAAATAATCTGTACATATATGCACACAGGGGCATGGCCAGTAAAATATGGAACACATACTTTATGGATAAACAATGTCACTACACTTCATGCCGAGAAGCTAAATAGTTTTCTCCATACAAGATACTCCCAACTATTCACTGAAATACCTAGCTTTTATCACCACGTAAATGAACTCAGCAGTCAGATCCATAATAAAGTGTGTCATCACACAAGTCAGGTTCGGGATAGACTCATCACAGTTCAGGTAAATTTAACATGTCCAAACAGATCATTGTGTATCTGTAGTTCTGTCTTGTTTTGTGTTTATTAAGCCATGAATTGAACATGACAAGTGTATATGTGCGAATGAGCCCTTAAATCACATATAAAGGGATTACAGTTCTGTGTTTAAAGCTTCCCTACAATCTTACATTACAAGAGCAGTGTTATGGTTAAGATTTGGATTTCACAAATGCTTTCCTTTTAGTAAATTTACCTCCTTTAAAAGTAGTGCTAAATTGACATTGCTTTTATAACCTGTTTGTGTAAAATGTTGTTTTAAGAAAATAAAAAAGGGTTTCTAACCTTCTCGTAGCTTCACATTTATATCATTTGTTTGGTCATTGAACCATCCTGGGATCTCCACCCGGCAGCAGTACGTTCCTTCATCCTCCTCAGTCACCCCAGTGATGGTCAGGGACACGTCCCCCTGTGATATGTTCCCCAATAACTGGTATCTGCCAGATTTCCTCCAGGTCACCCTGCTGCCGTCTGTCCAGATGATCACATTGTTACACTTAGAGGATGGACAGCTGCCCCGTCCCCAGCACATTGTGGTTGTACCAGCACTGACAGAATATGTGCAGTGTAATGTCAGGTTACCAATATTTGTCAAGGGGATAGCGCACTACGGGCTATATTAGGTTCAGCAGCGGAATAACAGGATAGTCCAGCCTGGGTGCATAAGTGAATACAGAATATGCTGCGCTTGAATCTAAATTGTGGATGTAAAATAAATTGGAAACTAAAATATGACCCTAATGTATAAGGGAAAAAAACCTTTATCAAGGGTTTGATAAAAACATGGGTAGACAACATCAATATTAAGCATAAGTTACAGAATGCACATCTCGTACAAACATTATCTATTGTCAAAGTTCACATATAAAACCTAATTGTGGAGTGCAGGGTGCACTATTGGCAGATGAAAAGCTGTGATCCAGGATAGGATCAGATAATAGTCTCTAGAGATAGAAGAGGTCCAGCGTGTAAAACTGATGTCCACAGTACACTGGTTAATATACTTGCGCTTTGATGTAATGTCCGATGTGGTGGTTGTTCCTTTGAGTGTCCAATTGAACCACTGCAGGATAGATTGGAAGACGAGTAGTCCTGGCAGTCAATAATGAATTATCCGATGAGGAAATTCAGCAGAGTTTAGTAGTTCAGTGGCAATAATTCTGTTGGCGGCGTGCACACCAAACCGTGGAGCGCACGCTTGCTTGGATGTCCAGAATCGGATGTGCACAACCGGAAGTGGCAGATAATGTCAGGTTACCATTCACTGATCTTTTCACATGTTCAGCTGATGCCAGACCTGAGTGGGGAATTTATGCGATCCAAGTCTCGCGAGATCCGACGCGAAACTTGGACGTCAGAGCCTCATTTTGAGTTTGTTTTTCCGCCAGAAATACCCGAACAGTGCTCGGATCCCGTCGGATCCGCCATGTTCGGGTGGGCTCGGATTAGCGCAATCCGAGCCCACTCATCTCTAGTTTCCACTGCAACATCCTTTCTATTAAACTATATCCAGGTACACTAAAGTATACCATGTGATACTTTCCAACAAATTATTTTAATTCCCAAAAAGTTATTTAGTTCAGTTCAATTTGTTAATCATCACTGTCATCTATATCTTAACAAGTTCTTGAACTAAGTAAACTCTCCCGCCTGTCCCAAAAATAGTTGTTTAAGTATTTAAAGCCCCAGGCCCTGGTGGTTTCACTGCTTCCTACTTTAACAAAGTCTTGACCCCTTTGTCTGGTCTCCCTATTCAGGAGTGTAATACAGGGCAAATCTTTTTCAAAACTAGCTCTTGAGGCCAAAATTAGTTATTCTTAAAGAAGGTAAAGATCCCTATTGTTTTCGAAGCTATAGACCTATCTCGATGGTGAACACGGATGTCAAGATTTACTCCAAAATACTTACTACTCGATTGAACACAATTCTTCCACACCTGACTAAGCAGAAGGACCATTATTTAATTAATATAATTACAGGCTTTATGCTTTCCCTTGATGCAGAGAAAGTATTTGATGGATTATTATGGTAATAATAATAAAAGTACATTACATCAAATTGGATTTGCGGGGAACTTCTTAACAGGGAAACAAGTACTTTAATCTCTCCTGTCTGCCAGGGACTCCATAAACGGTTCTACATTCTAAAGATGACAAATGGTACTCGTCAGGGGTTCCGTGATATTTGTAATTGAGCCCCTGGAAACATTCATAAGGCTCTCCTTAAACATTGATGGTGTAGTAGTTGGCAAGGAGGATTGCACAATATCACTCTTTGCTGACGATGTCTTACTGACATTGACTTCATAAATATGTTCCTGCCAAATGTATAAAAGGTCCTAGACTTAAATGGCTCAACATCGGGATGTAAGATTAACTATTCCAAAATGAATGCTCCCACTCTCTATGTTTCTCCTAACATCTTAGACCACCTAAAAGCTAAATTTTCTTTTTCCTGCAAAACTAATACAAATAAAATACCTTGGTATGTATATCACAAGTAAATATGACACCCTGTACAACGAAAAATATCCTCCCCTTCTTGCTATAATTTAATCTTCTTAATGGTGGGAGGAAATTGATAATATTTTTGTTGAGAAGAATAATTACAGTCAAAATGTCCCTTAAAACAAAACGTCTATATTTATTCCAGACATTACCAATCAAAGTACCAAATACTCTTACCCAGATCCACAAATAGTCAATACAATTTGTTTGAAAGTACAAACCCCCAATAATTAGCTTTGTTACACTACTTGGTCCTACCACAGATGGAGAGCCTTTACTGACGTCCCATATCACTACTATGTTTTCCATTTATGTTATGGGGTGACATGTATTTTTCCAAGGCGACTGCGAAGATTGATTGTGATAGATTAATCAACAGGCTGACTCTCCGCAATGATTTCTGTACTGGGAATGGCAAAGTAAGACCAGCTACTTACACTCACACCCAGTTATCAAATTTTCTTGTTGTATATGAGATTGGTTGCTATTATACCCTCTGCTCTAACCCCCCCCCCCCCCCCCCGCCCCGTGACATAGTCCCAACTTTGGATCTTCTGCTCCGCTAAGTGATCTTCAAAAAAGATTTTAATTGGTAATAACCCTTTTGAATGCCTCCAAGTCAAACTCTCTCCCAAAGAAAAATGTTTGAAGAAATCCATCACCCCTATTGAAAAAATATTTAACCACAGATAAAAGACATGTCATTATTATGATATGTATTATGATGTTATCATCAAATCACCATCCAACACCTACATTTGAGGAAAAGTGGGAGACTGACCGAGGCAAACCACCAGATGAAGAGGCTTGGTCTACCATCAGAGAGCATGTCAAATCTTTAACTTCAAGCTTATTACTAGAAATATGTAAAATACATTAAAGGTGGTATTTAGTGCTAAGCAAACTACAAAAATATATAGTGCAACTCACCCCTCTCTTGGAGAAACTGCAGAGAATGTAGATCTTTCTCTCACATCTGGTGGTCCTATCCTGAAATAAAGCCTTTCTGGAATGCATTGGCCTTGGCAAAACAACTGGGTTTCCCAAGGCAGCAAAACGTTTATTGACTACTCACTGGTAAAATTTTGTATGTGGCAGCCATAGAAATAAAATCGCTGCCTATCTTAGCAACAAATAAATCCCACAAATTTGTTCAGACCTGGATACCTAAATTCTTAGTCAATAGAAACACTCCACACTTTAACTCCCTATAAGGGCATTGGACCAATTTAAAATTGGCACAACCTTCCCTCTTCATAGATATAATAACTCACCTTTGACCACCATGGACCCATATCAACAAATAAGATTACCATTACCCCACTCACCCCTCCTATCTTTCCCTTGCCCCTCCTAGAGATATCATCCCCTTATTCACTCACATTTATTTCTAGTAGTTTATTGCTATTAACCCAGTTTTAATTGGGAACCACCCTTAAAAGTTGAATAAATTCCACAGACAGACTGAAATGCAACATGTGTATGATTTGTATATCTGCTGATACCATATTTGCTGTGTTTACCCTTGGTTTGAAATATAGCTATGCTTTAGGGGAAAAAGGGTGTGGTTCTTTATTTATTTTAAATGGCCTTGTCGCAGCAGGTACAATCCAACCACTTCCCCACTGTTGAACCTGATCACCAAACTTCAAAATACAGGTTGTATATATTTTCCAGTACCTTTAATGCTGATAATTGTCCAGGACTTTCTGAAGCTTAAGGAAAACAAACCACCATTACTCAATGTATTTGTACATACTCCAATGTCAGGAGAGTGGTCATCAACCAAAAATAGAAGACCTTTTTTTATTTACAGGACGTGGTTCGATCCCTCAAATTTAATAGTTTGCAGCATGAGATTGATGTAATAAGTCCTACTCAATCAGAGGTATATGTAGAGCAATTAGAGGAAATGTGACATAGTGTTGTATATCAAGGGATGATTATATATTTTCAAAGTATCATGCAGCTTCATTCAAGTATATTAACCTTGTGGAAAGAACTCAACCCTGTTGTGATGGTGAGTTCATCCATTTCCATAATGCGATTAGCTCTCAAAATCCAGTGCATCAAGCATGCATGGGGTTAATATTTAATTTAACATATTTTATAAACACTGACTTTTTCAGTTGTCCCAGGTTGTCAAACCTGCATGAATTTACTAAAAATCACCTCTACATGTATGGAAACATGATTTGTTTTGCTTTATTAGCTCTCAAAATCGAATCCGTCATATATGAAGCCATAATTTCCATATTATCATTTGCAGTCGAAATCCAATTTGTCGTACACGTAAACATAAAGGATTTAAAGAATAAGGTTTTGGCAACACTCGGCTAAATAAAAGATGACAGAAAGCATTACCTTATTTTCTGATTAAACCTTTTACAAATTTGATTCTATTTTTAGAAACATAGATGGAACATGAAAGTCTGTAACTATAAAGACAAGTTATCAAGATAAGTACAGTTTCTCTACAACAGTTATTTATTTGAATTCTACACGGTTCTGCTGACAAGTTCATTTTTCTCCTATAATTTAGCATATGTAGGCAGTTGGATATGATGTTGGAGATCTCTGATGACTGAGGTATGGGGTTATTTTTTAGTCTCTAAGATTTGCATGTTTTTGTTTTATTGTGCTCTCATGATGTTTCTGAAAGGAGCATCATCAAAATGTTGGAAAACATCAATTTGGTGTTTCTGGAGTGGTCTTTGCATGATGAGCCGGAGGTAAACTGCTTGGATCTATTTGCATTAAAAGACAGTGAACAATTATGTATGTCAATTTACAAGTATGCTATAATATAAATATATACAGTGTGTGTGTATATATATATATATATATATACACACACATAAACTTGTGTGGCACAGTGATTAGCATTGATGAGTCACAACACTGGAGCAGTGGTTTATATTCTCTAAGGCGTTTGTATGTTCTCCCTGTGCTTGCCGGGGTTGCCTCGAGCATATTTAATGCGCATTTAAAGTGTCAATACAGTTCTGCGATGTTTCGGTACTAGGAGGTGCGAACGGAAATCCGCGCTGTTCTGGCCACATGTTGACAATTAATTTTGGAGTATAATGGAAAAGGATTTGTGAGTGTTCGCAGAGAGTAGACTTTGCAATAGTGCTCAATGTCAAACAGCAGCTGCAAGGGTAAATAAAGTATCGGCATGCATAAAAAGGGGCATAGATGCAAGGGAAGACAGTGTAATTTTGCTACTGTATAAATCGTTGGTGAGACATCATCTTGAATATGCAGTACAGTTCTGGGCACCACTCTATAAAAAAGATAATTTGGAACTAGAAAGGGTTCAGAGAAGGGTGATAAAATTGATAAAGGGTATGGAGTCATTAAGTTATGAGGAAAGGTTAGCCAGTTTAGGCATGTTTACTTTAGAAAAGAGGCGTCTAAGCGGAGATATGATTACTATGTACAAATACATTAGGGGTCAATACAGAGAGCTTTCATGGGAACTTTTTAGCCCAAGGACTATACACAGGACACGCGGTCACCCCCTAAGGTTAGAGGAGAGGAAATTTCACAACCAGCAAAGGAAGGGGTTCTTTACAGTAAGGGCAGTCAAGATATGGAATTCAATGCCAGGGAAGGTTGTGATGGCAGATTCAATAGATATGTTTAAGAAAGGGTTAGACAAATTTTTAGCGAAAAAGGTGTATCCAGGGATACGACCGTTAATTAAAATGAAGGATAGTAGTGGATATAGGGTAAAAATAGGACTGCAATATTGGGTCTGGTAGTATTTTCACAATTGAAACAGATTGGTGGTTGCTTACTCTGGATCAATTTCAAATATAACTGCAGGATCGCAGGAGATCCATAATAGGTTGAACTTGATGGACTGGTGTCTTTTTTCAGCCTCATCAACTATGTTACTATGTATTTCACATTAAACATTATCAGCAACCTCATAAAACATTATCAGCAACCTCATAATGATAGTATCCTAACAGAATCATAATAACAGAAAACAGAACACTTTTCAAAGTGAACAAACGATACTAATAAAATCCATTATTCCAAACGAAACCAGTAAACTTTAGTTATTTATTTAGTCCTCTGAGAGTTCCTCTTTCTAATTGAAAAATCAATCTGCTTTCTCTTTTCAATAAAAGTTTCTCCACATCCCTTCCTATCTGTCCTATGCTCACTTTTCCCCCATGCTCTAAAGTTCTGCAGTTAACTATTATGAGCCTTAAGAAAATGTCTTGCAACATTGATCAAAGATTAAGCCCTAGTTAAATCAAATGTGTGTTTTTACAGGTATCGACCTGATGCATAATGCATGTCTTAATTTCCTGAGAGCTTACATCTATGTAAATGTTGGTATTTATAAATTATAAATTTAAATAAAAAATGAAGATTGGGCTATCATTGGTGTAGAGGACCGAAGCCTTGGTAACACATGAATGAGAAAGATAATAGAGGGTAGGAATTGACCCCGAGGGATGATAAGTTCCCAGATTGTAAAAGATAAAGAAAAATTGAGCATGGCAAGAGTTTCTATAACAGGGTTTTGGTTATGATTTAACAGACAATCAGTAAGGAGATCTGGGGATGGCCTGTGCTGGTGAAGGCTTATAAGGATGGGATTAAATTAGTTTTAATTCTTTTGTCACTGGAAAATTCTGGTAGAATGCTGTATGTCCTGCTAGTGAGTATTTTACGTTTGATAATTGTTTGATTTTTCTTTCTGTCCTGCTGTTTGCTGTTTCCTGATTCTGTTTCTTTTCATACTTATTTCCTTGTTCCTCCACGTTTCTTCTGTTTCTCTCTTTTTTTCTAAAGAGAGAAACCCTAACCCTTCTGCTTCTCATCTTTTTCCGCTTGTACTTTTTCCTCCTTCCTCTTTTCCTCACCCCTCTCCCTTCCTATTCATTCATTCCCATTCCATTTGGTGGCGCTTGTCCTTTTGTTCCAGATTTTCCCACCCCGCTGCGCAAGTATCTCCATTCGTAGACTCCCAGGGTGCAGACTCAGTTAGGCTTCCTCTGCCCTCCACCCCCTTGTTTTGGGCCTCTACATGACTGCTCCCTGAAAGCACCGATGGCATCTGTAGCCTCCTCCACCTCATTGCGGACCGGAGCACATGGTGCCTCCTTTTGCTGGCCCATCTATTCGCCCTGCACCCCCCCCCCTCTTTCTCCCTCTGCCCCTTTTTGTGCTCCAGCCCAGCTGACTCTCCCTGTCCCGTCACCATGTGCCTGTATCCCAGTTGCCCCATCACAATTTCTTTGCCCCAGTTGTTCCAGTCTTGACCCAGGTCATGTATTTTCTCAGTTGCCTCTGACCCTGACTTGCCATCTGGTTATGGAGTGTTGCCGGCTGCTGATTTGTCCCTGGTGGTCTCTGGTTTATTTCACGGCGTGTCTGCCGTTAGACCCGACTTGGTCTCTGTTAACGCAGCCCTCAGTGTCTTGAAATTTGGGCTTGCCAGGATTGCCATGAGGTTGGCTCTTCTTTGGAGACTGAGGTTCCTGTTGTTTTGAGGGGGACAAAAAGAGGCTGTACATCTCCTGGTGCGATAGCTCTGTGGTCCCCACCCTGCTGCTGGGAGTAAGTGGTTGGGTCTGTGAGTTAATGCTGTGGATGATGTGCGCTGTGCTGATAGGCAGGGCAGTTACAAAAGAACAATAAATAAAATTATTAATGAGCGTCTATGAGTTGTGTGAACTGGTTGTAGAGGATGTTAATTTTGCTGCATGCTGTCTGTAAACTGGGCCTGAGGAGCTTTTGAGTGTCCTTAAACGCTTTTTTTTTTGTCCAGGGGATGTAAATGCGCTCTAAAAGTGTTATGCAGAAGCTGTACAGTGGGTCCTGTCATATGAAAGGATGACTTATTTTTAATAACTTTTGAATGCAAGGACGTTGAGGTGTGGCTGGCTGTTACGTCACCTTGTGCTGGGTTGCCTGAGGGGAGGGGCTTCCAGACAGGGTCAAGGAGGCCTGGCTCATCCTGTCAGTCGGGGGAGGTGCTTTGTCTTTAACAGTGGGCCTTGCGACCGGGGCTCTTCCTGTCCAGCATGCTTTTTCCGTGTGTGGAGGGGATTGTACTAGATGCCTGGATCTACCGCCCGCTGGGTGTTCTGGTCATGGGGGCCTCTCCTGGCTATGGTTTTTTCGCCAATGTTTTTTGGATGATATGGTAAAATGGTGGGCTGGTACACCCATTGTAAGGCTGCTCATTTTTATGGCTTTGAAGTCATTCCGGGAGATGCCCCATGTGGTGCAGGAAAAGGTGGCCTGTGACGAAAGTTTGTGAAAAATGTGTGGTCTTTTCCCTTCCCTCCCATATCAGGTTTAATTTGGTTCCCAGTGGGGATGGTGCTCAAAAAAGGACCATGTGAGTTATGTTTTCATTCAACATTTGTTACTCTCTCCTGGGTTGTTGGTGAATTACGCGGGGGGATGTTTGCAAGGTGGTTTGTCACTCATGTGAGGAGGCTTTGGATTTAATTCAAGAGTATGGGTCTGGTGTGAGGCTTGATGTGGATTAAAGAAATGGGGAGTTACAGGGGAGGATGGGTGCGGAGACCTCATGCTCAGTAACGAGAGAAAGAGCTGAGTTTGGGGTTGGGAGTGAAGGGGAAGGTGCGTTTTGAGGTTCTCGATCTGGCGAGAGTAGATATCGTGACTGATGGTTGAAAGAAAGAAGTTGTGGGTATGAAGAAGGAAGTTGAAGATGACAAACATGCAACAGGGTTGTTTGACTAGGTCTATATTACTGATTTAAAGTAGGTTTGCTTTGTGAGGAAAGGCAGTGTAGGAAGACAAAATAAATTTGCACCGCATATCTCCTATATTGTCTACAGTCTAGAGTACCACCTATCTATATTTTTTTATAATCTAGAGCAGGACCTATCCATATTGTCTACAGTCTAGAGTACCACCTATCTATTATTTTTATTTTATTATTTTATATATGTATAATGTTTAACTGAAATTGTTAGTTTACAAATATAGCCCACAGATGCATTTATTGTGAATGTAGTTACTTGGTTATGATTTATAGAGCACATCAGAATTATGGAACAATGATAAGAAAATGAAAACATCATCCCACATCCGCGCTGCGACCCCAGACTCTCTTTATCTGTGCATTGCAGAACTGACAGCTCACAGATCAGAATTCTGAGATATTCCCTGGAATGCAGTTTCCATCATAGCTCAATAGAATTACAGAACATTAATGTATAATTAACACTCCAAACTCTTTAGGGGCTACCTCTAAAGAACACACAACTATTGTGTTGTTTTATCATTTAGATTAGAAGACATTTGTCCTTTTGAATATTGCCCTTGCATAAATTGTCTGCAGAGCACAGCATTAAGACTTCATTTGTACTAAATTGAATTCTATTCTTTAATTAAAAGTGCTGGGCCCATGGGTCTACTTTATAAAAGGATGCAGGCCGACAAAACATTAATTAAAAATGCATCTTAAAAGCTTAAATGAGTTAAGTGCTCAATGACTCCAATTTTAATTAATCAATAAAACTGTCATAGAAACATTATTTTAGTTACTTTCATACTTTTTTTATCCTTTCTTTAATTGCAATATCTATGTTTTATTCTTTTAGCTGTGAAGTTTACACAAATCCATACAATATTTTTTTTTTATTTCCACCGCTCTTGCATAGTGGTGCCCCATTTGGGCTCTAAGTTATGAGGGTCGCCATGCAAGCTCAGAACAGAATCGGCTGAAATAGTGTGTTGGACCATGCTCATCTGGAGCTCAGTGGAGAGCTCAGATTGTAGCTCAGGTGTGTGTAGACCCAAGACTGCTACTGTGTCCAGCTGGAGACAGAAAGGATTCATGTCCCTGTACACTGTAGTTGAAGCCAAAGCAAGTAGCCAGCTTTCAAGGTTGTCCATTTAATAGAGAGGGGTGAACACATGAGCTTGCACTCCAGTTAGGTTTATTATATTTAAATCAGTTTATTTTATACATAATGATATATATTATTTTATTCTCTGGCCAAAAACTGCTTCCATTCAGGCAAAACTCCCATTCTATGTACTAGATATCTTGATAAGATTCCCCCTTCTACCCAGACCCATCCTGGACATCCACATCCCATGCAGAAATTGATTAGACATATCTTGAACCCAGCTAAATGCCTAATTTCCACACATTGGAAGAGTATTACTCCGCCTTCATTGACTGCCACTATACATAGCATTTGGCTGACATACCGTTTGGAACGCATCATAGCTACCCTGCATAATACGCACACAAACTTTCAAAATACGTGGACTTCATGGATGAGCTATTGTGAAGCCAAACCACCTCTTTATTATCTCTCGGTGACTCTCAAGCCACGCCCTCTCTGACTTCCATACTATTTCTATTATTATGTGTTCTCACTATAAGGGGGAACTACTCTCAGACCCCAGGTCTTTTCATATAGTAGTGTTTTCCCTCTCCTTGTTTTAATTTACTGGTTTGTTTTTTCATGTGTCAAGTGGTCACCCTTCCCTCCACTCCTTCTTTTTCCTCTACCTTTCTTCCGTCATGTTTGTAATGGATGTGCATATTTTTCTATTTTTGATTGTTATTTGTACCTCTGTAATGTTTCAATTTGCCTATTTGCTCTTATTTTATATTCCATGGCTTTTCGACACCTAAAAAAACAAAAAGTTTTTGTTCAGAAAAAAAAGAAAGGTTCCAAACTGTTTGATGACCATGCTGTATAATAACATTTTCTTGAATCAATAGCCTTAATATTACAGATATAAACAATATAATTTACAAACATGAATAAGATGATACATTGATAAAGTCTTCCATTACTGTGAATAGCAATATAATCAGTAAGCAGTTTAGCAATTATTTGCTTAACTGTTTCTGTCAATAGTTTTTTTTACTTTTTGATCATATAATGTTGCTTTATACTTATCTTTATATTCCAGGTAACATTCAATATTCATTGCTGTTTATCCTAATATAGTCTGTCAGTTTGCATCCCTTATGTTAGTTATAAGGAATATTGAATAGTCGAATATTTAGAATGAGCTTACAGTGCACCAGACAATATATAGTATGCTGCAGGCATGTGAACTAGTCCTCTGAGTCAACTCTTCATCATATTGACTACAAATAAAAGTGACTTTGACATAATGATGAGAGATATTAATAAATTACATCTCTACATCAAATGTGAGTTTTCTTCAAATCATGATAGCAGCATGTTTTTTGGATGTGCTTGTTAAGAAAATAATTTTAGATCATGTATTGATTTATATATCAAATCCACTGACAAAAAAAATTACTGTTTCTGTCACTAGGAATCCTCCTTTATTTACTTTTAGATCAAATAATGTGAGTTTGTGAAATAGATCTCTGACTCAACTCCCCCCAAATATCCAGCAATCAAAACAACCACCACACAGAAACATAACAACACAACATGCATAAAACACAACCAGACATGGCCTTTCAGGTACATTATTTAAACATTGTTAAAATAAAGTATTAAAACACATGCTCACATACTCAATATTATGTATCGTATAGATCTTAAATATAATATTATTTTTTAACTTAAATGATTAATATTTGTTTCTCTATTTTAATAAATAAATAAACATAATTTAAATAGCTCTTAATTTTTTTAAATGTTGTTCTCGTCATGCCATTCTGAAATGCCCTTTGATAGATGCACCTTTTTTTGCTGGTGATAAGGCTCTTTCTTTCCCCTTGATAAGTAGGCCCCTAATCCTAAATGAATTGGTTTAACACTCTTTAATAAATAAATTCATACAAGGGAATTGTGTCTTATACAGTTGGCTGTTTTAGAGTCAGAGAAAATATAATATGGATAATCAATGACTTTAAAATGGAAGGTGAATAATGTTAAAATGCTCAGGACACTTAAGAGTTAAAAAAAAAAGTATATTGACAAATTAACTTTATTTGTTTTAGCAGAAATTACGCAAGTGCTAATACTGCAATCTATGTACTGTATTGTATCTTGTAATTTATCTGGAAATGTACCCCATGATATTAAGAAAGGTGAAATTGAGGTTAGTCCTACGTGCTGGTAAACATGTTGCACATAGATATCGGGTGGGCCAATATGTGATTGTGAGGTGATATGATTGGTTATTATAGTCATTTATTTTGTGGTTTACGCTTATAAAAGATATTTACCATTGTTCATTTTGAATGCAATGGTCTGTACCGTACATACAAAATAAACAGCACATTCTGTAGAGACTTTGTCCTTGAATTATTCCAAAACAAATGTAAGAATTATTATTATTATTATTAATTTTTATTTATAGGGCGCCACAAAGTATCTGTAGTGCCGTACAAGGACAAACAATGGCACAGTACAAGGTGAAACAGCACAGTACAAGTAACAGTAAGCACTATATCTCTGGGGGCTCAGGCACAGCATGAAAGAGAGGGAGGGAGGGGAAAAGTGAGTATAGGCAGGTAACTATGGCCCAAGAGGGTGGGCACGGATGACAGGTTGAGAGTCACTGAGAGAAGCGAGAGGAAGCAGAGGGCAGAGGGACCGAGAGGAGGTGAGCAGAGTAGCTGGAGAGCGCAGTTAAAAGTGATGGAAACAGGAGGTAATTTAATTTCATCTGCCTTGTTCTCACCTAAGATAACTTGTTTCTTGTCCCTCTGTTATCGGAGACTCTAACCACAGGTCAGCATCGGTGCAATTGTAACAACAACAACCTGGTATCTGATGCTATAATGAAAACGATGACTACACTGTGTAGCTAACCTTTCTGAACTGGGCTTGATATACTTATTTGCTGTGCTTTGAAATTGCTGACAGAATGACCAGTATTTTTTTTTCAAATTCATGTCTTAAATTTTAGTTCAAAGATGCTACATAGATTCTGACTTTTACTCCCTCCCCACTTCCGGGATGAAAAGTAGAGTTGGGTTATTTTTTTATATTGGATGGATGTGTTCTAAGGCCAAGTAAAGTATATGGCCAGGGTCTAATCTTCAGTGCATGAAAATACCAAATGACGCATAATGTAAGAGATGCTTTTAGAGAATTTATTGTTAAATTATTGATAAAATAATTAAAAACTAATTATTTTAGATCAACTATGATTTTTTATTTGCGACAACATAGAAATAGAATGGGGTCTCCTCTCATGCCCCCATGAACTTTTGTATACAACAAGATCATTTATTTTAGTTAAGACATCATCCAATACATAAAAATTCCATATATACCTATCTTACGTATGTAGATAACATTTTCATCACACAGACTAGAAAACTAAAGGATAATGATTGGAAATATTAAAAAAATGACATCCCTCCATCAAATGTGAGCTCTCTTTAGGTGCTGATAGTATGACCTGTTTTTGGATGTTATTGTTAAGAAAATAATCTGAAATAATGTATTGATTTATATATCAGATCCACTCGCAAAATGTTTTCCTTAGGGCGGATAGTTTTCACCCTAAACTGTTAATAACACTTGTCAACAATTAATACCTAAAGGACAATTTTGCATAACAGACAGTGATGAAAATTTTGGCTACGACACATATCACTTAATTAATAAACTGACACAGAAATGTTAAAACCTAGTTATTTTTTTGTGATTTGGTAAATATAAAAACAACTAATTTATTGAAAGGTAAGGCAAAAAATGAGGAATAAGAGCAAATCCCATGTTTTTGCTTACAATACAGAGCGGTATTCAATTCTCAGCAGTAATTTTTTAACGCTGTGTTAAAGGATTTTTACGCAGTTTTCAGTCAATTTGAAGCGTGTTGAATTTGCCTGGTATTAATTTCCCTTGAACGCAACGTTTTATTTGCTACAACTCTCCCATCATGGCCAAGTAGAAGCTCCTATGAAAGTATAGGGAGGGAGAAGCGTTAAAAGCTATTCAATTCTTTTTTAACGCGGTGCAGTAAACTGTCAGGTCGGTAGTTTTATCTCGCACCTGTCATGTCATGGCTGTGCAAGAAGTTGAAAACAAAACAAAAAATGTAAATTCATGTAATAATGTTAAAAAAACTGAAACATTATGTTTTTCAGTGATGTATAACATGGAAATGGAGACATTTTTTACGAAAAGCATATTAAAAAAGACAAAAGTGTTTCCCCTTATGATAAGTAATATAATGGTACAGTCTATTTATTTGAAATAGGACAGGCAGTTGTTGTTTTTTTTTTCTTAACTTGTTTACACTAGTGAAGGAGAGAAATTTTCCAAAGAAATGTTGCCGTGCTTGGCCTGAAAGGTATTCTGCTGGAATAGTTACTGCCACTAAATTAATATCTTGGTAAACTAGTGCTTCTCCCAGGTCTATTCTTCCCCTGCACCCACACACCTGTCACATATATTACCTTAAAGAAATAGTTAATATTTTAGTTTAGTAAAATTGACACAAATTTTAGTGTCTTTTGCAATGGAGCCAATCGTGAACTTTGTGAGGATGTACATGTATGCTGCATGTATGCAGGAGACTGCTTTGGATGCAATGCACAACAATGCAAATGTGTGAGGGGCTGGAGATAATGTGATACATGTGATGTGAATGTGAGGATGGAAGAGGAAGAAAATGAGCGAGAGAATGGTGGACAGGCAATGGCTGCATTGGCGATTATAGCAAGTAGGGCT
The DNA here is from genome assembly GCF_038048845.1 of Mixophyes fleayi. Lineage (NCBI taxonomy): Eukaryota > Metazoa > Chordata > Amphibia > Anura > Limnodynastidae > Mixophyes > Mixophyes fleayi. The sequence goes on along the minus strand of NC_134404.1, from coordinate 17,449,794 downwards.
AGAATACCCAGGACACTTCTATACCGCAACAGGCGTTTGCTTAAAGGATTGCCCGAGGAGGTGATAAACCGAGGCCACCGAACTTCGCCGATCCAAGTACCAAGCTGGCGCGGCTTGGTACTTTTACGCTCTCTCTCGAAAGTGAAAACGAGGCAAAACTTCATTGTCACGTCGTTGGATCTCGCAAGTTTTGGATTCTATAAGTACCGCCCTCCACGGTGATTCAGCACCATTTCACAGAGAGACACAGAAGGGGTAACATGGTTCTTGGCAGTCTCTAGTGCAGTTGGGCAGCGTCATATCTAAAACAGAAAGAGGAGGGGTGTCAGTTTACTTAAAAGTCTCCAGTGACATTCTACTCAGTCACTGGAGTCTGCAGTACAATGTCTGCAGTCACATTGTACTGTGTTATAGCGCACACAGAAATAAACAGGAGAGGTCCCAGTGTTGTTGCTAGTCTACAGTCTAGGTGGCATTGCTCCATTGCTAATTGTCATTGCTGAAATAGTGTTCTTCAAAATCTGCATTCACTTTGTGCTGTGTTATAAAGCTCACACAGAAACAGGAGAGGTCCATTGCTAATTGTTATTGCTGAAATAGAAATAATAGGGCTGGCAATGTGTTCTTCATAATCTGCAGTCACATTGTACTGTGTTATAGCTCACACAGAAAGAAACAGGAGAGGTACCAGTGTTGTTGCTAGTCTACAGTCTAGGTGGCATTGCTCCATTGCTAATTGTCATTGCTGAAATAGGAATAATAAGGCTGGCAGTGTTCTACAAAATCTGCAATCTCATTGTACTGTGTTATATAACTTACACAAAAACTGAAGAGGTCCATTGCTAATTGTCATTGCTGAAACAGAAATAATAGGGCTGTCAGTGTTCTTCAAAATCTGCAGTCACATTGTACTGTGTTCTCAAAATTGATTCACAGCAGTACACAGAAGACCATGAGCACCAAGCAGCTGCTGGCACCAGTCATGATGATAGTAATCCCTCTATGTCATCTGCTAAAGTCTATGTTAAACTGCATAGTGTTTTTAAGTCAGGGAAACAAAAATGTAAAAAAAACACCTTTACCTTGGTAAAGAAAAAAAGACCTGTAATCAAGGCAAAGTTATCTGCAGAAAAAAAAAATTGCCAACATGCCATTCTACACACGCAGTACCAAGGAAAGACTCAGGCCTTCGCCTTTCTCTATGAGTGCTAGTTCTGCAACTGGAGGCATCTTTTTGTAAGGACAGTCATGACCCAGCAATACATTGTCATTCTGATTCAATAAGGGGTGCCCAAATACTTTTACGTGTAAAAGCCGAGCTGGAAGAAAACAGTAAGGCATTAGAACAAAATGTATGTTCAGATTCAGAAATGACACAAATCCCTGAGTGCTATGTGTAAGACTGATCTTTCTGATACTGTACCCATAAAGAAGCTTCCTTTCAGCATTAGATATGTGGATGAGCAGCCCAAGTGTAGCCGGTGATACACAAATTGAGGATGCCACTTTGGAATTGCAACAGGATGAGGGCATATATGTGTAACTGACGACGGCGCTAATAAGGTTGTTGATGAGTTCTTGCACATGATAAGAAGAAGTCCATTGTCATGCCTGAGCATAAGACCAAAAATCCACCTCTTATGTGTGGAATTATTTTTACCCAAATCCTGACAACAGTTGTCTAGCCATTTCTAGCATTTGTAAAACCACAGTTAGTAGAAGTAGGGACCTTAACCATCTAGGAACCTCATCCATGTTACGCCATTTGAAGCAAGTTCATGGCAAGCTTTTGGGAAAATCAGAAACTTATGCTAAAAAAATAACAAGCAGTCCAGCATCAGCTAGGTGCCTTCTCAGCTAGATCCCGACACCTGCAATCTACACCCACAACAACTTCCTCATCAATATCCTCAGTAGCGATCCTAGTTTCAACATCCATAGGATGGTGGAATATTATTTTAGCGACAGCATAGAAATAGACACATCAGACAGTCCCTTTATATACTGGGAGGAAAAAGAGGGAATTTAGAGACCCATGTACCAACTTGCTTTGCACCGCCTAAGCTGCCCACCCTCCAGTGTGTACACGAATAGAGTTTTCAGCACAACCGGGAATCTTGTCAGGCTGCTTCCTCAAAATGTGGAAAAGATGATGTTCATCAAAATGAACTACCATTTTCACGGGGAAGGCCTTTCCCGCCAATTAAATTCAAAGTACAGAGTCTTCTGTAATGGTGGATTTCAGCAGGGATGAATTAATAATGTGTGAGGATAATGTACACACTGATGACGCTGAGGATGATGACAACAACATCTAGAGAATGAAAAAATTCAAAAGGTGAGATGATGACAGTGCTAATGCAAAATATATTAATGTTTAATATATGTTTTTTTAGGTGATGCCGGATATGGAAGCCTTCCCTAGTTGTTGACTCCATTAAGTAACCAGGTGTCTGCCGCAGAAAAAAGGTACCAATCATCACACATTGGCACCAGGGGGGTTATGGAAAGAACCTTTGCTGCCCTGAAGAGTCGATTTCGCAGTTTACACAGGTCCGGCGGTGTGCTCCTATATTCACCCTCTAAAGTTTGTGATATAGTTATTGCCTGCGCTATTCTGCACAATATTTGTATCGCAAACAGATTGGAGGTAGAGTCAGAGATTTCTTTGGATTCCTTTCTATTGAGGAAGTACAGATGGTGGCGCTTGGTACTCAGGTATGGCAGTGTGTAATTTCGGAAATCCTAGCATGTAAGTAATAAAAATTGTGACGTAAATCCTTATATGTTATTACAACAGATGTTACAGATTACAGTAATACCAATATATAAATTCATCCCACCACAGGAATGATGGACAACAGGATAGCTATGAACAAGGATGATATGGATGAAGTTGTACTGAACTGGGTGAAGAAAATAAGAAATGGAGGAGTGTTTAAAAATCGGTGAGTTTGTTCCTTCTTTAATTTTTTTTTTTTTTTTTTTTTTACATAATGTACATTTTTCCTAGGTAGTAGACTCCGTTATATGGAAGGGAATGATGTCACCTGATTTGTCAAATGATATAAGAATCATTTAGACAAAATTACTGACCCTTTAAAAAAAAACTATTTTTTTTTTTATTATTATAAAAAAAATGTAACCCAAACACATCTATTACCGACATTTTTTTATCTTTTCTATGAGATCCACAAGTATCAAAATGAGCAGGACAGAGATGAACAGTGAGGAAAAAACATAGAAACATAGCTGAATACAAAGATCAGGCATGAGAAAACTATTAAATTTAAAAAAAACTTTTAAGAAAAAAAATGAAATACAGTGAAATAATATTTTTTTTTATAAAGGACCCAACAGTAGCCAAAAAATGATTTACTGAAAGGAACATTAAACATGCAAAGGAGTCATATACAAGAACTTTTCTGCGAAAACTATTAAAAATAAATAATTATTATAGAAAATAAAATAATGTTTTTTTAATTATTAATATTTTTAACACCTTTTATCAGACACACAATTAGTGCCAGTGAAATCGGTTAGTATTCTATCTCCAATGAGAATGTGATTGGTTGTGAAGTGTTTATGCTAATTATTTTTTTTTAATAAATGGTGAAAAGTGTTTACAGAGTAACTTCAACTCCAAACATATTCTTGCAGAATATAGAGTACAAGACACATAAAATATACAGGTTAATGTTCTACACTTTTTTATCTGCTGCAAGAGTTGTAAAGTGTTTATACTAATATTTTAAAGTAATAAAATAGTGAGAAGCCATTGCAGAGTAACTACAACTTCAAACAGATACTTAATGAAAATAGAGGGTGTTATGCCAGAGTTGTAGGCGGCTTGGACACAGTAATAGAAACCGGTGGCAGAGTAATGTTAAAAATATGCCGAAGAAGTAACATAAAATAAATTAAATTGCCCCAGTATCACCCCACAAATAAAATAGCATCCATTAAATAATTAGCCCCCACCCAAACTCTACCATTACCATTAAATTAATATTCTACCTTCCACCCATGTATTGTTGAGACAACCCCCCATTCCCTCACAAAATAGCCCCCTCGCTAGTTTTTTCTGTGCTCCCCCCTCCCTATAATTTAAAATAGGCAGCCCCCCTCCCTATAGTTTAGTATAGGCAGCCCCCCTCCCTATAGTTTAGCATAGGCAGCCCCCACCCCCCTCTATAGGTTAGCATAGGCAGCCCCCCTCCCTATAGTTTATTTTTTATCAAAAAGAAAGATGGGACCTTGCATTTGGTATCAGCAATTGAATTCTATAACGATTAAAAACCAGTACCCCCTTCCACTCATCACAGAACTGTTCGATCGGATTAGTGGTTCCAAGGTCTTCTCCATACTGGATCTCAGAGGAGCTTATAACTTAATCCGCATCCGAGGAGGTGCCGAGTGGAAAATAGACGACTTTCAGTACTCGTGAGGGACATTTCGAATATCTTGTTGTGCCCTTTGGGCTTTGTAATGCCCCAGCTGTTTTTCAGTCTTTCATTAACAAGGTTTTTCAAGATCTTTACTACAGGCTCTATACTTGGATGACATTTTGATTTTCTCTTCCGATCTCATCTCTCACCGAGTTCATGTCAAGGAGGTCCTTACCCGTCTGCGAGCAAACCGATTGTTCTGCAAACTCGAAAAGTGGGTGTTCGACGTTTCTCACATTACCTTCTTGGTTTATATTGTCTCTTGGTCTTGCTTGCAAATGGATCCAGAGAAGCTATCTGCAATTGTAAATTGGCCTAGACCCTTGGGACTGAAAGCGGTGCAGCGCTTCATCGGTTTTGTTAACTACTATAGACAGTTTAGTAAGCAATTTCCTACCGTAATTGTTCCTGTTACAGCTCTCACCTGGAAATAGGCTAATCCCAAGTATTGGCCTCCTAAGGTTATTGCTTCTTTTGACTCCCTCAAGGATTTTTCCGTGGCTCCTGTTCTTGTTCAGCACAACCAAAAGAGGCCTTCAACTAGTAGCGTGGGAGCTGTACTCTCGCAATAATTCTCCGTTGGTATCTTTCGTCCTTGTGGATTGTTTCCAGGATGTTTTCCCCGTTTCAACGCAATTATTGGGGATAAGTAGTTACTCCTGATCAAATCCGCCATAGAAGAGTGGCGTCATCTTCTAAAGGTTGCCGTCCACCCGGTCAATGTATTTACAGACCACAAAAACCTCATTTACCTGCATGATGGCCGCTGTCTACATCCTCGTCAAGCCCGTTGGTCTTCCTTCTTAAGCTGTTTTAATCTGAAGCTTATTTACTGCTCCGGTGCCCAGAATTGTCGCGCGGATGCCCTGTTTCTGTCTTTTGATGAATCTGATCTGCTTCCTGTGTTTGAACCTTGACAAATACTTGAACCTTCCAGCACTATTGCCATCACTAGACCGTCTCCTAGGACCCCTCCTGTGGGCTGTTCTTACCTTGACCCACATCTTTGTCTGAAGGTGTTTTTTTGGGCTGACTCCTCCAAATTCTCAGGCCATGTTGGGTTCAAGAAGACCTTTGCCTTATTATCCCGGCGTTATTGGTGGCCAACTCTTCGTTCTGAAATCTGTGAGTTTATCGCTGCCTGTGTAGTCTGTGCACAAAGTAAGTCTCCCAGGCATGCTCCTGCTGGCTTGCTTTCTCTACCCGTTCCTGAATGACCATGGGTTAGCCTTCCCATGGATTTCATCTCCGACCTTCCTCTCAGTAATAGTTTCAACACAATTTGGATAGTCATGGATAGGTTCTCTAAACTGGCTCTCTTCGTCCCATTAAATGGGCTCCCTTCTGCTTGCAAATTAGCGCTATTGTTCATTAAATAAATTTTTTGCCTCCACGGATGCCCACAAGAAATAATATCTGACCTTGGAGTCCAATTTGTATCCCGCTTCTGGAGAACCTTCTGCAAAGATTTGGGAGTCGAATTGAAGTTTTCCTCTGGCTATTATCCTCAGACCAACGGTCAAACTGAATGGATTAATCAGAACCTTCAGGAATTCCTCTGTTTTATCTCTTCTAACAACCAATCGAAATGGCGCAACCTACTTCTTTAAGCTGAGTTCGCCCATAATTACCATGTTCACAGTTCCTTTGGTTATTCCCCTTCTTACACAGTGTTCGGATCTCATCCCATATTGCCAGATTTTTGTTCGGGATCTTGCTCATATTTGGACTTCAGCCAGGGAAAATATGCTGAAGTCTTCTCAGCAGTGTAAACAGTCTGTGGATCTCCATCGAAAGATGGTGTCTTTACTCCATCCTGGTGGCAAAGTATGACTCTCTACCAGGAACCTCAGACTGCGGGTACCATCTATGAAGCTGGCTCCACGAGTCATTGGCTCCTTTCTTGTAACCCAAGTCATCAATCCAGTTACTTATAGACTCCTCCTTCCCTCCTTTCTTAAAGTTCACATTACTTTCCCACATTTCTCTGTTGAAACTTCTTGTACTTAACACATTTACCCACATTCCCTCTCAACCATTCCCCATTCCAGCTATGGATGGTGAGGAGTACGAGATTAGCCATATCTTGTATGTCTGTCTTCCTTCATGGGCACCCCCAGTATCTGGTCCACTGGAAAGGGTTTGAACCCGAAGAGAGGTCTTGGATTAATGAAGAGGATCTCCACGCTCCTTGTCTTCTGTCTGCATTCTTGAAGAAATTTCCTTCCAAGGATTTCTCTTCTTGGAGGGGGGTACTGTCAGGCGCCTTCCCCACACTTTCAGGACGAGCTCCTTCCTACGCTGAGCAATCGCGTCCCCTTGCCTGGCAACGGGACGCGACCGGATTACTGCCTGCTGGGCACCGGTGCATGCGCTCTATTCGCGTGTCCGCTGCTAGGCAATGGGACGCTTGTTTCGGCTTCCTGTCGGCGGTCAGCTGACTCTGACCAGGATAGTACAGGTGGTGGAGCTTGGTACTCAGGTACGACAGCATGTAATTTCGGAGATCTTTGCATGTAAGTAATAAAAATTGTGACATAAATGCTTATATGTTATTACAACAAATGCTATAGGTTAAAGTAATACCAATATATAATTTCATCCCACCACAGAAATGATGGACAACAGGATGACTATGAACAAGGATGATATGGATGAAGATGTACCGAACTGGGTGAAGAAAATAAGAAAAGGAGGAGTGTTTAAAAAAACGGTGAGTTTGTTCCTTTTTTAATTAAAAATTAATTTTTACATAATGTACATTTTGCCTAGGATCGTTTAGACAAATGCACTGAATCTTTAAAAAAATATATTTTAATTATAGAAAAAAATGTAACCCAAACAAATCTATTACAACTTTTTTTATTTTTTCTATGAGATCCACAACTATCAAAATGAACAGGATGGAGCTGAACAGTGAGGTAAAAACACAGCTAAATACACAAATCAGGCATGAGAAAACTATTAAATATTAAAAAAAAAGTTTTAAGAAGAAAGATAAAATACAGTGAAATAATATTTTTTTTTTATAAAGGACTCAACAGTAGCAAAAAATGATTTACTGAAATGGACATTTAACATGTAAAGGCGTCATATACAAGAACTTTGTTCGAAAACGTATTAAAAATAAATTATTATTAAAGCAAAAAAAATAATAATTATTGATATTTTTAACACCTTTGATCAGGCACACAATGAGTGACAGTGAAATTGGTTAATATTCTATCTCCAACGAGAATGTGATTGGTAGTGAAGTGTTCATACTAAAAAAAATGTAATAAATGGTGAAAAGTCTACAACTCCAACCATATTCTTGCAGAAAATAGAATAAAAGTCACAGTAAATACAAAGATTAATGTTCTAAACTCTATCTATCTATCTCCAGCAATAGTCAGTTGGGAGTTGAAAAGTGTTTTATACTAATATTTTAATCTAAAAAAATGAGTGACAAGCCATTACAGAGTAAAGCAAGTCCAAAGAGATTCTTGATGAAAATAGAGAGTGTTATACCAGAGTGGTAAGTGGCTTGGACCCAGTAATAGAAACCGGTGGTTGATTTATTTTAAAAACATGCCAAAGAAGTAACATAAAATAATGTTTGGCTTACGGCTCTAGAAGAATGCAATAACTGAAGTGTTGGGAGCTTACAAGTGGGCAAGGTGAAATATTTAAAAAATATCTAAAAATGTGGGGTCCGCCGTATGTCAACACAACTAGCTTTAGGCCTGCCAGTGGGAGTGGTTGTCACTATAGCATAGGGACACGCATCAGGGACCCCTGTCATAATGACAAACCACCCCCAGGTCTTTCAGCGCTGGTCTAAATTCCATATGGAGTATGGTCGGCAAAAATTGAAAAAAAAATACAGTCCATAAAGAAGTCTGCTACCACTAACCAAATCACACTCTTGTTGAGGAGACAAGACTTACCTCCTAATTTTGGCGTATGGTGTAGATGTAGTAATATTACTCTACTATAACAAACAAACAATATACAGTTTATTAATTTCATTTCCATTGATAGGCAATTGGACGCTTATTTCGACTTCCTGTCAGCGGTCAACTGATTCTGACCGCTGATCTCCCTGCCACCAATGAGGAAGTCCCTGTATCTATTTAAAGCAGACTCTGGTGCCAGAGTATCAGGGGCTATGTTTGCTCCAGCACCTTTGTTCTATATCCTGCATCCTGACTTACTTTTGGTTATTGACCCGGATTGTCTGACTGTGCACCTGGAATTCTATTTGGCTTGTATTGGATCCCCTGGCTCGATTCCTGCATTCCTGAATTTGCTTCTGCCTGCTCCTTCGGCTCCTATCTCCTGCGTGGTTCTGACCCTGATTGCCCAACCTGTCTATATCTACCTCTCTGGTCGCTATCTAGGAGGGCCGTGACCTGCGTGTCTCTGCCACAAAACCCAAACCTCCTTGCGGGGGTCCCTGGAGAAGACCTGGAGCACGTTAGACTCTGTGTCTCCAAGATTAGCTGCGATAATACCAGTAGGTGGGTCTGTTTCTCATGGCTAGCGTGACACATATTTATCGTTTTGCCTCAGGGCCTCCTCTGTATAATACTTCTGAAGCGCAGTGTATCTCTCGTGTACAAGCTCTATTAAATCCGAGATCTCATCCGATGGGTCACGTTTTAACTTAAGTACGGTCTCCTCAACTGCATCTATATATTTGTTTAAATCTCTGTTCAATGCAGCCTATTTCAACATGACAGATTCCATGCTGCCCTCGTGCTCCGTGTTACAGTCTTTCTGAAGCAAATCAAATTCCACTACAGTTGTAATATCCATACCTATGTCTACATAAGTTTGGCAGTTCTTTAGGAATGAAAGGGAGGTATCCACAGAGGAGAAGGAGATTAAAAATGCAGCACGAGCAGACATGGTTTAATAATGTAGAGTTCATTGACAGCGCTGTTAGGCTTAAGGTAGATAAGCTATTGGTAGCTTGTTTTGTGGGTGCCCAAACAATCCAAGCACTTCAGCCACAAAAGTGGCACTCCTTGTTGCTGGAGCGCTTGGTTTGTTAAACTGTACTTGTCCTTTTCAATATTTTACATAAGGTTGGGTGGGAGGACCCAAGGACATGTCCATCCTCCACCACCTTTCTTTTCTGTCACTGCTGTGTGGCAATGTTTCCTAGATGTGCTATGAACTGCCGAGTGTTTGTGTCATTGCTCTGTTGCTTAGCATCCAGCCAGCTTGCTGCAGTCTTTGTCCGAAAGTGTATGAATATAATATTGTGACCTGTGAGGTGGTTAAAATTACCTGCAAATGACTGGAAGTTAGTGTTATTGAGGTTAATAATAATGTAGAAACCAAAAAAGAGCAAAATTATGTGATTTTAGCTATTTTTCAAAAAATACAGATCCAAAGCCAAAACATGTGAGGGCGGTTTTGCTAAATCCAAAACACAAACTTAATCCAGATCCAAAACCAAAACACCAGTGTCGGTGAACATCTCTAATTTCAGCCCACCTTGGTACTTATTGCCGAATTTTCCCAACCTACATTTTCTAGGATCTTGTTCCATTGCCTAAATGTGCAGATGGTCTGTGATGCCAAGCAAAGAATAACCAATGTTTTTGTTGATTTTCCAGGTTCATCACATGACTCCTTCATCTTGCAGCAGTCTGTTTTGGCAAGAAAATTTGAGGAAGGAGCTTTACCACATGGCTGGCTGCCTGGTAAGTTAAATGGTGATATTTTTATTTAAATGTAATAATTATTGTATAAAGGAAAAACTAGAGAATGGAAAAATCAAACGGTAAGACGATGACAGTGCTAGTCAGAGCCGGATTTACACCTCATGGGGCCCTAGGCAAAATATCGGTTTGGTGCCCCCCCCCCCCCCCTTCACACACACAGTGGCCCCTCGCACACACATAATACACGCGCGCAGTGGCCCCTCACACACACATAATACATGCACGCAGTGGTCCCTCAAACACACACAGATAATACACGCACGCAGTGGCCCCTCACACACACATAATATACGCACACAGTGGCCCCTCACACACACATAATACATGCACGCAGTGGTCCCTCAAACACACACAGATAATACACGCACGCAGTGGCCCCTCACACACACATAATATACGCACACAGTGGCCCCTCACACACACACATAATACACACAGACAGTGGCCACACACAGACAATACACACAGACAGTGGCCACACACACACACGGGGCCTGATCAAGGGTTCTGGCAGCCCTAGGCTAATACGGCCGCAGCGCCCCCCCGAATATATATGTGTTTAGGAACACTCCTGAACATGAATGTTCAGGTGTATTCTCCAGCATTCAAATTTAGACAGATTGTGCCATTGTCTCTTACCTGTTCTTGCTCTTCTCTCGTGCAATTTTGTTATCCTCTCGCTGGCTACTGGAAAGTTAGCATCCTGTTTTGAAAAAGCAAAAATTTATTATAATGCAAAATGTTAACAAACCCTGAATGATTAGGCCCTTTAGTTAAAACAAAACACCCCATTATGGCCAGCTAAAAGTACCCCATTGTACAGGCATATATAAGCAATATCTAAATATTTGTGGTCAATCAAATACAAACCTCTACCAGCCCCATCTCACTAATATTTAGTATTCTAGTGATTGCTGAGACCACAGAGAGCATCCATGTGACCACCACACAATCATGAGATTATGCCCTCCAAAGCTGCTCTATTTGTTAAATAACCCCTGCAGCCCCCCCCCTCCCTATAGATATGCAGGGCAGGTTCCCCCCCCCCCCCCCCCTCTCTATAGATATGCAGGGCCGGGCAGGTTCCCCCCCTCTCCCTATAGATATGCAGGGCAGGTTCCTCCCCCCCCCCCTATAGATATGCAGGGCAGGTTCCCCCCCCTCCCTATAGATATGCAGGGCAGGTTCCCCCCCTCCCTATAGATATGCAGGGCAGGTTCCCCCCCCCCCTCCCTATAGATATGCAGGGCAGTTCCCCCCTCACTTACCTGTAGTTGAGTAGTGCTGGCCAGCGTTGCTCCTCAGATCAGCAGACAGGAAGTGAAGACGTCCTGCTTCCTGCACAGCAACAGGCAGCCTAGCGATTGGCTGCCTGTTGCTGACCACCAATGCATTTGATCGTGGAGCACCAGACCCCCCTCCCCCGACTCGCGGCACCCTCCGTCGTGCGGGGGGGGGGGGGGGGGGTGCCACGAGTCTTCGGAAGGGCCGAATTTTTTTATTTTATTTTTTTAATTGCTCCTGTGTCCCCTGCTGGGCCCCCGGAGACCCGCTAGGCCCTAGGCAGGTGCCTAGGTTGCCTAGCGGTAAATCCGGCCCTGGTGCTAGTGCAAAATATATTAATATATGTTTTTTAGGTGATGCTGAATATGGAAGCCTTCCCTGGTTGTTGACTCCATTAAGTAACCCTGTGTCTGCCGCAGAAAAAAGGTACCAAGCATCCCACATTGGCGACAGTAGGGGTTATAGAAAGATATTTTGGTGCCGTTAAGAGTCGGTTTCACAGTTTACACAGGTCCGGCGGTGTGTTCCTATATTCACCCTCTAAAGTTTGTGATATAGTTACTGCCTGCGCTATTCTGCACAATATTTGAATCGCAAACAGATTGGAGGTCAACGTAGCTTCAGAGATTTCTTTGGATTTGGACCTTTCTACTGAGCTAGTACAGGTGGTGGAGCATGAAGCTTGGTACTCGGGTATGGCAGTGTATAATTTTGGAAATTTTTGCAGCTAAGTAATAAAAAATGTGACATAAATCCTTATAAGTTATTACAACAAATGTTATAGATTAAAGTATATAAAATCCCATCCCACCACAGGAATGATGGACAACAGGATAGCTATGAACAAGGATGATATGGATGAAGTTGTACTGAACTGGGTGAAGAAAATAAGAAATGGAGGAGTGTTTAAAAATCGGTGAGTTTGTTCTTTCTTTAATTTTTTTTTTTTTTTTACATAATGTACATTTTTCCTAGGTAGTAGACTCCGTTATATGGAAGGGAATGATTTCACCTGATTTGTCAAATGATATAAGAATCATTTAGACAAAATTATACCCCTTTCATACTGCACCAAAATCCCAGGTTTTTCCTGGGTCGAGCTGAAACGACTCGGGTCTTGGTGCAGTATGAATGGTACATGTCCAAAATCCCGGGTCTTCAACCCGGGATTTATCGAGGGGTAATTCCCGGGTCGCCTGCACTATGAATGGTGCAACCCGGGTTGCACAGAAAACATGCTGATTGGCTGTCTGCCTGTCTCTGGAGGATGATGTCATCGTTGGAAGCCCGTGGAACATTGTAGAAGCTTTCTAGGAGAGATGGTGGATTGTGGTCTCAAGCTAAAGCTGAAGCAGAAGCGTTTTTGTACAGCGAAAATTGCTTTTATTAGTTTGCAAAAACAGTGTTTATACAGCAATAATGACACACTGGATGGAGGAAGAGGTGCGTGAGCTGCTGAATGTCAGAGGGGAGGAAGAAATTAGAAGGCAAGTGACTGGGACTGTGAAGGATGCCACAGTGTACTACAACATCGCCAAAATACTCACTCAACGTGGCATAAAGAGGACACAGCAACAAGTCCTGAACAAATTGAAGTCCCTGAAGAAGCAGTACACTAAAGTCCATGACCACAACAGGCGCAAAAGTGGCGCTGAAAGAATGGACTGGCCCTTTTATGACCAGTGCAATATGGTCTTTGGACATTCTCCTCTGACAAATCCAATTGCACTGTCATCTTCTAGCAATGTGGATGCGGCTATACCAACACCACCAGAGAGCACACAGACAAGCGAGACCGCAGCCATAATAATAGAAGATTCTATTGAAGACACCCCAGAACTGGAGTGCTCTGCCACAACAGATGACGCCAACATGTCTTGGGAGGAATTGAACGATTCACAGCCATTCCCTTCTGCGCAAGTCATTACAGAGACTTCGCAAGAAACGCAGCCAGAACCAGTGCCGGTGTCAAAGTCTACATACATATATATCTACATAATTGAAAAAAAAGATGAACTGTATAAACAAAAGTCCCAAAAACAGAGAACTATATCAACCGAAATGCAAGCCAAATACCAATAAATATATCTACATAACTTAAAAAAAAATTTAAAAAATGTTTGAACATAACTGTCAAAAAAAGAGAAGTATATCAACATAAATGCAAACCAAACACCAATGTTTCTACATAACTTTAAAAAGAGAACTATATCAACAAAAAGCCCAAAAGATATAATACACTCCAAAGTATTAAAACATTAACACGCATATGTTGCAGTGCAAAACTACTGAGCAAGAGGGAGGAGGCCTCAAGCACATATCAGCTTACAACACTGCTTTTTTGTTCTGCCACATTATATATTCCAATGTATGTTTTACTGTGTTTTTTCTACGTACAGTTTACAACGTTCCAAAAAAACGCAAAAGGCTCAACAAAATGGACCAAGCAACTAAAACAATGACAACTGTCATGATGGATCAACTGCGGGAGATGGACAGCACCATGAGGGAACACGAGAATACACAACTGCAGCGTTTCATGGACAATGAGCGGGAACTGCAGGACTCTTTCCTCATGCAAATCATGAACATGCAGGAACGTGTGTTACGCGAAAATCGTGAGTGTATTATGGGATTCATGGACAGACTCCTCTCACGGGTGCAGGCACCTCCTCCAAGTCCTTACTATTATGACGGACATTATCCTATGTACCAGCGGGGGCAACCCATGTTAGGCAACAATAACCCTCCAAACCCGGTACACAATACACAACATGCTCAACCTATGGGTAACCCCAACATAGAATACCCACCAGGTTATCCACTCCAAACCACTCCACCACCAGAAATGCCACAATATAGGCAATTGTAATATTCTTGTTTTATGTTCAAATGTTTCACTGTTAATTGTTATCATGTATGTTACGTGTGATCTGGAATCACACCGTTAGCTTCTCATATATATATATAACCTGAAAAGCAAATTTGCACTTACTGTTTGGGCACATTTGTGTCTTGGGTTTACTACTTATGTATATATTTTATTTTTTTCTACATGCAAGTAAGCACTTTTATATTGTGTCATTTTATATTTTGTTGTGAAGAGACATATGAGGAAATATGTACAAAACAAAATACAATATGTGAAATAAACATATATATTTTTAATTTTACATTTGTGTGGTACATTCAAACAAGTAAGGACAAATTGGCAGTTAGGGTGGTCCTAATAAGTTCAGCAGAGGTATTGGTGCGCTCTCCTTCAAAAGTACTGGAGTCCACTGACAGCACTGGCATTTCAGATTCCTGCACATTCCACTCGGGTAGAAATTGGTCTTTTTGAATTTCACAAATGTTATGTAAAATACAGCAAGCAGCAACCACGTGGGGCACAAGCTTGGTGTCAATGTCTTTGCGCTTCAAAAGACAGCGCCAACGTCCTTTCAAGCGCCCAAAAGCATTTTCCACCACCAGCCGAGCTGAGGGTATGTGTAAACCGGATCTGTTCCTGAGACAGGTGATGTTGCTGAGTGAACCCCTTCATCAGCCAGCGCCTCAAGGGGTAAGCAGCATCCCCAATGATGTGCACCGGTATCTCCGTACCATCAACAAACGTAGATTTCTGTAAATAAAAACATGCAGTTTCACGTCACCATGTTAAAAATATTGGTCACATAACGCAGTACACTTGGTACTATATGGTGAAAATGGATTTTGCAAGTGTTACATCTGTATATAAAAAGGGGCAGTAAATACATACAATATTGATAGCAAACAATAGTATATAAGCTTCAATTACAAATACATCATACAACATTACACCGATATTTACCTCTCTAGGGAACAGCCAGCCATCTTGTCTTTCCTCAGCAATTTGGTAAAGGTTCGAATTTGCTATAACTCTGGCGTCATGGGAACGTCCAGGCCACCCAATGAAAACATCTGTGAAACTAACAGAAAAAAAAAACATATATAAATATGTTTTACAATACGCATTACACATGGCACAGTCACATGCAAAAAAACCATAAAAAATGCTTACCAATAGTTGACCACAGCCTGCAGAATGATGGAATGCCAGCCTTTGTGGTTGTAGTAATCTGCATGGTTGTCTGTGGGGGCAATGATGGGGATGTGTGTCCCGTCTATGGCTCCAGCACACTGTGGAAATCCACGCTTCAGGAATCCTGCAATTGTATCATCCAGGCGCTGACCTTGCGGTAAGGAGATAAAGCGATGATACAGGGCTTCCAGCAATGCCGTGGTGACTTCATGCACTAGAGTGCACACCGTGGATATCCCCACTCCAAACAAGCAGAGGATTGTCCAGTATTCTCCAGGGGTAGCATACCACCACAACACAATAGAAAGGCGCCTACATGGTGGAATAGGTTTCCCAAAGTTAGTGGCCTTCCTGGAAAGTGCTGGGGTAATAAGGTCCAGCACATAGTTAAATGTCCCACGTGACATTCTGAAGTGTTGCATCCACTGCTGTTCCTCAAACGCTTCCACAGTAGACCAGAAAGCTTCTCCGTGGCTACGCTCTCTGGCACGCATGGTTCGGTTACTGGCAGCACTGAATCTCAAAATTGAGGCAATGCTGGCCCTGAGAAAAGCTCTCCTCCTGCGCATATACAGACACCAAGTTTTCTTCTGTTGTGCCATAAACTTCACCTTCCTCCTCCTGAACTGGTACTGTGGAAGAGTGGACAGTGTCAGCAGCTGCAGCAAACTCTCATTTGCTGCATAAAACATCAAAAAAATACTAGTAAACATGAACTCTGGGCTACACAAAAGTGAGTCGTCGGCCATGATGAAAAGTAATGTGGTAAACAATCTCCACCCACTTTAGCATCATCTTTATGCGTCAACAAACCAGTCACCTTTCAATGACATCACCGTTTTTCAGCCAATGAAAACTTCTCTGGTGATGACTCCCACAAATTGCCAGGGCACAGACTTGTGCAGTATGAATGGGGTCAACCCGAGAAATTCCCGGGTCCGAGGTGCAGTATGAATGGTGTTTCTGAGCTGGGACGCTCCGAGACCCTGCAAAAACCCGGGATATTGCAGGGGCGGCAGTATGACTGACCTTTTCAGAAAAAAAAATATGAGATCCACAACTATCAAAATGAGCAGGACGGAGCTGAGCAGTGAGGAAAAGATACAGCTGAATACACAGACCAGGCATGAGAAAACTATTAAATATAAAAAAAAGTTTTAATAAGAAAAATGAAATACAGGGAAATAATATTTTTTTTTATTAAGGACCCAACAGTCGCAAAAAAAATGATTTACTGAAACAGACATTGAACATGTAAAGGCGTCATATACAAGAACATTGTGTGCAAACTTATTAAAAAAAAATTATTATGAAAGAATTTTTTTTTTTAATTCCAACAAGAATGTGATTGGTAGTGAAGTGTTCATACTAAAAAAAAAAATAATAAGTGGTGAAAAGTCTTTACAGAGTAACTACAACTCCAAACATATTCTTGCAGAAAATAGAGTACAAGTCACAGCAAATACAAAGATTAATGTTTTAAACTCTTTCATCTCCAGCAATAGTCAGTTTGAAGTTGAAAAGTGTTTTATACTAATATTTTGAACTAAAAAAAAAAATAATGAGAAGCCATTACAGAGTATAGCAACTCCAAAGAGATTCTTGATGAAAATAGAGGGTGTTATGCCAGAGTGGTAAGCGGCTACCCAGTAATAGAAACTTAATGTTAAAAACATTCCTAAGAAGGAACATAAAATATTGTTTGGGGTAAGAGCAAGATAAGGGAGAGGGGATGTGGCCCGGTCCTCCCTCTCTCAGGGCCCCCTGACCGAGGGCAGTTGGAAAAAAAAAAAGACCTGCAGCTGATCCGTTCCCCCCTACCTCTCTTACCTTATGTTTCTTTGCGTGTCTCCTCCCTGCTCTTCGTGTGTGTGTCTGTGTCCCTGCTCTACATGCGTGTGTGTGTGTGTGTGTCAGTCCTCCCTGCCTACCTTGTGTGTCTCTGGGTTCGTTCTCTCTGGCCTTCCTCTGACAAGTCACATGGGATGCATCACATGACAAGTTGCCGACCCATATGTGCAGCTTCCAGAGAGACAGAGGAGGCTCCTACACAGCTCTGCTGAATGCAGGTAAGTGTGAGAGAAGGGGAGGGGGGTTATCTTCTTAATGTAATAAGGGAGGGGTGGGGGATTTGTATTAATATAATGAAGCAAGGGGGGTAGAGGTGATTTACTCTCCTCATTACTGTAATGATGGAAGAAGGGGTTATTTTTTAGAGTAATGAGGGAAGTTTTTTTATTTAATTATGGAAGAGGGGGGTGTCTGAATCTAATGAGGGAAGTGGGGGATTTGTCTTTTTTGTACTGATGGAAGAAGGGGTTGTTTTAAAGTAATGAGGGAAGGGGAGGTTTCTTAATGTTATGAGGGAACAGGAGTGGGTTTTTCTTAATGTAACGAGAGGTGACCCATTAATTTAATGGTGGACTGTGGGTGGGAACTCAGTTTGGGGAGAAGGAGGGTTATTTAATAAATGATGATGAATATGAATGATTTAATGCTGGGGATGGTTGTGGGAATTGGTTATATTTATTAAACTAAACTGTTATTAATTTATTGCTGGGGCTGTTTGGAGGGAGGGAAATATGTTAATTTATTAATTGGGAGTACTATTAATTTAATGCTGGGGCTGGTTGGAGTGAAATAGGTCTATTAATTAATTGTGTATGCTATTAATTTATTGTCAGGGCTGGTAGGAGAGAAAAGATCTATTTATCAAATACGAATACTTTAATATATTTTAATGTTGGGGCCTCATTATTAAATGTGGGTGCTATTGATTTAACGCTGGGGTGGCTTAAGTTTTCTAAATTAAATGTACGCATTTTTTTCCAAATAGGGCCCCCAACATTCCAGGATCAAGACAAGCAGCAACGCCGGCAGCCACAGGTGGTGAAAGTGACAAGAACAGGTAGGAGAGAGCAGGACAATCTGTCAACTGTCCTGAATCTGGTGGGGCAGTCCTGAATTTGGGTGCCTGTCTCACTTAGTCAGGATTTTGTTCAACTGCAAGGACAGTTGGGAGGTATGTCCCGCTTTACATCATACTGCTCGTGACGGCAGGGCTGTGTGCACACAGTATTGCCTGTGTATTTGTCTAAAATTGGTCTAAAATGATAACCATATAACATCATAGGGGCCCTTTTGCTTAAGTGCCCCGGGCCCCCAAGGGCCTTAATCCAGCCCTGTTTGGGGTGAAACTCTAGAAGAATGTAATAACTGAAGTGTTGGGAGCTTACGGGTGGGCAAGGTGAAATGTTTGAAAAATATCTAAAAATGTGGGGTTCCGCCGTATGTCAACATAACCAGCTCTAGGCCAGCCAGAGGGAGTGGTAGTCACTATAGCATAGGGACACGCATCAGGGACCCCTGTCATAATGACAAACCAACCCCAGGCCTTTCAGCGCTGGTCTGAATTCCATATGGAGTATGGTCGGCAAAAATTGAAAAAAAAATACAGCCCATAAAGAAGTCTGCTACCACTAACCAAATCACACTCTTGTTGAGGAGACAAGACTTACCTCCTAAAGGTTTCAATAATTTTGGTGTATGGTGTATATGTATGGATGTTTTCATAGTTATTTTTTTTACTTTTGATTTCAGTCTTGCTCATCTTGTTTACCCCTTCATTATCTTGATAGTAGCGATTCTCATTTATAGGAGGATGACAACATATTTAAAAGCTGCAATGATTTCATTATCACACAATATTATGATAAATGCGGACCCATAGTAACAATCATTAATTTTGTGTCAACAAGCATTTTGTTATCATCATTCCACTTCCATATTTTGATAAAGATGTGTTATATAAATATAGATAAGTAAATATAAATAAGTATAATTTATGTAAAAAAAAAACACTTTCACTATATGATAATGAAAAAAGAACAAACTCAATGTGTAAACTGTTGTTTAGCCCATCAGTCTTCTTCAATTGCAATTCTTCTAAGGAGTCTAAAGGTGAATATTTATTCTCTTGAAAGCGTTTACTGTTATTACATATCTATAGATATATGTGTTGGAAGTAAATAATTATTACCTGCATTGATGGCTAGTCTTCAATGGTCTGCTCAATCATCTGGTCCATACAGGGTAAGCTTGCTAGTAGGTCTCGGTGTAACGTACATTACATATTTTTTGTTATATATATGTGTTATATATGTGTTATATATATGTGTTTATTACATTACATAAACAATTTAAAAAAATGACCTTCTTATTAACAATCTCTTGTGATTTGTTGACTTTAATGCTGTGGTCAATATACCTTTCCATGCAGGGTCTGGTCATCTTTATGGTAGGTCTCAAAGGGAATATAAGAAAATCAAAAATTCTAAATTTTACTTTGGCTTCATTTAAACATGAATTATAAGCAGTGTGTGAAAGGGCTTAAGCATTTAGATGGCATTTAACCTTTTCCTTTCTGTTTTCTCTCTTACAAAAATGATATTAGCAGACTGATGAAAGACATAAATATTTTTACCATATATATTGATGTCAATGGTGCATAAACTCAAAATCTTATATTCTTTTTCCATAGTCTTAATTTCTTCAGGGACAGCCTTCCTCTTATGACACCAGTTGGATATCTTTCTCTTCTTCCAGCAATCCTCTTCTTGCTCCTTCAGGTCTTCTTATTTCCAGCGACGTTCTATGCTGTGCCGTTGGGGGAACCAGTCCACAAATGTTCCATTCAGGGACAGAGACTGAAACATTCCTGGTGGGTCGCCGTTCCCTCAGCTCTTCTACAAATGATTGTAGATTCATTGACATTACTCGGAAATTTGCTGTTTGTTGTTGCTGATGAACAGTCATTGGTGCCATGGATTGATTCATTTGATAATGGAGGGCTGTATTCTGCTCCATCGATAGTGTCAGTCATGCTTGAATGGTGTTATTCAAGCATAGAGATGCTGCCATATCCTCTTGGACTGCTATCATTCTCTCCATTAAGGAACTAGTTGCATTTCTTCCTCTTCGTACCTCTTCCATCATCATCTATTTATTTATATAGTGCCACTAATTCCACAACAGACGTTAATCGGTCTACCGAATCACCAATCATCTGCAATCTGTCTTCAATATTTCTACGGCATGTTTCCTGCCTTCCTTCCATCTGTCTGGCAAAATTTGTGATGGAAGCAAACCGAGTGCTTTCTTCAGGTAGACCAGGCATCGTTTGGGTTGGAAGACTGGTGCCTGTGGAGGGTACCTTTGGTTGAGAAGGACCTTCACCAGCCATGGCTGGAACTTGAACATTGGTGAAGGTTTCTTCTTGCAACTCAAATTGTCTTGCAACATCTCTGTGGACTGTAGTCACAGCTGGAGAAATTGATGAGGACAGAGTCTCAAAGTTCTTCTAAATCTCTAAAAACAAAAAAAAATACAGTTTTCAAAATAATTGTTTTCAATTTAATGCTACATGTTTTTGTTATGTCATTATAATTATGAATAATATATTTACCTGAATCTGCTACGACTGATGAAACTTTTTCCATGGCATCCGGCAAATGATACGTGCTGAGAGGTGTTTCAACACGTCCGGTAGAAATCTATTCTAAATAAAAAAATAATTATATGTATATCTCAAGACATATGCACTCTCCACGTACAGACTGTACATCATGGAGTGTGCAGAGATGGTGCAAGAGGGGGTTGCCTGACATTGCATAGACAAAAAAAAGGTATACTCTGCACTCTCCAGATACTTCATTAGTGCTGTACAAACTACTTTTCTATATTAAATACAGGGAATGTTAGTTCCACATACTGCAATATATATTAGGCTGACCAACAAACGCCAAAGTCTTCCCATTCTGGTCAATTCTAACATGAGCAAATTATTTTTTTATTTTTAATCTGTCCTAAAGCCTTATCTGCACACAGCTTTTAAAGGTAAGTCTTCCACAAACAATAAGAGCCATATAAGATTTAATACATGCATTAATTATGTATTTGAAGGGTGCTGAGTATCCCTGTGTTGTGTAAGTATATATATATATATATATATATATATATATATATATATATACAGGGCCGGTGCAAGGTCTATAGGCGCCCTAGGCAAACTTTCAGCCTGGATCATATAAGGGGAAAATCAGCAAAAAATCCTAGCTTCTACCCCAAGTGTACAAGAAAGAGCGCAGTTGTGGGCCTGTGAAAGGGTCACCCGAGTGCTTTTTATAAACAGTCTTTTTAACCATCTTCATTCTTGATCAAGCCAGTCTTTGTCTCTCACTGCTGATGGACTGGACAAGTACCACTTGCATGTTGTAGCAGAAATGCATGCGGAAAGCTACATTTTTACTCTTCGCGCTTTAGCTTTTGCAAATGTACAGACAAGTTCTTTCAGATCAATTTTTACACGTTTTTATCAATTTTAACTTTGAAAAGCTTCGTTCACCACTGGCCACAGATACAGGGAGGGTCAAGAAGATACGAAGAGCAATGCATGTATTGGGGGCAATATCTGTCAGGTCATTGTTATACACAAAGTTTAATACATCTTGTGGAGATGTACGCTGTGGAACTCGTCTTGCAATACCTTGCAATTCACTGCACAAATCTATACAATCAATATCTTTGGAGTCCCCATGTTGTAAAGCCTGCTCTAACTTGCAGCAATCTTCCAAAATTACCTTTGATGTTCTATTCTGCAGACTATGAACATCATAGAGGAAGCCAAACACGGAACTTATTTCATTCATCTGTGTGAATCTTTCTTCAACTGATTGTATTGCTCTATCAAGGACAGCGAAATAAAAGTTGATTTTAAATTTTTCCTCTGGGCTCAGAATTGGCTCATCGTCCGCTTCATAGTTGAACTGTTTTTTCTTTTGACTAATACGAACTGGCTCTGGTTCAAAAAGTGCTGGTATTGCCAAATCCTCAGCAACTGTACGGGCATCTACCAGTGTTTTTGAAAACCCTTTGTCACTCCTGCAGTCTTCAAGAAATTTCTTTGTTACCTTCAGTTGTGTAATAGCAGTGTGTATATTAAATTCCTTTGACTGAAGCATTTTGCTACTCATATTGACCTCCGTCAACATGTTATACCACAGGACAATAGAAACCACAAACTTGAAATTAAAAATGCCTTTTGCAAGACCTTGTGCCTCTACTCTTGCGGTATTGCCAGATACTCCAGTTAGGGTTGTGTCCTCAGAGATCTCAATTAGTGCATCATAGATATCACCTCTAAGTAAAAGCGAAGAGGTTTCAAGGCATCAATTCGACTTTCCCATCTTGTGTCACTCAATGGTTTCACGGTAAGAGTAGACACGTTGCGCTTTAGAACTTCCCAACAACGTGTTGATGCAGAGAAGTACACATACACATGTTGGACTAGATAAAAGAAAGCTGTGGCCTCCAAAGAACACTTGGCAGCATCATTTACAACTAAATTCAAAGAATGTGCACTGCATGGAACAAACAACGCTCGTGGGTTAACATCCAATATTCTTCTTTGTACACCACTTTGTTTACCTTTCATATTACTTCCATTATCATAGCCTTGACCACGTAGGTGTTCAATAGGCAATGACATCTCTTGTAACTGGTTAAGGATAATGTCCGTCATACCAGCTCCACTTGTTTCCTTTAGTGGCAGGAATCCTAAGAAATGTTCCCTGATGTGTACAGGCTCACAATCATCAGTTCCTGAAGCTCTATCCACAAAGCGAATGATCATGCTCATTTGTTCAACATGGCTTACATCTGGAGTACAATCTATAATTATTGAAAAGTACTTGGCAAGACGAGCTGATTCCAGAATGTTTTCTTTTATGGTGTTGGATAAAAGCAGAATCAGCTCATTCTGTATATCTTTCCCAAGGTATATGTTCATCCATTACTGGGTCAAACAACGCCAGATATTCAATAAATTTTAGGAAATTCCCATTGCCAGGAGTGTGCAGTTTTTCATGTGTTCCTCGTAGGGCCAGGTTTTGAATACCAAGAACTCTCACTAAAGCAATCAGTCTTTCTAAGATTTGCTGCCAATACTTTTCCTTTTCTTTAATGAGGCGCACATTTTCTTCATCAATTGTTTTTCTTCTTTTTAATCGTAGTTCAAGCTCCTTCCAAGACTGAAAAGTGGCCAAATGAGCATTACTTCTCTTGTGCATTGATAGAAGTGCAGTGATGTTTTTCCAGTCTTTTGTACCTTTATCAGAGAGAGATGATGTGGGGATTGTGTTACAACCAACCAGCTTGCAACAAAAGCAAAACACAGAGTCTGTAGATATGGAATACTGTAGCCAACGGCGGTGCATTAAATCCTCATTGGGAAGTTTCCGTTTGTAATTATTTGTAACAAATCTTCTTCCATTTCCATCTTTAGGGAATTTCAACTGCTGGACCTGTTCAGGCCCGTGTTCCACCAAAATTTGACGCATACTATCATCCCAGTTTACCCAAGTAGCTGGGTCACTGTAGCTGAAACTGGTGCTACTTTCACTTTTACTCAGATCTGTATCCTGCCGGTCTTCATTTTGTTCCTCTTCTAAATATGGATTAGATTCTTCTAATTCTGCTTCTACTTGTGAGACTGTAGGCAAAGATGTTGACTCTGCTTCAATCCCTGATTGATCCTTTGAGGTTGAACAACCTTCATCATCCGTTTTACGAAGATACTTCAGAAAGGAACCTTCTTGCTTGGATTGTTCCTTTTCCAGTTCAACCTTCCGTTTACGATAGTATGATCCAGACATTTTCTTTTTTTTCTCTGCCATGCCGAGGATCCAACTAAAAAAAGTTGATTTTATTTGGGGTGCAATGTGTATACTAAAGGATCCATCTGAATAGGACACAGGGATAAGCAGTCAGAAAGCACAGGGTAGCTTAGTCATCTATGAAATGAGATCATAGTTTTGTATTTTAACAATGATGGTCTAAGGAAAAGGGCTATCCTACATGCTCAAGGCTAACGCAATGTATTATTTTTCAGGTCACTATTTCAGGTGACTTAAAGGCAGAGAAGTAATGTAACAAAGCAATGAGAAAGACAAGTCAGATGCTTGGTTGTATAGGAAGAGGAATCATGCGCAGAAAGAAATAAAGAAAAGTAATAATGCAACTGGGTATATAGGTCATTGGTTCAGCCTCATGTACAATACTGTGTTCAGGTGTGGAGGCCATATCTCCAGAAGGATATAAATACATAAGAGACCAAAGAAGAACAAATAAAATGATGCATGGTAGGGGGACATGATAGAAGCCTTCAAATATATCAAGGGTCTTAACAGGGTACAGGAGGGAAATATACATGCCATTCATGCCCTCAAAATCATTATAATAAAGATGACATTAAACTGAAGACAATGCAGTGATCTGAAACAATCAATATGTGACCAAAAATGTATATATATATATATATATATATAATTAGGAGATTTTTTTTGCCATAATACCTAAGACACTAGTCTGTGTAGCAACAAGTGTACTCAGGCAGACAATATATAAATATATAAAGCATTGTGCTGACCAGAATAGACTCGTGTTGTCTACTTTTTCTCAGAGGCTGTCACACACTCAAGGGGTCTCAGTAACCACCTATAGCACACAAACAATATTCAGATTGGTGAGGGTCCCAGCCCACAGCCAATCAGTGATCACTTTGGTTCAAGATGGAGTGTAAAATAAAAAGAACAACCCTTACCTTCTCCTGGCTGGCAAGGATGTAGTCCAGGCGCACTGATGCTTTCTTCACTTTACAAGCTCCACTTCTACCCTTTGGGAAGTTACTGTAGTAACAGCAGTAATTGATTTAATATTGCTTGCTGACATTATATACATTTTAGTTGCACATAGTTTGAATGTCAAATATAGAGCGTCAGGTGCCAATAAAATAGTCATTTTTCTCCAGCAGTGTAAAAATCAAATATAGAGCCTGACGTGCAGGACAAATAGTCATTTTTGCACAACCATACCTTAGAAATCAAATATAGAGCGTCAGGTGCCAATAAAATAGGCACTATATTTGATTTTCAAACTATGGTGGATAAAATAATTATTTTATTGGCACGTCATGCTCTATTATTGACGTGAAGCAAGTCAAATATAGAGCATGAGGTGCAATAAAATAATTATTTTATGCACCATAGTTTTTAAATCAAACATAAGGCATTAAGTTCAAAATAATGAAATACCATCCCCAACATTTTTTTTTACTACACACTTGGGCTTTGGGTAACCCATTTTTTAGAAAATAAAATTAATAATACCCAAAAAATAAATAAATTAAATATACTTACCGTTTTTGATGATGAAGGATGGTCAGATGCAGGGAGGTTCTTCCTTAATGGCTGCCCACCACTCCTCAGCTTCTTTCCAACAAAGGAGAGGGGTGGAGCAGCCGGTCCATGCTGGGAAGGGAGGTGGGCGCTGGGTAAACTTTAATCCTGACAGACAGTGTGAGTAAGCATCACACGGGGCACAGCAGGCGCCGCTGGGTAAACCCATGTCACCTGATCACTGACGTCAGTGATCAGGTGTGCAGCCTGGGCGCATCTGACAGTGGCGGCGGCGGACATTGAAAAAACTGCGGCGGCACCGCGCCGCCGCTGCACCGCGCCGTCGCTGCACCTCTCTCCCACATCTCTCCGCTGACTAGATTTTCAAATCTAGTCGGCGGCAGCGGCGCTCTGCAGGACCCGGCGCCCTAGGCAACTGCCTAAGGTTGCCTAATGGGAGCGCCGGGCCTGTATATATATATATATATATATATATATATATATATAATTAAACATTGATGACGAAAGTTATTGCCTTCTGGACTTTCAGCCCCATCTGCTGACCTGTCTTCAACATGTCGGCCTTCTGAAAGTTATTACACACAATTTGTTAAACGTGAATAAATACATAGAGAGTTACAATAAAGACTAAAATTAAAAAAACATTGAATATTTTCCTATGTTCATTTCAAAGTACAAAATCCTAAATGTTTATGAAGAACATGCAATCATTATTATCAATACATTACCATATTGTTCGTTAACAAACCATTATAGAAAGTTCAAATTTAACTAAAAAAATAATACCTTTTGAAGGCACATTCTTTGCTACAAACTGATATTAACATTTTTGATAAATGTCAATATTTTACTCCCATAAAACCTTCTATTCTTTTGAGCTGATTCTTTAGAAAAAAAATGTAACAGTATTATTTCACATCCAAAAAAATACCTTTTTTTGTAACACCTCTGTATTCAGGGTTACATGCTTTCACAGTCATAGAAGGGTATTAAAGAAAGTATTTAAGAATTAATACTTGGGTACGTAACACCGAGTGGTCCTTAGCAGTTTGTGAGCTATGCGATAACAGCTGGTTATTATTTACAGTTGTCTGTATTATAATTTATTGGGTCTCTAGGAGGTATATAGTAATATGACTATTTCAGGCTGTTATCCTAAAATTCTTTTTTTATCTAAATCACAAAATACTTTAGTGTTTTAAGCCATCAGAAAAAATTAGAGAGAGAGATTTCTGCATACAAAAATACACAAAAGATACAATACTTTTTTGACTCGGTTCTGTTGCTTTAGCAGGAACAGAAGTCTTTGTAGAACGTCTTTCTTGTTCTGTAATCACAAAGAAAATACTGTTACATAACACTAATTAAATTTCTATCCCTTGAAGATGTCTTAACATTTGTTTACAAGCACTTGACGTTCACACTACTTCCACTGCGGAGTGTATTGTTTTAGTTTGTGATGTCACATCTAATAAAAATTTAAAAAAACATTCATATTCCACATCTATCCATCCCAAGCAATCACTATGAATATAAGAATACCTATATGCATTTATCTATGTATCAATCTATATTTATCTATTGCTAACAGGCAATCAGTCTATCTAAATATCTCAATCTCTATATCAATATTTATCAGTATCAATAAAATCAATATTAATTTCACTTACCAATCATTAAACAAAGCTAGCAATAGAAAGATATCACGATACTACATTCTATTAGAAAATATTGCCTGCTATTAAATAGACCTTTTTTGTCAATGGGACATATGTGAGTGAGTTATATATCTAGCAGAGCTTAATTGACCAAAATATAATAGCTCTAAAAACAGTTTTTTTGCATAATGTGAAATATCAATATCACTCCTGTATCACAAGTGTAATATATTTTTTTTTACTTACCTCCAGATCTGCCTCTTCTCTTCCTGGGTGCTGCCTCCCTTGCATCTCTTCTGAGTCAAACTGGTTCTTCTTCTTCTGTGTAGAATGAAATAAAATAAATTTAGTAACCTACAAATAAATTAGAAAAACATTTAACCCACATTTGAAATAACTTACCTTGTGGAATGAAAGTGGATGTTTCCAGGGTGTCCACTGTCCCTTCCACAAGATCAGAACTGAGATGCTGACGCATTTTCTCCTCCCACTGTTTGAAGCGGATCCGTAGTGGTTTGCCACTATCTGTGCCCCAGGCATGTCTTGCTACTGTAGCCATCTTAGCTATAGTGGTGCGCTTACAGTCACAAAAGCGCTTCTGACACACTTCGACAGTTCTGGTGCGAACTCCGATAGATGTCACTTTTGATTCCATCCGACTCCAAATCTTCATTTTTATTTTGTGGGAGGTTTTATGCGCATTTGCACCCTTGAGTGTTTCATTGGCTACAGTACCCGATCAACAAGGCCATCGTTCTCATCCTCCGTGAACCGCTGGGCCCTTGTTGCTGCGGTCCTTTCTTCTTCATCTTCCTCGCTCTCATCTTCCTGATGTGCCTGCTGTCTGCTTGTAGACTGTTGCATGGTGGCCACAAATCAGTTTTCTTTGGTCATCTTGCCGCTGTTCCTGGTTCTCGTTCCATTCTTCTCTACTGCTAACGGATGACGTGTCTTGGGTGTCCTGTGGAAAAAGAGAATCCCTACACTCCCTAGACATTCCTGCTCTATATAAAAAATTTGTATAATATAAAAAAAAATGAACTTGCCTAACTACCTAAATACATCTATTAATTTTAAACTACTTTTTCTATCTTACAATTTCTTTTTTTAACAACTATATACAACAGATAACCTAAATATTTTTTTTCTATAACACAATACTATTAAACACAGCTAAAAGAAATAACTATTTCTATCTTAAAGAAAATTCTAACCACTATATACTACAATGCTAATAAAAGAATTATAACTAAGGTTAAGCATAAAAAGTATCAAAAAATAATAAACACAATAATCACTAATTAATATATGTATGTATGTCTGCATGTGTGTATGTAGGTACTAATGTGTTTTGTGTGTTTATGAATATTAAATAGTTGTTTACTCAAAGGTATTACAATTGCAGTAAATTTAAACACAATTTAAAATAATTAAAATTTATAGCACAAGATTGACACAAAATAAATATAGGTATGTGTGTGTGTGTGTGTGTGTGTGTGTGTATATATATATATATATATATATATATATGTGTGTTTGTAATGTGTTTTGTGGTGGTATAGATATAAATAAGTGTTTTAAAAAAATGTGCAGTATTAAGATAGTATAAAAAAGAAGGTTGTGTAAACGCAATGCATATGCAATAGATTGGCAAATACTCACAGCTAGATGGGATGCAGTCACCAAACAAACCAACAACTACCATCAAATGACAGAAAAATTTGCTTATACCAATGGATAACGCGCAGAGGGCGGCGTTACCGTATTTAAAATTGAATACCACGGGGTTTTTTTTAAACAAAATTTTATTGAGAATTTTTCCAAAACAGGTAGAGAAGGAGACACAGTAATTCAACGTGGTTGCTTAATGAGGTAAATAGTCAAGTATACATATAGTTTTTAACTTGCAATAAGACAAAGTCTCAAGAGCAAACAATATGATGAGAATCAATGCTAACATTGACTTATGAACTCCGTATGAGTCCGTAATGCACCAACTATGTCAGGGATAAGAACAGAAGGAAGGGGAGATAGAAAAGAGTGAGGATAAGCAGAGTGTGTTAGTATGGGGAAGATAAGAAAAGATGGGTGAAGAAGAAAGAAATTAGAATTGGGGAGGAGTATGAACTCTCAAGGCATTTACAAAACATTTTAGGTGAGAGATAGAGAATGGGGAGATGAAGTTGGGGTTATGAAGGGCATGATAGAAGGGAGATACCCATAGTTTATGAGTAGGTGAATATCTCTCCAAAACATTTTAGCACAATTCCACCAAATGTGAGATAGAGATCTCTCACATCTCCCTAACATCTGTCACTTCATTAAATGGTGCATGTACTAAGTACCATTTGCCAAATATATATATATATATATATATATATATATATATATATATATATATACAAGTTAACCCGTGCATGATACTCATGCATTCTAGTCAAATCAAGCTACTTAAGGTCTTTAAAAGGTTCTTGTCATGCATTTGGGCCTAGCCCAGGCCTCCTCAGGGGAAGATCGTTACTTCCCGACGCAAGCGCCCTTTTTAATGTGTGTTCATGAGGTAAAATTACCTCACGAAAATGAGTTTGAGCCCTCAACTCGTGAATTTAGCCTTTACTACCCCTCCCACGGGGGGAAGGGGGGATGATGGAAGTTAACTGACTTGACTACTCAAATTTTTTTGTCAAATAATGTCAGTATACCAAATTTCAGGTCAATTGGATGAGCCCTTGAGAAATATATTGAGAAAATAGTTTTTTCCACACACACACACTAACGCACGCCTCTACACATGTGTGTTCATGAGGTAAAATTACCTCACGAAAATGAGTTTGAGCCCTACCAAATTTCAGCCCTTTTTCAATTTTTTTTCCCACACACACTGAGAATTTAGTAGGTCAGTGTATAACTCTGCCCAGCAGGTGGCGCTGCAACTTGGTTTTTTTTTTCCACACAGACAGACAGACGCCACTAAGCATTTATATATTAGATATATACACAGTATGTGTTTTATTGTTACTCATATCGAACTATTAATATTTTTCCTAGTTTTATCCCATTCTTCAATCTCCATGGTCTCCCCCATGTCCTCCTCCCATTTCACGTCATGTTTGTCTTTTTGTGTTTGTCTATGAGATATCAATCATTTATAAAAATTATAAATATAAATGTTGGTAATATATTTGAACACTATCAGCAATTTTACAAGGGTTGTGAATTAGGCTATTCGAATTATCTTTTAGAGCTAACATTTTATTTCAATTTCATCTGTTTTTGAGTTTGTTAGCAAGAATTGTATGGGGGGGTTTTTGCCTTTCTCGTAGTATTATTGCTGGAGCCACTGCAAAGCCATAAAGCACCACAGAGTATCTGTAAGTAAATCTTCCTTTTAGGAATTCTTTGGTGTTGAGAGGTTAAGAAATTTAATAGCGTGTTTAGTTCAGAATTGTTTTTTAATATTCTTCTTTTCATATGAGGCTAATCTAATCAAGGTACCACTAACGCATGCCTTAAAGGCTTCCCAATTAATCACTGCGGATGTGTCCTCATGTTTATTGACTTCCATGAAATTCTCTATTGATTTTACCACTCCATTCTATTTTTTTCAATAACAGATTGTCAATTAGACACCAGCAAGGTGAAAAGAAAGAACGTCTAATTGTAGTTGAACCGTGTCGTGGTCTAACCAGGACACAAGAGAGACCTCGGAATAACGAGTAGTTCCACGGTAAGTTAATAGTATGTCTATCTTCCGTACAGCACTGTATAATATTGTGGTGCTATATTTATTAATAATAAAAATGAAAGAATAAATCTCTATGTAAGATCAATCAAATCCAGCACATAAAGTGAAGTTAAAATGATATAAGTTCATTAGCAGTAAGTGATATTAGAGACGCTTTAAGATAACTGTGATTATTGACACTGAGAAGAACAAGTAGAGTGTCGCTCACTGAAGAATTCTAAAATATTTTCTTTCAAAAATTTAAGTAAAACTAAAACTATCGAACAGACCTCCGATACAAAAACAACGCCATCCTATGTGAATGATTTTTAATTGATCAATTTTACGAAGATATGGAAATGTCTCAGCAAAGTTAATTATAGTTCTAAACATTCTTTAAAAATTGTTCAACAGCTTGAAGTTTTTTTTAGGACAATGAATTACAGGAATGACAGATTGTAAAATTCAGAGTCAGAAAGTCTTTAAACTTAAACATTTTTTCAGCTATTTCATACTCTTTGGTGTTTCCTCAATGATTGACGCTGTTTGTGGTGGAGATCTGAGAATCCCTATGTAATTCTTTTAAAGGGAGAGCCCTTTTGTAGATTTAACATTGAACTATATTGTTTTTGTGGAATACATAGAGGTGAAACATGAATCCCTATCTGTATCGTCTTATGGTTCCTTAAGGCCTTTGTTACATTGATTGATTCACTCATTTATGGTTGAAGGTGATAGACCCAGGGTGACCTGTATGTTGTCTCCTGTATAGGGAATAACTGAAAGATAAACACAATGGTTTTATGTTTTATTTGTGTATGTGCAAGATCCACTATCATATTTCACGTTAGTGTTCCATGTGCTGATATTTTGTATGTTTTTATGTTGTTCATTTTTAACTTTTAGCAGCAGGTTCACTTTTAAGGAGAAGCGCTAACATTGTATGTGTTTTTTTGTAATCAAAACTTATAATGGGTGAAGAGAGGCAGTTAAATATTTGGGAAGAGCTTCTATGTCCTTACTTTATGGAATATTATTTAATTGGATATGGATCCCCTGCAAACTATTTTCTATTTTTTATATGTAAATTTTAATAAATTTGTTATTTTATCGCAGTGCATTGATCTCTTGATTGATACCTTGTACACAGTTGCGACTGTTGTTTTTCTGATTCATCTTTTTATTAGGGATTGCAGACCCCTAACAACTGGTGTTATTTTGGTATCTGCCCATTCAGCAACCGTGAGTATAATTGTGTTTTTATTTACTATTTTCTAGATCTTCCACTTCCTTTAGAATCTCAAAGCAGAAAGTGTCTCTGTCACTCCTGTTTCGGTGAGTTCCTGAATACCGGCCTTGAGAAAGACTCGTGGTGTGTCGAAACGCGTTTGAAGCTGAGACCAGACCTGACCCTCGGCAGACTTGGACTTGTTTCATATCATTGCCTTGTTTTGGAGGTAGTTCGGTACAATACCCTTCTATATATTGTTGGATTGTATTTTATTAAGTTTTTAATTTTTATGCAATTTATGATATATACAATTAAAAGGATAATGCACCAGATCTCCCTTCTCTATTATTTTGCATTTATTGTGAAGGGAGCTGCGGTTCCCTAATGGAGGAAGAAGGATGAAAGATTTGTCTTTGATTGAAGGCTCATAATAATCAGGAACACTGTAAGCATAGGTCCTGTGGGGACAAGGTGTGCTGGAAGAACACAAGTTTCCTTTTGGGGTTTTCTGATAAGGATTGCACGGTGTTTGTTTGGAACTTTTCCTTCATTATTTTTGGGAACTATTTAAAATCACATGTGATATACAACACTATGTAGTATTTTCATTCTGAGTTTCAGTAAGAAATTGAAAGATTTTGGGACATTCTCTGAAACGGGGAGAAGTACCTTTAACTCTGAAGTGTCAGGAATAGGCGCTACATGTATGTACACAACTGTTCTGTTTGTAGTTCCTGAAACTTACATACTTTGTCTAATTTCTGTTTAATTGTATCAGTTCTGGATCCAAGACTATCGTGTTCTAGTTTTAGTTCAGCAGTTATTGATCTCATTTCAGCTTGAATTGTACTTTGATCATTTGTCTTTTTTCAGAAGGTGTACAGGAAGACTCCATGTTGTCTACAGTTTCTCTACCTGAATCTAATTTTTGTACAGGAAACTGGAGTGAGATGGGTTACTTTTATTTCTCCTTTTCATTATTAAGTCATTTTGTGCTGTGGCAACTTTTTATTGCGTTATCGTATGTTTATACAGTATTTAATATAATAATATGCATTTTTAAATTAGCCAGAGTCGCTTTAGACTTTGCTACATAGAAGGCAATATTAAAAATTGTTGTTACTTCTTAATTTACATGGCAAACCGTTCATGTTTCTAATATAAATGGTATTGATAGTAGTTGACCAATATTTGTCATCTATTTCTGTTCCTTTGCAAAAGGAATGATATTTATTTCACAGTACTGTTTAACACTTCGTCAGGGTCCAGAAAGGAGAATGATATGGATTGTATTTAATGTTGTTAATTATTTCACAAATAGATTTATCCACTTTGTAAAAAAACTTTAATTCTTCTCTGTTGAAATATTAGTTTTACACCATAGAAAAATATTTTTTTTGGTGGTTTTGAAACTTAATATATTCTCCTGTAGTTCTGTATTCTTGCTATTATAATATGTTGTGGAATCTTGAATTAAAAATATGTCTATGGTCTTCTTTAGTATATAGTGAGAGCTTCCTCAGTTCTATAAAATAATAATGTGTGGTATTAGTTTGGAGTAATCTGCTACAGTTCCAAGATGTTTGTCTGCCTGGAGATTATATCTCCTTTGAGATTCTTGGAGTTTAGCTGATAACTGCTTCCGTGTGTCTCAGACTCTTTTATGAAGATCAGTAGCCACTGTAGTATTACAGCCAGATAGAGCAGATGGTGTAGTTTGAGCATGGTACCCATAACTAGCAATGTGCTCTGTTTGGTCGAGGAATTCCAACACTATTATAAGAGCATTCTTCTGTTAATAAGAGATTGACCCAATCATCTTGCTAGAAACTGGTGTAGGCACAAAGTTATCGCTGTAAACATTGGTTAACTCTTTCAGTCTGGCCGTTTGATTGAGGGTAGTATTCAGAGGACAAATGTAAGCAAATGCATTGGGGGGATTGTGTTGTGCGCAAACTTTGTTTGTGCCGTGTGAAGTTTCCCACGAAAAATTGGGCCAACGAGTAATAAAAACTTGCTATTCAATTCGAAAAAAGTTTCCACCTCCCTTGTGCATTAACCACTGGATGAGGCGACAAGCCGGGGAGGATACATTTCAGTTTTTGCGTCCCAAATACGCCCTTGGAAAACTGCCATTTGCTATAATTTATGCACACTGACTTCTGCTGCATTGGTGAAGATAGACCCATCTTGCAATTCTAGTATACATACATGACACAATAGATTTATTATATATATATATATATATATATATATATATAGTTCTTTTTATTATTTACATTTTATGTGTCCTATATACATAGCACCCCAGCACTCACAAGTAAATAGCATGGGGCAGCACAGTGGCTTAGTGGTTAGCACTTCTGCCTCGCAGCACTGGGGTCATGAGTTTAGTTCCCGACCATGGCCTGATCTGTGCAGAGTTTGTATGTTCTCCCTGTGTTTTCGTGGGTTTCCTCCGGGTGCTCCGGTTTCCTCCCACACTCCAAAAACATACTGTTAGGTTAATTGGCTGCTAACAAAATTGTCCCTAGTCAGTGTGTCTGTCTGTCTGTGTGTGTATGTTAGGGGATTTAGACTGTAAGCTCCAATGGGGCAGGGACTGATGTGAGTGAGTTCTCTGTACAGGGCTGCGGAATTAGTGGCGCTATATAAATAGATGATGATGATGAAATACACGTTTATCACATATTACACACTTGATTATAGTACACATTTTTATTTATAGTAGAAGCTACAGCAATTGATCTTGTCACCGCTACTCATTTTCTAACCACACACTTGCTAGTTTTCAGTGCTGACAGGTCACTGCATCCCTTCCAAGCATATACCCTTCACATACACATTACCCAGGGGATGTGCTAAAGCACTTTTGAACCTGTCGCTCACATGTCACCCTGTCACCTCCACTCGTTCCCTACTTGCACTCTATTAAATTTTAACTTCTAACAAATCACTGCATCTCTTGCAACCACACACTTGGTAATCAAATATATCTTTGAATATACGGACCTCCAGTCAGTCATGAACTACAGCCAAAAGACCATGGGCGCCGAGAAGGGGGTGGAGGCTATAAATTGCCGTAGCCCAGCCTGCCTGGGGCCCCCAAAGCCAAATAGTTAAAATTAAATTAAATTACTTATTTTTTTTGTGTGTTTGTTGTTTACACATTATTTACCTATTTACACATATGCACAAAAATTCCTTATCATAGGTCCGCAACTTTTATTTGCACATTGCATTCTTGGTTAATGAAAAAATTTTCTCCAAGTTAAACTGCAGACTATTGCACTTACCTGCATTCCACTATTTCAGTGCAATTGTCCTGCCGTGCGAGACTATCGCACCTACCTGCTTTCCACCAATTCAGTAGTATTGTCCTGCCGTCTGCTGGCTATTGCACTTGTCAGCTATCCACCGTTCCAGTGGTACTCTCTGCTCTCCACAGACCCATCATTCCTACAGAATATATTTCCTACTATCAATTCCTGTAACTCCCCTTGCTCCTACTGTCTCCAGTAAGTCTCGCCTAGTACTCCCTAAGAGGGCCGTGACCTGCGGAGCAGAGGTCAGAAAGACCAAACCCTATTGTGGGGGTCCCCGGCGAAGACCATTTGCTTCGTTAGATTCCGCACCTCTGCAAGAAGTAGCACCAAACTAGGCAGACAAAGGGTCTGATTACCTTAGGAACCTTGACACAACCTCTGGTAAAGGTCCTCCTTAAGTAAAGGTACCCTACACAGGAAACAGTCTTCCAACCGAAACGGTGCCTGGTCCAATGGTAAAAAGACTTGATTTGATTCCATCACAAATCTTGCAAGGCAGATGGAACGAACGCAGGATGCAACCCGCAGAAATATGAAGTACAGATTGCAGAAGATCAGTGATTGGGTAGACTTATTGATGTCTGTTGTGTAAGAGGTACAAAGCGGAAGAGATGCAACTGATGCCTTATTACAGAGTATGGTAGCAAGAGGATATTGCAGCATCTCTTCGCTTGAATAACATCATTCAGGCGCGAATTGCACTATCAATGGAGCAGAATACAGGACTCCAATTTCAAATGAATCAATCTATGGCACAGAGGGTTGTAAATCAACAGCATCAAACTACCAATTTCCAGGTGATTTCAATGACTGTGCAATCAATTTTGATAGAGCTGAGGGCACAGTGAGACCCTCAGGGTATGTCTTAATCTCCTTCCCTGAATGGAATACTTCTGGACTGGTTCCCCCAACGCCACTGCAGAGAAGACGTCATCAGAACTGAACACCCCGGTTGTCGAAGTAAGAAGATCCGAAGGAGCAAGAAGAGGATTGCTGCCAAAAGACGGATCTACACAAAGACTGGTGCCAGAAGAGGAAGAAGTCTCTCCCTGAAGAAATAAAGTAGACTAAGGAGACAGGATATAGGAAGGTGGGTTTATTTACCGTTTACATTGAGTAATATATAAAAAATACATATCTCTTTAGTAGGTCTTGCAATATAAATTAGGAAGTGAAGAGAACATGAGGGAAAGTGTTAATCTCCTTCAAAAAGTAAATACCTTTATATGCATCGGTTTCAAATGTTGTTTATTTTAAGTAAGATTTTAATTTTTACATATATATTTCTTCTGAGATCTGACATAAAACTGACCGGGCATGGACCGCAACATTGACCAGAGAAAATAAATCACAAGAGACCGTTATTAATAAGGTAAGAATCAGGTAACTATTGTGTGATGTAATAAACACACATATAGCCAAATACATTTATTTTAAACTGTGCACAGCAATTTAACATCTGTACTCCCTTATGCTTTAAGTAGCAGGTTTTTCATATATAATGATCAAAAGATACCTCATGTTTTAACTTTGCTAGACACACACAGATATGCAGTGTAAAGGATAAGAGCTGACAACATTCTTTTTGTTTTGCATACATATATGGGCATTTATATTGCCACGCAACTGGTACCACATACAATATGGGATATACCGAGCGCGGGCTTATTGCCAAGCAGCTGGTACCATATATATTGTGGGATATACCGAGCGCGGGCTTATTTTTCTCTGGTTTTGTTTCAAAATATTGCCTTTTTGTCATAGCAGCTGTTCATCAAGCCTATTTAAGGCACATTTGGGTGTGGCTCACAAGCCAGCCTTTGCTAGATGTAAACCCCTATACCTGGGAGGTGAGTGCATCTGATTTTAACTGCATTTTATTAGTGTTTAAAGCATATAGGTCAGTGTAGGACCTGCATATAATGAGGTGCCCTTGACGGTGGGATGCAGGCTTAAGTCTTTTGATCAAAATATGAACTAATACCTCATGTTTTCATTTTGCTAGATACACACAGATATGCAGTTTAAAGGATAAGCGCTGACAACTGTCTTTTTGTTTTGTTTTCATATATAAGATTTCCCTACCTCTGGGAATGAACCTCTTGATTCTTTAATTAATATATCACTGTGTTGTATTAATTATAATAAATTTGTATTATTTTTAGCTTTGCACTCTCTTTTTCTTTTTATTTCTATATTTATTTTAAATAACTTGTTTTGCTGCAGGTGACGAACCATCATCATAATTATTTATTTATATAGCGCCAACATATTTCGTAGCGCTTTAACCATCGCACCCTCACCAGGGACAGCTGAGAAGAAATGCAGATGAAGAAGACAGAGGACGTAACATCATTATACACACGGTGAGTCTGTTGCTTTTTATTTTATATTATGATTTGTTTGTATCTAAAAAATTTGTATGTTTTATAAAAACCCATGTTGGTCACATCATGGAAGGGACATGATGTGACCAAAATGTCAGATGACCCAAAAATGATTGATCATGTTACTGTGTGATGTAAAATAAACACATATCCAAATACATGTCTTGAAAGTAACCTGTTTTACCAGATGACGATCCATCGCCTGGGACGCCTTAGTAAAAATTCAGATGAAGATGACAGACAGCAGTTCACACGGTGAGTTTGTTCCTTTATTTTTATATCGGGAGAAAAAAATTAGGAAAAAAGTGTATTTTTTGTGTAAGCCATCTTTGTCAACGAATGGGAAGGGGAGTGATGTGACCAAATTGTATATTGATCTGAAATGATTATTTGTGACTATGGGGTATA
Source organism: Mixophyes fleayi (assembly GCF_038048845.1). Taxonomy (NCBI): domain Eukaryota; kingdom Metazoa; phylum Chordata; class Amphibia; order Anura; family Limnodynastidae; genus Mixophyes; species Mixophyes fleayi. Next base: position 17,411,295 of record NC_134404.1, on the reverse strand, counting down.
TTTACTAAACTGCGGGGTTTGAAAAGGGGAGGTGTTGCCTATAGCAACCAATCAGATTCTAACTGTCATTTTGTAGAATGTACTAAATAAATGATAACTAGAATCTGATTGGTTGCTATAGGCAACATCCCCACTTTTTGCAAACCCCGCAGTTTAGTAAATATACCGCTATGAGTCTTTCATATTTTTTGGGGAACATGTATCAGTTAGAATTCATTGCAGCTTTCACTTCTTTTCTTTATCTTCTACATGAGATTCCCTACTATGAAGATGAACGTGGAGGGCTACAGCAGTTAATAATATCACAATATCATAGGTAAGAAGTAAAAAAAAAAACCTTCAAGTCAAATATGTGTAAATAACACCACTAAAGTCAGTTAAAATGTTTTTCTTTACAGAAACCAATTAAAAATCTAATGTGGAATCATCTTACAAGCAAAAATGATCAAGAAACCAACATACAAGACAATTTTTGTAAAAAAAACAACTAATAAAATAAATAACGTTAATATTCTTTGTGTTGTATTATAAAATATACACTGTACTGAAAACTAATTTCTATTCTTCATGAGGTAAGTCTTGTATCCTGAACAAGAGTCTGATTGGATTAGTGGTAGCAGACCTTTTAAATGGAGCCATGTGTTAAATTTCAACTACTGCTCCAATCAAACTCTTGTTGACCATAGATAAGACGCTTTGCTTTCTTTTTCCTTATTTATTCTTAATTCTTTTTAACCCAATGTAACTATGTACTGGGTTTATCTTTGTACATTTAACCGAGCCAGCCATGTGGCAAAGCTCTTTCCTCAAATTTTCTTGACAACGCAGACGGCTGCAGGATGAATGCGTCGTCTGATGAACCTGGAAAACCAACAAAAAACATTAGTGATTCTTTGTTTGGCATCACAAACCATCTGCACATTTAGGGACTGGAAGTGTCTTCGGTTACGAAAACTTTCTTCCCTTCTGCAGGACGATATGAGTGCAATCAATTGCACCCAGCACATTGGGCATTTGAGCCAAAGCATAAAAATCTGCTTTGAGCTCACTCCACTCTTTGGCACACTGCGGAAATTTAATAAAATCTGCAGTGTGCTTTCTGAGGGCTTTTAGGACCTGGAACAGGATCCTAGAAAAGGTGGGTTGGGAAAACCCGGCAATAAGTGCCAAGGTGGACTGGAATGTGCCTGAGGCTAAAAAATGTAATGCACCAAGTAGTTTGTCAAGTCCAGGGACTGCTCGGTTAGTAGGGGCAGGAGGTTCCAGGTCCTCTTTTACAATCTCATAGAGTAAATTGCTGAGGAGGATAGGTGATAAAGTTTTCTCACCTCCTCAGGCAATCCTTCAAACAAGCGCCTGTTCCGGTACAGACGTGCCCTGGGGATCATCGGACTACTTGCTATAATTGCCAATGCAGCCATTATCTGTCCAACATTCTCTCCCTCTTCCATCCTCACATTCACACCACATGTATCACCATTCTCTCCAGCCACTCCCACATTTGCTTCTCCTTGCATTGCATCCAAAGCAGTCTCCTCCATACATGCAGCAAACATGTACATTCACACTGTTTCCACAAATGGCTCCATTACAAAAGAGACACTAACAAAAAAGATTTAGGATATTTAAACTAAACTAAAAGATTAACTACTTTTTTAAGGTAGTGGGTGCGGGGAAGAATGGACCTGTGAGGAGCACTAGTTTAATTAGGATACTAATTTAGTGGCGGTGACTGATTTTATATGTATTTTAATGTAATTAAAAGACACACAAGACAAACAATTATGATAGGTATCTTTGCGACTCCTGCTTATACCGGGTGAATTCCTTTCAAGTAAACCACTTAGCACCAGCTCTGTGTGAAATTTCTATCCTTCACTATTGCAAAGGAGGGAAAAGAAAAAGCAACAACTGCCTGTTCTATTTGAACTAATGGACTGCACTATAATGCTATCATAGGGGTGATAAGTAAACTGTGGTCTTTTTTTTAACATGCTTTTTTACTATTTTTTGTCCTTTTCCATGTAATGCATTCATAACAAACATCATTTATATAGTTTTTTGTACAATTATTACATACTTTCATTACTTTTCTTACGTTTTAATTTTTTTTCACAGCCATGAGAGGTGCAAGATAAAACTGGCGATTTGACAGTTTACCGCTCCACGTTAAAATACAACTGAATTGCTTTTAACGCTTCTGTCTATACTTTCAATTGGAGCCTCTAATTCGCCGCAATGGGAGTGTTTTAGCAAAAAAAAAATAACGGAGCATTCAAAGCAGAATTAAATATTGGGCAACTTTAACACGTTCCAGATTGATAGAAAAACGCGTTAAAAGCAGCATTAACAAACTAACCCCGGAGAATTGAATTCCCCCATAATGTATCAAAACATAACATCAATATTGAAAAGTATAGTGTGATATAGCTGCGTACCAAAAATCAAATTTGAAAGGCTTATCTTATGCATATACGGAATGAATGGAGAATCTTCCTTCTCAATTTCCCGTATTGTAGTGGTACATCTCAATAAAAGCTGGAACTCAGAAAGAGAACAACATAGTGTAATGTGTTCTTTTTTAAGACCTAGAGAACTCAATTCTTATCAATATGAGCGTAAAAGATCAAGCTCTCTTCAAGACATATATCAAACAGGATGTCATTATAAATATATTTTTAATATTTGAAAATATATATAGAAACATATTCAATGCTCGTAAATTCAAACAATAGTATCAACGCTTGTCTGTGTTCCTCAAAAATATCCCGCTGGGAAAACGAACTTCTGGCCAGGAAGATAGTCCCAATGAAAGCTTATGCATAGTTAATAACCTGGTTTCAGATTATAAAGGTTTTAGAGGGAACCATTTATGACAGGACCCAAGTACATTTCATAGGAGAAGTTGACCCATGGTGCTAAGTATACCAAGTGTCAATTTACTGCAGGGATACATACTCATAACAAAACTTATTTTTGGAGATCAAAGGGGGCATGCTCTCAGTGGGAATGAGCTGGGCAGGCGTGGAATGGGGTTAAGGTCAGGGGCCTGGCTTAATTTTCCCAATTCCAAATTTTGTAAAATATGGGATATCTAAGGTCACTTTTCAAATGTATGTTCTTGCTCTTTAACCTCCGTAGAGGTTTCTGCCACATTGATTCTATAGTGGTTTCTGGGCCTTGCATGGCCTCAAAACTTTAATACTCGTGCAATGAGCAGCATGCATTGACATATTCAACCACTAAATTCTACTTGCCCATTCTTTACCTCTGATGTATCATTTAGATAGATATGGGGATTGAAGTAATGTACAGTTATGGCCAAAAGTTTTGAGAATGACACAAGTATTGGTTTTCACAAAGTTTGCTGCTTCCGTGTTTTTAGACCTTTTAGTGAGATGTTGCTATGGTAAGTAAAATTATAAGCATTTCAAGTGTCAAAGACTTTTATTGACAATTGCAATAAGTTTATGCAAAGAGTCAATATTTGCAGTGTTGACCCTTCTTTTTGAAGACCTCTGCAATTCGCCCTGGCATGCTGTCAATCAACTTCTGGGCCACATACTGACTGATGGCCGCCCATTCTTGCATAATTAATGCTTGGAGTTTGTCAGAATTTGTGGATTTTAATTTGTCCACCCGCCTCTTGAGGATTGACCACAATTTCTAAATGGGATTAAAATCTTGGGAGTTTCCTGGCCATGTACCCAAAATTTCGATATTTTGATCCCCGAGCCACTTAGTTATCACTTTTGCCTTATGGCAAGGTGCTCCATCATGCTGGAAAAGGCATTGTTCATCACCAACTGTTCTTGGATGGTTGGAAGAAGTTGCTCTTGAAGGATGTTTTGGTACTATTCTTTATTCATGGTTGTGTTCTTAGGCAAAATTGTGAGTGAGCCCATTTCCTTGGCTGAGAAGCACACTCACATATGAATGGTCTCAGGATGCTTTACTGTCGGCATGACACGATGGTAGCGCTCACCTTTCCTTCTCCGGACAAGCGTTTTTCCAGATGTCCCAAACAATCTGAAAGGGGATTCATCAGAGAAAATTACTTTACCCCAGTCCTCAGCAGTCCAATCCCTGTACCTTTTGCAGAATTTCAGTCTGTCCCTGATGGTTTTCCTAGATAGAAGTGCCTTCTTTGCTGGCCTTCTTGACACCAGGCCATTCTCCAAAAGTCTTTGCCTCTCTGTGCGTGCAGATGCTCTCACACCTGCCTGCTGTCATTCCTGAGCAAGCTCTGCACTGGTGGTCCTCCGATCCCACAGCTGAATCAACTTTAGGAGTTGGTCCTGGCGCTTGCTGAACGTTCTTGGGCACCCTGAAGCCTTCTTCACAACTATTGAACCTCTCATTGAAGTTCTTGATGATCCGACAAATGGTTGATTTATGTGCAATCTTACTAGCAGTAATATCCTTGCCTGTGAAGCCCTTTTTGTGCAAAGCAATGATGACTGCACATGTTTCCTTGCAGATAACCATGGCTAACAGAAGAAGAACAATGATTTCAAGCACCACCCTCCTTTTCAAACTTCTAGTCTGTTATTCTAACTCATTCAGCATGACAGAGTGATCTCCAGCCTTGTCCTCGTCAACACTCTCACCTGGGTTAATGAGAGAATCACTGACCTGGTGTCAGCTGATCCTTTTGTGGCAGGGCTGAAATGCAGTGGAAATATTGTTTTTGGGATAAAGTTCATTGTAATGTCAAAGAGGGACTTTGAAATTAATTGCAAATTATCTGATCACTCTTCATGACATTCTGGAGTATATGCAAATTGCCAACATAAAACCTGAGGCAGCAGACTTTGTGAAAAATTATATTTGTGTCATTCTCAAAACAATTGGCCGTGACTGTACTTTATTCATTTATAGCAGGAGTATGTGTATTGTGGTTTGTGCATTGAATAATAACATGTGTGTTAATTGGGCACATCTTTGGTTGGAAGAAGGCAACATGTGATTGAACTGAAAAGCCTAGACAAGCTAATCACACATGCAAATCCCACTATAACACTCAAGGTGCAGAGCACCGACTATAATAATGCCTGACCCAGTGAAAATTCAAATTTTAGCTGTGAGCCCCCTGAACTATCCTATTTCAAGATAATTAGGTGCCTCATAATATATATGCCCCCCCCCCCCCTCAAATCTTCTTTGACTCTATTAATGTCATACTTTGGGCCTGATTCATTAAGGAACTTAAATTAAAAAGTTTCTTATTTAAGTCTCCTGGACAACACCATGTTAGAGCATGGGGTGCAAATTAGTTTTTTGTTTTGCACATAAGTGACTGTTTTTTCATGTAGCACATAAATACTTGATAGCTTATTTGTACACTGAAATTCAAAGTTGATATTTGTGTGCTACATGAAAAAACAGTCAGTATTTAACGTATGTGCAAAACAGAAAACTAATTTTCACCTCTTGCATTGTAACATGGTTTTGTCCAGGAGACTTAAATAAGAAACTTCTTAATTTAAGTTCCTTAATGAATCAGGCCCTTTGTCTTTACGACGGCAAGGCAGAGAAACCATTTTACTTATTGTGATTTGAATTATTCAGTAATCACTGGAAAGAGCTGTGTGTGTGTTGTTTTTGAGGTTGGGAATTTGGACTGTAACCTCAAGTGGGTCAAGGACTGATGTGAATGACTCAATAAGCGCTATATACATAAATGATAATAATATAATACTTGTTTCTGTTGCAAATGGCCATAGCACAAGATATTCTATTTTCACATATAAAAATTTAATTTTACAACACAAGCACAGAGTATTGTGTATTCCAAGCAGCTGATAATATCCTGGGTGGTTATAATGCTACTGATATTGCAGTATTATTACAATGTAAATAACCATATTTTTTTCAAAGTAGTGTTACCCAGTGAATTGTAGAAAAATGATGACAGCAGAAAGTAGATATTTAACAAGTTTATGATTAAGTATAAGGTGGGAAAGGCTGTGATCCCCAATAGTTCGGTATGTGCATTGAATGTAGTGTTAATTTCTTAATGGGTGCTCGTTATGTTTTAATTCTGTTCCACAATAACACTTTTTTTATATAAACTCATGGAGCCCAGATACAGCATCGTTATATGCACCTCTGCCCAGAGTGGGTATTAAAGCAAGTTAATATTGGAATATTGTGAAAAAAGACTGTAATTGTTATCGATATGCAGCTATCTAGACACGGATACGTTTGGAGCCTAATGAGAAGCTAAGAAGTCTGGACTGATAGGATCACGTAACCTAAAATAGGAATTGATCCATAATGATTTTTGTTTTAAAACATTGACACCGACAGACCAGTTTTACAAGCTTCCTTATTTCTCTATATTTTCATAATCAGAGTTAGATTGCATAGAATGTGAATGGTGTTACTGGAACACGCTTGGAAATATTGCATGTCTGATGTAAAGTGAGCAGAACAATTTCTGATTTATAAACTACAGGTGCTTGGGATAAGGCAACTGAAGTATCTAGATACATGCTGAAGTCAGGATGGCCAGTTCCGGAACTGGATTTTGATTCTTGCCAATTCATTCTCCACCACATTCCACCAGTATAGCAGAAAAAATAATGTATTGTACCAGCAATGAGAGAACACAGATATTTAAGCAAAATAGGTGCTCCATAAAACAGCTCAGCAACCCCAGCAGAAGTACTGACACATACTGTATATCCTGAGTCTATGTGGCTTTACCACATATACTGTACAGACCTGGGCAGTGCAGTTACAAATTGAAAAGAGACAAATCAAAAGAGACAAGTATAAGAGATTATAGGAGACAAGTTATAAGAGACAAGTCAAGGCCACTAGCAAACAAGTGAAGTCAGACATAAATCAGGTAATAAAAAGTTAATAGCAACACAGTGACAGGGAGTTTATGCAAAATGTTAAGTATGGGGGCAGTCACAAGGATGATCTCTGTATTGGGTGGGGATCACAAGGATGATCTCTGCATTGGGTTACAGTCACAAGGATGCTGTATGTATTGGTTAGCAGTCACAATGAGGCTCTCTGTATTGGGTGGGGATCACAAGGATGCTGTTTATATTGGGTGGTGGTCACAAGGATGATCCCTGTATTGGGTGGCTGTCACAATAACACTCTGTATTGGGTGGCGGTCACAAGGATGTTCTTTATATTGAGTGGTGGTCACAAGGATACTGTCTAATGCAGCTTTAGAAATCTCTGTATTGTAGAGTCAATAGAATTAATAGCTGACAACTAGTCAGATGGGGCTGGTAGATGTTATATGTGATTATAGCTTTTTGACATAATAATTTGTATTGTATTTAATTGGCTATGTACAGTATAATCAGATCCACAATAGTTTAACCACATCTGCACTGGTAGAAGAGCTTGGGACACTTTCTTGTGTTTGCTTCCCAAGCTAAAAGTTGTCAGCCCTTCCCTGCTTGACATTCAGCAACCACAGATCTTATCTATCAGCTTATGAGCTTATACACACTGGGGATAGAAGCAACACACCAAGTGCTGGTAAGGATTATTGGATACTCAAATGTTATAAGCAGGAAAATACAATTTGCTATAAGACACACAGCACATACTGCAGCTTAGCAAACGTAACAAGTACTGGGGCTTGTTATATACTAATCATAGAAATAAAGATAATAAATGGCAGCGCTGGTGTGACTTAAAAATAACTCATTTATTGAAAATAAAAAAAATATAGCAATAATCACGCTCAACGAGCTATTTGGATATCGCTATGAGATCACATATAAGGCACTATATTTCAGCCATGGATTCACAAATACTAACAAAGTTGCAAGGAATGTCCAGCGATAGGTCCCAGATATAATACAGCATCACAGTTGGAATAAATGGTTTGCATATGGAGCTCTAGCGCTATTATGTGCAGAAAAAAGTCTCCTTCACAGCCAACTTATTATATACCTTACAGGGACTGTAGTTAGTTCCTGGTCTCCTTTAGGTGAATAGTTGCATAGTTGTATAATCGCCTTTTATAGCTGAAAAAAACGTGTATACACAAAAAAATAATGAAGAGGTGTATCCAAGCTCGTTGGCGCCTACTGACGCATTTCTCTGCCCCTTTGAAAGGCGGTTTCATCAGAGGTAACATGATCGCCATGTTGCATCCGATCATGTGACTCTCTCAATACCAGTTCCCATTGGCCAAATCTATGTGTTAATAATAATAATAATAATAATATTTTATTGTGATATGATTGAACTTAATAATATATAGGTTAGCTGTAGGTAGCTGTTGGCTTATAGTATTTATCCAATATATAATAGATTAGGACCTTTTTGTCCGTTGTTCTTTGTCCGTTGTTATTTTTCTATTGGGGAAAGGGAACAAATTGATTGACAGTAAGCTACTAAAGATAGTGAGTAAATCTCACATTATGCTCGCAACCGCAAACCGGACTTACTACAGGCTGTGATTTAGGGGTGTGAACGGGGAGGTAATGGAGTGTGGTAACGTAGTCAATGCACAATGAGGACGTTCCCCTGCAGGGACGTCCAAGTCAAGGTCAGGCAAACCTACAGAATCGCATAGGAGTCGGCGTATAGTATACAGATTGGGATCTACTTTATTTCTCTGCAACAAACACCTACATAAACAATATGACAGCCGGTCTGCACGTATTTGTGACGTATGATCACAATCACCTGCATATTCTCTGCTAATGGAAACACTGCTATAAAAAGTCTGATTACAGCATGTGCTTTAAGCTGCCATTTCTGTATTGTATTTTTGCATTCAGTATTGCATTATAGTTTCTTTTTTCCCCTGTTGTGTTAAGCTTTTTCAAACAATTAAGGTTTGTTTGGTTTTTGCTTTTTTTAAAAGTGTATGTATAATGGTAGCCTAATCTTTTGTGGTTTCATACTTTTCTTTTCTTTTTTCTGATACATATATATATATATATATGTATATATATGTGTTATTTTTTGTTTTGTTATCATATATCATATCAGGGACAACCCTTGTATTAATTACAGGCTTAGTGGCAAAGCTTGCCAATTTTACAAACAACAAGCACCTGATCATGGGTGCCAGCACAATAGGCATGCTAACACTTTGGGATTCACACAGGGGCGGATCTAGATAATTGGTGTACCGGGGGCGATTTAGGGGGGGGGGATTTAGGCCCGCCCCCTTTCTGCCTTCTGATGCTGCCGACGGCTGCACACTATGTGCAGGTCCGTTCTGCAGTGACAGTGTGCTGCCCGGCTGCTCTGATTCACATAGTGTGCAGCCGCCGGCAGCAAGCCCCTGCTAGGGGGGGGGCGATCGCCCCGATCGCCCCCCCCTGGATCCGCCACTGGATTCACAGAAACCAATGGTGGTATAGGTGAACAAAGTAGCAAAAAAACAAGGAACCACATATTTTAATGTCCATTATAACCAAAAGTATAGAACCAAGATGGTAGTGTTTAGTAAATAACAAACGGGTAGTCAGTCATACACAAATGAAGGTTAGAAACAATACATTGTAATGTTTCATTCTAATGTATAGCGTTCGCAGACGCTAGTATTGTAGAAAACGTCCTTGCGAAGGAACATTGTAGTCACCAGTGCACAGGCGGGAGTACATTGTAGTTGCACCTGAAGTCATGAGGCTGCGTATGTCATACGCGTCTTATTGACTTCTGACGTTCTTAGCTGTCAGATACGTGCGATTGCGCATGACTGCTTGCTGCACTCAGTATGCATCCCCTGATGACTCAAGCCCACTGTGTGTAATAAATGTATGTTATGTAATATATACTGCGTGGTCTGTGTTATGTACTGTGCTCACTTGTTGCCTGGTCTTCAATATTTCATATAACTATACATTTTACCGCCAGGCCTCAACCTTCCAGGACAAAGACAGGAATACATCAGCAGGTAGTGCCATTTGCAATAACAGGTAGGAGAGAGCAACATGGTCCAAAAACAGCCTTGTCCTTTAGCCCTCCTAATATTGTTTCCTAACCTCTCTTGCTCTCTCTGTCTCTTTCCCTCTTCTTCTTTTTCTTCCCCTGCCCTGGATGTCACGTCCACCTCCCTGTATGTTCCTACCTGCCACCTTTCTTGCCTCTTCCCTCCACACTGCAACCTTCATTCCTCCTCATCCTCTCCTGTCTTACGCTCTCCACAATTCGGTGCAGTAAGCTGGATGATGATCTCACTTCTTTGAGGACCAGAAGAGGAGAGATGACTTTTCTGTTTACTGCTTGGGAAGCAGTGAACAGAAAAGTAATTTCTCCTCTTCTTGAGTGGGACTCAATCCATAGAAGAGAGAAGAGAAGGGTTTTGCTGCATCTCCCCTCATCTTCTGGGGTATAGCTGCAGATACCACAGCCGCTGTGCCTGCACCCTTCTCCAACATGGGATTGCAGACATCACATCACAGATGACACTGCTCTGGGCCTTTGTGTGTTTCCGCATGGGCTGAAACAATAATGCTTCCCTCCTCCTATTATGTCACACGACGGAGGAGGGGGCAGCCACATTAGGCTTTCCTGGAGGTAACATTGCCGGAGAACATGTTTTACATGCCTGTGCTAAGGAGTAGTTTTATCTGGCCATAATGGAGTGTTGTGTGAAAGAGCATAATCATTCAACTATCCAGGAGCCAGTCAAATAGCAACTAAGCAACATGAACAGGTAAGAGAGACAAGCACAGTATGTCTATGTTGTTACTGTTATTTTATTGATGTTTTGGAGTCGCACTGTTTTATTATATTTTGTATTGTTGAATACAATCTGACTTAAATTTGTTGTGCTGTACTGCATGATATGCTTGGCATATAGCAAGACTAATGAAAACGTGTATTTATAGATGGAATGAAAGACTGGATGCATACTTACCAACGCATCAATGAACACGATACCAGCAAACCGCATACTTCTTGTGCAGAGGCTCGTATGCAAAGTTTGAAGCACAAATACATTGGGAAATTGCTGTTCTCAGTACAACATCAGAAGAGAGGAAAGTAAAAATAACATAACGGTAATGGAAAGGGTGGTTGACGTCATCAAACTGATTGGTAAACAAGCATTGAGCTACAGGAGAAGTAAGTCTGAAGCTATGTATTCATTGGATGATTCACTGCTAGACCATGGAATTTTTTTTAGAATTGCTTATTCTACTCACTAAATATGATCCAATGTTGAATAGACATCTAGACAAAGAAGAAAAGTCAACAGGCACACAGACCTGGAGGTAAAGGCAGTGGAAGCTCATTAATATTCATATCGAAAACAGTAGCTAACAATGTCATCCAGGTGATTGCATCCTTAATTAAAAAGACTGTTGCAGATGATGTAAGAAAAACTGGACACGACACAAGATATTTCAGCAAAGGACCAATGTTCCATAATAATTCGGTATGTGAACAAACTTAAAGGCTCCTAGTGGTTGTCAATTGTACAGACTCCATGGGAAGAGGGTTCCTTGAACTTCTGAAGAGAGTACTGGATACAAATAGCTTAGACATAAGTCACTGCATTGGTAATGCAAGAGATGGAGCCACGAATATGCAAGGTGTATACAATGGATTTTCAGTAGGCTTACCAGCAAATCATCTGGACAAGTTCATGTGTGGTGTTACAGCTGAATATTAAATCTCGCCATTAGCGACGTAACTCGATCACCAATTGCTACGAAAACACTCTTTTCTCTTTTAAATGGGGTTTCTGTTTTTTTAGGAATCTTATAAAAGAATGGATATATGGGATGAGATAGAGCGATGCAGGTCAACACCGCAGATTGTAAAGCATCGGTGAAACGCGTTGGTGGGCGAAGGATGCAGCAGTGACCAAAATATTCGGTTCGTTTGAGAACCTAATAATTTCCATGTATGTTGATGTGATTCTCTCGCTCAATACAATTGAAGAATCCGATAACTCGTCTGAATTAAGAGCAAAATGTAGAATGCACAATGAGGAGGAGAGGAAGGAGGGGTTCACTAACCAAACAGTTCTCCAACAGGAAACAATAATCACAGGATTTATTTATCTGCATACCTTTCAAATACAACACCTTTATCTAAATATCTGAAAACTGCTGGGATTAACCTTCTACAAACACATTGAATGGTGATGGGTACTTTGGATCAGTTACAAAAATACAACGGAACATTGAAGAGATAAAAACTAGAGTCGCTGAATTTATTGACTGGACAAGAGAAGAACCTAAGAAGCGAAGGCTCACACATAATATTGTCATTCAGATGTTCTTTACAGCAAAAAAAATATGCAAATGAAAAATAATGCCTGGGGAAACTGCATCTGAAGAACCAATTGCTGATGCATTTAAAGAATTTGCTGTAGGTGTGTATAACAGAATACTAGATACAACCATAGAAAGTCTAAAAACAAGATTTGAGAAGAATGTGTCGATGTATAAGGATCTGACCTGTTTGTCTCTGATACAGTTTGGAGAGATAAAGATCTCATTGTCTCCTGATGCACTTCAAAGGGTGAGCGAAGTGCTTGTGACATTTGATAAACAAATAACAAAAGTACAATTGCAATCAGAGCTGTTTAGTTTTGCAAATAACTGAAAACATCACTTCCCGAGGAATATATACTGAACAGCCTAGAAGAGAATGTTGACAATTCCGACATTATAATGATGGAAAAATGTGAACTGGCTTATGATGATGCAGTGTGTGTTTACATTAAGCTGGAATGCTAAAACTTGTTCAATGGGGCATACAAAAGCATAGGCCTAGGATACAAATGCCTCCTAATACTTTCTACAACTCAGGTGGCATATGAAAGAGGTTTTTCAAAAAGACATTCTACAATGAATAGATACAGATACAATCATTGGTAATATTGCATTAAAAACTCCACAGTTACGCAAGGAGTTATAGTATCAAGAGACAAAGCCTTCCTCCCGTCCCCCATATCACCCTGGTCACCCCTGCACTGCCAACAGAGAGTATAATAAATCATAAAATAAATGTTTTCTAACCAGCTGTTTCACAAAACCTGTTTTGCAGGTATTCAATTCTCACCTGAAATATCTTCACTCATTCAAATTGAAAACTAAAGCAACCCTGACATACACAAGGCAGATGATGAACCAATCGAACATGAATAAGAGATTTCCACACCAACAAATATAAACTACTCTTCTGCTTAATTCTTTTGATTTTATCAGGCTTTAAGTTTATAAAGGTTAACCAAAAGAAAGTTAGGTTCAAAAGTTGTGTTTTACGTTAAAACATTATATTTAGCATTTGTTGGATTGTTGATGCTAGTGTTTACTAGTAGTTAATAATCGCAGATATATTTAAAAGTAGGGTTTTGTTTTTATTTTTGAAAGCCATCCCTTATCAGTGAATGGGCACAAACCTGCATCTTTTTCGCTCATAAATAAAATTGATGCACCAGCTGGTGAATAAAACCTTGTTAAAGGCTATCAACAATATATTCCTTCAAGATGGCCAGTTCAGGTTCCAACAAAAAGTAGATGCACCGGAAGAGAATCAACGTGCAAGGCATTAAGTCAATAGGACAATCATATGGACGATATGGAGGTAGAGCTTATGTCACTCACCGGACCGTGAGTGCCTCTTCCCGGACATTTAGGAACCGTGGTCGTCCACCATCCTGAGGGTCTGCGCATGCGCAGCCCTTTTCTATACTTCAGTGTATACCCCTTTAACTCAATTGGCAGATCAGGCAACCTCCCTATATTAAGCACCTGTGGTCAACACCACGTTGCCTGATCTTGGAGTCTCATTCCTCATGAGTCTCTGAAGGTGTTCCTGTATTCCTCGTGTATTCAGCGCTGCTGATTCCTGTGGTTTCCAAACCACTTCTATTCCTGTGGTTTCCATACCACTTCTACCATCAACTGTATCATCAGGACTGTTTGCTGATTCCTATCCGCTGCCTCCGTGCACTACAGTCTTCTAAACCACTTCAACGTTAGTTTATATCTATGTGACTGTTTGCTCATTGCTATCTGCTGCCTCCGTGCACTCCAGCTTTTACTTCACTCACCTGCTTCTCATCAAGTCTGTTTGCTGATTCCTATCCGCTGCCTCTGTGCACTACAGTCTCCTGCTTGCAACTCGCCTGTGTTCATCATCGTGACTGCCAGCTGACTACTATCCGCTGCCTCCGTGCACTACAGTCTCCTGCTTGCAACTCGCCTGTGTTCATCATCGTGACTGCCAGCTGCTACTATCCGCTGCCTCCGTGTACTACAGTCTCCTGCTTGCAACTCGCCTGTGTCCAACATCGTGACTGCCAGCTGATTACTATCCGCTGCCTCCGTGCACTACAGTCTCATCTCATCTTTGCTGTGACTTCCTCGAGACTGCCGCTTACATGACGATCTGCTACACTTCGTGATCTACAGCTCCTGCCCTGCGCTGCACTCCTGTTTCCCATCGCTGTTGGTTCCTGTGGTTGCTACTGGTTACCTCCGTGTGCCGCTGAGCCCTGCCGCTGTGGTCAGCGCTATCGTCCATCTCCTGCTGATCCACTCTCCACGCCTTCACGTTTTCCACTGGTCTCTACCCTCCTGTCAGCATTGGATTTGTATCTCATCTACTACCCTCTGCTGGATCATCTCCATTCTCCTGGGTCTCCTATGAGTCCAGTTCCACGTGTTGCTGACTCCTGTGGATTCGTGTCCCTGTTGGTCTACTCACCTGTGCGCTGCACCTGCTAGACCTCTGCCTCACCTGTCCAGGGACTTTCTATCCAGTCGGTCTCTAGCCGCTCAGGTACCGCTACTATCCCATCTGACTGCTACTGCTGAACCACGGTATGCATACTTCTCATTGACTGTGCTGTGTATTGCATATCTTGCTGGACTGTGTTTGGTTCTCTCTGGAGTCTGCTATCCGCTGAGTCTATTGCCATCATTGACTGTGTTATCATTGTGCTGGACTACTTCAAGAGACTTTCTAGATTGCAGACCTGCTCAGTCATTTATATATATATAGCTATATTGTGCATATTACTGTGGATCGTGTATAAGGTGCCTGTGTATATCCTGTGTTGCAGTCTTCCCCGTGCACCTCCTCACATATATATTCAGTGGTACAACTTGCTGATGTCAGACCACTGATCCCTGTTTCCGGTATCACCTGTTCCATCCTCCTCTCACATAGCAGTGGTACAACTTGCTACCGCAGACCACTGACTACCTGGATACCTCCACTTGGATTCCATTCCTTCACTCAGACAGCGGTACAACTTGCTACCCGCAGACCGCTGACTCTCACCACCTCCTTGTTTCTGTTGGACATTCCTCCTCACTATAGCAGTGGTACAACTTGCTATCGCAGACCACTGACTATATTCACGTGTCCTTGTCCATACAGTTCCTTGTGTATTATTATCTCATTATTACCAGTGTTGCTAGTCATAGACTTTCCTGAGCATCTCATCGGCCATCATTTCATGTTCCGTGATCACCCAGCTACCAGAATACCCTATTACCATCTACATTGCTCTGGTAAGCCTACCATCTGGTGATCCCTGGGTAAAGACTCCTAGTGCCCGTGACAGTAAGATCAGGCCATGACAGACCCAGATGCGGAACCTACCGCCAAAGAGATGCTGCAACATCTGGTTAGCCGTGTGGAGCAACAGGATGCCCGCCAACAGCTGTTACTTCAGTGTTATCAGTCATTAACCTCCCAAGGAACATCTGGACAGACTGTGACAGCTACTACTGAAGCTCCTGTGCTTTCCTCCATTTCCCCATTGCCATCCCAGGTGTCTACAGCTTCCACGCTTCACCTGCCTACTCCGTCAAAGTACGATGGAGACCCCAAAACTTGTAGGGGTTTCCTTAACCAATGTTCAGTCCATTTTGAGCTCCAACCTCAAAATTTTTCTACTCATCGTTCCAGAGTGGCCTATCTTATCTCTTTGTTTTCAGGACAAGCCCTGGCTTGGGCCTCCCCTCTGTGGGAGAGGAACGATCCAATATTACAAGATAGTGCCAAATTCATTTCTACATTCCGAAGTGTGTTCGATGAACCAGGTCGTGTGACCTCCGCTGCTTCCAGCATCCTCCGTCTGCGGCAAGGATCTCATACGGTAGGCCAGTACGTCATTCAATTTAGGATCTTAGCCTCTGAACTTCAGTGGAACACTGAAGCCCTAGTTGCCGCCTTCTGGCAGGGGCTTTCCGATAAAATTAAAGATGCACTGACTACTCAAGAGCTTCCTTCGTCCCTTGAAGATTTGATCTCTCTATGCCATCGTGTTGATATGAGATTTCGTGAAAGAGAGGCTGAGAAAACGACTTCTGCTAAAGCACCTCTTCGCTCTAACTCTCAATTTCGTCCAGTGTCATCCGCTGTGATTCCCATGGAGATAGGACGTTCCAAGTTATCTTCTGAGGAGAGGAAACGAAGAGTCAAGAATAGACTCTGTATCTATTGTGCTGATTCCACTCATGTCCTCAGCTCCTGCCCTAAGAGATCGGGAAATGCCAGGCCCTAACTAGTTCTGGAGAGGTGAAGTTAGGGTCCCTGGAGTCCTCTCCATCGTCTATGAAATCTAAAGTCTGCGCTTTTGATGTGACTATTTCCTTTGCTACCAAAACCTTTGAGTCACAGGCATTGATTGATTCCGGAGCAGCAGGAAATTTTATTTCCAAATCGTTAGTAAATCAATGGTCTCTACCAATGATTACCTTAAAAACTCCCATTACTGTGACGGCTATCGATGGATCACGTCTCATCAACGGTCTCATCACCCAGAGTACGTCTCCAGTAACCCTTCAGATTGGTGCTCTGCATCATGAAGAGATATCGTTTTTAATTCTTCCTGTTACGACAAGCCCGATTGTCCTAGGCCTTCCATGGCTTCAGTGTCACTCTCCCCAGATTGACTGGCGCACCCCTCAAGTCACGTCTTGGGGGCCTGAATGTCATCATCATTGCCTTTCCCAAGTCATTCCTCTCAAGGTACAGCAAGCTTCCATCTCAGCTATTTCACCGGGACTCCCTCCTCAATATGCTTCATTTACCGATGTTTTTGATAAAGCTCAGTCTGAACGTCTTCCTCCTCATCGTTCTTGGGATTGTCCGATTGATCTTCTTCCTGGCAAGACTCCTCCCAGGGGCCGGGTCTATCCACTCTCGTTACCTGAAACTCAAGCTACATCTGAATATATACGGGAGAACCTCCAGCGTGGGTTCATTCGACCTTCCACCTCGCCCGCTGGAGCTGGGTTCTTCTTTGTCAAAAAGAAGGATGGATCATTACGCCCTTGTATAGATTTTCGTGGACTCAATGCCATTACTATCAAGAATCGGTATCCCATTCCGTTGATCACTGAGCTATTTGACCGCATCAAGGGAGCCCGTATTTTTACTAAGTTGGATCTTCGTGGTGCCTACAATTTAATCAGAATCCGTTCCGGTGACGAATGGAAGACAGCGTTTAACACCAGAGACGGGCATTACGAATATCTGGTAATGCCTTTCGGGCTATGTAATGCCCCCGCTGTTTTTCAGGGCTTCATCAATGAGATTTTTCGAGACTTATTATATGTATGTGTCGTCGTCTACCTGGACGACATATTGATTTTTTCACAGGACCTGCCTTCTCACCACCAACATGTGGCAGAAGTCCTCTCCAGGCTACGGAAAAATTCATTGTTCTGTAAATTAGAAAAATGTTCATTCGAATTACCCCAGATTCCATTCTTGGGGTATATTGTTTCCGGAGTTGGTCTGAAGATGGATCCTGACAAAGTAAATGCTGTACTACATTGGCCCCAGCCAACTACTCTTCGTGCCATCCAGCGTTTTTTAGGTTTTGCCAATTACTATAGACGCTTCATTCAAGACTTTTCTTCCATTGCATCTCCTATTGTGGCCCTGACTCGAAAAGGGGCTAATCCTAAGCAATGGTCTACTGAGGCTATTCAAGCCTTTCAAACATTAAAAGAGTCCTTCTCTTCGGCTCCAATCCTTCGTCAGCCTGATGTGACACTCCCCTTTTTCCTAGAAGTAGATGCCTCTAATGTGGGCTTAGGAGCTATTCTCTCCCAACGCTCGGAACAGCAAAAATTCCACCCTTGTGCCTTCTATTCTCGGGGTCTCCTACCCGCAGAGAAGAATTATACCATCGGAGACAAGGAATTACTGGCTATCAAAGCCGCATTAGAGGAATGGAGATACTTGTTGGAGGGAGCTCGCCATCCGGTGACGATCTTCACGGATCATAAGAACTTGTCATATCTCCAGTCTGCCCAATGCTTGAACCCTCGTCAAGCAAGATGGTCTCTTTTCTTTTCCCGTTTTGAATTAATAATTACCTTCAAACCAGCTGCCAAGAACAAAAAAGCTGATGCCTTATCTAGAGCCTTTGTTACGTCCTCTGATATAGAAGAGGTTTCCAACCATACCATTCTAGACCCCAAATGTATCTCACGGGCTGCTTCATCCACCAAAACGCTACCATTTGGGAAGACCCTCGTGCCTCCTACTCTAAGGAGGAAAATCCTTTCGTGGTTCCATGCCTCTCGTTTTTCTGGACACGCCGGTGAACACAAGACTTTTGAGATCCTCTCTCGAAGTTACTGGTGGCCTTCAATGAGGAGAGACGTCAAAGAGTTCATTGCTTCCTGTGAATTATGTTCGCAATTCAAATCCTCCCGCAGAACCCCAGCAGGGTTGCTGCGACCACTACCCATTCCGTCCAAACCATGGACCCATATTAGTATGGATTTCGTTACTGACTTACCACCTAGTAAGAACCATAACACTATTTGGGTGGTAGTGGACAGATTTTCGAAGATGGCTCATTTCATCCCTCTGTCTGGTTTGCCTTCCTCGTCTATCCTGGCTGAACATTTCATTAAAGAGATCTTCCGTATCCATGGATGTCCATCTGAGATTGTGTCTGATAGAGGAGTACAATTCGTGTCCAGATTCTGGCGAGCCCTTTGTAAAACCTTGGGCATACGATTAGCACTCTCATCTTCTTACCATCCACAATCCAATGGACAAACCGAACGTGTCAATCAAGATCTTGAGACTTTTATAAGGATATTTTCATCAGCCAATCAAGACAACTGGGTAGAGTTACTCCCTTGGGCTGAGTTCGCCCATAACAACATGTACCATGAGTCATCATCCAAAACTCCATTCTTTGTGGTCTACGGTCACCATCCGTCTTTTCCGGAATTTCCTGCCCTCCCGCCCACCCAAGTTCCTGCGGTGGAAACTGTTTGTCAGACCTTTAAAAATATCTGGTCTCAGGTCAGAACCTGTTTAAAGAAGACATCTGTCAAATATAAATCTTTCGCTGATAAGAAGAGGCGGGCTATTCCACCACTAAAAATTGGAGATCGTGTCTGGTTATCCACAAAAAATATTCGTTTGAAGGTTCCATCCATGAAATTCGCCCCTCGTTTTATTGGTCCATATAGGATCATTCAAGTTATCAATCCAGTATGTGTGAAACTCCTTCTTCCTAAGAGTCTTCGGATTTCTAATGCCTTCCATGTATCTTTGCTCAAACCTCTTATTATCAACCGTTTTTCAACTCCTCCCTCAGCGCCGCAGCCAGTTCAAGTTCATCAGGAGGAGGATTTTGAGATTACCGAGGTACTAGATGCAAAAATTTCGCGAGGAGTCCTCCACTTCCTCGTTCATTGGAAGGGCTTTGGTCCTGAGGAGCGCTCTTGGATCAAAGCTGAAGATCTTAATGCTCCTGCCCTTTTGAAGAAGTTTTACTCCAAAAATCCGGACAAGCCCGGTTCCAGGCGTTCTGTGCCCACCTTTAAAAGGGGGGGTACTGTCACTCACCGGACCGTGAGTGCCTCTTCCCGGACATTTAGGAACCGTGGTCGTCCACCATCCTGAGGGTCTGCGCATGCGCAGCCCTTTTCTATACTTCAGTGTATACCCCTTTAACTCAATTGGCAGATCAGGCAACCTCCCTATATTAAGCACCTGTGGTCAACACCACGTTGCCTGATCTTGGAGTCTCATTCCTCATGAGTCTCTGAAGGTGTTCCTGTATTCCTCGTGTATTCAGCGCTGCTGATTCCTGTGGTTTCCAAACCACTTCTATTCCTGTGGTTTCCATACCACTTCTACCATCAACTGTATCATCAGGACTGTTTGCTGATTCCTATCCGCTGCCTCCGTGCACTACAGTCTTCTAAACCACTTCAACGTTAGTTTATATCTATGTGACTGTTTGCTCATTGCTATCTGCTGCCTCCGTGCACTCCAGCTTTTACTTCACTCACCTGCTTCTCATCAAGTCTGTTTGCTGATTCCTATCCGCTGCCTCTGTGCACTACAGCCTCCTGCTTGCAACTCGCCTGTGTTCATCATCGTGACTGCCAGCTGACTACTATCCGCTGCCTCCGTGCACTACAGTCTCCTGCTTGCAACTCGCCTGTGTTCATCATCGTGACTGCCAGCTGACTACTATCCGCTGCCTCCGTGCACTACAGTCTCCTGCTTGCAACTCGCCTGTGTTCATCATCGTGACTGCCAGCTGCTACTATCCGCTGCCTCCGTGTACTACAGTCTCCTGCTTGCAACTCGCCTGTGTCCAACATCGTGACTGCCAGCTGATTACTATCCGCTGCCTCCGTGCACTACAGTCTCATCTCATCTTTGCTGTGACTTCCTCGAGACTGCCGCTTACATGACGATCTGCTACACTTCGTGATCTACAGCTCCTGCCCTGCGCTGCACTCCTGTTTCCCATCGCTGTTGGTTCCTGTGGTTGCTACTGGTTACCTCCGTGTGCCGCTGAGCCCTGCCGCTGTGGTCAGCGCTATCGTCCATCTCCTGCTGATCCACTCTCCACGCCTTCACGTTTTCCACTGGTCTCTACCCTCCTGTCAGCATTGGATTTGTATCTCATCTACTACCCTCTGCTGGATCATCTCCATTCTCCTGGGTCTCCTATGAGTCCAGTTCCACGTGTTGCTGACTCCTGTGGATTCGTGTCCCTGTTGGTCTACTCACCTGTGCGCTGCACCTGCTAGACCTCTGCCTCACCTGTCCAGGGACTTTCTATCCAGTCGGTCTCTAGCCGCTCAGGTACCGCTACTATCCCATCTGACTGCTACTGCTGAACCACGGTATGCATACTTCTCATTGACTGTGCTGTGTATTGCATATCTTGCTGGACTGTGTTTGGTTCTCTCTGGAGTCTGCTATCCGCTGAGTCTATTGCCATCATTGACTGTGTTATCATTGTGCTGGACTACTTCAAGAGACTTTCTAGATTGCAGACCTGCTCAGTCATTTATATATATATAGCTATATTGTGCATATTACTGTGGATCGTGTATAAGGTGCCTGTGTATATCCTGTGTTGCAGTCTTCCCCGTGCACCTCCTCACATATATATTCAGTGGTACAACTTGCTGATGTCAGACCACTGATCCCTGTTTCCGGTATCACCTGTTCCATCCTCCTCTCACATAGCAGTGGTACAACTTGCTACCGCAGACCACTGACTACCTGGATACCTCCACTTGGATTCCATTCCTTCACTCAGACAGCGGTACAACTTGCTACCCGCAGACCGCTGACTCTCACCACCTCCTTGTTTCTGTTGGACATTCCTCCTCACTATAGCAGTGGTACAACTTGCTATCGCAGACCACTGACTATATTCACGTGTCCTTGTCCATACAGTTCCTTGTGTATTATTATCTCATTATTACCAGTGTTGCTAGTCATAGACTTTCCTGAGCATCTCATCGGCCATCATTTCATGTTCCGTGATCACCCAGCTACCAGAATACCCTATTACCATCTACATTGCTCTGGTAAGCCTACCATCTGGTGATCCCTGGGTAAAGACTCCTAGTGCCCGTGACAGCTTATCAACGTTGTGATCTGCGTTTCTCCCGATGGCATTCACTGAGTCGGGCATCAGTAGTTATACACCTGTCCACGAATTCTTCTAAAGTTTGAGGAGGAACAGTACTGGTTAGTTCATTCTTAAAGTGATACTGGTGGCGTTTGGTTGCTATATTCCAGTCGTTGACCACTATTCATTGGGGAAGCTCGTTAGTGTAATCCAGCATGAGGATTGTGTAAAGCCATAACAGCTGTTTACATTGAGCTGGAAGACTAAAACTTGTTCAATGGGGCATACAAAAGCATAGGCCTAGGATACAAATGCCTCCTAATACTTTCCACAAAACAGCTCTATGAGGGGCATCAAACACCTTGCCATAAGTTTGGAGAAACAGCTGTAGAGAGTTTAACATAAGGTGTTTTTTCTCTAAAAATAGAGTGCCACAGGCCATAGTTTCTCTCTTAAAGAGTGTATGAATCATACGCACCTTTAAAGATTCTTTAAAATAGGTGCATGACAGTAAGCTGATCCTGGAGAGTGAATCGCTTGAATCAGGGCAAGCTCTATGGGAACAGCTGTGGCCCCACCGGAATCCCTTGGTTGGCCTGATTATTCTGTGACAAACCTGAGAGCAATGACATGGAACTGGAGAACAGAGGCACTGCTACTGTATAAAGTTTAGGGAACGATCACAGTTGCTGGTAGACAGAAGAGTGATCCAGGGTCGATGTCAGTATCAAGCCAGAGATAGCAGATCCAGTGTGCTTGTCATATGTAGCCAGAGGTCAGAGTTCAGGATATCGGTCAGAAAACATGCACTAAGGAAGAGCTGGATTGTGATGCGAGGTGCAATGATCAACATGTGCACTGGGTTTACAGCCTTACATCCCCCCAGAATGCTGGAGATTGGTTGTAGACAGGCAGTGGTCATGATGTATGCATTAACTGATACATTTTTTTCAGTAACATACTGACTATTCAATTTTAACCAACTATTCACTTGCTTTTTGGCCTAATTAAAAACTTTCTTCTAAATCAGTAGTAAAACATAGTCATAGATGCATATTTATGTGTGAATCCTCCACCACTTACAAGTGCTTCCATAAATAGCATGGTCCTAGCTCTAACACTTGAAAGTATTATAATTTTTCACATATGTATATATACTGTAAGGATGTAGGAAGCAAAAGACTGAAAGTAGGTTGGATTTCCGTTGGGCATTTTACCTTTAGTTGGTAAAGAAAACCAGCAATCTCAGGACCTCAATTGCAATGTACATTCAATACGCTGTGTAAAAAGACGTTACTTCTGCTCCATGTGCCTAGTTAGTCCACCCTGCACACATCAAGTTGAACACATCCTTTATGTTCTTGGGAGACTATGCTTAGTTGTGAGCAGAGGTGTGCGAAGAGGTGGAATAGTCTCTAGTGTGTAAAAGTGTAAATGTTGCATTAAAAGTCCAACATAGATTGCTATAATAGGGTCTGTAGAAGACAGAAGGCGTCTGAGCATGTTGCAGAAGAAGGGAGGTGTCTGTGCATGCTGCAGGAGATGGGAGGTATCTGAGCATGCTGCAGGAGACGGGAGGTGTCTGAGCATGCTGCAGGAGACCAGAGGTGTCTGAGCATGTTGCAGGAGACGGGAGATGTCTGAGCATGCTGCAGGAGACAGGATGTGTCTGAGCATGCTGCAGGAGCTTGTTTGAGCTTAGTAGGACAAACTAAACATTAGTTAGTTACCCAGACAGGAATATTTATATTTTATGAGTTGTTTGTATAAAAAATATAGAAGGCAGAGAATATTTTCTCATTAATAACCACATTTACACTTCCAGAGTGGTCAGCAAAATGGTCCGGCTGCTCTTAAATGCCGCAAACATATGTTTCACTGCAGTGCTCTCTCTAATATATGCTAATTAAGTCCATCAAATGCAGCATCAATACACGACACCATGACTTATTTCTAATGTGCAAATAATTAAACCTCCTCTACTCTTTCCCTTTGTGGAGAAGTCTGTCATTTTGCAAGCATTACATTACAGGCAGATCATCTGTTTTAGCAGCATGATTAGAAAAGGCCATTTCTTGTCAATAGTTCCTTCCATGCTAATGAAGAGCCAAGGTATAGAGATGGAGGTGGAACTGCATAACCCGCAGTTATAACCTAGATATATGAACACTATTATACTGCTGGGGATTCATACTCAAATGAAATCGATGTTTAACACCCTGAAATAAAACTTTTTATGAGCTCAAACAAATTATATTGTATCGTATTTTTCTTTCATGCACAGGAATTGGAACATGGAAATTTTAGTAAAACCATCACCTAATGTTATATTTTCAAATAAAAAATAATTAACTTTTCTGAACTATAAAGTAAATTTATTAAAATGTACTTAAACCAGTAATGCCGATCACCCCCATTTTATATTCCCTTGTGTTAATTAAACATGATCTTTATTATAACACTCACTTTTATATAGAAATCATGGAAGATTATGTGTTACAGCCCACTGGGCTGATTGGGGGAATGAGTGTTACACCAATATGATTGGTGCAGGGTTACATATCAGGGGCAAATGCAGGATTTGTAGAGGGGGGTTTCCACACCACGCCGCCAGTGGGCGTGACCAGCATGCATGGGGCGTGGCTATAATTTTAGACAGTGCTTGGCTGCTCTCCAACTCTCCCTTTCCCCATAATATACATGGGCAATGCTGCGTGCACTATTGTTAGGTGCACGCAGCACTCTCTTTTTGAGCAGAGTCGTGGGAAGCGGGGGCAAAGTCCAGCCACCCCAATTATACAGTGCTCCAGGCTTGGAGGGGGTTTCCAGGCACTAGGAAACCCCCCTTGGTTTGCCTATGCCTCCGTGCCGGTTATAGCGTTCCCGTCTCAATAGCTGACTTGCTCCTCTCTGTTCTGCTGACTCTGGTCTGTATACTGTTACTGACCCCTGGCTTGACTCTGATTCTATGCTGATTGCCCTGACCTCTGGCTCGTTATCTGGACTTTCCTGCTGACCTTGTGACCTGTTTTCTTACTACGCTACCTGCTATTTACCACTTACCTTGGCCTGTCCCTGACTACCCGCGTTCACCCTGTACATTGTCTCCTATTCCCTCGCTGCGGTGTTGCTCATAAGCCTACACTACATCACAGTTTAAGACCTGGGGGCATCTGAGTACCTGTGAGCATGACAAGCTCTATGGGTGAAGAACTCTACTCCTAGTTCTGCAGGCCTATGACAATAGCACTAATAAGAACTATAGGCTACATTTTTTAAAATGCCATAATTTCCTGTTGTAGCCTTCCTGCACAGCCACCATTGTGCCTCACGTGATGGGCTGCTCCATAGGTTTGGTGGTTAAGGGGCTAATTATGAAACCACTTATCTCATTGATAAAAATAGTTACTTATTGTAATAATTTAATGACATCTTCCTCCTGCGGCTGCTGTGCAATACTCAGCTGCCGCAGCCGATCCAGGTCTGATTACATTTTACTTAATTTAAAAAAAAAACATTTTATTGAATTTTACAGGTAAATAACAGAGAGAGGGAAGTTGACATTGTATGTAAAACAAAACAGTGTATAGCTTCCAAGGAAATAAGGCAGCATATTCCAAACAGTATATAATGTCAAGGGGGGATAAAAAAAAGAGGCGAAGGAGCGGAAAGAGCGATAGGAGAGGGAGGAAGGGGCCACTAGCCAAAAAAAGAAGTAAAGTCTGATTACAATTTATATATGTTGTGATTAATTTCTTTAATAGATCAGCATACATACATCAATGATTTTCTAATAATCTATAAAGATTATTTATAGGTGTCCAGACAGAAATGTCACAGTTAAAATGTAAAACAGAGTCTATGTGATTTGCTTAAAAATCCCCAAAACAGAATAAATGTGTATGACCCCTGGTGCCACCAATTGGCTTCACCAAGTCGGTGGCACCAATCCACTTCACGAATATAGTGGCCGTGGGCCTCCATTCTTGCCTACATCTTCCAGTAGTCTAGGCTGCTGGGATGAGATGAGAATGGAGGAGGACTGAGAATCATTGGGTATGATATAAATGGGCTGGGCAGAGAGGAGGGGGAAAGACCATTTTGGAGGAGAGAGGAGCAGGAGAGTCCTGGTGAGATAGAGAACCCTGAGCAGAATATCAAAGCCAGTCTCAGTCCAGCCAGAGTGGAAGGCTGGGGAGACACAGAGTTGCTCAGAGTGTCCTGGATGAAGGTCACGTTTTACAAGGGACTTGTACCAGTTAATCTCCGGGTGAGCCCAGGGAAGATTTGCTGGTGTGGACATTAAAAGCTAGACCCTGGCCAGGGATAGAGTCTCCAGGCCTGGGTGAGAAGAGAGGACTGCAAGTAGAAGGAGGTTTGATGTATTGGAGATTAAACTGTATATTACATGTTGTACGTTACAGCTTGTTCTAACTGTGCCACCTGTTAGATTCAAATCAAGTTTCCAATCGTCCCTCCCCTTTAATAAACATAGCAAAGTAGTTTATAATTATATGTTGTGTTGTGTTATTCCTCAGAGGTCTGTGATGATACAAGGGGGTCTCTCAAGTAGTCACCTGGTAAGACAAACTACCATATCCCCAGAGTGTACAGCACAGAATACTTGGGTGGAAGCACTGCACCAACAAGAGTAGTGTGAACATAGCATATCTGTAACACCCCACTCAGGAGTGGGGAGAATGGGGTGTTACATGTGTATGATAGAATAAGGTATGTATACAATACAGATGCAGTTAGTCTTCTATATGTTGCACAGCTGCTTTAGTGTGTTCATTTCTTTACAGCCCAAATTTCAAAATACTCAACATATATAACTAACCTTATGGCTATTCCCTGTTATCTTTGGGGTTGACCAGTTCACTTTAGATTCTATTGAGATCTATAATGCCTCAGTCAAGCTAGTAACTCTTAACGAGCATCAATATGTTCAAATGATCTAATTCAAAATAGTTTTTTAGCATATATATTCATGTTCACAGTCTGCATTGGATGCTAGGAATGTTCCTCACATATCCAGCAATTTAACAAAATCCTAAAACTGTTCCTTCTGATGAGCAAATGTCACCATATATACAGAAAATGTGAGACCAATTTGCTACATCAAACTTGAATTTGTTGTAGTGGCCATAATAACAGTACCTTCCTCAAGAAAGTCTTTGTATTCTGAACACAGAAATATGATCTGCTGATTTCCAAAACTGAAGTCACAGAGGTAAATTTATTATGCTCCGGTTTTAGCGACTTGCTGATATTCGGCTACTTTGACAGCTAAATTTAAAACGACAATGTGTTTAAAGGCAAGTTTTGAATTTAGTGTGGAATAACATATTTCAGCTATGCTATTGATTCTGCCCAACATAAAAGAGACCCCATCAGACGTGAATATCACCATTTTCATTTTTTTTTAGTTGTCAAGTTTTGTATAAAACTCTTTTAATTGCAGAGGCTATTATATATCTATAACATCCCTGTAATTTAATATTCCATCTGTTGAGGCTTTATAGTCTGAATAAGTAATGGGTCTATATTTAAAGTTAAGTACCAAGGTCAAGTATCTGGAGTTAAGGTTACTGTTGATAAATCAATTGGGTTATTAAAAATGGGCTATAATCATCCAATATAAGACTAATAATTTGTCACTAGAATAGACAACCAAATTTGGCACCTACTTGGGCATTTAGTTATCTAAAAATCTTGCTAATCTTTACAAACATAATATCACTAAGGCGATACAAGGCTTCATCATCAGCTATATATATATATATATATATATATATATACATACAAGTTAACCCGTGCATGATACTCATGCATTCTAGTCAAATCAAGCTACTTAAGGTGTTAAAAACTCCCCACTGTCACCCCCGGCAACCACCAACCACTCCCAACTGTCACTTCTCCTTCAAGAAATATATAGGTCAGTGTATAACTCTGCCCAGCAGGTGGCGCTGCAGCTTGTTTTTTTTTTTTTTTCACACACGCCACTAAGCTTATATATATTAGATATATATATATATATATATACAAGTTAACCCGTGCATGATACTCATGCATTCTAGTCAAATCAAGCTACTTAAGGTGTTAAAAAGGTTCTTGTCATGCATTTGGGCCATAGCCCAGGCCTCCTCAGGGGAAGAGCGTTACTTCCCGACGTAAGCGCCCTTTTTTAACGTGGTTTTGTCCACCTCATCATTCTTCTCCATCACCTCATCCTTCATTTTCATTGCCACATCTATCCAGATGTCTATCCAGACACAGGGATCTCTCTCAGCGGTCCTGAGTATCACACTCCTCTCACTCTGTCACCCCCGGCAACCACCAACCACTCCCCACTGTCACCCCTGGCAACCACCAACCACTCCCAACTGTCACTTCTCCTTCAAGAAATATATATATATATTTTTTAAATCTTTATAAACACTTTTAACGATTAACAAATTAAATACATCTTAGTATACCAAATTTCAGCCCTTTCTGAATTTTTTTTCCCACACACACTAAGAATTTAGTAGGTCAGTGTATAACTCCGCCCAGCAAGTGGCGCTGCAGCTTGGTTTTATTTTTTCCACACACAGACAGACTAACACACGCCACTAAGCATTTATATTATAGGTATATATATATATATATAGCGCCACTAATTCCGCAGTGCTGTATAGAGAACTCACTCACTTCAGTATTGGAGCTTACAGTCTAAATTCCATAACATACTGTACACAGAGACTAGGGTAAATTTAATAGCAGCCAATTAACAGTATGTTTTTGTAGTGTGGGAGGAAACCCATGCAAACACGGGGGGAACATACGAACTCCACACAGATAAGGCCATGGTCGGGAATTGAACCCATGAACCTGGTGCTGTGCGGCAGAAGTGCTACCCACTGAGCCACTGTGCTGCCCAAGGCTTACAGAAATATTTGGGGGTTGGGATCATCTCTGTTTATTCTACTAAGGGCAAATCTCTTGAAAATTATATGTTTCTCTAAACTGCTACACCCCCTACAAACTTTTCATCTTCTACTTACACGTAAGGATGCCCAGACTAAGTATTGTTCTTTCCCCACTTTTATATGGAAAAATAAACTCTTCTGCATCAGCCTAGGTAATCTATGACAACCCAAAACAAATGGGGGTTTCAATTTTCCGAACATAGTCCTCTACAGCCACACGCACATTTAAGAGATGGCCTACATAATCAGAATAACTATGCTGGAGAAAAATCCTTACAAACACTAACCTTACTGCTTTTTTACACCTCCATGATCAATAAATACATATTCACATACTACACAATCCACTTTTAGTCCATAAAACATGGCAAATTCTAAGGTATAAATATAAACTAAACCCATATAAATCTATACCTACCCTTTTTGGGGAACTCAGACTTTCAGAATGGCATGGCAGTCCATCCCTTCACGATTTAAGGAATAGTAGGATTGAAATTTCCAATTATTGGACAAAACTTCTAAAAGACCTCTTAGGTCCCCACCCACAAGCTAAAAATACATTTCACATGATTGGCCCATGTGGATTAGCTTTTCTATAAACACAGCATTATGCCAAGAGTGTGACCAGAATACTATCCTCGTTGGATTGAAATAATGTGCTACATACCTTATTGCTCAACTCCTGCTGAAAGAAAGCCATAGCTATAAATAATTATATACAATAACCAGGAGCGCATTGAGTATTAATCTAGAAATATCTAATAATATTTAAAATATTTCTTCACCATCCACATAGTTAAAAAAAAAACAATTTAATTATATATATATATATATATATATATATATATATATATATATAAAACATTTAAACACATCAAAATTCCCACAAAATTATATATATATATATATATATATATATATATATATATATATATATATATATATGAATAAATTGCTTGTTTTAACTATGTGGATGGGGAAACAACATTTTAAATATTTTTAGGTATTTCTAGATTGTTACTCATTGCGCTCCTGGTAATTGTATATAATCATATAAAGTTTTACTTTTGGATTTGCTCACAAAATTCTTGGATAGGAGTATTTGTAAGCCTTATATAGCTATATCTTTGCAGAAGGTTGATAATAATAATAATTGTGAAATTACACACACCTATTTAGCGCCTGAACACAACCCAAACGGTTTAACGTATATCTAGTGTCTATTGAAGGTTGATAACTATACATTATAATTTCTTGTGTCATCATTTGGACCATGCAAGTGTCAAATCAGGTCTTGTACAATAGTTAATACATTTCAAATTTGGAAATTGATAAATGACTCTTTTAAGTTACTCCCTGCTTCCAAATATGTGGAGAAGTTTCTAAATATCTAATACACAGGACCTAGTGGGTGTATGTGTCCATGATGGTTGCCCATGATAATGTGTGTCTACTGGTGAGCTTGCCATGAAGGTGAGGAGAGAGTGTATTTTTACAGACCAGCTACAGCTTCATTTCCTCAGCAATCTCTATCCTAACACTATTATCGTCTATCCTATAATATCCTAACAATATTGCATCTGTTATGGTACTCTGCATCCTCTGGTGGTGTCATGAATTCTTCAATTTCTTTCTGCAGGAAAAGAAGAGAGGCACAATTTGATGCTGCTGTATCTTCCACTGTGCTGACTCTCTTCTGGGGCTCCGTAGCACTTGGTCCCAGTTGTGCAGGATATAATTGAAAGAAGTGTGCATGTGTTAAAGGTGGAACACTGATGATAAATAAGGCAATAATATTAGATTTAACTCAAAGATTTTATTACATAAACACAAGTAACAGCAAACCCAAATGCAGCATTTAAAATTCAAATATCAACTAGTGTCACTATACGTAGTAAAATAATAATAGATTTACTCTCAGGTTAGTGTTGTACCGCCTTCCCAGAATGAAGCCACTGCTGTGCATCCGCTGCTTGTGTAGACCCTCTCCAGAGAACAGGGTAGATGCCCCCTCAATTCTCTGGTCCTGGTGTGTCACCTGTGAGGTCTGCTGGTGCGTTAACCACTGTTGCTTTATAAACCGTTTGCAGTACAAAAGGCTGGAGCTTCCAAAAGTGGCTGATTGGACTCTGCTGTACACCCGAAACAGGGCACAATTGGACACCACCAGAACAGATCACCCTCTGGACACCGGCTCTCCTCTACACTCGGCATACCTGGACATTTCCATTGACTCTTTCCAAGATGGAGCCCAGTCAACACTGCTCTCTTCTATCACCATGCTGCTCCAGCTATCCCACTTCTCTGATCCTACTATGGCTGCTTCTGGGAACCCATCTGGGCTTCAGCCCAACCAAACCAGTAGTTTTATTATTAGAGAAAGAAGAGATTGTTGTGTCTATCTCCTACACTGTAATGGGGTCATCAAGATAATGAAGCTAATTCGCATTGAATCTAGGAAGGTGCACCTGGTGGAGATAAACTGTCAGTTGTTGCTGTGAATAGTGTTCCTAGGAGCCATACAAATGCTTATAGTCACCATAAATTTCAGAAATTTGCTTATTACGAAAGTATTTGATATGCTGACGAACTGAAATGGCAGGAATAGTTTTTCTTGTACTTTTGTCTTGGCCAGAAAAACCATAAGACAACCGCTTTTGACCCTTTGCGTGTACACAGCATGCCTAGATAAAAGAAGTCTACAGATCGATTGATCTATTGTGATCAGCCCACACTCTTTGAACATGTAACCACTGTCGCCTATCTGAGGGTGAATGAATGGACAGGGTAGGTATTTTCTAGTTTGTAGCATGCCTGCTCTGTTGAGATTCCTTTTCTCTGGAGAACTTCTTACATCCACTACCTTATTAATCAAGGTGCCTCTGAGGAATGTTTTGAAGGCATCTCAAAGGAAGGGGGATTGGACTATGTCTATGTTTGATGCAAAATATCTTTCCCAGTCAGCTACCAAATTACTACCCATTCCCAAATGTAAAGCAGAATGGTACGAGTTTCCAGAATGTATTTCCGGATTGTGGTTTAAGGATAACAGATTATAATACAGGCAAGTGGTCAGAGATACCCCAGGGTAGGCATTCCAACTGCCCTACTAAGCGAGTCAGACTATGAGAAACTAGGGCAATATCATATCTGGAAAGAGTGTGGTATGGCATAGAGTGGCAAGAGAATTGCTTAGTTTGAGGGAACCTTATTCGCCAAACACCAGCCAGTCCCATTTTTGTTATAAGTTTGTCAAATGAGGAAGATGCTAACCTATTAGACAAAAGTAAATCACGCGACCTATCAAGACCAACTACCATAGCATTATTGAAATCACCCATAAAAATTGCTGGTGAGTGTGGGTAGAGAGCAATGGATATAGATGCCTTTTTGAGTACTTCAGTATTGAGAGGCAGAGACGTAAATTGCAAAGAGGTTAAGGGGGGAGGCATCCACTAATGCACAAATAAACACGTACCTACCATGGGGGCTATTTGTATCTAGCACAAAATGTAAACATTTCTTAACTAAGGCAGATACTCCCCGTGAGTTGGGGAAATGAGCAATGTGCTCAGCCCAGCCCACTCAGGGCTTTTTGAGAGCTAGAATGCGTCCACCTCTTAGATGAGTTTCTACTAGGCACGCTATGTCAGGGTTGTATATTTTCTAAAAGCAAAACAAGGGATCTCTTTACTTTGTCATTAAGACCCCTCACGTTCCACAAGAGCAGAGGGAGTCCCCCAGCATCCTCCGTATTCAGAGTAGAAATCATCATCATTTATTTATATAGCGCCAACATATTCTGTAGCGCTTTACAATTGGGGACAAACATAATAAACTAATAAACAAACTGGGTAAATCAGACAAAGAGGTGAGAAGGCCCTGCTCGCAAGCTTACAATCTATGAAATATATAGAAATCCCGAGAACTGAACACACCCGAACTTAGCGGATCCGAATATTGAGCCGAGCCAGCTCGGTACTTTCGCGCACCCTCAGAATTGAAAATGAGTCAAAAGTCATTGTTACGTCGTCAGATCTCGGATCTCACGAGTTTTGAACTCTATAAGTACCGGCCTCCACTGCGATCCCGCGCCATTTCACAGAGGGACACAGAAGGGGTAGCACAGTTCTTGGTTGTCTCTAGTGCAGTTGAGCAGTGTCATAGGTAGAAAAAAAAGAGGAGGAGTAGCAGTGTTCTTAAAAGTCTCCATTGGCATTCAGGAGAGCTCCATTGCTTCATTGCTAATTGTCATTGCTGAAATAGAATTAATAGGTCTGGCAGTCTTGGTGTGAATCTGCAGTCACATTGTACTGTGTTAAATAAGTAACACAAAGAGGAGAGCTCCATTGCTAATTGTCATTGCTGAAATAGAAATAATAGGGCTGGCAGTCTTGGTGTAAATCTGCAGTCACATTGTACTGTGTTATATAGGTAACACACAAAGAAGAGAGCTCCATTGCTCCATTACTAATTGTCATTGTTGAAATAGAAATACTAGAGCTGGGAGGCTTGGTCTTCTGAATTTGCAGTCAAATTGTACGGTGTTATATAGGTTACACACAAAGTGGAGAGCTCCATTGCTCCATTGCTAATTGTCATTGCTGAAATAGAAAATCTAGAGCCGGCAGGCTTGGTGTTCTGAATTTGTAGTCAAATTGTACGGTTTAATATAGGTTACACACAAAGAGGAGAACTCCATTGTTCCATTGCTAATTGTCATTGCTGAAATAGAAATAATAGGTGTTGCAGTCTTGGTCTAAATTTGCAGCTACATTTTATTGTACCATAGCTCACTCAGAAACAAGAGAGGTGGCAGGGTTCAGTGCTGAAACAGAAATTGTAATAATAGGGCTGTCAGTGTTCATAAAAGTCTCCAGTGACATTCTACTGTGCCATAGCTCATACAGAAACAGGAGGGGTGGCATTGTTCTTGTCACTCTCCAGTCTCAGTCATTATGATACTAATCCCTCTACCTCATGTGCTAAAGCCTATGTTCTAGTGCATAGTGGTTTTAAGTCAGGGAAACAAAAATGTAAATAAAAAGCTTGTACATTTTTAAAGAAAAAAGCACCTCTCTAATAAAGGTGAAAGTTTACTGTAGAAAAGCATAAAATTGCCAAGAGGCCATTCTACGCAAAATATTACCAAGCATACCAGCATCAGGTAGCTCCCCTCTCTCAGCTAGATTTCAGCATCTGCAATCTACAATGTCATCATATTCACCCTCATCAGTGTGTACATCATCTTCAAATAATACCAATTCATCACCGCTGGAATCCACCATCACAGAAGTCTGTGTACTTTGATGTAATTGCCGTAATGGCCTTCCTCATGGAATTTGTAGTTCATTTTATGGCAGAGCTGTTACGATTTTTGGGCAATTCTTTTAGACCAGACCAAGGGGTAAATGTATCAAGCTGAGAGTTTTCTGGCGGGTTTGAAAAGGGGAGATGTTGCCTATAGCAACCAATCAGATTCTAACTTTCATTGTGTAGAATGTAATAAATAAATGATAACTAGAATCTGACTGGTTTTTCAAACCCGCCGAAAAACTCTCAGCTTGATACATTTACCCCCAAATGTCAAAATGTTGTGCTGACTCATCTGCATCACCACTGGGTATCTTGGGAAAGCTTAGTTTTTTTCCTAGGAGCAGTTGCCAGAGAAACTGAAGGAGGAGACGTCATTGTGTCATGTACCACTTGAGCTATCAGCCTGCTGACCAGGAGCTCATTGTATCTCTTGAGATCTGGGTCAGTTGGAAAGAAAGAGAAGACATAACCTAGGATCAAGCACAGTTGCCAATATGTAGTGATCCGATTTCAAAATGTTGATAACTCTTGGATACTGGCAAAGCGAATTAAGTACCTAATCTACAATTCTAATATAGTTAGCCGATTTGCTTTCTTTCATTTCCTCCTTCAATTTCTCTAGCTGCTTCTCAAAGAGTCTAATTAGGGGAATCACTTGACTCAAGCTAACAGTGTCTGCACTCTCTTCACAGGTGACTACTCCGCTGGACTAAAGTACATTCCCCCTCAAATTCTATTCTTCTTGCAGCTACTGCATTCTCCTACATGCTGTTGCAGAATACCAAAAATGAACCAAAATATTTCGGGACACAGACAGCATCTCCTGCATGTCACTGCCATTTTTTCGAAAATTCTGTTCCACCAAGTTGATTGTGTGAGCAAACAGGGAATGTGATGGAATTCCCCTTACTGTAATGCTCTAACAATATTGGTGGTGTTATCAGAAATCACATATCCTCAGGAGACTCCATGTTGTAATGACATTTCTTAGTTTTTCATCATCATCTATTTATTTATATAGCGCCACTAATTCCGCAGCACTCTACAGAGAACTCATTCACATCAGTCCCTGCCCCATTGCAGCTTACATTCTAAATCCCCTAACATACATACGCACAGATCGAGAGAGACTAAGGGCAATTAAATAGCAGCTAATTAACCAACCAGTATGTTTTTGGACTGTGGGAGGAAACTGGAGCACCCGGAGGAAACCCACCCAAACACGGGGAGAACATACAATCTCCACACAGATAAGGCCATGGTTGGGAATCCAACTCATGACCACAGTGCTGTGTGGCAGAAGTGCTAACCACTAAGCCACCGTGTGGCCCACAAACAGGTTGTCAGCGATATGCCTCTTAGTGAAGCAGATGATACACAGAGTATCCTGCCTCTGAAACATCTGGCATTGTTTGTTAGATGCTGCTGCTGTTCCTGCTGCTTAAGGCGATTTACCAACCCAGTGGACTGTCACAGTCATATAATCTTTAGTTTTCTCAGTTCCGCTTGTTCCCATATCTGTGGTTAAGTGTACAATGGCAATGGGTAGAATGACATTTTGTATCACAATTATTTTCTTTTTTGTAACCTTCTGGTACAGGTGAGGATCTGTTTTTCTAGTAAAATGGTGTAGTGATGAAATTTGGTAACAGGGACACAAGACCTCAATTAACTGTCTAAAACCAGCTGCAATAATAGTGGATATTGGACACAGATATAATACTAGCATAGGCGCCATGGCGTCTGTGATCCGCTTTGCGACTGGGTGACAGCTTTCATACTTGCTAAGGATTGTTTAACAGTCAATTATTGTAAACTACTAGTAGTCTTTTTCTTGGTCTGCCTCTGGGTTGAAGATCCACCCCCAGCAGCAGGAGCAGCAGTGATCCTAACGGTCAAGGATTCTTCTGAGGAGTCCTGGATAGAGGAGGAGTCATCTCACATTAGCAACTTGGATGCAGGACTAATTCCGATTACTTGTGAGGATATTGATGATGAAGATGTTGGGGGTGTAGATTGCAGGTGCTGGGATCTAGATGAGAGAAGGGAGGTAGCTGATGCTGGACTTTTTTTTTTTAGTATAAGTTTGTGATCTTCCCAAGAGCTTTCCATGAACTCGCTTCAGATGGCGTAACATGGATGAGGATCCTGAATGATTAAGGTCCCTACCTCTACTGACTGTGGCTTTACAATGCTACAAATGGCTAGACAACTGTTGTCAGAATTTGGGTAAAAATAATTCCACACATAAGAGGTGGATTTTTTGGTCTTATGCCCAGACATGACAATGGCCTTCTTATCACTGGCAAGAACTGCTGCAGTCTTTGTTTGAAAGTGTATGAAAAAAATAATGTAGGAACAAAGAACAAACAAAATGATGTGATTTTAGCATAATTTAGCTATTTTTCTAAAAAATACAGATCCAAAACCAAAACCAAAATACGAAGTTAATAAAGATCCAAAACCAGAACACGGGGGTCAGTGAACATCTCTAGTTGCTATAGGCAGCATCTCTACTTTTCAAACACGCCAGAAACTCTCAGCTTGATACATACATACGGGGAGTAATTTTTTCATTAATGACTATATTATTAAAGGTGACAATCATTGAATACCTTTATTTTTTCTGTGCATTGTTTTGGGACTTTATATTCCACATATGTATTGGACGTATCCTGCAGTGTATTGTGTCTGTCAGAGCAGAGCGCACCTAGACCTGTATTCAACAAGAGGCGTTTCTTCAGATCCGCTCCTAGTTGAATATGGATGTACGTATGCCCGATTCTTGTGCAATTTGTGGGTTTGTTTTTTAAAAAGCAATTTAAGTTTGTTTTGCATGTCTTATTTAATCAGACCCATAGTGAAGTAATGGACATGTTATAATCATTAAGAACAATGATTGTTCAATATGTGTTTAGAAATAAACCATGGATATGTAAAATTTGTATCTTGAGGAAACGTTACATGTTTGCTCTTGCTGTCTGCGAGTTAATGTTAAATGCTTGTGGGATTTAAATAACTGTCACCCTGTGTGTACATCTGTATCCTGTTCTACTTTGCATTGGAAGTGCTGGGACTGAGTACCAGTGCAGACAGTAAGTGCTGTGGGAGTGGAGGTTACATGACCCGTGAGACGTGTGCCAGTACTCCCCCAATATGATAAGTGAATACCTCTGTGGGGAAACTAGGTATTAATATCGCCTCAACCTGTCTGCACCTCGTTTCTCACAAACTGTGGACTATAAAAACATATACTTTTTCTAGCCCTCTGGTTCCCCATATTTATCAGTCATATTTAAACTTGTGTATATTCTATTTTGAAAGTAGTAAAAAGTCTGCCAGCATGTATCGTTATCTTGCAGACTAGTCCATTGTTTCAGTCTAGGCAAAAGGGTTATTGTCCACCAGTCCTGTATGAATGTACAGCACACCAGGGGGTCTCTTGACTTTGTTTAAATGTGAGCTCGATGTTTAATTACATAGGACTGCATTGTGTATTTAAATGTAAATGTGTCTGGTTTGTGATCTCTCCTGTTTTAACAAACTCTGCTGTATAGCCACAGAACAATACCTGTCCCTAATTAAATCAGGAGTGACTCATCTGCTATCCCTTTGGCTGTATGTTTATCTGTGAAAAGGTAAACACAGAAAAGGACCAATCAGGCAGGTCCTGAAGTTGCTGATGAGGTCATTTTTGGGCTTAAAAGAGAGCTCTAGAGGACAGAAAATTGGCATTCACTTCCAAGTGATAGCTGAAGTCAGGCTGGTGTTGAGATATAGATCTCTGCCCCTGACAGGAAAGGGACAGTCGGTCACTGGAGTACTGCCGTGCCCTGATCTACCTCTTCAGGTCTTGGGCAGCTGTGTGTCCGCCGAAAGCGGAGTGACAGTGACTTAGGGCTGCTACCTTTGCTGGTAGTCTTAAAGGAGAGAGGGGCATAAGCTTGGATTGATAGACAACAGTCCCTGAAAGTGACAAGGATACTGGTGAGGTGTTTTCATTATACCCTGCATGTTGTCTGTGCCAGACTGTAGTGTTATTTGTTGCAAGTTATTATTTAAATATGTTTATTGCTGTTTTGTACTACCATTTTGTTAAATAAACTAATTGTATTATTTTGGATATTTGCCTGGGTGATTTTGAACCTTGGGTAGGTACCAGGTAGTCCAGCTGCACGATGCAGAAGGTTACATTAGACGCAGTATCCTCACTACCTTCATAGTAGCACTTCCAGTGGTGTATTGTAGTCTACGATGTTGCATCTTCCTACATTCTGATTTATAAACAATAATATATATAATATAATATATTTTTAATAATAAATTATAATATATATACAATAAAGTAAAACGGCTTTTAGAACCTATCCCCGCTAATCTTGTTATCTTAGATTAATCCTGGAATATAAACCTACTAATTATAAGTTTTCCAGTTAAAAAACTGGGAAACATGCAAGCTGTAGACAGATAATATGATGTTATGGAAATAGCAGCAGGAGACACAGGAATACACATTTGCAAAACTTTTATTTTAATTAATAGGCAAATGTTTATTTAAGGATCAGCGTTTGCATGTAATTATTCATGTTCATATGCAGTCATATAAATAATTGAATAAAGTTCCCTTGATTATGAAAATATTATAGTTGTCTTTTTCTTACATTTCTTCCCGCTGAGCCATTTATTTTAAGCACTGTAATTAGATAAATGTAGATCATGTGCCGTAAAACTGCTAGTTTCACCACCTCTATTATGAAATGTCAGCCTCAATTACCCGTGTTCAAGGTAGATATTTCCTCTGACTGTTTTCCTTTTTCATTTTGCAAAATTATATTTTTCCAGCATTAAATGACGTCAGTTCTCGGCAACTAAAGTTGGCCGTATAAATCATTCTCACCGTTCCCTGGTAATAAGTTACAAACTCAAGTTATCAGAATCTCTTGTCCTTTTGCACTTTTCGCTGGTAACAGTCAACAGTCCTCTGAATGAATGACATCAGGAAACTCCATCCCCATCATATATCAATCTGTATTGCTGCTACATCAAAGATATACTTGTGAACACAACTTATTGCTATGTGCAACCCACCCATCAACAGATGATAATATTTGTTCATCAGGCCAATGTCAGCTATGCCTTTAAAGATTTAAGGGGCCATTTATTAATTAACAGGGTTTTGACCCGTTAATTATCATCTGTTATCACCATGATGACAGATGATTTTTCGCAAACATTTATAAAAAAATCATGCGCCCTATAGGAGGCTCACCTGGCGATGACTTTGTTACCTTAAAACTCTGGTCACTCTTGCAAAAGTTGTTTTGCGCAAAGCCACTTTGCGATAGTGACCAGAGGCGAGAGCAGGTAAGCTGCAGTGAGGGATCCGAGATCCCTCTACCGCAATGCTCTGTACATAGGATTAAATGGCAAACACCATCTTCAGACAAGCTAAGCTTGCAGGAACTTAATAAAATTGCCCAGACCGCAGTCCCCAATTAGTATTAAGGGGACTGCGGTTAATGCAGTAATTTGCCTAATGCAGCAAAACATATCCGATATCTCATGCTTTAGGCTTTCCTTAATTCATATTTTGCTTAAAAATGCCTAAACCATGCAGAAAAAGCAGAGTTTAGGGCTTTATAAATAGGCTCTGTGACAGGATGGACCGCCTATGCCACCCTGTCTGTTGTTGCTGGGAATCGGCTGGGCTTACTTTGCCACTGTTCCCG
The DNA here is from genome assembly GCF_038048845.1 of Mixophyes fleayi. Classification (NCBI taxonomy): domain Eukaryota; kingdom Metazoa; phylum Chordata; class Amphibia; order Anura; family Limnodynastidae; genus Mixophyes; species Mixophyes fleayi. The sequence continues at coordinate 17,371,444 of NC_134404.1, read as the reverse complement.
TATATCCAACAAAGGCCTTCCACAAGTTTTTTTGGAAGCAGACTTTTTAGTCAGAGTAGACCTGTTCGGGGCCTCCATACTTCCTGATAAAGTGTTCCAAGATGGTTTTGGTGGCTGCTTCTGCCATTTCATCTCTTGTCAGCATGACCAATGTGAACTTGGTGAAATGGTTATTCATCAGTAAGGCAAACTGATATCTACTGACTGATTCACCAATCAGTAGATAATACACTATGAGGACCTCCAGAGGTTTTACTATCCGATTGGTCTAGATGGGGGCATGCTGTTCTGTGGATTTGGCCACCCCACATCTCCATCAAGCCCGTCACACTTCTTCAAGCTGTGCAATAATTGCAGTCTTTGCAGGTAATGGTGATTCACGGCTGCTCCCAAGTGTGTTCCCACTTCATGAGCCTCTACCATGAGATTGTGGGCAAAACCTTCTGGTACCATCACCTGCCACATCATGTGGAACTCCTGTTTCAGGTAGGCTTGCCAATGCAAGAGTCCTTCTTGAACTGCCAGTCCACCCCAACTATGTTGTAACTTCCTGCCAGCAGAGGTGAGACTACCTCACTCCAACAAGGAGGCACAAAGTCCATCCTGTTTCTACAGTCGTTCTCCTGTTGTTCAGGACAATCTTGTACCGTCTTCCATATTTTTCTCTTCGGGAATTCTTCTGACTTCATTCCGATGAACTCTCCATGGCTCTCTCTGCTGGCGTCTTCTATATTGACTCACTGGCCACCATCGCATGGATCTGCCACTGTCTTCTCGGTTTACATGCCAAAGCCTCTTCTCCGGAGCGCTTCCTCCTGCGACGTGGCAAGCGTGGATTTGCGCACCATGGTGCAAATTCAAAATGCACCTGTTTGGAGCAAAGTGAATCTTCTAAATTTCGCTTGGTCTAGGGACAAAAGAGGTCGCAGCTGTCAGAAATGTACCTGTTCATCGTTTTGCAGGTAAGTAGGGGCAGGGACTAATATGCATCCGTAATGTACCAATTATATCAAAGAGATGTCAAAATGAAGCCTCAATGTGTCACTCACCGGACTGTGAGTGCCATTTCCCGTGTGTTCAGGAACCGTGGCCGTCCGCCATCCTGAGGGTCTGCGCATGTGCAGCCCTTATCAAACCTTCAGTACATGTTGCTTTTAATTGATTGGATGATCAGGCAACCCTCCCTATTTAAACCACCTGTAATCATTACCTGGTTGCCTGATCTTGGAGTCTCATTCCCCATGAGCCTCTGAAGGTGTTCCTGTGTTCCTCGTGTATTCAGCTCCTGCTGATTCCTGTTTACTGCTATTGTGGTTTCCAGACCACTTCAACTCTCCTGTGTTCATCGTGCCTGCACTCAGCTGATTCCTATCTGCTATTACTACCGGACTCCTGTTCGTTTCAACTCTCCTGTGTTCATCGTGCCTGCACTCAGCTGATACCTATCCGCTGCCTCCGTTACTACTACAGAGTTCCTGATCGTCTCAACTCTCCTGGGTTTATCGTGTCAGCTCTCCGCTGCCTCCGTTACTACTACAGAGTTCCTGATCGTCTCAACGCTTCTGTGTTTATCGTGTCAGCTCTCCACTGCCTCCGTTACTACTACAGGGTTCCAGACCGCCTCTACTCTCCCGTGTTCAGCGTGCCTTCTCTCCGCTGCCTCCACCACTACTACTGGATACCAGACAGCCTCAACTCTCCCGTGTTCTTCATGTTTCCAGTTCCACTTACTACTGCTTCCTGAGTATTGCTTCGTTGATTCTGGATTACCTGCCGTGCGCTGCACCAACCTGATCACCGCTTCCACCCTCCAGTGGTCTCTCCTCCTGCCGGCCTTCAGCCGTTCAGGTATCCCTGCACGTCTCTCTGACAGCCTGCACTCCTGAACCGCGGTATGCATACTTTCCATTGACTTTGCTTTTGTATTGCATATCCATCTGGACTGAGTTGTGTTCTCCTCCGGAGCCTCCTATCCACTGAAGCTATTGTTACCATTGACTTTGTTTCCTATTGCCTGGATAGCTATTGTGACTTTGTATACTTCAAGCAGTGCTTGTCAGTTATCGTTGTATTGTGGATATCATCGTGGGATCCAGTTCTGTGTGCCCCGTGTATACTCTGCTTTACATTCATCCCCTCGTGCCCCTCCTCACATATATATAGCAGTGGTACAACTTGCTGACGCAGACCACTGACTCCTGTTCCCTGTGACACCAGTTTCAAGTATCCTCTCACATAAGCAGTGGTACAACTTGCTATACGCAGACCACTGACTTCCCCGTTACCTACTTTCACCTGGATTCCATTCCTTCACTATAGACAGCGGTACAACTTGCTATACGCAGACCGCTGACTCTCACTACCTCCTCGCTACTACTGGACATTCCTCCTCACTATAGCAGTGGTACAACTTGCTATACACAGACCACTGACTTTCCTCACGTTTCCTTGTCCATCTGGTTCCTCGTGTACATTCATCTACTCATTACCAGTTGCTGCTAGTCATAGACTTTCCTCGAGCATTCTCTCACATCTGCTGTTTCTCCTGTTCCGTTGTCACCCTGCTACCAGAGAACCATAGTACCAACTATATTACTCTGGTAAGTCCATCATCTGGTGATATCCTGGGCAAAGACTCCTAGTGCCCGTGACAGTAAGATCAGGCCATGACAGACCCAGGTGCGGAACCTACAGCTAAAGAGATGCTGCAGCATCTGGTTACCCGTATTGAACAACAGGATGTTCGCCAACAACATTTGCTGCAATGTTGCCAGGCGTTAGCCTCCCAAAGAACGGCTGTGCAAAATATCACAGCTACTGTTGATGCTCCTGTGCCTTCCTCCATTTCCCCAGTGCCATCCCAGGTGTCTACTGCTTCCACGCTTCACCTGCCTACTCCGTCAAAATATGATGGAGACCCCAAAACATGCAGGGGTTTTCTAAATCAATGCTCAGTTCATTTTGAGTTCCAACCTCACAATTTCTCTACTCATCGTTCCAGAGTGGCCTATCTCATTTCCTTGTTTTCCGGACAAGCTCTCGCATGGGCTTCCCCTCTGTGGGAAAGAAATGATCCATTATTACAAGATAGTGCCAAATTTATTTCCACGTTTCGAAGTGTATTTGATGAACCTGGTCGTGTTATTTCCGCTGCATCCAGCATCCTCCGTCTACGTCAGGGTTCTCGTACTGTAGGCCAGTACGTCATTCAATTTCGGATATTAGCCTCTGAAGCGTTAATTGCCGCCTTCTGGCAGGGGCTTTCTGATAAAATTAAAGATGCACTGACTACTCAAGAATTACCTACTTCTCTAGAAGATTTGATTTCTCTTTGCCACCGTGTAGACATGAGATTTCGTGAAAGAGAGTCTGAAAAAACAACTTCATTTAAAGCACCTCTTCGCTCAAGTCCTCAAGTTCGCCCAGTTTCATCTCCGGTGATACCCATGGAGATAGGTCGCTCCAAATTAACTTCAGAGGAGAGGGACCGAAGAGTAAAAAATAGACTTTGTATCTATTGTGCTGATTCTACGCATATGCTCAATTCATGCCCTAAAAATCGGGAAATGCCAGGCCCTAACCAGTTCTGGAGAGGTGAAGTTAGGGTCCCTGGAGTCCTCTCCATGTTCTACGAAATTAAAAGTTTGCGCTTTTGTTGTTACGGTTTCCTTTGCTACCAAATCGTTTAAGTCCCAAGCACTTATTGACTCTGGAGTTGCAGGGAATTTTATTTCTAAATCCCTCGTGAATCAATGGTCTCTACTAGTGATTACTTTGAAAATACCTATTACTGTGACTGCTATCGATGGATCACGCATTATTAATGGTCTCATCACCCAGAGTACGTCTCCAGTAACCCTTCAAATTGGTGTATTACACCAGGAAGAAATTTCATTTTTAATTCTACCTGTTACTACCAGTCCGATTGTATTAGGCCTTCCATGGCTTCAACGTCACTCTCCTCAGATTGACTGGCACACTCCTCAAGTTACGTCTTGGGGGCCTGAATGTCATCATCGTTGCCTCTCTCAAGTCGTTCCTCTCAAAATACAGCAATCCTCCATTTCACCTTGTTCACCGGGACTTCCTCCTCAGTATGCTTCTTTTGCCGATGTATTTGATAAAACTCAGTCTGAACGTCTTCCTCCTCATCGTTCGTGGGACTGTCCAATTGATCTTCAACCTGGCAAGACTCTTCCCAGGGGACGTGTGTATCCGCTTTCGTTACCTGAAACTCAAGCTATATCTGAATACATCCAAGAGAATCTCCAGCGAGGATTTATTCGACCTTCTACCTCTCCCGCTGGTGCAGGGTTTTTCTTCGTAAAAAAGAAGGATGGGTCATTACGCCCCTGCATAGATTTCCATGGACTTAACGCCATAACTATCAAAAATCGGTATCCCATTCCATTAATTACTGAGTTATTTGATCGTATCAAGGGAGCCCGAATCTTCACCAAGTTGGATCTTCGTGGTGCCTACAATTTAATTCGAATCAGGTCCGGTGACGAATGGAAGACAGCTTTCAACACCAGAGACGGGCATTATGAATATTTAGTAATGCCCTTCGGGTTATGTAATGCCCCCGCTGTTTTCCAGGGTTTCATTAATGAGATCTTCCGGGACTTGTTATATGTTTGTGTCGTCGTCTATCTGGACGACATATTGATCTTTTCGCAGGACCTGCCTTCTCATCATCAACATGTGGCAGAGGTCCTTTCCAGACTCCGGAAAAATTCATTATTCTGCAAGTTAGAAAAATGTTCATTCGAGTTGCCCCAGATTCCATTTCTGGGATATATTGTCTCCGGAGTTGGTATTTAGATGGATCCAGAAAAGGTGAATGCTGTTTTACATTGGCCTCAGCCAACTACTCTTCGTGCAATTCAGCGTTTTTTAGGTTTTGCCAATTACTATAGACGCTTCATTCAAGATTTTTCCTTGATTGCATCTCCTATTGTGGCCCTAACTCGTAAAGGGGCCAATACTAAACAATGGTCCTTTGAGGCTCTTCAAGCCTTCCAGTTTCTCAAAGAGTCCTTCTCCTCTGCTCCTGTTCTTCGACAGCCTGATGTGACGCTTCCCTTCTTCCTAGAGGTAGATGCCTCTAATGTTGGTTTAGGAGCCATTCTCTCCCAAAGATCGGAGCAACAAAAATTCCATCCTTGTGCCTTTTACTCTCGGGGTCTTCTGCCTGCGGAGAAGAATTATACCATCAGGGACAAGGAGTTGCTGACTATAAAAGTAGCATTAGAGGAATGGAGATATTTGTTGGAGGGAGCTCTTCATCCTGTGACAATTTTTACTGATCATAAAAATTTGTCATATTTACAGTCTGCTCAATGTTTGAATCCTCGTCAAGCAAGATGGTCTCTTTTCTTTTCTCGTTTTGAACTAATCATAACCTTCAAACCAGCTGCAAAAAATAAAAAAGCAGACGCCCTATCTCGAGCTTTTGTGACGTCCTCAGACGTTGAAGATGGTCCCAACCACTCTATATTACACCCCAAATGTGTTTCTCTGGCTGCTTCGTCCACTAAGGTGCTACCATTTGGGAGAACCCTCGTGCCTCCTGCTCTTAGGAAGAAAATCCTTTTGTGGTTTCACTCTTCTCGTTTTTCTGGACACTCTGGTTAACGCAAGACCTTTGAAATTCTTTCTCAAAGTTACTGGTGGCCTTCTATGAGGAAAGATGTCAAAGATTTTGTGGCTGCGTGTGATATGTGTTCCCAGTTTAAGACTCCCCGCAGAACTCCAGCGAGTTTGCTTTAACCACTACCCATTCCTTCCAAGCCGTGGACCCATATTAGTATGGACTTTGTTACTGATCTTCCTCCTAGTAAAAACTGTAATACTATTTGGGTAGTGGTGGACAGATTTTCGAAGATGGCACATTTCGTTCCTTTGACCGGTTTACCTTCTTCATTCTCTGGCTGATTATTTCATCAAAGAAATCTTCCGTATTCATGGATGTCCTTCCGAGATTGTTTCAGATAGAGGAGTACAATTAGTTTCCAGATTCTGGCGGGCCCTTTGTAAGACCTTGAGTATCCGATTATCACTCTCATCCTCCTACCATCCTCAATCTAACGGACAAACCGAAAGGGTCAATCAAGATCTTGAGACTTTTATAAGGATGTTCTCTTCAGCCAACCAAGACAACTGGGTACATTTGCTTCCATGGGCTGAATTCGCTCATAACAACATGTATCATGAATCATCTGCTAAAACTCCATTCTTCGTGGTTTACGGTCACCATACGTCTTTTCTGGAATTTCCTGCCCTCCCGCCCACCCAAGTTCCTGCTGTAGAGACTGTTTGTCAGACCTTTAAAAATATTTGGTCTCAGGTCAAAACCTGTTTAAAGAAGACATCTGCCAGATATAAGTCTTTTGCAGATAAAAAGAGACGGGCTATTCCCCCACTGAAAATCGGAGATCGTGTTTGGTTATCAACCAAAAATATTCGTTTGAAGGTCCCATCTATGAAGTTCGCTCCTCGTTTTATTGGTCCGTATAGGATCATTCAAGTGATAAATCCAGTTTGTTTCAAACTTCTACTACCTAAGAACCTTCGTATTTCCAATGCCTTCCATGTGTCTTTGCTCAAACCTCTTATCATCAACCGTTTCTCGGTCCCTCCTTCAGCACCTCGGCCAGTTCAAATTCATCAAGAGGAGGACTTTGAGATTACTCACATATTGGATGCAAAAATTTTGCAAGGAGTTCTTCGTTTCCTCGTTCATTGGAAGGGCTGTGGTCCTGAGGAGCGGTCATGGATCAAAGCAGAAGATCTCAACGCTCCAGCTCTTCTTAAGAGGTTTTATTCCAAGTTTCCGGACAAACCCGGTTCCAGGTGTTCTGTGCCCACCTTTAAAAGGGGGGGTACTGTCACTCACCGGACTGTGAGTGCCATTTCCTGTGTGTTCAGGAACCGTGGCCGTCCGCCATCCTGAGGGTCTGCGCATGTGCAGCCCTTATCAAACCTTCAGTACCTGTTGCTTTTAATTGATTGGATGATCAGGCAACCCTCCCTATTTAAACCACCTGTGATCATTACCTGGTTGCCTGATCTTGGAGTCTCATTCCCCATGAGCCTCTGAAGGTGTTCCTGTGTTCCTCGTGTATTCAGCTCCTGCTGATTCCTGTTTACTGCTATTGTGGTTTCCAGACCACTTCAACTCTCCTGTGTTCATCGTGCCTGCACTCAGCTGATTCCTATCTGCTATTACTACCGGACTCCTGTTCGTTTCAACTCTCCTGTGTTCATCGTGCCTGCACTCAGCTGATTCCTATCCGCTGCCTCCGTTACTACTACAGAGTTCCTGATCGTCTCAACTCTCCTGGGTTTATTGTGTCAGCTCTCCGCTGCCTCCGTTACTACTACAGAGTTCCTGATCGTCTCAACTCTCCTGGGTGTATCGTGTCAGCTCTCCGCTGCCTCCGTTACTACTACAGAGTTCCTGATTGTCTCAACGCTTCTGTGTTTATCGTGTCAGCTCTCCGCTGCCTCCGTTACTACTACAGGGTTCCAGACCGCATCTACTCTCCCGTGTTCAGCGTGCCTTCTCTCCGCTGCCTCCACCACTACTACTGGATACCAGACAGCCTCAACTCTCCCGTGTTCTTCATGTTTCCAGTTCCACTTACTACTGCTTCCTGAGTATTGCTTCGTTGATTCTGGATTACCTGCCGTGCGCTGCACCAACCTGATTACCGCTTCCACCTAGTTGTGTTCTCCTCCGGAGCCTCCTATCCACTGAAGCTATTGTTACCATTGACTTTGTTTCCTATTGCCTGGATAGCTATTGTGACTTTGTATACTTCAAGCAGTGCTTGTCAGTTATCGTTGTATTGTGGATATCATCGTGGGATCCAGTTCTGTGTGCCCCGTGTATACTCTGCTTTACATTCATCTCCTCGTGCCCCTCCTCACATATATATAGCAGTGGTACAACTTGCTGACGCAGACCACTGACTCCTGTTCCCTGTGACACCAGTTTCAAGTATCCTCTCACATAAGCAGCGGTACAACTTGCTATACGCAGACCACTGTCTTCCCCGTTACCTACTTTCACCTGGATTCCATTCCTTCACTATAGACAGCGGTACAACTTGCTATACGCAGACCGCTGACTCTCACTACCTCCTCGCTACTCCTGGACATTCCTCCTCACTGTAGCAGTGGTACAACTTGCTATACGCAGACCACTGACTTTCCTCACGTTTCCTTGTCCATCTGGTTCCTTGTGTACATTCATCTACTCATTACCAGTTGCTGCTAGTCATAGACTTTCCTCGAGCATTCTCTCACCATCTGCTGTTTCTCCTGTTCTGTTGTCACCCTGCTACCAGAGAACCATAGTACCAACTATATTACTCTGGTAAGTCCATCATCTGGTGATATCCTGGGCAAAGACTCCTAGTGCCCGTGACACAATGCCTGGATATCAAGGATGTCTGAAGGACAAGATAGGGTAGAGAACTAATCAAATTTACACTTGTAACAACTAGTGTTAAGTAAAAATTAGACCCTGTCTTTCATTATAATAACTCAAACAGAAGGGCAATAAGAATGACTTTGAGACTATAAAGTTATAACCCATTTTTTTAAAAAAAAACCTCTGAGCTCCATTTTGTTGTAGATAGTGCATCTACTTTTAGCATTGGACATATTGTGAAACAGCATATTAACCTGTCAGTAAAAACACTAGCAGTCAGCAAAAGTAGCTACATAGAATAACTCCTGACCTCTCCATTAGATGAACATATATGAATTATTGCTGATGTGACCCAGTCTGGATGTGTGGTGGCCAGCAATCTCAGCCATTATGTTTGTGACATGTAAAATGGGATTTGAGTTCATTATTACAATAGAAATACTTTTACAAATTCCTAGTAGAAACTGTTGTTAGCACACGGGCTATTTAGTGGTTATTTAAGCACAAGATGTTCCTGGTGCCCATGTAAATCCAGCCAGTTCTAATATAGGGGAAAGGTTACATTGCATATTTTGTTTATACTGCACTTTTTAATTCTAAATGTCCCTGGACTTCGGCATTGTCGAATGCTCTGCTGGTCTCACATAGCAATTCAAGAGATGGGAGTAATCATTCACAGGACAAGCCATTACCTAGGTGGGTGAATGCTGACTAACATAACCCATAACCTTTCTATCCTCTAAGTGATTAATACTATGTGCCTGGACAGCAAATTGAGCTCTGGGATACCAGCAAATCAGCATTTATTTTGCACATAATGCAGCTGCTATAAGTTATATTCCATTCCAGTTACATTCTGAAGTTATATTTTAAAGGGTTACTTAAATACATGATGATCCAATATAACAGTCAACAATATATTCACATCATGCATAAATTAATATATGTTATATTGTACATTACTTATCTCCCTCTCACTTCCAGATTCAGACAACTTAAGTATATTGGTTTATACTTTTACTAAATTCATTGCTTTATCTTTCTGTTTTCCTTATTTCTTTTGAGAAAGAGAGAGAGAGAGGGGGGGGGGGGAGAGTGAGAGTAGAACGTTAAGTAATGAGGTTACTTTATTAAAAGCAAAATATAGGTGAATTCATCAGAGAGCAGTCCGGCATAGAGACCCCATGCTGTTTAAGATACTATCGCAATATAGGTGAATTCATCAGAGAGCAGTCTGACATAGAGACCCCATGCTGTTTAAGATAGTATCTCCCAGTCATAATAAGTGCAGGGCTTATAGATCTTTTCAAGTATATTCTGATATGTGCAATACATTATTAAACTTTAGCGTGTACTGAAAATACAAAGAAACATTCTCAAAGGAGGAGAAACAGTAAGATTATGATAAGCTCCATACAGCTGACATTTTGGTCAGAGCAATTAGTATAGGAAGCATCAATTTCTATGAGACTTGAGGCTAAACTCTAAACTGCAATCTTTCTTTGTCACATACACTCAGCACATACCTCTTTTGCTAACATAGGAAAGGGATGTATGTTCTATTAACCGTTTCAGGGAGAAAACCAAATGAAAACGATAAAGCAATGTATTTAGTAGAACATGTACTAGCCAATATCTGTAGGCTGATAAGGTTTAGTGCAAATATCAGCAAGGTTAGTAAGTAACTCTCACTGGGTAGTGATGTAATCTGTGTTTAGTAGAAGCACTTACGGTATCGGAACAAAAGTTGGGTTGGTGTAGGACTTATTACAAAAATACCATGCTCAAACCTTTTTACAATTCTGTACTCCATATGTCAAGGATGTACTTGTCTAATCTGTATATCTGTAAACAGCTCTTGGTTAATAGATTTATTTATTTCCATGTATGTGAAGTTCGGTTCTTGCTGGTAATGAGTGTGTCAGGCCAGGATGAGAAAACGTTTGAAAACTACTGATATAAACTAATGAGTTTCTCAGATATATTTTGCTTTTCTCTGAATTCCTCTCACTAACGGGGTTAGCTCATTATTCATTTTTAGATGGCAGAAAAAAGCATTATATATCCTGAATATATCTGTCTATTGCATTGTGTTCTATTAAAATATTTTATATCTCTGCATTTATTTTTTATATAGCAACATCTATATCATGTTTTATATGGGTTTTTTTTATTTAATGCTAATTAACTTGGCTTTAGCAAACAGCAATTCTAAGAGTATTATATTTTGACATTTCAGAGGTCAAATGTGTATATTCATAACAACGTACGAGTGTATAAATCCTGATAGAGGACTGCAATAAACGTGAAAGCCTATATTTTAGCTGTATTGTAAGGTACTTTAATAGTGGAGAGGTTAATGGTCTCGGGTCACGTCAGTAAATCATGCAGGGTAAAGCCGGCTTGATACGTTATGTAACATGCATGTGAATGTGATTATAGGATATGTATGATTTCTGCATTTTTAAAATAGAAAAAAGAAAGTCTGGGAGCTATAAGTACATATTAGTCCCAGGAAGCATAAAACCACCAAATGGAAAATGTACAGCCATTACTGCTCTGTTTATAAACAACATTTGTTTTTGGGTGGGGTTGTTTATAGGATAATTCCAGCCAAATAGTACTTTTTTAATCAACACCTCCTTTCCCCTACTAGCAAAACGGTGGGGTACATTCAGTGCTGTCTTTCCCCCTGTGCACACTGGGCAGTTGCCCATGGGCCCCACAAGCATAGGGGCCCCATAGGCAGGGCCCAATAGAAAAAAAAACTATTGACCCATGTATCAAGGCACAGCATGTTTTTTAATGTTTAAACATTGATTTTTGTTGCAGGTACCAATAAATATAAACTTAATTTTATTCCTGTGAGTGGTTGTGTAGCTAGGGGCCCAAGTGCACTGCTTTGCCCGGGGGCCCATAATATTGTTAAGATGGCCCTGAGTACAGTGCCAGGATACACTGGAGGTCACTTATAAAGCACAAATCATCAACTGCACAGTGCAACTTTGGAACAATAGAGTCTAAATTTGAGTATTGAGCAAAGCAAAGAAACGGAGCAAATATGCACCTTGGCAAAACCATGTTGCTTTAGAGGGGGGAGGTAACTTTAAAATATAGGTACAGATTTATAGTTGATCAAGTATTTGTGTGCTACAGGAAAAAACAGCCAGTATTTCCCTTGCGTGCAAAAAAAGAAGTCAGTTTGTACCCCTTGCATTGTAACATGGTTTGTCCAGATGCAAAGTTGCTCCTTCTCTTTGCTTTGCTCCTAACTAAAAATCAGGCCCATAGTGTAATTAAATTTGCTCTTAAAATTCCGATGATGAGCATACTGTATGTTTATGGAGCAAGATGGTAGAGTTTGCCGAGGAGGAGAATTTTGCAGGGACAGAGACGAGGGGTGAGGCGAGGTGAAGACGTTCCTTGCAAAGCGCAGAGTAGACGCACAGGTGCGCTCCATTTAGCGGAGCAGCACAGAGACAAGATTTAATTTGCTGAGTAGAGTTATAGGGAATATATTTAGGGGCATTGTTTTTGGACTCCACAAAGGGTCTTTAGTTTTGCATCAGCTCAGGGCAGGAAGTATTTAGATGTCATTCTAAATTTTTATTGAAACCCATTGTGCGATTTGAGACCGTGTGGAGCATGGTGAGTCCTACAAGTTGTGTCCCGGGCAGTCGGCTCCTCCATCTGAGTGGTCTGGCAGGACGCCTCCATCAAAGAGCACTATTGCCCTGAAAGTGCTACTTACCAGACCCGGTGCCGCTGCTCTGCAAACCCTGGCGCCTGGAGACCGCATATTATTATTCTGCGGAAACAAATGTGCCTGACACCTTATCATTGAGGATATTTGTCCCTTCGTCTGTAGCTTCCCGCCATACACCTGAGTGTCCACCATTTGGTCTTCCTGCTCTGGGGACATGATGATGTCACCATGGTGTAATTATTTAGTTATATAAACGTCTGCGGCATACTCTTCAGGGTTTATTCTTGCATTTTAGTTTTTACAGATGAACTTGTTATGCCTTACCTGTAAGTATGCACTCGCTTTGCATTATTTTTAAGCTAAGGGACTCAGACTAATTAACATCTCACAGAGACGTTTATTGATGGGATTCTCTGATATATTTATTACACCACTTCATTTGTTCTCAGGTCTCATTTACTGCAATTGCTCGTTAGGACTCCGGTGATTCTATTGCCACCTGGTGATGCTTCAAACCATTACAACAGCTGCATATTCGGCTTTCCCTGTTTTATCTATTGCCCACTCTGGGATACCACCCCCTATTACACCTCTTGATGTCTTTCGCAACCTATTTAGCGCCATGAACATTTTGATATTGTTTCCTGACTTGATTGATCATATCTGCTAATATGTACAACTAATATTTCCAGGTTACCTCTAGGACTCAGCTATATCTAGTGTCCTTACTGATATTTACTCTCATCTTCTGGGCGGTGAGAATTGAAAAATACATAAAACCAGAACCGTCTGGCAAACAACAATGTGTTAAAGGTCAAAAAAAGACATATGTGACACTGCCGTAGAGAAATTGCGTCTTGACAAACGAGTTGAAAATATCCACCCATCCGATACTCCTCCAACTCTTATATCCTATCTGGATGTTGTCAAAACCATAAAGGAAACAATGGATCCTATGGTTCCATTGTTTAGGAGTTTATGGTTTATTTATGGTTTAGGAGCTAGCCTCTAAGTTCATCTTGGCAAATGAAGATTTGAAGTCTCAGCTGCTATAAACTTCCAAACAAGTTCAAATGAATGAACAGAGAATTAACAAAAAATGTCATGATATTGCACAACTAAAGCTACAATCATTGGCAGTTAGTAAAATGCAAATAAACTAAGGTCTAGAGTTGATAACCTCGAAAAAAAAAAAACTACGGAATCATCTCTGTTTTATGGGCTTACCAGAGTCGGTGAAGGGCTTGTTTCTCACCCAGTTCTTTTTAACTTCATTACCAACAATGCTACAAATTCCAACTAATAGCTTCCCAATTATTATTGGGAACTTTTAGGGATAGCAACTCGGAGAGATCCAGGAATGTGATATTTTCGCTGCCTTAATTATGCGCAGAAAGTGGATATCTGAACGGCTTCTAAGAAGATTGATGCTCTTATTTGGGACTCACATCACCTACATTTATTTCAAAGGAACGTCTTGACATTTCTCTAATTTGTACTGAGCTTGTTAAAGTGAAAAGAAGATTTGAGTTGGTATATCCCACCAGGGCTGTCTTTCCGACTGGGCACGATGGGCAGGTGCCCGGGGGCCCAACGGGAAAGGGGGCCCTAAGCAGGATAAAAATAAAAAATCCTGTTTTAAAAAAACAAACAAACAAAACAAAAACCTTTACTTTTTGCGGTCAGGTCATGTGTCGATCCGGCTCCCTCCCTGGTCCCCTCTTCTGTGCTGGGCTCGCAGTGAATGTCGGGCATGACGTCATCACGCCTGACATTCACTGCGAGCGCAGCACGGAGGAGCGCAGCACGGAGGAGCGCAGCATGGAGTGAGGACTCAGAAAAAAGAAGAGAAGGGGATCGGAAGATAAGTTAAACGGACTCTGAGTGAGCACATGTAAAAAAAAAAGTTATATATATATATATATATATATATATATATATATATATATATATACAAGTTAACCCGTGCATGATACTCATGCATTCTAGTCAAATCAAGCTACTTAAGGTCTTAAAAAGGTTCTTGTCATGCATTTGGGCCTAGCCCAGTCCTCCTCAGGGGAAGAGCGTTACTTCCTGACGCAAGCGCCCTTTTTAATGTGTGTTCATGAGGTAAAATTACCTCACGAAAATGAGTTTGACCCCTCAACTCCTAAATTTAGCCTTTACTACCCCTCCCACGGGGGGAAGGGGGGATGATGGAAGTTAACTGACTTCACTATTCTAATTTTTTTTGTCAAATAATGTCAGTATACCAAATTTCAGGTCAATTGGTTGAGTCCTTTCTGAGAAAATAGTTTTTTCCACACACACACACACTAACACATGCCGCTAGGCTTTTACTTTTATATATTAGATAATGCTAAGAATTTAGTAGGTCAGAGTATAACTCCGCCCAGCAGGTGGCGCTGCAGCTTGTTGTTTTTTTTTTCACACACAGACTAACACACGCCACTAGGCTTTTATATTATAGATATATATGATATATATGATATATATATATATATATATATATATATATATATGTCACTTTTTTGTTTACACACATATATGGGCCCCGGTGCACTGCTTTGCCCGAGGGCCCACGATGTTGTTAGGATTACCATGTATCCCACTAGACTGCAGTTCTTTTATGGCAGTGAATTTAATGACTTCCTTTCTACTGATGATGCCTACTACTAGCTAATTGAAGGAGGAGGAGACAGAAAGGTCTGATATGGCTGATTGAAAGACTTCAGGAATGTTAATTCCCTAATAAAGGAGAGGGGACAGATAGTACCCGCTTTGGTAACTGCCCTATTTGTGTAGAAGTGTCTGGATTTCAGTTGCTGGAAGGAAGAGGAGAAGGAAAGATCTGATTTGGCTTCACAAGATTGAACAACTTCAGAAATGCTATTTAACAGATGATGGAAGAGAAGAAAGAGTGTACCTGTCTTGATTGATATCTTTTGCAGGCGCAGATGGTCTCTCCATATTTACCTCATTACTCTTTCTAATTGTTTCCTGATCCCTATTTTCTCCATCTTTCTTCCAGCCCTATTTCCATATCTCCTCTTCCTTCCCCATTCCCATCTCTTGTCCCTCTTTCTCTTTCCTTCTCTCCCTCCG
This sequence comes from Mixophyes fleayi, assembly GCF_038048845.1. Classification (NCBI taxonomy): domain Eukaryota; kingdom Metazoa; phylum Chordata; class Amphibia; order Anura; family Limnodynastidae; genus Mixophyes; species Mixophyes fleayi. The sequence goes on along the minus strand of NC_134404.1, from coordinate 17,356,190 downwards.
TCTTTCCTCCATACAGGTTGGTGACAGACACCGTTTGCTGTTTCCTACATGACATAATTATTATTCTGTCTAGATGTCGACCTCACACTCTGAAGATTCAGGTTCTCTCTTATATGTGGTATTATTTGCTGTACTTTATTATTGAACATCTCCTAATGTTTGCTATGGTTTTGCAAGAAATATTGCCAGTATCAATCTGACACTAATTTTTTTATGCCATTTATATCCTGGGTCCCTACCGATGTTTCCTGGTCTGTTCCACATTCACTACAAGTCACAGTATAGTTGTGTATGATTTTGCAGTCAGGATTTGTACCCAACTAGTTGGGTACAAGTTATGCAAAGGGCTTAGTTGCTCTTGGTTAGAAATGTTTGTAGGTTTTTGTATTTGTTTTGTTTTAATTTTGGACCTTTCCGCTATGTCCTGACATGCTTGGGTTGATGTACTTTTTGAGTGCCTGGTGGAGGGGTGCAGTGATCTCAGCCCCCTTATTATATGTTTATTAGCCCATATATATCCTGTCCTATTTAGATTACTGTTATGTCTTCCATGAAATTCTGCTTTTGGAATGTAGGGGACACAATCTCCCCGATTAAGCAAAATAAATTGTTTATTTATTTTACAAGGGTTAAGGCTCATATTACCTTTCACAGGAGACCCACCTTACTGTTAAAGAACTTGACAAATTGTCTATGCATGGTTTTCAAGTATTGGGTTTTACCTCCTATAATTCTAAGTCTAGAGGAGTAGGAGATGGGTTGGGATGACCTCTATAACATTCATGGTGAATATATGACACTGTGAATACTCTGCCTGGTATGTACCTGATACCTAAATAAATCTGTCTATGTTCATTCTCATTTTTTTAGAAGCCTCTGGATCTTCATTTTTTCCATTGGTGAAAACAGTTTCTCTGAAGCAGAAATAGACAATGAGTACCACAAAACCTCTACTGGTCCAGCCCTCTGGACTAAGCAACATACAAGTATGTTGCAAGCGTTTTGATGTCAACATGGTCCAAAAATGTATCCGCATCTCAATTATACGGTGTTTCAGAGTAATTATATGATGCTGATGTGAAGCATTCTTTCAATAAAAATAATCTGGATCAAATGTAGGAGCTACTGGAAGAGGGTCTTACACTCCATGAGAAAGCACCTTGTGTTGCAGCTGACATGCACTGTTGCCAAAAAGGAGGTTGACGTAATACAATAGTAGAAGAAGCACTTAGAATAAAGAGATACTGGACAGAAGTTTTAAGGAGTGTTGTTGCCTCCAAGAAATTTCATTCTCAAAACGGTTTACTGTTCCGTAGAGCTGTGGAGAGATCGGGTTCTTCAAACCATGGAGTCTACCTTGGAGCAAATCCCTACACTGTCTCCCTGTGTCCTCCAGAATCTAATTCAAATTATTTGCCCTTACCTATAAAACCCTCAACAACACCTAATCACACATCTCAAATCTCAGAACAAAATAATCTCTCTCCTGCCCTCTTAGATCTACCTCTGACCTGCTCCTTGTCTGATCTCTGGTAACCACCTCTCACTCCCGCCTACAAGACTTCTCCCGTGCTGCTCCCCACTTATGGAATTCCCTCAAATCTTTAGACACTTTCCGAAAACCCATCTCTTTGTTAGAGCTTACCTTATCCCTGATGATACTGCTCACACTAATACACCCTCACAACTGTCCCAATCTCCACTCTGAGCCACACTCGCTCCTCTTGTTTCAGCTGTGCCCTCTTCCACTTAGAATGTAAGCTGTAATGAGCAGGGTCCTCCATGCCCTTTTTTTTCATGTCTGCATTTATTTTGTCTACTTTGTGTGTCCTTGTTTTATGTATGTCATGTTTTCCCTACTGTACAGTGCTGTGGAGCACTGTCGTTCCTTACAAATCTACAATACCAATAATAATAGTCTCTTGAGTATTTGTCTCAATAATAAATAAAGGTAGAGGTAATTACATGCAATAGTAAAGGGAATTTTAGCCATGTCATTTTGTGTGTTTATATACCAAGTATGGTATAAATCATATGGAACAGCTGACTCTCACAATCTTTGACAAATGTTGAACTGAACAAATAAAGAGATTTTCACTGCTTGCTGCACTGTCAGAATATGTTCCCTGTGGTGCACATTTCCTAAATTTATTTGGACAGCAAAGTGTAAACGTCTGTCCAACTGCATAAAAATGTTTCTCTGGTCCCTGGTTCAGATGCTGTTTGGTTTCTACTCAGGATGTAAACATCTCTTCTCCGCCATTTGCAGCCAAATGACAAGGGTAGTTCTTAAGTCACTAGATGACCATGCTAATTCTGTCAGAGCTTTACATCAGAACTAAACGCTGTTCTAGAATGTCTAGAAAAAGTAGAAACTTGGAAGAATATAAAGATACTCGCAGGTTTGTGGAACCACTGGCATCTATCTGATATCTACGTCTCACATATACTAACATTCCATAAGAAGAATGTAGGAAACCTCAGAGATGACTGTTAGAAAATATATAACCCTGATCCTTGCGAGTAATCACAAGAGTTCCTCTCAACCAGTTAAGGCTTTTTTTTATGAATCTGAGACAGAAGAGGTTGTTCTTTAATACTCTACAAAGTTTTAAATGGAATCATTAAATACCTTAATTGAGAGTCTTGTCAAAGAGAAAAGATAGCAATAGGCCTCATAAATCAACAAACTTGGATCTCTGAATGGCCTTATTGTAACAATAAGATGACATTTTAGGAGAAAATGTATCCACTCTACAACAAGCCTATTGTCATGATTTGGAAGCCACGAGATTGCCATGTTTCAGAGTTTACTTCTATCCTATACACTCTGCATAGTTTACGTAAAACTTACATTTATTCTCCTTTTATACTCAATCGACTGACGCCCAAACCAACATTGCAGTGTGACTGAACCATATAGCCTCCCCTAAGCACTTTTTACCATTAAAAAACTAAAGTTCCCAGCACCCCCGAGGAAAGAGGACACAAGAAATTGGCAAAACAATACCAAAAAATCCAATTTGTGGTTACATTACTCTCACCTTACCACCCATATCAGAGATTAAACTTGATGTCACATACTACCTATCAGGTTGTCACATACAGCATCTTCCGGTGACCTTATCTTGGCCCAGGGAGTCCTCATGCACCATTGGCACGCCGTGATCTGGCCGAGTGCCGTATTGGATTACGGACGCGCGCCCTCCCGTTCTTTGTAGATTCAGTCACCTGACCTCTATCACTGAGCTTCTCATCTGTCTCTGTTGATTTATATAGATGTTATTAGTTCAATTGGCCTCAATGTAGTACATGCAATAGTTAATGAATATTTCAGGTAAGTATTATTCTGTGTCTTCCCCATCTGATATAAATCATACAGCTGACTCACAAGACAAGTGTAGCAGTGAACATATAAAGACTGTGAGAAAAACAGAGGAGTCCCAAGATAAAAATGGCTGTACAGAGCAGCCCCTGGGGCCCTGGCTGGGGGTCACCATAGCAAAACAGCTTCCTAGGTAGCAGTGCAGTACTTAGATGTATTTGTTATATAATATGTTTAAAAAGTTATGTTTGCTGCAGATTTCTGATGTTAAATAAATGTTACATTTTTAAAATATGATATGACTTTCTGTGTTGTTTCGTGCTTTAAATAAAGGATCACGTGTGTATTAGAGGGTAGAGAGCATTGGTAGAAATTGGGAGTGACAATAATTTCTTTGTCTTGGGTCTACCAGTGCCTTTGCTTGCCACTTTCTTCCATGAATAAATCCAGCACCCTACAATGGCCAAATATAGGTCCAATTTGTGAACTAATGACATAGATTCTGTTTGAACTATTTCTACTGTTTGATTTCCCAATTTGACTTCTACTTCTGATTGACTGACTGTTATTTTAACCTTGACCTTTGGCTTGTCACCTCATTATACCATTTGACCTTGGTTAATATCTAACCTTCTTGGATTACGATTTCTGCCGAATCTAAGTACCGAGTCCTGCTATACTTTTTCTGGACCCTAAACAAACATCTGGTGCCAGGAAGCCCATTCTTCCCTATGGGAAGAGTTCCAGGTATTTCGGAAGGGGATCTATGTGCCAGAAGTGGCCAGCTGTCCAGCATTGATATTTAAATATCCTCTAGCAGCCAAAAATTGTGTGCGCTGAATCACCCGCCCCAGCACACACAAACACAAACACAATTAGAATAGGAACTTAGAATTCAGTATGGAGAAATACAGTGTGGTTCATCCAGTCTCCTCGTTTTAGTATCAATAGTTTTTTCTTCTCATATTTTCTTTGTGTCTTTGATATTTTTTAAGGGGTGTATTTTTACTGTGGAGTTTAGTTATAAGGTCTCACTATAGCCTTATAATTGTAAAAGAATGGCAGCCCCCATAAGAACATCACACCACAAAAGATATTTAATCAACATTTAAAAAGTAATAACGATACGATCTTCATCTTCCACCACCAGCTCCAAACACCGAGTTATAGTTTGAACCTTGAAAAACTTTTTGGGCCCGATTCATCAAGGAATGTTTCTTATTTTTAAAAACGCACATAAATCGGACATAGCCACGTCCGTATCAACTACAATCGGATCTGAAATGGCTCATGTTAAATATGGGTCTAAGTACGCTCTGCTGTGACAGACAGAATACATCCAATACCTATGTGATATATAAAGTCCCAGGATAAAAAAAAGTATTCAATTGTTCTCACCTGTTAAAAATAGAAACATTAAAAAACATTAAAAAAAAAGTTGTTGTTTTTTCACGTTTCTTTCCCATGAAATACATTAATCAGGATGTTATTAATGTCTCATGTACATAAAATACGTTTTTACATTTGATAATTGTGCAAACACATGTTCTAGCATGTAGCTATCATCACTAGTAATCGGGACTTAAACCAGACCTGTAGCTGGTGCAAGTGATACAGCAGAAAATCACTTACCTGAGAGATGCCCAGAGCTTAATTCAGATGCTGCTGTGTGCGCTCCAGCTTGGAGGGTTCTTACTGTACAATGACTACGTGCACACGCCCCTTTTCCCTCCACCTCCTGCCTCTGTAATTGTAGCCTGTCTTAATTGTCCTTTGCTCTCGAGGATGATCTCCGTAGACTTGCGTTCTCTGGCGTTCAGTTCCTTTCTGGGTATGTGCAGAGCAATTGAATGCAAAATACGGCACATTTTAATGAATCGGACTCTTTATGCACAAATGTGACTCTTTCTCTGCCGCACTCATACACTCAACTTCACCCGTTTCCATGTTTGATATTCATTTACAACCCAGTTGCGTAGTCTTTAACCTATGCCGACTCAGGAGTAAACAAGGATTTGCTACATTTAACTAACCACAAAGACACATTAGTGGAAGCCATGGGAGTACTGGGCTAATTGAATCTGGTGTCTGGAGAGCTGGATTATTTAGACCCAATGAGGATGGTGTTTTGCAAATTGTCATTTACAAGATCCACTAACATGGCTCTCTATTGATGCTTAAGTGCAGTATAATTTCACTGCATGTCAATAAATAGCACAGAAGAGACAATAGGTAATATTAATATCTACAATTTTTGGGTAACATTATATATATATATATATATATATATATATATATATACATGTTTATTTATTTATTTATTATAACAGTTATTTTACAATAATACAGGTTGTTTAAGATGTGCACTGCTTGTATGCAGACAGTTAATTAAATTACAGCTCTATATTACCCTGATTTGATTCATGCTCTATTTTAGAGAACATTGTGTTTGTGCTGAGATTATGCTGTGCTTTAAGTCATTTTACTTATGAGTCAAGTTAATTATCTCTTGAGAAATACATTCATTTTATTGGTATGCACGAATAGTGGCTCTGTAATGCATTTCAGTACTCCCAAGGATTTTCAGTTTAAAAGCAATCAGAAAGCTTTTACTGACATCACAAAATGAGACATTTCTTCTCGTAACGATGAATATTCTTCTGAATACATTAGATTACATTAAATGTAATGGTAGATATATAAATATTGTGTCACTGATAACTCCGCCATAAATTAAACACAAGGGATGTTTGATTAACATAAATTATTTAAGTTAAACTAATTATGATATTTGTATATATTAAAGATAATTACAATTGGAAAAAAAATTCCCCATTTAATATATTATATATTATATTTTCTACATATAGTTATATGGTAGGGGGGCTCAAACTGTGGGGGTGAAGAATTAGGTTATGAAGTTATAGGAGGATGACTGTTGAAGCCAATAACATTTTGAAATGTATTAACGACTAAATATCTCTCTACATTCTGAACAGCTTTGATCCCTCTTGGAATATTGATATACACATTTTGAACAGTTTGTAGAGGAATAACCTTCAAGAAGGAAAGATTCAAGTCCACCAAGAGATGAAGAAATTGAAAATCTATTCCTCACTGTATCTCCTCGCTCTATTGCCCATACTGATTCAGTGATGTATGGATTTGGTGATTGAAGAGGTCCTTGAAGGTGATTGATTCATAAACTCACTCTAGTTAGAAGTGTAGATGGAATTATGGAGCATTAGATGAAACAATATTTGCACCCTAGGATACAAATGAGCATCTAGAGTCTCCAAGACTGCAATTCTAGGAAGCAGAGTAAGATTCAGACACAATGGGGCAGTTTGTGTAACTTATCCTGCATGAAATTGCTCTACACATGCCCAGAAATGTGGCAGAACATATATGCAGATTTGCATGATGCTGGCACTTATGTTTGCTTGCGCCGGAATGCGGGAAGGAAGGAGCGCATTCACATAATTCTGACCGGATGCAAAGCGGGACACAAGTGCATATATTCCCTGATAGTTGCTTTCTTCATTGCATGTGCCTATATTATAACTTTGTGTGTGTGTTTAAGATATTTTTTAATGTACGTGAGACGAGGAGTTATTTCTCCTCTATTAGGGTGAATTGTGAAGTTTTATTGATGCCTAACTGGGCATATGTACTTTGCAATAAAACAAATGGCTATAAACTTGGGCATGGGTGTACATAACCGGGCACATATGCTAATACGTATCTTGTGGCTCTGAAAATGCCGCAATTGCAGCTCTAAGTGAATGCAATATGCGGCTGCGATTTTGGGTGTAATTGTGGGGAGCTTTGCATCAGGCCCAATGACTCCCACAGGATGGTGTCCATCCCATAAAAGCACTGTATCCACATGATATTTATCAAGTAGAAACAGTTATTATTGATCATTTACTAACTGCAGAATACTAAAAACACAACTGCCCAGTCACAAGCTACAGGTAACTCCTGCATTATGGAATGCCCTTGACATTATTTGGAGTTCGACCCCAACATTGAAAGGATCCACTGTGATCCTACCTATTTCTTATTTCCTAGTAGAGGGAGCACTAATAACTGCTATATGGGGGGAGGGGTACTTTAATTGAGAAGTCCTACAGCAGTGTAAAACCCCTTGAAGGGCCATCAATTAAAAACTTTTTCAGCAACCATTCTTGTTTCTTGCTTAACTAATCTAGTGGCTGACCAACCAATCAAGGGTTGCTCATCAATGGTCACAACTGACAAGCTTTGGGTGTCATAAATATCGGTAGCAATGTACATCTTCAGATATCGATCATGGGATGGGCGGTCTGGTGTGAAGGGGCACATAACTCTATGGTTATGCCATCCGTCCAGTGACGTGACATGGTTGGATCAAGATTATTTTCCCAGATTTGATACGTGGATCATCATCATCAACACCATTTATTTATATAGCGCCACTGATTCTGCAGCGCTGTACAGAGAACTCACTCACATCAGTCCCTTCCCTCATTGGAGCTTACAGTCTAAATTCCCTAATATACACAGACAAACAGAGAGAGAGAGAGAGAGACTAGGGTCAATTTTGATAGCAGCCAATTAACTTACTAGTATGCTTTTTGAGTGTGGGAGGAAACCGGAGCACCCGGAGGAAACATGGGGAGAACATACAAACTCCACACAGATAAGACCATAGGAGGGAATTAAACTTATGACCTCAGCGCTGTGAGGCAGAAGTGCTAACCACTTAGCCACTGTGCTGCCCACAAGCTCAAGCAGTTGTGCCTAATGATGAACACTCCATTAAAGCCTGCAGCTAAGTCACATATGTGATATAATAATACTGTCGCTGCCGGGTCCTTTGAGTGCCCAAGATCCACAGGTGAGGACTCTGCCATTAGACGATGTGATCTCTCCATGAAACTCATCTATCTCGTCTATGATCTAATGATGCTTTAATACAGATATTATTTTACCTGCACCTGTTCCTGATTCATCGTATTTCCCTTGTGCCCCTACTGTGAATATAAACTGCCGTGCTTCATATATTGCCCCGAAATAGCGATATCTTATTGTGGAAGGAATAGCGCTCCTCTGAGGACTTGCAGTAGAACACGCTCAGGGTAAACTGACGTACAAAGCTGAACAGATTTACTGCACCAATTGTCAGTGTAATATAGTAAAATGAACAGGTGTCTGTGTAATGTGTTTACTTCATCTCAGCAGTTGCTGCAATATTTATATCAGATAATATATATCCACAAAGGTATCTTCAGACGGATTGTCCACATGTGCTTGGGATATAATAAAACTGATATCTCGCTGCATAAACTGATGTTTACTGGGGTATAGTAATGACAAGAAGCAGTGTCAGATATTACAGGCAATGCAATATATCCTATTACTATAGGAATTGCTTCTTCTGAATCTCCTCTCTAAGAACAATACCAAGTATCATAAATCACAGTAAAACAAGGTGAATTCTGTACATTCAGATGTCCAGGGTTTTACCAATTCACTATAACATAGTACAAAGGATGTCATTCATGTAGGGAAATAATTATTTATTGACTAGAAAAATATAATATATCTGATATAGGTTTTATTATGTACATAGATTTTATAGAATAAGTCAGGGATTTGGGTGGAGGAAATACATGGTGACTTTACATAGTGCTTTGTGCTTTCTAATATACAATGATTTAGTGGTACCCAGGTGTTTCAGCCTGTACATGATGGGTCTTACATACAATATTATCAGTGTCAGATAATTGTGGGCATCAGGTGCACTCTAAGTGCTCATTCAACTTGAAACTGTATTTTGTTTGGCAGAGGTGAAATGCACATATACACACAGTATATATATATATATATATATATATATATATATATATATATATATATATATATACATACTTCCCATGCTGACTACAGAACAACATGCAACATTTTTTATTTTTTCATTGCACAAGTGTCTGTGCTTCTTAAAGGAGAACACCATCCACAAGGGAGGATTAAGTTCTAGTTGGCATTTATTAAGTTATAATAAAATCCTGGGGACTCCCCAATGTCTTTTATATCAAACAACGCTCTCCTCCCGCTCTATAATTAATAATGTGAATAATAATAATCCCCATCAACAGAAATCTCTAACACGACAATAAACCCTGTAGCTTACGCTGGCTGCATCTTTGACTCAGAGATGTCCCTTGTTCCCACATACAATCTATATCCAAAACATGTAAATTGCATCTAAGATACAGCTCCAGAATACGCATGTATCTCATGCAAGACACTGCACAAAAAAAGTTTTATTTCATTCACTCACAATCTCCCACTTGAACTACTGCAACTCCCTTCTTAATGGTTTTCCCCTAACCGGACTTTCATCCCTACATTCTATTTTGAAATGCAGCGGCTGAGAAAATTTTCCTTGCAGAATGTTCTTCTACTGCTGCCCAGATATTCCAGTCCCTACATTGCTTCTCATTCTGCACAAGATCTGCGTCTCTGTCTACACTCATTGCATCCTCCCATTCCCGGTTACAGGTCTTGCTTCCAGCTGCACCCACTCTGTGGCATTCCCGCCATCCCACTTTCTCCTAGCGTCCAAACCTTCAAGCGACCCCTGAATAATCACCTCTTTAGGCAGCTTATCAAATTCTCAGACCACCCTCCTAACCCTCACCACCACACAGTTACATGCATTATCTTTCTACACTCAAACATTCCTCTGACCCCCACAGACTAACATTGCTGTGTGTCTGGATCATACAGCCCACTAAGCACCTTTTCCCAATGAAATCTGGCTGGACTATCATGCACTATGCACTTCCCTTCATGTATTACACTGTTATTTTCCTATAGATGTAGAGTTATCTTCCACTCTCATCACTTCCTCCCATTCCCGGTTGCAGTACTTTTTTGGGGCTGCACCCACTTTGTGAAATTCCCTCCCTCGCACAGTAAGACTTTCCTCTAGTCTTCAAACCTTCAAGTGTTCTCTGAAAACCTACCTCTTCAGGCAAACTTATAATATTCCTCAACCACCCTCTTAATCTCTCTAGATTACCCTATTACCACCCTGTACACAGCTAACACAAGACAACAACCCTCTGACCAACATTGCCACACACACAGCCCACTCAATATTTTTACCTTTGCATTCTAGCTGGTCCATTGTGCAATATGATGTAGCACATGCCCTTGTGTTTTAAACTCCCATTGTCCTGTAGATTGTAAGCTTGCGAGCAGGGTACTCTTACCTCTCTATCTGTATGTATTACCCAGTATTGTCTTATTAATGTTTGTTCCCAATGGTAAAGCGCTACAGAATTTGCTGGCGCTATATAAATAAATGTTGATGATGATGATGATGATGACCTATATGGTGCATTCTGTGCCGGTGAGTATTTAATATTTAAACATGGCCACTGGGCCTCTGCCCCATAACAAGAGTTTATAGAATATATCACATCTTGACTACATGGCTGCAGCCTTCACTAATGATATCATTAAGGTCTACTGAATTTTATTATGACCCTATGTAAGGATAACTTGGTAATGCACTATACGGTGTTATTTCATTCACTTACTGTAACTCACATCTAGTGATGTCCTAGTTTGCGCAGCTATTTCCAGTTATAGTATTTGTCTAATTTCTGTTCTGTTCTTTTTCCAGACTACTCATTTCTGACACCGTTATCCTGTCCTCCTTTATCTTGTCTGGTGGGCGAGAGTCAGGCAGCAGATCCTTACAAACCATTCAGATTGTATTTTAAACACAATCAGAATAGCCAGGCAGCATGTTCTGCTTGATTCTCAGTCACGAGACGTAGTATGCGGTCGCACAGCTACATGGTATGAAATTACGGTGACCTCTAAATCAGAGTAGCCAGTCAGTGTCCTCTGCCTGCTTCTCAGCCACCAAGAGCAGTCATGCTCCTGGTGGGTATTAAATTGCCATAGCCAGTAGCACCCTGATTGGTGGATGGCGCTGGCCGTTCACCAGTTAGAGTAGTGGAAGGTCTACACATTCTGATTGGTGAATATATGCACCAATCAGAGTGCATGGTGCTGTTACATGGCCTGTGCAATGCCGAGAGATAGGGAGGGACTTCAAGAGGGGCAAGTAATGTAATTGGATCGCCCCCACAAATCTGAAGTCTGATTTTTACACCAGTAGGGATTAGAGAGGGTGGGGGTTCAGTTAAACTAACCTTTTTTTCCAGAGGCACTTTCTATAAGCAGCTGTCAGTATTATTCCGTTACGAAGATGAATGTAACTCATTCCCATAAAGTCCACTCCATAAGAGAACTCACGCCTCCTCCTGTCCTACCAAGAAGACGATAGAGACAGCCTCGTTCTGGCTTGCACCTTTAATGCAGAGGGCCATGTAATTATTATTATCCATTATTTATAAAGCACTGATATATTTACAGCGCTAGACATTGAGAGGTTCATGATATAAATAAATAACATACAGAGACATGAAACAGAATGTAAAGATGGTTCTGCCCAAAGGAGCTTACAATCTAGGAGATGGGGGAACAATTAATCCGTAAGGTAGTGACCTAATGACATCCTGCGCCCATCACCCATTTGGAGAAGGGCAGCAGATTTACAGGGTCCCACAGAGGAATACAGTAGCTGCCGCTGTTCTATGGCATAGAGCGTGCAGACATCCAGCCCAGCGGGTTCATCTGCCAGCAGCGAGTGTCAGAGGAGTATGGTAGGCCACTTGTGCTGTGTTCTTGATCCATGAAGCTGGGAGAGGATGATGGAGACCCCTTGAAAGGTGATCTTTTGGATAATCTGCTACTGGTAAGAGCCTGACAAGATGGAAGAATACATCCTATACACAGCGATACACTTACATTTACTAACCCAACAGCCCCTTTAAAACCTCCAGCAAGTCCGCAATGAGTTACATTCATCTACGTAGCGGAATAGTACTGACAGCTGCTTATAGAAAGTGCCTCTAGAATAAAAAGGTTAATTATGTCAGGGTTTGCTTCCTGAAGCATTTAAGCATTTGGAGAAAGACAAACGCAGAATTATTGGGCTGTGAACGTGGAGGGAAAGTGTAAGAACAACAGAGGACTGATATTAAACCTGCTCTATCCGCTAAATGCCATTTGATGAGCTCATTGTTTGGGAACTTAAAATGCATGTGTATCTGCCAAGACTAAGAATCCAGCAGATGTTCAATCTCTTCATTTATTAATACACTGAGATAATTGAATTGCAAAGACAGATTTTCTGCTTCACCTTAAAGCTGTACAATTTGCTGTCTTCTGGCGACTCTCAGATAGGACATGGCCGAGTGGAACAATAACGTACAACCGTCGGCTTTAATGAAGTTGGGATTTGCCAGAGACAGAGAGAGGAGTTTGTCTCACCCTATAGCTCCACCTAATGGAAATGTTTGGAATCATTCTTCCACAGCTCCACACTGATGCTTTACAACCTAACTCTACCCTTCTAATAAATCTACATCTGCACAATGGTTAGACCCGAGAGAATAATCCCAGCGATGTCTTGTGTGCCGCGTTCCTCCAGTATTTAATGGCGACGTTAGCGTTTTAGTATCGAATCTGGAGAATCGGGCTGCAGGCAGGGCCATCTTTTCCATTGGGCATGATGGGCAGGTGCCCGGGGGCCCCACGAGCGAGGGGGCCCCATAGGCAGGGCTCTTAATTAGAATACATAATCCTGCAAAAGAAAAAACCTGCAAAAAAAAAACCTTCAAGGGTCACTGAGCAAGTACATCTATCAATCTGTTTTTCTATATATCTATTTCTGTATCTCTCTCTCTCTCTACATATATATATATATATATATATATATATGTGTGTGTGTGTGTGTGTAGGGGCCCTGGTGCACTGCTTTGCCCAGGGGCCCATAATGTTGTTAAGATGGCCCTGGCTGCAGGCGATGGACCTCAGAGATTCCATAGCAGATGCCTATGGGTCTGATTTAGAGTTGAACATCAATATGCCACATTTGCGTAAGAGCAACAAAGCATCTGTACACTTAGTTTTCTATATCTATATTTTAAGTTGCATACTTCTTAAGATACGTATAAACTACCGTATGCAGGGGCAGGATGGGCTGGGGGGCTGGTCCCATAGTGGACTACCTTGGGCTGGGTCACTGGACCACCTGCATTTTTTTCCTTTAAAATGTTCCTTATAGGTCGCTGAGTCGAGTGTTGTCCCACAAGCTAAAATTTGCCAGCCCTCCCTTGACCTTATGGATACATTCAGAGCAAAAATGCAGCAATCATCATCTCCAAAACTTACACATGGTTTATGAGCGTATAGGTGCAATCTTCAGGCCTCAGAGAGAACATATTTCAAGATCTGTGTAACTCAAAAGAAGATGCATCTGAAAGGGGCGTGCTTAACTGCAAATGCAAAATAATGTAACTCTAAATGTGGATACAAGTTCAGTGCATGTGCAGTGTGTCAGTTGTGCAACAAGACACATTGTTTATCCCACAAATGCACTCCTGTCCAACTCTAAATAAAGCTTTGTATAGTGAACCCAAGTGCACCTAAATATGTTGTTTTCCCACAAAACAACAATCATAAGTTGTTAGTCAACTAAAATAATATTTAATGTTGCTGGTGTTTTTCCAAGCGCCTCACAGAGGATCAAATATTAAGGCTATAAGGTAAATGACCAACGCGTGTCCTGCACTTGAATGTTTAGTGCCGTTATAGATTGCACTGTGGCGTTACATACTTCTAATTACTGCTCTGTAACATTATGTCCTCTGTAATCCTGCATTATACCCTGCCCACCCTAGTGAGTGCTCTCTAACTGCATTCTAATCTGGGTAGTAGGTGGTGCAAATGCTGCTCCAATCATAACCCCATTCCACATGGTTTTGATTGAAAAACTGAGTAGCTGGTGCAGACAAACCAACAGGACTGGGGTTAGGACAGAGCGATGTTGGCAATTACGATAGGCCCCCCAGGAAAAGAATATACTCATGTGTCCGTAAAAGTTCCATATTGTCAAATATATTCTTAGACATTTAGGATTTGTTTCCTGTATGAAGCTGATTGATAGACTCCCGGCTTGTATTTTTGCCCGATATATGATCCTCCTATTTAACCCCAGCCTTGAGCAACATTTTTTTTTACAATAAGAGGAAATTATAGGAAGCTATCCACTCATGAGAAAACAGCTTCCTGGAGATTAATTATGGCTATGGTAATTGTATCTCCTGGAAGCCTGTTTTATGACTGATCCTATGGACTAAAGACATCCATTAAACATAGGTGCTATATATTGAAGTAAGTGGGAGCACTATTTTGGAAAAGAATGAATGGCATGGTGGGATGCCGCAAGTGAAGTGACACATTTCTGGTGATCCATATTGTGACGGCCATGGTAGCAGGAATAATTTGCCACGACTGCTTCAAAATGCAACACAGAACTTCGACTTTATTTTACTACACAGCTGCTGAGACTTAAAGGATTACCAAAGAGACTTTTAGGGTTACCTAATTCCTAGTGTCAGAGAACGGTATTGCACATCCATTAAAACTTTTATGTAAAATTTCCATCTGACTGTATTATACAAATAACTTTTTCCCTATTCAGCGACTGTTCATTTTTATTGCAGCATTGCAGTTTCCCATAGTAAGATACTGTGTAAACAAATAACGTTAGTTAAATATGAAGCTGCTGGCAGCTGTTTTTAATTAAGATGTATTATCTGCCAGGTTTAATTGTAAGTAGAAAGTTTCCCTGTAAGTAAAACATATATCTCAGTTACCCAGGAGAGACCAATACACATTTCTTAACTATCACTAGAACTTTGAGTGAAACTTTGCAGAGTCATTTATTTGAAACTGCCAACAGTGACCCAGGCATTTACCCAGTGTGAATCCATAGAAACAATTATAATCAGTACACTGTTACACATAGAAGTTGTGATGAATATCTCAGGGGCAGATTTACTAAAAATGAAGGTGTTTCCCAGAGAAACCAATCAGATTCCAGCTATCATTTTATGATGAAGAAGAGAGAGGCACAATGTGATGAAGAAGGGGGAGAGAGAGAGGCACAGTGTGATGAAGGGGGACCAGGTGATGGGTAAAAAGCAGCATGAAGAGCGCAGTGTGATCATAAGGGGGCACAGCGTGGTTGTGATGAAGGGTCACAATGTGATCATAAGGAGGCACAGCGTGGTGATGATGAAGGGGCACAGTAATGTGTGTGTGATGGCACAGGGGGCTTGTGGCAATGTAGTGTGTGTGAGGTAGATGGTGGCTAATTAATGGGTGCTATTTTGTTTGTGGGGTGGTGGTGGGGCAATTTAATAATGGGGGCTATTAATTTAAGATGGGGTTGTTTGGGGGCTATTTAATGTGGGGGTGAGTTTGGGGAGAATGAGGTCTCTTTATTAAATGTGACTATGAATTATTTAATGGCAGTAATGGTTGCGGGAAATAGGTATATTTATGAAATGTAAATACTAATAATTTATTGCTGGGGCTGGAGGAAGGCCTAATTATTACTCGTGGGTGCTATTGATTTAACTCCAGGGCTGGTTGGAATTTGCAAAGGATTGTTTAACAGTCAATTGTTGTAAACTACTAGTAGTCTTCTTCTTGGTCTGCTTCTGGGTTGAAGATCCACCCCCAGCAGCAGGAGCAGCAGTAGTGGGCCTAACGCTCAAGGATTCTTCTGATGTGTCCTGGATAGGGGAGGAGTTATCTTGCCTTAGAAACTTGGATGCAGGACTAACTCCGATCACTTGTGAGGATATTGATGATGAAGGTGTTGGGGGTGTAGATTGCAGGTGCTGGGATCTAGCTGAAAGAAGGGAGGTAGCTGATGCTGGACTGTTTGTTGTTATTTTTTGGGATAAGTTTTTGATTTTCACAAAAGCTTTCCATGAACTCGCCTCAAATGGCATAACATGGATGAGGTTCCTAGATGGCTAAGGTCCCTACTTCTACTGACTGTGTCTTTACAATGCTACAAATGGCTAGACAGCTGTTGTCATAATTTAGGTAAAATAATTCCACACATAAGAGGTGGATTTTTTGGTCTTATGCCCAGGCATGACAATGGCCTTCTTCTTGTGACTGGCAAGAACTGCTGCAGTCTTTGTTTTGAAAGTGTATGAAAATAATATTGTGACCTGTGAGGTGGTCAAATTGAATGCAAATGGCTTGAAATTAGTGTTATTGAGGTTAATAATAATGTAGAGCGAAAAAAAAAGCAAAATTGTGATTTTAGAAAAAATAGGGATCCAAAACTAAAATACACAAGGGCGGTTTTTCCAAAACATGAAGTTAATCCAGATCCAAAACCAAAACCAGAACACAGGGTTCAGTGAACATCTCTACTTATTTATTGTACTGTAATATCATACCTTGTAGTGTCCTATTGTTTGTTCCTGTACGGCGCTGCGGACACTTTGTGGCACCTTACAAATAAAAAATAATAATAAAGAGAGGAGAACATGCAGGAGAAAGGAGAACGCATAGGAGAGAGGTGGACATGCAGAAAAGAGGAGGGCACGCACGAGAGAAGAGGGCACGCACGAGAGAAGAGGGCACGCACGAGAGAAGAGGGCACGCACGAGAGAAGAAGGCACGCACGAGAGGAGGGCATGCACGAGAGAGGAGGGCACGCACGAGAGAAGAGGACACGCACGAGAGAGGAGGACACGCACGAGAGAGGAGGACACGCTGGAAAAAAGGAGGACACGCTGGAAAAAAGGAGGACACGCTGGAAAAAGGAGGACACGCAGGAGAGGAAGACATACAGGAGAGAGGAGGATGCACAGGACACTCAGGAGAGGGGAGGACAAATGCTTAGAGAGAGGAAGACATGGAGGAAGGATGGAGGACGTGTAGGATAAAAATATAGGAGAATATAAACAGGAAAGAGGAGGCCATACAACAGACAGCAGGATAGATGGGAGATAATAAGACATGTA
Source organism: Mixophyes fleayi (assembly GCF_038048845.1). Lineage (NCBI taxonomy): Eukaryota > Metazoa > Chordata > Amphibia > Anura > Limnodynastidae > Mixophyes > Mixophyes fleayi. Next base: position 17,338,895 of record NC_134404.1, on the reverse strand, counting down.
TGATAGGGGAGGCTATACATACAGATAGGCTATGTAGGAGAGAAAAGAAACAGAAAAGGGAGGGGACACAGGAGAAAGAAGGACATAATGGAGTCTGGAGAATATGTAGGACAGAGGAGAACACGCAGTTGAGAAGAACACAAAGGACGGAGGATGATACATAGGGAGAGGACACATTGGTGACAGTAGGAGACACAATAGAAAATAGAACCAGAAGAAGACAGGAAAATACACAAGCAAGAGGAGGACAGGCAGGATAGAGGAGTACATGCAGGAGAACAGAGGCCACATGGGATTTGAGGATATACAGGGGAAAGGAGGTTATAAGGAAGAGAGAAAGAAACACATGGAGTAAGGTGGAGATAGCTGGGTGTGGATTGCAGATGGGAGAGTTGCAGGGTGGACTGGTCCATTTAAAGCAATGATAGGCAACCTGATACACTTCAGACACTGAGAATGAGGTCTCCAATATACTGTCTCACTCTGAAACAAAATAGTCTCAGTGGCCAATATTTTCCCTCACTCTGATACATAAGTCTCATTGTCCAACATACTGCCTCACTGTGACATATAATAATCCCAGTGTTCAGCATACAGCTTCACTCTGCCACATAATAGTCTCAGTGTCCAGCATACTGCTTCACTCTGCCACATAATAGTCTCAGTGTCCAGCATACTGCTTCACTCTGCCACATAATAGTCTCAGTGTCCTGCATACTGCCTTAACTCTGCCCAGGGTCGGACTGGTCCGCTGGGGGACCGGGCTATCCTCCGGTAGGCCCCGGCCCTGAATCGCTCCCCTCTTCGTTGGTGGGGGGAGTGAGAAACGTAAAAAAAAAACTCACGTGACCGCGGGGCTGGCTCCGTTCGCACTGAATGTCGGGCGTTATGACGTCACGCCCGACATTCAGTGAGGAGTTCTGGCAAGACAGAATAGAAGAAAAGGAACAAGCAGATAGAAAAGGTAAGTGATAGGGGAGCGTGCCAGAGAAGGGGGAGCATGGCAGAGTGAAGGGGGAGCATGGCAGAGTGAAGAGGGAGCATCGCAGAGTGAAGGGGGAGCATGGCAGAGAGAAGGAGGGCGCAGTGCAATCATAAGGAGGCACAGCATGGCGATGAAGGGGCACAGTAATGTGTGTGTGGTAGGTGGTGGCTAAATAATGGGTGCTATTTTCTTTGTAGGGTGAAGATGGGGCAATTTAATTTTATAGTGTTGACTATTAATTTAAGATGAGGTGGTTTGGACGCTATTACTTGAATGCGGGGCTGAGTTTGAGGAGCATGAGGTATATTTATTAAATGTGAATATGAATTATTTAATTGCAGTGACGGTTGTGGGAAATAGGTATATTTATTACACGTAAATGTTTTTAATTTTTTGCAGAGGCTGTCTGGTGGGAGGGAAATAGGTTTATTAAATGGGAATACTATTACCTTTATGTTGGGGCTGGAGGAAGGCCTAAGTATTAATTGTGGATCCTATTGATTTAACGCCGGGGCTGGTTGGAAATTTCTAAATGTACCCATTATTTTTTTCAAATAGGGCCCCCAACATTTCAGAATCCAGACAAGCCGCAACTAAAGAAACCAGCGTGACGTCATCAGGCCTGGCGTTCAGTGAGGAGCGCCGGCAAGACAGAATAGAAGAAAAGGAACAAGCAGATAGAAAAGGTAAGCATGGCAGAGAAGGGGGAGCATGGCAGAGTGAAGGGGGAGCATGGCAGAGAAGGGGGAGCATGCCAGAGTGAAGGGGGAGCAATGCAGAGTGAAGGGGGAGCATCGCAGAGTGAAGGGGGAGCATGCCAGAGAAGGGGGGGCATGGCAGTGTGAAGGGGGAGCATGGCAGAGTGAAGGGGGAGCACAGACAGCATGGCAGAGTGTGAAGGGGAGCCAGGAGAAGGGGGGAGCAAAAGCAGCATGGAGGGTGCAGTGTGATCATAAGGAGGCACAGCATGGTGATGAAGGGGCGCAGTAATGTGTGTGTGGTAGGTGGTGGCTAAATAATGGGTGCTATTTTCTTTGTAGGGTGAAGATGGGGCAATTTAATTTTATAGTGTTGACTGTTTATTTAAGATGAGGTGGTTTGGACGCTATTACTTGAATGCGGGGCTGAGTTTGAGGAGCATGAGGTATATTTATTAAATGTGAATATGAATTATTTAATTGCAGTGACGGTTGTGGGAAATAGGTATATTTATTATACGTAAATGTTTTTAATTTATTGCAGGGTCTGTCTGGAGGGATATTACTTTTATGTTTGGGGCTGGAGGAAAGCCTAAGTATTAAGCGTTGATTTAACGCCGGGGCTGGTTGGAAATTTCTAAATGTACCCATTATTTTTTCCAAATAGGGCCCCCAACATTTCAGAATCCAGACAAGCCGCAACTAAAGAAACCAGCAGCCACAAGTGGTAAAAGTGACAAGAACAGGTAGGACAGTCTGTCAAATGTTCTGAGTCTAGTGCAGGCTTGGCTAACCTGTGGCACTCCAGGTTTTGTGAAACTACAAGTCCCAGCAATAGGCTGCTATATATTGGCAAAGCATGCTGAGGCTTGTAGTTTCACAACACCTGGAGTGCCACAGGTTAGCCAAGCCTGGTCTAGTGGGATAATCCCGATTTTTGGTGACTGTTCTGCCCAATCTAAGGTGCAGGTCAAGACTGTGTATTCTTTATACACACACTGCATTCTTTATATACTACACTATGGTCCTAGCTGTCCTTTTTGGGCTGACCACTCCCCCTCTAGCATCTAGTCTCGCCTCTGTGATGGTTGGCCACACCCCCTCTGGTGGGCCCCTAGCGTTGCAGTATCCCGGTGGGCCCTTCATGCCCCAGTCCGACACCGACTCTGCCACATAATAGTCTGTGTCCAGCATACTGCTTCTCTTTGCCATACTGTAGTCCCAGTGTCCAGCATAACAGCCCCATCATCATCATCATCATCATCATCAATTTAGTAAACATGTTATGTATCAAAACTATATGACACATTAATGAGTCCTGGCTCCAGTACAGGTCACAAACCAAAAAGACTGGACATATAAAAGAGCAGAATACGCTATAGAGATGCCAACTGATAAACCACAGCCTCATTATATCATGTTGGTTTATAACATAGAAAGTTAATTTACTGTATCATGTCCCTGCCTCATTTCATAACCCACATTAACTGATTCTTTTACTTTCATGTCCCGAGGCATGTGCCATCTGTTCCTTATGGAAAAACAAACCTTAGGGGTTAATGATCAAGAACGCGTGAGAAATCCCCTACATTGTGGTTTATTCATCCATACTACAGTCACGGCCAAAAGTTTTGAGAATGACACAAATATTGGTTTTCACAAAGTTTGCTGCTTCATTGTTTTTAGACCTTTTTGTACTGAAGTAACATTACAAGCATTTCATAAGTGTCAAAGTCTTTTATTGACAATTACATTAAGTTTATACAAGGAGTCAATATTTGCAGTGTTGACCCTTTTTTTGGAGACTCTGCAATTCGCCCTGGCATGCTGCCAATCAACTTCTAGGCCACGTACTGGCTGATTACAATTTTGCCTAAGAACACATCCATGAATAAAGAATGGTACAAGAGCAAAACAAAACATCCTCCAAGAGCAGCTTCTCCCAACCATCCAAGAACAGTTTGGTGATGAACAATGCCGTTTCCAGCATGATGGAGTACCTTGCCATAAGGCAAAAGTGATAACTAAGTGGCTCAGGGATCAAAACATCAAAATGTTGGTTCTATGGCCATGAAACTCCTCAGACCTTAATCACATTGAGAACGTGTGGACAATCCTCAAAAAGCAGGTGGGCAATCAAAAACCCAGACCTTCTGGCAAACTCCAAGCATTGATACAGCATATTCCCATGTATGGGGAAAAAGGAACACTCAACTGAAGTGGGAACAACCTCAAGTTGGGAGATCTGGAATGCTAGCACAGAAATTAAATTTATCAAGAGATGGTCTGGTGCCCATTATTTTATAAACTGGGATATGACCTGTACTTTATACTTGCATCATTAGCAAACAGGTTGTTTTTCAAATGTACAAGTGTCCTTTCACACCCTTTCCACCCACAGAGCTTAGGGTGTATGAGGGGCCTGCCTGGCCTTAATAGGTCCACCTGAGATTCAGCAATGACCTTCTTAGTGACCGTACCACATGCAAACTCTTGGTAAGGCCTGTGAAGGAGATTGCAACAGATATTTTGGAAGAGGTAGTGGAGGGAAGAGGGTATGTCTGACGTGTTTTGCTGGAGTAGGGTAACAATTTTTAACTGAAAGCCCAGATCTGCCTTCACCCCCACCCCCTCTTCCACTAACTGTCGGAGTTCCCCAAGGATCAATTCTGGTCCCCCAGCTCATACCCCTCTAAGCCTACTCAATTAGTGACATTAACTTGTGGCCCACAGTGCCACCTGTATGTTGATGACACCCAAATCTATCGTTCCTCCTCTGACTTCTCTCCTTCTCTTATGTCTTTTGTTTCCTGCTGTCTCTTGGCAATCTCATCTTGGATGTCCCAGCACTTTCTTTAACTCATTATTTGTAAGACTGAAATAATCCTCTTCCCCCACTCCTGGGTTCCTCCCCCATCTCTCATTCTGTTGAGAACACAACCCTCTAGCTCTCAAGTCCACTGCCTAGGGGTCATGGTCAGCTCTCCCCTCTCCATCAAACCTCACATTCAGTCCCTCTCAAAATCCCGATACTTCAACCTCTGGAATATATCCAAGATCCAGCCCTTTCTCACTGTGAAAGTCACCAAAACTTTTAATCACTACATTGTAATCCCTCACCTTGATTATTGCACTTATTTTTATCTCCTGTTGCTCCATCTCTCTTGTCCCTCTCTGTCCATAACTACAGTGGCTCCCTGTGGCCTACAGAAATAAATTTAAACTCCTCAACCACACCTACAAAGCTCCCAACCAATCTCCCCCTACATCTACAATCTCATCTCTACCCACACTCCTTCCCGCACCCTACGCTGTGCCAATGACTGCCGCCCCACAACCACACTGATTACCTCTTCCAAATCCTGCCTCTGTGACTTCACCTGGGTTTCTCCCCAGCTGTGGAACAATCTCCCAACACCTATCAGATTAGCCTCTAATCTCCAAGGTTTTGAGCATGCCCTTAAATCTCATTTCTTTAGTTAAGTCCATCAGCTCTCCTCCTAACTCCTTTGACAGCTATCACCTCCACTCCCCCACTCGGTGCCACCCTATTAGTGTCTTCCGGTTCCAGTCAGGATGTAAGTTCTTTTGAACAGGACCCTTTTTTACTTGTGTTTGCTATGATTCAAAGTAGGGATGTGCACCGGCGACTTTTGAGGTCTCGTGTTTTGTGTTTTGGATCCGGATTTTCATTATTTTTGGGGTTCGGATTTGTCTCGCAAAACACTTGACGAAAGGTCTCGGTTCGGATTTAAGGTTTTGGATTCGGATTTTTTTTGAAAAAAACATAAAAAGTTTAAAAATCAAGTTTTTGGGCTTATTTTCACTCCTACGCTATTATTAACCTCAATAACATTCAATAACAATCATTTCCACTAATTTACAGTGTATTCTGAACACCTCAAAATATAGTTATTAGTCCAAAACGTTGCAACGAGGTATCTTTCTGGACTGCGTAGAAGAGTGGGTCACCACAATATATATAATAAGAAAACCACCAACTTGTATGATTCGCAGCAATAAATGTACCTGGACTGCGTAGAGGAGTGGGTCACCACAATATATATAATAAGAAAACCATCAACTTGTATGATGCGCACCAATAAATGTACCTGGACTGCGTAGAGGAGTGGGTCACCACAATATATATTAAAAACCCTGAACTTGTATGATTCGCACCAATAAATGTACCTGGACTGCGTAGAGGAGTGGGTCACCACAATATATATTAAAAACCCTGAACTTGTATGATTCGCACCAATAAATGTACCTGGACTGCGTAGAGGAGTGGGTCACCACAATATATATTAAAAACCCTGAACTTTTATGATTCGCACCAATAAATGTACCTGGACTGCGTAGAGGAGTGGGTCACCACAATATATATAATAAGAAAACCACCAACTTGTATGATTCGCACCAATAAATGTACCTGGACTGCGTAGAGGAGCGGGTCACCACAACATATATAATAAGAAAACCACCAACTTGTATGATTCGCACCAATAAATGTACCTGGACTGCGTAGAGGAGTGGGTCACCACAATATATATAATAAGAAAACCACCAACTTGTATGATGCGCACCAATAAATGTACCTGGACTGCGTAGAGGAGTGGGTCACCACAATATATATTAAAAACCCTGAACTTGTATGATTCGCACCAATAAATGTACCTGGACTGCGTAGAGGAGTGGGTCACCACAATATATATAACAAGAAAACCATCAACTTGTATGATTCGCACCAATAAATGTACCTGGACTGCGTAGAGGAGTGGGTCAACACAATATATATTAAAAACCCTGAACTTGTATGATTCGCACCAATAAATGTACTTGGACTGCGTAGAGGAGTGGGTCACCACAATATATATTAAAAACCCTGAACTTGTATGATTCGCACCAATAAATGTACCTGGACTGCGTAGAGGAGTGGGTCACCACAATATATATAACAAGAAAACCATCAACTTGTATGATTCGCACCAATAAATGTACCTGGACTGCGTAGAGGAGTGGGTCACCACAATATATATAATAAGAAAACCACCAACTTGTATGATTCGCAGCAATAAATGTACCTGGACTGCATAGAGGAGTGGGTCACCACAATATATATAATAAGAAAACCATCAACTTGTATGATGCGCACCAATAAATGTACCTGGACTGCGTAGAGGAGTGGGTCACCACAATATATATTAAAAACCCTGAACTTGTATGATTCGCACCAATAAATGTACCTGGACTGCGTAGAGGAGTGGGTCACCACAATATATATAACAAGAAAACCATCAACTTGTATGATTCGCACCAATAAATGTACCTGGACTGCGTAGAGGAGTGGGTCACCACAATATATATTAAAAACCCTGAACTTGTATGATTCGCACCAATAAATGTACCTGGACTGCGTAGAGGAGTGGGTCACCACAATATATATAACAAGAAAACCATCAACTTGTATGATTCGCACCAATAAATGTACCTGGACTGCGTAGAGGAGTGGGTCACCACAATATATATTAAAGACCCTGAACTTGTATGATTCGCACCAATAAATGTACCTGGACTGCGTAGAGGAGTGGGTCACCACAATATATATTAAAAACCCCGAACTTGTATGATTCGCACCAATAAATGTACTTGGACTGCGTAGAGGAGTGGGTCACCACAATATATATTAAAAACCCTGAACTTGTATGATTCGCACCAATAAATGTACCTGGACTGCGTAGAGGAGTGGGTCACCACAATATATATTAAAAACCCTGAGCTTGTATGATTCGCACCAATAAATGTACCTGAACTGCGTATAGGAGTGGGTCACCACAATATTATTAAAAAACCCTACATAGGTCTGAATTCCAGCCAAAAAGTTTATGGACTGCGTAGTGTAGTGTTCCCCACAATATTATTTAAAATTTTTGCAGCAACAGTCAACGTTGTTTAATATCTGATACACCTCTATCTGGACTGCATAGTGGAGTGGCCCCGGTACCCAATTTGGTACCGGGGCCACAATACCTCCTCCAAACATGGTACAGACCATTCGTCATTGAGATCCCATCAAGTATGTTAAAGACAGACAGGGTCGAAGTGTTATTGGTTGACTTTGTAAAAAAAAAAACTGTCCCTGTTGCACATAGTCGTGCAATGAAGACTGACTTTTTCATTTAAAGGCACCATCTTTCAAGTGTAGTGTTTGTAAGTCTAAGTCATATTATACTTTTGGTAAAATTGGTTTATTTTGTTCCTCTTTATGGTAACTACTAATAGAATTAAAGTATTAAATAGAAGCGGCAGTTCCTCTTTATGGGAATTAGTAATAGAATTAAAGTATTAAATAGAATTAAAGTATTAAATAGAGTGGTATAGAGTTGTAGTGTGGTATAGATAGAGTGGTCCCCACAATATAATAATAAAACCCTCAACTGGTCTGAATTCCACCAAACAAGTATCTGGACTGCGTAGTGGGGTGGCCCCGGTACCCAATTTGATACCGGGGCCACAATACCTCCTCCAATTTCCAAGTGTAGTGTTTATAACATCTTAACACTACACTAATTCTAGCACGTCAAAACCTCTTGTTTTAAATAATGACAGGGCATTTAACTTTTGATTTAATTTATTGAATTTGTTGGCATTTTCTTTTACTTTTTGAACATGGCAAACGACTGTTGAATGGTCACATAATGCCAAAAAAAAAGTTGCAAGATGGAATTGTCCTTGGGCCCTCCCACCCACCCTTATGTTGTTGAAATAGGACATGCACACTTTAACAAGCCAATCATTTCAGCGACAGGGCCTACCAAACAACTGTGGCTGAAATGATTGGTTTGTTTGGGCCCCCACACCAATAAAACAATTCATCTCTCCCTGTACAAACTAAACAGGCTCTACTGAGGAAAGATGTCATCCTCATCCTCAACCTCTGATTCCTCTCTCCCTACAGTGTGTACTTCCTCCTCCTCACACATTATCAATTCGTCCCCGCTGGACTCCACAACCACAGTCCCTCTGTACTGTCTGGAGGGCAGTGCTGTACTTCATTGAGGAATTGATTATTCATTTTTATAAACATCATTTTTTCTACGTTGTGAGGAAGCAACCTCCTTCGCCGCTCACTGACCAGGTTCCCCGCTGCACTAAAAACTCTTTCCGAGTACACACTGGAGGGGGGACAACTCAGTTAAAAAATAGAGCCAGTTTGTACAAGGGCTTCCAAACTGCCTTTTGGAGTTCTACCACGTCACTACCTCTAGTTAATTTAGATTGCAAGGCTTGTAAATATAAATACTTTGAAGATAAAAAAAGCAGGCTGCACAGACTGTTGAGCTAGAAAGTGAAATTAAATGGACCACGTTACTTTGGTGGCTATCTATGCCCCCCCCCCCCCCCCACCCTACACTTGTAGTTGAATATAAATAAAGCAGCCTGCATAGACTGTAGAACTAGAAATTCAAATATACAAAGAAATGGACAAAGGCAGTTTGGTATCTGTCTGCATCAGATCCCCTCTCCACTAGGAGTAAAACAGGAAACTTTTCAGCCGTTATATAATCTAGAATATAAATAGAAATTGAGAAAGGCAATTTGGTATCTGTCTGCATCATAATCATCAACATCCTCCTCAGCGCCAGCTACATCAATATCCTCCTCCCAGTGTACAACATTCACACCTTCATTAGCCAAATCTGTAACTGGACTGTGGGTGATCCTTCCAGCATATGCAGAGGGCGTGCTGCAAATGCTGGATGGAGTCACCTCTTCCCGTACAGTGATGGGAAGGTCAGGGTTCACAACCAACAACACCCTTTGACTCGCCTTGGGGATTTGTGATTTCATCTGTTTAGAAGGCAGAGTTCTTTGCTGTTTTGTTGTTGCTGACAGCATAACTCTCTTAAATTTTTTGTAGGGGGGGGGGAGGTGGGCTTAGATCCTTGGGTGAAGCTGGACCACTAGTCATGAACACGGGCCAGGGCCTAAGCCGTTCCTTGCCACTACGTGTCGTAAATGGCATATTGCCAACTTTACGTTTCTCCTCAGATGATTTTAAGTTTCTCTTTTTGCTATTTTTTGAGAACTTGGGCTTTTTGGATTTTACATGCCCTGTACTAGGAGATTGGGCATCGGGCTTGCCAGACGACGTTGATGGCATTTCATCGTCTATGTCATGACTAGTGGCAGCAGCTTCAGCATTAGGAGGAAGTGGGTCTTGAGCTTTCCCTACTTTATCCTCCAAATTTTGGTTTTCCATTATATGTAGCACAAGAGAGCGTACCCCTAAGCCACACACACTCGGCAAAGCCTTTAAAAATTATATGCGGCACAGGAGAGTAGCACTGGACTTATACTGCTGAATCAGTGAACTTTGTAATAGCAGTACCACTGGACTTTTACTGCTGAATGTGTGAACTTGGTAATATTGCAGTACCAATGGGCTTATATACTGCTGGATTGGCTTTGCAAATTTGGTTATAATTATTTTTTTTTAAAATTTTTTATTTTAATTTTTTTTATAACTTTTTTTTTATTTTTTAAAAACTTGGGAATAATGGGGAAATAACTATGCCCTTAGAAGCACAGAGCACAGGACACAGCACCACTGGACTGAACAGGACCCAGTAGCACTACTGAACTCAGCAGGACAGAGCACAGGACACAGCACCACTGGACTGATACTGCAGAATGTGTGAACTTTGTAATATTGCAGAACCACTGGACTTTTACTGCTGAATGTGTGAACTTTGTAATATTGCAGTACCAATGGACTTATACTGCTGGATTGGTTTTGCAAATTTGGTTATAATTATATATTTTTTTTATTTTTTTTTAAATTTTTTATTTTTTTTTACTTTTTTTTTTTTTTTAAAAAACTTGGGAATAATGGGGAAATAACTATGCCCTTAGAAGCACAGAGCACAGGACACAGTACCACTGGACTGAACAGGACACAGCACAGGACCCAGCAGCACCACTGACCTCAGAAGGACAGAGCACAGCACACAGCACCACTGGATTGATACTGCAGAACACAGCACAGCACAGCACAGCACAGAACTAAACAACACAGCACAGAACTAAACAGCACAGCACGAGATCTACCAGGACAGAGGACCACCTAACACACCCTCCCTCTACCCTGATCAATGCCCGAGTGAAGATGGCGGCGACTAGCGGGGAATTTATAGGATCCGAGTATCGTGAGATCCGACAACGGGATTATGAGTCAGAGCCTCAGTTTCAGATTTGAATTTGGCGCCAATACCCGGATCTGTCTCGGATCCGACTCGGATCGGCAACGTTCGGGTGGGCTCGGATTTCAGAAATCCGAGTGCGCTCATCTCTAATTCAAAGGCAGAGATAAGAGATAGTGATTAGAAATAAGCAAAAGTTTATTACAGCCTTATTACAGGTTAATCGTAGTAAACAGCAGAAAAAAAGCAAGAATGCAATAACATGATCGGTATCGGGGTATGGTAACCTTCAAGAACAATGTAGACAATTTCAGGTAGAAGCAAGTCTATGTAAACTTGAGGCAATACCAATAATATTGCAACGTTCACGGAACAGCTTTGACAATGCAGACTGAAGCAACAGTTTTCTCACCAGATAAGATGATACAGGTACTGAGCATTCTGAAAAGGGAATAGTGTGATGCACAGACAAATGCTGAAGACTACAGGTTATGCAGGAAACAGGTATAGAAACAGTTCAAACTGATGACAGTTACGCTCCAGTGACAAGAGACCCATGGGTATTCTTGCTCTGTTACCCCCCTCAAGAGTTCGACAAAGTTTCTAAAAGGCTGACTCTGCACATCCTGGCGGCTGCCAAAACCCTAATAGCTTTGAGTTGGAAACAAACGTCTCCCCTCCATGTCGCAGCCATGGTGGAGATTACTTACTAGCCCAGTGCTAGATGTAAGGAGCTGCATTGGAACTCTGTGATTCTGTGCATAGACCTGTAAGCAGTGTGCTATAGGAAATAAAAGTCTGCGAGATGATAAAATCTGTACAAGTTACAATGAGTTCACAGACAGGAATCAGAGCATGATACTAGCTGTAGCTTCAGTTGATCAGGAACCAGAGAGCAGCCAAATACAATGCCAGGAATCAGGAACCAGAGAACAAAGCAACCAGGAAGCTAATGCAGAACTCTATCACTGGCAAAGGTGTGCAGACAGGAGAAGTTTTAAATAATGCAGCTCACTAATCAGCTATTAGCTCAGGACTAATTGAAAGCAAGGACACAAGGAACAGCTAGCGGACCCCTAATAGTAGCACCCACTGTCTCTCTAAGCCTGCTTCCCTAGCCCTGTGTTCTGGGGCCCAGGCCTACTTCACATTGGACATTATCATCATTCTCACTCACTGCCCTGTAAATAACTCGATCTGCATTACCAAGTGATGTGTGTATTATTTGTTAAATTATAGATGTCTGGTTTTGCACTATTTTGTTTTTTATGTATTATGTAACGTGTTATTGATAGTTGCTGCCCGTGTGTTGTAAATTTCAAGTATGGCGCTGCAGACCTTTGTGGAGCCGTATAAAAAAAAAAATAATGATAAATAATTATTTTTATATGTACTTTGATGGACAGTTGATATCACCACAAGCTCCTCTTGCCATGTGCAATGCAATGGACTTTTGAACCTCTAGATCTATATTGCGACTGTACGCTTATTCATGTAATGTTATATTATTATTTATATCTTAGATTGTGAATTGTTCAATAATCCTGATAAACTGACATACACCATTGTACTCATCTTAGTAAGAGAAATCACTGACAGAGGTATATGCACTATATAGGCCATTTGGATATAACAGCGAGCGCTGTATCTATGGTTTGTTAAGATGTGGACTATCTTTTGATTCTTAACTGCTGTGTTAACCCATATAACATTGTCTTGCAAGAGGCTAGCTGTGTGCACTTGAGTCTTATTTCTTTTGCTGTAGGATTAGTTATCAGATTATCCAGAGGAGTACCCAATAGAAATATAATCTAAGTTCAAAATTGGACTCTTTCCCTATCAGTTGATATCTAATCGACTTCATCTCTCAGATCCAGTTGGTATTCATGATGAAACACCCAGCCCTAGTAGAATGTCTTTCCTTCAGTGGGATGCAATAAGAGATTAGCAGGATGTGACTTGCCAGTGTCATGACCTTCTAGAAAGCCAGTCATCTCCACTTCATGTCCAATATTTTCTTGGTTGATTGTACCCTGAAGACGCTAGATAAGACATCTGCAACTATCTCCCAGAGGATCATCATATTGTTTATCCCTGCAGGCATTAATAAGAAACAAATATAGTAAGATTCGGGGTAGTCTGCCGCTGCCTGCATTTCCACTCCTTAGATCCAGGTGACTGCAGCCTTTCCTGCAAAAAAACCCAAAATAAATAAATCTACAGGACACTATGGACCATAAAGTAACAAGATGATGTTTTAGTGAGTTGTGAGTGCTAACTGCTGGATTTCAATTGGCCCTTGGGGCATCTTTAAATTCCTTGCTTTTTTTGGAGATAGTGTGATGAATGTAGGAATTATTTTATGGTAATTTAACTTTGTGTATAGCCAATCAATTATTACCGTGTGTGAATGGTCCTTGTTATGTTGTGAGTGATATGTTCCCTGGAGTTACATAAACAAAAGCCGGACACGTTTATTTCACTATCTGTAAATTAAGATAAACATTTGGCATTATAAGATAACATTGTAAACCAGATTACTTCTTACAGTTACCTTATTTAATTAATTTGATTAGCTTGAAAGCACATCTCCTGCTATTTAATAGAGTATTAAGAATAACAATAAGCTGAAGTTTTCAAACTTTGTGTATTGTTACCTCATTTTATAGTGGCAGACTTACTGTGTTCAGGGACAGTTACAGATAATGGCATATGGCATGAAACAAAATATACCTCCCAACTGTCTCTCCAGTCAGGACATAAGCCTGACTGTGGGACAGTTCCGCAAATCAGGACTGTCCTTCCAGAACCAGGAGAATTGGTAGACTGTGCTACTCTCTTCTACTTTTTCTTGCAGCTTCGACCACTTGCTGCTGGTGTCTTATCCTCTGTTGCGGCTTGGCTGAATGCTGATTGGGCCCTGTTTAAAAAAGGGTGAAAGAACTATTTCTTCCTGGAAAACCGAACAACAAGTGAACATTCTAACCCTCCCTCTGTCCAATTATCCTCGACATTAAATCAATAACATCTACATTTATTAAATAGGAATCCTTTCTTGCAACTAGCCCTACATTGCATTTGAGCCCTTACAATAAAAACATAACCCCATTAATCCCAAATTACATTTATAGTTCCCACATTTAATATAAAGAGACCCCTTTTAGATTAATAGATCACACCTGATTCTTCTTTACAGGAATAGACCTCACATTGAATTAATAGCTACCACATTACATTAATAGCCTAATTAGGGTCTCTGCACACATTGGATGCTTTCACTTGTGTTCTGAAGGGGGAAGGGGGGCTGGCCCACATAGAGAGGAGAGGGGAGCAGGGTGGAGGGAGAAGGAAAGTGAGAAAGAAGGCAAGGCACACAAAGGAAGGACATTGGAGATGCAGGAGAAGTATGATGAGGAAAAAGGACAGTAAGAAAGAGGAGGAGGAGGAGAGGAACAGAGGAAAGGGTTTGGAGTGGTATGAGAGACAGTTAGATATCAGGGAGGAGAAGCAGGTCGGCTACCTGCCCTGACTGCTTGTGCACCCTGTCTGTCAGGCTAGGCATCCTGCCTTAGACTGACAGACAGGGAGCTTAGCCATTCAGAACAGGAGGCCGATCCCTGTTGTTAGTAGCAGGATACTTAATATAATCCTGTAGTGTGGCCAACCACCACTATGGGACTGCAATGTCAGGGCTGGCCCTGTATAGGTCAGGCTGACCCCAGTATTTCCAGATCAGCCAGACTACTGCCCTAGGCCCACCTCCCTGGACCCCAGGACAGCTGTGGGTGCAGGGTGAACCGATAAGTCAAAGAGACTGCTCAGGGTGCCACTAGTGGACATTATGTGACCTCTGTTTGTATTGGGGGAGGGGGGGTGGATGGTGCTATGCTTATCTTCTAACGTGCAGTACTCTTGGGTAAACCGCTCAGCACAAGCTCAGTCCCTCTCTCGCCTCGGGGACCTGTGGGTTTATTCATAAATCAGATGCCTGTGCATGTGCAGATTTAACCACAGTGATGTTAATGTAGTGCGCATACAGCAGGTGTAGTGGTGTACAGTTGCCAGTGATGAAAAAAATGGTTTCAGACTTTTCTTGCGTCATTGAACAGGTTGAGGTGGCCACTTCCAGCTTTGACCTAACCTTGCAGATATAAGTAGACATAAGTAGATATTTGTGGGCCCCATAGCAACATTTTGTAAGGGCTCCATGTACCACCTAACAGTGAAAAACTCACATATGCAAATTGGATTTTTACAAGGAGGCTCCTCCTTCCCCCTTCCTCAGCTAAGGGCCCCTTTAACATCTACACCCCCTGCACCTATGTAGTTACACCTTTCCTTATCTCCTTCAGATCTCTACCTCAATAACATTAATTTCCTGTCATTTCCAGTCAATTTTTGTCAAGTGACAAGAACACTGCTACCCCTCCTGTTTCTGTATGAGCAATGTCACTGGAGACTGGAGAGTGACAAGATTACTGCTATCCCTGTTTCTGTGTGAGTAATGGCACTGGAGACTGGAGAGTGACAAGAACACTGCTAACCCGCGAGATCCGACAACGCAACTATGACATTTTGCCTCGATTCAGATCCAAGGACGTGTTAAAGTACTGAGCCGGCTCATGAGCCTACTTGGATCCCCTAAGTTCAGAGGGGCTCCGTTTTCAGAAAACCAAGCCCAACCAACTCTAATTATACTATAATCAGCCCCAAAGTATATCATGAATACCCGTCCATCTTGGAATATTGTGGATCAACCTTATCCCAGATTATCCACAATCTCTTTATCAGAGTCTCCGTACTATCAAATCAAATGTTTTTCGAGTCCAAACTCAGCTAGCTTGAGCTCCTGTACCTGTTACACCACCCACATTTGTTTTCTGGAAATCAAAAATGTTACATTGTCCTCAGGTGATGCACTTTTTGAGGCTTTGGGACTTTTATATGATGATCCAGACAGGCCCCCAACTGCACCGTCCACTTAATAGTCCCTGAGACACAGAAGATAGTCTCCTAAGTAATTTGTGCAGTGTCACTGTTGGGCTACCAAATCTCAATAGAATAATAACGCATTTTTAAGCCAATTCCTTGTTGGACTTTCCAAAATTATTAGAGACAAATTAAAATGCACTACCCAGTTCCAGAGTTTGTGCAGAGTGCAATGCAAGTAGCTATAAAAATTGATCACAGACTCAGAGAACAAAGGTTTACCCCACTTACGATCCCTTACCTAATGAAACTGCAATGTTTTAAGAAGAGCTCATGCATACTGGTATCGCTAGATTATCCAAGCAGAAAAAGCTCCATCATCAGAACCTAGATATAAGTCTATGCTGCGGTATTAAAAGTCCCCTGGTCCTAGCCTGTCCCAAGAAGTTGAGCAACGTCAGCACCCAGATGGACCTTTAGAAACCCATCAAGGTGAACACCTAGTCTAACCTTCACATTTTTCCCCAAATTACTCTTCATTTAGAATTTTAAATTTGAATAACAGACCTTTGAAAGACTGTATCATTATCATTGACCCTTGTGGTCCTAGTTGATTTGCAACTTCTGAAAATGTATTATTTTTTCAGAAAGTCATTCCTCTTGGTCTGCCCTGCTCGCAAAAACACAATTCTTTGATTGGTATTCTGGGGAAATCTCTTAGTGGAGTCAGTTTTGTTTTTTGAATTGTATTAACCATCCTATGTCCATAACCACTATTGTTCCTGCGTGTTGCCAGATTGTTATTCAGATAACATTGCTATCTTCTGTAACAGTCAGCCAAGGGTTTGCTCCCAATAGGCTATATGCCTGACTTATTGATTTATTGCTCTACACTATGAACTCCCCCAAGGAAAAAGTTTGTGCACTATCACAATTCGAAAGTAATGCTATATAAGTTTGCATTTAGGAAATTCTGATAGAGGCTTTATCCCTCCCTCCACCTCACCCGCTAATGCAAAAATTATTTGTGGGGGAAAAAGACATCAGACTTAGTCCATTCATTATTAGGACTAAATACAGTCACTGGCAACAATTGATCTCCTTTTCCCTTTTTTCTGATTTCTTTACACAAATGAGAGGTGAAAAAACCTTTCACCTTAAATGATAGTCACATCAGGGGGGCATATAATTTAATTCATATCATGCAAGGTGATTAACTAGTGGAGGGCTGGCAGACTTTAGCCCAGGGGGCAAGCACACAGCACTGGCCCATAAGTAGCGGCCCATCCTTAAAGGGTGGTTTTTGGTACAATATATATGTATCTATACAAAAAGAGGTTATTTTAGTGTTGCTTAATCCATATATATATTTTTATGCCCAGGCCCAGAGCTGGATTAAGGCTTTGGGGGGCCTGGGCACTTTAGACAGGGTAACCCCCCTATGATGTAGCATGGTCATCAATTTAGACAAATGCACAGGCAATACTGTGTGCACTACTGTTAGGTGCACACAGTTCTGCCTTCACGAGCAGTACACAGTAAAGTGGGACATACCTCCCAACTGTCCTAAGCAAAACAGTCACCTAAATTTGGGACTGTCTCACCAGATTCAGGACAGTTGGCAGACTGTCCTGCTCTTTCCTACCTGTTCTTGTCACTTTCAAGACTTGTGGCTGCTGGTTACTTGAGCTCATTTGCTGGTTGTCTGGATCCTGGAATATTGGATGCCCTCTTTGGAAAAAAAATGGGTACATTAAATTTAGAAAACTCCAACCAGTCCCAGTGTTAAATGAATAGAACCCACGTTTTATAATTAGGTCTCCCTCCAGCCCTAACATTAAAATAATAATATTCACATTTGCTAAATAAATCTCTTTTCCTCCAACCAACCCTGACATAAGATAGCATTTAACACATTTATTATATAAACTTATTTCCCTCCAAACAGCTCCAGCAATAATTTAAATAGCATTTACGTTTAACAAATATAACCATTTCCCACAACAATCCCAGGCAATAAATAATTCATAATCACATTTAATAAATAGACCTCATTCTCCCCAAGCAGCCCCACAATCAATTAATAGCTCACCACCCCAGCATTAAAGGTCCAATTACTCCATCTTAAATTCATAGGACACTATTAAATTAAATTGCCCCATCATCACCCCACAAATAAAATAGCACCCAATAATTAGCCCCACCTGCACTCCTCGATTAAATTAATAGCCTACCTCCCACGTTGTATTAAGACCCCCTCACCCCCACAATACATTCATATACTGCCCCCCACACACACACACACTACACTCCTATACTGGCTCCTCATATACTGCCCCCCCCCCCCACACACACACACATTCATATACTGGCCCCCACACACAATACATTCATATACTGCCCCCACCCCCACACACAAGACATTAATTTAGGATACTGACACTCACACACACATTTCACAGAGACATGCCCCGCGCAGATTCATAGTGGTAGGGAGGGAGGGGGGACGGATCGTTAGGATCCGTGGCCAATTGAAGAAGGTGGCTGGTCCCGGGGGAGGGGCCAGCCACTAAGTACAAACTATAGGGAGTAGTACCTGGCGGCCCAAAATAATGTTTTTTGTCAGGCCCAGCCCGCCCCTGTGATTAACGAAGAATGTAGCGAGAGTTTAGAATCTAGAGGGAGAGGGTAATGCTGGGACAATAGGAGATAGAGGAACGGGCTGGTAATTTTTAGTGTGCAGAGGGAGTGGTATCAGGTGGAGTAGGAAAAGATATAGTGAAAGGTGGGTTTTAAGAGAAAGGTTGGAAGATTGAAGGTCAGGGGAGAGTTTAGTCAGACGTAGGATGCTCCATAAGAGAGGTGCAGCATGGGAGAAGTCTTGGTGCCAGGAGTGAGTGGTGGTAATCAGAGAGGAGGTAAGGCTCAGGTCAAAGGCAAAATTAAGAAGAAGTGTAGGAGAGTATCTTGTGATGAGGTCAGAGATGTATCAAAGGGAATTGTTGGCGAAGGCTTTGAAGGTGAGGGTAAGTAGCTTGAATTAGATTCTGGAGGCTATGGGGAGCCAGTGTAGGAACTGCAGCATGCAATACTAGAAAAATGCATATGGTCAGCAAATAGAGTTATGTGTACTGTCATGAGCCGCAGCTCCACGGCTGACCTCCGCGGCTCGCTCCCTTCTACCAATGGCGTCCCGGCCGTCACCATAACGACTGGGACGTCACATCCTCCTGCTTCGACCCGGTTGCCTAGGCAAAAACCGGGACGCTTAGCTCTCCCTACCACCACGCCAGGCCAGCTGTCTAACAGTCGGACGTGCGCGCGCAGGTGTGTGTGAGAGCAGCCTATGGCTGATTGGGGAATGGCTCAGCTGTGCACTCTGCAGGTTATTGGTCCACATCACTGCTTAAGGCAGCGAGGACTGAGCCTCACTACTGGTTATAGCTTCCTGTTGCTGTGGCTTACCTGCTCCTTTCTCCTTCTCCTGCTCTTGTGTTATTCAGATTCTTTGTGTATGACCCCTGGCTTGCTTACTGGACTTTGTTGGATTGCCTGTGACCCTGACCTCTGCCTGTTTTCCGGATACGTTGGTTTCTTCCGGCCCTCACTCTTGCCTGGACTTCACTCTGCTGCCTGCTGTTGCCCCTCTGACCTTGGCCTGTTTGCTGGACTTTGCTACTATCTACTATCAGACCCTTGCCTGCCCTGCAGTAATATTATAAACTTGTACTACTCTGAGTTTAAATCCTGGGGTACCTGTGAGCGCGTACAGCTCTACGGGAAAGGCGGCTGCTATAGGTGAAGACCTGTCCTGCCTGTTCTACAAGTTTATGATATTTGCTGTCAGCCTTAACATATACAAGACCTGGGAGCAACTGAGTTTCAGTGAACATAACTAGTTGAAAGGGAAAGGTGAAGACCAAAACTAGAGTGCACATTACAGTTAATACATAGTAAATATATAATATGACTCATGCAGTGCTATAATACAAACCGAATGTATGCAATGTGCATTAGCTAATTAATCAATTAATCTTTACATAGTCCTTCAATTCCTTCTAAAGATTACTTCATGTTTGAAACAGAAAATGTACAGCAGCATTAATACAACATCTCTAACAATAAAAAAAAAATATAATAATAATAACAAATCCTGTTGCCGGGACACTCACACTCGAAACTCGGCATACTCATACTCAAAACATGGAGCTTAATCCTGAACACAAACACTATTGACTAATGAGTATGCAAAGCTATAATTAATACGGGGTATGATCTTAACGTGTACATTAGACATAATGACAAAAGTACAGTAAATACAAGTAACAAAAATGCATTCATTGTTGAACAAAGTTTCAGTTAAGTGCACACGGGCAGTTTTAATCTAGTATGTAGCATGCAGCACGGTCTGTGTGAGGGAACACAATCCTGGCTCTCTGATAAAACATTGGTGCAGTTGAAAAAATCCTTAATGATCCAGAAAAAGATTGTTTTATTGCCTTTTATTTCGTTAGGGGCATATACTGAAGAAATACTGTGCATTAAGAACATCAGCTTGTTCTGCAGCAATATCGCTTCTGTTATTGCCACACAAAAAAAGGAGTTTTTTTTTTTAATGTTTAAAGGTTTTTAAATATTTTTTAGGTTTTGCATAAATTTTGAACAATTTAATTAAAAAACAGCGATAAAAAAATAAATCATCCTTACCGCCGCAGAAAGGGGCCTATTTATTTACATGCTTATCGCTGGCGATAAAGATGATTTTTTTGGTTCCTGATCTGAGCTTTGTATACTTTTATCAGTTAACTGAATGAGTTTATAAGTACTAAACTCTTTACTCGAAACTTGGGGAGACTGATTTTAATGCACCCTGATATTAATGAATCTGAAATTGATGATGTGTTTATGATGTTATAATGACTCATATTGCAATCGATCCAGATGATTGTGAAATATATTGCTTTATTTATTAGTGAGTGTTTTGCTTAAAATGTGTTGCTATTAGCAGACCACTCTTCACCTTAATATATTTTTTGCTGTTTATTATAGGAATAAGCCATATAATATAAGTTATTACACCCAAGTTATTATGAATCGGGCTTATAGACCTGTTTACCCCACTCGACGGTATCATATCACTGTGCATCTCCCTCCTGTCAGAATGGAGCATTCTAAATCCTGGGAGAAAGTGTGACTTTGGTCTGCTGTACCGGAGGCTGCCATCTTGGGTGAGACATTTTGCTACATCCTGCTTATTCTGAGCAGCTGACTTTATCCACCAATTAGCTCCCTCTGCAGACTATAAAAGTCACCTCTTACACTCAGTACACTTTCCTAGTTCCAGCTTGCTACTGTTGCTGTTTGTTTGCTGCTTCATTCTGTCTATTGTAATACAGACTTCAGCCATTGACCCTCTGTGTGAATTCAGCTTCATTCTGCCTGCTGTAATACAGACTTTGGCTATTAACCCTTTGTGTAGATTCAGCTTCATTCTATCTGTGCTGTACAGATTCCAGCTGTTATCTTCTGTGTGTATCCTGCTCTCTTCAGCCTATTCCTGTCTCACCAACTGGCTATTTGGGTTAGTAGGTTACTGCTCTAAGTCCTCCAACTTCTGGAGCCATCTCTGTGTCTCTGAGTACCGTCTTTCAGTTCCAGGCTTGTCTCAGGTGCTGAGTTCTGAGTTGTCCGGGGCCAGTTCCAGTCTTATACAACTCAGGAGGTAGTCCGCTGCCTAAGTTCTAAGCCTTCCCAGTCCCAGTTTTGGTGCTATATTCATCTGAGTTTCCGGATCCTGGGAGGTACAGAGTCTCTGGCTATGGGTTCAGTCCCTCTGTTCCTGCGTCCAGGTTCCAGACCACCAGTCGTCTATTTCAGTACGGAGTCCAGTCCAGCATTTCTCCTCCTAACATCTGGTATACAGGAATAGAGGACATCCTCCATGAGTAAGACCTTCATCCAGCCTCCTAGTTGTACCTATTAGCACTGGTATCTAGATAAAGAAGTTTGCAGTCTCCTTATTTCAGCTGCCATTGTTATATTCTAGGGCATAGAGAACCTTTAGAATTTCTATCTATCTTATTTATTTATTTATTCAAAAATAAAACAATCTGTGGGGCCATTCCCATGTATGCAATAAAGTGCTCCCACTTCGTAAGGGATCTCCTTGCAGTACTGCCCCCCAGACTGCTACTATGCTTTCCTTCCCCTCCCTCCCCAGAACTCATTGACTGCAGCAGGACGCACATGGTGACACTGACTAATATTTGTACAATTCCTCATGTAGTCTGAGCACTGGGATCGAGGGCGATACATTCCCTACTTTATTTACTGGTTAGAATTACACTATCAGAGCACTCTTCATACTGTGACCACAGGAGGGAGCACTATAATATGAGTCACTGTATGTGTCCTCATTTAGCCACTGAAGGTTATTTCTGAAGTGCACCTCATGTTCATCACAAAATGCTTTGGTTTCGCCCAGTGTAAAGTAAAATATGTGACCCAAAGACCACCAGCTCTGAGCTGGTGTAAAATGAAAATATATTTCTTTTCACCTACAATGATATTGCTCTATACACAGAAATCCCATCTCGGCAGTGCTCTACGAAACGAAGAGCGCTTATTCGAGACCTCAATTCAACCGACTCCTCCCGTCTGCCTGCGCAAGCGCCTTCCTTAAACCCATATGCCGTAGAAGAAATCTAGAGGAACGTGCGCGAATCAAGTCACACTGCTGGTCCACAACTGGATTTACTGTGCACAGAGGGTAGCTTTGGGTCATACTGAGTTAGATGAATATATGGGAAAAAAAGTAAACTCTACAAAACCCCACATAAAAATATTTTTTACTGGGCATGCGCTGTACAATTTTACAGATTTTACACTAAGCAAATGAGTCTACGCCCAACTTAGCATGAGTTCCTTTGTGCTTTGTAATTGACCTTCACTGGATGAGGGAAGCAGAGATGTTACCAGGTCCCGGGTGAGAGAATCCATGGATCTATCCTGGATTGTGGGGGAATTGTAGAATCAAAGCATGAATGTGCAGCTTACAAATCTGCAGTGATGATATTATGTCAACATGGACCAGAATCTCTAAAGAATGTTTCCAGCACCTTGTGGAATCCATATTAGGAAGAATTCAGACTGTTTTGGGGGCAAAGGAGGGTCCTACCCAGTACTAGAAAGGTATAATAGATATACCTCCATATAAGTCACAAGAACAGACAAACACAGTCTGCTTAAACTAATAACACAAATTACAGTACCTTTCTTGTCCATATTATATACATATTTTTAACATTGAAGGTATAGGTTGGAAAAAGTATGTGAACCCCTAAGATAATGACATCTAAAAAATTACAATTGTTGTCGTAGTTAGCTATGCTTGAGTCCAATCAATGAGACAAGATTGAAAATCTTGGTTAGACTTTTCCTTCCCTATAAGAACAACTCACAAATTCTGAGTTTGTTATACACAGGAAGCATTGCCTGGTGTGAATTATGAATTGACCAAATGAGATCTCAGAAGACTTAAAAGTAAGAATTGAATATTGCTGTACATCTGAAGTTCGCTAAAGAGCATCTGGATATTCCACAGCGCTGCTGACAAAATGTTCTGTGGGCAGATTAAGCGAAAGTTGAGTTATTTGGAATGAACACACAACACTATGTGTGTGGAGAACAAAAGGCACAGTACACCGGCATCAAAACCTCATCCCAGCTGTAACGTATGGTTAACGTATGGTGGAGAGAGCATCATGGTTTGTGGACCGCTTGCTCTCATTGATGGAAAAATGAATTCCAAAGTTTATGGAGACATTGTGCAGGAGGATGAAAGGCTCACTGTCCACCAGTTGAGTCTCAACGGAATGTTGGGTGATGTAACAGGACAATGACCCAAAACACAGAAGTAAATCAAGATCTGAATGGCTTCAACAAAAGAAAATTACACTTCTGGTCCCAACCACAACCTGATTGAGATGGTGGTGGCATGACCTGAAGAAATTGGTTCAAAACAGACATCCCAAGAATATTGCAGAACTGAACCAGTTTTGTATGGAGGAATGGTCGGAAATTCCTCTTAACCGTTGTGCAGAACTGATCCACAGCTACATGTTATTGCTACCAAAGGGTTCAAGACTTTTTCCATCCATACAGTATAAAATATTCTTTTCATTTCTGGGTCATGCCAACAAGTAAACATTATTTTATCGAAGTTAAAGAAATTAAAGTTCGATGCCGAGAAAATAAAACATTGCAATTAATTGCAGGAAAAAGAAATCAGACTTAGTGACCTTTATGAGCTAATGTTTCGGTTTTCAAATGAACAGAACATTAGAGAGTACAGTTCATAATGCAATGAAAAGTATAACAATGTTTCCATTAATTATGTTTATCCAACTATGTAACATTTATATTTAGTGTTATAAACTGGGAAATATCACAGAGAAGACAATTGTCTGCCTCAAGGATAATCTATTATTTCTGTGTTTGTCGGGCATAAGTAATGCTCTAACAAATTGTGCTGGTTTTATGGAATATTAGAACAATTGCTATAGTGCAGTTTGAGTGACATTTATGGGATTTATTGCCAGAAGATGTTATAGCTATAGTATGAATTGTGTCTTTATGTTATTTTGACATTGAATGCCCTGGCATTAGTTAATCCAATGTAAGATTTACATCAATGCCCATCTGACAGTTAGCATGTGCCCCATTTAGCATGCCATAGATAGCAATCGCTCCCCTACCGTCCTAAAAATCATATGCACCTTGCAAATGGGAAATCCGTTCTCTAATTAGGCACATGGGGAAAGTGATCTCATAGAGGTGGCTATTCCCACGTGGCAGCAGGAAACACCAATATCAGGATTTCCAACATTTATTGTACTAAATAGATTACTAGATGTCTAATAATACCCAGCTCGTCTCTGTAAGAGCGCCCCTAGTGTTAGGGCATTTGTTTAAATGCTCTGGCACAGTCTGGCTTCTGTGACAGCCAAGGCTGTGGTATTGTATGTTTGCACATGCTTTGTCAGGTAAAGGCTTAAAGGAAAGAAAAAAGTGGTTAAAAAACAAATTAAAAAAAGTATTAGTGATAAAGTTCCACTAGGCATTTAAAGGGTTAACATTGAAGATACTTCCGTGCCCAAACACCTCCATTTTCTTCATTGTGCCAAATGGATTACCCATTGTGCACTAAACTAAAGCATCAAAACAGAAGTAACATCTCTTCATTTGGATTGGGGTTTATTAGGTTAAGATGAAATACAAAGTTAAATTTACATTTGAGGCAACTGTTGGTGCCCTGAAGGCTCCTATAGTCCAGAGCTGTAATTCTCCCATCACCACTTTTCTGGATTCAAACGGACAACTTTGTTGTCAATGCCCCTCCCCTTGTGAATTTACCATTCGTATGGATCTAGGTCTAGTGAATTACACCTGCTGGTCATCACAGACTACCCTCTGATGCTTGATGTGTAATTGGATATTTGTTTAATTGAAGATAACTATAAATCATATGTTTAAGGTTCAAGATTTTGACATTTTTTAAGACTTTTACAATACTACCGTTGATGCCTTGTAGCAGATTGCTAATTGTTAGCTATGTTGTTGTATTTGTTCCTGACTCTAACTCTTTAGTTAATAACCACATTACATGGACAATTGGATGAATCTCTTCCTAGGATGACATGTAAATGCAAGAGTTGGATTAATGACTTACAAGGATATTTTTCAGAGTTTACTAATGATTTACACTAATACTGTGATCTTTGGATCCTACACATAGCTCCCGAAATCACTGGCCCCAGTCACTCGAAAGTACTTGTTCCTGTCAATAAGTATTATCAGCATATTTGAGTTTTTGAGACTGATTCTTAACACATTCTCTGTATGTGAAACTTACAAATAAGAAAACTGGTATTTCAAGGTCAACCATGTCCTTTATCAAGGTGGAAGAAGGGTGCATATACTGCATTAGCCCAATGGGTCACAGAGCCAAGATACATCTTTCATGTTGGCAGAAACCTATTTGTCTACTGTTAGGTCGTTTCTAAGATATTCGATCCTATTGTCTGTAAAATAATTGATCCAATTATTCTAGAAACCATGGCAACAAAAATTTGCAGGACTGCGCAGGTGACTTTATAAACAACTAAAAACAATATATATCTTTATTATTGTATACACTGATCAGCCACAACATTAAAACCATCTGCCTAATATTGTGTAGGTCCCCCTTGTGCCATGAAAACAGCTCTGACCCCTCGAGGCACTGACCCCACAAGACCTCTGAAGGTGTCATGTGGTATCTGGCACCAAGACGTTAGCAACAGATCCTTTAAGTCCTGTAGGTTGTGAGGTGGAGCCTCTAAGGCTCGGACTTGTTTTTCCAGCACATCCCACAGATGCTCGATTGGATTGAGATCTGGGGAATTAGGAGTCCAAGTCAACACCTTGAACTCTTTGCCATGTTCCTCAAACCATTCCTGAACAACATCTGCAGTATGGCAGGGCCCATTATCCTGCTGAAAGAGGCCACTGCCATTAGAGTGTACCGTTACCATGAAGGGGTGTACTTGGTCTTCAACAAGGTTTAGGTAGGATGTACGTGTCACAGTAACATACATATGATTGCCAAGACCCAAGGTTTCCCAGCAGAACATTGCACCCATCCGTCCACACAATGTAAAAGAAAACGTGATTCATTAGAAGATACCACTTTTTTCCATTGCCCTATGGTAAAGTTCTGGCGCTCACATGCTCATTGAATGCCCCTTTCGACGGTGGAGAGGGGTCATCAAGAGCACTGCGATGCACTGTGTGTTCTGACACCTTTCTGCCATAGCCAGCATTATCCTTTTCAGCACTTTGTGCTACAGTAGCTCTTCTGTGGGATTGGATCAGACGGGCTAGCCCACGTGCATGAAAGGACTGACTATGTTGGTTCCTACAACTTATTGGAATAACCTGTGAAAGTCAAATAATTGGATGAAGTAAACTAAATTAATATTGCTTTACCGTGCGATTGCAATTAGTACGCCACGTGTTATGACACAATCACACGGATTAATAACACACACATTTACATTCACACTTACACTTGTAAATAATATACATTTATTAAGGTTTCAATCCACATTTATTTATTAGTAAAATGTATTAGAGATTATTTATACATAAATGATAATATATTAAAGGTATCTAAGGCTTAGGATATAGGAAATGTATCATGTTTTGTGTCATTTTGATTCACACATTACCATGAGGAATCCAATAATATCAGCGAAGCAATCGCTAGTTATGGAAGATAAAGGATTAATGCTCAAAATGATATTGTGTTTGGAAATAGGTTGGTAAAAACTGGATTAGGTCAGTTCCCTTAGGCACAACATGTGCTCAGCTGTTGGAGTGAGCTGGCCACACCTTATCAGAGGAATCCTTTGAACTGACCTATGACCAGCAGACAACTGGAACATCGTTAAGCCTGGACCAATGAAGACCTCTCTAAGTGTTATCTGTGTACATAGTGACATAATCAGTGATTTTTTTTGTAAACTGAAGCTGCATATAAGCAAGCTTCTCTGGGCCATTGTTCTCTACCTTCCTGATTGCAAAACTACATGGACCTAGGCCCAGACGAAGCGCTAGCGAAAATGTAATGTATTCGGTTTTTATACTTTCCTGTGTTATTGTTGTACCTTTTTATGCGTCATAATAACTTCCTGTAAATCCAGCTATAATTTGCAAATAAATATCTTTGTGCGTTGGAACCACAATAATCGCATTGGACAATGTTTATTGGTAAGCGATAAAACAAACTTAATACCCGTTATTTAAAATAGCAATTCTGCCTGCAATCACCCATTGAAAAGTCAGAAACACTGTATTACCAGTTGACAAACAGTTTGTGAGTAACTGAGTTTCATTAGAAAATTGTAACCATGATAACAAACTTTGGATTGCACAGCCACAATGTTTTTATAATTTACAACAGGTGATTTCAAACTGAAGTCCTATTTTGAGTGTCAACAGTTATGCTAGCAAGTACCCAGCATAATGATTTTTATTAATTATTATTAATCATAATTGTGGGGTAAGATAACCCTTTAACTCAGACCTGAACCGTCCACACACCAGCCAGAAAGTCAGCAATGTATTGTGTACACTGTTGTTCCAAGCTAACCAAACACTCTGGGCCTGATTCATTAAGGAAAGTTAAGCAAAAGTAAGTAAGGCAAAATCATGTTGCATTGGAGGGGGAGGTAAATTTAAAATGTGAAGGCAGATTTATATTTTGGGTAGAGCATGTCCTAGATCAATTTTAAATTTCAGTGTACAAATAAGCTATCAAGCATTTGTGTGCCACATGAAAAACAGCCAGTATTTAAACTAATTTGCACCCATTTCATTGCATCATGGTTTTCTCCAGAAAACTTGAGAAAGAAAACTTACTCAATTCTTTGCTTAACCTTCCTTAATTAATCAGGCCCATACTGTCCAGACAAGCATCAATACCTCTTATTGAAGAATGTGTGGTCCTAAAATAACCCCCTATGCCTGGTAATAGCCCCACGGAGATTGGTCTGGTTCTTACCGGACATGTTGATATGTGATGTTGGCAGAAAATCGGCAATGACCTCTATTCATAATATGGCCACATTATAAGGTTCCCATGAAGCCGACAGAGATCCTGCTTCTCAGTTGAAGCTGAGTAGCATCATCTCAGACCTCAGATCCCATCACAGGGGCCGACATTACATGATTTCTCAAACAATGTCTGAATGGCTTATCTTATATACAGAGAAGGGACGTGTCCCCTGTCATAACAAGTGTCCATCTG
Source organism: Mixophyes fleayi (assembly GCF_038048845.1). Lineage (NCBI taxonomy): Eukaryota > Metazoa > Chordata > Amphibia > Anura > Limnodynastidae > Mixophyes > Mixophyes fleayi. The sequence goes on along the minus strand of NC_134404.1, from coordinate 17,310,230 downwards.
TAATGCAGAACTAAACTAACCCTTAATCAGACATTAAACACTTACTTTATCCTGACATTCTGAGTCACTGTCTTCTTATATCGGTGGTAGACATTTAAACGGCTATCGAAATTCCGACATAGTTTTCAGCTACTGCACAATAACGATGGCTATAAGCCCTACAATAATAAAATGACTACTAACCATATAAGAGACAAGACATTTTTCCCAACCTTTAAATGACCATGTACTGAAAAATCCGAATAGGCTAAATAACTACACAGCAAAATGACGTCATTGACTAAGGACATACTGAAAATGGCGATGTTAAAGCGGCAATACCGCAACACCACGTCATGTATAGTGGAATACAGGCGTGGGGTCTGAGTATTGCCGCTTTCTCCAGTACCCCACCCTTTTATGTACAAACTTCCCCGACTGACATCTTGTTGAGGGACTGGAGGTCCATTTGCTGCTGTAACCTCACACAGCAGCGTAACAAGATAGATTGCCTCTCGCTGTAACACAGAGGAGAGAAGGTAACAAATTGTCCTCAATTACACCTTCCTGAAGGCTGTGTTCCATGTGTTCTTCCTGTCATACTTCATTTGACCCGAATCCCTAACACTCAGCACCTCCTGGCCTGAATCTCTGCAGTCCCTGTAAAGTCAGTGACATCAATTACTTTCACTCGTTCAATAGAGAAGACTGACACAAAGTGAGACAGATGATATGAAATCAATCTAGAAACATGAAAAGGGAGAAGAAAAGCCCCTTTAAGACCCCTGTAAATTGCAGCACATAGCTGATAGCACAAAAGGCATCAGGGAGAGCTTTAAAAAAAAGCACAGCTTAAACAGCTATTGTCTAACTGGTGATCACTGACACACAAACCAACTCACTAGCTACTTTCTACTATATTTTCTACTAATCAGATATTTTACCTTCATAGGAATCTTCCGCCCTCATCGCAGAGTTACCGCGATGGACCAGGAGACTCAGCATCTGCAGGGTCAGTTTGGTCACAGAAGGCTTTCCAGGACTGAGAATGTTATGTGAGCCTCTCACATCATACCCCAGCACCCATTCAGCCAGATGCACCCCACGGCGACCACATCACCCAGCCACTTATGATAAGCAGGTTCCAGCCACATTTATACTTTATATTAAAACTGTTTGGGCAGGCTGGTTTTGTTTCAGCAGCTATTGTTCTTTACAAAAGGGACATGTCCAAATGGAGGTATCAGATCAATTATCCTTTATGCTTGGGACTTGGGGTTTTCTGCATTAGGGTCTTACATAATCTTTCTTTCTACACTATACACATATGTTTTTGCCGGCGATAGGTCTTCTCACTATACATCATCAAGGATAGTCTACAATAAAAAAAATTCGGGTCTTGCCAGCGAAAACGCCCTCATGTAAACCACCGCAGTAAAACCACTGCCATAATCAAGATCAATGAAAACAATGCTTTATTCTTTTGACCCACGATGCAAAAAGGTGAATAAATACTTACTGCTGCAGGCAAGTATTGCTCAGCTGCCTCTGCGATATTCAAGGGAAACTTGCCTCAAAGTATATCCAGCCAGACAGCGCCTGCTCTACAAAGGAGCAACTTCCTGTCCAGTAAATGCTCCCTCCTTTGGACACACACATTCACCTACACATAGGTATAAATATTTGCATCCTCTGTGTGCTACGCTCTCCCCTAATCCTCCGGTGCTCAAAACACTAACCCTAGCCACTGAGACCCATCCCTTCATGGGTTTAGGGTCTACTTGACCCCATCACAACACCGAACCAGCCACCTCTCAGATGTACCAGAAAGCCCCACCTCCTCGCAGGTCCCTCTGCTGTCTACATTACTATCCCTACACATTACTAAAACCCAAATATTACACAGGCTCCCTACATCTACACCAAAACCTCACCCAGACAAAACTATTTATTGTGCCCCCAATGATTTTCATCAACAAACCTTCATACATAACTATCTATAATACCTGTACTGCATCAAACATTACACAGTCTTTCTCAAAATAAGCTTCTACTGTTGTGTGCAAAAAACCTGGGAACAACTGCGTACCCGTGAGCACGTCCAGCTCTAAGGGAACTCGAGCTGCTAATTTGCGACTTGCTTATATAGTTTTATTCTGGGAATTTGGTTATCTAGCATCACAAGTGTAGACCATTCACCTGTCATGGCTTATCATTGCCAGGTTCTAAGTAGTTATTTTATAAAAGCCGACTTTTGTTTACGGTTTTGTGGTCTTTCTGTCATATCTAAAATGTAATTTTGTACTCAAAATCGCTTCAGTTTGACAACCATTGAATAACACTTTATCAAAAGATCTGATTGATGATGTTGATATTAGGCCTGGATCCACCTGTCTTAGCATTTCATTTATGCAGTGCTCACGTGCTAACAATTTTACAACTCCCTGACATAAGACAAATGCCTCATGTCTGTTTGTTATGGAATCCAGAGGGTCAGTTCATGGCCAATTGCAGCTTGTTTGTAATCACGGCTGGAGACCAATGTGATTTGTTTTAACCTATGCAAAATACATAATATATGATAATTAAGGGGATAAGAAAATGGTTTTCAAGAATAATTCTCATGCTCCGATCAATGCAGATTATGTAAATATGTAGTGGGATTTTTGAATAAATTTAAGTGGCTTTTACGAATTACCCATCACATTTTAGGACTTCAAAAGTAGGCATGTATGTGCAGATTTTATGCACTAAGGCAGCGGTTCCCAAAATGTGTGCCGTGGCTCCCTGGAGTGCCATGGCAGACAGGGGGAGGCACAGAGTACTTATCCCAACTACGTCCTGGATCCTAGAGGCTGATTCCTACTCCGCCCATAACATTTATTAAATGACCCTTGGGCCTCCCCCAGTGAAACCCCAATGGGTGTACCTCCTTTCCCTGCTAGATTTTTTACCCTTTAGAGAGGTTCACTTTAGTTAATGAACACAACCTTAGCTTTTAATTCTCCTTGTGCATATATCAGGCCTCAGTTGTTATAACCAATTACTTTACTCCACGCACTCAGAAAGTCTTTATGGCCAGTACCCTTTTTTATAACGCTAAAGAACGATGTCACATTATCCGTACGTTAGAACATTGTAAAATAATTTTGAAGTTAATGAGCACATTTTATAATATGTAGTCTGCCATGATGAACGGAGGACACTTTTCCTATTTTCAAAAGTGATGTTTCCTCAAGTGTGAATATTATTAGAGTTTGCAGCGTACAAAAAAAAAGACTTTTCCTAAAGGCGGTGAATTTGTAGTGGGTGGCGAAGGCCCATGTTTATACATGTAACATTATTCCCAGCGTGGAAACAGCCCTGGAAGATAGGAAAGGGACAAGTAGCACGAACGTCTGTTTCCACTGTGATTGGATTTTACGGAGCCCTTGCATTTAGTCTGCAAATCCACACACTGCCAAATTGAAAAAGGTATCGACAAGTTTAAGCTGATTGAAAAGACTTTCCTATCAGACCCGCCTGAAACTTCAACATGGTTTCCATTTACAAATTGTATTATACTTACTGAGCCAGATGTAAGTTTAGCATCCTCTATTGTGTTGTGGAAATGCAGATCTGAAATCCATCGGAGCCGTCTAGCACGACATAATCTTGATCTGGATCAAGACGCAGAGGATACAAACACAGTGCGACATTGTAACAATGCTGTTCAAGAATAATCCCATCTGGGATCTTGTCGGATGACAGATATGTGCATTATACACCCATATACAATAGCTTTTTACTAACCTTATAACAATGCGCAGTAGAGCAGCTTTGGCAGTAAATCTCACCCAGAGTGCAGAAAATTAACAATATTATTATTTTTGCATGTAACTTCTAAAGTAACCAGTAGAGGGCAGATATTATAAATGGGCCCCAGAGGGGTAGGAGTCCATGTGCTCGAGCTTATAAATGGTAATACAGCTATATTTCTTATATATTATATCACCTGCAATGAGACATATATCACAGAGACGCAATAGACGCCATGTTATAGAGCCAAGAATAAAGAATTCCCTATATTATAGTACGTACATACTGGTGTTTGTTTTTTAATGCTTGGTAAATCATTTTAAGTTTCCAACTGCATTGACGAGTGTTACGAGCCGTCTCCATGACGACCGGGGCGTCACTTCCGCCTCTGACGTCCCGGTTGCCTAGGCAACAACCGGGACGCTGTAACCCTACTGCCACAGCGCCCGGCCAGCGGGCTGACACCCGGGTGCATGCGAGCAGAGAAAGGTAGGGCTATTTCATGTTTTTTGTATTAGACTCTGGTGAGAGTCTTTTTGATATATATTTGGTGCTGTTTTATTCTTGCCAGTATTGTCTAGGGTGCTTAGACTATGTAGTGGGAGGGGTTCCATTACACTGACTCCTATTGGCTCTCCTTGCTATTTAAGGCAGTGAGGACTTAGCCTCATTGCCAGTTATAGCTTCCTGTGTAGCTAGGCTCCTGTTCCTGTTTTCCCTGCTTCTGTGCTGTATTCTAGTTTGGATATCCCGTGTATGACCCCTGGCTTGTTTCTGGACCTCGTTGTATTGCCTGTGACCCCTGACCTCGGCTCGTTATCTGATATCGCTGCCTGCTGCCAGCCCTTGACCTTTGCTTGGATCTCACACCGCTGTGTACTACTCCGTTACCCCTAGGTTCTCCCCAGTCAGTGCACATTACACGACCCTCCGTCGTCTGCAGCCAAGTCTGTCCCCACCACTAGGGGCTCCAGCGAACACCAGACTTCGGAGCAGACTCCGGGTTTTGTCGTGCTGACTGGAGGGGTTCCTAACAACGAGCTCTAGACAAACAAAAATGGAACAAGAATTGTTCAGAATAATACACCAAAGCACAACTGAAGTTAACACGAGTAAAAGCACAAATGTGTACAGTCCCATCTGGGACAATGAGTTTTATCTTTGCATCTTTTTCCATGCACATTAAAAATGCATCTGAAATGCAGAATGTTAACGCCAGTGGGTACATAGTTTTATGCAGCAACAATAGCACATATGTTATAAGAACCAGGGCCGCCGAGAGGGGGGGAGCGGGTACATTTTACCTGGGCCCGGCCATGCCAAGGGGCCCGGGCCGGGCCCTTACTGCTAATTTTTAATTTATCTTTTTTTTTTTTCGCGGGAGGGGGGGGGGGTGTCTCATTCATTGGTGGGGGGAGCTGGAAGAAAAAACAAAATATACTCACGTGATCGCGGCGCCGGTGTCCTTCCTCTCTGCTCCATTCACACTGACTGTCAGGCGTGACGTCATCAAGTCACGCCTGACAGTCAGTGAGGAGCGCCGCAGCATGAAGAAAGAAGAGTAGACAGAAGAGAAGAAAAGAAAGAAGCTAACAAAAGGTAAGTAAACAAACAGAAAGGCAAGGGGAGGAAAGGGACAGTACAATAAAGAAGGGAGAGAGAGGCACAGAGTAAAAAAGAAGGGGGGAGAGAGGCACAGAGTAAAAAAAAGGGGGGGAGAGAGGCACAGAGTAAAAAAGAAGGGGGAAGAGAGTCACAGAGTAAAAAAGAAGGGGGAGAGAGGCACAGAGTAAAAAAGAAGGGTAGAGAGGCACAGACTAAAAAAGAAGGGGGTAGAGAGGCACAGAGTAAAAAAGAAGGGTAGAGAGGCACTGAGTAAAAAAGAAGGGGGTAGAGAGGCACAGAGTAAAAAAAAAAGGGGGAGAGAGGCACAGAGTAAAAAAGAAGGGTAGAGAGGCACTGAGTAAAAAAGAAGGGGGGAGAGAGGCACAGAGTAAAAAAGAAGGGGGAGAGAGGCACAGAGTAAAAAAGAAGGGTAGAGAGGCACTGAGTAAAAAAGAAGGGGGTAGAGAGGCACAGAGTAAAAAAGAAGGGGGTAGAGAGGCACAGAGTAAAAAAGAAGGGGGAGAGAGGCACAGAGTAAAAAAGAAGGGGGGAGAGAGGCACAGAGTAAAAAAGCAGAGGAGAGAGGCACAGACTAAAAAAGAAGGGGGAAGAGAGTCACAGAGTAAAAAAGAAGAGTAGAGAGGCACTGAGTAAAAAAGAAGGGGGTAGAGAGGCACAGAGTAAAAAAGAAGGGGGGAGAGAGGCACAGACTAAAAAAGAAGGGGGAGAGAGGCACAGAGTAAAAAAGAAGGGGAGAGAGGCACAGAGTAAAAAAGCAGGGGAGAGAGGCACAGACTAAAAAAGAAGGGGGAGAGAGGCACAGAGTAAAAAAGAAGGGGGGGAGAGAGGCACAGACTAAAAAAGAAGGGGGAGAGAGGCACAGAGTAAAAAAGAAGGGGAGAGAGGCACAGAGTAAAAAAGAAGGGGAGAGAGGCACAGAGTAAAAAAGAAGGGGAGATAGGCACAGAGTATAAAAAGGGGGAGAGAGGCACAGAGTGAAAAAAGGGGGAGAGAGGCACAGAGTGAAAAAAAGGGGGAGAGAGGCACAGAGTGAAAAAAAGGGGGAGAGAGGCACAGAGTGAAAAAAAGGGGGAGAGAGGCACAGAGTAAAAAAGAAGGGGGAGAGAGGCACAGAGTAAAAAAGAAAAAAAAGGGGGAGAGAGGCACAGAGTAAAAAAGAAGGGTAGAGAGGCACTGAGTAAAAAAGAAGGGGGTAGAGAGGCACAGAGTAAAAAAGAAGGGGGGAGAGAGGCACAGAGTAAAAAAAAAAGATTTTCTACCCCGGGCGATTTAGGGGGGGGTTTAGGCCCCGCCCCTTTCTGCCTTTTAAGGCTGTCGGCGGCTGCACAGTATGTGCAGGTCCGCTCGGCAGTGACAGTGTGCTGCCTGGCTGCTCTGATTGTGTTTAAAACAATGTAGCCGCCGGCAGCAAGCCCCTGCTAGAGGGGGCGATTGCCCCGATATTCCCCCCCCCCCCTGGATCCGCCACTGGCAGAGCGAGATGACTGCACATTAATTAGGCTATAAACTGAGCAGTATTTTAGCAGGAAAAAGTTTGTAAATAAAGTGGTTGGATGGAGCACTTGGATGATGTTTTGCACAATTCATCAGTGAAGATTTTTCTGCCTCCCTAAGACTGACTTCTGGTTTGCAGAGGGCTGGAGATCACACGTGGACCTTTCAGAGGGCAGGGCGTACTGTCCTCGTGGAAAGCCAAGGTGGTTTGCGGTGTACATCAGGTGGGCTTCATAAATGACTGTACACTTGGTCCATTCTGAGATATACGTTCTATGCTGCACATTCTGGGCTTGATTCTTTAAGTAACGTAAATGCTGATACGTGCTGTAATTTGCATAAAATCGCTCTGAGCACGCCCAGAACCGGATCACACAGCAGAGAACGCAGTAACGTCCAATTCAACGTTGATCACAAAGGACCCTTACTGTAGGTTACGATTTCAGGGGCAGAACAGGGAGGGAACTGGGCGCATGCACATAGTCAATGTACAGTACGGGCGTACCAAGATCGAGTGAATGCAGCTGCGTCAGATTCAAGCTTTGGACTTCTCTAAGGACACGTTTTTCAACCATATCACTTGCTCCAGCTACAGGTCAGGTGTAAGTGCTGATTACCAGTGATGACGGCTGTGTATACAGCTAGAACATGTGTCTGCAATCAGCAGCAACTTGGAAAATGCATTTTTTTTGTACAGTAGACATTAATAACATCCTATTACATGTATTTTATTGGCGTTAAATATTAAAGAAAAAAACCTTTTTATGTTAATGTTTTGTCATTAATGACTGTATTATTAACAGATGACATTAATTGAATATTTTTTAATATTTTGCGTGCCTTAATGAATCAGGCCCTCTAAGCTTTATACTCACTGTGCACGCTGAGGCTCCTATTTCTCAAAATACGTCAATAAGGGTGATTTTTCATATTGCAGCGAAAATGACTTATCGTCGCCTCTTATCAATAAACTGTTGCTGGGCCAGCAGAGCGATACTCAGTTGCCCAGGCGGTAAGTCTCTGTGGATATGCGAATGTATGAGCCGGCTGGCAGTCTCGCGCATGCGCCTTGGATGCGCAGTGGAACCAGACTGAGGCTCTCAGTCCCACTTATCTAAAAAAAAGATACGAAAAAAATGAAAAACTATTTAAAAACTTTAAAAAAAAAGAATAAGGGCTAGATTTACTAAGCTGCGGGTTTGAAAAAGTGGGGATGTTGCCTATAGCAACTAATCAGATTCTAGCTTTCATTTATTTAGTGCTTTCTACAAAATGACAGCTAGAATCTGATTGGTTGCTATAGGCAACATCCCCACTCTTTCAAACCCGCAGCTTAGTAAATCTTGCCCTAAAGCTTTTTTTCCCCATGATTTTCTTCTGTCATCGCCATCATGAACAAGAATTGTGCCCTGACAGCAAATTTTGCTATTAATAGGGCTTTTCACCCTTCGCTAAATACACCCCCAAGTGTAACATTGTCTGAATGAAATGTTGTAATTGAAGAATATTTCACGGGAATGCTTAATTCCTGCCGGCAAAGATTTCTCATCTTATAAATTTGTATCTCATAACTCATCTTTTATAAGGCTTATTAATTTTATAACTCCCTCCTCATTTGTAATCTTGGCTTCATAGAAGACAGTTTTGAAAAACCGAATTGCTGAAAATTGATAGACGTTTAAGATATGAAGGCTAATAATATATTTGTCAGACTGGTGTATTCTTGTAGTATGAAGGGACTGTCTATGAATCCCAGAACCTGCAGTCATTAAAAAAGAGTAATTTTGCAAAAGTTAGTTCAGGGAATCCCTACATATGTGGACGATTAGACGGTTACATATTACCCATTCTTAATGTGCAACGTGAATCTCTAACTGGTTCCACCAACAGTTACAAGATATTTGCCTACTCATCAGCTTGATGCTTCCTTATAAAAAACCCCTGAGTGTTAGGATGTGTTCTCTTGTATTCATCGGACAATTTCAGGCCATAGTGTCAGGATATCTTCCGGCAAAGCACATTTTCAGGACTCTTTTGGCAGCAAAGGTAAGTGACACATATTCTTGGTAGAAGTTTACAATTAGGATACCGGTGGAGCAATCTTTGTTGCAGCACTTGGCTCACATTTTCTCACCTGCGAATATCCGATTTTTTCTTTAACGATTTTTCTGTTAATTCAGTATTGCAGGACTGTAAGAAATCCCATTTAAAATATCGCCTGTGTTACCATTCACATTTTTTCAATTATTATTATTAAATAGTGTATTGTATTACTGAACGATGCACTAAACTAATACAAATAATTACAGATATAATACAAAAGTGATGGCAAAATATATATTGGAACTCTGCAGAGGATGAATCCACTCGTTTAACATCTACATGTTTATATAACCCATCAATCTTTTAAGTCTCAGCTTGTAACTTTTGGGGCTCTCATATCAACACTTTATTGGCCAAAACATTGTATTCGTGAGTTTTACACACACATCTTTACACTGTGAATGTCTCAGTTTTTAGTCTTGCAATCCCTCCTGTGGTTTTTATTTCTTTCACCAATGTATCTAAAATATGATTTTACTGAATGTGAGAACTTTTCTTCTGTTTAACCTTTAAGGCATTTTGTGTGTTAGACAGGGGAGGTCTGGCCTGCCCCTGGCGTTAGACTAGTTTTATATGATTTTTTATTCTTCTGTGTTTTGTTCTGCCTTTATATCGTATATTTGCTGTTTTCTTAGCATTTATAACAACTGCCAAGTACTTGGAGAACCATAAGACTTGCTGGCCAAAAATATGTAATATATTACTGTAAATGGGAAAAGTAAGTGTACTATACGTCTGCCAATGGGCTATCTTTGTAATATATGGCAGACAATGGGGGGATTATACTGTGATATATGGTTGGCAATGGGAGTATCTATGTGCAATAAATGACAGACAGTAGGAGATATCTGTGCACTACATGGTTGGCAGTTGGGGGTTCTTTGTCTAACGTATGGCTGGCAATGGGGGGGGGGGGGTGATGCCCACTGAACACACTAATAAGAGTATGAATCGGAGAGGTGGCTTGCAAGCGGCCATGCTGCACGGATGTGTCACTGCTGAGCTCTGCAAGACAAAATCCAGGGTTATCGTGGTTACCCAAACAACTAACAATAAACATAATCAGAGTATGAATCCTCATATACCTGCATCGGGAATACGAGGATAAGATTATCTTGTTTTACCAAATATATACATCAAAACTGCAATAAGTTTTGTTTTATATTGTTTTTAGCAAAACACACGTCAAGTATATATATATATTTCACTGTACAGTACTCTGCCAACATGAGCATTGTTATAATTGGGAACCTTAGTATGATGGGTGCAATTCCCATATCCTGTTCTTATTCTTGTTGTCTGCCTAGTATCACGTCTTTCCCTGTGTGATATTTTTCTCCCTATCTATTCATTTATTAATTTTGCTGGTGTCATTTTTAGATAACCACACACAATATGGAAAATAGGTACGGCACTTACCATGAGAAAAATTACCAATAAGTACTATTGTAACAAATAAATGGACCTTAACTTATAGTAGGTAGTCCATAAGTCCCGCACTCAGTAATGACAGTCTCCTTAGGAATAACCAGAAAAAGGTGTTGAATGTTGAAATTTCGAAGTACATAAGATTGCTCGTCCTTTCTCTCCTCCAAATATTCAGAGGAACAAACCTGCACCAACATACATCTCCTCTCTTGTCACAAAATATCTCCCAACTCGGCAACTCCGTTCTGCACAAGATCTGCGTCTCTCATCCACACTCATTACATCCTCCCATTCCCGATTACAGGACATTTTCCGGGCTGCACCCACTCTATGGAATTTTCTCCCTCGCACAATAAGACTCTCCTCTGGTCTACCAGCTTTCAAGCGTTCTCTGAAAACCCACCTCTTCAGACAAGCTTATAATATTCCTCAACCACCCTCTTAACCTCACTACATTACTCTATTACCACCGTTATACAACTACCCCTTGACCAACATTGTTGTGTGACAGGATCATTTAGCTTATGAGTCACTTTTACCTTTGCAGTCTGGCTGGGCCGACTGCAAATGTAGACTTAACCTCATGTGTCAAATGCCCATTGTCCAATAGATTGTAAGCCTGCGAGCAGGGGCCTTCTCACCTCTCTGTCTGTTTTACCCAGTTTGTTTATTAGTTTACTATGTTTGTCACGAATTGTAAAGCGCTACGGAATATGACGCTCAGTCTGTGGCTTCCTGCTGCCTCCATTCCTCTCCTCACATCATGTCACTGCCCCTGTCACATGCAGCCCTGTCCTCACTAACACATCACTCATCTCCTGATATACTCTGTGCTGCTGGGGACCCTGCTCCTTCCACTATATAACTCTCAGTCTGTGGCTTCCTGCTGCCTCCATTCCCCTCCTCACATCATGTCACTGCCCCTGTCACATGCAGCCCTGTCCTCAATAACACATCACTCACCTCCTGATATACTCTGTGCTGCTGGGGGACCCTGCTCCTTACGCTATATGATGCTCAGTCTGTGGCTTCCTTCTGCCTCTATCCCCCTCCTTACATCATATCACTGCCCCTGTCACATGCAGCCCTGTCCTCACTAACTCATCACTCATCTCCTGATATACTCTGTGCTGCTGGGGGACCCTGCTCCTTCCACTATATAACTCTGTCTGTGGCTTCCTGCTGCCTCCATTCCCCTCCTCACATCATGTCACTGCTTCTGTCACATGCAGCCCTGTCCTCACTGACACATCACTCATCTTCTGATATACTCTGTGCTGCTGGTGACCCTGCTCCTTTCACTATATAACTCTCAGTCTGTGTCTTCCTGCTGCCTCCATTCCCCTCATCACATCATGTCACTGTCCCTGTCACATGCAGCCCTGTCCTCACTGACACATCACTCATCTCCTGATATATTCTGTGCTGCTGGGGGACCCTGCTCCTTCCACTATATAACTCTCAGACTGTGGCTTCCTGCTGCCTCCATTCCCCTCCTCACATCATGTCACTGCCCCTGTCACATGCAGCCCTGTCCTCCCTTTCACTTTCACCCCAGTAAAACCAGACATGACTGTGAAGGGTCTGCTTTGAGTTAGTTATTTACATTTTCTAGTTTTAATATTGCCATTGGGACCAGTTGATCGGTGACCACCATAAGGAGCCCCCTGTATCATCAAGTACTATTTGTATCATGAGTTTGGTGTGATGGATTATTCTGAGGGGGCAGGTGAATTGCTGCCTTGTCGGTATATTCCAGGTTAATTACTGCAGCTATAGAACTGCCAGCATTTGTCTCCTTGAAATATACAGCAGCTGTAAATCTAGGTTAATATATAGATATATCCTTGTTTTCCGTTATATTTCAGAAAGGAATGAACCTCTGAATTATCTCCTCTGTAGAACATTTCTGACATTGTCAGCTATTAGTTATCCGCAGTGGTAGATATGTATTCAATCAGTCATTGATTTTACAATAATACGTGATTGGCAATGTAATTTCACATTGCTCATTAATCTTGTGGCTGTGTCACAGCAAATCTGCTAGTGGTGCTGAAATATGACTGATTGGAGACTCTACTTATATGAGAAATACCACTTAATGTAATTAAAGGATGGACAGTCTACATTATGAGTCACAATGGAATAATAATTGGCACTTCCCGCATTTATCGCTAGAGGGCGCCAAACGTTCCCCACTTTTTCTTGTTATTTGTTTTTGAGCCTCTGAACGTTCCTGAGCATGAATATTATACATGGTGACCCTTTCATATGTTTTTTTTATTTAGAGGATTTTGCCTTTGAGTGGTCAATAAACAAGATTACAATGTGATTGCCTCCCTACAAGTGATAACACAAAGAGCCCACAATGCATCTCTCGGATACCTAATCTGTAATACTTGTATAAAACTCAGGGATACACAACCCACAAGACAGCAAAATTAAACCCCCTAGATGTGATGTATTCTGTGCTGCGATTGGCCAGCAGTTTCAGCAGCATTATGGCATACCTGGCCAAAGAGGAGGTCACATGACCGGATGGGCGCATCATGTGACGCTGCTTCAGTTACGCTCGCTGTGTTGCCACTGAGCCTACTGGTCTATTAATCCTTTTTTTTAATTCTATGTAAGTTGTCTATTTGTGCAGGTAAAAGTTTGCATTTTTTGTCTTTTATTGTTGAAATAAATGTATATATGTAAATGCAGCTGCTATTTCTGTGGCTTTTCCCCTTGAAGGTAACTTTTCAATGTGGTGTAAAACAATGAATTCATTTATAAAGGACAAGAGAGCTGCGGAAAATCACAAAATCCTCTTTGAGAAAGTGCAGCCAGGTGTCCAGCAAAGCATACCTCCCAACCAGGCCCGGCGCTCCCATTAGGCAAGGCTAGGCAGTTGCCTAGGGCACCGGGCTCTGGTGGGCGCCACAGAAGTAAAATGCAGAGTATTGTACTTTATTACTGTGCGGCGACCGTTGAGCATACCTTCCGCGGCCGCCGCACAGCTTCAGATAGATCCATGTTCTGAACAGCAAAATAGCTCAAACAGCAGCAGTTTGACCAATCTCGCCACCCACAACCACCTCTTTCATTCTGGCTGTTTTGCGTCAGTTTAGTAAATCCGGCTGTTTGTATGTTAATCATTGTTACATTTGGGATAGCGGTTTGTAAAGTGGTGGTTTTGAAAAAAATGTCTATTCTGGCCGTTTTAACGGTGGTTTGGGCTTTAGTCAATCAGGCGGTTTCAAAACCGCCGAAAAAATAGCCAAAAGCCAAACCGCCCTTTAGTAAATCTAGCCCCATGTGTAAAATCTAACAACTGTACTAACTAAAATCACGAGTGCTTTCCAACAGCCCCCCACTCCCCTTTCTACCTCTACTGCCCCCCCTTCTCCTCCTTATATTTTGGAACAAAAAACAAAACCTCACACTCTTATACAACTGTTAGAGGTATTGTACTACAATTATCTGCACATTCCAGCCAGGGCCGGTGCTAGGGTCCACGGCGCCCTAGGCATTTTTAAAAAAGCGGCGCCCCCCTTCCCGCGCAAAAATCGCCGCCCTCCTCTCCTTACCTTGTCTCACCACCGCCACCTCTCTGCTCCGTCTCCTCCCCTCCACTCACTGACACTAGTAAGTGGAGGGGAGGAGACGGAGCAGAGAGGCGGCGGTGGTGACAAAATAGCCTCTTCCCCCCTCCCCGTGCATCTGAATGCTGTGCGGCGGCCGTGACAGGTATGGTCAGCGGTCGCCGCACAGTTTTAAAGTCTTTTAGAATTCTGTGGCGCCCTCCAGAGCCCGGCGCCCTAGGCAAGTGCCTAACCTTGCCTAATGGGAGCGCCGGGCCTGATTCCAGTCCAACTAAATGTATGTGTATCTTGCTCGTTCTTTTTATGTTTTTCTGTGTATTAGCTCAGACAAGTGCACAGTCCTTGCTGGATTTATACATTACAAGAAAAGGGGAGAGAAAGAATAACATAGGTTGATGAGATGCACTAAGCACTCCACTAATTTAATAAATTAAAGTATATGAGGGATTAACTTGAGGCTTGGTTCTAAAACTTAACTTTTATTGTGTATTGTTTGTATAAAAATCTTATAAAACAGTGAAGTATTCAAAAGGATAAAAAAGATTAAGGTTTGCTACAAACAAGCGCACTACCAGCGAAACGCGTGTCGGTTTCGCTGGTCACCTCCTACCTGCTAACTGTCCGTTATTATTTATGCAGTCCTTAATACCAATTCTAAAGATTAGATACACCTGTATCTTCATCCTATGAATCTAATACAATCGGCAAGTCACATATCATATGTACCACTAATTGTGGACTTTGCATAGTTTTCACCTCACAACTATCCAGCCATCTGAGTGACTGCACGGGGAATAACTATTCATACCCCATATATGAGATTTGTAGCAAACTTAATTTCCACTTTTCCAATATAGAAAGAACGGGAAATACAACAAGTATGTCGCTATATGAGAAATATATTTATTTGCCATAATAAAGGTAACACTTATATTTAATATAGGTAATCCTTATATTATGTTTAGCATCAATACAGCACAATCTTATCAGATGTGCTGGAGTACATCATCATCATCATTTATTTATATAGCGCCGCTAATTCCACAGCGCTGTACAGAGAACTCATTCACATCAGTCCCTGCCCCATTGGAGCTTACAGTCTAAATTCCCTAAATTCCCTAACACACTCACACACAGACAGAGATGGAGACAGACAGAGAGAGACTAGGGTCAATTTTGATAGCAGCCAATTAACCTACCAGTATGTTTTTGAAGTGTGGGAGGAAACCAGAGCACCCGGAGGAAACCTACGCAAACACAGGGAGAACATACAAACTTCCTATAAATATCAAGCGTGACACTCCCCGTTATACCCGACTCTGGATTAATTCCAAATAGAAATCCTGGGTTTTATACCTGCTACATACCACTCCCTAGGGATAGATTCTTTAAATTAGATATATCTTAACAACAGTACAGGGGTATATCAATCCTAGATTGTAGATGGTATCTATATTCTGCCTGTTCCATTATTATCTCTCCGTACGATTTGAACAACTCACAAGACACAATTTTGATACAACTGACATTATTGTAACAGCTTTTAAAGAGTTCCATTTAACTAATTTGTAACTCATTACACTGTGTTCCTAGTAACTCATAAACTTTATTCCTGCCAATATTGAAATTACGATAGCAGTGTTATATGAGTTATATTTAGGGAACAATAAACCCATCATCATAGGCTCACAACAGGTCTATATTCTATGAATTGAGTTACGATTAATACCTGGACTGCTTATACATTATCTAGAGGGAATATTATATAAATAGTCATTACGCAATAAGACTATATTAATTTATTGCCCCATATGATTAATGTTATTGAGACTTATCAGATCTGAGCAGCTTTTATTTACAATTTCATTAATCTTTTTTTATCCTGTTGAATATTTCGCTGTTTTATAAGATTTTTATACAAACAATACACAATGAAAGTTACGATTTAGAACCAAGCCTCAAATTAATCCCTCATATACTTTAATTATTAAATTAGTGGAGTCCTTAGTGCATCTCACCAACCTATTGTTTTCTTTCTCTCCCCTTTTCTTGTACATTATTTAAGGTTTTGATGCACCCCTTCAAATTAGATTACAAAGATATAATTATCTAAGATATCCGTTTGAGAAGGGTAATACCACTCCTTATCAATGGGTGCGACCATTCCCTATCCGCTTCGTCCCTATTTTTTACAAACTTAGTATGGATTTATACATTGTAATTTGCTATGGCCTGTTTCGGTCCTTACTTTGTTTGTGGAAAATATGTGTTGGTGTTTTATAAATAAACTTCATAAAAAACGAAACAAAAAACTCCAAAAAGAGACTCTTGAGATGAAGGTTCAAGAAGGAACGGCACTGGGTTTCCCATTCGCAGACCATGTTCATCCTTCGGTTTGTATGCCACACTCCTCTTGATAAAGTTTAACTTGTTCATCCACGGTGGCTCAGTGGTTAGCACTTGTGCCTCACAGCACTGGGGTCATGAGTTCAATTCCCGACCATGCCCTTATCTGTGCGGAGTTTGTATGTTCTCCCCCCTGTTTGCGTGGGTTTCCTCCGGGTGCTCCGGTTTCCTCCCACACTCCAAAAAACATACTAGTAGGTTAATTGGCTGCTATCAAATTGACCCTAGTCTCTCTCTCTATGTCTGTGTGTGTGTTAGGAAATTTAGACTGTAAGCTCCAATGGGGCAGGGACTGATGTGAATGAGTTCTCTGTACAGCGCTGCGGAATTAGTGGCGCTATATAAATAAATGGTGATGATGATGACAACAACTGTAAGATCAAGGAACTGACTTCATCCCGAGAGTCTCTTTAAGGAATCTCCCCCTCAGTAAGTAGCTGGCCTTCGAGTTTGGGTGCACCCCTTCCTCAACCCCTGGTTGGATGAGGGTCCCGTAAAATATCTTCGAGGAAAGCATGGATACCTCCTGGCCGATGTGGTTCAGGGTTTGAAGGTGACAACGAAATGGCTGATCAAAGTGGGGTAGGCAAAAACCTCCTCTAGGAGGGTGTTGGAGAGGAGGATGATGCATTGTCACTTTGATGTGCCCCTCTTACTAAAGGATTGCCCAGGTGATATGGGCTCGAAGGGTCTGTCTTTGGTGAATTCCAAGCGGATTCCTCCAAAGTTTAGATATCTCACTTTGCTTGTGTTTTACTGGAGCTCTACGTTGTCCACGGGATAAATGTTAAAGGGAGGTGAAGAATGGACGACTTCTTGCTGCAGTGTCCTTTTAATATAGAGGTTTACAAGGGAGCGTTCCACACCTTAGGCTTTCCCTGTCTTTCGGGGCTTAGTTACCCTGACTGTGTGTATGCAGCGCTCAAAAGTTGTGGGGATTTACAATCATTTTTTAGCCAGAGCAGTTGTTAGATTTTAGACGTGGAGCGCACGGTGTTTAATGCCCATTAGGGTCAAAACTCTTCCCTGTAGTGAGGTGGGGGTTAGTATTCTGCAAGAGCTATTGAAAATGAGGGAAATGGAGAGGGGCCGGATGGATGCTGCGAGCTGGGGTTGACTCTAGCAGAAGCTGAGACATCCTTAAGTGGTAGCTAACATCTGGCAGTCTCTCGATTCTTCGCTATCTATCCTGTTCTTTCACTTAGATTTTGTGAAAATCGTTTTTTTTAGTAAGGTTTACATACATTTAAAGTTTGTTTTCATTTCCTGACTGTAAAGGGTGTGTGGGTGGTATTATAGATTGGTCTAATGCAGAGAATTGTTTTAGAAGATGTCATGTTTCTTTGATGTATATACTTCTCATTTGTGAAGTGATGCAATAGTTTTTGTGGAAGGATTGGAGGAGAATTGGGTGTTATGATCATGTTGGTCCATTTTACCCCTTGATGTTGTAGTCTATTTTATTTTTGAAAAAGTGATTTGGGATTTATTTTTGTTGAAATTTTTAATAAAAAAAAATCAACCCTTGCAAAATTACAGCCACTTATTCAAAATGCTCAAAATGCTATCTGTGCCCACTTTAACACCTGATTGCATGCCCAAAACAGCATTGGGCCAGGCAAAAGACAGGTGTTTAATATGTAACTGACCACTCCGTGTTGATTCCCACTGTCAAATTGGTGTCCCAACGGCATTCAACCCTTGCAAAACTGCAGCTACTTATTCAAAATGCTATGTGTGCCCACTTTGCCACCTGATTTCATGCCCAAAACAGCCTTGGGCCAGGCAAAAGACAGGTGTTTAATATGTAACTGACCACTCCGTGTTGATTCCCACTGTCAAATTGGTGTCCCAACGGCATTTAACCTTTGCAATTCTGCAGCTACATATTCAAAATGATAAAATATGGTGACTTTGCCCACTTTGCCCCCCGGTTTCATGCCCAAAACCTTGTTGGGTCAGGCGAAATACTAAAGCAGTTTGTATAAGGGACCCCATTTAGTGTTAATCTGATGTGAAATCAGAGATCCAAATTTATTTAATCCTTTAAAAATAACCTGTTCTGAATAAGAAGCTGGAGGAGCACGAATAAAAAGTGAATTAGAAGCTAACTTCAGCCTCTTAAATTCTCCATGTATTCAGATCAGCCCCTCCTGACGTAAAGGGAGTAGTCTCCTGATGAATGTGCTCAGTGCAACCTGTTTAAACTCACCTTTTGCTGCTGCTTCTGCTACTTGACAATTGACAGGGCAACAGCACAGTCGTCCTGCAATCAGGTCTGAAGGAACATGGTGAGTGTGGCAGGAGGGTGCTGTGCCCAAGTCCATGCTCTAAACAGTTAATTAAAAGGGACGGGGCAACCATGGAAAGGGGGGGTCGCAGCAGACAAAAGGGGGCTGGGGGGCGCTATGGACTGCACCCCCTTACAAGTTTGCCCTAAATAAGTAGACTGGTGACCTGGGCACTTTGCCACCCCCTGACGGGCTTGCAACCTCTTGGGTGGAAACCCCCCACCCTCATTCACATCTGGGTGATACTGGGGGGTGGTTGTCGGCGGGGTTGGGAAGCGTATGGTGCCCAGAGGTTGAGACAATGTCTGGCCGGGCGCAGGGAGTAGAAGGGGATCCCCTCCCCGATGTCTGCCGGCATTAGACACAGGAGCTCCGGAGTTGGGCGTCGTTGTGCGCAACGGGCAGCAGGTACCACGGACGGCGGCACCGCAGCATGCCCGCAGGAGATCCTATAGAGCCCCGGTCCCCATCAAGACCTGGAAGGGAGGGCGGTGTTGGCTGCCGCATTGGTCCGACAACCGACTCCAATGTCGGCACTGGGCATGGCAGAGGAGCCAGTGTGGATCCTGGCAGGAGGAGCAGACTTGCGTCTCTGGTGGGACATTGTGAACAGGATTAAAGTATTTGGGGGGTGGGGGGACGACTTTAAATATGGCCAATATAACCAGGAGGATGGTTGAGGATGGGGACACGCAGACAGGGAATAGAGAGGAGACAGGAGATGGAAGAATACTCAGGGGAAAAATAAGGAAAAGGGGAAAGTAATCTACAAAGCAAAATGCAATAACACAAGCACTGGGGATAGTGATAACATTAAGCCTGATGCTGGTGCCTCTGCTCCCAGGTATTTGTGCAGCAAAAACCACTGGGGGGGTGGAGGGGGAATATATGGGTCAGCCAAGCCTCTCCTCTGTGGATACTATTGGCTGGAAGATGTCAGAGGCTTTACTCTGAATAGGTAAGTGAATGACTCATGCACAAACATACAGTGGCGGATGATGGGGGGGGGGGGGGGTGATCGGGACAATCGCGCCCCCCCCCCCCCACCCCAAATCGCCCCCAGTAAAATTATTTCCTAGATCCACCCCTGCAAACATATTAGTTTAAGTGCGTTCGTCTTGTGGCCTCACTTGACATAATTGTGACAATTAATATATTCAGGGCTGTATAAAAATAAAGAGCTGGCGTCTAACTATCATACATAAAAAATGCATATTGTTTTACTGTGCATGGAATCTACAGTGTAGTGTAAGTTGCACTTGCGACCCAAAGACCATGAAGTGAGTGTGCACTTGGACCTTCGCTTAGCGGTTCAATAGGTGCACTTGCATACATAAACAAGCATTGTGGGTCATGCATTGTTGTGGTTTCTAATGCACTTTTAATGTATTTATTTTATAAAACATTGACGTTAATCAATCTTCTGCCTGTTGTTAGATGCTTGGCCAGGGAGGATTCAAGTTTCTAAACTGGGCTCAGACCTACGGTTCCAACCCTGAACTCTACTTCCAGCCCACATGTGTGGAAGAAGTGAAAGAGGTGAGTGGAGGGAGGATTATTATCCAAAATAACAGGGAACACTTATCAGTATTCTCCACTTATTTATTTTTGCACTGTGTCTTAAGGTCATGGATGGGAAAGCCTGTAGGGCAGTGGTAGATATCCTGTGACTCTCCCAAGTGTTAGTGAACTACAGCTCCCAGCATGCCATTCAGAGTGCAATAGACTGCCAACACTTGCTGGTTATTTGTCTGTCTCAATTGTAATGTCCACTCCATTCATTATTCCTGTATGATGTGGGTCTGACCCTTGGGATAGTTCCTTCAACACCCAAGGATCCTTGGGATACTTCCTTCAACACCCAAGGATCCTTGGGATACTTCCTTCGACACTGGAGAGACTCCTGAAGAATGCCGGATGTCTTAATAAGCAGAACTTTCAAGCATTAGTGTGCACTGTGGGCCCTGGTACACTGCCTTGGTCCAATCACTAGCCACTCACTGTAGAAGTAGGGATCTATATAGTGAAAGGAATAGGAGCAGGAGAGAAAGAAGAGTCGTCCTACTCTCCTCATCCCTACTCTTCTTACGTTGTCAGTAACTACAGTGATTGCAGGATGAGGTGCACAAGACTTGTATCACATTTATCAATTATTTCAGAATGGGCAGTGACGGAGTGCTGGGGGAGGTGAGGAGAGGCAAAGAGACAACCCTGTATTTGCCGTTCCTAGGATGGTGACACCTGCATTTGAAAATCCCAGAGGCAACCATGCTGGGACTAGGTCCAAAGATACACCGATTTCATTTATTCTGAGCCTTGTTGTGACCCTGCAACATGTTAACATTGGTACTAATTCTGAAGTTGTCGAAATTAGCTTGTTTGAAAAGGTAACAGACGTGTTTAATACTCCTTCCTCTCAGATTCTAGATCTTGCTCGTCAGAGAAGCAAGAGGGTAAAAGTGGTCGGCGGTGGACACTCTCCCTCTGACATCGCCTGCACCGACGATTTCATGATCCGAATGGATAAAATGAACAAGGTTATCAAGGTATGAATGTATAATTAAATGTTAACTGATGTACTAATCTGAGGCTTTGTGGTTCCGGACAAATGAACAAAACTGTTTTTGCTTTTGAAACGTATGTTTATCCTTGTGTCATTCCTATGCTGCATGAAGACCTTGGGGTATATTTACTAAACTGCGGGCTGCGGGTTTGAAAAAGTGGAGATGTTGCCTATAGCAACCAATCAGATTTTAGCTGTCATTTTGAAGAATGCACTAAATAAATGAAAGCTAGAATATGATTGGTTGCTATAGGCAACATCTCCGCTTTTCCAAACATGCAGTTTATTAAATTTAGCCCCGTGAGTTTTGTCAAATGATGCACTGTTTCTTATGATCAAACATCATTGCAGGTGTTAGGTCTAAAATCTGATCCAAGTTTGCCTGTGGTGTCTGGAAGTGCTTCAACCAGCTGGAGAGAGTAGACACAGACCCAGTTCTGTATACAAGGAATATTCTCTGTTTATTGATACAAAGATACAAGTTTTTATAGCCTACTGGATATATGAATCCTACGTCATAAGCATACAATAGTCTATGGGATGCGCTGCTGATTAACTTTCTCATGTATTCTTGAGGTGTTTACTTTCTCCCCCTTCTTAGGACAGATGTATCAATTATTCTTATCTCAAGGGGGGCTGAAGGTTTATCTCCTGTCTGCCATATCCAAGGTCATGGCCACAGCTCCCACACTAGGAACTGAAAATGAAACTACCTGTTGTTCAAAAATGTTGCTACATTCTTACAGGAGTTCTCTATGTCAGCTTAACCTCAAGGCCGTGGGCTTACATCATGCAAAACTGCATTTCAGCAGAAAAATGAATAATCTCTTTTAGCAAATAATATATGTATGCGAGTTACAAAAATGGCTGAACAAAGGCTTTATGAGGCCTTAACAAAAAATCATATTGAACATTTCCCATGTTTTATTCAATTTTCGGCCTTTTCTCCTCCTACCTATCCTGCCTATCTCTAGAACCACATTCTTATTGTCGATCAAGCAGGTGCTTATACACACGTATCCTGCTAGAAGGACCCATGCATAGGGTTGTTCCCCTTAGAGAGTTGTCAATCCATCCCCCAGCAGTTATAAGCCTGTGACCCTCCTTGTCCTAATTTGATTTATGAGTATATACAATTGCATTGAGCATTTATCTAGGAAAAAGTCTCTTAATAAGTAGTCAATGAATTTATGGTAGTTCTGCAAGCTTTGCATGTTCTTCGTTCAGTCTTTAGTAGTGTCTTGTTGCAAACTGTGCAGTTCTTTGGCTTTGCTAGTGGGAATAAGTCATAACGCTCATCGTCTGGTCTGGTTTTAGCGGTAATTTCTATGATCATCAGAGGTTCGGGAATTTCAGTGGTTTCCTTTTTGGAGAGACAACAGTCAAGTGTCAGTAACTTCTTAATCAGCCATATATTTAGTTTCATTATCACATACACGATCAACAGGATTGTCAAACCATTTGCTACTAATGCCAATATTCCCAATATCCAACATGAATCATTACTGATAACTTTGCCAATGAGGTTATGCATCTGCACAAAGGCATTTTCAGAGTTTACTCTCCTATGAGTGCAAATTGTTGAGCACTCCTTCCCATATGTTTCTCACAGTGCCATAAGAAATTTTATCACTTATCTGTCTGTTTCACACTGGGTTAGGGAGTCCTTAATCCCTACTTCAGTCACAACTATTCTGGCAAGACATATCAATACCATAAGACAGTCATTTCTATTCATCAGAACAAGATTCCCCTGATTTGAAGACTTTGTAGTGTGATGCGTGAATCCAGGTGTCTTTTTTCTGTTTTTTCACTGCCATGGGAGTCGTCAACAGGACTTGATAAGGACCCTTGTATCTGGGTTCAAGACTTCTCCTGACGTGCTTTCTCGTGACCACCCAGTCCCCAGGTTGCAGTCTGTCAGTACCTCTATCCCATATCTGCAGATTAGCTCACTCGTAATTTTCTTGACTACTGCTTTAACATTTGATTTCCTATACAGCCAGTGACTAAAGAGGTCGACACAGGCGAGCACATTCTCAAAGCCCGAGCATTTGGGAAGTTGTATAAAGTCTATCTGTATCCTCTTATAGGGATACTGTGTCTGGGCAGTGCTTTTCCATGGAGTTGGGGCAGACTTACCCGGGTTATTCTGTGCACAGATTAGGCATCCTTTCACTAACGCCTGTGCTACTTGGGCAAACCCTGGTGCTATCCATAACCTGTTAGTGAGTACACCCATAGCATCTTTCCCCAGATGCACTTTATAGTGCTCCATGTTTTGCCCAAGTCTTTTTCTCATTCTCTATCTTTACATAATTTGGAGTGTGGTTCGGTCAAACTTGGGGTCAGGGATCACCGTATAAATAGACTCCCCTTGCGTACTGGGGCTATGGCGGCTTCTCGTGCGGCCTGGTCTACCAGTCTATTTCCCTTAGCTTAGGGGGTAGTGTCTCTGTGTGTGCCTTCACCTTCACCACTGACAGTTTGGAGGACAGCTGGAATGCGATGAACAATGCCCTGGTATGTTCAGCATGTAAACTGATTTGCTTGCAGAAAACATAAGTCCCTACGTTTCTATATGGGGCTATAGTGCTGCGCAATTCCAAACGCATACCTTGAATCAGTGTAAATATTTACTCTTTGTCCTTCTGCATATAAGCATGCAAGTGTCAGAACCTTCAGTTCAGCTACTTGTGCTGACATGTGACTCGGTAGAGTCTGTTGAATCACTATATCTCTGTGTGTGGTTACAGCACACCCTGTATAAGGAACACCATCTATGTAGTAGTGTGAACCATCTACAAAAAGAGTGATGTCTGCATCTGGTAATGGTTTATCTTTAATGTCAGATAAAACCAGAGATTCTTGTCTCATTAGTTCTATACAATCATGTTTAGAAAATGTTCAGAACATCTTTTGTGTGTGTTTTTTCTTCTTGGTCAAACTAGGATTCCCCCAGATCCCTGATGTGTCCTCCCATCTTTTGAAACATGCAAAAACAATGCTACTTCATATTTAGTAAGTCTGGCCAGTGCAGGGGCGGATCTAGAAAAATGCTGTACCCGGGGCGATTTAGGCCCCGCCCCTTTCTAACATCTTAGGCTGCCGACGGCTGCACACTATGTGCAGGTCCGTCCAGCCGTGACAGGCAGGGACAGTGTGCTGCCCGGCTGCTCTGACTGTGTTTAAAACACAATCAGAGCAGCCGGGCAGCACACTGTCCCTGCCTGTCACGGCTGGACGGACCTGCACATACTGTGCAGCCGTCAGCAGCAAGTGTCTGCTAATCGCCCCCCCCTGGATCCGCCACTGGGCCAGTGACAAATGTTTTGTTTGTGCTTGGTTTAAAATTTCTGTTACTGCATGTGGCACCATTAGGGTTACTGGGTGTCCTAGCACAATATCTATACTCTTTTCAAGCACTAAAGCAGCCGGAGCTTTTACGCAGGTGGGTGCTGCTCGTATAACTGGGTTTAACTGTGCAGAGTAATATGCAAGTGACTTCTGTTTGCGGCCATGTCTCTGTGTCAGTACCAGGGCCGGATTTACCACTAGGCAACCTAGGCAATTGCCTAGGGCCCAGAGGTCCCCAGAGGGCCCTCCCAGGGCCGGCGGTGAGACCACCCTTTAAAAATGGGCCACTGCTTATGGGCCAGTGCTATATGCTTGCCCTCCCGGGCTAAAGTCTGCCAGCCATCCCCTGAATAGGGGTATATGTTATACTAAAAAACTATAGTGCAATGGATTTTTTCAGGGAGGGGGGCCCCAAACCAGTACCTTGCCTAGGGCCCCATGAGGTCTAAATCCGGCTCTGGTCAGTACCCCTTGTACATGTGCACTGACTTCATGACAAAATAATGTGAAAGGCTTGTCATAATCTGGCAAAGCCAGTGCTGGCGCTGACGTTACTTAAACTTAAAATTGGTTAAACATTTTGGTTCTGCTCAGAGGAGAGTGTAAATGGCTTGATATCATCCAGAAGTGTTAATGCTGGAGCACGGATAATAGGTCATAAAGTCCTAAGTCTTCTTCATTTATGCACAAACATTGAATTCCCATCAATGCATTACCATACCCACGATACAAAGAGGTATTTACAGTATATGATGATTATAGCACAGTAAATAAAGGCAGTGAATGTGTTTACAACACTGATTGACTCAAAACTATTATGAGGATAAAAATAAAAACCTTTTATTATCTACCATAATTTGACATTTACTAAACTGCGGGTTTGAAAAAAGTGGAGTTGTTGCCTATAGCAACCAATCAGACTGTAGCTGTCATTTTGTAGAACATGCTAAATAAATGATAGCTAGAATCTGATTGGTTGCTATAGGCAACATCTCCACTTTTTCAAACCCGCAGTTTAGTAAATATACAGTGTTATACTGGGCATAGAGATAAGACGTCACATACTCTGTACTGTATGATACCCAATAATTACCTTCATCTCCTTCTTGTAACGTGGAAGCAGTGTGGTCACCTGTCACTTACCTGATTCACTACCGGAAGTCACCACTAATATCCTCATGTACATCCCTTTCTCCAATGACTGCTGCAGTCTGATGCTTTCTAGTTTACTTATTATCTACAGTTCTCTTCTACAGGTTGATCTTTACTACGGCTGCCTGATGATCTCCATTTCTCCAAAATTTATGCCAGTTTTAAATGTTTCTTTACATTCAAAGCAATCCAATCAGTTATATCTTCTTTATAGATTTGTATACGCATTAGATAGTCTAGATTATTATATTAATTATTCTTTGTGCACATGACAGGTCGTACAATAGGACTCTACGGGGTAGATTTAGCACATCTTCTAGAACTTGATAGCTAGAATCTGATTGGTTGCTACGGGCAATACCACCACAATTTCTATTTAGAAGGTTTGATAAATATACCCCTAACTATGCGTCATTACTATTTTAATGAGATAAATTTGCAACTTCTCCATCATTACCTTCCTTAAATTTGCTGAACATCCTGCAAAATACCCGGAAATTGCACCGTCGGGCAATCGCCATAGATTTATAAACAATCTAATTTACTACTGGCGGTTTTAAATGCCAGTGTTTACAATGTACGATGACATGTTGTGTGTGTCTCTCTGTGCGTCAAATAATGCAGTCTAAGAAGAAAAGGCTGAGTATGTAGCTGATGCCATCGATCGTGTACAGAGCTTTGTTATTTTAAAAGTTGGACGGTTCAATATTTAATTCTATTAACAGGAACATTGATTCTGTAAAAAATATATCTTTTTAAAGAAGAATTTATTTGAGCTCTTGCTTTAGACATTAAAGTAATGGGAAAACAAATGAATCCAATATAGCAATCTGTTAAAGTACAGTGATCTAGACTCCCCATTATTTAGACACTGGTCAGGCTGATGGGTCCCTTTCTGCACTTAAGGCATTCAGTATATATATATATATATATATATATATATATATATATATATACATACACACACACACACACACACACACACACACACACACACACTTCTCTTCTCCCCCTCTCATCCAGTCCACGTCTCTTCCTCTCCCTGTCTCCTCTACTCCCAGTTTCCTCTACTCCCCATGTCCTCCTGTCATCTACTCCCCCTAACCCTTTCCATTCCTTTTATCCGTTCCTCTTCTCCTCCTTTCATTCACTCCCCCTCTCCTCCGCTTCCCCTCTCGTCTGCTCCCCTTCACCTCCTCTCGTCCGCTCCCCCTCTCATGCGCTTCTCCGCTCCCTCTCTTCTCCGCTCCCTGTCTCATCCACTCCCTCTCTTCTCCGCTCCCCGTCTCCTCCGCTCCCCGTCTCCTCCGCTCCCCCTTTCCCCTTGTCTCATCTGCTCCCCTTTTCCCCTCGTCTCATCCGCTTCCCCTCCCCTCCTCTCTTCCGCTTCCTGTCTCATCCGACCCCCTTCTCCTCCTCTCTTCTGCTCCCCGTCTCATCCGCTCCCCCTATAGATAGGCTAATGCCAGGTCCCTCACACCTACAGCAATTCAGTGATACTAAAGGCGGTAAGAGGAGACTGCCCGCTATACCTGCGGGAAAGAGGGGCACTTGAGGAGACAGGCTGCCAAGTGAGAGAAGCACCTGCCCTAGTGTAGCAGCCACAGTGAAGAAGAGAGAGGAGAGATTGCCACCAGAGAACCCATAACCAGGAGAGATCTTTTCAATAGATCGCAGCCAGGGAGCTGCTCTGCTACGCACGAAACCCTGACACAGAATCAGGTCGTCTACTAATGATTTAGCACTGGGTTCCAAACGAACATGCAATGCGTTGCGGGAGAAAGATGGCCTGCCCCCTCCATTTGCTCTGAATGTGGGAAGTGTTTTGCCTGCAGTCCACCACCTGTCAGAGACCCGAGGAATAAGAAGCATTTCGAATAATGATTTTTATCAATGTATGGTGCAGGAAAACTAAACTGAAGTTGTCACCGGAGAGAAGCTGTAGGTGGAATCTCTCATGCTGTGTGCAGCCCCTCTCAGTGATGTCCCCACATTCAACAATGTGCCCAGTGGAAAACATGCAGTGTTGTACATAGTGGCTGCGCTAATGTCAGTATGATGTTTGTCCCCTCGCACTGCCTGGCAGTGACTCACTACAGACCCCCAGCCTGTATACTCTCTGCCATGTACTTGGATCACTGCTCTGAGTAGACTGACCCCTGGGCTTTAAGCTGCACTTTTACAGCTGAACTGCAGAAAGGAGACACTGTCTGGATGAATCTCACTCCCAGATGTGCAACTGACAGCAGATGGTTCCCCTAATGCTATGTGCTAGGATGCGTTATATACTGTTATATGTATCAGTGCTCGAAGTGGAGGTGTATATGGTGGTATGTCATATCGCCACTTCTCTTACTGCTTATCACTTGCGTTTTCCATTCTGCCACTTCTAAATTTCCACTTCGACCACTGATATGGATTATACAGTATCCCACATACTCCTTTCTCCCCACTGCAGGGGCAGATTGGGAATTAAAAGCAGCCCTGGAAAAAAATTCGGAAACTGGCCAAATTGTTATTGGACAGAGTTAAATAAAAAGGAGTAAAACCAGATATGAGACTAACCATCACACAAGTGGGTTTAGCTTTTAATTTATCGTCCAATCACATTCCCTTCAAACACACTGGCAACGCAGTGCATACCACATCTAGGTGCATATGGCCCATCCTAAAACACACCAGCATGAAGAGGGACATACTTCCCTGCATTTGGGACAAAGTCATATGTACGAGACAGTCCAATGATAATCGGGACAGTCCCTCCTTGGTCTTGAAGCTTACTAGCTACCCAAAGTATCTTTACATTACAGCACGACCCCCCAGTCCTTTCACATTACAGCACTGGGCAGACATAGGGGTGGCTGTGGGCAGACGCAGGGGAGACTGTGGGGGTGGCTGTGGGCAGACGCAGCAGAGACTGTGGGGGTGGCTGTGGGCAGATGCAGGGGAGACTGTGGGGGTATCTTTGGGCAGACGCAGGGGAGACTGTGTGGGTGGCTGTGGGCAGATGCAGCGGAGACTGTGGGCAGACACGGGAGACTGTGGGGGTGGCTGTGGGCAGACGCAGGAGAGACTGGCGGTGGCTGTTGGCAGACGCAGGGGAGACTGTGGGGGTGGCTGTGGGCAGACGAAGGGGAGACTGTGGGTGTGGCTGTGGGCAGATGCAGCGGAGACTGTGGGGGTGGCTGTGGGTCTGACGCAGGGGAGACTGTGGGGGTGGATGTGGGCAGACGCAGGGGAGACTGTGGGAGGGGGGCTGTGGGCAGACGCAGGGGGAGACTGTGGGGGAGGGGCTGTGGGCAGACGCAGTTGAGACTGAGGGGGTGGCTGTGGGCAGACGCAGCGGAGACTGTGGGGGTGGCTGTGGGCAGATGCAGCGGAGACTGTGGGGTGGCTGTGGGCAGACGCAGCAGAGACTGTGGGGGTGGCTGTGGGCAGACGCAGGGGAGACTGTGGGGGTGGCTGTGGGCAGACGCAGGGGAGACTGTGGGGGTGGCTGTGGGCAGACGCAGCGGAGACTGTGGGGGTGGCTGTGGGCAGACGCAGCGGAGACTGTGGGGGTGGCAGTGGGCAGACGCAGCGGAGACTGTGGGGGTGGCTGTGGGCAGACGCAGCAGAGACTGTGGGGGTGGCTGTGGGCAGACGCAGGGGAGACTGTGGGGGTGGCTGTGGGCAGACGCAGGGGAGACTGTGGGGGTGGCTGTGGGCAGACGAAGGGGAGACTGTGGGGGTGGCTGTGGGCAGACGAAGGGGAGACTGTGGGGGTGGCTGTGGGCAGACGAAGGGGAGACTATGGGGGTGGCTGTGGGCAGACGCAGCAGAGACTGTGGGAGTGGCTGTGGGCAGACGCAGCAGAGACTGTGGGGGTGGCTGTGGGCAGATGCAGCAGAGACTGTGGGGGTGGCTGTGGGCAGACGCAGCGGAGACTATGGGGATGGCTGTGGGCAGACGCGGGATATTAAGACGGTTGCTGTGGGCAAAGAAAGTCTTATTCTAGTAGCTTGTGAGCAAAACAGGTGACACAGTTCAGTGTAAATGTTTGTAATACACAATTCTGTGCTGAGAACACAAACACCGGCTCAGTCTATTGTTTGGAGCCAAATGATATACAAGGGACCTGCTAGACGGGTTGTGACAGGCAGTATTGTACCTGATGGGAGGTCGTCCAGTCTAAGCTAAGCTTCAGGAATGCTGTAACACTTGAATATGCGGTTCTGCTCCAGCTGGAGCTGCTGCTGTGCAGCACAATGCTAAAAGGTCTTCATTGGTGATTTAAGCAGCACTTGAAGGAGCGATACAGTGGATCCTCTATGCAGCCGCCCTGGGTGATGCTGTGGTCATCACCGCTACTTCAGCCAGGCTCCGTCACTGTCAGATGGAGAGAGCTGCTGTATCTTCAGATGGGTAAGTATAGGAGGTCATTTATATTGAAAGGTGAGCGCTCTCTTTATATTCTATTGCTGCTCCTACAATATAATCCAAAGAGATAGGAGGAGAAAAGGAGTGCAATAAATACAATATCTACTGTTAAAACATATAAGTAAACATGGAAGTTGCAGACATGTGTTTATAGTCTTTCGCAGAGTAATTAGCCGGAGCTGCTGAAGCCACAATACACAATACTGTTCAAGCATAAAAATAAATAGAAGCTACGAACATATATTATGTCCTTTCGCAGAGTAGGTAGCCGGGGTTGCGGAAGTCACATTCGGATAGGATCTTACCCTGATAGAAGATCGAAGGGCGACGTCCATCCAGAATGTTTTCCCCGATGGCCGCTGGAGTCCAGACTTGACTCCGTATAGCTCTGTATACGTGCTGTATAGCTGTATAGCTACTGTGTTCTTGCTAAAAAATCTAGTAAGGACAAAGTAGCAATACAGCACGTCCCTGCGTAAACAAGCCGTGAACCTGCAGAGTCAAGTCTGGACTCTAGCGACCATTGGGGAAAACATTCCGGATGGACATCTCCCTTCGATCTGCTATCGGGGTAATATCCTATCTGAATGTGACTTCCGCAGCCCTGGCTACCTATTCTGCGAAAGGACATAACATGTGTCTGCAACTTCCATGTTTACTTATATGTTTTAACAGTAGATATTGTATAATTGCACTCCTTTTCTCCCCCCTATCTCTTTGGATTATATTATAGGAGCAGCAATAGAATATATAGAGAGCGCTCACCTTTCAATATAAATGACTTCCTATACTTAATACCAATCTGAAGATACAGCAGCTCTCTCCATCTGCTCTGGGATGCTGTGTATATGTCACATGGGAATGTGCTTTATGTTGTACCAGCGTCGATGCTGGGCATTATGTGGCCTTAATAACTGCTGGGTTTTGTGACACTGGTTTAGTACACTTGGTTTGGCCTGTCATCATCCAGTATTCCCATCAATCTGTATGACCACTGCAGGAACTACTGAGCACTGTTAAATCTCCCAACCCCAGCTCAGTGCAGTGAATAAATTAACTGACATCACAGAGGGGACGGGAGGTTTAACATGGATTCCATAAAAGCCGCCTCTGTCACCACAGAGAGATTAAACTTTGCAATAAGAGCGGTGCCAGGGCCAATAATGATACAATGTGCCCCCCTCAGTTCCAAAACACCAACCAGCCCATATATAGCCAACAAATAGGTCTAATTCCTCTGCAGTTTACAGAACTAAATCGTTAGGCAAGAGGAAAGCCAGCCATATTTGTGCTGGCAAGTGAAGCCACATATACTACACCCAGCACAAGCTTCTATTTGACATGCGCAACATTATGAACTTTTCTGAAAAAGCTATAACTTTATCAAAATTTTAAACCCTCAAAGGCACTCCTCAGCCATAATAGCTTTCATACAAAACAAACCCCAAGTCTTTAAACCACCTGTACACTGAGTTACGCTCTCCCCCAAGAAAAACAGAAAAACAGTGACTTTTACAAAACAGGAAGTGGGAAAAAATGGCGAGATTTTGAATTTTAGATTATTTCTAATTTGTCATTTTTTATTCCTTTTTTCTTAAATTTGGTATGCGGTACCCATGGACGGTTCTTCATTTGCATGCCAAATTTCATCTTAATAGCTTTAATATTTTTTAAAATGTAGCCCCTCAAACACCATGCCCCCCTCTCACAGATTTAACATGGCGGAATGTCGTTCATTAGATGCAACCTTAATATAAGGGCACAACCGTGCCCTTAAAATATATGTGTATATACGTCTATATATGTGTGTGTGTACATATATATATATATATATATATATATGTGTGTGTTTGTGTATATATATATATATGTATGTATATATGTATGTTTGTATACATGTATGTGTATATATATATATGTATATATATATATATATATATATATATATTATTGTGACAAAGGGAGTGATTTTCCACAGGCCTCTAACAGGGAAGTTAGAGATACAGCAGCAGTGCACCTAGTCCAAAGATACACAGTTGGAGGACATGTGTGTGATGGTACAATAGTATAGAGTGTGATGTAACTTACATGTTTTGAAGTGGTTTAGAAGCGTATTTTTCCACAGCTAACAGCAAGTGGACAGGGTGTGTCTGCAGTGAGAGTAATCAAGCAAACTCCTTTTTAAAGGCAAGGTGGGAGTGTCGCCTGTCCATGAAACTAGGGCTGTGGGAGGAGTGTAAGGTATTTAAACCTGTCTTCTTTTCATTGTTCAGTGTGACTGATGCCCAATAAGTTGGCCGGTGTCTAGGGAGCCGATCTGTGATAATTTCACATTAGGGTCACAAGCAAGTGTATGGAGCTTTATGTTATGAGTTACTTTGCCATCCTGACAAACAAAGCAAAGTACAAAGCAAGAAGTTGTTAGTGTGTGCATCAACAGAAGGGTGCCCATGCCACAAAGAGAATGCTTCAGGACATTGCCCAGATCCCATTCTTCTCCTTTAGGGATCGAGCCAGGAACATACTAGGAGCTGCTAGGGGAGGTCCAAGGCTTGGAAGCGCTGAACACCGGACACCCCCCCCCCCCCCAGTGGTGAGTGGCCATTCCCCTATCTGGTGCACGTATCGGCGCTCTCATTCAAAAGTTGGGAATTATGTGCTTCCTTTTTTGGGGACCTCACCCAACACCTAATGCTGCAAAGCTTTATGGTCCCAGCTTTCAGCATGCCCACCTAAATACATGCATTCTGGCAGTAAGTAAAAGTACAGATTAGTACAGATACTGTATACGTCGGTAATGCTGCCTGTGTGCCACAATACATCCCCACCCTCTGCAGAGGTAAAGATACTTACGTATTAAATAAAACAATAGGAATAAAAACAATTGCATTGCAAATCCCCTGCAAGAGACAGCCCCCATTGCCATTCTGCTGCCCTTTCCACACATTCCTTATTGCAGCTCTAACTAACCGTCGCTGGCATATTTCTCACAGCAATTCCAAATATATTCCTTTTTTTTTTTTTAAATAATAAATTCTGCGCAGTCACTGTAAAGTGCCGCCTGTCAGTGAGACAAGCCTCTGATCTAATGGAGCTTTGTGTCAATTTTTTCTGCAATATATCTCTACAACCTGATTATAGCCGTAGTGCAGAGGCGCAGTAGTTGCTAACTGTTCCTTCGCATTAAATGAGACTTTTTATTGGAAAACATCTTGTCTGGTACAGTCGCTCTCTCATATCTACTACTCCGGGGATTAATCTCTCAGCACACGTGCGCTCCTATAAGAGCGACAGAACCCGATAGGATTCATAGAGAGGAGTCCACTGCCTGTCTTTCCTCGCGCTCACTGAATGAATCCTACTTTATAGCCGTGAAAGATTGTTCTCTTTCTTTATGAATTCTATTCAAACACAAAATCCCATTTAATTTGCCCTTTTATTCAATTACATCCTTCTGTTTAAATAAATCATTTCGCTGGTATAAATCCGTCTTAGGAAATAAAGCCTTTCGGCTCACACAAAGGCTTCTATTCAAAGTCTCTGGGTATTTTCTTGAAAAGATGGAAGTGGCTGGATTTAAATATAACTTCTGCCATTCAAAGCAAGAGGCCCTAATTCTCTGTGTTCCAATGATCGGAACACTCTATACCAGTTATCCGCGATGATATTAGCTGAACGTGACGCATGCAGAATTAAAATAACGGGCTTTATAAAATGGAAGCTCACATTGTTTAGTAACAGAATAGGGATTAATAAAAGGTCAATAACATTTAAAGTTTCAACTCTTAACCTAGAAGGAGGCAGTTGCTTTGTGGCTGAACCATTATTTAACAATTTGCAGGCTAATAATTCAGTAGGTAAGGAGACAGCACTGAGTACATCAAGCATATATCCCAACATTTATAAGAGCAAAATTGGGACCCAAATATGCCCCTCCCACAAACTGCCCAAATCACGCCCAGAACCACAGAAACCACACCCAGGTCAGGATCCACATCCACATTACAGTGAGGTCAAGAATTGGGACAGCCCCATGAAAATTAAGTTAAGCTGAGATGTGCGCATTAAGGTTTTTTTACAATCCGCAAATACTTTGGAAATATCCCCGTAAAATCAATCTGCGCATAGTTTTGCGGATTGACGAATGCTCCGGTAAACTCGCTGAGTGGAAATAGTAAATATGTCATATCAACATTTAACCTACAACCACTGTAGGAAAAGACCCCAGGGGGCCTGATTCATTAAGGATCTTAACTTAAGAAACTTCTTATTTCAGTCTCCTGGACAAACCATGTGTACAATGCAAGGGGTGCAAATTAGTATTCTGTTTTGCACATAAGTTAAATACCGACTGTTTTTTCATGTAGCACACAAATATCAACTTTAAATTTCAGTGTACAAATAAGCTATCAAGTATTTGTGTGCTACATGAAAAAACAGACAGTATTTAACTTATGTGCAAAACAGAAAACTAATTTGCACCCCTTGCATTGTTACATGGTTTTGTCCAGGAGACTTAAATAAGAAGCTTCTTAAGTTAAGATCCTTAATGAATCGGGTCCCCTGTCATTAATTCTTCCTTCCTCCTATAATATTTTGCTGGTAGCATTTCACCAAATACACTGGTTGAGATCACAATGAGTTCCCGGGGTGTTTCTATGCCTAAGTAATGGTACTGAATTTATCTCATCATACTGTAGTTAGGGTGCAAAATATTTTAAGAAACCTATCAGACAATGTAAGTGCAGCGCGCACACACACACACACACACACACACACACACACACACACACACACACACACACACACTTACAGTAATTCGAGCTACTAATAGTCACAGAGAGCATCCACAGATGTTTTCCCCTTGGACAATACAGGAAAAATGAGGGTCCGAGGGGCTGCAAACTAAGTCGTCATTTTCACTCACTTTGGTCCTCCTGATTTTCCAGTGGGTAAACTTTTAGTGATTTGCAAATTAATTCATCAATGGCAAATCGAATTGACTCATCCATCTATGATAGGTCTGTTTTATATGCTAGCTACCCAGGGGCAAACACAGGATTCTAAAGGGGGTGGGGCTCCAAAAAAATAAATAAATAAATAAATAAATATATATATATATATATATATATATATATATATATATATATATATATATACATATATATACCAGTATGAAAAACCCTTGTGAGAAGCAGAAGTTTCTGAACATAATTACAGTATCAAATATTATATATCTGCAATGGAGGTTCTCATAATTTCCTTAGAAAAGCACCACGTTACTTGGCCACTCTCCAGGGCTTAATCTAATAACTTAATACCACCACGTACACCAATTTTACCGTGATCAGTAATACACTAAGTGCTGATGACGTGATATATCTGCAAACCAGTAAGGACATTGCTGCTACTTACTTGACTATCTCTTATATATAATGTCTAATGTGAGGTATGTGTCCTTAACATACTTCTTCATATGTATCATGTATTTAAGACTACAGACTACAGAATACATACTGTACTATGGATATTTGTTTTGTGGCATTTGTAAAAACAACGATTTTGCTCAAAAGTAATAAATCCACCTATAGTTACACAGGAGTGGAAGACATACACGGCTGAAGTGCACAAGAGAGACGTTTGAACGTATCTAAGTAACTGGGACAGTGCAGGTAGGGACAGTGGAACCTGCTCAGCAGCTCCATGCATGCTCAGCAGCTCCATTTCGGCGATGCTGAATTGTACAGCAGCCGCGGTGCTGTCAAAGAAGCGCCCGTGGCAGTTGTGTATTGTAGTACAATACGGCATCGCCTCAGACGCTTTTTTGACAGCGCCGCGGCTGTTGTACAGTACAGTGCTGTGTAGGGGCAATGATTAGCACCCATTTGTTCGCAGTGGGGAGGGGTTTCTGGAGAACCAGAAACCCCCCCTGCGTGCGCCCCTGTACCAGAATAAAAGTGTGACTTGTCCGCTAACCACCAGACTAAAGGTGTGACTTGTGCGCTAACCACCAGATTAAAGGTGTGACTTGTGCGCTAACCACCAGATTAAAGGTGTGACTTGTGCGCTAGCCACCAGATGGATTTTATACCAGCCCAATATTGGAGATCTGCTTTATACCCTAGCTACCAATTTCAAGTTCTGCTTTACACTACCACCAAATTTGAAGGTCTATATACTAGCCACAAGTTTTTGAGGCCTCCTTTATGCAGTAACCAGCAGGATGTAGGTCTGTTTTATATATTAGACACCTGGTTGGGGGCCTGCTTTATATACTGCTTTGCTTTTTACACTAGCCAACTTAATTGGTCAGGATTGTACATTTGCCACCAGCATGGTATGAGTTTTGCTTACGAGCCAGCAGACTGAGGGGATGTGGCGGTCCTGATTGTCAAGGTATAGTCGGGCTGAGATACTTTACGGCCGCTGTTGACTGATCACTCTCTGCTTCCCAAGCTGCACACCGATCGTTTGCTTCTGCCTGGCTCGTTGTGTACCACACTTTGGTACACAAAGGGGGTCATTCAATTCCCTGCGATGTGCTGCGGAGTGGAGCCGTCTTGAAGGCACTCTGCGGCGATGTAACATCACTGAGTTTTCTTTGCTCACTAATGTCACTATTCCCTAGCACTATTTCCTGATGAATCCAGGTGGATATCTGTTGCATATTGGGACATACCGCAATATGGCTGCCTCCACTATTGCACATTAATATCATACTTGCCTACTTTTTATATCTGTTCCCTGAGAGAAAAAGAGCAGGCGGACGTGGCCTGGAACCATTCACGGGGAGGGGAGTATGACGCCATTATCATCACCAAGTGAGAAGAACAAGTGATATGATGACACAATGAAGCAGTGAGCACTTGCAGGACTTAGGCTCCGCTCCCGGGATTCAGGGAGGTCTTCCAATAATCTGCGAGTAGGCAACTATGAATAATATATGGTAAATAGCTGAACTGCAGCAGATTGTCATGTTAGCAGGGAGGAACTTCTCTTCGCAAGTAGACAATAGATCTCACCTAATACCATTGTCTATAGGTACAAAATTTGCACCACACTACAACAAGCAATCAGCAATTAGCTTGTATCTGTCTAGCGCAATGTTAGCGGAAGCCTAGAGAGTCACTGACACTTCGATAGACACGCTTTGTAGAAATGCACAGTGTGGATTCATACATGTGGCGGAGATAGTCACGTGACAGCAACTACAATGACTGCCGTTTCAGCTTTTTGACCTACTTGAGAATAGCAGTTACAGAGGTAGCACAGAGCGGCGGTGGCAGTTACCGACCTAGCACAGAGCGGCGGTGGACTATACAGCTGAACAATTTTACCTTTGTTGTTCATATGTGAAAATATAAATTTTGGGATCCTAAAGTCACAATTTAACACCGATTTTCCACTTTCCCAACAACACATATGTTTGTGCCGCACGTATAAGATTGCATCTTACTGTAACGGGTGGAACGGCCCTGCAATGTTATTGCTTTCTGTCATTCTGTTTTATTTGCGTTATTTCTTGTACTGTAGAGAGCACTCGATGCAGGTGCAGCTATTACAACACACTGGAAGCTCTCACTATTATCTCGGCAGGCAGGCTGTAAAACTCAGAGGCGGCAGCAGCTGGAGCCTCAGGGGTCTATAATTGGGCAGATGTTGCAGTTGACGTGGAGGAAGCTTTAAATGCCTGTAAAATCTGCACTCTTTCCCTGTGAGCTGGAATTGCTGGCATGTTATCAGCGAGACGCCAATAATGTAGCCCGGCTTTGCTAGCGATAAAATACTTGTGTGAGTTATTCCTAACTCTTCAAGGTTCCGTAAAACAACAGCACAGAAGATGTCATCCTGTATATTCCATGGTTATATCATTTACGCAATCTTTAAAGTGCACCTAGACAACTGGGACACAGCCAGTTTGCGTCCTGACGCAGTATTCCTGTGAATATGACCATTTATCATCATCATTTATTTATATAGCGCCAACATATTCCGTAGTGTTTTACAATTGGGGACAAACATAGTAAACTAATAAACAAACTGGGTAAAACAGACAAAGGGGTGAGAAGGCCCTGCTCGCAAGCTTACAATCTATGTGACAATGGGAGTTTGATACATGAGGTTAAGTCTACATTTGCAGTCGGCCCAGCCAGACTCCAAAGGTAAAAGTGACTCATAGGCTAAATGATCCTGTCACACAACAATGTTGGTCAAGGGGTAGTTGTATAACGGGTGGTAATAGGGTAATGTAGTGAGATTAAGAGGTTGGTTGAGGAATATTATAAGCTTATCTGAAGAGGTGGGTTTTCAGAGTACGCTTGAAAGCTTGTAGACCAGAGGAGAGTCTTATTGTCTCAATAGAGTCTCAATATACTAGGAACTAGTGACCAGACAGGCATGAGGCACAACGCACCTCATACCTCAGGGAGGTGACAACTTGGCAATCAATCTCCATATATTATTTACATATTTTCCTTAGAAAGTAAACCTCTCTCTTAGATTCTGGCTCTTATCATTCAATGCTGATTATTGTCTGTATCTCTATCCACATCAATTAATGGCAATAAATGTCTTAGCTCTTTAATTAACCTGTGCAAATGGCATAAACCCAATTGTAAAGCGCTACGAAATATGTTGGCGCTGTATAAATAAATGATGATGATGATAAACTCCAAAATGACACAGTTTTGTTAACTATTAGACCCACAACAGACTGATCTGATCACTAATTTCTCTCTATCACTCGTCTGCCACATAAATGCATTGGATGTAACCAGTGCTTTTCTTTTGTCCTAGAACTCACAGAACCTTTTTTCAACGGATTTTCCAAGTTTTAAAAGTAACCTTTGAACATTTGATGTTTGGTCCACGTGGACTTGAATCGCCCTGACGAGCGTAGCAGTTCGACGGCAAAATCATTAAAACGGTGCATGCGGTCTGCTTGTGTGTGGAGTCCGATGCATGCGTGCTTTGTCTGCACTGGTTGTGATGGCACTGCTTGGCTTGTGTTGCTGCTCAGCTTGTGATTGGTCGTCTGGTCGCACGCTGAGAGCTTAGTGCGGGCGGTGACCGTAAAATCATTAAAACGGTGCATGCGGGCTGCTTTTGTGTGGAGTCCGATGCATGTGTGCTTTGTCTGCACTGGTTGTGATGGCGCTGCTCGGCTTGTGCTGCTGCTCAGCTTGTGATTGGTCGTCTGGTCGCACGCTGAGAGCTTAGTGTGGGCGGTGACCGTTATGTTTCGTTACACAACTGACGTGTGTGAGTGTGTGTACAGTGATTGACTACATGATGTGAGTTCCGGCACCTTTTTTCTTACACAAACAGCACTGGCTGTAACTATTTTCACAACCCCAAAGCAGAATATACCATTCTTGGCGGACGACCAACATTGCAACACACACAGCCCACTCAGTACTTTTACCTTTGCGTTCTAGCTGGTCCATTGTGCAATATGATGTAGCACATGCCCTTGTGTTTCTAACTCCCATTGTCCTATAGACTGTAAGCTTGCGAGCAGGGTTCTCTTACCTCTCTGTCTGTATGTATTACCCAGTATTGTCTTATTAATGTTTGTTCCCAATTGTAAAGCGCTACGGAATTTGCTGGTGCTATATAAATAAATGTTGATGATGATGATGATGATATGGTGCATTGGTATGGTAGAAAATCATGCTCAGTGAATATGAATTGGCACAAAAACACTGGGA
The DNA here is from genome assembly GCF_038048845.1 of Mixophyes fleayi. Classification (NCBI taxonomy): domain Eukaryota; kingdom Metazoa; phylum Chordata; class Amphibia; order Anura; family Limnodynastidae; genus Mixophyes; species Mixophyes fleayi. Next base: position 17,270,317 of record NC_134404.1, on the reverse strand, counting down.
ATAGTAACTGTAAAGCACGCTGTATTCTGCTATAGCTCTTCCTATCTTTTTATGCATCTATAGCACATATATGGTGTTGAATTTGATATTTAGAGCATACATTCTACCAGTGACTGTTATAAGGACATACTAACCCTGGCCACATGTGAGAGAAACTACTGTAGTTAAGGTTTATCATCGGATTGTAAATAGACCCCAATGTGCCTTGTACCTCAGTGTTTCACTGGGTTTTAGTGAATCGATAGGTGGAAGATTGGCTCCGCCCACAAAAAATGGCTGCCTTCACTGCATGTAGGCCATACCACCCAACTGTTGGAGTTCACAATAAGGGGCACTGCAGCGCACGCATGATAAGGGGTGTGCTCATGCGAAACAGGGGTGTGGTCACTCGCATTTGAGTGTTATCAGCGGTTTGAAAGTGCTGGCCCCCTCCCCTGAAAACACCTTTTCAATGCTGCGAGGACCATCGGCATACGCGCAGCGTCCCTTAGCAGACCCCATCTTCCAGTGGTCCTAGGTTTGGGAGAAAGGGCCTTATCCATGGGATGGCAGGACAGGCCCCTCAGGGACTGGTTAGGAGAAAGGTACACTTTATCTGAAAACAATGCAGAGGAAATATCGACTGCGTTAAACTAAAATTGGAACTACAGGGTGTGTATGTTCTGCACACAGCTCGCCATAAAGCATGTAAAATTGTTATAGGTTCATCTATTTGTGTTGTTTTTAAACATAAGAAATGAGAGCGCTATTTTATTTGCACAATCTGTCTGGCTCTTTAAGCAGAACTGAAAGGTGCATGTCTGGAACCAATTAAAACGGCTGCACTTGGCAAATCCTTCTGTCATGTTTGGCCCATTGTCCTTGTTCATTTGAACTTCTCATTTCTCCCCTGTGTTGAGTTTTATTGAGCTGCACCGGGAGGGTATTGATGAAATATAGTGGCAGATATGACACACGCATGTGCAGTTTATGGTAACGTGTTGTACCGATCACCCTCCAGTTCCCCACGTCTCATTCCCTGCTGTTCTTTCTCCAGATCGATAAGGACAAGAAGCAGGTGACCGTGGAGGCCGGGATCCTCCTGACTGATGTGAACGAGGTGCTGAATAAGAACGGCTTGGCCTTGTCAAAGTAAGTGTCTGAAGTTCTACATCAAGGCCAGTAATTGTCTGTTAATGCTGCAATCCCATGGGATAGATCGAGACCCAAGCATACATGTCACGGCATTCAATAATGAATGAGTTGTAATGGCTGAAATCTACTTTTGCTGAAGCCAATTCATAAGAGATATGTATGTAAAAGTTTCCAACCCTTGTCAGAATGTTATCCGTGTGCTATCCTGCAACTGGGAGAAAAGATTGTCCTTTGTTTTACTTATTTGGCTCACTGGAAGGGGTAGTGATGGTTATTTACTTCCTGTAGTGCACAATGTTTGGAAATGTTCACATAGTAATCTGTGATTCTAGCTAATGGTGAGTAGAAGTCATAATAAATCAGACCGATAATGGAGCGATCTGATCCGTTTTGCATAAGATAAGAGCCACCTTCCTTTGTTGATCATCCATAAGTACTTAGGAATCAGGCTCTGCCAATAAGCATCAAATGACTTATGTTAAACGTGATCCATGACAAATTATGTAGCAGTCAGTGAATCTAAAGGAAATAATAAGACAAAGTGGCGCTTTGATGCATTGATCCACAGTCAACATTTGTAGAGGATCCCGTTACTATTGATATAAAAGAATAAATAAATATCTGCACCAGAATGTAAAGAAGAAGAAATAACCATTAGTGGAGATGGCGATAAGACAAATAGCTGGGGGATATTTCAGGAGGAAACCCCTATTTCAAACACATGAACTAATTCAATTATTAGGGGTCTATTTATGACCGCAGTGTAGCAGCCATCAGTATGAACATAAACAAGCAACGCTACTACTATGCTGAGGCCAATCTGTGAAGATTTTCTTCCACTAACTGGCAGTCTATTGCTGCCAGCGAATAGAAAGGTGCTATGTGTATACCGCTTTCTCCTGGAAGAGACATAGCGAAGTCCAAGAGTCTTCAGCTAGATCCCACTTATAATTAACAGTAACGTCATCCTTTGATGAATTACCTAATGTTTCTGTCCCTATAGAGGTCTATGAATGTGTCAAAATAACATCCACATGAATGCCAGGACCCAAGGTTTCCCAGCAGAACATTGCCCAAAGTATCTCACTGCCTCCTCCGGTTTGCCTTCTTCCCGTAGTGTGTCCTGGTGCCATCTCTTCCCCGGGTAAACGATGTACACGCACCCGGTCGTCCATATGATGAAAAAGAAAATGTGATTGATAAGACCAGGCCACCTTCTTCCATTGCTCCATGGTCCAGTTGTGGTGCTAACGTGCTCATTGTAGGAGCTTTCAATGGACAGGGGTCAGCATGGGCACTCTGAGCGCTCAGCGGCTACGCAGCCCCATACGCAGCAAGCTGCGATGCACTGTGTGTTCTGACACCTTTCTATCATAGCCAGCATTAACTTTTTAAGCAATTTGTGTTACAGTAGCTCTTCTGTGGGATTGGACCTGAAGGGCTAACCTTCACCAGATCCTTGGGCGCCCATCATCCTGTTGCCTGATCACTGTTGTTGTCCTTCCTTGGACCACTGCATACTCGGAACACCTCACCTGCTGTTTTGGAGATGCTCTGACCCAGTCCTCTAGCCAACACAATTTGTCCCTTGTCAAAGTCGCTCAGATCCTTACACTTGCCCATTTTTCCTGCTTTCAACAAATCAACTTCAAGAAATGGACTGTTCACTTGCTGCCTAATATATCCCACCTCTTGAAAGGTGCCACTGTAATGAGATTATCCATATTATTTACTTCACTTGTCAGTGGTTTCAATGCTGTGGCTGATTGGTGTATACTTACAGTGGAATGTTAAACACAAACCAGAGAAGCAGTAGTGTCGTTGCTGAAGTGAGAGAGCCCATCCATGCTTTTCACCATCCGTACCACGACCCTATATCCAGCATTGGTAACAGTTGTCCAACATCAACATGTGAAACTAACATAGCCCAAGTAGCTAACACAACATGATGACAATCTTGGAAAAATATACATGTGCTTCCAACTATTTTCTTGCTGTTGCTTCACAATATATAGGGCCTGTTTCAGAGGTAGACGTATGTCCATTTGCGTAGCGTACCATTACGTTTTTTTGCACCGCGCACGCTCGTAAAGTTAACATTTGCAACTGCGACTATTCAGACAGAGACTTTTTGCCACTTACGACTCCTTACGCCCCTAGAGTTGTGATGGGGCAGGGAAGGGATGTTCTAATCTGGAAAGGGCGAGTTCGAGCAATTGCGTATGGATTCAGACCAGGATGTAGTCTCAGATACGTCCGTAAAAGCGGTTTTATTTGCGGGTGTTCAGGACCAGGTGTAAGTAGCGGATGATGACAATGACGCGAACTAGCGAACCGCTTGTCAATGCAGGTTTGCAAATGATTTGCAGAGGCTTATTGAGACTTAAGTAGTAGCTCGGCCGTAGATTAGGACTTGTTGATTGTGTTGTAGCAAAAATACAAAAATGATATTGGAAATAATTTTGGAAGTTGTTCCTGCTGTGATAGTTAGGTTATTCCCGTTTAAATGATGCCTCATAGCAATTGCGTCGGTAACATATAATAATAGGTTTTTGTACAGGTTGGGCTTCAGTGTCTGAGGGGTGCGGCTGTTGTCAAGTGTACGCATCTAGGACTCATTCAGACCTGGCCCGCAACTTTTGCAATCACAAATCACACTTGCGCATGTGTCTCAAATCAGGCCCATAATGACTAAGAACTAGAGATGCTCAGGCTCGGTTCATCGAGTACCTAACACACCAAAACTTAGGGGATCCGAGTACCAAGCCACTCTCGCGCGCCCTCGGAATCTAAAAAGAGGCAAAACGTCATCTTTACGTCGTCAGATCTCGCAAGTTTTGAATTCCTTTTTAAGATCCAACATCACAGAGGGTGGGAGGGAGGGCGGACCCCCATTTTTCTTTTCTGCCACTGCTGTGTGCCAATGTGTCCTAGATGTGCTAGGAACTGCCGTGTGTTTGTGTCATTGCTCTGTCGCTTACCATCCAGCCAGGTCGCTGCAGTATTTGTCCGAAAGTGTATGAAAATAATATTGTGATCTGTGAGGTGGTCAACATTGACTGCAAATGACTTGAAATTAGTGTTATTGAGGTTAATAATAATGTAGGACCAAAAAAAGAGCAAAAATATGTGATTTTAGCATATTTTAGGATTTTTCCTAAAAAAATCCAAAGCCAAACCCAAAACCCATGAGGGCGGTTTTGCCAAATCCAAAACCAAAACACGGAACTAATCCAGATCCAAAACCAAAACCAGTTCAAGGGGGTCAGTGAGCATCTCTACTAAGAACAGACCTTGAGAATTACAAATAGATCAGGCAAAGTTTGACAGATGTACAGATGGTTAGTAGAAAAATTTGGGGATTCCGTCAGTGGCAAAAAATGCACCCCTATTAGCAATCTCCTTTATGTAATATAATCTACTCGTAATTAATGGAAATAGAATATGTATAAAAACAGCTATACTTCTAAGATACATTTCTCGACGTGTCCTTAAAATACATTTATCCTGAATTAGATATCAGGGTATAAGTGAGCATTAATGAGTGGCTAATGTTTAGCTAATCTGTGTCCTAACGAATTTGACAAGAATTCCCCTCGGTGACTAATCAGACACATCCAGGAAGATCCATCGAACGCACTGACAGCCCCTGATTTTTACTCCGGGTGACGGATTCCCTCTGACCTGTACAGGCGGCTGACAGCCGCCAGCAGATACTCTGATAAATACCTGCAGCCATTGATTGAGTTTCGATCCTTTGAAGTCTTTGCAGCTCTGCGTCTAAAGCTGTCAGTGTTTCCTCTCCGATATAAGTCCTGCGAGTGATTCCAATATCAAGGATTCATAACACGGACACACAAGGGCTGGAAAGAGCAATATTTAGAAGTGCAAAATAAGTAAAAAAAAAAACAACTGTTTACGGTTTATAGAAGAAAATACATAATTCAGGAGTGACAGAAATGTCAGAGCGACGGGTGTTCCTGACAGTAAGATACAACTATTAATGCAAACAGGGATTTAAAAATGTTATGGTGTAATTCATCAATGTCCATGGGGGCGACAAGTGTCTGCTAAGTCATAACTCACATTGATTGGATCAAATTTGTAATTATAAGTCTCGGAAATACAGGATATTTCCCAACAGGAAAGGCTTGTACAATATTACCGATCAATAAATCTAAATATAATAGCACGCAAACAAAACCAATCAATGTCATTGTTGTCGCCTGTCTCTAAATTTCTGGGAATGTCGAGGATTTTAATTGTTTTCCTTGTTATTTTAACACTGACTTAGCTAAGTTTAGTCATTTACGTCTCACCGTCTACACACAATTGGCCTGATGATATTGGGATGTTAGAGCCTAAACTCACAGAGTAACCCCGCTATGTATGGGTCACTGGATCACATCAGAAAGACATAACGATATCTTTATTACAGAATAAAATACAAACTGTAAAACTGTGGCAATTTTTTACAATAATACTAATTAACCATAGCCAGAAAAATCATAAATTTCCGTACACCTCCCAAAGCGGCATTTCAGAGTCCAACAGCTATAAAAAGTAATGATATAACTTAGCCCAACCAAGTTGATTCAATCCCAGAACAAGCTGTAGTTGAGAAAATGGTCCTGATGCAGTTTCTAAGGTAACTGTACCAAGCATACACCAGTACACTGATTGCGTACCGTTCCTCCGACCTAGCTGCTAGCCATCACTATTCTGGACTAGTCATTTTGTGAAGGCAGTTGTCATGAGTTCATTAAATCTCTAAGAGTCTTATGTGGCACTATAGAGTTTTAAAGATCTCGCCAAGCGGCAGTACAAATGTCTGGCCAAGCTGTTATCGAGTCTCAGGTCAAGTTGTACTTCATCAGTGGTCCTGGTGCAGTTACTATACCAACCTCAACAGTGATCCACCAGTGAGCTGAGAGTGTTTTGGCTCCAGCCAAGCTGTTACTGCTGCCTTTGTACCCATCGGATCTTTCCACTATTACCCACCCGGCCAAGCTGTTGCTGAAGATCCATCCAAGCTCTATCAAAATCCCATCCCATCCTCTTTGCAGTTACCTTGCACCTTGATTTGCTCCGGCGCCACTAAATGTTCAACAAAATTAGTGGAACAATACGGCAGCGTTTGCAGCGGAGCAGAAGCTTGCATGGGCCGTAAGTGGAGTTGGGTGGAGTGTGGAGTCATTCCTTGATAACTATAGAGTAGGAGGGCCGGAGCAGGGTCCACATTATTAAAATGAGATGGAGGGCATATTTTTTTTTATTTATTGCATTGCAGATTATCACACGCTCATTTTCACTCTGAAAAAACTCTTGAATATTGCTACGAACTCTGAGCTGGCTGAGATTGGGTCCAAATTTTTAATGGAGCGCATTTTGTGCCTTCCGGTTGCACATTTGGCGGAGATAGGCTGTTCTAGGAGTGTTATGCGCAAACAAATCTTCAAACGCACAAATAATACACATGTAATGAAGACCATGTTCACTAACTAGAGATTCTCACCGACCCCCGTGAACTGGTTTTGGTTTTGGTTTTGGTTTTGGATCTGGATTAGCTACGTGTTTTGGTTTTGGCAAAACCGCCCTTGTTTTTTTGGTTTTGGATTTTTTAGAAAAAATCCTAAAATATGCTAAAATCAAATAATTTTGCTCTTTTTTTGTTCCTACATTATAATTAACCTCAATAATACTAATTTCAAGTCATTTGCAGTCAATTTTGACCACCTCACAAGTCACAATAATATTTTCATAAACTTTCGGACAAATACTGCAGCGATCTGGCTGGATGGTAAGAGACAGAGCATTGACTCCAACACACGGCAGCTCCTAGCACATCTAGGACACATTGGCACACAGCAGTGGCAGAAAACAAAAATGGGGGTCTGCCCTCCCCCCACCCACCGTTATGTTGGATCTTAAAAAGGAATTCAAAACTTGCGAGATCTGAGATCCGACGACGTAACAATGACGTTTTGCCTCGTTTTCAGTTCCGAGGGCGCGCTGTCCCCTAAGTTCGGGTGTGTTCGGTTCTCGAGGAACCGAGCCTGAGCATCTCTACCACTAACAGTCAGAGTCCATTTAGGAATACGGGTAAACTGAGCAGTGATTTATGAAGGAAATGGAGACGTTTCTTGTAATGAAATCGGTGGCTGTAAAATGGTCGGAGGTTGGACTTTGCACAGTGCGTCTCTTCAGATTCTTCTGCCTTCCATACAAACCAACGCGCAATTCTAGCTTGCGGAGGCATCTCCAAAGACAAGAAAAGCACCCTAAGGAGCGCTAGGCTGACTATACAGACACTCCAGGGCCAAACCTTAGTGATTTGCGGAGTTCATCCATAAAGGAGGTCCAACGTAGGCACCAGTTTTGGACAATGCAGCCAATTAATCTACCCAGGACACAATGACATCAGAGTGACATCAGAGTGAGTCACTTTTGATGAAAATTGCTTCATCTTATAAAATGGCGTCTTCCACTGCTTGTAGGTGACATGTACGCTGTACCCTTTAGTGTTGGAGGTTTGATAGGCTTTTTTTTACGAACAAAGCTATGCTGAATTACAAGATTTTGACATACACCTCTTAAGACCTCGGTCATGTGAACAGATTAATGCTTGAAAAAAATATTTTTCAAGGCAATTTATATATATATATATATATATATATTAGGGATGTGCACCGGCGACTTTTGAGGTCTCGTGTTTTGTGTTTTGGATCCGGATTTTCGTTATTTTTGAGGTTCGGATTTGTCTCGCAAAACACTTGACGAAAGGTCTCGGTTCGGATTTAAGGTATTGGATTCGGATTTTTTTTGAAAAAAACATAAAAAGTTTAAAAATCAAGTTTTTGGGCTTATTTTCACTCCTAGGCTATTATTAACCTCAATAACATTCAATAACAAGCATTTCCACTAATTTACAGTGTATTGTGAACACCTCACAATATAGTTATTAGTCCAAAACGTTGCAACAAGGTATCTTTCTGGACTGCGTAGAGGAGTGGGTCACCACAATATATATTAAAAACCCTGAACTTTTATGAATCGCACCAATAAATGTACCTGGACTGCGTAGAGGAGTGGGTCACCACAATATCTTAAAAACCCTGAACTTTTATGATTCGCACCAATAAATGTACCTGGACTGCGTAGAGGAGTGGGTCACCACAATATCTTAAAAACCCTGAACTTTTATGATTCGCACCAATAATTGTACCTGGACTGCGTAGAGGAGTGGGTCACCACAATATCTTAAAAACCCTGAACTTTTATGATTCGCACCAATAATTGTACCTGGACTGCGTAGAGGAGTGGGTCACCACAATATCTTAAAAACCCTGAACTTTTATGATTCGCACCAATAATTGTACCTGGACTGCGTAGAGGAGTGGGTCACCACAATATCTTAAAAACCCTGAACTTTTATGATTCGCACCAATAATTGTACCTGGACTGCGTAGAGGAGTGGGTCACCACAATATCTTAAAAACCCTGAACTTTTATGATTCGCACCAATAATTGTACCTGGACTGCGTAGAGGAGTGGGTCACCACAATATCTTAAAAACCCTGAACTTTTATGATTCGCACCAATAATTGTACCTGGACTGCGTAGAGGAGTGGGTCACCACAATATCTTAAAAACCCTGAACTTTTATGATTCGCACCAATAATTGTACCTGGACTGCGTAGAGGAGTGGGTCACCACAATATCTTAAAAACCCTGAACTTTTATGATTCGCACCAATAATTGTACCTGGACTGCGTAGAGGAGTGGGTCACCACAATATATTAAAAACCCTGAACTTTTATGATTCGCACCAATAATTGTACCTGGACTGCGTAGAGGAGTGGGTCACCACAATATATTAAAAACCCTGAACTTTTATGATTCGCACCAATAATTGTACCTGGACTGCGTAGAGGAGTGGGTCACCACAATATCTTAAAAACCCTGAACTTTTATGATTCGCACCAATAATTGTACCTGGACTGCTTAGAGGAGTGGGTCACCACAATATATTAAAAACCCTGAACTTTTATGATTCGCACCAATAATTGTACCTGGACTGCGTAGAGGAGTGGGTCACCACAATATCTTAAAAACCCTGAACTTTTATGATTCGCACCAATAATTGTACCTGGACTGCGTAGAGGAGTGGGTCACCACAATATCTTAAAAACCCTGAACTTTTATGATTCGCACCAATAATTGTACCTGGACTGCGTAGAGGAGTGGGTCACCACAATATCTTAAAAACCCTGAACTTTTATGATTCGCACCAATAATTGTACCTGGACTGCGTAGAGGAGTGGGTCACCACAATATCTTAAAAACCCTGAACTTTTATGATTCGCACCAATAATTGTACCTGGACTGCGTAGAGGAGTGGGTCACCACAATATCTTAAAAACCCTGAACTTTTATGATTCGCACCAATAATTGTACCTGGACTGCGTAGAGGAGTGGGTCACCACAATATCTTAAAAACCCTGAACTTTTATGATTCGCACCAATAAATGTACCTGGACTGCGTAGAGGAGTGGGTCACCACAAGATATATTAAAAACCCTGAACTTTTATGATTCGCACCAATAAATGTACCTGGACTGCGTAGAGGAGTGGGTCACCACAATATCTATTAAAAACCCTGAACTTTTATGAATCGCACCAATAAATGTACCTGGACTGCGTATAGGAGTGGGTCACCACAAGATATCTTAAAAACCCTGAACTTTTATGAATCGCACCAATAAATGTACCTGGACTGCGTAGAGGAGTGGGTCACCACAATATATATTAAAAACCCTGAACTTTTATGATTCGCACCAATAAATGTATCTGGACTGCGTAGAGGAGTGGGCACTGGGCACCACAATAAAATATATAAAAAACCTTCAACAGATCTGCATTACACTACACATACGGCTGCTCCTCCATCCTCTCCATCATATACATGTTGGAGTTTTAGCGTGTGACAACCTCTTGTTTTTGATAATGTCAGTGCATTTGGAATATTTTTCAATTTGCCCCACACCACTGAATGTACTTTATCTATGATACGCAATACGCATCTATCTATCTTGACTGCGTAGTGTGGTGGCCCCGGTACACAATTTGGTACCGAGGCCACAATATAATTAAAAAACCCTCCACGTGTCGGAATTCCACCAAACAAGTATCTGGACTGCATAGTGGGGTGGCCCCGGTACCCAATTTGATACCGGGGCCACAATACCTCCTCCAAACATGCTACAGACAATTCGTCATTGAGAGACCCCAGACAGACAGGGTCGAAGTGTTATTGTTTGACTTTGTAAACCCAAAAAAATGTCCCTGTTGCACATAGTCGTGCAATGAAGACTGACTTTTTCATTTAAAGGCACGATCTTTAAAGTGTCAGAAAGAGAGAGAAGACACAGGAGAGGAGAGTTGTAGCTGGGGACCTGGGGTGGAAGCTCCCAGGCTCCCCCAGCATTGCCTGGAAGTCTGAGCGTGGTGACTGAGCCAGGGCAAGGAATGTGTGCCCTGGATGAGGGGGAGAACTCCATGCCACTATAGTGAACCCAAGAGAGAGGGGGACACTGCACATGGAAGAGGCCCTGGAGTGAGGGCTGCTACAAGAGGCATGGTAGCTGTAGTGTCAGATCCTGAGGCTGAGAGTACACAGAGTGACGTGTCAGAGCACAGGAGACATTATCCCCGCAGAGGAGGGATGAGCTGCAGTTGAGAGGTATGTTGTTGAAATAGGACATGCACACTTTAACAAACCAATCATTTCAGCGACAGGGCCTACCAAACAACTTTGACTGAAATGATTGGTTTGTTTGGGCCCCCACACCAAAAAAGCTATTCAGCTCTCCCTGTACAGACTAAACAGGCTCTACTGAGGCAAGATGTCGTCCTCATCCTCAACCTCTGATTCCTCTCCCCCTACAGTGTCTACTTCCTCCTCATCACACATTATCAATTCGTCCCCGCTGGACTCCACAACCACAGGTCCCTCTGTAGTATCTGGAGGGCAGTGCTGTACTTCATTGAGGAATTGATTATTCATTTTTATAAACATCATTTTTTCAACGTTGTGAGGAAGCAACCTCCTTCGCCGCTCACTGACCAGGTTCCCCGCTGCACTAAAAACTCTTTCCGAGTACACACTGGAGGGGGGACAACTCAGGTAAAATAGAGCCAGTTTGTACAGGGGCTTCCAAACTGCCTTTTTTTCCTGCCAGTAACAATATGGACTGTCTGACATGTCTACTTGGATGGTGTCAGCAAAGTAATCATCCACAATTTTTTCTATTGTCACAGCATCCAATGCAGCGAGAGTAGACATGTCTGCAATGGTTGGCAGGTCCTTCAGTCCGGACCAGATGTTATCAGCATCCCCGCCAGTGCCTCTTTTGGGAAAACTGAGCTTTTTCCTCGCAGCCATAGATGTGGAAGAAAATGAGGGTGGAGCTGTTGGCATGTCACGGTCCTCTTCAGAGGACAATCTCCTGACCAGCAGGTCTTTGCACCGCTGTAGACTTGTGTCCGCCGGAAACAGAGACACAACATACGCTTTAAACCGAGGATCGAGCACGGTGGCCAGAATGTATTCCTCTGACTTTAAAAGAGTGACCACCCTCGGATCCTGGCAAAGCGTACGAAGGGCTACATCCACAAGAGCTACATGCTTGCTGTAATCGCAATGGCTTACCAGCTCCTCCCTCACTTTCTCCAGCTGCTTCTGCAACAGCCTGATCAGGGGAATGACCTGACTCAAGCTGGCAGTGTCGGAACTGACTTCTCGTGTGGCAAGTTCAAATGGCTGCAGAACCTTGCACAACACGGAAATCAGTCTCCACTGCGCTTGACTCAGGCGCATCCCCACTCCTTTGCCTATGTCGTAGGTGGCTGTGTAGGCCTGAATGGCCTTTTGCTGCTCCTCCATCCTCTGCAGCATATAGAGGGTGGAGTTCCAGCGCGTCACAACCTCTTGTTTGAGGTGATGGCAGGGCAGGTTGAAGCTTTTTTGATGTGCCTCTAGTCTGCGGTAGGCACTGGCTGAATGCCGAAAGTGTCCAGCAATTTTGCGGGCCACCGCAAGCATCTCCTGCACACCCCTGTCACTCTTAAGGTAATGCTGCACCACCAAATTAATGGTGTGGGCAAAACATGGGACGTGCTGGAAATTGCCCATATTTAATGCCCGCACAATGTTACTGGCATTGTCTGACACCACAAATCCCCATGAGAGTCTAAGTGGGGTAAGCCACTGGGAGATAATTTCCCTCATTTTCTCTAATATGTTGTCAGCGTTGTGCCTCTTATTAAAGCCTGTAATGCACAATGTTGCCTGCCTTTGCATGAGCAGCCATTTTGTAGATGCTGCTACTGATGCAGCTGTTGCTGTTGCTGCGGAAGGGGATGCATCTACCCAGTGGGCTGTCACAGTCATATAGTCCTTCGTTTGCCCAGAACCACTTGTCCACATGTCCGTGGTTAAGTGGACAGTGGGTACAACCGCATTTTTAAGAGCACTGAGGACACTTGATCGTACTTCTCTGTACATTTTTGGTATCGCCTGCCTAGTGAAGTGGAATCTCGAGGGGATTTGGTACCGGGGACACAATACCTCCATCAACCCTCTAAATCCCACTCCACTGATGGCGGACACCGGGCGCACGTCTAACACCAACATTGCAGTTACAGCCGCAGTTATACGCTTTGCAATAGGGTGACTACTATCGTATTTGGTGGTCATGGCAAACGACTGTTGGACGGTCAATTGTTTGGTGAAAGACTTAGCGGTCTTACGACTTCCCCTCTGGGAAGATGACCGACTAACAGCAGCAACAGCAGCAGTGGCAGTAGTAGGCGTACCGCTGCAGGATTCCTCGGATGAATCCCGTATTGAGGAGGACTCAGTCTGGCTGCTGACTTGGGCTGCAGGACTGAATCTGATGGAGATTGTGGAGGAAGTTGACGAGGAGGGTGTTGCTGGTGTGTATCCAACTGGACCACGGGATTTAGGTGTCCCTGTACCGATGAGGGTCCTAGCCCCAGTTCCTGAACTAACCACTGAACTATGAAGGTTATTCAGGTGACGTATAAGGGAGGATGTTCCTAGGTGGGCAAGATCCTTACCCCTGCTTATTTGAGCTTTACATAAGCTACATATTGCCATACATTGGTTGTCTGGATTTGGATAAAAATAACTCCAGAACGAAGAGGTGCATTTTTTGGTCTTCTGACCAGGCATGACGATGGGCTTTTTCATCCCATGGACATCAGCTGTTTCCCCCCCTGGTGCCTCATTTACAATAACCACATCACCATCCTCATCATCAAGTTCCTCCACAGCGCCAGCTACATCATCAATAGCCTCCTCCCGAGCCACCTCTTCCCGTACAGTGATGGGAAGGTCAGGCTTGACAACCACCAACACCCTTGGACTCGCCTTGGGGATTTGTGATAATTTCTCTTTAGAAGGCAGAGTTGTTTGCTGTTTTGTTGCTGACAGCATAACTCTCTTCAATTTTTTGTAGGGGGGGAGGAGGAGGAGGGCTAAGATCCGTGGGTGAAGCTGAACCACTAGTCATGAACACGGGCCAGGGCCTAAGCCGTTCCTTGCCACTCCGTGTCGTAAATGGCATATTGGCAACTTTACGTTTCTCCTCAGATGATTTTAAGTTTCTCTTTTTGCTACTTTTTCTTAACTTGGGCTTTTTGGATTTTACATGCCCGGTACTACGAGATTGGGCATCGGGCTTGGAAGACGACGTTGATGGCATTTCATCGTCTATGTCATGACTAGTGGCAGCAGCTTCAGCATTAGGAGGAAGTGGGTCTTGATCTTTCCCTACTTTATCCTCCAAATTTTTGGTCTCCATTATATGTAGCACAAGATACTGCAGAATGTGTGAACTTGGTAATATTGCAGTACCAATGGACTTATACTGCTGGATTGGTTTTGCAAATTTGGTTATAATTATTATTTTTTATTTTTTTTTTAAATTTTTTATTTTTTTTTACTTTTTTCTTATTTTTAAAAAACTTGGGAATAGTGGGGAAATAACTATGCCCTTAGAAGCACAGAGCACAGGACACAGCACCACTGGACTGAACAGGACACGGCACAGGACCCAGCAGCACTACGGAACTCAGCAGGACAGAGCACAGGACACAGCACCACTGGACTGATACTGCAGAATGTGTGAACTTGGTAATATTGCAGTACCAATGGACTTATAATGCTGGATTGGTTTTGCAAATTTGGTTATAATTATTATATATTTTTTTTTTTTTTAAATTTTTTATTTTTTTTTACTTTTTTTTTATTTTTTAAAAACTTGGGAATAATGGGGAAATAACTATGCCCTTAGAAGCACAGAGCACAGGACACAGCACCACTGGACTGAACAGGACACGGCACAGGACCCAGCAGCACTACGGAACTCAGCAGGACAGAGCACAGGACACAGCACCACTGGACTGATACTGCAGAATGTGTAAACTTTGTAATATTGCAGTACCACTGGACTTTTACTGCTGAATGTGTGAACTTGGTAATATTGCAGTACCAATGGGCTTATACTGCAGGATTGGTTGTGAAAATTTTGTGGTAATTAAAAAATATTAAAGTAGTTTTTGGTATTTTTTAAAAAAACTTTTTTTTATTTTTTTAAACACAGGGGAATATTGGGGAAATAACTATGCCCTTAGAAGCACAGAGCACAGGACACAGCACCACTGGACTGAACAGGACACAGCACAGGACCCAGCAGCACCACTGACCTCAGAAGGACAGAGCACAGCACACAGCACCACTGGACTGATACTGCAGAACACAGCACAGCACAGCACAGCACAGCACAGCACAGCACAGCACTAAACAGCACAGCACAGCACAGCACTAAATAGCACAGAACTAAACAGCACAGAACTAAACAGCACAGAGGACCACCTAACACACCCTCCCTCTACCCTGATCAATGCCCGAGTGAAGATGGCGGCGACTAGCGGGGAATTTATAGGATCCGAGTATCGCGAGATCCGACAACGGGATTATGAGTCAGAGCCTCAGTTTCACTTTTGAATTTGGCGCCAATACCCGGATCTGTCTCGGATCCGACTCGGATCCGCAACGTTCGGGTAGGCTCGGATTTCAGAAATCCGAGTGCGCTCATCCCTAATATATATATATATATAAAATTATGAAGTAGTGTGTTTTTTTATACGATCTTGTCATTTTTTTTAGCATTCTTTCAAAAAATAAAATATTAATACAGATCTGGAGCACAAGCACTCAATAATACCCTGCCTATGGCTGACTTCAAGGGGCATCGCAAACTATTATCCAACGTTGATGGGCTCCTGGGATACCTATATAACCTTTACGCTTAAAGAATTGATCGCAGCTGATAAATCTTTAAATATATTTTGTTATTTGCTCCTGTACAACACTCCATAATAAATAATTTTGGGCAAATTATTTATTTTACCAATATATACACTACACAAAGATGTCACCATTTTTAAATCACAATGTTGAGGTTTTAAAGATTAGGAAGATGTGAGACAAGCAGGCCCGGCGCTCCCATTAGGCAAGGTTAGGCACTTGCCTAGGGCGCCGGGCTCTGGAGGGCGCCACAGAATTCTAAAAGACTTTAAAACTGTGCGGCGACCGCTGACCATACCTGTCACGGCCGCCGCACAGCATTCAGATGGACGGGGAGGGGGGAAGAGGCTATTTTGTCACCACCGCCGCCTCTCTGCTCCGTCTCCTCCCCTCCACTTACTAGTGTCAGTGAGTGGAGGGGAGGAGACGGAGCAGAGAGGTGGCGGTGGTGAGACAAGGTAAGATTTTTGCGGGGGGGGGGGGGGGGCGCCGCTTTTTTAAAAATACCTAGGGCGCCGTGGACCCTAGCACCGGCCCTGGAGACAAGGTCTTTTTATGGTCATTTTTAACAGTGACTTTCATGTGCCTCAAGGAACTGGAAAATGGAACCAGTTGTGCCCAAAATTTTAGGGCGAAATGGACATTAGTTTCTTAGCTGTAACTTCTATAGGCTGCATGAGCTCAGGGCAGATAGTTTCTTTAAAGGAGACTTCTAGGCAAATACTGGCAATGATGGTAAAATGTCTGTGTGTGAGGGGTGTCACTAGGGGTAAGTTAATACGAACAAGGTCCAGCTCAGATTTTGCAACGGGATTGTATCGAGCCTCTCTCGCTTGCTAGTACTGTAAACTGGACCTAATAGATGCAATTCCTACAGATCCAGGTTACACCGCATCCTTTGTTGCAGGAAAAGGTGAAATAGATCTAACAACTTAGGGTCTCGCCAAGTTACAAATAGGATTAATTATATTTTTGTAATAACTCTGCTTGCATTTGCAGCCCTATCACTTTCTTTAATATAAATTATACATATGTGGTGTCATTATACAAAAGAGATCTAGCTGATTACATATTTTGCTAAATGGATTTGTAATAACTGTAAAAGTCAAAAAAAGCAGAATCTTGAAAAAATATATTTCCCCCTAATTTTGTCTATTTCTCTCTATAGCAGATGTAAAATAAAAAAGACATAGGGCCTGATTCATTAAGGAACGTAAGTCCACTTACGCGGTGTATATTGCGTATTTTCACTCGGCGCATGGGGGCACCTGAGACATATGCCAAAGAATGCAATTCATGTAGACGTAAATGACACTTCCAACAGGCTATGATTCGAAGGGCAGAATGGGAAGGGGAATGGGAGTAGGCAGATAGTCAATGTACAGTAAGGGTGCACACAGCAGCATCCGATTCAGGCTTTGGGCATCTCTAAGGTAGGTGTTTTATAGCTGTATCTCTTGCACCAACTACAGGACACGTGCCGAGTGATAGTGATGACAGCTGTGTATGCATGCTAGCACATGTGTATGCATGCTAGGACATGTGTTTGCAATCAGAAGCAACTGTAAAAGCACTTTATGTAAAACAAAAATGTTATAATTTTTTTTTATGTTTATTTAATTAATGATTATATCAGGGTTTCCCAAACCCAGTCTTCAGGGCTCCCCAACAGGGCAGGTTTTCCGGATCACATGTGACATAATTAGGACCACCTGTGGACCTGTTACAATGTGTCAGTCAGTAATGAATACACCTGTGCTCCAGCAAGGAGATATGGAAAACCTGCACTGTTAGGGAGCCCTGAGGACTGGGTTTGGGAAACCCTGGACTATATTATTAACCGATGACAAAAACAGAATACTTTTTCTTTCTGTGCTCTCGGACTTTATATTGTACACATGTATTGTACGTATTCAGCAGGGTATTGTGTCTGTCTCACTACGGCAAGAGCCGCATAGGCTGAGTGCACCTAGACCAGTATTCGACAAAAGATGTTTCTTCAGATCCGCTTGTACTTGAATGCTGCCATGCGTATGCCAGAATTAGGCGCGGTTATAAAAACAATGCACATTACGTTCGTTTTGCATACCTTAATGAGTCAGGCCCATATATTCAAATGTGTATGTGTCTATCTCTCTCAAGAAAAAACATATTTACGTTGCCCAAAAAATTAAGGTATGCCATATGATCATGATTTATTTATATAGCGCCACTAATTCCGCAGCGCTGTACAGAGAACTCATTAACATCAGTCTCTGCCCCATTGGAGCTTACAGTCTAAATTCCCTAACATACACAGACACCCACACAAACAGAAAGGGAGACAAACAGACAGACTAGGGTAAATTTTTGATAGCAGCCAATTAACCTACCAATATGTTTTCTGGAGTGTGGGAGGAAACCGGAGCACCTGGAGGAAACCCACGCAAACACAGGGAGAGCATACAAACTCCACACAGATAGGACCATGGTTGGGAATCGAACTCATGACCCCAGTGCTGTGAGGCAGAAGTGCTAACCACTAGGCCACTTTGCTGCCCTGTGATGCCATATGAAACGGATGCACCCTATACTTTACAATTGGCTTTGTCATAAAGGTTGGGGGTGGCTTCCTGTCATAAAGTAGTCAAAGTTTGTGCACCAAGTTTATCAAGTACAGTCAGACTGAACCATCCTGGCAAATTTATGCCCTAAATACCACCTAGATGGGGTAACTCTTAGCATATAGTAACATGCACAATATGTTACACTGGCTGTTAGCTGCCCTCCTCTTCTCTAGTACCACTTAGTGATGGTTCTCGGTTTGGTAGCAATCGCTCGGTTTTCATTATCAATTACTCGGCTATTTTCATTTCTAACCATGACTTTCTCCTGTGCCTGAATTGTAACCTGGAACCAGCGGTGTCAGCTGGTGAAGGGATATATTTCATAGTTGGAAGTAACATTTATATTTAGATGCATCAGACAGAGCGGAGCATCGGTTTGATATCAGAGGGTGAATATGAGAATCCCTGCGACATTAGTCATGAGAGCATTATAACAGCTTGTCGGGAGCTGTCAGCGCGCACCGTCAATTTATAGCAAAGCTTCGACTCCACTGGAATTGTGTTGTCACGTCTCCTGCGCCAAGGCTCCTTCCCATTGATCCGCTGTCACTTTCCAGGAGCAGTTAAAATGAGATACATGTCACAGTGTTCACCTTTCCAGGAATCCGGATTACGTTCCTACATCACGGTCCACAGAATAAAGAAAAAAAAACAACCACAAATTAAATGTTTAAGAGGAGCATTGCTGATCAGATAATGCATCTTATGCCAAAGACACACAAATTATTACACAGCAGAGACATCTGAATATATAGAGATCCGACCCTATGAGTCCAAACACCAGAACATCTATTTCATATCATTAGTAATTACCACTCAGTTACTTATCAAATTCAGTGTGGTGGGGTTAGAAGCAAAGAGTGTGATCGACAACATTGAGTGGCTTAATTGCGCCGTTTGTTAAAATAAACACTGCCCATATGTATCATCATCATCAACATTTATTTATATAGCGCCACTGAATCCGCAGCGCTGTACAGAGAACTCACTCACATCAGTCCCTGCCCCATTGGAGCTTACAGTCTAAATTCCCTAACACACACACAGACACACACACTAGGGTCAATTTTTTATAGCAGCCAATTAACCTACTAGTATGTTTTTGGAGTGTGGGAGGAAACCCACGTAAACAGGGAGAACATACAAACTCCACACAGATAAGACCATGGTCGGGAATTGAACTCAGGACCCCAGTGCTGTGAGGCAGAAGTGCTAACCACTTAGCGGCCATGCTGCCACATGTATGTAATATTAAAGACAATTTATGAGCTACAAACAAGTGCAGACTCTCAATGCTCCTAAATGTCCACCAAATGCGTTTCAAGCTGCTTGTCCTGTTCACGGCCTTTAGAAACATAAACCATAAAATCCATCTGCGTCCAGGTTTCCGGATTGCAGACCGCTCTGTAAAATGCAAATGCATGTGGTGGAAACCACTAAAAAATGTCACATCGAAATATAACCTACTTCCACATTAGGACCGTCCCGTTTATTTATTTAAGCTTTTCAATTGTTCTTCTAGAATACTGCTCGCTTTCAGTAAGCTTATGATAAATGAAGAACTGAGTAGAGATAAATCTACCTAAATGCCAGGCTTGTAGGATGACATTGCACTTACCTTCGGGGCTAAAGTTTTCCCCAGCTTTCTTGACATTAGATCCAAAAGCCTTTATAGCATCCAGGATCAAATTCTCCCTCTTTTGCTGGTTGGCCGCAGGATTCTCCCCCGTTCGATCAATGTCTCTCTTAGGGTAATTTCTGCAAAGGCCTTGGGTATCATTTCAGCAAACGTGGCCTTTAAGGACAGAAGAGGTGTAGTCTCTCCGACGCCGTAAGTTAACGCCTGGGATTCTGGGCCAGTTGGCCATCCCTATGTTTGGTTATATAAGTATTAGCTGGTCAGCTAAACTTGCATCTGCTTTTTTTGCCATCATTTATAGAATTGAAACTGTGACCTTATTAAGAAAAAGTGTGGCAAAATTGAAATCAGGACATCGGGACTGTCATTATTAATTGTCACTGTGTTGTGATTGAAGCTGTTTTATAAATTCCATGGAAATGTCCTTTCCTGTACATGTGATACTAGAAAAAGCGAAATGCACCCTATGTAAGTATGGCCACAATATCCGATTGCTGCTTCCTCAGGGGAGGTGGAGGGTTCAAGTGCATTTCAGGAGAGAGAAAGGCTGCGTGGCCTCCTGCAACGCAGTTTAATTTCAGGCTGTTTGTTTTGATCGATCAGCATGAGGATAATAAAGCAGATGTTCTTTATTACAGGAGTTAGAGAATCTATTATGATAGACACTAACAATTGTTGTTCCATTAAGCATACGGCCCATACATACCTATTTGGTTATATAGCAAGGTGAGCCTGAGGTTTAGTTTAGAAACACAGTACTACCTGTTCTCCTGTGGGGTAATATTGTTTAGGTTGGTTGCTTTGGGTAACAGACACTGTGCATAGTTTGGCCCACCTCCTCCAACTTTAACGTCCATTCTGTGATACCTTCTATGCAACTGTTGTGCAGACTTGTCAACTTCCCCTACCTCACTTCTAGCAGATGTGGAGAAGAGATAGGAGAACAGAAAATGGACAGGTCAAGATGACTTGATTTATGTCATTAAGTGTCATCGCTTAATGAAACTAACCCAAATAGAAGTTTAGGAGAAAAATGGAAATGTTTAATTTAATGAAAGGGGTGGCTCTAAAGTGGTAGGAGGTTAAATTTTGATGGAGGGATAACATTTCTGCATAGTGCCCCATTGCAGACTTTCCAGACTCCATGCTAATCTAGGTGCATCTCAAGTTGACGGAGGTGTCATACAAGAGCCTAGAGTAGGCCTACATGTCGATGCAAAGACACAGTTGACTATCAATATCGCTTTACTTATATCCTAATTTACTTTCTAGTCTTTATTTTGGCACTTACACTCCATAGACACAGACACTACAACATGGCCGTAATAACGTTTTAGTTATATTCTAAATACTCTTATTCATTAAATAAGAACTTCACCAAAAACTAACTATGTTGTATTTGGGGTAGTTTAATGAGTTGAAGAAAAATCTGAAATTGACTTACTGAGTCTGCTCTCAATGTTACCTCTTGGCTCTTCAGTTACACCCTTGTTGATCTGCCTCTGACCAAGTGTTGGCGACCTTCTTCTTATAAGTCCATATGGGCACTGAGAAGACTTTCTTGATCCAAAGTGGAGAAGTTTTTTTAAACTTGAAGAGTTTGACTCATGAAGAGACACAAGTGAGTAGCGAACAAATGAGTTGATGGTCCCTGAAGACCTGGACACAGCTGGCTTATACACACGAGGCGTTGATTGCAGCTGACATTTCGGCTCCCGTGAAGGTCACTGCCAGCACCTGAGAAAATGATACTTCAATTCTCGAGGGAAAGAAAATGACGACGTCTCCCGGCATTTAGATAACGTGAATGTTGATGGTCTTGTGTGATCTTTTACTGCCAGTTCCAGTCATATGACGTTATTTGCATATCAAATTGTTGACTGCAAAATTGGGTCAATGGAAGGAAGCAAAGGCTTCATGGTGTGGATTTTAGACTAGGTAAAAACTCTAACAATGTAGCAGATGTGGCTCAGTGCAAAGAGACTGCGACAAATAGTTTATTTGTATGATATAGGAGAAAATTACAATGATATTATGTGCTGCGTGTTTCATATGTTAGAATTAATGTGCTATATATGTTCATCTGTTAATCTTGTCTATGGCAAGAGTCATACTTCCCAACAGTCCCGATTTAAGGGCTCTGTCCAGTCATCCTGATCAGGACAGCTTTGTCCCATGGGTGTGAAAGTTGGGAAGAATTCTCTGCAAGTTGGGAAGAATTCTCTGCAAGTTGGGAAGAATTCTCTGCATGGCAGAGCAGCGGTGATCGGGTGCGTCCATGAAGGTGTTTGGTGTGGAGATGAGGAGAGAGAGAGGCAGCCTAGTGCTTCAAAATTCCTTGCCTCCAGGGATGTGGCTAAGCCCCTATCGTAACATGGTCATGCCCCATCATGATGGGGCCAAACACCCTGTCCTGATGCCGCTTACCCAAATGTTGGGAGCTATGGATGAGTCAGTTTCATACACCCCCAATAAGAAGCATATAAGTAGCTCAAGTTCAAGATCCCTATCTATTAATCTGCAGCGATAACACAGATTTTCTAGCGACGCTTATTACAGTGATAGAAAATCTGTTATCGCCATAATTATAATATCGCAGGACAAACTGAGTGATACTGGCAATATTTACCGCTTTGCTGAGCCAATTGGGCATACGGGCATGTGTGACCCAGCTGGCCAACTCACGCATGTGCAGTGGTACTGGAAGCCCGGACATGGACTTTTAGTTCCATATAGCAACTAAAAAGGTGCAGGTGCTCATCAATATTCCCAACACAGTCCTAAAATTTAGGGTACAAAAGAGATGAGAGTCCTGAGCCTCTAGGGGGTGCCTTCCCCCCTGGGCTGCATGACTGGGGCCCTTCCCTCTTGGCGCTATGCCTCGATGACCTGTGCCCGCTCAGCTGCAGAGGCGTTGTCCCATAAGGCCGCCAGCTGGATATTTAGCCTGGCAGCCCTGCGCTCATCATAGGACGGAGGGGCTGGTTGTGCGGGTGCAATCTGCTGGGTAGAGATCACTGCAGGGTGTTGAGCAGGAATCTCCGCTGCCTTGGCGTCTGAAGAACCATGCTGTCGGTGCCATTCCCTCAGCGCCTCTCTCATCTCCACCCTGTTTGGCAAATGGCTGATGTCAATGCCCTTGGCGCTGCACAGAGTTTTGAGGTCTGCCCTGGACATGGTGTAATCAGACATCTTGTGCATTCTCCTGGCTGCAGTTATTCCTCTCCAGAATATCTCTGCTCTCCTGATTGGTTCACAAAAACCCGCCTGCGTTTATCCGACTGCTTGCCACCAGACATCTGTGGCAAGATGGACTACCTATGCCACCCTGTCTTTTGTTGCTGGGACCCGACTGGGCTTACTTTGTCACCGCCCCCTTTCGTTATTCTGAATACGCCGCAGTAGGAGGAGCCTGCTGGCCACCACTGGGCTCCTTTATGGCGTCCAGAACCACGTTCCTTCTGGGTAACTGTCACTGCTAGTGTACTCCCGTGCTGGTACACTTGGGCTGGTACCCCTGACTGCTTACTACGGATCAGGGTGCTGTGGATGGATCCATCCTGGCCTATCACACTGCCCAAAACTGCTGGGTAGCGGCAGAGCGGTGGTACTGGAGATCTGGGTCCAACATCAGAAACAGCTGGTGAACGGATTAGATTTAGGGTCTAATCTGCAGGTCACAGGATTACAGAAATATTGAAGAAGTTGTAAAGCAGGGTCTTGAAGCAAAGAGTGATGTTTCACTGATTAAAGGTATCAGCTGTCAGGTCAGATGGAACATCAGAATGATACATTTCAGTGTACAAGACAGAGCTTTTTATACTGATTTGGACACAGGCTATTTTTAGAATCGGGATGCAATGTGTTGACACAAAAATGGATTTACATGCATTGCAAAGCGAACAATATTTACGCTTATCTGT
This sequence comes from Mixophyes fleayi, assembly GCF_038048845.1. NCBI lineage: Eukaryota > Metazoa > Chordata > Amphibia > Anura > Limnodynastidae > Mixophyes > Mixophyes fleayi. Next base: position 17,246,620 of record NC_134404.1, on the reverse strand, counting down.
GACATCTTGTTGTGATATCCTGCATCTTATAGTGAACAGCAAGTCTAATTACATCTTCCTATGACCCTCACACATCAAAAGGTCTAATTAGCATGAGATTAGCATGAGTCTTTTCATCCAACAGTTGCAGAATACACATTTCCTCCAAAGAAAGATCTCCCCAGGAAAAGTTGTAAACCCAAAACAAGACATTTCCTTACACCAAGATATACAAAAGGCTTTCAAAACAAAGGCTTATTGTATCAGATATATACATCAGAAATAAGGCATTTCCTCTAGAAAGGTTAAAACAGAAAAACTATTTCTTCCCTGGTCTCATAAATAAAGATTTCCTATATCAAAATATACACAATATCAAAAATAAGTGCATTGGCAATTATATAAATAAGGGCCCTGCGCTATTTCCTTTAAATACATTTATACCATAAGTTATTTAGAAGTGATCCAGTCACAGGAACTTTCTGTATCTTGCATTTTTGCCTGGTGATAGCAGAGCATATGATACCGAACTTAATACTCTGCATATACTGTTTGTTGCTGATCAATCTTATATATTAAAATCATTGGTCTGTTTGTTTGTCTGTCCAGTTATGCATTCAAACACCCCTGCACCAACTGGGATGAGACCAACACGAGGTGGTCCAGTTGGATCCTGGCCAGGTTTTAGGGGGTTAGGGTCCTGGTCGGACATCCTGTTGGTGTATGCTGGGCAGAACTTTTACGCAGGGAGTCTGTTATGACCCTTCCACTGGATGTATTTGGACGAAAACTTCACAGACTGGTAACATTGGAAACCAGAAGACATACTAGGCGTTTGAGGTCCCGATCGGACCACCCGTTGGTGTACGCTGGGCAGAACTTTGACCCGGGGAGCCTGTTCTGGGCCTTCCACTTGCTGTATTTGGATGACATTTAATATAAAAACAAAAATGACACTGGGCAGCCACCTCATGGGTGTGTTGGAAGAGCTGCTAAGCTGCTAATAATTTTTAAAAGGTTGACAGTAACATCCAACTAATTGATAACGTGGAAATTTAAACCTGGGCAACGCTGGGTACTTCAGCTAGTTGTGTTATAAAATAAAGAATGTCGTTTTAAGTCACACACCTCGTAATTTATGCTACTAACCTATCACATTGTCTACATTTCGCGCACTTTCCCTCCCCTATAACATCCCTCAAGTCATAGGCAATCATTTAATTTTGGACATGAATTGCATGCATTTGTGTTCATTAATGTAAGTTCTGTTTCGAAGCATGAGCAGAGCAAAATCACGCATGTAAATGGACTTATGTCTGAACATGAATCAGGCCCATTGTCTTTCATTAAACAAGAATATTGTCATTTTGATATATTAGAAGTAGGGAAAGATTATATTTTAAAGGTTTTTGTGATTTTCATTCAGAGTGAATATTGCTCTCTTTCAGTAGTTGGATATATGTATTGTCCTATATGTGTATATAATATACTAGAGATAGTATTAGTATTTTAGAAGTTTATTATAATAGAATAGTAGTATATAATGATTTGGCAGATGAATTTTGGTGGGTGTAGTGCATTATATTTGTATAAGGTGTAATATACATGTCATGTCTATTGATCATGTTATAGGTATGGTGTGTGCAATGTTTGTGTAGCATGTTGCCCCCGCAATATTTAGTAATATAGGAAATTGCCCCTGAAACTGCCTCCATTATGAAGTGGTTTCTAGAAGCGTAGACCCCATCAGAATTTGCTACAGGTCCCGGTAATACCAAATTGTGACATTAAACTTCTTTAACTTGCAACTCTCACGGTGGCTCAGTGGTTAGCACTTCTGCCTCATAGTACTGGGGTCATGAGTTCGATTCCCGACCATGGCCTTATCTGTGTGGAGTTTGTATGTTCACCCCGTGTTTGCGCAGGTTTTCTCCGGGTGCTCTGGTTTCCTCCCACACTCCAAAAACATACTGGTAGGTTAATTGGCTGCTTTCAAATTGACCCTAGTCTTTGTCTGTGTGTGTTAGGGAATTTAGATTGTAAGCTCCTATGGGGCAGGGACTGATGTGAATGAGTTCTCTGTACAGCGCTGCGGAATTAGTGGCGCTGTATAAATAGCTGATGATGATTATATATATATATATATATATATATATTTTAATTCTTCAAATTGTTATTGCTAGGGTTTATTAGCAGGAGTATATTGTAATAGTTGTGCTGTATTGTTTTGTAACCAAATAGAAGTTTGGAGAGGATTTTATATTTCAATGAAGTATGCAAATTCACACTGTCCCTACTTTTGTTTTGAAGTTTAGGAGCCGTCTCTGAAGTGACTGCTGGTGGAGTTATCGGGACGGGCACCCACAACACGGGAATCAATCATGGCATAATGTCCACTCAGGTACCATGAGAATGAACTTACTCCTAAAGTAGAAACACTGATGAGCAGAATATGGAATCTGTCGATTTAGCTTGAAGATGATACTGATATTTGCACCAATATTAGTGGCTAGTAGGAGAGGTTGTTCAGTTATTATGTTGTGAACAGTATATGAAGTATTTAAGGACATACAATTGTGAATTTATCAGAAATACAGTGTGTAAAACACAACAACGGGGGTTACTTGTATGTTTAAATGAATCTGTTTTGTTTGTAAACAACTTACAAAGTTCATTGCACAACTAATAAGTGATTGGTCACCCCTCCCGTCCGACATTAGATCCCTGTAATAACAGTGTTACAGTGAGGTCTGCACACTCAATGTCTTCCTGCTGCATGTATGTGAAGATAACGGGTTTATCTGGCCCAATTATACCCACTTCACGATGGCTGGCCATCCAGGGGTGCCTTACGATGCCAGGGAAGCATACCCAGTACTATCTAGGGGTCCTAAAGACACTCAGGCAAATGCAGTTATAAATGTACAACAGTACATTTATCGTAATAAAAACAATCACTAGAATTGTATGTACAGACAATAAATAATTGCCAGGCAGGTTTAGCACTTTATCTGCCCCGTACCCCAATAGCTTATGGAGTTTCAGTCACCTGGATGTCCAGACGTGATGAAGCCCGGCCACTCGGCCTGACAATCTCTCTTCTAGCAGCGTAGTAGAAGTCAAGCCCTTGGTCTCTCTCTTAGATCAGGTCCACCATGTAACAAGACCCATGGAGTTCTTCTGAGCTGCAGATGTCCTAACAGGGTGCTCAGTCCATCAGAAGCATAGACTTCAATGCTGAAGTTCTTCTGAGGAACAAAACAAAACTTATGTCTCACTGTTCCCTCTATACCAAGGTTTCCAAAACCCAGTCCTCATGGTCCCCTAATAGTGCAGGTTTTTGCAGGTGACAAGTGAAATAATTAGTATCACCTGTGTATCTGTTACAATGTGTCAGCCAATAATGAATACACCTGTGCTCCAGCAAGGATATATGGAAAACATGCACTGTTAGGGGTCTTTGAGGACTAGGTTTGGGAAAACTTGCTCAACACCATGAAGTTTTCCGACGTTCCAGGGGCTGGGTCAGGGGAGGTCTTAGATAGTTGGATCTTCTGGGAATGTCTGGCTGTCAAAAAGGACTGTTACAGGGTTGTCCCTTCTTCTCCTAATACATCCCTTGGTCCGCTGCTGTTCTGACACCAAGGCGTCTGCCTGAATACAACCTGAGACTAGGGGACATACTTAGGTTAATTAAAGGAGCAAGGCCGAGATGATTAAGTGACACTCTCAGTATTAACCCCTTACAAGCTTTTTCAGCCAGAACTAGCTCTCGGCTGATCAGTACACCCTGTAGAGAAAGGAGGGGGAAATTAATAAACCTATAGCCCCTCACCTGTATCCTGGAACTGGAACCCACCCGATCCTTACCCATAACCCACCTGGTTTAAATTTAAGGACAATGTATAACAGCATCACTGCAATATCAACCATACACATTTTTACAATGTGTAACATAGTGATAGCTCTATATAGCCATGGCTACAGTGTCCCATTATCTTCAGTGGAAGAGAGGGTGTCCAGCAGTTTACAACTTTTAGTCACATGTGACAGACACCCTGCTTTCGCCACAGTATGTCTGTGTGGTGGATACAGGGCCGGAGTAACCTGAAGTCTAACTGGGCTAGAGCCCTGGAGCCCGCAGGCATTTGTCGGGTCAGGGGCGTCGCTGCCCCCAGCTCCGACTGTCAGCTGGTGAAAGAGAATGGCAGGCAGCTAACAGCAAATATTATGCTGCTAGCTGCCTGCTGTCACCAGGGCCGCCATCAGGGGGGTACGGGGTTTACTGTTGTACCGGGCCCGGGCTCACCAGGGAGCCCGGAACAACAGCTTAGCACAGACTTATCTGCCTGTGACAGATCACATGATCGCAGGGGGAATGATTCCTCCACCCCAGTTCATAGACTTTGGCTTCTCTCTGCCAGGACAGACCCAGGTCTACGCTCCATCTAACTATTTATGCTACCAGCTAGTCCAACCTCTCCTGACACCAAGGTGCCTCTTACATCGCAGGTCCAACCAGGTTGGGCAAACAACGTCCATCATTCTGTCCCTTGATAAGCTAAAAAGATGAGGTGGAAATGGCTATATATGATTTTTAGCACATTGAATGTGACTTGCTCTGTACAATAATTTACCCAACATGTCTTAGCTGACCATTGGGAAGCTTTCCATGTTTCACTTCAACAGGATCAATAGTAGGGTTGTACAGGTAGCCAGTGGTATTGTGCGCTTACTGTATTAGATGCTGACCAGAAAGGGCGGAGCACACTGACCGGGGAGTGCAGCTTGCCATTGGATGTTGGATGGAGAGGGCGGTGCATGAGATTAGTTGTGGCCCACGCCCAATCACATAATGCCCTCTCTGTGTGGTAGATTTATCAAACCTTCTAATAAGGACAAGTGGAGGTGTTGCCCATAGCAACCAATCAGAATCTAGCTATCATTTATCTAGTACGTTCTAGAACATGATAGCTAGAATCTGATTGGTTGCTATGGGCAACACCTCCCCTATACCATTTAGAAGGTTTGATAAATCTACCCCACAGAGAGGGCACTATGCACCTATACTGCCTGGGTGGCTGTAAAATAGCTGTTAGCCTATTTGCAACGGTTCATAAATAAAAACAAACAAAATCTATTCATTATTTTGCCATATTTAAAAATCCACAAGCTAATTTTCCCTTGGAGTATTCAAAGCAGCCGTTGCAGTTCTTGAAGCCATTATTTTATCATAGATCTGTAATGATTTTTTTATTCTGTGTTTTATTTCGTACTAAGCATTGTGGAAAATACGCTCTGCTCTAATTACTGCACTGTGAAGGTTTCTCTCCCTTTGTTCTCATGAGCTTGTAAATTCACAGCATTTTAAGTACTACCAGATCGTTTTCAATAAAAGTAGAGAAAATTATTCCTGCAGGTTAAATTCTCAGCAGCTCCATTATCAAAGCTTGAGACATAAACCAATTTGGTTGCGGTGTTTGTCCTCGTACTTTGCCTGAAGTGAGTATGGGTAACACGTAGGGCAGATAAGGGGGGGCTACACTAGAACAGAGACCCCATGAAACCAGAGGATCCTTAGAAACTGCAGATGTCCAAAATAGACTGAAGTGAACCTGTCCTCTAAACCAAGCAGTATTGTAGGGGAAAATCAGACAAGTGGAAATGAATCGAGAGGGTGGTCTTGAAGTTGTAGTTTGAAGTGATGTTTTGACATCCCTCAAAAGTAGGTTGAGATGTGTTTGCAGCTATGAATGCGCTAGACGGACAAATGGACGCATTTGCACAAATAGAAATGATCTGTTATTTTGCACTTTCATGAATGACCTGCAGTGACTTGCCAAGCGACCAATTAGCATACAAGTCAGGCTGATTAGCATGCTAGTTGCTGTACTGGCCAGCAATTCTCACAGTTAAACCTAAAAGAGAAGGGAATTTTTATTTTATTTGCATTATATTTCCATCACTATGTAATTACTTATTAGGAAACTATGATGGTCTCAATGGGAAAAGTTTCTATTTTGACTTTGGTTTTGTGTAGAAAATAAATTGCACTTTCAGAGTTAACCATTTGAAATGTTATAATTCATCTTGCACACTTTTTTTGTCATAGATATTTAAAGCTTTATAGAATTAATTGTATCACTGGGTGTCTAGTACATGTGGTTATGTGACAATGAGGGGGCAGGAGGGTCGTCTGACTTGTGTCCCCTACAATCCACTGAATGTAACATGCATTACAATACCAGCCAATAGCAAAGATACCCCCTGAAATGATAGTAGTAAATGAAACTATACATTATTAACTAAATAGTTTATGTGTGTAATAGAAGTACTGGGAAAGTGGCAAATGGCATATATATACAGTATGTCCCAGACTGTCTGTCTTATATGCTTTTAAACCCCAGGGAGATTGTGTGTGTTTGGGAAAAGCTTCCCATATAGTGTCTTTAGCTGTAGGAAAAGCTGGTAAGGATCCTTGGGTTATAAATGGAGAGAGAAGGGTGGGCTCCATTTATAAGGCTTATTTCGGGGTTTACAATCAGCTAGCAAGTGCTGGAGTTGTACCTGCAAGGTGCTGATAAAAAGTGCTAAGCAGTTCCCTCTGTCTCTCAGACCTGGGGAAGAGGTTGGATGTCCCCTGAGAGACACTGTAAATTTTATATTTTGTATTTGTGTGGGACACAAGGTCCTTCACAAGGAGAGGGGATGTTCCTGTGTGTTTAGTTAGTGCCGGACAGATATGGTGTTTTTTTTTTAGTTTTCTTTATTTTTTTCTGCCAGTTGTACCAAAAACTTTGGCTTGTGTGACTTCTCTGCTGCTGTACACTACCATCTACCCCAGGAGATGGCACCTGTTCCCCTATCATTATAACAGTGTATATAGGAAAATAGTATTATGATGAGTACCCACAATATTCAGCTTAGCTTCTTACACTCTGATAAAACCATATGCTGGAGCTGTAGAGAGAACTCAGATGAATGTAGAATATAAGGAATCAGCATTCAGCAAGTCTGATTACAACAATGCTGTTTAATATGTTATTAGAGAACAATAAGACTGATTCTGTGCGGATCTGCAGGTGTTTATGTCGTATAGAACTGCCGAATGGTGATTACAACATTAAGGGCTAGCAGGGATTTATATAGAATATACATTAGCAATGGGATACTGTTTACCAACCGATCCCTGTTCTTTACAATTTGTCTTCATAATGAGAAGTGATTATTTTATCATAAATGACAGCGGTTCATCGATTTCTAACAGCAAGTGGAACTAGGTCAGTCCTCGGTACTCTGCAATAATCAGAAAAATAATAACATCTCTTATAAATGTATGACAATCATAAAGCAATGATGACTATGTATCAAGAGTAGTATATGAAATGCCAATCAGATGACTGGCAGAGCTACTTATTGGAATAATAGAAGTGACATATTTGCCAATTAATTTATTTTTTTTTGTCCTAAAAAATGTCTAGTATTGAATTTTAATCAACTGCACAGTATCACTTCCCTGGTTCCATCTGACGGGTGCAATACTCAGTATCTGTTTTCTCTATGTTAATTTATAATATGTATACTGTATACACAATGACATGTTGAAATTTACTGACTTACAAAAGACTTGTGATCATGTCACGTTCTTTGGGAATGGCGCAGCATCGGATGAGTATATTATTATTATTATTATTATTAATATTATTATTAACCCTGATTTATAGAGCACCACGTGAGGTCCGCAGTGCCGTACAGAGGGCAAACAACAAGACAGTACATGGTATAACAGTACACTACAGTAAACAAATAACACTACAATGGGTATATTTCCACATTGTCGATCGGGGGAAAACGGTTTCCCCTGACAACCAGTAGTAACAAATTCAAGCACAGGCAACCAGGCGGTGTTCCTTAATGCATTCCAGAGACAGCGCTGTAGCGATACTTTGCCTGACTTTTATTATTCACCTATTTATTGTTTACATCTTCCTGTGTGTAATATGTTCATGTCACAGTGAAATGCGTTGTGTTGCACAGGTGCTCTCGCTGACAATGATGACTTCATCAGGGGAGATGCTGGAGTGCTCCGAGTCCATAAATGCTGATATCTTCCAAGCAGCCAGACTGCACCTGGGGTCTCTGGGAGTGATCCTGACCGTCACTCTGCAATGCAGGTCCGCTTTTCACCTGAAGGAGGTGCAGTTCTCATCCACTGTCCAAGAGGTAATTCTTATATATTTTCACTTTTTATATTAAATAAATAAGGCCGGCCAATCCTTACCTCATGCTCCCAGTTTTGTATAAGACATTTCAGAAACTGTGAATGAAAGTTAACTCCCCAACTGCCAGATCAGCTAAGGGTGAGGACAGGGCGCAGTGGATGGAAGGTGACAGCCCACAAGAGGGCGCTTATTGTACATTACTGTGTAGTCAGTCCCATTCGCAGCATTGATCCGAACCTGACCTCCCGGACGAGCCCCCAGGGAAAATATTAGGTCATTCTGCAGCGTCTTTACACCTGAAACGCTCAATGTGACACAGAAACAGTGTTTCCCACTGAATATTGTGTGACAACAAACAAGCTAATGATTGTGATTTCCTGTTTGGAAAAGTTGCGTTTAAAATGTTTTCAACTACATTTACTGAAAGTTTGTTCCAGACATATTTTCAATAAAATAATATATCATCATCATCATCATCATCATCATCATTTATTTATATAGCGCCAACATATTCCGTAGCGCTTTACAATTGGGGACAAACATAATAAACTAATAAACAAACTGGGTAAAACAGACAAAGAGGTGAGAAGGCCCTGCTCGCAAGCTTACAATCTCATTAATATCTATAATCTGACATTATTCCTCAGCTTCCTTTCCCATTTAAAGCTGACTTAGCTGAACCATATTGAAACAATATATGCCCTTACAGTACTGGGCTGCACAAGCCATCTTTAGTTGTACAATTAATATTATGCAAGTAATCACATATTTAAACAAATGGTGTACATGTACTGTATGTAGCCAGTTTTATGATGTTTTCTTTGGTCTTGTATCATCCATTTTATGCTATTTAGTTTGGTTTAATTTGCCCTAATGCAATTTTCGTACACATGAATGCATGTAATTATCTGCAATCAAGGGCATGTGATAAGATTAAGGGATAAGCTACATTGCGATTGACGTACGTGATCGTGTCATAATTGCTTGAAAGCACTTAGAAAACTTGTGACAGCAAATTCCCCCATGGGACTGACTACATGTATCACTGTGTCCTGCATCTATCAGATGTTATCTCAGAGGTGGGACTGACTACATGTATCACTGTGTCCTGCATCTATCAGGTGTTATCTCATAGGTGGGACTGACTACATGTATCACTGTGTCCTGCATCTATCAGATGTTATCTCAGAGGTTGGACTGACTACATGTATCACTGTGTCCTGCATCTATCAGATGTTATCTCAGAGGTGGGACTGACTACATGTATCACTGTGTCCTGCATCTATCAGGTGTTATCTCATAGGTGGGACTGACTACATGTATCGCTGTGTCCTGCATCTATCAGGTGTTATCTCAGAGGTGGTACTGACTACATGTATCGCTGTGTCCTGCATCTATCACATGTTATCTGAGATGTGTCCTCTGTGGGTGTTCCCCTTAGTGTTCCAGTCATACCCTCCTTAGAAGCTGTGCATACTAAGTGCCATATGTCTCCACTGGTTATCTTTGTTTTTCACACCGGTCACTGTTAAGTCATCTGTATCAATATCATGCTGCAGATGGGGTCTGCAGGTTACAGAAGTGGTAACCTCATTTCATGCCTTTATATATATCAATTTGCAAAATGTGATTGTGCTGCTAACTCCGCTAACATGAATTTCATTACATTCCAAATTATTTTCTGTATTTCACGCCGCTTCTCATCTCTCCTAATTTCTGTGTTATTATCGGAGTCTTCCACCTATCCTCAGTGAGTTCCCTGTTCCCTCAGATCCATTTACATTTCATTTCTAGGAGAGACCATTAACCCACAAGCTCTATAATTCATCTCGGGCACTTCCTTAGCTTCTCTGTGCGGCTCTGTGCTGACCTTATAACCTTCCTGCAGTTCCTTCTGTCTCCTTTGTTTCTTTAGAAAACCTTGTGCTCCGTCCACTGCACAGTTAATTATATGTGGTGTTTTCATTTCTAATTAACTTTATTCTCAATATTTAGTTGTCTTGAGCAGGTATTTACAACAGACTGTAAAGACATCTGAATGCATGCTCCTGTTTTCTTTTCTTGCATTAAATCTCTGTTCTGGATTCCCAATCCTATATCCATAGTTGCCTACTCTCCTGGAATGTCTGGGAGACTCCCGAATTTTTGTGAGTTCTCCCGGACTCCCAAGAGAGCAGGCAAAAATCACGGATCCAGCTGTCTCCATTGTTGAAGATGGGTGGGGGCAGGGCTAAAGGCGGCATTGTGGCCCCGCCCCTTGCTGCGATTGGCCGAAATTACATAAGCTTGACAGGGGTGGAGCCTAACGGTGCACCACGCGTGGCCACAGCCCTTCGACGGACCCCCTCCAGGACAGCTGCCTTCAAAATTGGGTAAGTATGCCTATATCGCATGCAGTGTTCCCCAGTGACATCACTGAGCCATGAAGCACAAGAATTCAGGCTTTCCATTCTCTAGGTGCTAGTGATATCACTAGTGGCTGACACACAAAATGCCTCGTACCTCAGTGATGTCACTGGTTCCTATCAAAGCCATAGACTGCATCCTTGTGCCTCAGGTCTCTGTGATGTCACTGGCTCATAGTGCATTGATAGGCTGGCTACATTTTCATTAATAATTTCCAGGAATATTTTGCTGCTGGGCCTGTGAATCGGGTTGTGTACGATATGGTGACGGTGTATCTGTTAATGGCAGCCTGGGCTTGTTGGAACCTGTAGTGTGTAACTGGGAGGATGGTTGACACCCCAACACCCCAGCCTCTCTACCACTGAGTACAAGCTCGGTGGTAGAGTAGAGAGGCAATGGTCCCCCCTAGTAGTTTTGGAATGAAACAAGGAACACAGGGCTAAAACTGCATAAACTTGTAGGTTTATTCTCTTTGCTTGTGGTGTAAGGTTTTACTGTAGCGGCAGAAAAGTAGCGGTAGAGTAGGGAAGTAATACAACAATGCCATCAACATGCAATGTTATTCCACATGTCACAAAATATATAACATTTTAGGAATCTTGTTTCAACAATATCAGCAGTATGCAACCATAAATCAATAAAACACATAGATCACTGAATAAATATATCTCACTTTGAAGTTAGACACTGTGCTTCAGTGAAATGGCTTTGCTGGATAAATACTTTTGAGACACAACCAGTTGTTAACAATTTAATTAGACAATTACAGTAAATATGCACATTTTCCGATACCACGGTACCTCAACATTGCGCCTATAGTGGTGCAAGGAGAAATCTGTGATTTTACATTGCCACGCAGGGCTTTCGGGACCGTTCCAGAGGCACTCTGCGGTGAATTGAATATCCCCTATGTCCCTTGCACACTGCGTCAGCTTTGGCTGGAGTAACCTCTCAATAGCAGTATTACAGTCCCGGTCAGGCGTTTTAATAATACAACTTGATAGTTCACTTGTTTCACACATAGCAGGGCTGTATGTGACTTGGGCAGTGACATGATGTGAGGAGGGGAATGGAGGCAGCAGGAAGTCACAGACTGAGAATTATATAGTGGAAGGAGCAGGGTCCCCCAGCAGCACAGAGTATATCAGGAGATGAGTGATGTGTTAGTGAGGACAGGGTTGCATGTGACAGGGGCAGTGACATGATGTGAAGAAGGGAATGGAGGCAGCAGGAAGTCACAGACTGAGAGTTATATAGTGGAAGTAGCAGGGTCCCCAGCAGCTGAGAGTATATTAGGAGAGGAGTGATGTGTTATTGAGGACAGGGCTGCATGTGACAGAGGCAGTGGCATGATGTGAGGAGGAGAATGGAGGCAGCAGGAAGTCACAGACTGAGAGTTATATAGTGGAAGGAGCAGGGTCCCCAGCAGCACAGAGTATATCAGGAGATGAGTGATGTGTCAGTGAGGACAGGGCTGCATGTGACAGGGGCAGTGATATGATATGAGGAGGGGAATGGAGGCAGCAGGAAGCCACAGACTGAGAGTTATATAATGGAAGGAGCAGAGTCCTCCAGCTGTTGGGGAGGGAGGGGGGGGGGACATATTAGGTCTAATCATCTCATGAAATGTACATTCTAGGTTTGCTTGGAATACAACCAGAGAGATGATCCCGCCATGTGCAGCCACTCTTGGGAAAGGTGACACATTTACACTATACACTATTTTCGCATTTGACCTAAAATTTATTGCGTCACGCACTACTGGCGCTGAAAATGGGAAAATAATTAGTTTTATCCTCTTGTGCTTTCCAACATACCCTCCCCCACTTAACTGATTGGGGGATGATATGAGTATATATATATATATATATATATATATATATATATAGTGGTCATTGTCACAGGGTCAGTTGTAGAACTAATAGTCTCAGCATTTCCCGACATCCTGTATTGACATGCCGCTTAGGTCTATAGAATACAAATGTAAACCGAGATCATTGTTGTTAAGCAGGATTAAGGTGGTAAAGTCACGAAAAGGAAAACACATCTCATAGTTTGTGTTACAGTATATATATATATAGTATATAATTATGTCCTCCCCCAACAGACCCACTACCTCCTCAGTTACCTCCTCAGATGTTTCCATCCACATTGCACCAAATCTATATGAGATACTTCCATTCCTCCCTATCTGAGCCTATTGAGAGATGTTTCTACAATGTAAATAATATATTATTATTATTATTATTACTATTATTGTAAAAACATACATTCAATAAAATATAACAATGATGAGTAAAGTAACGATGGTGCCACCATGGATCTCTGCCACCCTAGGCTTGGGGATCCTGTGTAGCTTTTCCATAACTCCATGTCTGAGAATTTGGGGCGTATTTCAGAGCTTGGCCCAGAGTTACGTCAGATAAGATTGCATTTTGTTCTCTCGATTTTTGGGCAGTATGCGGTTCCTGGTCATTGATAGGCTGTGAAGAACTGCATTGTCATAATGACATCATCGAACAGACCTGCTCTTAGCCAATCAGATAACGAGCAGCAGCATGGCATGTGAAACTCGGGACATCCCCTCCTCTATCTGCTATTTGTATATAAGGTGTGTGGAAGGGGGGGAAGCGGGATTTTTATATTTGTCCGGACTTTTTGACCTGCAGATAAAAGTAATTGGTGACAGACCACTAATTAACTAATTAACTTGTTAATCTAGAAGCGAGGGGGGGGGGGGGTGGGGGGTGGAAATGTTACTTTACCTTGTTTTAGGATTCTCCCTCTTTATAGTCTGTGTCCTAAAACATTACATCCCCATTTTGTCTTTATATAGCGTCCCCAATTCCGCAGCGCTGTACAGAGAACGCACTCACATCAGTCCCTGCGCCAATAGAGCTTACAGTGTAAATTCCCTAACATACACACACACTAGTGTTAATTTGTCAGCAATCATTTTTCTTATTGTTGTTATTATAGTCAAAAATACAAATATCCTCCCTAATTTATTTTTAATAAGAAAAAAATTATGTTTATATTAAATGTGTATGACAAATCTGATTCCCCACTGTGTATACGTATTGTCACAAAACGGATTTATGTTAGAAATCCCCTGCCATGTTTTATTCATAGATTAAAGTCAAAGCATTTGCTGGTGGTATTTAAGTTTATGTAACTTCAGAAAGATTATAGGATGCGATCTGGGTAGAAAAAAAAATACATTCAGCCCTGTCGAAAGTCACAAACACACATCTCTAATTAATTCCCTGTAGAACGCTGAAGCTTCTTATTCCATTAATACAAATGTCTGTTCAGCTAAGTCATCCCAGAGGCCATTACTTGTTCAATTCTTCTTGCTTTTAGGAGAAAAAGGTGTCATAAATTCCAATTAACTTGAACATACTTGTATTCTAGGCTGAGAACCGGGGCCTGATCTATAAAATTTCTGTCTTATTGATTTTACGGTAAAATATTAAAGGGTAACACAAGAGGACAAAGCGTTAGAATAAAAGCCAAGTTCTTACTTGTCCTTCAGTTGTTGGATCCACTAGGATCTCTAATAGATCTAATGATAAAACACTCCACTCTCCTTTTCCTACTTGGTCTATTTCTACCATGCCCGATGGGTCTTGGAGCCATGCGAACTGCCAATTCAGATGAATAGGAAGATTACAGGGGAGAGTCTGTAATGATTGTCTCGTTGTCTGTAACGAAGAGAGCCCAGGGGTGATGGATACACAGATTAGCCTGGTTTAGCGCTGACCAAACAGAGGCGCGGAGTCTAACTGGTACCCCGGTCTTCACCAAGAACCGCCGCAAGGCAGGATGGACTATTGCGGCCGGGAACACGCAGGTCACAGCCCTCTGATCAGCCAATAGGTGTAACACAGCGGAGAGAAAGGGAAATCCGAAAGCAGGTCAGCTAGCCGAGGACTGGTACACTGGTGGTAGTGAGGTACAAAATCAGTATGCAGAAGGGAAGTACAATAACAGGCTGGGATCTGATACAAAGACAATAGTGCAGTACAAAATCAGAATTTGAGAGAGAGTGGTCAACACAAGGACTGGTACATGAGGGATTAGCAGGCAGAAGCACTATCCAAGAAGGAATCACAAGGGAATCCAAGGTCAGTAGCACTACAGCATAACAGGCAGTCAATCAAAACAAAATTAGATCTAGGGCACCCCAACAACCACAGCTGCCTTGCACAGACTGAATGGAATACCACTAAACCATTAAATTAATTTGAACATACAATGGTTTGTACAATGGCGCTCAGTAATTTGTCATACAAGGTGCAAACGAAATTGGAAAATTCCCATGTAACATATATAATGAAGTAAATCGAAGTAGTTCCATAAAATCTTTAAAGCACTCCCATGTCATATATCCTAAAAGGATAGGTGTCTGATGATCCCCCTAGGTGTTATGCTTACATCAACAGGCAGACAACAATCAACTTCAATAAAGGGTCTTTACTTTCTTTTTTCTCTTATATCCCATTTCTTCTTATATTGATAAATCAAGCACATCTCTACATCAGATAGTCTCCCATCCAAGTATCGGCCAGACTGAATCCTGCTTTGATTTTTAAGATCAGTCAAGCTTAGGCTTATTCAGGGTAATGTGGCTAACTTAAATCTTCTTACTTCCAAATATTCATTCATGGAATAGGAGACAAAAGAGAATAAAGGCCGAATCAGAATCTCTCCTTTCAGCCGCATAACAAAAGAATCCAATATTCTTCAGATCCAATCTTGCTTGTATAGTGGCTCCAGGGTATTGGTGATCAGAAGACAGTTTAATATATACCAAACAAAAACTAACGCGTTTCGATCTAAGCAAAGATCCTCGTCAAGGTTTGTTCTTTATAACAGGGAGTCAGTCTGGGTATGAATACCTGTTGCTCTGATACAGCTGCAGTATCAGAGTGATCTTTATATAGTCTGCAGGTTTGAATATGCTGCCTCCCAGCCACGATCATGAGACTGCCCGAACCAGGAAGTGCTGAGTTTACACAGAGGCAGAGGGAATCAGCAGCACAGGAGTGTGAAGCGGGTAGGTTTTGTGACAGTGGCATTGACAATCTCTTAACTTGTTACAAACAAGACAAATGGGGAACAGAGATTTGGGGTTGGTATGAGCCCAGTAGACCCATCAGGGACCCAGGCAGAGTCAGATCAAGATGTATTGAAAGTAAGTAAGCACTCAGCAACACTCTTCGTAGTTACCCAAAACTACACTTTTTCAGTTTTGGGTTGCGTTATCCTTGTGTAATTTGCTGCTGGTCTTGTTACTTCCACTCACCTAAAGTGACATGATGTGTCTGGAGTATCGGTAGAGTTGGAGAGTTTCATGAGTCTGAAGTGAAACAAACATTGTAAAATAGAGTTTAGGAGCCACATGAAATTGTGACTGTCCAGGTTAAACTGAGCGCCTTTGGTGGGCATCTAATTTTAAACGTGTTTGCAATAGTTACACAACCATTAGAAGGCTGATATCCGTGGCCCCTCTGTACCAAGTCTCTCCATCGGTAAAATCTCATATGAACCGGTGGACACGGGACTCAGCGTCAGGTTTTCTAGTAATTGAGCCTTTTTAGGAGAAGAGTTTGATATCCCAGGAAAACAAGAAACCCCTTAGGTTCAAAAGTCTGATACCCCTGATGAGAAGATTGACAAAGCGAACCCTAATATCTGAAAGTAGCATAACCCCTTTCCCAAATATTTGTCTACATTTTTTCCAAGAAGGCATAAACCTTAAGAACCTGACTGATACTAACCTCAACTACAACCTAAGGATCATAATGAACCTGACATAGTCTTAAGACAAGTCATGAATCTACCTTGGGTGTTAAATTTAAGTATTGGCTCTACTCCAGAGCCCCTGTACTAACTGTAGACCTATGCAAGCTCTAAAACTGGTCCCGGTCCTAAAAGAGATCTTACGTGGCCTCCCCAACTCTAACAATATAACATCTCCTCACATTGTTTATACCTCTGTCAATCCTGTACAGCCCTCATAGCTAATTAAAAATTTGGTAGTGTGGTTTTTGGGGCTCAACTGTGCAAAGTCTCTTTGTTTCACCTACACATGGAAAATGTTTATTTCAGGCAAACCGTGAACAACGCAACACATGTTGGGGTGGACAACATGTCCCTTGTCACTCTATATTCCTCGCTACATTATGGGAAATAAAATGCTGTGCGCCCTTTGGAAAATTAGGAAACCCCCCCAGAAATGTTCCTATCCCAACCTCATACTGCAAAATAAACTCTATTTATTTAGCAGGTAACGCCCCCGATATGCTCAGCTCCTCCCACGAAAAGTTGCTAAATTTTTCTGCCCGAATATGTTGCCAACTTGGCCGTCAAATCTCTGCTCTTCCCTGTAAACTTGACATTTGCGCAAAGATAGACAGCGTTCACACCTCACTATAGCAGTTTTGTAAACGAGCCTTGTTCGCTAACTTTCTGATTTGCTGCTATAGTTTAGTGTAAAGTTTAAACGGTAATACGGTGCTAGTAAATTAGCTCTTCTGTATGGCGGAACTGGCCAAAGCCTTCTGGGAGTAACCCGTACACAGTTTATTACAGAATGTGAAAACCTATTTTGAAGTTCTGACTCTGAATCGATTTGATTTGATGCTTCAGGGGAACTACCTGTGATTCTATCAAATGTTCGGACAGACATTATTTCGAAGTGGTCCAATGCTGGGTCAAAAAAACTCTAGAAATTTCATCATTTCTACTTAGACAGCGAGAGTATGACGCGTGTTCCGTAGGAATTAGAGTTTTTGCTGGGTTCCAAAGTTGTAGTAAGTGTGTCAGTGTTTCCGTGTGATTGGCAGTGTTGTCCATCGCGAAGGTGCAGAGAGTCTGTCACACCACAACATGATTAAAGGAGGTAACTTATAAAACTAATACCACACGTTTGAAGCCTGAAAAAGATTAATCCCTACTCTTCTCCTGTACTGTATGGATTTTCCCGATAAGAACACATTATCTCCCAAACTCTTTGTAGTACTTAAAAGTTCTGAAGCTCAGTAAAAAACACGTCCTCCTGGGAGAATCACAATGAGAGAGAACTTTAATGAGCCCCAGACTCACGGTACAGTATCATAAGGGGAATATTCTACAAAAGTAAAGGGCTCTTAAAAAGTTCTTACAAAAGTATTTGATGAAACGACCTTTCTACTTTACACCAGCTTCTTTTGGGAAAAAAACCCTTTTATTTAGGTTTTTAAAGCATCCATTATTTTTACATGTTTATTCCTTAATAAATTAGTTTTTGACATGTTTTCTTAAGAAATGCATATAGTCGCCTATTCCCATCAGACTGGATCATTTTTCGGTTTAATGCGGAACGCTAATTCGGACAGGAAAGAAATATATATAAACGACAGCAGAACCTGTATTTTATAGTTGTGACGTGTTATTGTTGCATTAACTGAACTATACCCACGTTTAACTCATTACCATAAGAGGCAGATAAAATCTCTTTATCTTGTGTATTGAATTTATGGGTTTTCTGATTTCAAATACATTGTTTTTTTTAGAGAATTACACATTCTGCTTTTTATTGTGCAAATATCGTCTTTACGCCAATGTGATGAGTCTTAGGCATCTCAGGATAAATGTTATAATTTACTGTATGGACGATCAATAGAGAAAGCACCTATCAGCTTCAGCCAATCAGAAGGGGCTAGTTAGCGCTAGGTGCAAAAGATATCTGTGTCTTGGCGCTTGTCTGCCTCAGCTGCTTTTGTGTGAAAATGCTCTGACCGTACTTGACCTATGTTAGATCGACCCTTCCCTTTCCCCCCGGCTCTCCAGTCAATAGGACATGCAGTGTAGATACAGCTCAACATTTTCTGGGCATGAACAGTACAGGTTTGTGGAATTTACACTACGCAAACGGGTGTACGTACAGCTCCTCATCAGTTCCTTTGTGACCGTTCCTTCAGCGCTGGTGCTGGGATATCTCGTGCTCCCCTGCAATTTTCAAATTAGCACCCACCTCTTTTTATAAACTAACATTTGTTCACTTCTACAACCTGGGGGACACTGTGTGTGCCAAGCTACCCTCATCCTCAACATAGGTACAGATTTATCTTCTCTGGGGGGTGTAGAAATCTGTATCCAGTTTCCCAGGTAAATAATAAATGGTAGCCTTGTAGCCAGAGTTCTTTATCCAATCACCAACACGCTCCTTGGGGTGTGGTTACACTAATCAGGGGCGTGGTCATGTCACATTGGCTGCATGCCACTCCCCTGAGGGGATTTTAATGTACTAAGTTATCCACAGCCCCCATTTCTTCCCTTAAAAACACCCCGTCACTTTGTGAGCTAAGCAGTGAGTAATTTGTTATGATTGAGGAGTGTTACATAGTATACTTTGCTTTTTAGCTACCTGACATTATATCTCCCACATGTTTATGGGGGTCTTTTAAAACTACCTATTGCAGGTATATTTGCTGCCTTAACTTCTACTAATTATTAGGTGAAACGAAAGCAGCAGAAAATATATCTTTTTATTAATTTTTAGCATGCTATTACTGTCATGTATTGAAGTATGTGTATAGATTTTATGTGTAAACTTATAGGGGTTGATGTATCTCGGTGTCTTGTAGAAACATGCCTGCAGTTTCTTTCTATGATTTGGTTGAATGTATAAGGATGAATGTGATCTCTGCTTTGGTCTGTACATGTTTTACACAGTCACATCGTGACCAGGGAGAATATAAACCTGCTGAGGATTTGCAGAATGATGTGATCAGGGTGACTCACCTGTTCTCATACAAGCAATTGTGAATGTACATGGTGAGATATGTGGGCAGCCCTATAGAAATACAATGCCAAAATCTGCATTTAGAAAACTCCCAATTCTATATATTATATTTGCTGAGACCCAGCAAGGAGACAGCAACACATCACAGACAAAAACCGCAAATGAACTTTTTCATGAAAAAAAGAATTAAACCAAGTTATGCAAAGAGGGCTTTCGGTGTGTGACATTAAAGGTTAGATTTATTAAGCTGTATAGTCTGGTAATGACTGTACATCACAAGGTAATCGCAGCCCAAACTGGAAGAACGAGTTACATTATTCGCGTAGTAGTACTAAAACTGCTACGACGGCGCTCTTATTATTCCCGGGATGAAAGAAAATAAACTCTCAGTAGGATGAGCAATGGCTTATTTTATATGCAAATGTAGAACTACAGATCGGTTTTCTTAATTTCCCTATCACTATACAGTGTAAATACATTTCAGTCTGTTATATTCCTTCACTTGCAACCGAAAAGCAACTTTCAACATCTTTCTTTTTCAGTGCAGCAAGATCCAAGCGAGGGCTGGCAAATTTTAGCCCCAGGGGGCACGACTCCAATCAGCAGCCTATTAGGAACATTTTAAAAGAAAAAAAAATTCAGGTGGCCAAGTGACCCCAGCCCAAGGTAGCTCACTATGGCACCAACCCGGGGGGGGTAAATGCCCCCCTGCCTCCTAGCCCAGCCTCCCCCTGGCAAGATCGGATGTAGTACAACACAAAAACAGCGACATTATCTCCTTTATAGTATAGAAATCTATTTTTCCATTTGCAAATGTCTTTTATTAACAAAAGACCCATACAAGTAAAATGAATTAGCAAGATGGGAATACACGTTTAAACAATTACCCATACAGTCATATATCTGGTCTGACAATTTGTTTGTTTTTATTAAATCCTAAACTTTCAAAATCCTATCCAACTGGATTGGATCCAGAACTGAAAGTGGGGAGGGGGACCCTATTGCTGCATGATTAAGGTCATTTGGTAACCCAGGAGTGATTAAGGCGGATGTGCTCAACTTTCTATTGTGATTCAATTTTTCGATTTGGTACCTGAACAACCAAATGTGTATAATTTGGTCTTCCATGTGTTTGGTTATATTGCTTAAATTTCCAATCGGCCATCAACTGGCTTGCGCGACTGGATTGCAAAACATGTATGAAGCATTATACATGTGCTGTACCTCTTGACATTTCGGTATGCGACCATTGGGACAGGGTGCGTGGCCATATGATGATAGGGGCGTGGTAACATCTCAAGGGGAATGTGGTCACACCCTGGGGGCGTGCCTACAGTTCTCTCCTCCCATTCCCTCCAGACACCCTCATTTCTCACACACGGGTCAAAGTTGTCCCGATCAGGATGGTGGGACAGAGCCCCCAAATTGGGACTGTCCTGCCTAAATCGGGATGTTTGGGAGAAAAGCAGTGCACAGGAATATTACATGTCTTGTGGCTGCTCAGCAATAACTTAGGAGAGGATTGAACGCACTCCTGATGTGACACAGGAAAATCAACACTGGCTAATTTGCTGCGTAAACCTAATCTCTGCGGAAGGAGTTTAATTAAAATTCACCATTGTGAAAAGATCTGTCTGTTAGCTCGCTGTATTATGTATGCACCAGTGTTTCTCAGAGAAAGAAATATTCTAGTAATATAATTTAAAGAGGACCGCATGTGCCGTAGCTTTGTATTTTCTTACAGGTTAAAGCGGATCTCTGCCAAAACATACAACTATAAAGACATGTAGTCAACTCCTACAGGGATATAAGGATACTATTTTTGCATTTATTAGTTAAAAGGTTGAAAATCACATAAGTAAAATAAATACATAGTCTTACTTAAAATGCAACATAAAATAACATTAATAAACGTTAACCGACAAGATCAAATATCATAGTATATTTTGCTAATAATAAATTGTGCCACTAATGAACCAGTAAACAATTGTAAAATTTGTATTTATTCTTAGTCATATATCATTCCTGCAATGTGATTAGGGGTTTGCTTGCCATGGTAACCACAGAGTCACCTAATTATTTTGGTAATTAATAATATGCTATTTCCAATTCATGCCTTTGATTGTTAAATCTCAATACCTCTATACAAGATAGATACTCTGTAGTCTATGGACTTGCCACGTGATTAGACATGCATGAAGCAATATTTTTTAATTAATTTATAATCCAGCTTGGACAGGTTATTGAAAGGGTTTTCTAATAGAGCTTTGTAGTGATCTAACCATCTATGTAACACAACGCTAATTCCGTCGAGAGCAGACCTTACTTAACTCATACTAATCAAGTGTATTTCTCCAATGGTGGCAAAAGTCTGAGCGAGAAGAGTTCTGCAGAGAGGCAGAATTCCAGTGATACACGGTTTGTGTCACCCCACCTGTACTTGTAAATGGGTGTTGTTAATACATATGTATTGCGATGAGGTTGGTATTCACACGACACTACACACCAGGATAGCTGAATCTAGTGTCCACATTTATTGTCAGCATGATAAGGATAGCAGTTTATTCAGCATATAGAAACACCTGTAGCCATTCAAAATCCCTGCGACCCTGTCTCCGTCTAGACATACATGTTCTATCTAGTCGCCGGCTAACAAACTGGCTACGGTCGCCCGCACACAACAAGCAAACAGTCTTTTATTGG
Organism: Mixophyes fleayi; assembly: GCF_038048845.1. NCBI lineage: Eukaryota > Metazoa > Chordata > Amphibia > Anura > Limnodynastidae > Mixophyes > Mixophyes fleayi. The sequence goes on along the minus strand of NC_134404.1, from coordinate 17,224,519 downwards.
CCTCCCAAACACTAATTAATCAGTAAAGGAAATAACAAGCTAATTGCACCCATGTGGTGCACCTGTGTGTCTGTGTGGTATATGAAAGCATGAGTGCTAATTTAACCCTGTCTGCAGCCTGTACCTGCAGGCTCTTTGGGGCTTCACCTGCCCCTGTGCAGGAGAGGTGTGGCAAATAACCCTTTTTGTCACAGTATATATATATATATATATATATATATATATATATATATACTGTATATACTGTATATACTGGACCTTGCATGAAGTAAATATCTGGTCAGAGAGCCGAGACACTAGAGCACACTGCAAGTTGTTCTGTAGATAAACTCTTATAGAGATCCACTGGAGCACTATGAGAGCCGGACCCATGATCTATGGTATAGGGGGTGGGTAGAGGGGTCCAAATAACAGGGGTGATAAATAAAAAGGATAGATATTTAGGGACATTGGGACCCCTGTCAATTTTGTTTTAAATTATTATAATTATTATTATTTTCTTACACAGTGTACTGACACGTGAACAGTAAAGGACGAAACCTTGTGTCCTCCAGCTCTTAGCTAGTGCATTATTCAAGTCCTTTGCGGTGACGGAATGACTGTACCCACCAAGGAACACGCCTGAGAATGCCTGCTCTACACCCCTTTATCTGATTATTATAATCTCACTTCCCAAAATGAAATCTGGTTTCTGCACTGCTCCACAACGCCACCCCTGAACCTCTCCTTTCCGCTTGTACAATCCTCTGCTCCTCCCCAAACCTAAGCTTCCTGGCAGAATTCTAGGCGCATCTGCCCAAAGTGAGCTCCACAGAGGGTTCGAGGCTGTATTTGTGCTGTGAAGAGGCCTCCTAGCAGTCTCTGTCATTGTGCACAGTAACCTTACGCTAGCTGTGATGTTATAGCGATGAACATACACCAAATAACGTCCGATTTATTAAAGGGCTAAAAGTCCTATGCTAACGGAAATGTGTGTTTTCTCTGGCTATAGTTTTTTTTTCTTGCTTTGCCTTATAGACCTCATCGCCAAACAGATTTGCCTGCAAAAGCCGACAATGGCTCCCCCATGCCTTTGCAGGGATTAAGTCTATTTAACAGGTATTGAGACTGTACTTGTACCTGTACAATATTTGTTCTGTTATTCCCATTGCAAGATAGTGATAATAGATAAAAATCAATTAAATATTCTTTATTCTTTGAAGCAAACCTTATATGAGGCTTCCTTTCTGCCATCACATTCCCCCAATCACACCCCACCAGTGCAATATATTTGCCTAAAGTGACACTACTGGTTAATATTGTTGTCATTTATTGATAAGATTTCACAGATCCTCCACAGCTGGACAATAGGGAAATTAGAGCATATATAAACCAGGGACATATAGACACAATACTACCAGATAGGTAAGGAGGGGCCTGCTGGGGAGAGAGCTTCCACTCTAGTGGGAATAGGGCACAGCTGAGACATCAGGAGCAAATGTGGCTCAGAGTGGAGATCGGGACTGTGGTGACGGTGTAGCAATAGGAGTAGTATAGGTGGGCGTATTATATGTGGGAGTACGGAAGGATTTAGCAAAGAAATGGGTTTTCAGAGAACGTATAAAGAGACTGTGGGAGGGTCTGGATGTGGTAAGGAATTCCATAGGAGGGCAGTAGTAAAGGAGAAGTCTCACAGGCGGGAGTGAGATGTGGGGATCAGAGAGGAGATGTGGTAAGAGCACTTATGACAAAGTTCCGGGTGGTCGGGGTGTTTTGGAGGTGTGCCGATGTTCAGGAGAATTCAGTTATGTGGAACGTGTGACACAGAGCCGTAACTTAAAATTTTAGCGCCTGGGGTGAAAAACAGAAATGCCGCCCCCTAGCCCTCAATTTTAACCAAATGAACCTAAAGTATATATAATCTGCACCCCCCTTCAGCATTGCACCCTGGGCGGTCGCCCCTATTGCGCAGCCCTAGTTACGGCCCTAGTGTGACATGACTGGGCTGAAAATATCCCTCACGACCCTGGGAGGTGTTACTGCTGCTACTCCTATATGCATCCTGGCCCCCATACAACATAAGGCCGACTGGTGTGGGTTATTGGGTGAGAGTGGCAGGTAGGATACCAAATGCTACATGGGAGCAGTAGCTAAGGGGGCCTGATGTGATTATTAATATTAATATTTTTGAGGAATCGGAAAGAAAAATAAATCTAACTTTCAGATAATATGTCCTGACAGCCATGCTCCCTCTGGGCTGTATACATACAGAAACATCGGGGGATTCTTTGGTAAATTCAATACCAAGACCAGAGGCGGTACTATCGAGCTGTGGGCCCTGGTTCAGAGAAGCGGGGAGGAAGGGACCGGGGGCCCACAGCTCACTAGTTCCATGTGCGACGAGCTCCATTATCTCCATGGGCCGCGGTGCACCGTGCATGCTGCACCAATGGTAGTTCCGCCACTGGTCAAGACTTAGGGCTAGATTTACTAAGCTGCGGGTTTGAAAATGTAGGGATGTTGCCTATAGCAACCAATCAGATTCTAGCTATCATTTATTTAGTACTTTCTACAAAATGATAGCTAGAATCTGATTGGTTGCTATAGGCAACATCCCCACTTTTTCAAACCCGCAGCTTAGTAAATCTAGCCCTTAGCCTGTACAGTAGAATATATTTACATGAAATGCAGTTTGAACTCCTAAGTATTTTCTGCTCATGAAATGGAAAACACTTTTTTTTTATACCACATTTCAATATTAATATTAGTGTACAGTGGTTTTATTTATAAAACATCTATAAAAATGTGTAAATGTGCCGCAACCAACCATCAGAAAGCACCAATCAGAGTCAGTGGAGCACTGGCAAACAGCCAATCACAAGCGGTTTGTTTTGTTAGTGGCTGTCAATCATCATTTACTATATGCAGCTGCCCTCGACTATCCGCAGATAAATGTTAGGGCTGACAGCAAATACCATAAACTTGTAGAACAGGCAGGACAGGTCTTCACCTATAGCAGCCGCCTTTCCGGTAGAGCTGTACATGCTCACAGGTGAGACTCAGTCCTCACTGCCCTAAGTAGTGATATGGATCAATAAACCTGCAGAGTGCACAGCTGAGCCATTCCCCAATCAGCCAGGCTGCACTCATACACACCTGCACACGCACGCCCGGGTAATAGACAGCTAGCCGGGCGCAGCGGCAGGGAGAGTTGGGCGTCCCGGTTGTTGCCTAGGCAAGAAGAAGTGACGTCATGGTGACGGCCGGGACGCCAGGGGCAGGAGGAAGCGTGCCGCGGCGGCCAATCATGAACCCGTGGCTCGTTACAATAATACAGCTTGGACAGACAGATATGCGTCTGTATCCTGGTCTTTATACGTACACAATTTCGCAAACATGCCCTTGCTGTAAGCGACCTACTTTTGAACGCCCCTTCCCTCCCCCATGCCGCCTCTCCGGGTACTGGCAACAGCAACTGGCAGAATCATGCAGACCTGCATAGGCTCATATGTGTGTGCCCACTTTCCGGGCATGCGCGGGGTGACTTCATGCAAGATAGGCTATGCAAGCTGACCTAATACTCTGCGCCAGCACCATGTGGGCACCAAATACAATGCTTCACAAGAATCCATGCATCCTTCAACTGCACTTGATCAATGATAGCTAATCGTGCACTGGTTACTATGTATGTCTCTGCACCCTGATTAATCTCTAGTCACTCTTTGTCTCTGTACAGTATAACCTGCACCCCTCCGTAAACACTCAGCACAGGCTGAATACAGTACTGTACAATTCAGTCTTTGCTGCAAGAAATCCATCTTTTGTATTTCAGGTCCTTGATAATCTGGACACCCATATAAACTCTTGTGAATATTTCCGCTTCGGCTGGTTTCCACACACGGAAAGTGTTACCGTCTTCTGTCAGGACCCTACAGACAAGGTATTAGCTGGTCACATTGTGATATATGTTTCTTTGTTTATGGAAATTGTTGTTAGCTGTTCTACAGTTTTATCTTTTTGTACCAATCTGAACACTGTTGGGTGGTATGCTACTGCTGATTGGCCACTCAATGCTTCTCCTACAAGTGACAGGTGTGCGCAGCTTTAAAGGGGTGTTTATAGGGGAAGTAAATGGGCACTTCGGAAGCTGTGGTGACGCCCCCCTAGAGGAACGTGGCCATGCCCTTTCTATATTTAGATAAATCGACACAATTGCACTGGTCTCATTTAAAAAGCTCACATCCATACGGATAGATACCAAAAAAGGTTTACATACTCTAACTTAACCTACACTATCAAACTTTCCTGTAAGTCGAAACATTTCCCAAATAGTCTTAAATGAGAAAAATAATAATATAGAAGAACACTTAAATGTTGCAAAGTACGTTAGAATGATGCTGTGCTATTTATATGGGTCATTCATAGGATGTGGCAGTAGAAGAGGGGGTGGCAGCAGGGCCGGATTAACCCGAGGTCTAACTTGGCTATAGCCCAGGGGCCTCGGGCATCCAGGGGGCCCTTCAAAGTCCTCAGCAGCATTATTGATCGGTCCGGGGGCGGGGGCACCCCCAGCCCGATCAATGCTGCTGAGCACTGTCACTGTAGTCCTCCATCCCCGGCACTCAGTAATCTGCTTACTGAGGAGATCTCGCGAGTGAACTCTCGCGAGATCTCCTCAGTAAGAAGCTTACAGCTCACCGGGGACGGAGGACTACAGTGACAGGTAAGCGTAAGGGGGGCCCTCACGGGGGGCGGGGGCCTCACATTGGGGGCCTCACAGGTGAATGGAGGCGCCCTTAGCCCAGGGGCCTCCATTCATTTAATCCGGCCCTGGGTGGCAGTCTAGCAGGGCACATTGAGCCTAATGTGTAGCATAATATGTCAGATTGGGTTTAGTAACAGGTCACTTTTATCATCATCATCATCATTTATTTATATAGCGCCACTAATTCCACAGCGCTGTACAGAGAACTCACTTACATCAGTCCCTGCCCCATTGGAGCTTACAGTCTAAATTACCTAACATACACACACAGACAGAGAGAGAGAGACACTAGGGTAAATTTGATAAGAGCCAATTAACTAGTATATTTTTGGATTGTGGGAGAAAACCAGAGCACCCAGAGGAAACCCACGCAAACACAGGGAGAACATACAAACTCAGCACAGATAAGGCCATGGTCGGGAATTGAACTCATGACCCCAGCGCTGTGAGGCAGAAGGGCTAACCACTAAGCCACCGTGCTGCCACTTTTATGGTTGGAGAGAATGTCCTGTAAGATGTCTTTACTCTTATGGTTCATATATACAACACAAGTCACCTTTACATCTCCAATGCCCTCTATCCTCCTTGTTATAGAAGTCTAGAGGATGTTTACAATGTATGTCTGGGAGAGGAGCCTTTAACCAGGCGGTGGCACCAGAGGTGTACTCAGCTATATGAACCTCCACAAAGACAAAGTTGAATGTTGGAATCGCTCATTTTAAAACCTAGATTGCTCTAACAGGTGGCTGCCTAAGATGTAAACCTGGAATGTCACCCACAAACCAATAATATAAAAACCATAAGGCGCTCCTTTGCAAGATGTAAAGGACTAATATCATATAAAGCAGATATCGAGTTTTGCCGATGGAAGTGGCTCATAACAAAGTTCTTTAGTTCCAAAGGATCCCTGGATATAGCAGAGGCTTTAGAACAGGCAGGGCAGTTGATACAAGGTTGGAGGTTGAATGTAGCCACCTTTGGAACTAAGGAACTTTGCTATGAGCCACTTCCATCGGCAAAATTCGATATCTGCTTTATGAATATGAGCAGTTCTTGAATGATACGTGTATCGCAAAGAAGATCCATTCATCACTGTGTGGATTGGAGAAAAGAACTACTCCTTTATTTATTGGACTCATTTATATTTTGGACTTATATGATATTAGTCATTTACATCTTGTAAAGGTAGCGCCTTATGGTGTTTATCCCCTTTTTTAGTAAGGGTTTGGGGATGTTCAGGAGAGCTCAAGATGCCAGGGTACACCCCTCTGGTGGGAAGAACAATAGAACATGGTTAGTAGCGGAAGGAGGAGACCCCCTTACTAACTCTAAGCCTCCAGAGATGGTCTCCACCTGCGCTGATGGGTTAAACTCCACCTGGCTGCATAGAATACTGTATGTCCTCTTCTGGTAGGTTTAGTGACTCAGCAGACACATTTCCTCCTCTAGCAATCTATGCTTTGTTCTTCCATTCACCAACAATGAAATCATGCACCTTCCATTGTTGCCCCCTCCCCTCCAATGGGTCCCCAAACATAGTACTTGTAGTGACCTGTTAATTCAGCCTCCTGACCCCAGCATCAAGGACACTGTACGACCCCAGGAACCTCAATATGAGAGGGATGGAAGGGAAGACTTAGCAGGCAAGGAAGGATTGGTTGCACAAGGATCTGAATATTTTTATTTACCCTTTTTGGCAAAACAACGGGGCTCAAATCCAGGAAGTAGATTGTAACTGGGGTAGAACTTTTTACTCAATTAGGGAGCAGAGGAACCGACGATACCAAGGGGCCAGGCCTAGGGTCCTATACACCAGCAACTTGATACACTTCAGTGTCCGCATGGCGTGGCCTTCTAACCTTCAAAAGGGCTACACATCACCCTTAAGCTCAGTAATACATTTAATCAAAGAAAAAGACACCTATTTGTAATAACATATGAGCAGGCACAAGATGTGAAAGATGGAACAAACACATCTGACAATAAAGCAGGATGGAGCTTGGGGCCACAGGAGAAAGTTACAAGGGCCACACGATGCTCTTGGGCTGCCTGTTGCCCATCACTGCTATGCACAGTAGACTTCATGAATTCCCTAAAGGTCTATATCTTTACACTGTGTGATGAGTTTAGTGGACTTTTGTTTCACATTACAATACTGATGAGTTTCTCCATGGTAATATATGCACTCGCTTTGCATGAACTTGAAATGAAATATACAATTTTCTGTATGAAGGAATGCTAACAGATTAATGAGAATTGGGATTGTGAATGCCTTTGCTTTATAAATGACCCAAAGTTAGACAGCCTCATTGTCCTTCAAATGGAGAATTAACTGCATCTCTCAATAGATGACTGATCGGTGCACTGGAATAATTTTCTAGATCCGCGATTGCCCATTACTGCAAGATTTAGCTTGAGACAGACATTAATCTCATTAATTGATATGGAAATGTACTAACTGCTGATTTCTTTTTGCATAGCCCCCATCTTCCGTCGCTAACTGGTTCCGGGACCGTTTAATGGTATACTACCTGCTGGAATTCCTGCTCTGGATAAGGTACTGTGCAATCTGCTGTCAGTCTAGGCCTGTTTGCTGCAATTCTCTCATGTCACATACCCTACGTGGTGATTTTTAGAGGCAGAATTACCGAAGGCATTCTCCAGGAATGCAATGGTTCCTACAGCTCTGCTAGTTTGCGGGAAAGTAAGAATTAATTGTTGGGTGGAAATATTCCAAAATTAAAATTGCAGTGTAGCGCCCTCCTATCTCCAGCGAGCAAGAAAAAAGTCTTCCGGTGTCTAAACTTGTATTCTCACCGCCTTATTAATGGCTCATTGTCCAGCTACGTCTGCCAGCCATCTACTCGTACTTTCTCACATAAGGAACTGCTTGTATTTCCAATTTCTCCTCTGACTGGAGAATTGAATTTGGAACGTGAGCCCATAGATAAGTATCACACATACGGAGGGGCCCCGGACAACAGACCCCCATGGATCTGCTAGTTGGGGGTGTCACACTAAGGTTCTACTTCTTTAATGAGTTGAACGGCAATTGTTCGTGTCGTCACCAGATTTGTAACAGGGATGAGATATCGGGCAACTGGGCCAATATCGTAGCATGTGCGGCCCCAAAACAACTGATGATCATAACAAAAATGATAGGATGAGTATTTGGCGGGTAATGTGGTCAGAAGATGATCGTTATCAGCCTGTGTGAGCAATCTCCACCGGTCTCAATGAAACAGAAATGAACCAGCCACCTGAGCTGAGAGACGGATCTTGCCTATTTTGCTCACCCGTTCAACAGGGGGCTGACTGTTGAGTACATCACTCTGCAATATATACCTAACAATGGCAGGTAATTGACGGGTATCCATGTCATTCAGCCAACTACACCCCTTCTGCAGAGTTTCCATTGTCTTTAATATAAATGAAAACCACACTTCTGCAGTACTGTTTGTGAGCATTAGTGGGCATTAACAAAACTGCACCAACATACATCTCTTGACTTGTCTCAAAATATCCCCCAACTCGACACCTCCGTTCTGCACAAGATCTGCATCTCTCAGCTGCCTCCTCACTTGCTCCCATTCTCGGGTACAGGATCTTTTTCGGGCTGGATCAATTAATCATATTTGCCATATCTGTGCTTGACTATTTTGATGACATTGGTGGAAATACGCTTTTTTGCATGAAGTACATCTGGAAATTTATCAAGCTGCGGGTTTGAAAAAGTGGAGATGTTGCCTATAGCATCCAATGAGATTCTAGTTATCATTCATTTAGTACATTCTTCAAATTGACAGGGAGAATCGGATTGGTTGCTATAGGCAACATCTCCACTTTTTCAAACCCGCAGCTTGTCAAATTTAAACCCCTGGTCTTCAAACCGTCAAGCGTTCTCACAAAACCTAGCTCTTTAGACAAGGTTATAGTATTCCTCAACCACCCTATTAACCTCACTAGGTTCCCCTATTACCACCCTCTACACAGTTCACATAAGACAACAACCCTCTGACCAACATTGCTGCGTGAGTGGATCATACAACCCACTAAGCACTTTCTACCTCTGCAATCTGGCTGAACCAATATGTAGCACTTGTATCTGATTCCCATTGTCCTATAGATTGTATGATTCCAAACACCTCTTACCTCTCTGTCTGTAATACAGTCTATTTTATCACTGTGTTTGTTCCCAATTGTAAAGTGCTATGGAATATGCTGGAATTATATAAATAAATGTTAATAATAATGTTACTAATGTATAATGTTCTCAATTTTCGAGGTAGAGACCCCCCATTGATTGCTCTCTTTATAACTTATCTCTCCTCTGACAGGGAAACAAATGTTGCTTTAAGATAGTGCCATATATAATGAATCTGCCTGCCCATGATTGCAGTCATTTAACCTTTGAAAGCGTCCTTTGATGAGTATGGTGTATGTGAAGCATTGTACAGTGATACATTATTCAGCATACAGACTTCAAAGCGTTCTTGCTACATGTGCCGTCCTTTCATGTCGCATCGATTTGCATTTTCATAGGGAGAGCAACATATATGTCATCGAAACTCAGGAATGTCCCAAATGATACGGTGGAAATATGTCCAAAGTGATTGTTCAGACCAACATCTATATCATGCATTTTCTTAAAAATATAACATGTGCTATAATATGGGATACACAGGACTGCAATGTATTAAAGGCAAGCGTGAAACACTGGTGTATTTGTCATTTGCTTCAACCGTGATCGGAAAATATCATTATTAGTTTGTCTTTTGCTTTAGTGTTGAAAAACATTTAAATGGGTCATCTTGTGTCCTGCAATAGGGAGGTAACTGTTCAGCAGAACGCAGCAATATTGTTTCAACTGAGTAAATATAATTAATTAGGAAAACTTGTGCTTGTAATGAATGGGAGGGGATGGTGGTGTGAGGGTTCAGTCTACTTGTCTCAAAGTCGCTTGATGCATGTGGGCTGCAATCTCTAGCTCACAAGCTACAAGCACATATCGTTCCAGATTACGGTTTTGCATAGAAATGCGCATGGCGGCTATGGTAAAACCGGCAATATTAGGTCTTATATTCTACTAATCAAGCACCTACCCTTCATTGATATCAAATGATGTATGTATCTCTTAAAATACTGCTTAGTTTAGCACAATTTTTGCTTTAAATCAGTGTGTCCCAACTCGGTCCTCATCTCCCCTAACAGTCCAGATTTTAAAGATATCCATTATTGAATACAGGTGATTTCATTAGTGCCTGAATCAATGGGATTTAACCACGTATGCACAAACAGGGATATCCTCAAAACCTGAAGTGCTAGTGGAGTCTTGAGGACTGGATTTGGGAACCACTGCTTTAATCATGTTTGTCATATCCATATTTGGCAACTCTCCCGGAGTGTCCGGAAGTCTCCTGAAATTCGGGTAGTTCTCCCGGACTCCCAGGAGCGCAGGCAAATATCCCGCAAACGGCCTCTTGTCGTCAAAATGACGCAATTTGCATTTTGCCTGGGATCTCCTGGAAAGACCTCTTAAAAGGTTGGCAAGTATGGTCATATCTGTGCTTGACTATTTTGATGACATTGGTGGAAATGCGCTTTTTTGCATAATGTACATCTGGAAGGTGCAAACAGTATACCATTAAATGGTAGACCAAGATCTGATCCGCAGTATCACCGCTAAACCAGGAGAATGCCGCAACACAATACAAAATCTGTTTTTTACACATGGGTGCAATTTTGAGGCACATGAGGGTGTCCACATTTGTCGAGGAATGCCCCGATCCGCCCACCTTTGGGCACGCTGCCATCTTGACGTGCAGATTCATGTTATTCTCAGGAAACATCCGCACTTGCGCCAAAGAATTGCAAATTTTTGCACTTTTGTAAGTAACCCTTACTGCCTGAAATCAGCTAGTGAGATTGGACCACACTATGAACGCCGTGACAAGTGCCCATTATATGAGAAATACAAGATCTATTTTCCTGAGCTTACATAACGAACCTGGCATAATATCTAACGTCTTCTCCTGATTACCGAGACGTAACATGAAATAGATTTCACCTGTTTTATCTTCTCTTTGAACATCACATTCCCCCGGTATAATGTCTTTCATTAAATCCCAGTAAAGTAAACGGGTAATTAGATGAGGCAGTAGCTGGCCGGGGTGCCAGGTTCTTGTGCTGGCTTGGGAAAAATAAATGTCATTTGGTGACAAATGTAGTCGGAAAATTAATTAATTCATTATTAATGTGCAGTTACTGTACGAAAGAGGATAATGTTAATTACTTTAAAGTATGGTAAGGTCAAGGCTTCGGAAATCTTTTATACAGTTTCAGCTTTCTTATACTTAAAGATAGTCATTGGAGTCTGTAAATCCCACTACGGGCGCCATTTAGAGTTAGCAAAGCAAATAGAGTGGGCAAATGTCACAGCGAGGCTGTTGGGCAAGTGCAGGTCTGTTTTTGCAAACCAGGCTCCTCTTGTATGTAGGACACAACTTGATTTCAGCTTTATTGTTACCCTGCAATTGGCAGTTGAGCAATTGCACCGCCCCTCCCCTTTCCCCTCTAAATCTGTCTGGGTTTAATTCTTCAGAACTCTGAAGGTAGAAATAACTGCACAGTACCACTTCTCCCACTTTGTATGCTGGATGTACGTCGTAGGACCTGTCCTGTTTCCTGATGTACAATGTTAGTGACTGCATCATGTTAGATACACTCTGCTCAGCAGCAATTGTCCCCAGAAATTAACAATTGGATTAATTTTAATTATATTGAAACTTTCACCTTCCCATAAATGTAATAGTGTGAGCGTAACCTCGGTCCACTTCTTCCATACAAAATACAATCTAAATCACTAAGCATAATTATGCCTTTGGCGATCACCACACACTGCCATTGGCTGCACGGAAGTGATTATGAATAATCCGAAATATGGGCAGCACAGTGGCCTAGTGGTTAGCACGTCTGCCTCACAGCACTGGGGACATGAGTTTGATTCCCGACCTGTGTGGAGTTTGTATGTTGTCCCTGTGTTTGCGTGGGTTTCCTCCGGGTGCTCCGGTTTCCTCCCACACTCCAAAAACATACTGGTACGTTAATTGGCTGCAATCAAAAATTGACCCTAGTCTCTCCCTCTTTGTCTGTCTGTCTCCCTCTCTGTCTGTCTGTGTTTGTGTGTCTATAGTAGGGAATTTAGACTGTAAGCTCCAATGGGGCAGGGATTGATGTGAATGAGTTCTCTGTACAGCGCTGCGGAATTAGTGGCGCTATATAAATAAATGATGATGATGATGATGATGATGATGATGATGATGATGAAATAAAGATCAGCTGTGCCTGGAGGAACTCCTTGCAGTTTCCTTGGTTGCATCCTACTGGGATAGCCACGATCAGAGAAATATCTACAGGGTCCCATTGTAGAAAGGCACCAATCGGGAATCCAGTATAAAATACATTACATGTACCATGGAACACTGTGAAGACTATTATCAATAACTGGAAACAATGTGGCACAACAGGGACATTGTTAAGATCAGAACGTCCATCCAAAGTTGATGACTGGACAAGGAGGAAACTCATCAGAGAACTGCGGCAACATTACAGGAGCTGCGGAAATTTCTGGTAGGAACTGGTCACTTTATGCATGTGACTGCCATCCCCCGTATTCTGCACATGTCAGGGCTATAGGTACAGTGGCAAGACAGAAGGCATTTCACACAAAAAAAACAAGCAAACATCCAAGCCCATCTAAATGACACAAAAAATATAGGAAGATCAAAGTCTTGGAATGGCAGAGTCAGAGCCCAGACCTCAATCCCATTGAAAACATGTGAATAACCTAAAGAGGGCTGTGCAGAGGAGAATCTCCCACAGTCTGATGGTCCTTGAAGTTTATTTTCAGGAAAGAGTGGGATAGAGTGATCCAGGGCTCTGATTGGCTACAGGTTGGCTTTAGTCCCATACATTTTTCTAATGCTCCGATTGGCACCAGGGTAGGTTCTAGTCCTATGAATGATCTAACGCTTTGATTGGTTAAGAGTTATCAGCTCAGCTCTGATTGGTTACAGATTGGTTCTGGTAATACATTACTGCTCTGTTTGGCTGCTGGTTGGTCTAGTCCTCTGAATAAATGAATGCTCTCATTGGCTACAGGTTGCTTCTAGCCCTGTAAATGATCAAACTCTTTGATTGGCTACAGGTTGTTTCTAGTCCTGTAAACGATCAAACTCTTTGGCTACAGGTTGGTTCTAGTCCTGCAAATGATCAAACTCTTTGATTGGCTACAGGTTGGTTCTAGTCCTGGAGACATTCTCATGCTTTGGCTACAGATTGGTGAAGGTTTCTTTCTATTGGTCAGATTGGTACTAGCCCCACCTACTTCAAATTTTCCTAACAGATAAACATTGATTGAACATACCTAAAACATTATTCTATCACTGATCCTTGATGTTAGTAGACTTTTAATAGTCAGAAAATGGTCACATTATTATTATATCACATTTGCACGTAGCTTCTATAAAAACATCCTCGTGATTATTGTAGCATTGTATCTCCTCTACCTGAACGCTAGTGTGAGGACTGAAACATGGATCCAGGCTAACGGCGTATCGCAGTCTGGCGTGAAATAGAGACATCGGCACATTCCGCTGTACCAGGCAGCAGCAGCTAATGTGCCTTCACCATACGTGAATCTGATCAGATCATTAATCTCCATTGGCTTCTAGAATCAGGACAGAAAAGTGTCATATTAACCATTTCCCTGCTAAACAGGGACTTTCTCAGAATTCCAAAGAGTTTGAGGTGAATGTTTCTCTTCTAGATATTTCTGTATCATTTGTAAAACAAAGCAGACACCGTACTAGCAAATAATGTTATAAATATATTATAACATGTTATAGTGTGAGATATGGGGATAGAACAACGAGGATCGTTGCATTGCTTTCTCTCTGTGAAAACCGTAAATACACAAAGCAATAGAAGGATTTAAACACAGGAACTATAAAAACTGGCATTTCCAGGCCTCGCTAACAACATAGGCCCATCCTATGCCTTGTTTTGCTGAAAAGGTAACTCACAATATTAGCTTTGGGAAACTTCTATCAGGGATGATTTGCTGGTGAGAGAGATCAGACAAATCATCAGGAGATCAGCGATGTGTTAGTGAGGACAGGGCTGCATGTGACAGGGGCAGTGACATGATGTGAGGAGGGGAATGGAGGCGGCAGGAAACCACAGACTGAGAGTTATATAGTGGAAGGAGCAGGGTCCCCAGCAGCACAGAGTATACCAGGAGATGAGTGATGTATTAGTGAGGACAGGACTGCATGTGACAGGGGCAGTGACATGATGTGAAGAGGGGAATGGAGGCGGCAGGAAGCCAAAGACTGAGCGTTATATAGTGGAAGAAGGAGGGTCCCCAGCAGCACAGAGTATATCAGGAGATAATTGATGTGTCAGTGAGGACAGGACTACATGTGACAGGGGCAATGACATGATGTGAGGAGGGGAATGGAGGCGGCAGGAAGCCACAGACTGAGAGTTATATAGTGGAAGGAGCAGGGTTCCCAGCAGCACAGAGTATATCAGGAGATGAGTGATGTGTTAGTGAGGACAGGGCTGCATGTGACAGGGGCAATGACATGATGTGAGGAGGGGAATGGAGGCGGCAGGAAGCCACAGACTGAGAGTTATATAGTGAAAGGAGCAGGGTCTCCCAGCAGGTCAGAGTGTCTCCTGTCACACTAATGCAGAAAGACTGTGGTGCAAAATACACTTCTAATGAGACAAAGTTCAAGCATCCATCTTGTTGGTTAAATTAAACTATCCCAAAGCATATTGAACCCCTCAGTGAAATTCTTCCACCACAAGGTGACCCCTCTCCACTGCATGTCATTATGTTGTAAAAAGGAACAATAATAATTATATAAATAATTAACAGTATGATTAATTTTATTTCACACACATCCTAGATATAGGACTATCCATAATTATCTTAATGTTGCATCAGATAATTTGATCTGATGTTAAAAAATTTGGGGAAAATACAGGAAGACCGTTTCCTTAATTAATGCCAGAATGTGTCTGCTATGTACTTGCTCCACCGCGCACCTTAGTACTAAAATCAGCTGCATCTTTACATGTCAAGTCTATAAGCTATGTTCTGTGGTTCCCTGTATCGCCTAATAATGACCTGTAAAACACATACACTGAATATCTCCTGAGATGACAAATGAAGACATTAGCGCCGTGTAGCTGTCAGGAGGGAGAGATATACTGCGCTGGTGAGGGCTGTGCTGCGGGATTCATCTGAGAGCTTTATCTTGATATGATTTTGAGAGCAGTGAACTGTGGATCAATCAATAGTGACTTCTCCAATACTGAGACAGATCTTTTTATTACGGGTGCACAGTGTCTCTATAAATTACTGACCATGGGGGTTGTGCGATTTACGAGGCTGGGGCCGGATGACTCATTTTGAATGAAGAAGAATTGTGTTTCACATTCGGAAGAGATGGCTCTATAAATACAGGAGAGTTGTCATGGATCGGCATTGGCAGAATCGTATGCCCACTTTTGCACATGCTGTACATATAGGATATTGACGGCAGATAAACGATAATGTCACATGACCCCGCGCTATTGTATTGTTTATCCAGAAAAAGTTTATGTTACTTTACCATTTGTCTTCCCAACCTCATCTGCTGGGAGTTCGTTCCAGGCATCTACTACTATTATTCCAGCAAAATAATATATAGAGCGTTCCGTGTTGTAGATCTACTATTATCGTTTATATTTATATAGTGCAGTGGCGCACGCAGGGGGGGTTTCTGAGTCTCTAGAAACCCCCCCCCCCCCGCGCTAACTAAGTGGCCACTGTCCTATACAGCAGCCGCGGCGCTGTCAAAGAAGCGTCCGCGGCGGTGCTGTATTGTATACAGCACCGCTGCAGATGCTTCTTAGACATCGCCGTGGCTGCTGTTTAGGACAGTGCTGGCGAAACGGAGCTGTTTTTTTTTTTTGGGGGGGTCGGCGGGGAGAACCCCCCCCCCCCCCCGACTATCCTCCGTGTGCCCCTGTAGTGGTAGGCAGAACATAGAAACTGCAAAATGAACTCATGACCCCAGCACTGAGAGCCAGCAATGCTAACCACCCTCAAACTGAGACTTTAACGCATATGAGAAACTGGCGTCATGTGATCACCTCTGATGGATAAGCCATTGTGCTGGTTCTGCCGCTTTGGTCTTTTTACATCCTAAACAGATTTGCGGAACGGAATTTGGTCCAGAGCAAATTTAATATAGAGGGACTTCCTTAAAATGCTGGCAAATTAACTGGTTGAGGGGGAAGGGGGAACCCAATTGAATTCCCTGACCGTAAATGCAAGCTCTCACTAAAGAACAACGCAGGGAAATGAATTCCCTCCGCGGTGTCACTGGCATTTAATATCATGGGGCCAGCTGATTGTACTTGTGCGTTGCATGAAGGAACATCACAGGTGATGGCTTTGGCAAATGGGGAGCAGCCCTAAATCATGCGAAAACTCCCAGGTTCTTTATAGACTAATCTAACATTTTGTTGATGTCTATATTCCATACTTGCCAACTCTCCCGGAATGTCCGGGAGACTCCCGCATTTTGGGAGAGTCTCCCGGACTCCCGGGTGAGTGTGGCAATCTCCCGAATTCTGCCCACTTCACTAGGAAGTGCCCCTTTTCCTAGTGAAGTGGGCAGAATTAGATCCCAAATGCCGCGATTCCCGGTAAATCGCGGCATTTGGTCCCGCCCCCGCTGTCAAATGACGCGATTTGCGTCATGACATCACAGGGGGCGGAGCCGAAATGACGCGATTTCTGCCGCCCCGCCCCCTCGCCCACCTCCACTGGCTGGCTCCCGGAAGGGAGCTGAAGAAAGTAGGTAAGTATGGTATATTCCAAACGATCCTGCATTTTGTGTGTGTATGTGTGTGTGTGTTCATGTGTGATTCCATGTGTTTGGACTTCGCAGGCATTTGTTTTTTTTATTGCAACAATAGAGATCTGGAAGTCTTTAATTGAATGTGTGATTCATTTGTTATCGTTGTGGTAAATATTAAAAGTTCCCACTGCAATTACATTAATGGAATTGTAGATAGTAGTAAATTCTCATTATTGAGCATAATAAAGTGATAACAAATTAATTAACCACTTAATTAAAGACTTCTGAATCACTAAGAATTTACTGGAAGGAGCAGGGTCCTCGAGAGATAGATATCAGATATGAGATGATAGATCTCCTTTCAAATTTTGGGTCTATGGCCAGGAAACTCCCCAGACGTTAATCCCATTGAGAACTTGTTGTCAGTCCTCAAGAGGCGGGTGGACAAACAAAAACCCACAAATTCTGACATATTCCAAGCATTGATTAGACAACAATTGGCGGCCATCAGTCAGTTTGTGGCCCAGAAGCTGATTGACAGCATGTCAGTGCGCATTGCAGAGGTCTTCAAAAAGAAGGATCAACACTGCAAATATTGACTTTTGGCATAAACTTAATGTAATTGTCAGTAAAAACCTTTGACACTTCTGAAATGCTTGTAATTTTACTCCAGTATCCCATAGCAACATCTGACAAAAAGGTCTAAAAACATTTAAGTAGCAAACTTTGTGAAAACCAATATTTGCGTCAAACTTTTGACCGTGACTCCTGGCTTAGTGTTCGTGGCTCTAAACCAGATTGTCCCTGATGTGTTTTTTAGGAGGCAACAATACAGGGATCTAATGTGACATCACTGGTGGCTTTTAGTTAATCACAGGTTACACATTTATAGTGGGCTGGTTAGGGTGCAGGTGTGTGGTGAGTTCACAGATGAGTGTCCTCTATCCTATACATCACTATAGTGCCTCCAATTCAGATGGCTGTATGTGACATAACTATTACGCTCGTGTGGATGAGCCCTAGGGGGGTTGGAGTGGAACAGGACATGATGCGAGATTCTTATACAATAAATTAATTCACCTAACCAGTAATTAAATCAGCTGTATTATCTGTGTATAAACAGAGATATCACAGTTACTGACATGTTACACAATTCCTACACAGGCTGCAAGAACTCAGTGACTGCACTGTCATACAATGGATTCATTCTCTGCATGATTCATTCCTTCCACTCTTACAGATTAATTCTTCATTATACGACACAGACCGCACAATATTAATAACCAGGACTCACAGCTAGAACAGATAGTAAATACATACAGATAGATATGAGTTAGATGATAGATAGATAGATAAATAGATAGATATGAGATAGATAGATAGATAGAGGTGAGATAGATAGTTAAATGTAAGATATATAGATAGATGGATAGATAGATAGATAGATAGATAGATAGATATGAGATAGATACATAGATATGAGATAGATAGATAGATAGATAGATAGATAGATAGATAGATAGATGGATAGATAGATAGATAGATAGATGGATGGATAGATAGATAGATGGATAGATAGATAGATAAATGTAAGATAGATAGATAGATAGAGGTGAGATAGATAGATAAATGTAAGATAGATAAATAGAGGTGAGATAGATAGATGGATAGATAGATAGATAGATAGATAGATAGATAGATAGATAGATAGATAGATAAATGTAAGATAGATAGATAGATGTGAGATAGATGGATAGATTGCATTATACCAGAATATATGACAAGAGAAAACTTCAAAAATAAGACACATACTTATAGATATTGTATGAAGTAATTGTCCAATGGTTTTTTAATGTTCAATTAAATTTTTTAGCATATCCTTTATTTCCATCTTTATATTGAGAACATATTTCCTTCTAGAGCATCTATCATGTATATGTGCGCTGTGTAAGTTATTGTCTCCTGCCAACCTCTGCATATTGTATATTAACTTATGGCTCCATCCATAACTCTGTGCTGGATCATTAATGTCACTCCAGTGCTGGTTATGATGTAGACTTTGGAGATACGAGACGTCTCTTCTCAGTATTATGTCACTGTGATTCAGGATTCAGGATTAGAAATGCTAAATGACCCCCGTGTTTTAGATTTGGTTTTACATCTGGATTAACTCCGTGTTTTAGTTTTGGTTTTGGCAAAACCGCCCTCGTGTGTTGTGGTTTTGGATCTGTATTTTTTTTAGAAATTTGCTAAAATATACTAAAATCATATAATTTTGCTCTTTTTTGTTCCTACCTTATTATTAATCTCAATAACACTAATTTCCAGTCAGTTCCAGTCAATTTTGACCACCTCCCAGGTCACAATATTATTTTCATACACTTTGGGACAAAGACTGCAGTGACCTGGCTGGATGCTAAGCGACAGAGCAACTACACAAACACACAACAGTTCATAGCACATCTAGGAAACATTGCCACACAGCAGTGACAGAAAAGAAAAGTGGTGCAAGATGGAATGGAATTTCGGCCCTCCTACCCACCCTTATGTTGGATTGACATAAAATGATTAATGGGCAGCAGAGTAGACGAGGTTATAAAGTCAACAATATAATGACATGAACAGTATTATTTGGGCATCAATTGCAATGTAGACAGTATTTATTAGGTTGTCAATTCAAATGTAGACAGTATTATCTCTAACTCTAACCCTGTCCCTATCCCTATCCCTGTCCCTATCTCTAAACCTGTCCTTAACCATATTGCTAGCCCTATAATAATACTGTCCACATATGAATAGTCTACCTAATCATACTGTCCACCTTGTGAATTGGCGACCTAATACTACTGTTGAAACGTTAATTGCCGACTGCCTTACTGTTTTTTACGGCTTGGCTTTTACACGTAAAAGTATTTGGACACCACTTTTTAAGTCCGAATGACAAGGTCTTGCTTGGTCACGACTGACCTTACAAGAAGATGCCTCAGTGACAGTTGCAGAACTAGCACTCATAGAGAAAGGCGAAGGCCTCATTCTTTCCTTGCCACTGTGTGTGTAGAATGGCATGTTGGCAATTTTATTTTTTTCTGCAGATAACTTTGCCTGGATTACAGTTTTTTTTTCTTTACCAAGGTAAAGGTTTTTTTTTTTACATTTTTGTTTCCCTGACTTAAAAACATTATGTGCTTTTACATAGGCTTTACCAGATGACGTAGAGGGATTACTATCATCATGACTCATGGCAGCAGCTGCTTGGTGCTCCTGCTCCTCTGTGTACTGCTGTGAATCCATTTTCATAATACAGTACAATGTGACTGTGACTTTTAATAACACTGCCAGCCCTATTATTAGAATTTCTGTTTCAGCACTGAACACTTCACACAACTCTTTACAATGTCACTGGAGCCTTTGAAAAACACTGCCAGCCCTATAATGTGTCTTTCAGCACTGAAAACTGCCACTTCTCCTCTTTCTGTGTAAGCTATGGCACAGTACAATGTCACTGGAGACTGAAAGAGCAGTGCCACCCCTCCTTTTTCTCTTTTATTAATTACGCTGCCTAACTGCACTGGAAACTACCAACAACCCTGCTACCCCTTCTGTGTCTCTCTGTGAAATGGTGCTGGATCTCCGTGGAGGGCGGTACCTATAGAATCCAAAATTTTGCAAGATCTGACGACGCAACAATAGCATTTTGCCTCGTTTTCACTTCCGAGGGGGAGGGAAAGTACAGATCGGGCTCGGCTCAGTACTCGGATTGGTGATATTCGGGTGGGCTTGGTTCTCAGAGAACCGAGCCTGAGCATCTCTATTCAGTATCACTGTTATGTTGTACAGGAATAAATCTGCTCCTACAGTCACAGTCATCACCAGGACAAGGATATTCCCCAACAAGTGACTGCACCACAAACTCCTAGGGTCCGCTACATGTGAGGACGTAAGTCTCGTCGCGCGCTGTATCTTACATGAAATATGCATTTCATGTCCAAGTGCAAATTACTGTTCTGACTGTTTACGACTTGAAGGGCGGAACGGGAGGTGGGAAGGGGCGAAAGTACGTAGGCAATGTACAGTAAGGGAGTGCCAAGGTCGAGTGCCCCACATTCGTTTGATCTAAGCTTTGGGCATCTCTCAGGTTAGTGTGTTTTTGTGTAGTGAGGCTATTGCCTCACTTAGTATGGTGCCCGTGACGTGGCTGTCAGTGTCCGGAGCCAGCCGCGCAGTGAGAAAGCCAGCACTGGCTCTGCAAGGCTCACATGGAGTCTATAAAGTGTCTGGCTTCCCCGCGAGCAGGGTGTAGGCAGCCATATTACTGAGGACTTAGGACAGGTGAGGAGATTCTGGCCACTCCCCAGCGTTTGGGAAGGGGGTGCGCTGCCAACGCCGCATGGCACAATTAGTAATAGCCCCTGCAGGGGTAATAAATGGATTTAGTTTAAGGCTCCTATTCCTCAGCAGAAAAAAAGGTGTCTGGTAGGTGCCACCAGAGACCGGTTTAAGGGGATGTTCAGACGCTACATTATTTTGGAGGCACCTCAGTTTGTTCCCCATAACATGGTGGTGCCCTTAATATATTGGGAGCAAGTGCCATGAGGGTCAGTGTGGATAAGGAGTGGAAGAGAACCCCAGGAGTTATAAGGGCCAATGTGCACAGACACAGAAAGGTACCAACAAGGGGATCCCCACCTTCAGGGGTACCCCAGAAACACCACAGGGATCTACAGGGAGAACGGCAGCGAGAGCCTCAGAGCTCCTTCTATCGTGTACACCATAGAGTAGCCCCCTACACCGTGCTGGTATTTGCAGCAAAGCCCACCAGGGGCATCTGTCACAGGTCACCAAGGAGAAATTATTTATGTTAGTTGCCTGTCAAGCTGACAAATAGAGCAGAAGGCTGTTATATCAGTATTACGTGTTGGAGGTCAGTGTCACAATACATACAGTTACATTTCCAACATAGATTTGGCCCACATGACTTGTACTGTCTAACAATGTGTTTTCATGCTGTTCTGTGTTTTCTTAATATCCGCTCTGGGTTAATATATGTTTTATTAGTCTGTATATAAATAAGCTTCCTAGTAGCACAGCTATATATGGGATAATGCACTCCCTGCTGTAAATTATATGGAATTAGCAGTCACCGTGGAGAACTGTGACCATATTAAGGCTGCAGGTCACAGAAGTCCAAAGTCTATTCTAACATTCATCACAATTTAAGGTATTTTTCATAATACATAAGTTTTGCTAATGAACACTGAAATGTTGAGAGCTCACGGTTTATGCAGCTAAGATGAGCTAAATTTGAGAAGAGGGTGTGCTTAATTGGAATATGTGTTCTAAAGGTCATCAGTAACAACTGTTCCCCCTGCCGGCGTAGATGTTTACGTTTATCTCTCTACCGTGAGAGATCTCAGCACAGTCTCCCTGAGGTCACATTAAACCATCTCTCCAATGAAAGATCATTTGCAGTTTTCACATTTATATGAAAACCTCCTTTTCTAATTTTTTTTCTCATGATAAATTTAGCAAATAAATAATTTCATGCACTATTTCATTGACATAAATGGATTTTATTCCTTACTGGATTTAAAGCCCAAGTGAAGCCGCTATTTGCAATGAATACATGTGACAGCCTGTGATTACTGAGCTGAACGATACACATGAAACAACTGAAGTGTTTATACGTAACTAAATATTTCATGATCTCTCTCACACCTCTGCAGCGGGTCACCATGTTAGCAGGGAGTTGCTTCTCTAGCTAAATAGGCATAGTGTGAGTGACAGCTTTGCAGACTTGCTGAGCTGAAATGCACTGTGTGGATTTGTAGGCATGGGCGGGGTTAGTGATGTCACAGTAGCTGAAATGACTGCATTCTCAGATTTCTGACCTGCATCAGACCCCATCAGGACGCTGTTCTAAAAATATGGGAGGAGCTTCAGTTGCCTGTACTTTTTTATCAAAATCGCAGTGGAATCTCAGGGTAACGCTGAACTATTCAATTTTGGAATTTAGTGGTTCCTACATTTAACATGAAAATGCATCTTAAAGACAATGAAGCAGTTAGATGCACAGATATAAGTTGTCCTTGAAGATAGTGACACAGTGTGAAGCACATCATTAATTTGAAAGTATCAGTTACATGATAAAGTGACACAGGCGAGATTTGCTCTGTGCCACATATCTTCACATGCAACAAAAATATCCTTCTGAAACCAGCCAAGCCAGAAACAATAAAGGGTGTAAATGAGACGTAACAGTTGATGAAACTCTGTGTAAAAACCTTAGCAGACAAAGTAACACCACAGGGCACTAAGACATGAAAGCACCTTGCTGCATTTAATCAACGGACTGAACCCTTAATGACTTTTCAAAAGAACTTTGTGAGATGAGTATTAATCATAATGCAGTGTGAGTGCGGCTGCTCGTTGCCTCTCGTGGGTCTGTCCTCGCTGGGTTCTACATTGTAATGTCACGTCAGTATAATACAATGGTAATAGACTATCGTGTCAATAAGTGACATAGGCAATTCATTATGTTTGTAAGTTTTATTATTTTGATAAATCATTATGTTTTTTTTATGGTGCATAGAGACGAAGAGGGAATTTACAATAAAATGCCAAAAGATAGGTGTCTTACTCTGGAGATAAAGAAATAAGAAAAATTAAAAATACAATCCTTTACATATTTACATATTTTAAAAATGCTTTAGTTAAACATCAAAGCATTTTTTTCAATGACTTTTCAATATTCTCGGCAACTCTGAGATGGCAAGAGCAGAACGGCTACTGCGGCATGGTTTGCTATAGCAGTGTTACCGCCGGTGTTAACTCTTTCAAATACGGGGCGAAGCGAAGGAAAAACTGTGACGCCCATTGATAAATTAACATTTTGAAGCACAAAATTGGGACGAAATAAGACCCGCCCCTCTTCTGCTCAAACTCCACCCACAAATGCACATAATTAGGGGCAGGGACACACACATCGTCTCCGTGTTCTCACTGAAATCTTCACTCGTTTTTCCTGGCACCTCAGAGGTGTGCAATAAAAGGAGCTGATATTTCTTACCGTAAGAGGTTGAAAAATGCTCATCTGAACACTGAATCCAATCTCCCCTCCTAACAGTCTCGATTTTTACAGGACTGTCACAATTTCCAGACTCAGAAGGGGGCATGGCTTAGTTAGAATGTGGGTGTGGTTAGGCTGTAGGTATGGAATAAAACATATACAAAACCAATCAGAAGGGTTTAATAAAAAAAAATTATATTGTATATACATAAGCAGCGGCTTTGTATTTAATCAGATTAGAGAGGCATTAAATAACTGTAAACACATTTAAAGCAAGACATTTAAAACATTTCCCATCACACACAGGTACATAACACATGTTAAGAAGATGCTCAGAAACCCTGCACAATAAGACAATATATATAAATCTACTCGCCAGTATGTACAGCCCTTAAGAGGTTAATACTTTGTATTGCTGATTGTCCCCTTTATCATCATTGTTGGAAAAGCAGTGACTGCCCCCTAGAGGCGTTCCATGGAAACTGCATCATCCCCTTTTTTTTTTGTTGAAGACATTTAACCCTTTACTTACAATCTAGATGGTTTATTTGCAAAGATGTCAGTTTAATATGGAAAATACGTGTCTGTTCCTCAATTCACCACTGACTTTAGTGTCACTGAATTAATTTGCTCTTAATTAATTTAGCAGGGTTATTATACAGTTATATCAGATCCCAATCACTAAAAGAAATTACAAACCAAACTCAAGAAGCATTATTAATGGCCAGTCATTTCTACCTCCTGCGGGCAGTAGGGTCCTACTACTTGGTTGGTAAAGGGAGTGCGGTAGTATATGTACTATAGATATTATGGTGACAATCTTATGACTTGTAAATGATCTTACAATTACTGAAATTTCTATAATAAGTGATGTTGGTGGCTGGGGCATCACAACTTCCAGCGTCAACCTGGAAGAACCAGACAGCCACAAGTTTCTGATGCTTACTCTAAAAATGCCTATTTTTTAGTAATTACATTGCATTATAGAACTATAATACACACTTACATTGGGGGCACTGAAACTGTAATATGCGTTCTGTAGATACAGTGAAAGAAGACATCCACTCCCGGGGAGCTGCCGCCACCTTGTGTTTAATTACTAGTATGACACGCTTCAATTTATAATCATTGTAAATAGAAGTTTTAACGTTGTAACACCATCATGTATTTGTCAGTAGCGATTAATAATGTACTAATTAGACCACTTGGATTGTCAGACTAGCAAATGTTGTCAATGTTAAATATAACTTATGAGACTTATGAATAACCTGAATATTTATATCTATGTATTTATGTTAAAATAGTGGTGAAAAATAAGAGGTTATTTTAAAATAAAATTGAACAAGCTTTTTGGTAATATTTGCACTAGTGACAGCACGTTAAGAATGGGTATGAAATAGAGAATGTAAAAATTATGCACATTTTAATATATGTTTTAGGTAACTAAATATTGTATGCATTTAAATAATTTTAATGTTTAATAGGTATTTATTAAATCTAGATTCATGGGACAGGCACTGATGGACTCATTCCCCCCCTCCCAATTTTAGCATGTTTTCCAGTAGTTTCTATTAATTTATTTTGGCATATTTATGAAGCCCTAAACCATTCAGAAATGACTTTTTTGGTATGGTTTAGGCATTTTTAAGTAAAATTGTCATTTAAGAAAAGCCGAACACTCCTGCATTAGTAAAAGTACTGCACAATCCAGCAGTCCCCATAATACTCAGTGGGGACTGCGATCTGGGCAATTTTATCAAGCTCCAAAAAGCAAACAGATGGAGTTATCCATTCAATCCTATGGTGAGAGCATTGCAGGAGAGGAATCTTTAGGTTCTTGCTTGTAAACCAAGGTATTTAAAGGGTATCTCACCCAACATTTACAAGTTACAATTTACTGTATGTTTGGGAGGGGATGGGGTATTAGCTATGTTAGTTAATAATATGAATTCATCTTCCCTGTCCCATGTAAAATCCACAAAGCAGGACAAAATAAGCCCTGCCCCATTCCAACCAAATGCCTCCTACAACGGGGGACATTTGTGTAAGACTCCACCCACTTTCAAGTTAAGCCACACCGATTTTACAGCCCTTAAGTCATTAAGTCCCGCCCATCCCCCTGATATCACAGAGCTACCGTCTGCATCTCCTGGAGGGAAGATCTGAAAAGTCGGCAAATATGCTTGTTTCAACTCCACCTAGCGGTTGATATAACTTTAACCTATACTCACTGGCCAAAAATTCATAATACATTTTTGCAAAGTTAACTCTTGCTAAGTTAAATTCTCTTTCTTCATATTTAACAACCTGTGTGTTAATGTTACACTGGCCCAATTGCTGCCCTGTGTCCTCCTTTCACGGTAAACTCTCGGCAATGCTAACGAAAGGCTTGTAAATATCACAATACCACCACATTGTACACGGAATTATTCTGGGACTGA
Organism: Mixophyes fleayi; assembly: GCF_038048845.1. Taxonomy (NCBI): domain Eukaryota; kingdom Metazoa; phylum Chordata; class Amphibia; order Anura; family Limnodynastidae; genus Mixophyes; species Mixophyes fleayi. The sequence goes on along the minus strand of NC_134404.1, from coordinate 17,198,347 downwards.
TTAACTTCTGTCCATAAACTTGTGCTGTGTCAGCCTCAGGCCCATCATCACCATACATCACCTGGATTGCAACTTTCTACTGTATCCGTAAATAAAATGAGGAGATTTTTTTTTTTCATATAGCGATCTAAAATTAAACATGCCGGGCCTGTTCCCCGAGTGGGACGACTTGACTCCACAGCTGACAGCTGTCACTGATTTCTCCAGAGAGTCTCAGGTTTTAAATATTTGGACTCTGTGAATTTATGTCCCTATTTTTCAATATAAACCAACTGCACAATACAGTTTGTCATTTTCTCCGCGGTAGGTGCCATTCTTACCATGTGTTATTATTCTCTGGCCTTCATAATGCAAAACAAATGTTGTGATGAAATTCGGCAAACATGGCTTGATGGGCATTGTAGAAGTGCGAGTTCTGTGGACACTCTATTACATGTGACCAGACATGTGACCAGTCTCGCCTATTATTTCGGAATGTCCAGGAGACTCACGAATTTCAGGTGTTTCTACCAGACTTCCGGGTGAGCAGGCTACTCTTGTGCATCATCATCATCATCAGCTATTCACTGCAAATCACATCATCATGAACCACCTTCATTGCGCAATTACATGAATTATGGCAGGATTAACATGGATTTGTCACTAGAACTGTCAAATTTAAAGTGGTGTCTCAGCGCACATCCATTTTCTCTCAAAAGTGTTTTACTTACACCTCCTCTGCGGCTGTAACATCACTCACTCAGTTATGGCACTGCTCTCTCAACCTTGCTCAACCCTCCACTATGGGGGTGACACTTCATATATTTGCTGCTCCCAGTAGGATGTCCCTGGGGGTCACTCAAGTGCTGTGCCTCAAAGTCGTACCGTTATATTGTGAGGTTCCCTGGGGTCACTCAGGTGCTGTGTCTCTCAGTCGTACCGTTATATTATGAGGGTCCCTGGGGTCACTCAGGTGCTGTGTCTCTCAGTCATACCGTTATATTATGAGGTTCCCTGGGGTCACTCAGGTGCTGTGTCTCTCAGTCATACCGTTATATTATGAGGTTCCCTGGGGTCACTCAGGTGCTGTGTCTCTCAGTCGTACCGTTATATTATGAGGGTCCCTGGGGTCACTCAGGTGCTGTGTCTCTCAGTCATACCGTTATATTATGAGGGTCCCTGGGGTCACTCAGGTGCTGTGTCTCTCAGTCATACCGTTATATACTGAGGTATTGCGGTATGTTCCACTGACTTAGCTCTTTTCTCTTTCATACAGACACATTCTGAGATCATTTTTGACTCAAATCTGTCCCATTTCACTCATATTCTCCCTGTAATGATGTACTTTTTCACCTTATAGCAGCAGACCACAGACTACCTCCCTGCTGGCGTTGTGTGGAATTTGAAAGCACTGAAATGCGTGCAGTGAAACGGGATTGGAAAATCAGTTTTTTTCCTGCACTGTGTAAGAGCGCAGTGCTAATCAGCATCAGGACTGGTCCACTAGGGTGGGGATCTGAACAAACTATGAGAGAGTGATCCTGATTAGTTGCCTGGCTGTTAAGTAGGACAGCCCAACTCAGCATAGGAAAACTGAGAGGGGGGGGTTCCTAGTGCCCGGAAACCCCCCTCCAAGCCTGGGGCACTGTATAATTGAGGTGGGTGGAGCCTGCTCCCGCTTCACACGGCTCTGCTTGAAAAGGGAGAGCTGTGTGCACCTAACAGAAGTGCACACAGCATTGCCCATGTATATTATGGGGATAGGAAGAGTTGGAGAGCAGCCAAGCACTGTCTAATATAGCGACGCCCCCATGTATGCTGGTGACGCCCACTGGTGGCGTGGTGTGGAAACCCCTCTCTACAAATCCTGCATTTTCCCCTGCCCAGATATTAACTCATTTGATGTCGGGAGCTCCTCATGAACGGTGCACCTTGTTTTTATGGTTTACATTGGAGGAAGAAAATAAGAAGATTTCAGGTAAGTATTTATTATGGAATCTTCACCACAGGAAAATGATGGCCCCAATAATAATATTAAGAAATCCTTTAGATCAAGGAGTCTCTGTTCTTAATTCTTAATATGTATAGTGACACAAATGATTTATTTAGATATTAGAATGGGGCAACACTCTTTATTGCATGGGACAAACACTTGTAGTGCAAACTTGTGGCACCACATGTGTCCACATGCACTGCTGACGCTTGTAGTTCTACAAGTACCTGTACTACATTTTCATATTACTAACCTGGTACGTACTGGCAGAGGTGCCAGGAGGAACCCAGTGGATGATTTTGTTGCCCCCCTCCTCCTAGGACCATGCCCAATGCTGAGCAGCCTGGGCTGTTGGAGAAGTGGAGTTTGTGGCTCTCTTGCCGATCAGAACCAGGTCTAAAAAACATTCCCGTTTCTGGCTGTTTTATGTTCATTTTTTTTCAGATTGCAAAAAATTGGTTTCAAATTGTTGGTTTAAAAAAAAACCATGCAATTGTATGTGAGGTTTGGCCTTTAGTAGATGTCAAGTTTTTCAACCCCTACATAAAATTTGCCAAAACACTTTGTAAAATTGCACTTTAGTCACTTAACCCCATGGAGAAACTAGGTCCTTTAAATGCTGTGAGCAGAATCCCTGACTACACTGGACTATAATTACCAGAGACCATGTAGCATGCCTGTAGTAACCTGTAGTAACTGTTAGGAACTCCAGCAGCCAATACCACAAAACCCGCTCCGAAAGTCTGGTGTTCACTGTTGCCCCTAGTGGTGGGGACAGACTTGGCTGCAGACAAACGGAGGGTCGTGTAATGGGTACCGGCTGTGGAGAACCCAGGAATGAGGAGAAATGGCAGACAGCGAATCCAGTAAACTAGCCAAGGTCAGAGGTCACTTGCAAGCAGGAGTAGTCGTAAACACGCCAAAGGTCGGGGTCACAGGCACGGTAGCGAGATCCAAAGTACAGGCTGAAAGGTCAAGGGTCACTGGCAAAAAGGCAGAGTCAAAGTCCAGGCAGGGGTCATACACAAGAAATCAATCCACAGGTTGTCACCAACATGATACAGGAGCAGGTTAGCTGACAGGCAAACTGGACGCTATAATCGGCAGGGAGGCTAAGCCTTCCCTACCTTATATACTGACATGGGCCAATCAGGGCTCAGCCCTGTAGTGACAAACAGGCTCAGACTTCGTAATAATGATCGTGATGTTTAATTAGCCCGAAGACTATACTTAGCGCATGCGCCCGGCTGCAGCACTTGCCGGCGCTTAACACACTTGGTGTCCGGAAGTAACCGGAAGTGACGCCCGGTCGTCATGGCGATGGCCGGGGACGTCAATGCAGGAAGGAGGAGAGTCACGGCGGTGCCCGTGGCCGCTGCGGCTCCTTACAGTAACACACTGATTGCAGAATACTATCTAGATCAGGGGTCAGGGAACTTTTTTACCTTTTACCCCCAAATATATTTAGATACGCCGACGTTATCCCCTTGATTTGAAAGGAAGGAGGTCATATATTATTAATTATTGGAATTCAAAATTTTATTGAATCTATTCGAAATGTCTTTGAAAGCTTCAACTTCAAAACTTCAGGTTTTGGAGAAATTATGTTGCTTCATTTTTGATACAAGAGCATCAATATTGGGGCATTTTGATGTCAGGGCAATTTGGATACAGTCTTCAGCGTCCAATCAATTTCTCTGCTTTGTTTTTATGTTCATTAGAGTGGAAAATCCTTGTTGGCAAAGGTAGGTTGTTGCAAAAGGCGGCAACCTTTTGACTGCCTCTTCATGTGCAATTTTGATGCCTTTGCAGCTGTTGACATCCAAAAATATGACAGATCTGCTTTGTTTTCAAATGCCATACATGCTTCATTATTGCATCAAAGCTCAAGAAGTGCCTCTACCAACCCTGGATGCTCTTCTGGTACAACAGCAATTTTACATTTAAAGGGATCTACATTCCAACTGACAGCATGTGAATCGGCAGCATTACCCCCAGGAATTTCATTTTTACCTATTTGGGGTAATTTACCCCTGTTCTCTGACCACTGACCTAGATGCATACAATAAGCCATTAAGATAAGTCCCAGACACATCTACATGATAAAAAAAACCTTCAAGCAACTTTCCTAAACACGCACTTCCATCTTCATCCCTAGAAAGGACCACGAGCGATGTTGCTATATGGAACAGATGACGATTTGTATACATGTCAGATTAATATGTGTGGTCAGATTAATATGTGTGTTCTTGTCTGACTCTCTCAGACATTTACATCTTTTATTGGCCCCAGGACACTAGCAGCTGCCTCTCCAGACGTCTCTAAATCTGTAGGTTGCCCGCAGGGACAGAATACTGTAAATGTCAGATGTTATGTAGCCGATACTTCAACTGCTCCTGATGGCAGCATATGAAATCAGTCAGTCTACACATAGCCTGGACTTAATGCCAACAATGCATCAGGAGCAATACACGTTCTATAACTTGGTTGTGTGTCTTATGTGTATTACTGTTGTGGAATCAATAATCCTGCTGAATTCTCCCCTCTCCCAGGGCTTGAAGAGGCTCTACGGGGGGTGTTTACAACCAATCGGATGTTTCCTTTGTTTGCTAAAAGGAATCTGATTGGTTGTTATGGGCAATACTTTATTTTCTACACAGTTATCTGGGAATAGTTGTCACAAATGTCCTTCTTCTGTCATTGGCTCTATAGAAAGTAGCAGATTAAAGTGATATAAGGGGTCGATTTAATTGACGGTATAACACAGCGTTAAACCATTGTGACGCTATTTTGTGTCATTTTGGAGCGCAATGATGTTCCCCGCAAATCAATTGCAAATCTAGCGTTACGTTTTTTTCTGAAAGTAGCATATCGCTGCGGGTTTGAGCCTCATGTTAAGGTATAGGCTAGAGCTAAAGGGGGCTGTTCAATTGTATTTTAACCCAGCAATGTAAACTATGAAATAAGCAGTTTTATCTCGCACCTCTCTTGGCCGGGTAAAAAATTGTAAACCCCCGAAAAGTAATGAAATAAAAAAGTATGTATTAAAAATCTGATAATTGATTGTTTTTTTTAGCAAAATTACAAAAATCAGACCAAAAAAGCATTATAAATATTTTTTCCAAAGATTACAAATCCACCCTAACAATAATCTACAACTTCAAGTTTAATAAATTTGTGTGTGCATATATTTATATAACACCTCTACAATATGCAAAAAATAAATTAACTATGTAAACTAAATTTGTATGTATGCGTGTATGTATGTGTATTGTGTATGAGTAGTATGTATATATGTTTGCAGTCATGTGTTCTGAGGTACTTTGGCATGAATATAAGTATTAGAGATGAGCGCACTCGGATTTTGTGAATCCGAGCCCACCCGAACCTTTCCAATCCGAGTCGGATCCGAGACAGATCCGGGTATTGGCGCCAAATGAAAACTTGAAACCGAGGCTCTGAGTCATAATCCCGCCGTCGGATCTCGCGATGCTCGGAACCTATAAATTCCCCGCTAGTCGCCGCCATCTTCACTCGGGCATTGATCAGGGTAGAGGGAGGGTGTGTTAGGTGGTCCTCTGTCCTGGTAGATCTCGTGCTGTTTAGTTCTGTGCTGTGCTTGTTAATTACAACAAAATTTGCAAAACCAATCCTGCAGTATAAGCCCATTGGTACTGCAATATTATATTACCAAGTTCACTGATTCAGCAGTATAAGTCCAGTGGTACTGATATATTACAAAGTTCACTGATTCAGCAGTATAAGTCCAGTGGTACTGATATTACAAAGTTCACTGATTCAGCAGTATAAGTCCAGTGCTACTCTCCTGTGCCGCATATAATTTTTAAAGGCTTTGCCGAGTGTGTGTGGCTTAGGGGTACGCTCTCTTGTGCTACATATAATGGAAAACAAAAATTTGGAGGATAAAGTAGGGAAAGATCAAGACCCACTTCCTCCTAATGCTGAAGCTGCTGCCACTAGTCATGACATAGACGATGAAATGCCATCAACGTCGTCTGGCAAGCACGATGCCCAATCTCCTAGTACAGGGCATGTAAAATCCAAAAAGCCCAAGCTCTCAAAAAATAGCAAAAAGAGAAACTTCAAATCATCTGAGAAGAAACGTAAAGTTGGCAATATGCCATTTACGACACGTAGTGGCAAGGAACGGCTTAGGCCCTGGCCCGTGTTTATGACTAGTGGTCCAGCTTCACCCAAGGATCTACGCCCTCCTCCCCCCCCCCCCCCTACAAAAAATTTAAGAGAGTTATGCTGTCAGCAACAACAACAAAACAGCAAAGAACTCTGCCTTCTAAACAGATGACATCACAAATCCCCAAGGCGAGTCCAAGGGTGTTGGTTGTGAACCCTGACCTTCCCATCACTGTACGGGAAGAGGTGACTCCATCCAGCATTTGCAGCACGCCCTCTGCATATGCTGGAAGGATCACCCACAGTCCAGTTACAGATTTGGCTAATGAAGGTGTGAATGTTGTACACCAGGAGGAGGATATTGATGTAGCTGGCGCTGAGGAGGATGTTGATTATGATGCAGACAGATACCAAATTGCCTTTCTCAATTTCTATTTATATTCTAGATTATATAACGGCTGAATAGTTTTCTATTTTACTCCTAGTGGAGAGGGGATCTGATGCAGATAGATACCAAACTGCCTTTGTCCATTTCTTTGTATATTTGAATTTCTAATTCTACAGTCTATGCAGGCTGCTTTATTTATATTCAACTACAAGTGTAGGGTGGGGGGGGGGGGGGGCATAGATAGCCACCAAAGTAACGTGGTCCATTTAATTTCATTTTCTAGCTCCACAGTTTGTGCAGCCTGCTTTTTTTTATCTTCAAAGTATTTATATTTACAAGCCTTGCAATCTAAATTAACTAGACGTAGTGACGTGGTAGAACTCCAAAAGGCAGTTTGGAAGCCCCTGTACAAACTGGCTCTATTTTTTAACTGAGTTGTCCCCCCTCCAGTGTGTACTCGGAAAGAGTTTTTAGTGCAGCGGGGAATCTGGTCAGTGAGCGGCGAAGGAGGTTGCTTCCTCACAACGTTGAAAAAATGATGTTTATAAAAATGAATAATCAATTCCTCAATGAAGTACAGCACTGCCCTCCAGATAGTACAGAGGGACCTGTGGTTGTGGAGTCCAGCGAGGACGACTTGATAATGTGTGAGGAGGAGGAAGTACACACTGTAGGGGGAGAGGAATCAGAGGTTGAGGATGAGGACGACATCTTTCCTCAGTAGAGCCTGTTTAGTTTGTACAGGGAGAGATGAATTTTTTTTTGGTGTGGGGGCCCAAACAAACCAATCATTTCAGCCACAGTTGTTTGGTAGGCCCTGTCGCTGAAATGATTGGTTTGTTAAAGTGTGCATGTCCTATTTCAACAACATAAGGGTGGGTGGGAAGGCCCAAGGACAATTACATCTTGCAACTATTTTTTTGGCATTATGTGACCATTCAACAGTCGTTTGCCATGTTCAAAAAGTAAAAGAAAATGCCAACAAATTCAATAAATTAACTCAAAAGTTAAATGCCCTGTCATTATTTAAAACAAGAGGTTTTGACGTGCTAGAATTAGTGTAGTGTTAAGATGTTATAAACACTACACTTGGAACTTGGAGGAGGTATTGTGGCCCCGGTATCAAATTGTGTACCCACTACGCAGTCCAGATACTTGTTTGGTGGAATTCTGACCAGTTGAGGGTGTATTTATTTTATTGTGGCCCCGGTATCAAATTGGGTAACGGGGCCACCCCACTACGCAGTCCAGATACTTGTTTGGTGGAATTCTGACCAGTTGAGGGTTTTATTATTATATTGTGGGGACCACTCTATACCACACTACCACTCCATACCACTCTATTTAATACTTTAATTCTATTAATAATTCCCATAAAGAGGAACTGCCGCTTCTATTTATTTAATACTTTAATTCTATTAGTAGTTACCATAAAGAGGAACAAATTAAACAAATTTTACCAAAAGTATAATATGACTTACAAACACTACACTTGAAAGATGGTGCCTTTAAATGAAAAAGTCAGTCTTCATTGCACGACTATGTGCAACAGGGACAGTTTTTTGGTTTACAAAGTCAACCAATAACACTTCGACCCTGTCTGTCTTTAACATACTTGATGGGATCTCAATGATGAATGCTCTGTACCATGGTTGGAGGAGGTATTGTGGCCCCGGTACCAAATTGGGTACCGGGGCCACTCCACTATGCAGTCCAGATAGAGGTGTATCAGATATTAAACAACGTTGACTGTTGCTGCAAAATTTTTAAATAATATTGTGGGGAACACTACACTACGCAGTCCATAAACTTTTTGGGTGGAATTCAGACCCGTGGAGGGTTTTTTAATAATATTGTGGCCCCGGTAAAAAATTGTGTACCGGGGCCACCCCACTACGCAGTAAAGAACCTTTTTTTTGGGAATTCAGACCCGTGGAGGGTTTTTTAATTATATTGTGGTGACCACTCCTCTACACAGTCCAGATACATTTATTGGTGCGAATCATACAAGTTCAGGGTTTTTAATTTATGTTGTGGTGACCACTCCTCTACGCAGTCCAGGTACATTATTCGGTGCGATTCATACCAGTTGATGGTTTTCTTATTACCGTATTTCCCCATGTATAAGACGCACCTTTTCCCCCAAAATTTTGGGTCTAATAACTGGGTGCGTCTTATACAGGGGTAGTAGCACTTACCCTGTAAGATGATTCCTCTGTCCGGTAAAGTCTTCTCTCTGTCTGATCCTGATGCTGGAAACCCGATTAAGGTCCTTTCTGCGATGTCCGTTCAGGACCTTGACAAGGTCCTGAAAGGATTGTCAAGGTCCTGAAAGGACATCTGGACATCGCAGAGAGGACCTTAATCGGGTTTCCAGCGTCAGGATCAGACGGACAGAAGACAGAAGACTTTACTGGACAGAGGAATCATCTGACAGGGTAAGGCAGAATTGACTATAGCGTTGTCACTCCTCTGTATAAGCTGCACAAATACTCTGTGAAAAAATTGAGGATAATGTTTATCCTCAATTTTTTCACATGATTTATATAGGTGCGTCTTATACAGTGGAGCGTCATATACATGGGGAAATACGGTATATATATTGTGGTGACCCACTCCTCTACGCAGTCCAGGTACATTTTTTGGTGCGATTAAGACCAGTTGATGGTTTTCTTATTATATTGTGGTGACCACTCCACTACGCAGTCCAGAAAGATACCTCGTTGCAATGTTTTGGACTAATAACAATATTGTGAGGTGTTCAGAATACACTGTAAATTAGTGGAAATGCTTGTTATTAAATGTTATTGAGGTTAATAATAGCGTAGGAGTAAAAATAAGCCCAAAAACTTGTTTTATGAACTTTTTATGCTTTTTTCAAAAAAAATCCGAATCCAAAACCTTTCGGCAGGTGTTTTGGGAAACAAATCCGAACCCAAAACATCACGGTAATCCAAAACACAAAACACGAGACACCAAAAGTCGCCGGTGCACATCTCTAAATATAACTGGAAATTACTGTAGTGTAATTGCAATATAATAAAAAAATGCAAAAAATTGCATAAAATTTTCACTGCAAAAAATTGCTAAATACTCAGAGAGTCACAAGGAAATCACCAGAAAGCCGGAGATGACAGTTGATGTTGCCAGAGATTTTTGTTATAGCCCCATAACATTCGCATTCACCTATGATTGACACGCGGGGAGGTGCAATGGTTTTGAAATTGAATTGTACTATTTAGAACACCGCGGAAAGTGAAAACGGCGGCGGCTTCAGAGTAAATACAGAGCCGATTTTTTTTTTACTTTAACCGCAGCATTAAATATTACGAGACCAATTGAATCGGCCCCTAAAAGTCTTTTTCGATTACACACCTATATTATTATTACTATTATGTTTTTATTGACTATATAACTATTATGTTTTGTTTGCAACCAGTTCGTTTACTGATCAGTAACTAAAACAAATTGGTGGAAAAGGTGTCAAAAAACATTACAATGAAAATAAAATAAAATATTTGCACGTTTTTAAGTATTTAGAAACATATTATAAAGACAGTTGTATTTTGCTTTAAAGTGTTTCTGCTCTCCCTGATTGTTTACAATAAACTGGGGTCATGTTTCAATGCATACAGAAGGGTTTTCCAGGTGACAAGTGAGATACTTATACCACCTGTGGTTTTGTTCCAACGTGTCAGTTAGTAATGACTAGACCTGTGCTAAAGTAAGGAGATCTGGAAAACATGCACTGTTAGGATTCTGGATTTGGTAAATACCGGGATACAGTAATACGCTGGTGTAAAGTTTGTCTTTTCTTTCCTCTTATACAGTTTTGTTGTGTTTTTTCAGCACGTTTATATCAAGCTTGGTCCCCGCAATAAACCGATTCTATTTCTGGCTGCTGTTCGCTGGTAGAAACGAGCGAATCGCCGTCAGCTACAAAATGTTCAACTTCGACTGCCTGTTTAAGCAGTATGTGCAGGACTGGGCCATTCCCATGTGAGTAACCTTCCTAAGATACACCGTAGCCGTAGACATCTGGTGCGTAACCCAAAGAGCTTGCACTCTTTACTATTTATTAAACCAGCGAATGTTAAGCTATCCCAGACTGACCTGTACATCTAACAGAGGCATGTTCCATGTGTCTGTGCCCGCTATGGGTACATCTCTGCGGCCTCAATAATAATAATTATTCCATTTACTTTTACATGCTTCAGTCTGGTAATATGTATTAAAGGGATTTATTTTTAGGGGGACAATGTTCAATACTCATTGGGTGACAAAGGTGTTGTACCTCTTCATTAACAAAAATTTAAAAACATAAATGACTGCTTATATTTATGTTATTATAGCAGCAATCCCATGGTAAAATGAGGTGCCTTTTAACTAACATCACTGTGGCGATCACCATTTTTCATTGGTTTGTTGCTGCAGACTGCCATTAATGATATATAACTCTGCAGAGTTTCCGCAGCGTCATGTGGCTACTATGGTAACCACAGGCACATGGTGCATGCTGCAGAGAGGTTTTGGAACTCCCCTCTGAGATTAGTCCCCTGCCCTATGCCTTCACATGACATGCAGACAGCTGTGAGTCTGTGTGTGTGTGTGTGTGTGTGTGTGTGTGTCTGGCAGACATACTTGTCTGCCCTCCAGGGAGATTTTGAAAAGGAGATAAGGATTTGCTGCTTTAAAATTAAACATGATGTTTATGAGATAATACTGTGAATTATAAGAAATTGTATTAATTTATATTTAATTTTTTACATATATATATATATATATATATATATATACACACATATTTTAATATTGTTACATGTATTTCATAATACCGTTTGTTCCCTCCCCCCATATTTAAAAGAAGAAAAGCTGTCACAGCTGTGTGTAGTGACAATCTGCTTGTACATGGACACACCCATACACGGTCCCCATTGGAAAATCAGGATAAATTAGGCCACACCCCTGATTCAGCAAAACCACTCCCAGGTCCGCCCCAACTGCATCCGAATTTTCTCCAAACCACACACATTACAGACAATGCCTGTCTCCTTTGCTTACTAGGCCTTGTACTTTCTGGTGCTACAAATCAGGACTGTTGTCAGATATGTATAGAGTAGGTGCTAAACAGTACCAGAGCAGGGGTGGTAATTAATGTTAGAACTTCCCCCTGTGAGTATTATGGGCCATTTTAATCATCTCTAACTTCAATAGCTAACTTTAAGGAAAAGAAGGATGAAGCAGAGAAGCTGTAAGTATTGCTTTAAGTAGAATGTCACCCAAAACATTAATTTTTAGTTTTAGGTGGACGTTGCTAAGATATGAAATATACAGAGTTCTACTTACTGTCAGTACGGTGATCCTGTGATCTGTCAGGTCTTCCCAATGACTCCAATGATCCAGCGCTGCACTACTCTCTCCTATCACGTATCGGTGTCAAGCAGGTCACGCTGGTGTAGTTGCCCCTTCCCTGTGAATTTCCCATTCATACAAACTGAGAATGTAACTGTATGATAGAAACAGATTGCTTAGGAAGAAAGAGCACAGGACTTTTGGAACCTTCTGTGAGACCCCAGAATCAGGGGATCACTGCACCAAACTCTGTATGTTATCATATTAAGTTAACTCTACCCAAAACTATATTTAAATGTTAGAGTTACCCTTTAAACTGACTTTATGAACCAGTGTGAAAATATCGTCATTGTTGTTATTCCCGACGTCACTGGTCACCAAAGATGAGATTATATTTCAAATATTCTCCCCATTCATACTGTTACTACGATGTATTTTATAAAGATAGATCCTGGCTCCAGAGTTAGTAATCGTCCGATCAAAGAGACCAGGTGAAGATGTAACTATGTGTCTTGGTCTCACATGGGTAGAAAATATTATATAATGCCCGCAAGGTTTTTACACTTTACATCAGAGATAGGACAATAAGGTAATTATGTCCTGATACCAGAGAGAAGACGCAGGACGCCTTAATGCAGCTGAAATCTTGGCTGGAGAGGAACCCGCAGGTGGTGGCACATTTCCCGGTAGAAGTCCGCTTTGTCAGAGGAGATGACATCCTGCTGAGTCCGTGTTACCAAAGAAACAGCTGTTACATGAATGTCATTATGTACAGGTGAGACAAGGACGCCAGATAGACTTCATAACAGGTGGGTAGGGGGAGATGGGGGTACCGATTGGTGAGGAAAGTTAATATTATACAAATATTGAATCTCTTATCTAATATGCTTGAGAATTTTTTTTGCATTAGGCTTCATTTCTGTTACTTGGAGCACCATACCTAAAATACACTACATTACATGTATCAATGACCCCTGTCTTTCAATACAGTTCTTATTGCATTTCTCTTCTTGTTAAGTTGCTTAGCGCTGCTCCTCACAGTGACTATAGAAGGCAGAGTCGGAGGTCATATCTGTATTTCACTACAGAAATGGAAGTTGCTAAATCAATTTATAGGTTCACAGCAGGTGCTAGAGATGGTGGAGTTATACAGAAAGGAGAATATACAGTTGTGAGCCTATAAATTGATTGAGCAACTTCCATTTCTGTATTGTTGTATGTATGAGAGGCAGGTCTGGTGTCAGTAGCTGAGGGGGAGTGTTGGTGCTGTATTGACATTTGAAGGTTCCTGGGGTATCTCTTGGTAAGTTAGCTCTCAATTTAAAAACACATATATGTATGGCCCGATATAGGGTATCTCATTGTTTAGAGTTAGGACCACCCTATTAGCAGAAGTGCCTTGACAGAGCGGACGGCTTATCTTACATTTGCAAAAGCGTCTAACTAATATCATATTATCGTACAATAGCAGAGATTATTTTCATTTTACATTCACTGGTTTTCTCAACTTCCTGTATAACAGGTTCCAAAATCCCCAAAGATCCTGTAGCTATAATATATAATAAGGTATTGTGTGTTCCAGACATAAAGAGTTATCTGACTCATAGGGGGGAGATTCAATTAGCAGCAAAGTGTCTCCAGAACATCCGTGAGACACTTCAAGGCGGAGATTTGACCGAAATCTCCACTCATTTAAAAAAAATAACTAAATTTCGGCCTCAGGTGTCAAGCGAATGGGGGAGGGGGAGATCAGCTACCGTCTATTTTGCCCGTGGTCACTGCCTTGTGATCTGCCCACCCCCCTCCTCTATGTGTGCCCCGTCAGTGAGAGCCCTGGGGTCACATGGTTCGTGCATAATGTGACAGGTGACGCCCAATGTGTAAACTCCTGCGGATTGCACAAGGTAAGGGGGGTGTCAATATAGAGTGTGTGTTATGTTAATATAGTGTGTGTGGCAGCCCTGACTGTAGGTACCTTAGATGCTAATTTAGGTGCAAACTCAGAGAGGTAACATAGATTATATAGAGCCTGCCAAAGAAAGTACAAAAAATGTCAAATAAAAAATGATAAACAAGCATAATATAAAGGGATACATAAAAACTAAATAGATAAAAGGAGAGATTGCTATATAACCCTTTACACGTTTCACCAGTAACAGACTAACGCATGGGGATCGGGATGTTATTCTAATACTTGCTGCAGTTTATGGTTCATTCAGTGGGCCCAGTTCATTATAACATGCATACTGTGTGCAACCCGCACTCAGAATTTCACGCCCGTATTTAAGCTTTGCGTGCTCCCGAATTCATCAAAGCACGGATCTCAAGATCCGTGTCCTGTTGGATTTGGGCGCAGGGCTGCTCTAGTACACAGGACTCTGCAGATACGTACGTACCTGTCAGCGACTGCTGAGCCGGCGGATCGGACGGCATTACAGCCAGGTGACCCGCCGGCTCTAATACAGTGTAAAAAAAAAAATTAAAAAACAAAAAGAAGTGTGGGGTCCCCCCTCCCTCCTAATGTTATTAACCCTAGTGCTGGTTTCCGAGAAATCAGGGGGAAAAAAGTGCGTGGGGTCCCCCTGATTTCACAGAAACCAGCAGTAGGTCAACCACCCGGGGTTGGTGACACTATAGCAGGTGAACCTGCAGCAGAGGTCCCTCTGCCATAATGACGAACCAACCCCAGGCTGTTCATCAAAAATGTGTGATGCCCCTGCTCTAGGGAGACCCAGCCCTCTGCTGAAAGCACTAGGGCTCTTCCTACACCCCTGAGTGTAGGGTAATAAAGTGAGATAAAATAAACAAAAAGTGGTAAACACCATTTTAGCATGTGGAACTACAAGTCCCAGCCAGCCTGAGCTGCCAATAACTGTCTGGGCATGCTGGCACTTGGAGAAACACACGACCATCATTACAACCACATTAGTTTAATAAAAAAAATTAAGCCACACCTCTTTTAAACCACATATATTTATTAAAAATAATAAAATCCCATATACTTACCATTTGATGCTTCATCTGTAAATGATCCATTCGTATAAGCATTTACTGCGTTAGGCTTGAAAACAACCATACAAAAACCATTGTATTCCACAGCTCCTGTAGGTCCCGCCTCATAAGAAGCGCATCTGGGGGATGTGTCCAATTCTCCGTGTGCCCACTCTTCCTGCCTAGCGGGTCTCAAGTCTAAGATACGGACACATTTTGTGGCGCGTACGTTGCGTGGAAGTTTGTATAGTATTAGTCCAACTATAAATCAGACCCTGAACCCACATGAATTTGTCTCCTGTAATACATGGAAGGCCGGTGACACTACTACCCATGAGGCTTCTGTGGGGCCCTCTGTATGTTCAGAACAGGGGGCGACTCTCTGGCACAGATGGACAGGGGAGCGCATGCCAAGTTTAGCCCAGGGGGCAAGATTCAACTTGGACATGCATTGCTGCCCCCCCAAATTTTGCTACAAGGCCCACTGATTACATGTTACACCTTTGTTGCAGCCTTTACCATCCAATACAAGCTTAGGCAACTGGGGTCTTTCCAGCTAGCAGGGAGTTATTTGTCCCAGCAAGCTGAGACTTGTAGTTCCACAATATCTGGAGAGCCACACGTTACCTATCTCTAACATGATACACTCCTCAGTGTCTGAGCGTTTTGAAGGTATATCTCTGTGCAGCGCTGCGGAATTAGTGGTGCTGTATAAATAAATAGATGATGATGATGATATAGATATATACTGTATGTTGTGAAATGTTTATTTACACTGTCATTGCAAAGCTTAAAAATAAATACAGTATATTAGGTTGGTTCAAGAAAATAATGGTTAATTCCGTCTATTTAGGCCATATGGAAAAGACGTGGATCACCGAGATTACTGGTCAGAGTATGAGAAGATTATGAAAGGCGTCGGAGGACGACCACACTGGGCGAAGGTGACAAACTCCTGTGGCCATGGGAGTGGTATGAACCGGCTGCGCTGGTGATCAGTGTAGTTTGGTTCTGATGTAGATTCAGTGACAGCAATTAAAATACCTCCATCCCGACGCAGAGCAGGCAGGGCCGGTGCAAGGGTTCTCAGCCCCCTAGGCAAGATTTCACACCACTGCACCCCCCTCCGCATCACACTACTGCACCCCCCTCCCCATCACACCACTGCACCCCCCTCCCCATCACACCACTGCACCCCCCTCCACATCACACCACTGCACCCCCCTCCGCATCACACCACTGCCCCGCCCCATCACACCACTGCACCCCCCTCCACATCACACCACTGCACCCCCCTCCCCATCACACCACTGCACCCCCCTCCCCATCACACCACTGCACCCCCCTCCACATCACACCACTGCACCCCCCTCCGCATCACACCACTGCACCCCCCTCCGCATCACACCACTGCCCCGCCCCATCACACCACTGCACCCCCCTCCACATCACACCACTGCCCCTCCCCATCACACCACTGCACCCCCCTCTCTGCATCACACCACTGCCACTCCCCATCACACCACTGTACCCCCCTCCACATCACACCACTGCCCCTCCCCATCACACCACTGCACCCCCCTCCCCATCACACCACTGCACCCCCCTCCACATCACACCACTGCACCCCCCTCCACATCACACCACTGCACCCCCCTCCGCATCACACCACTGCACCCCCCTCCGCATCACACCACTGCACCCCCCTCCGCATCACACCACTGCACTCCCCTCCACATCACACCACTGCCCCTCCCCCTCTGCATCACACCACTGCCCCCCTCTCTGCATCACACCACTGCACCCCCCTCCGCATCACACCACTGCACCCCCCTCCACATCACACCACTGCACCCCCCTCCACATCACACCACTGCACCCCCCTCCACATCACACCACTGCACCCCCCTCCGCATCACACCACTGCACCCCCCTCCGCATCACACCACTGCACCCCCCTCCGCATCACACCACTGCACCCCCCTCCGCATCACACCACTGCACCCCCCCTCCGCATCACACCACTGCACCCCCCTCCACATCACACCACTGCACCCCCCTCCACATCACACCACTGCACCCCCCTCTCTGCATCACACCACTGCACCCCCCTCCACATCACACCACTGCCCCTCCCCATCACACCACTGCACCCCCCTCCACATCACACCACTGCACCCCCCTCCACATCACACCACTGCACCCCCCTCCACATCACACCACTGCACCCCCCTCCACATCACACCACTGCACCCCCCTCCGCATCACACCACTGCACTCCCCTCCACATCACACCACTGCCCCTCCCCCTCTGCATCACACCACTGCCCCCCTCTCTGCATCACACCACTGCACCCCCCTCCACATCACACCACTGCCCCTCCCCCACTGCATCACACCACTGCACCCCCCTCGCTGCATCACACCACTGCCCCTCCCCATCACACCACTGCACCTCGCTTCGCATCACACTACTGCACCCCCCTCCCCATCACCCTACTGCACCCCCCTCCGCATTACACCACTGCCCCTCCCCATCACACCACTGCCCCTCCCCCTCCGCATCACACCACTGCCCCTCCCCATCACACCACTGCACCCCCCTCCACATCACACCACTGCCCCTCCCCCTCTGCATGACACCACTGCCCCTCCCCATCACACCACTGCACCCCCCTCTCTGCATCACACCACTGCACCCCCCTCCGCATCACACCACTGCACCCCCCTCCACATCACACCACTGCACCTTCCTCCACATCACACCACTGCACCCCCCTCCACATCACACCACTGCACCCCCCTCCGCATCACACCACTGCACTCCCCTCCACATCACACCACTGCCCCTCCCCCTCTGCATCACACCACTGCCCCCCTCTCTGCATCACACCACTGCACCCCCCTCCACATCACACCACTGCCCCTCCCCCACTGCATCACACCACTGCACCCCCCTCGCTGCATCACACCACTGCCCCTCCCCATCACACCACTGCACCCCGCTTCGCATCACACTACTGCACCCCCCTCCCCATCACCCTACTGCACCCCCCTCCGCATTACACCACTGCCCCTCCCCATCACACCACTGCCCCTCCCCCTCCGCATCACACCACTGCCCCTCCCCATCACACCACTGCACCCCCCTCCACATCACACCACTGCCCCTCCCCCTCTGCATGACACCACTGCCCCTCCCCATCACACCACTGCACCCCCCTCTCTGCATCACACCACTGCCCCTCCCCATCACACCACTGCACCCCCCTCCACATCACACCACTGCACACCCCTCCGCATCACACCACTACCCCCCTCTCTGCATCACACCACTGCACCCCCCTCCGCATCACACCACTGCCCCTCCCCATCACACCACTGCTCCTCCCCCTCACACCACTGCCCCTCCCCCTCCGCATCACACCACTGCCCCTCCCCCTCTGCATCACACCACTGCCCCCCTCTCTGCATCACACCACTGCACCCCCCTCCGCATCACACCACTGCCCCTCCCCCTCTGCATCACACCACTGCCCCCCTCTCTGCATCACACCACTGCACCCCCCTCCGCATCACACCACTGCCCCTCCCCATCACACCACTGCCCCTCCCCCTCCGCATCACACCACTGCCCCTCCCCCTCCGCATCACACCACTGCCCCCTCTCTGCATTACACCACTGCACCCCCCTCCGCATCACACCACTGCCCCTCCCCATCACACCACTGCCCCTCCCCCGCCGCATCACACCACTGCCCCTCCCCCTCCGCATCACACCACTGCCCCTCCCCCTCTGCATCACACCACTGCCCCCCTCTCTGCATCACACCACTGCACCCCCCTCCGCATCACACCACTGTCCCTCCCCCTCTGCATCACACCACTGCCCCCCTCTCTGCATCACACCACTGCCCCCCTCCGCATCACACCACTGCCCCTCCCCCACTGCATCACACCACTGCACCCCCTCTCTGCATCACACCACTGCCCCTCCCCATCACACCACTGCACCCTGCTTCGCATCACACTACTGCACCCCCCTCCCCATCACACTACTGCACCCCCCTCCGCATCACACCACTGTACCCCCCTCCGCATCACACCACTGCCCCCCCCTCTACATCACACCACTGCATCCCCCTCTCTGCATCACACCACTGCCCCTTCCCATAACACCACTGCACCCCCCTCCGCATCACACCACTGCCCCTCCCCCTCTGCATCACACCACTGCCCCCCTCTCTGCATCACACCACTGCACCCCCCTCTCTGCATCACACCACTGCCCCTCCCCATCACACCACTGCCCCTCCCCATCACACCACTGCCCCTCCCCCTCTGCATCACACCACTGCACCCCCCTCCGCATCACACCACTGCCCCCCCCCCTCTGCATCACACCACTGCATCCCCCTCTCTGCATCACACCACTGCCCCTCCCCATCACACCACTGCACCCCCCTCCGCATCACACCACTGCACCCCCCTCCGCATCACACCACTGCCCCTCCCCCTCTGCATCACACCACTGCCCCCCCTCTCTGCATCACACCACTGCACCCCCTCTCTGCATCACACAACTGCCCCTCCCCATCACACCACTGCCCCTCCCCCTCTGCATCACACCACTGCACCCCCCTCCGCATCACACCACTGCCCCCCCTCTGCATCACACCACTGCATCCCCCTCTCTGCAGCACACCACTGCCCCTCCCCATCACACCACTGCACCCCCCTCCGCATCACACCACTGCACCCCCCTCCGCATCACATCACTGCCCCTCCCCCTCTGCATCACACCACTGCACCCCTATTGTCATTTTCTCCACCATAGTTTGGAAATCAAATATAGAGCATGAGGTGCCAATAAAGTAGCTAGAAACCTAGGTCAGGTACAGGAAATGAAATTTGCAGCCCCCTTAGTTACCAGCACTAGAAAAACATTTATTTCCAAAGTCCAGGGTCCGTCAAACATTGCCCTTACACCTTCATCTTCAGTCACAAATGAAAATATTCATCTACAGTGAACCCCATTAATGAAATGATAAATGCCAGATTGGAGAGGAACCTCAAGTACGTTATCATTAAAAGTCCAGGGAGCAGTCTTAAAATCTGACAGAATATTCCTAATTGTACCCATGGTCTTCAGCAGACAAAATAATCTTCAAACTCCATCCCTCTCTTTTAGTTAGAATTTTACAATGTGATCTTCAGATTTTCAGAATCTATAATATGTTCCTTGTTTTGTTTACTAGGCTCATACATGTACCCGCAAAGACTTTGAAAAGATGTACCCAGGATTTTCCAAATTCAACACTATCAGAGAGAAACTTGACCCAACGGGGATGTTCTTGAACTCCTATCTGGAGAAAGTCTTCTACTAAGGAGAAAAAAACTCAACTCAATAAAATGTCTTCAACTGAGTCCACACATTTTATCACAGTATAGGAAAATTTGATTAGAGAAATGAGTAACCCTTTCCTGAGGTTTTCAGCCTGCTTATGAAAATACCTGGAATTCCTACCTGCTACGCCAAATGTTGTCCATTGCAATACCACCTCATCTCCATACTCTCCAGTATTTTATATAACATGACACAGCCTGTAGGAGGAAGTATGCGGTGATAGGTGTTTGTGTCACTGTCTGCTTCCTTCTGCAGCCACTGACTGAGAAACAGGAAAACTGATTACATAAAGGAACTAGGGATTTTTTATATGTGGAAGATTTTGCTTTAAAATTAAATTCTTTATTAAAAAAATCGGTGTTGACAAAATAAACAATATCTAGAAATAAGCTTTGGGAATCGGTTTAGCAGCAATAGAAGTACTGGCTAATTAAGATGAATAATTGAATATATATGTTGTAACAACACATGTATTACAGACACTTTTCACATTGGAAAAGTTATAGATGTTTTTTTCAACAACAACTACTACTTCATTTCCCTTTATGTACTGAAAATAAATATTTATGAATTTAATCATCAGTCTTTTTGAAGTGATCATACTGCATACATTTAGTTTAAAATACACTTGTAGTGCTCTGTTATAATAACTATAATTATAATGGAAGAGGAATATAATGTTCGTAAAACACACACACACAAGGTGTCACAAACAGTATAAATAATGTCTGTTACCTTATTCTGGCAATTGGAACCCCAAGACTGGAAGTTGACTGGTCAAAAAAGGGCTGTAGAAAATGGCTTGCCCTAGTAGACAAGGAGCGGCATATCTGGGCCGAGGATGGGCATACCGCTGCTATAGTCCCTGTCGGGGGTGACACGAGGGGAGGAAATACCAGATCAGATGCGCTCTACATATTGGATCTAAACAGAGCGAGATTTTGTACAATCCGATCAGTCTCTCTTCCAAACAGTGAAATTACTAAATATAAGTATATATATGGTACAGTTGACCTGATGAGGTTCAGCCGTTCACTGCAGTGTTTAGTTAACGTTTTAATACATATTTGTCTGGTCAGAGCCTTGTTTAGAGGACGAAGATGTCCATTGCTCTTGTTTACTACTCTCTGTAATTCCTGTTTTGGAACCTAGAGTTACTCCCTATCCTGAAGTACTCACTGTGGATCTCTCGCTGTCTCTTAGGCCTGTGTCTTTCTTCTTCTTTACTCTTACCCTACACTGCTCTGCCTGTTTGTTCTCTGCAATCTCTCCCTCTCTCTCCCCTTCTCACTCGCCCTCTCTCTCCCCCTCTCCCTCTCTCTCTCCCCCTTGACGCTGGGATGCAGGCTTAAATGATTTGATCAAAATATTAACTAATACCTCATGTTTTCATTTTGCTAGACACACACAGATATGCAGTGTAAAGGATAAGTGCTGGCAACAACTGTCTTTTGTATACATATTTGGGCCTTTATATTTGGAATAAGAAGTGTAGCTGGTGGTGGTGATGGTGAAAGGGAGTGTGACTACTGTAAGGCAGAAGCATTATCAGCCTCCAATAACAAAGCCGCCATGACCGGTATTTCTGTGCAGCTACCGCTGTGGTACAGGGTTGGAATGACGATAAACAGAGAAAAGTGGAGACATGAAACATGAACCAATCTTATGACATTCCCCTCTGCACTTTTACTTAGCCATGGGGAGGGGGCGTAGACCTTGACGTGCGCTCTGCGGACCATCGAGGTGCACTAGGACTATATCTACACAAAATATTTAGATATGTTGTGAAGGCCGTTGAAATGCATGGTCTTATCCAGAATTATTTACTTTAAACATTTACCAGACGAACATTGCCATATGTCTGTTAAAGTCTGTCTCGCATCCTATGCTAATACGAAAAGAAAAAAGACTAAGACATCCTCCCTTGTATGCCAATTTGGTACATGTACGGGGACAGGAAGTGTCCCGCGATATCTATTTATTTACAATATGGTAATGTCACCTTAAGATAACTAGGGGCTTCTAAAAATGAAGGAGCGATGCTCTTTTCCAGAATTTTATGGTACCTACAAAGTGCTAATATTATGTTTAGCTATCAATAATTGTAGATTGCATCCAAATCTTCCAAAAAATAAAAGATACTTGTGGTACAGATCCGAAGGTGCACTCAGTGGAGGCAGCCATTTTGTGCGCTGTGCAAGTGAAGTCACCGAAGCACAAAATGGCTGTGCCAATGGTCATGAAAATTCTGCATATAAATTCACTACATACTAGTGATATCCCAGAATTTTCATGGAATTAGTAGGCTGAATACTGATAATTATTAGCTCAGACAAAATGGCTGCTTCCACTGGGGCTTCATGCTCTGTCTTTACATGTTGCTTTTAAACTGATGCCGTCTGTTGTATCTTATTTAAAATAAAGTATTCTCTCCCTAATAAGTAGAGTTTTTCAGTTTAAAGATTAATTCCACCCTAAACTAACAATGTTATATTGGGTGGACCTCAATGGATTGGTTTACAAATACAAAGTTACATTGGTGAGGTGTGAGGCTTTGGGGTCCCAAGGCCCATAATCGTCCCATCCTGGGTTTCTCTGTACTCTATTCACCCCTGTTGCAGACATACGGGCAACTTGGTGAATTTGTTGTGTGTTATCAGCTTATTTGCTGACTGGTTGAAGAAATAACACAGAACATTCTCAGACAACATGGAACATTACGGCTACAAATAGTCCAAGATCCACAAATATTCCCATGGTTATAAAAGACTGAAATAGCTGGATTGTAAGGAATGTAAGGATATATATCACCAGGCAGGACTATTCTAACATTTAAAAAATACCAATACCTAATAAGGGGCCTGTAAATCCTACTGAACTACTGGATATAATCGGTCAAGGGTATTAGGGATACCTCTTGTAAAATGGGGACTAATAGCAGGGAAAGTACTTCATGACTATGTAATATCATTAATTAACCACTCACAAAGATAGCTTCCAGTTTACCCAGAACTACCATTCCTTTTTGCTGTGAACTAAATCTGTGCATTAGACCTATGCATTACTATTTGCTATTAACAAATACAGTACAGTAGATTTCCTAAACACGGGGCTTACAATCATATACACAGTACATATCATTTCCTTCCAGCCACTTATACACAGATTCTGCTATATATTCATACAGTCAGAATAGATAACCCTTGTCAGGTATGTGCTCCCAGCATCCTGACTTGGATGTTTACTGTAAAGGATTAAACACGATCCCAGCGCTCAATCTCACACTCATCGCACAGGTTACAGATTTGCTGAATCGCCCACAAAGAGTGCTCTCACACCCATACACACCTGTGATCTGCCAACACCTACTGAATTGAACCCCAAGATAATGTCACACAAATGTACTCGCTGGCACACACTTTGTGCCTTGTTGCAAACAGCTAATAATCCACACTCCATCAGTCAAAGGGTTAACACATCAAAACTCTGTGATGCAAATGTACACACTGGCAGACACAAAGCTTCTTGTTAGTGAACTGGATTAACAATTCACGCACCAGCATTCAAAGGGTTAACATGGTCAAGCAATATTCTCAATACAAGGCTTATGGATTTGTTAGAGTTTCAGTCACAAAACTTATTACATTTTAGATTTAACATACAAAGGTACAGGGTATTTGAATATAATAAAAAAGCACATATAATCAATGTCATCCAAAAAATAAATCCAATACAGACATGAAAAGAAATGGGATGAAATTACAGAGAATAAACATTTACATATCATAATCTGTATGCCTGGGACAAGCCAGTGTTAGGACTCATTGGACTGTTGTCATTCTGAATTAGCCCTGCAGTACATATGTGCTACCAGAGGTGCTGCTGTTGTACCTGGACAGTTTCTCCTTGCCTGCAAGGGGTTAAACCATCATCATCTGGGCTGGATCGTGGTCACCTGTGTCTGACCTTTATTAGACGGCCTTTTCGTACAGACTGGTGCCAGTTTGTCTTTGTCTCTGCTGCTAGTTTCTGTGGTACTCCTGTTTGGATCCTGACTTTTCCATGGCATTTGACTCCTGCTTTGTTTCACTATCCTGCACTGTTTCTAGTGACCCAGACCCCAGCTATGTTTGATCTTCTTCCTATCTATTCCCTGGCTTTGTTGTGGATCTGCCAGCTTCTGACCCCTGGCTAGCTTGACCTTCCTCCTGGCTGATCCTGTACCTGCAGTTAACTTGTCATGCATGATATCCAGCATCTCCTTCTTCATCTGCTAAACCTGGAAATCTTGGCATCTTGCTTCATCTGTTATACCTTGTAAACCGGGTATCCTGCTTCATCTACTAAACCTGGTTATTCTGCTTCATCTGTTATACCTGGACATAAGTCATACCTTCTCCAACTTATCCTGACAAATCTGTTATTTATCCCATAGAACTCGGTAATTGCTAGCTGCACCTATATATATCTGTGTGACCCTTGTTCTATAAAAAAGACATTTTAAAGTACACAACTCTCTCTGATTTTCACACTGGCAATCCATAAAAGACAGAATGAAATAAACAGTTCTTCAATTAGAATTGAGTCCCCAAGAGTGGTCAAATTGCCCTCTCATACACAGAGAATTTAAATATTTGACACTGGGAGGACATTCAGTTGGGCAGTGTATATGCTGATGTGGTAAAGGAAATGTCCCTGAGTAGCAATCATAGTTTTTTTTATGTAAATACATGCCATAACTTTTCTCGGACATGTCACAGAGACATAACTCCTCATTCAATAAACCTGTCACAACCTCTGTCACATTTACATATCAAATATGATGAAATTCTAACATTATCAAATATCATTTCAAAAGACAAGCAGTCACTGCGGTTTCTCTGTACCGTGGTTATCAACACTTCTTACACTTTTTGCATTCTCTGCCCCTAAGTCAGGGCGGTCCACTGATTTATCAAAACATGAAAAATTAAGAAACATGCTCCATATTTTTTATATACAGTCATGCATAGGTAGCTGGAAGCCTAAAAGGTTATCTGCCTACCCTGCCTATGGTTTCCTCTGACAACTCTTCCAAGCTAGTTACTTGTTTGTGGAACACCTTCATTAGACAGTAGACAGTCTACTCTAAGTAGAAAGGAACATGGATGATCGGGGGAAGCAGCTTTCTGATATGCATATGTGCTCAATCCTAATTACCTCCATCTTGACTGACTGACCAAACTTTCTAAAACACTATTGACTGAGGGGAAACCATATAGAGTCATATCTATTAGTTTTAGCATTTTATTTGGACCCCCACCCTGACAACCTTATGCGCTTAGATACACATAGTACATCACAGGGATACTTATCTCTGGAAAGATTGCACGCAGATGTGGAGCTCCATTTATGTATTATACACTTTTTTTGACATTGATCTTCAATAACAATATTACACATAATATAAAGCAGTTTAGCATATATGGTATAATACATCATCAAGTTTCCTTTTCTCTGATGTCTTTACTTGTGTCGTATGTGCATAACCATTACTCCACGTACATTGTATCAATCACCAACTCCTATATGTATGGATCTCAGGATAATATTGCTGCCAGTATACAACTAATTTCATTGCTATGCACACAGCATTACTACAACTCCCATAGTGTCCCATATGCTCCTTATACACAAATTCCATAGCTAGGGCAGTACGGTGACTCAGTGGTTAGCACTTCTGCCTCACAGCGCTGAGGTCACGAGTTCAATTTCTGACCATGGTCTTATCTGTGTGGAGTTTGTATTTTCTCCCCGTGTTTGCGTGGGTTTTCTCCGGGTGCTCCGGTTTCCTCCCACACTCCAAAAACATACTGGTAGGTTAATTGGCTGCTACCAAACTTGACTCTAGTCTCTCTGTCTGTGTGTGTGTATGTTAGGGGATTTATACTGTAAACTCCAATGGGGCAGGGACTGATGTGAGTGAGTTCTCTGTACAGCGCCGCAGAATCAGTGGCGTTATATAAGTAAATTGTGATGATGATGATGATATGCTTCATATGCATCTCACATGTATCACAACAAACTATATAACCCCATAGACATAGCTCACAAACTCCATATTATACTACAAGTTAACCCGTGCATGATACTCATGCATTCTAGTCAAATCAAGCTACTTAAGGTGTTAAAAAGGTTCTTGTCATGCATTTGGGCCTAGCCCAGGCCTCCTCATGGGAAGAGCGTTACTTCCTGACGCAAGCGCCCTTTTTTAACGTGGTTTTGTCCACATGTCACCACCTCATAATTTTTCTCCATCACCTCATCCTTCATCTTCATCGCCACATCCTTCATCAAGCTACTTAAGGTGTTAAAAACTCCCCACTGTCACCCCCGGCAACCACCAACCACTCCCAACTGTTACTTCTCCTTCAAGAAATATATAGGTCAGTGTATAACTCTGCCCAGCAGGTGGCACTGCAGCTTGTTGGTTTTTTTTCCACACACGCCACTAGGCATTTATATAGTAGATATCTGTCCCAGCATACAGATCATGTCACATATCATACACATTATCTACCCCTGCACCTGATGAACCAATAGGCCTAATAGACAGCGGCCTAGGGCGCAGGATTTTGAGGGTCCTGAAGCCGGATTTTTATTCTGGATTTATTCTGTTAATTATTAATTTATTTATTTTTGTCCTAGCAAGTAGGAGCTGCTCAGACTCATCAGGGCCGGCCCTGGCCTCAAAGGGGTGACCCTGGAAGTCACCATTATATGACAGGCAGCCTGGCAGCAAATCACATTTCCGCTATGCTGTCAGTCCAGGTCATTGTTCTTAGTCCTGGTCCCACAAGATATGGTAATCCTTATTTCACAACTAAGAACCGTGGGGCGGTATCTGAGCTGACTGTAGTGGCAAAAATATTTTTTTGATGTTATTAATGTCTATTGTACATAAAATACATTTTTACAGCTGTTCCTGATTGCAAACACGTGTTGTAGCATGCACACACAGCCGTCATCACTATCACTCAGCACTTACACCTGACCTGTAGCTGGTGCAAGTGATACGGCTGACAATCATGTACCTTAGAGATGCCCAAAGCTTGAATCAGACGCTGGAGCTTAGCACGCCCTTACTGTACATTGACTACGTGCATACGCCAAGTCCCCTGTTCCACCCATGAGATCGTAGGTTGTAGTAAGGTTCCTTTGCGCTTAAAGATGAATTGGACGTTGCTGCGTTCTCAGGCGTATGGTCCGGTTTTATGCAAAATACGGCACGTATCGGCATTTACATTCCTTACTGAATCAGGCCCTTAATGTTTAGTATGATGTATTTGACTGATGTATTAGAAATTAAATAATACTGTTTATTTCAGGTGGTACTTGTATGTTTGTGCCCTCACTCTCCTATAATATATAAAATGTTGGTGTTTTGTAAACACTAAGTAATAATAATAACAGTAATAATAATAATAAAATTACCCAGAAAATAATCATTTGTGGAAAAAGCTCTAAATAATTTAGTTGCTGTTTTACAGAAAGGCCACAAGAGGGCAGTGGCTGCACTATATGATATACATTTCTGCATGAACACACCAGTAACTGAACATTATGAAATTTGGATCTGCACATTTTAAGGGCTCATCAATACAACCTAGATTTTTTTTTTGCTAAAAAGAAAAAAAAAAGGGGGAGGTTGCATTGTGTGGTTTGTCAAATAAGAAATAAACCCCTTTTTTTTCTTTTGCAAAACAAGGTGACTGCAAAACTCAACTTCTTAAAAATTTCAGCAGTGAGAAACTTTGTGTGCAAGAGAGAGAGAGGAGAAAACCTATTTTCTAGTAATCACAGAACCAACTCTGGTTCTTGGAGTGGGATTTTGGGAAGAGTTACCCACCCTCCATGTAGAAGATTGAGCAACACTTCTATTACTAAGCTTTAATTTTATCAACTATATCAGCAAATACCAGCGCCACAGCGCAAGGAATTCTGGGAACGGATTCCAGCTCTAGGTGAGTAGATTTTTAACATAAATTTAAAAACTTAATTTAAATGTAATTTGCAAACACTAACAAATTTTAATTGATGTTTTCATTTTGACATTTATTTTTACTGTTACATACTAAGAATGTCATCTTGCAAATGTTCAAGTGAACAAGATCCTGAATTCCCTCTTCTTACAGCATCACCTTATATATGACAAGGGTTGCGGTTGTAGAATAATGAATGTGAAGTGTTTGATACATGATACTTTGTAACATGTAATGTACACTTCATCCAAGTTTTAGTATAGTTGTAACATAAGTTACCTGAATATGCTGAGCTGTGTTAGCTGCACGCTGTGATGAATAGTGAAGATGTACAAGTGTAGTTTCTGTAATACGACCTCTCCTGACTTGAGACAGGTGCTTCCTTAGGATTAAGGTACATGAATAGGACACATTAGGGTATTGCACTTGTCTGTATTACTTATTGCTACTATAAATGGAATATAAACTGCACATGAGTTGTTCTCTATCTTAGTGTACACAGATTCCACCTACTGTCGACTTACATTAACACGTACAGTTAATAAGCAAAACCTGTTTGGAACAAGCGTTGATTGATGTCATTTTCTGGTGGGGTCCTATCTAAATGATTGATTTGATTCTCACTCAGGTGTAACACCTAGAAGAACATTCAAATCATATTTACAAGTATGACTTTGGTTTGCATTCCTGGCTTGACAGATGTCAGTGTAGCTCAGCAATTGTCTGCTCAGCTACTCTGCTTGTTTCTGGTTATCTTTCTCCACCATATGAAGAACACACCCTTTTTTTGGTGAACTTGGAAGATTGATTATGTTCTTAATCTAATGCTCATGCTTCTTAGACAAATATACATTTTGAGAGATACACTATTTATAGGATCATCATCAGCTATTTATATAGCAACACCAATGCCGCAGCACTGTACAGAGAACTCACTCACATCAGTCCCTGCCCCATAAGAGCTTACAGTCTAAATCCCCTAACATACACACACACAGACCGAGAGAGACTAAGGTCAATTTAATAGCAGCCAATTAACCTATTAGTATGTTTTTGGAGTGTGGGAGGAAACCGGAGCACCCAGAGGAAACCCACGCAAACACGGGGAGAACATACAAACTCCACACAGATAAGGCCATGGTCAGGAATTGGATATATTATAATCTGAACAATGAGTGTATGTTTATGTATGTATTATCTTATTCAGTGGTGCATGATATTTACTAATGAACCAAAGAGAATTGTGAGTAAAATCACCTTACAATCATTGCACAGAGGGTGATATAGAGAAAACTAACTACAAAGTTTTCATAGAGCTTCACGTCTAAAAACAACCGCCCAGATATGTACTATAATGCGGGATGCAGGTGAGATGGTAGGATCGGCGTCGGAGACAGAAAGGGCATCTTTAAGGAAGCGTATTCGATGCGCAATGCAAACTGATATAGTTTTACACCAATGCACCTGGATGCTATGCCCAATAGACATCAAGGTACACACCTCCGCAAACTAAAATTACACTCAGGTGTGCGAAAAATCTGATAAGACGCATCAACGTCCAGTTTCCGATCATAGTACAATCGCCCCGTTCAAATGAAGGCAAACGGCAGTGCTGCAGGTTTGCGCCGCATCTCAGCTGTTTTGCACTTCGCAAACGACCTTCGAAATGTCCAGACAGAAGTGTAGAAGGATCCACGATAGCGCAGTGTCCTGGATTCCTAGAGATGAAGGCAGTTGGAGAATCAGGTGCTGATGAAGAGTCTGAACTCTGCAGATAGATGCAGTAGGATTTGGGAATTTGTAGTGGAAATGAGAGGAGAGATCAGATGAACAACCTGGTTATATGGTCTATGAAGCTCAAGGGTATTTTTCTTTTTAAAGATGTGATAGCATGATTACATCTTATGATAGTTAAATAAAGCTGGAAATGCTCAAAGAGATGAGAGAAGAAGAGAGATATTCGGTTACACAGGAGATTTCTAGTTGTGTGAATAAATCTCATGAGATCAGCTTCTTAAGAACATACTGGGCGATTAAATGCATTGTTTATACTATCACATGAGATTAGTCGCCCACAGCAAAAAAAAAAGCAAACTTTCCTGTGTTTTTTTATTTCCAATAAACATGTCGGGTCTGATTCATCATCACACGTAAGTCCCTATACGTGCCGTATATTGCTTGAAAGTGCTCTGTGCATCCTCAGAAATGGACTTTACGCCAATGAGCGCGATCCAAGTCACGTACGAAAGCAAATGACAGTTCCAATAACCTACAACCTGAAGGACAGAACTGGGAAGGGAAGGGGTTGATGCTCGTAAGCAGTACCTGATTTTTAGCTATTTCATTTGCACCAGCTACAGGTCAGGTGTCAATGCCGACTGATAGTGATGACTACATGTCTGCATGCTAGAACATGTGTTTGCAAATAAGAGACACTATAAAGATGCATTTTGTGTACAGTAGACATTAAGCACATCCTGATTTATGTATTTCATATAAAAAAAAACACATTTTATTTTAAACATGTATTTTTATCAAAGATTATAATATTAAGATTTTGAAATTAATTTGATAAAACATTATTTTTTCCATTCGTTCTGATGGAACTATATTGCACATATGCATTGTACGTATCCTGCAATGTGCTCTGTTTGTCTACATACTGCAAGTACCCTATCAAGTATCAGAGCGAACTTATACCCAGACCCGCTTGTACTCTAATACAGGTCTAGGTGCGTGAAAGTTACCTGCGATTCTTTTAAACGTAAGTTTGTTTTGAAACGTAACGTTCACAGAGGAATCGGGCCCTCCCTGTCCAGAATTGTATGTAATCTATTGGTGTCAGCGATTAGTCATTTATCTCATTACCAGCTCAGGGCAGGAGGGGGCGCTGAAGAGCCTGGCACTAGCTCTGAGAGTGACGTCTATGCGGGAATAAATGGGAGATGGGGACAGAGGAACATCAGACAGTCAGTGAGAGATGCTGTACAATATCAACTCTGATTTTCTCAGTTTTATCTGTAGATAGATTAAAGAAAGCTGCGATCTGATTGGTTACCACAGGTCACATTTACCTTCATGTGTAGCCAGGTTTTCACTTCTCTCAATAACGATCATATTAACGCTGAAAATTCCTGCAGAACACTCAACTCCCATTTGTTTCAGTTTCCTTAAAATGACACAACCAACATACTAATAGTGATTAATAAAAGTGCAAAGCTGCAGGCCCCTAGCAGGGGTATATGTGAGCCACATACTATGACATTCACATGGCCAAGATGGTGCGATATCGGTGATGTCCCCTAGATTACCGGCTGGCAGACAGACTTCTTCATCATAAAAGGATTTGTTTTTCCCTGTACTTGCAGGTGGAGGGGTGGGGGTGGGAGGGGGTAGTGTTAGAGACTAAGGTGACGTAGGGCCCCCATTACGCAGCTCATCTCTCGGGCACTGCTCCGCCACCTGCCCTCTACTCCTAGCTGAGTTTGATGGGAGCTCTCAGTAACATTCTCTAGCTCTCTGATTTACTAACAGTGTCAGACAGGGAACAGTACAAACCTGTCCAACAATACTCACAAACCAGCTGGGAGCTGTCCGCTAGAGGTTAATGTCAGCTCCTGGGGGTCTTACCTGCAAGTAATGAGCAAGCGGCAGTCCAGATTGGAGGACCTGTTATGTACTAACAACTAGATTGGAGGACCTGTTATATACTAGCCACTAGATTGGAGGACCTGTTATGTACTAACAACTAGATTGGAGGACCTGTTATATACTAGCCACTAGATTGGAGGACCTGTTATGTACTAACAACTAGATTGGAGGACCTGTTATATACTAGCCACTAGATTGGAGGACCTGTTTTGTACTAACAACTAGATTGGAGGACCTGTTATATACTAGCCACTAGATTGGAGGATCTGTTATGTACTAACAACTAGATTGGAGGACCTGTTATATACTAGCCACTAGATTGGAGGACCTGTTATGTACTAACAACTAGATTGGAGGACCTGTTATGTACTAGCCACTAGATTGGAGGACCTGTTATGTACTAACAACTAGATTGGAGGACCTGATATATACTAGCCACTAGATTGGAGGACCTGTTTTGTACTAACAACTAGATTGGAGGACCTGTTATATACTAGCCACTAGA
This sequence comes from Mixophyes fleayi, assembly GCF_038048845.1. Classification (NCBI taxonomy): domain Eukaryota; kingdom Metazoa; phylum Chordata; class Amphibia; order Anura; family Limnodynastidae; genus Mixophyes; species Mixophyes fleayi. The sequence continues at coordinate 17,165,908 of NC_134404.1, read as the reverse complement.
TTGGAGGACCTGTTATGTACTAGCCACTAGATTGGAGGACCTGTTATGTACTAGCCACTAGATTGAAGGACCTGTTAGGTACTAGCCACTAGATTGGAGGACCTGTTATGTACTAGCCACTAGATTGGAGGACCTGTTATGTACTAGCCACTAGATTGGAGGACCTGTTATGTACTAGCCACTAGATTGGAGGACCTGTTATGTACTAGCCACTAGATTGAAGGACCTGTTAGGTACTAGCCACTAGATTGGAGGACCTGTTATATACTAGCCACTAGATTGGAGGACCTGTTATGTACTAACCACTAGATTGGAGGACCTGTTATATACTAGCCACTAGATTGGAGGACCTGTTATGTACTAACCACTAGATTGGAGGACCTGTTATGTACTAGTCACTAGATTGGAGGACCTGTTATGTACTAACCACTAGATTGGAGGACCTGTTTTGTACTAGCCACTAGATTGGAGGAACTGTAATGTACTAGTCACTAGATTGGAGGACCTGTTATGTACTAGCCACTAGATTGGAGGACCTGTTATGTACTAGCCACTAGATTGGAGGACCTGTTATGTACTAGTCACTAGATTGAAAGACCTGTTATGTACTAGCCACTAGATTGGACGACCTGTTATGTACTAGTCACTAGATTGAAAGACCTGTTATGTACTAGCCACTAGATTGGACGACCTGTTATGTACTAGCTACTAGATTGGAGGACCTGTTATGTACTAGCCACTAGATTGGAGGACCTGTTATGTACTAGTCACTAGATTGGAGGACCTGTTTTGTACTAGCCACTAGATTGGAGGAACTGTAATGTACTAGTCACTAGATTGGAGGACCTGCTATGTACTAGCTGCTAGATTGAAGGACTTGTTATGTATTATCCACTAGATTGGAGGACCTGTTATGTACTAGTCACTAGATTGGAGGACCTGTTATGTACTAACCACTAGATTGGAGGACCTGTTATATACTAGCCACTAGATTGAAGGACCTGTTAGGTACTAGCCACTAGATTGGAGGACCTGTTATATACTAGCCACTAGATTGGAGGACCTGTTATGTACTAACCACTAGATTGGAGGACCTGTTATATACTAGCCACTAGATTGGAGGACCTGTTATGTACTAACCACTAGATTGGAGGACCTGTTATGTACTAGCCGCTAGATTGGAGGACCTGTTATGTACTAGCCGCTAGATTGGAGGACCTGTTATGTACTAGCTGCTAGATTGAAGGACTTGTTATGTATTATCCACTAGATTGGAGGACCTGTTATGTACTAGTCACTAGATTGGAGGACCTGCTATGTACTAGTCACTAGATTGGAGGACCTGCTATGTACTAGTCACTAGATTGGAGGACCTGCTATGTACTAGTCACTAGATTGGAGGACCTGTTATGTACTAGTCACTAGATTGGAGGACCTGTTATGTACTAGCCGCTAGATTGAAGGACTTGTTATGTATTATCCACTAGATTGGAGGACCTGTTATGTACTAGTCACTAGATTGGAGGACCTGTTATGTACTAGCCACTAGATTGGAGGACCTGTTATGTACTAGCTGCTAGATTGAAGGACTTGTTATGTATTATCCACTAGATTGGAGGACCTGTTATGTACTAACCACTAGATTGGAGGACCTGTTATGTACTAGCCACTAGATTGAAGGACCTGTTAGGTACTAGCCACTAGATTGGAGGACCTGTTATATACTAGCCACTAGATTGGAGGACCTGTTATGTACTAACCACTAGATTGGAGGACCTTTTATCTACTAGCCACTAGATTGGAGGACCTGTTATGTACTAACCACTAGATTGGAGGACCTGTTATGTACTAACCACTAGATTGGAGGACCTGTTATGTACTAACCACTAGATTGGAGGACCTGTTATGTACTAGCCACTAGATTGAAGGACCTGTTAGGTACTAGCCACTAGATTGGAGGACCTGTTATATACTAGCCACTAGATTGGAGGACCTGTTATGTACTAACCACTAGATTGGAGGACCTGTTATCTACTAGCCACTAGATTGGAGGACCTGTAATGTACTAGCCACTAGATTGGAGGACCTGTTATGTACTAACCACTAGATTGGAGGACCTGTTATGTACTAGTCACTAGATTGGAGGACCTGTTATGTACTAGCCGCTAGATTGGAGGACCTGTTATGTACTAGCCGCTAGATTGGAGGACCTGTTATGTACTAGCCGCTAGATTGAAGGACTTGTTATGCACTGGCCATTATATTGGACGTGCTGCCATACACCATTCATTATATTGGAGGATTTAGCATACACTAGCCACCATCATGGAGGTGTCCACATACACTAAATACCAGATTAAGGTCTGCTAGGTATACTGTTCCCCAGAATGGGCTGTGTTTTGTACACTAGCCACCAGTTAGGATTGTATTGTAATCACTGGAATGACTGGTGAGACAGATGGAATTCTGGCTAAGCAGGTTGTAATGGGCCCCAAGGATTCTGATGGTGGCTCTAGTTGGACGATTAAGAGGCTGCTTCACCTGAATACTGTATTTTCTGTCTCTGACTGTCAGATCAAAGCTGATGCTTAGGAAACTATTTAGCACTTTCACACTGCATTCTGCCATATTTCTGTTAATATTTACAAACCTGTATAAATAGCTGATGATGAACTAATTTCAAGCCAGTGACTTGAAGCAATAAATACTCTACCCAATTAGCAGCAGTCTCTGCTGTTGTATAATTCCAGTCAGCAATAGCTGAATTGTAAAACTGTAAATACCGCGCTGAGCACAGTACATCTATCATTTCCCAACTTTTCCTTTTTAATGGCTCAAATCAGGTGCTGTCAGAATGAGAAGGTGGAAAAGATAGTACCCAGCGGTATCTCTTTGATGTATAAGGAGATACATTTTCATTTGCAATGGGATTTTCACCCCTGGATTATTCTACAAACGACAAACATTTAACTTACGCCATTGTCACTTAATTTCCATCAGTTCTTGCTTTGACCACAAGGTGGCAGGCTGCTTGTTTCTTTTGTGACCTTTAACCTGTCAGAATGATTTGTCATGATGTTTCATGACTAGTCACTGTAAAGCTAGGTACACATCTTTGCAATTATCCTGCAGATCACATGACCATTTGGTCAGATATAGGAGTGTGCACGCTCTCACAATCATCTTTTATCGTGCCAAAACACATTGCATCAGTTAATTTGGTTTTCCTAAAAATCCCGATCAACGATGCACCGATTTCAGGTAAATGTGGCAGTGTGTACGCACTCACAACCACCAGCATGGGCAGGTATCTGTAGAGTGTATGATCTTTTCAGCAGATGGTTATGAGAGATGAAGTTCACAGATCTGACTGTAAATCGTGTAAGTGTGTACACATGAATCTACATGACCATCAGGACTTTCAGTTGTTGGTGAAATCGTAACAGAAATTGCATCTGTACTAAGATTGCATAGGTGTGTACCCATCATCATCATCATCATTTATTTATATAGCGCCACAAATTCCGCAGCGCTGTACAGAGAACTCATTCACATCAGTCCCTGCCCCATTGGAGCTTGCAGTCTAAGTTCCCTACTATACACATACAAACACAGAGAGAGAGAGAGAGAGAGAGAGAGAGACTAGGGTCAATTTTGATGGCAGCCAATTAACTTACCAGTATGTTTTTGGAGTGTGAGAGGAAACCGGAGCACCCGGAGGAAACCCACGCAAACACGGGTAGAACATACAAACTCCCCACAGATAAGGCCATGGTCAGGAATTGAACTCATGACCCCAGTGCTGTGAGGCAGAAGTGCTAACCACTAAGCCACCGTGCTGCCCAGCTTTAGAGTGATGAGTCCGTGATCTGCTCATAATCAAAACGTGGGACAGAATGCTGTCATTTATTACAATGCAGATAATGCAGCATTGTGACAATGGAAGCGCTCCGGTGTGCAGGGGGTTAATTAATATGGCACAGCCGCGGCCTGCGGCAGAATGGTGTGATTGCTTACTCTGCAGAAATGAAAATAAATAGATCTGCCACGACCTCCTCTCGTGTTACACTCCGCTCACATCATCCTGCACAAACCCGCTTACATGACCGATCCATCTGGCTTACCTCACTGTTATATGATTGTTGTTCAATGTGTATTGAATGCTGCTTGTGGCCCCGATCGCAGTCCTGTGATAAATTCATGCCTGGGACACAAGACAATAAGTCGGGTGATTGTCTTCTAGTCGGTGGTTTCAAATAGATAGCTTTATTAGATCTGTTTCACCTAACTGTTATTATATATGGAATAATGTGCTCCCTATAGTATGTTATAGGGATATTATAAATACCGGAGGGATCTGTGATCCCTATAAACACAAGGAGGTAGAATGTGTGTTTGTATACAGGTCACAGAAGTCTGAGTTAATGTCTAATATCAGTAATTATTTACAGTAGGGATCGCAGTATTATAGTTTATAATATACAAGTATTCCTAATGAATGACATTAGAATGCACTGTTTATTATTGTAATATTTATATAGAAAATATTGTTTATAGAAGTATATATTAAAATCACTTGTGTATTGTTGTATTGTAGATAACTGTCAGGACAGTATTATAGTGAGGAGTTTGTATGTTCTCCCCGTGTTTGCGTGGGTCTCCTCTGGGTGCCCCGGTTTCCAACCACACTCCAAACACATACTGGTAGGTTAACTGGACAAAATGTGTCAGTGTGGAAGGGAATATAGACTGTAAGCTCCAGTGAGACAGGATCCATGTGAGGATTAAACATTCTCTATAAAGTTGAATATGTAGGCGCTATATAAATAACTGTTAATAAAGAAATACTACATTGTTCACAAACAAAAGCCTCAACACTACTACAGCCTCTAGACTGTTACAGGGTACACACCACTACAGCCTCAACACCACTACAGCCTCAACACCACTACAACCTCAACACTACTACAGCCTCAACACCACTACAGCCTCAATACCACTACAGCCTCAACACCACTACAGCCTCAACACCACTACAGCCTCAACACCACTACAGCCTCAACACTGTTACAGGGTACACACCACTACAGCCTCAACATCACTACAGCCTCTACACCACTACAGCCTCTACACCACTACAGCCTCAACACCACTACAGCCTCTACACCACTACAGCCTCTACACTGTTACAGGGTACACACCACTACAGCCTCAACATCACTACAGCCTCTACACCACTACAGCCTCTACACTGTTACAGGGTACACACCACTACAGTCTCAACACCACTACAGCCTCAACACCACTACAGCCTCAACATCACTACAGCCTCAACACCACTACAGCCTCTACACCACTACAGTCTCTACACCACTACAGCCTCAACACCACTACAGCCTCAACACCACTACAGCCTCTACACCACTACAGCCTCTACACCACTACAGCCTCAACACCACTACAGCCTCTACACCACTACAGTCTCTACACCACTACAGCCTCAACACCACTACAGCCTCTACACTGTTACAGGGTACACACCACTACAGCCTCAACATCACTACAGCCTCAACACCACTACAGCCTCTACACTGTTACAGGGTACACACCACTACAGCCTCAACATCACTACAGCCTCTACACCACTACAGCCTCTACACCACTACAGCCTCAACACCACTACAGCCTCAACACCACTACAGCCTCTACACTGTTACAGGGTACACACCACTACAGCCTCAACATCACTACAGCCTCAACACCACTACAGCCTCTACACTGTTACAGGGTACACACCACTACAGTCTCAACACCACTACAGCCTCAACACTACTACAGCCTCTACACTGTTACAGGGTACACACCACTACAGTCTCAACACCACTACAGCCTCAACACTACTACAGCCTCAACACCACTACAGCCTCAACATCACTACAGCCTCAACACTACTACAGCCTCTACACTGTTACAGGGTACACACCACTACAGTCTCAACACCACTACAGCCTCAACACTACTACAGCCTCAACACCACTACAGCCTCAACACCACTACAGCCTCAACACCACTACAGCCTCTACCAGGGCCCTCTTAAGAACCTCTTGGGCCCCCGGGCACAGCAGTGCACCGGGGCCCCTATATATACAGAAATAAAAAAATAATGATTATATATATGGGCCCTGCAGCCCAGGGGGGCCCGTCGGAGGCAGGAAAAAGAAAACCCTGAAAAAAAGAAGAAAATACTTACCTTGCGGTGAGCTGGCGATCCGGCTCCCTCCCTGGTCTCCTCCTCCGTCGCGCTCCGCAATGGATGTCGGGCGGGCGTGATGACGTCACGCCCGACATGCACTGCCAGCACGACGGAGGAGGAGACCAGGGAGGGAGCCGGATCGCCAGCTGACAGCACGGTAAGTATTTTCTTCTTTTTTTCAGGGTTTTCTTTTTTTTCCTGCCTCCGGAGGGCCCCCCTGGGCTGCAGGGCCCCCGGGCACCTGCCCAGCGTGCCCAATGGGAAAGACGGCCCTGGCCTCTACACTATTACAGGGTACACACCACTACAGTCTCAACATCACTACAGCCTCTACACCACTACAGCCTCACTATCACTACAGTCTCCACACCACTATAGCCTGTACACCACTACAGGTTACACACTATTACAGGTTACACACTACTGCAGCCTCTACACTATTACATCTTCTCCATTAGTGCAGCTCAAACACACCAAGCGCATTTATTTGCTTTGCAATACATACAACTTATATGCATTAGAGGGATGACCGAAGACTTTAATGCCTTGCTTTATCTTCCATGCTCCTGTCTTTCAGTCAAGTATTTATATCATCACATAGAGTTGTTTGTGTTGTCCCCTAGTGATAATCTCTGAGGCTGCTTCAATTGTATCTAATACAGAGAGTGCAGTGGTGTTATATCCCAGGCAGCAGCTACAAACAACCTCTCCCTGATGGTATAAATACATGGCTGAAAGGCTCAAAAATAATCCAGAAACATAATGCAATGGATTTAGTGCAAATTCCAGGGAAGTTAAAGTCATCTGAAGGTTGGCAACCCCATTAATTGTATGGGGTGCAGAAATATCTTGCACCTGCTGATAATAACAGGCTAATAAATGGTTTTATTAATGACAGAATAAGCCTCCAGGTACATTAACCTCCCTGTGAGAGGCGACAAATGTTATATATCTCATTTATACCTCTAGGACATTGTTCTATTGACCCCTCCTCCGGACTATTGTCAGTACAGGCTGTTCCGGACACACCGTGCACCAAAAACATCCACCAGGACTCCCCCCCTTCTTCATACTGACTTTTATTCATTTCCTCATTACTGGCCCCGGTCAGCTGCAAAAACAAACGAGCATTGCAAGTAATGAACGTGTCCCACCATTAGCGTTCTCTGGTGAGTCGTTGTTCAGCTGTACAAGCACAGCCATGTTATAAACAATTATTCCTGGTGTCCTGGACCACTGGGAATTCTTCCTAAGTTCATTCTTTCTTTATTTCATTTAATTTTTGCCTAATAAAAACCATCTCGTTTTACTTGTAGCTGATATTCATGGTATGTGCGGAGGAGACACGGGGTCGGTTGTGTGTGTGAGAGACATGGTGATTACATAGGTTTTACAAACATCTTGATGTCAGGGAACATTTGTGAATGACAAAGCAGGTGTTACCTTTAGCAGCCAATCAGATTTTAGCTGTCATTTTTCAAGTATAATTTAGAAAATGGAAGCAAACATCTGATTGGTTGCTGTGGGCAGTACCATCTTTTTCATTTTGCTGCAGGTTTTATAAGCGTCCCTTATTGCAAATACAAATGACATCTGCAAATTGGGTTGAAAAGTAAATGTCAGCTTAGAGGACTGACTGCAGAACGATGAAACCATTGCAGACCTCACCCTGTTGGCTCCTTCAAGACATGTCCTGTTTTTGGCATCCTAGGCACTAAGAGGACAATGTATACAGGCTGCTATAGGGTGTTTTGCTATAGAAATGTAATTTCCTGCTTTATTTTGTTTTGCTAGTAAAGTTAATTTTGTGGGATCCTACAAGATCAGGTTTAGATTGGAAAATAATCTGTTCTGAAACCGGTTCCTTGAATCGACTCTAAAGTTAGGAAATTTAAGATAAACTCTCGGACCTTAGATAGACTAAAAAAAAGCTCTGACTGACAAAGACTTCCCAGATTTCCCCCCCATGGGACAAAGCTGTCCCAATCATGATGGTAGGACAGCGTCCTTCAAATAGGGACTGTTGGCAAGTATACTTTAGATCACAAACACCTGGAAGGTCAACAAGGGTGTATAGAGTCAATAAGTAAGGCAAAAAAATGAGTAACTTTGCTCCTGGACAAACAATGTTACAATGCAAGGGGTGCAGATTAGTTTATTATTTTGCACATAAGTTAAACACTGGCTGCTTTTTCATGTAGCACACAAATACTTGATAGCTTTATTTTTACACTGAAATTTAAAGATAATCTAGGACATGTCCTACCCCAACTATAAATCTGTCCCCACATGTTAAATCTACCTCCCCCTCCAATGCAACATGGTTTTGCCAAGGTGCAAAGTTGCTCCATTTTTTTTTTGCTTTACTTTCCTTAGTGAATGAGGCCCATTATAGCCTCTGTATCGTTTATAAATCTGCATTAATCTTGAAAAGTTCCTAAAAGTAAAAAAAATTAAAATAAATGCCACACACTCAAATAAAACACTGACGTGTGTATAGCACTTAAATGCTACACGGCATGAACTGTCTAATTCAGCCAGGGGAACCTCACAACGTATCTGATAGTTGTTTTAAAACTTGAAAACCAACTTGTAGTCCTATGAATTGGACGTGATCCTGTGGGCACAGTCTGCACCACTGATAGACAGTCGCATTTCTTATATCCTAAAGGTACACAGATTAGATGGAAAGAGGAAGAGAAGAAAATTGAGTTTCTTTCTGTAGACAAACAATAATACCCTGCCTGGCGTAGGTTACACAATCATGGATTTAATGATCCATTCTCTTGTATGATTTTATGACCTCAATAACACAACTCTGCAAATTGAGTTTTCTTTAATGCAAGGAACGTGAAAGATCATAACTTTTACAAATACTTAATGCAATATAAGAGTTACACCGTGCCTGGCTTCAATAATACAGGCACTTATAAAAGGATGAATTCATGTATGAAAAAAACATTTATTGCATCCAACGGCTAATTGGTTTAAACAATTTTATTGCCCCATACTAAAATGTACATGCAAAATGGTGTCTAGTAGAGATGCTGAGAAATTTGGAAACAGTTTGTTGGCCACAATGGTTGATTCCGGATTCAAATTTGTGGTTCAAACTTTGAGGCTGCCGTTCTTCGCCTGCATCCACTGATCGATGTCGAGAATCTTGGTTTGTAGTAAAATTAGTGTTTTAAATATTTTTACTGCTCAACACTATTTAAAAAATATTTAAAATTATTTTAACTTTTTAAAAATAAATATAACTGTTAAAATGCTTGAACGTATTAGAGCCGCTCCGCACGTGTGCAAACCAGATCAAACATAGTCAAACAGGCTCGAACTGACTCAAACATGGTTAAACAGGCTCGAACTGACTCAAACATGGTCAAACAGGCGTGAACTGACGCAAACATGGTCAAACAGGCTCGACCTGACTCAAACATGGTAAAACAGGCTTGAACGGACTCAAACATGGTCAAACAGGATCTCACTGACTCAAACATGGTTAAACAGGCTTGAACTGACTCAAACATGGTCAAACAGGCTCAAACTGACTCAAACATGGTCAAACAGACTCAACCTGACTCAAACATGGTCAAACAGGCTTGAACTGACTCAAACATGGTCAAACAGGCTCGACCTGACTCAAACATGGTCAAACAGGCTTGAACTGACTCAAACATGGTCAAACAGGATCGAACTGACTCAAACATGGTCAAACAGGCTTGAACTGACTCAAACATGGTCAAACAGGCTCAAACTGACTCAAACATGGTCAAACAGGCTCGACCTGACTCAAACATGGTCAAACAGGCTCAAACTGACTCAAGCATGGTCAAACAGGCTCAAACTGACTCAAACATAGTCAAACAGGCTCAAACTGACTCAAACATGGTCAAACAGGCTCGACCTGACTCAAACATGTTCAAACAGGATCAAACTGTCTCAAACATGTTCAAACAGGATCAAACTGACTCAAGCATAGTCAAACCTGTTCTCAAATTCACCTTAGCTTTTTTTAATTGGTCAAAATTGCACATTTTTGTGACCATTTGTCAAACTAGTTTGAGAAACGATGGACGGTGGTTATGAGCATCTCCAGCGTCTACCATAGGCTCTCCATATCAATTATAAATAGTTCTCCCTCAGTAACTAAAACACTAAATGAGCGACATGATGTCACTCATTCAGTGTTTGAGGTGCCCCCAAAATGTTGGCGCTGGCCCTGCATCCAGGCCACAACCACCCTTAAAACCATAGTCCAAATATGCATCTTCTCCCACTATTTGAAGGGATGCTAATCTCATGTATTTCTATTTGTCCAATGTAAACAATAAAGGTTTAATATATAAAATATTTATTTTTTCATTGTGATAGTAAATCTGCTTGTAGAGGCTACCATGCAGTACAGTTGCTATTGTTTCTCTTCTCTTCCCCATAATCACTTTACCACCTCCCAATGCCCTCCTATCAGGTTTAATGAGGTGTCATAATCTTCTCATGATACAATAATTTGGGGGAGGAGGCTAGAAGGAGGGGATTCCTGAAATATCTTTCGGTTCAGATTTTGATATCGTTTGGTTCACGGCCCAGGAAAGACCAGAAATATAATGAAGAGGCTTTTCAAATGGGTAGATCTATTAAACTTTCTAAAAAGGAAGAGTGGAGGTATTGCCCATAGCAACCAATCAGATTCTAGCTTTCATTTATTTAGTACAGTCTAGAAATGAAAACTAAAATCTGATTGGTTGCTACGGGCAACACCACCACTTTTTCATTTTAGAAGGGTTGATAATTCTACCAAAAGACTTTTCTATCCACTTCTTGCTGTAACTTTCCAGGCATCAAAAACATAAAAAAGCACATCGGAACTACAAACATATTCAGTCCAGCACATAGTGTCTTGTTGTCCTGGATAAACTCCCAGCCACATAGGAAATTCCAGATTAGCTTCATTAAGATATTATGTTGGAAAAATCATTTTTTTTGGCTTTATTAAACTCTTGTCTTTACCTCTTCTCACGCAGTAGAGAGAAATGTTCAAAACTCTTCCATGAAATATTTGCCTCAGTCTGCAAGTGCACGCGTTTCTCCAGCATAATTTTACCCCTATGCGTTCCGCATTGAATCACCTCCAATTGTTTTTGTTTTGCCTGGAATCTTCCCTTATTATAAGCCAAAACCCAATACCACAGAACAGAATAAATTGACACCATCATTGTCCCAGCACTATTTACTATAATTTATGTTAAATGGGGAATGTACAGAGCTGAATACCGCTCCACAGAGTGAACGCAAAGATCGTATTGTTATAACTTTGCAACCATGCGAAACAGCCTCATCTGCCGCATCATCAGATTTGCTCAAAATTCCGCTGTAACTTCGCTCATGTCTAGATGTACGATCTATTTGTTAACTCATCTGTTTCCTTTCTACCGGATGACCATACAAGACAAAATCGTACCCCATGGCTTGAATAGGAGGTTTTTTTTTTGTGCCATAAAATTCTTTATCTATGTATATGTATATATGCCCTTATGTTGTTAACTTGCATTTTAATTTCCTATAAGTTTAAATACTGTAATAATAATTATTAAACAAGCAAAGTGGTATAACTAGGGAATCCAAACCAGCTGCTTTTATTTGAGATTATTTTAGTAATGATTTATAGTTTGTTGAGCATCATCTGATTGCCATGGCAACCACAGTCACATAACATGTGATGTAGTGAGCAGAGAGACTTTTATAATGTAACACATCGCCCCGCTTTCTCCTTCTGCAATCACATGACCACCAACAAGCTTAGTGATTGACTGGCTCAGACTCAGCGTATACACTGTCTTGTGGACAAGCAGAAACCACTTTTTTTTCAGGAGATATAGACTTTATTTTTCCAGTGGAAAAAGTGCAAACAATATACTGTTTATAAATGCTTCCACGTTTCTCATCCTGTAATTTATCATGTTTTATAACAGTACATGTTTTCATATCACTATTTTAAAGAAAATGATCTAATTAAGCTAGTCTATCTTGATGACTTTTGTTTAGGAGATAAATGTGCAAAATAGACTGAAGGAGTCATCATTAGTTAGATACATTCGTTTTCAGAGTGTATCCAGCATTTCCATTTCCTGCAGACTTTGGAGTGCTAAGCATTTGTAGTCCTCTGTTTGCACACGGGCTCACCATTGTGTCTTCTGGCTGCCGTCAGTGACTTGGACTGAGTAGCGTGAAAAAGTTTGTGTGCTACTCAGTTCAAATCTAATAATGTGGGATTTGTGATACGCCAGTAGAAGCCTGGATCAGACACAAGACTGCATACATTCCCTCACCCGGAGATGGAGAGTCTGCACAAAAGGTTATTGCTAGATACACTGATAGAGAGTATATCTAGCAAACAATTATCTGTAGGGTAGGGGATAACATTTGCTGAACAGGCCCCCAGTGTCTATTTTGCATGTTTAATCTACTACATGCTACCAAAAAAAGCCATGTCACCCCCCCACCAAAACAAAAAGAGTAATATGAAGTAATATGTTTTTCAATTTATATTCTAGGAAGAGTTGGCGAAACGCGATGGACAATAAGGCCATGTACCTTCATACATTTGATGAGAAAGAAAATGGGTCTATATTCGAAGAATCATTTGATGGCAAGAACCTCTCTAAGATGAATCTTTGTGATGGACGTAAGTATTGAATTTCTTCTAGTCCAGGGTTGGAGGAATATAGGAAAGTTACCTCTGAACCTTAAATTCAGGCTGGGTCATTTCTACACAATGACTTTATGTGATATATTCTTCCACAGTATGTTCTAATGTATGTGTCACATGACTGTGTATGCAGCATTTTTCCACCCAGTTGTATGCGGTCTTCAGATGCTGTATATTTCACACCAGCCTTAGATGTTCCTTCAAATTCTGAGCTAAATTGCTAAGACAATATTACATTATATTCAATATTGTCTTTTTAAATTCAATGTTGTGTTTCTTGTACAATCTGACTTTCACAGATTGGTGTTTGGGGTAAATGGTTGAGCTCTAACAATCTTAAGACTACACGCACTGTGGCAGTTACTAGAGATGTGCACAGATCATAATTTGTGATGAAACAGGTCGTTTTGTAGAGTTGCAAAGTTCTAGTGATAAATTACACAAGTTCCGCTTTGCTGTTCCGCACTGTATTTGTACATTACAGTCCATATATAGCTTGATGACAAGAGATATGTGTGCCATGATTGGTGGAGGAGTGTGATGTCATTGGGGCATGACCTGGCCTGAAAAGTTCCAAACATATGGCGGAATAGGCAATAAGGCGGCATATCCTGCACAGAGGGATAACATAAAGCGACGTAGAACATATACCGTATATATACTCGAGTATAAGTCGACCCGAATATAAGCCGAGGTACCTAATTTTACCACAAAAAACTGGTAAAACTTATTGACTCGAGTATAAGCCTAGGGTGGGAAATGCAGCAGCAGCTACTGGTAATTTTTTTAGATTTATTCATTATTATGTTTTTAATTTACATCTGTATATGCATTTTTATATCATGTGTGTTTTTCAGTTTAATGCTATTTTGTCATTTTGATGTATGCTTTCACCCCCTATGTACATTGTTGTGGAAAATAAGAATATGTATACACATAAAATACAAATAAATTATTAAGTGTGTAAGTTGTGAAATTTGCAAATCTATTACTTGCAGTTTGGTGGGGTTGTCAGTTGTCAGGACTTGAGTTCCAGGGTCACTCTCACACGTTTGCAGCCACTATTAGAAAATATTTTGCACTCAACTGTTTAGCATCAGCAAAAGAAATCCCATACACTCTCTGTAGTGTTTCCTGTGTAGGATCCCCCCTTTCAAAAGGCTGACGAGTTCTGTTATGAGATGTGCTGTGATGAGGCTAGTGATCAGATTAGCGTGTCACAAGTAGGATCTAATTTGTCATTTCAACGTTTCTAAGCACAATCTAAGAGCAGCTTCCTTACCGCTTGTCGTCAAAGCTCCACAGCCGGGTTTAAAGAGTTCTGCCTACAGCCTTTTCCTTCCCCCGCAGTGGAACGCATGTGCGTTCCACCAACAGGAAGTTCGGCATTTGGAACGCGTTTGCGTTCCAAATGCCGAACTTCCTGTCGGTGGAACGCACATGCGTTCCACTGCGGAACTTAACAACTGAGGAACGGGACACCAGGTAAGTTCACCCGTGTATAAGCCGAGGGGGCCTTTTTCAGCATACAAAAATGTGCTGAAAAACTCGGCTTATACACGGGTATATACGGTAAGTTCCCCAGTGTTAGGCAAAATTAAGTACAGAAAATCTTTGAGTTAACAGTCCTGTTAAAAGTAGATGGGTTTAGTTTGTGAGAGATCAATTAAGCTGGAGATCCATCAGTTATGTTGTTAATTTACATTTAACTGATCATTTCCTGGGTTGACGTACATACAGCCTCCAATGCAGGCAGATAATCCCCCCCCCCCCCCCCTTCCCAGGAACACAGAGCACACCTCAGATATACAGATATAGAGACACACAATCACATACAGACCATTGTATCAGGACCACCAACAAAACACACACCAGAGCTGAGCACATTGTAGACCTGATATTTGATGAGCGCCGGTTGAGCAGCGCTAGGTGTGCGGAGGAGGCGCCCGCTGCAACGGTAATGGTCACATCACAGGACAACCTCCTACCACTTTAATAACTTGTTTCATGGAGTTAAATGTTTCCATTTTAACCTAAAATCCTGCTCAATTTAGTCTCATATTTGGCTAATAAGAATCATGAGAGTGAGGAGGCATTGGGACTGTTTATATTACATCTGTTACTTTTGTGTCTTTAAAGCTTTGGTTACATTGGGCAAAGTGTAGGGCAAAGCCCGATCTCTGTCAGCTCTGAGCTGCTGCAAAATCCAAGAGTGGAAAAGACTGTGCTCCCCTCTGCAAACATGGACGGCTCTCTTCATATCTATCCCCCTTTGTACTGCCAGTTTCCTTTATATCAATCCCCCGTTACACTGTCAGTTTCCTTTATATCAATCCCCTTTACACTGTCAGTTTCCTATATATCTATCCCCCTTTACACTGTGAGTTTCCTTTAGATCTATCCCCCTTTACACTGTCAGTTTCCTTTATATCAATCCCCTTGACACTGTCAGTTTCCTATATATCTATCCCCCGTTACACTGTCAGTTTCCTTTATATCAATCCCCCCTTTACACTGTCAGTTTCCTTTATATCAATCCCCTTTACACTGTCAGTTTCCTATATATCTATCCCCCGTTACACTGTCAGTTTCCTTTATATCAATCCCCCCTTTACACTGTCAGTTTCCTTTATATCTATCCCACTTTACACTTTCAGTTTCCTTTATATCAATCCCCTTTACACTGTCAGTTTCCTTTATATCAATCCCCTTTACACTGTCAGTTTCCTTTATATCAATCCCCCGTTACACTGTCAGTTTCCTTTATATCAATCCCCCCGTTACACTGTCAGTTTCCTTTATATCTATCCCACTTTACACTTTCAGTTTCCTTTATATCAATCCCCTTTACACTGTCAGTTTCCTTTATATCAATCCCCCCTTTACACTGTCAGTTTCCTTTATATCTATCCCACTTTACACTTTCAGTTTCCTTTATATCAATCCCCTTTACACTGTCAGTTTCCTTTATATCTATTCCCCGTTACACTGTCAGTTTCCTTTATATCAATCCCCTTTACACTGTCAGTTTCCTTTATATCAATCCCCCCTTTACACTGTCAGTTTCCTTTATATCTATCCCACTTTACACTTTCAGTTTCCTTTATATCAATCCCCTTTACACTGTCAGTTTCCTTTATATCAATCCCCTTTACACTGTCAGTTTCCTATATATCAATCCCCCGTTACACTGTCAGTTTCCTTTATATCAATCCCCCCTTTACACTGTCAGTTTCCTTTATATCTATCCCACTTTACACTTTCAGTTTCCTTTATATCAATCCCCTTTACACTGTCAGTTTCCTTTATATCTATTCCCCGTTACACTGTCAGTTTCCTTTATATCAATCCCCTTTACACTGTCAGTTTCCTTTATATC
Source organism: Mixophyes fleayi (assembly GCF_038048845.1). Classification (NCBI taxonomy): domain Eukaryota; kingdom Metazoa; phylum Chordata; class Amphibia; order Anura; family Limnodynastidae; genus Mixophyes; species Mixophyes fleayi. The sequence continues at coordinate 17,149,567 of NC_134404.1, read as the reverse complement.
AATCCCCCCTTTACACTGTCAGTTTCCTTTATATCTATCCCACTTTACACTTTCAGTTTCCTTTATATCAATCCCCTTTACACTGTCAGTTTCCTTTATATCAATCCCCTTTACACTGTCAGTTTCCTTTATATCAATCCCCCGTTACACTGTCAGTTTCCTTTATATCAATCCCCCCGTTACACTGTCAGTTTCCTTTATATCTATCCCACTTTGCACTTTCAGTTTCCTTTATATCAATCCCCTTTACACTGTCAGTTTCCTTTATATCAATCCCCCCTTTACACTGTCAGTTTCCTTTATATCTATCCCACTTTACACTTTCAGTTTCCTTTATATCAATCCCCTTTACACTGTCAGTTTCCTTTATATCTATTCCCCGTTACACTGTCAGTTTCCTTTATATCAATCCCCTTTACACTGTCAGTTTCCTTTATATCAATCCCCCCTTTACACTGTCAGTTTCCTTTATATCTATCCCACTTTACACTGTCAGTTTCCTTTATATCAATCCCCCGTTACACTGTCAGTTTCCTTTATATCAATCCCCCGTTACACTGTCAGTTTCCTTTATATCAATCCCCCGTTACACTGTCAGTTTCCTTTATATCAATCCCCCGTTACACTGTCAGTTTCCTTTATATCAATCCCCCGTTACACTGTCAGTTTCCTTTATATCAATCCCCCGTTACACTGTCAGTTTCCTTTATATCAATCCCCCGTTACACTGTCAGTTTCCTTTATATCTATCCCACTTTACACTTTCAGTTTCCTTTATATCAATCCCCTTTACACTGTCAGTTTCCTTTATATCTATTCCCCGTTACACTGTCAGTTTCCTTTATATCAATCCCCTTTACACTGTCAGTTTCCTTTATATCAATCCCCCCTTTACACTGTCAGTTTCCTTTATATCTATCCCACTTTACACTTTCAGTTTCCTTTATATCAATCCCCTTTACACTGTCAGTTTCCTTTATATCTATTCCCCGTTACACTGTCAGTTTCCTTTATATCAATCCCCTTTACACTGTCAGTTTCCTTTATATCAATCCCCCCTTTACACTGTCAGTTTCCTTTATATCTATCCCCCGTTACACTGTCAGTTTCCTTTATATCAATCCCCCGTTACACTGTCAGTTTCCTTTATATCAATCCCCCGTTACACTGTCAGTTTCCTTTATATCAATCCCCCGTTACACTGTCAGTTTCCTTTATATCAATCCCCCGTTACACTGTCAGTTTCCTTTATATCTATCCCACTTTACACTTTCAGTTTCCTTTATATCAATCCCCTTTACACTGTCAGTTTCCTTTATATCTATTCCCCGTTACACTGTCAGTTTCCTTTATATCAATCCCCTTTACACTGTCAGTTTCCTTTATATCAATCCCCCCTTTACACTGTCAGTTTCCTTTATATCTATCCCACTTTACACTTTCAGTTTCCTTTATATCAATCCCCTTTACACTGTCAGTTTCCTTTATATCTATTCCCCGTTACACTGTCAGTTTCCTTTATATCAATCCCCTTTACACTGTCAGTTTCCTTTATATCAATCCCCCCTTTACACTGTCAGTTTCCTTTATATCTATCCCACTTTACACTGTCAGTTTCCTTTATATCAATCCCCCGTTACACTGTCAGTTTCCTTTATATCAATCCCCCGTTACACTGTCAGTTTCCTTTATATCAATCCCCCGTTACACTGTCAGTTTCCTTTATATCAATCCCCCGTTACACTGTCAGTTTCCTTTATATCAATCCCCCGTTACACTGTCAGTTTCCTTTATATCAATCCCCCGTTACACTGTCAGTTTCCTTTATATCAATCCCCCGTTACACTGTCAGTTTCCTTTATATCAATCCCCCCGTTACACTGTCAGTTTCCTTTATATCTATCCCCTGTTACACTGTCAGTTTCCTTTATATCTATCCCACTTTACACTTTCAGTTTCCTTTATATCAATCCCCTTTACACTGTCAGTTTCCTTTATATCTATCCCCCTTTACATTGTCAGTTTCCTTTATATCTATCCCATTTTACAATTTTAATTTCAATTATATCTATCCCCTTCTATATACTACAAAAAGAGGTATACACCAACCGTACCGGAAATATTACAATTTCAAATCCCCTTCTCATACATTCATAAGTCATTACTTGAGATAAACACAGAATATAGTCCCATCACAGAGGATACAGTAAGGGATAGCTATTCCAGATATTCCTAAACCAGAAGAGAAGGAAGAAAGAAAATGCACTCCTGGGAAATAAAATCTTTATTATGACAGATCGTCATCCAAATCCTTTAATAAAATTAGGTCTAGTGAAATATGAAAAACAATGTGATCGTGTGCAAAAGGTCAAAGCAGCCTGATAGGAGCTCGTTCAGTTCCTGAGTGGTGTCAGTGTAGTCATAGCACATTACTCATTCACACTCTGGGGCCGGAGAAAGGCTCTTTTGCTGCTTCAATTATTTAAAGGGTTAACGCACAGATTTATTCACCATTAACCCTGTTTTCGGCAATTTTCACCATCCCCATAAAGCTCCAATGTAACAACAGCTGAGAAGTTCCTCTTCTAACCCCATCTGTGGATGGCATTAACAAGGTTCACCATTGCTCTTCCGTCCCGCTGGAGAGGTCATCCTGACTCCACCCCAAGCAGGCTGCATGCTCCTCTCCTAGACACTCACCAGTAATAGTCAGTCACCGAATAGAATCAAAGCAGGAATAGCCTGTGTTACTTTATGGCTGGTCAGACACAAGCCGGCCAATAGCAAGTGGTCCACTGCTGTCTCACAAAAACACGGATGCCACACAAAATAATAAGGTGTTATCTCCTAATAAATTGCAGCAAAACTACATTCTTTAGTACTTGAATAAGTGGCAAAGAAGAATGTCATCTGCCGCTGATATTAATAAATTGACCTCTCTGTCTTAAAAATTTTTATAGCGATTTAACTGCTCCACAATAACTTCGTTTTTCTGGACTATATTCTCTGTATATCAATCAGCATCCACATTTATATCTATTCCCCTTACACAATGCCTGCTCCCTTTATATATATATATTCCTCTTACACAATGCCTGTTCCCTTTAAATTTATTCCTCTTAAACAATGCCTGCTCCCTTGATACTTATTCCTCTTACACAATGCCTGTTCCCTTTACTTCTATTCTTCTTACACAATGCCTGCTCCCTTTATATCAATTCCTCTTACACAATAGCTGCTTCCTTCATATCTATTCCTCTTACACAATGCTGCTCCCTTCATATCTATTCCCCTTATACAATGCCTGCTCCCTTTATAGCTATTCCCTTTACACAGTGCCTGTTCCCTTTATATCTATTCCCCTTAGACAATGCCTACTCCCTCTATATCTATTCCCCTTACACATTGCCTGCTCCCTTTATATCTATTTCCCTTATACAATGCCTGCTCCCTTTATAGCTATTCCCTTTACACAATGCCTGTTCCTTTTATATCTATTCCTCTTACACAATGCCTGCTCCCTTTAAATTTATTCTTCTTACACAATGCCTGTTCCCTTTATATCTATTCCTCTTACACAATGCTGCTCCTTTTATATGTATTTCCCTTAGACAATGCCTGCTCCCTTAATATCTATTCCTCTTACACAATGCCTGCTCCCTCTATATCTATTCCCCTTACACAATGCCTGTATTCTTTAAATCTACTCCTCTTCAACAATGCTGCTCCCTTTATATCTATTTCCCTTAGACAATGCCTGCTCCCTCTATATCAATTCGCCTTACACAATGCCTGTATCATTTAAATCTACTCCTCTTACATAATACCTGTTCCCTTTATATCTATTCCTCTTACACAATGCCTGCTCCCTTTATATGTATTTCCCTTAGACAATGCCTGCTCCCTTTATATCTATTCCTCTTACACAATGCCTGCTCCCTTTATATCTATTCCTCTTACACAATGCCTGCTCCCTTTATATCTATTCCTCTTACACATTGCCTGCTCCCTTTATATCTATTCCTCTTACACAATGCCTGCTCCCTTTATATCTATTCCTCTTACACATTGCCTGCTCCCTTTCTATCTATTCCTCTTACACAATGCCTGCTCCCTTTATATCTATTCCTCTTACACAATGCCTGCTCCCTTTATATCTATTCCTCTTACACAATGCCTGCTCCCTTTATATCTATTGCTCTTACACATTGCCTGCTCCCTTTATATCTATTCCTCTTACACATTGCCTGCGCCCTTTATATCTATTCCTCTTACACAATGCCTGCTCCCTTTATATCTCTTCCTCTTACACATTGCCTGCTCCCTTTATATCTATTCCTCTTACACATTGCCTGCTCCCTTTATATCTATTCCTCTTACACATTGCCTGCTCCCTTTATATCTATTCCTCTTACACATTGCCTGCTCCCTTTATATCTATTCCTCTTACACAATGCCTGCTCCCTTTATATCTATTCCTCTTACACAATGCCTGCTCCCTTTATATCTATTCCTCTTACACATTGCCTGCTCCCTTTATATCTATTCCTCTTACACAATGCCTGCTCCCTTTATATCTATTCCTCTTACACAATGCCTGCTCCCTTTATATCTATTCCTCTTACACATTGCCTGCTCCCTTTATATCTATTCCTCTTACATATTGCCTGCTCCCTTTATATCTATTCCTCTTACACAATGCCTGCTCCCTTTATATCTATTCCTCTTACACATTGCCTGCTCCCTTTATATCTATTCATCTTACACATTGCCTGCTCCCTTTATATCTATTCCTCTTACACATTGCCTGCTCCCTTTATATATATTCCTCTTACACATTGCCTGCTCCCTTTATATCTATTCCTCTTACACAATGCCTGCTCTCTTTATATCTATTCCTCTTACACAATGCCTGCTCCCTTTATATCTATTCCTCTTACACAATGCCTGCTCTCTTTATATCGATTCCTCTTACACATTGCCTGCTCCCTTTATATATATTCCTCTTACACATTGCCTGCTCCCTTTATATCTATTCCTCTTACACAATGCCTGCTCCCTTTATATCTATTCCTCTTACACATTGCCTGCTCCCTTTATATCTATTCCTCTTACATATTGCCTGCTCCCTTTATATCTATTCCTCTTACACAATGCCTGCTCCCTTTATATCTATTCCTCTTACACATTGCCTGCTCCCTTTATATCTATTCATCTTACACATTGCCTGCTCCCTTTATATCTATTCCTCTTACACATTGCCTGCTCCCTTTATATCTATTCCTCTTACACAATGCCTGCTCCCTTTATATCTATTCCTCTTACACAATGCCTGCTCCCTTTATATCTATTCCTCTTACACAATGCCTGCTCTCTTTATATCGATTCCTCTTACACATTGCCTGCTCCCTTTATATATATTCCTCTTACACATTGCCTGCTCCCTTTATATCTATTCCTCTTACACAATGCCTGCTCCCTTTATATCTATTCCTCTTACACATTGCCTGCTCCCTTTATATCTATTCCTCTTACATATTGCCTGCTCCCTTTATATCTATTCCTCTTACACAATGCCTGCTCCCTTTATATCTATTCCTCTTACACATTGCCTGCTCCCTTTATATCTATTCATCTTACACATTGCCTGCTCCCTTTATATCTATTCCTCTTACACATTGCCTGCTCCCTTTATATCTATTCCTCTTACACAATGCCTGCTCTCTTTATATCTATTCCTCTTACACAATGCCTGCTCTCTTTATATCTATTCCTCTTACACATTGCCTGCTCCCTTTATATCTATTCCTCTTACACATTGCCTGCTCCCTTTATATCTATTCCTCTTACACATTGCCTGCTCCCTTTATATCTATTCCTCTTACACATTGCCTGCTCCCTTTATATCTATTCCTCTTACACAATGCCTGCTCCCTTTATATCTATTCCTCTTACACATTGCCTGCTCACTTGATATCTATTCCTCTTACACATTGCCTGCTCCCTTTATATCTATTCCTCTTACACATTGCCTGCTCCCTTTATATCTATTCCTCTTACACATTGCCTGCTCCCTTTATATCTATTCCTCTTACACATTGCCTGCTCCCTTTATATCTATTCCTCTTACACATTGCCTGCTCCCTTTATATCTATTCCTCTTACACAATGCCTGCTCCCTTTATATCTATTCCTCTTACACATTGCCTGCTCCCTTTATATCTATTCCTCTTACACATTGCCTGCTCCCTTTATATCTATTCCCCTTACACAATGCCTGCTCCCTTTAAATTTATTCCTCTTAAACAATGCCTGTTCCCTTTACTTCTATTCTTCTTACACAATGCCTGCTCCCTTTATATCAATTCCTCTTACACAATAGCTGCTTCATTTATATCTATTCCTCTTACACAATGCCTGCTCCCTTTATATGTATTTCCCTTAGACAATGCCTGCTCCCTTTATATCTATTCCTCTTACACAATGCCTGTTCCCTTTATATCTATTCCTCTTACACATTGCCTGCTCCCTTTATAGCTATTCATCTTACACATTGCCTGCTCCCTTTATATCTATTCCTCTTACACATTGCCTGCTCCCTTTATATCTATTCCTCTTACACATTGCCTGCTCCCACAATATCTACCTCCCTCTGTAATGTTTGATCGGGTGGCGGGAGTACAGCTTTTACAAGAGATACAGTGACTATGGGGCCCAGAAGTCAGGGGGAGGCAGCCATCTATCTGCTACTTAGTCCCCCACTTTGCTCTTCTCAGCCTGCTGCGGGGTTGGCGTATTTATGCGGGACTGCACACAGTGAACCCCCTTTTCTGCTTTCAGTTCAATATTTATTCAGTTAGTAAATACATAATCCTCAACCAGTCCCAACGTTAGACATCTAAGATGATTTTAGGAGCAATGTAATTAGAAATCCTTACTCAGACAAAAGTGATTTCCTATTTTCCCTTGATTGTCTTAATTTGATTATGCCATAAATTAGACTGAACTGAGCATTATTTTTGCACAGCGCCTATAAAGTTTTCTCTTCCTCTCAGCAAAGATACAGACGCACTTTTCTGTTGCGAGTGCAGAGAGCAGGTTTTAAGCACATCGAGGTTCCTGGACGCCTTCTGCCACCTGTTTCTACTTTGTAGGTTTAGGAGAAATATAATTGTGATGTTTAGCATGGTTAGAGTTACACAATAATTCATGTAAAGTGTATCTCACTCAATTAGACATTTGGGGTTACCCAAAGTGTGAAGATCGCCGCTGTTGCCAAATAGTGGGAGGATTGTATCCTCTGGAAGGAACACAGTATAAGTTGGCTGCAGAGGAACGGGCTACGTTGGTCTGAGAGAATGTATCAGACTCAGCACCAAACTGCGTCTGCCATATAGGAACACAGCGATCCATTCTGGCGTAAACATGAGTTAGGCCAAGAGTGTCTCACATGCCGACTATTTTTACTCTTATTGGTGACCTCACGTCCAAGTTATTTATCCCTTTGCATTGTGAACATTTGCAGGTTGTGCTTACAGGGACTGTGAAGTGAAAATCAATAGGACTGTAACTCTATAGTTTTCTATAATTCTTTTATATTTGTCCAATGTAAATATTAAATGATGTTTGTATTAAATATTCCAACTATAGGACCGAACCTAATTTTTGTGATGGTGCTAGTTTAGTCTGATTGCAGAACTCACCGGGTACTACAGTTACAGTTCCATTGTTACCTTTCTCTTTTTCCAGAATCCACCTATCGCTTCTCTAGGACTCTCCTATGTAATTGAGGTGTGATAATCTGTTCTCAGCAGCTTGGGAGCGGAGATGAGCAAAATTTTGCAAAGTATTCCGCAAATTCCTCTTTGATTTACCGAAACAAAGTAGAACTTAGACTTTGACGTAACTTGCACTTGCGGCCACCTGCTCCCGGAGAGGGGGATCGGGGGTGTACAAGTGTAGCTGAGTTAGGGTAGAGGCGCAGTCACATGTATATATGGTCATCATCATAATCATAATCCACCTGTCATTGTGGGATTCAGCTCCAGTCTGTTTAGCACAGGACTGAATTTCCTAGAGGAATCAAATCTGACATTTGGGACTTTGTGCACACACATGCAGTTCCCATCATTAGACTACACATCATACCACCAGTGACTGCCATTATGTCAGTAGTCCCCACTTTATAAAAATAGGAACAGGATCCTAGCTGTGCCAATCATTACACCTGCAGTGCCATTATATAAGCAGTTCTCAAAATGTTTAAGCAGAAACCATATATATATATATATATATATATATATATATATATATCGTATCATCAGTGCCCATAGGCACCCAACATTACACCAGGACTATTATATCATTTCAATACTCACTTATATCTTCTTTTCTGTGTGTGTGCATAGTGATCTACATGGGCGGCACGTTGGCTAAGCGATTAGCACTTCTGCCTCACAGCACTGCGGTCAGGAGTTCAATTCCTGACTGTGAACTTATCTGTGTGGAGTTTGTATGTTCTCCCCGTGTTTGGGTTACGAGAATGCCAGATATGAGGAGGTTGTAGTGGTAAAGGCAGGAGATGAGTGAGTTTTGGTTGCAGCTCGGATAAGAAAAGGGCTTATTATAGTAATATTTTATACGGACTAAGACTACGTGTGGGGAGTTAACTCTGGGAGGATGGAAGATAATAAACACTGTTTTTCACAGGCTGAACTTTTAGATAATGTTGTGTAACAAAAGGAGGCATTTAGATGGCAATATGCAGAGAAAGCAGGGAAGTAAAGTAAAACATTTGTGCAGCAATGCACCTAGATTGAATGTAAAGACCTATGTGTAACAAACAATAGTTTAAGTTTGGTTAACTTACATGCAGAGAAATCCTTCCTCTCAGCAAACAGACAGGGTGGGTCTCTTTAGTGCAAAACAGAGCCAGGGATGGGCGTTTCCTTTTAAAGAGAAGGTGGGTGTGTCACCTGTCCATCAAGCTAAGGCTGGGGTAGGAGTATCAGGTATAAAAGCTTGTTTGTATCATTTGTGCACTGAGACCAACGCTGGGGAAGCTGTCTGGTCTTGAGAGAGCTGAGCTATGTCTAGCTAGCATTTAGGGTCTCCAAGTATTGCTGTGAAATCTGTACGGTGTCAAAACATTTACCATCCTGACAATAAAACTACATAAAAAGGAAGAAGTTGTTCGCGTGTGCTTCAGCAGTAGCGGGCTCTTGCCACAGTTGATATAACAAAGGCAGAGAAACCACTAGTTACATGAGTTGAGTACAGAACGGGAGAGGTCAGTGGAGGAGAGGTAGATTTGCATGTTGTCCGCGTTGAGGTGGTACTGGAGGTGGAATGAGCAAATTAGTTTACCAAGAGAAGAGATGACAGAGTGAGCAGAATGCAGAGAAAAAGTGTCCACGATGTATGAAGTATTCATCCAGTTTACCCTGCGTAAAGAAGCACAAAGTGGACGTTGCTTGCAACGGAATCAGAGACAAGGTGGCTTTTGTTCCTTTGAGTAAATTCAGTGATATAAGTCTACTAATTGATTATTTGCTGTGGGATCACAGCAGACAGTGGATGTGGAGGGGGAGGATGTGCCAGGGTGTGTATGAGAAGAGGGTGATCAACAGTGTCAAAAGTAGCAGGGAGGTCAAGGAGGGCAGCACGGTGGCTCAGTGGTTAGCACTTCTGCCTCACAGCACTGGGATCATGAGTTTGATTCCCGACCATGGCCTTATCTGTGTGGAGTTTGTATGTTCTCCCCGTGTTTGCGTAGGTTTCCTCCGGGTGCTCCAGTTTCCTCCCACACTCCAAATAACATACTGGTAGGTCAATTGGCTGCTAATAAATTGACCCTAGTCTGCCTGTGTGTGTGTTAGGGAATTTAGACTGTAAGCTCCAATGGGGCAGGGACTGATGTGAGTGAGTTCTCTGTACAGCGCTGCAGAATTAGTGGCTTTATATAAACAAATGATGATGATGATGATGATCATCATTTTACACCTAGATCCAGCCCTCATTGGGCCCACCAGAAGGAAAATCAGGCTCCGGGGTGTTTTATTGCCCCATGACCAGCCTCCTTCCAAGCACAGGCTACGAGCGTGTGAATGCATGCACCAATGGTAAACGATTGGTTTGGGAAGACATCAGTCTCCATTTCCTCTCTGCCTAAAATCTGTCTCAGATGATGCCGAAAACATGAGTACCCCCTGGACCCTGGGATGTTGCCCCATTCACCCCTATTATAGTCTGCCACCACCAGGCTCCCCCAAGGCTTACACTACCTCGGACTCTGCACCCCTGATCATCGTGTTATATGTACTTGTAAGTACTGAATTCTTACTATGTGTATACAGTTCCATACAATGTACGCTGTTTAAGCTTTTTGCATTATTTTAAAATATGATCCCCCAGCTGCATTTCAATGTTTATCGAAATTTTCTGGTGTACACAGGGGCAGTATCTGGGGAAAAAGGCACCCCAGATCAGCTCACATCTTACCTCCGGGTGCCCTCTTTGGCCAGACACGCCCTGCTGCGATTCAGCCAAGGTTTCTATTCACTTTAACATTACATTTGTAATGTAACTGAAAACAGATCATGGTACAGAATATGTAACCTCACTACGGACATGTAGATAATTTAATAGTGTAATTTATTTTACATTAGTTCCTCTGACAACTGTGTTTCTTATGTCTATAATAAAATAGACTGAAAGAGAAAAAATAACTTGATAAATGGTTTGCCAGATTCAGGCTGGCAGAAGTTATTGATGTAAATCCAATATAATTTTGGCATTCATAAGGCAGTGTCACATAAAGTACTGCTAACACATGTCAGCTGATGTGTGTGTTTAAGCAACGTGATCCAAAAAAACTACTTATAAAACCTATATTGGGAAAGAAGGTCTATAGACGTAATATTAGCACAGAGCAACATTATAAAGTTTTGTGTGACAGGTTCAGAAGAAACACACTAGAAAGGTTCAGAGGAGACACAAGAGAAAGGTTCAGAGGAGAGATAGGACAAGGGTTTGTGAGGAGACACAGGATAAGTTTTCAGAGAGGACACACAAGAAGGGTTCGGAGAAGACGTAGGAGAAGTGTTGTGAGCAGACACATTAGAAGGGTTGTGAGGAGACAAAGGAGAAAGGTTCAGAGGAGACACAGGAGAAGGGTTTGTGAGGAGACACAGAAAAAGGGTTTGTGAGAAGACACAGGGATAAGTGTTCAGAGGAGACACAGGAGATAGGTTCAGAGGAGACACAGGATAAGGGTTTGTGAGGAGACACAGGAGAAAGGTTCAGAGGAGACACAGGGCAAGTATTTGTGATGAGACACAGGAAAAAGGTTCAGAGGAGACACAGGACAAGGGTTTGTAAGGAGACACAGGAAAAAGGTTCAGAGGAGACACAGGACAAGAGTTTGTGATGAGACACAGGAGAAAGGTTCAGAGGAGACACAGGAGAAGGGTTTGTGAGGAGACACAGGAAAAAGGTTTAGAGGAGACACAGGACAAGGGTTTGTGACGAGACACAGGATAATTGTTCAGAGGAGACACAGGAGAAAGGTTCAGAGGAGACATAGGGCAAGAGTTTGTGATGAGACACAGGAAAAAGGTTCAGAGGAGACACAGGACAAGGGTTTGTGACGAGACACAGGAGAAAGGTTCAGAGGAGACACATGGCAAGAGTTTGTGATGAGACACAGGAAAAAGGTTCAGAGGAGACACAGGACAAGGGTTTGTGACGAGACACAGGAGAAAGGTTCAGAGGAGACACATGGCAAGAGTTTGTGATGAGACACAGGAAAAAGGTTCAGAGGAGACACAGGACAAGGGTTTGTGACGAGACACAGGAGAAAGGTTCAGAGGAGACACAGGGCAAGAGTTTGTGATGAGACACAGGAGAAAGGTTCAGAAGAGACACAGGACTAGGTTTTGTAAGGGGACACAGGAGAAATGTTTAGAGGAGACACAGGAGAAGGGTTTGTGATGAGACACAGGAGAAAGGTTCAGAGGAGACACAGGGCAAGAGTTTGTGAGGAGACACAGGATAAGTGTTCAGAGGAGACACAGGAGAAAGGTTCAGAGGATACACAGGACTAGGTTTTGTAAGGGGACACAGGAGAAAGGTTTAGAGGAGACACAGGACAAGGGTTTGTGAGGAGACACAGGATAAGTGTTCAGAGGAGACACAGGAAATAGGTTCAGAGGAGACACAGGACTAGGTTTTGTAAGGGGACACAGGAGAAAGATTTAGAGGAGACACAGGACAAGGGTTTGTGAGGAGACACAGGATAAGTGTTCAGAGGAGACACAGGAGAAAGGTTCAGAGGAGACATAGGGCAAGGGTTTTTGAGGAGACACAGGTGTTCACAGAGGACACAGAAGAATGGTTCAGAGGAGACAAAGGAGAAGAGTTGCCAGCAGACCCATTAGAAGGGTTGTGAGGATTAGAGATGCTCACTGACCCCCGTGTTTTGGTTTTGGTTTTGGATCTGGATTACCTTCGGGTTTTGGTTTTGGCAAAACCACCCTTGGGTGTTTTGGTTTTGGTTTTGGTTTTGTTTTGCAATTTTGTTTAAAAATCAATTTGTTTGGGCATAAAATAACCGAATTTACTGTTCCACCTGTTTCTTGGATAAGTAATGTAATTGTAAAGCTAATAAATTATAAAAAAAAACAGTTTAATTCCTGGTAGGCTGTTATTAATTCTACACACAAACCAAATTGTCTTCCTCTCCATCTATGCATATTGGCAATGCAGCCATCGTTTTTGGGTATATTACACCCTACACTTATAGTTAAATATATAAAGAAATGGACAAAGGCAGTTTGTTTTCTGTCTCTCTAGGTCCCCCTCCACTTGTAGAAAATAATAAAAAAAATCAGCCGTTATAGACTGTACAATATTAATTGAAATGGACAAAGCCATTTTGGGGTACCTGTGTGTATGACACCCTACCCTTATTGAGAAATTGCCAATACAGCAGCCTTTCAAGATAGTACGTGATATAGAAATGCCCCAAGTCCTTTTCCTATTTGGGGGTAGATTGCACCCTACACTTAAATAGAACGTTTTAAAAAGATGGTATCGTCATCATCTTCAGCTTCATCCTCACCCTCATCAGTGTGTACATCATCATTACAGACTATCAATTCATCGCCGCTTCAATCCGCCATTACAGAACAGTCATTGCTTGGATGTCTTTGATGGTGAAGGCCTTCCTCGTGGAAGATGTAGTTAATTTTTATAAACATCATTTTCTCCACATTTTATGGAAGTAACCTTCTACGGCGATCACTGACTAGGTTCCCGGCTGTGCTGAATACTCGTTCAGAGTACACACTGGAGGGTGAGCAGCTTAGGTATTGCAAAGCAAGTTTGTACATGGGTTTCCAAATGGCCTGCTTTTCTTCCCAGTAAGGAAAGGGACTGTCTGACATTTCCATATCAATTACCTCTTGAAAATAATCCTCCACTATCCTTTGCATGTTAATACTCGGATTGGATGGAGTTATGGGCAAGGTCACACATTTTTTTGAAATATGCCTTCAAACCAGCCCAGGGGGTAAATTTATGAACATGCGGGTTCTTCAACACCCACGTGTTCAGCGTGTTCGACGATTAAATTTCAAGCGGCACTGCATTGTAAAGGGAAACTTCCCTTTACAATGCAGTGCCGCTTGAAATTTAATCGCCGAACACGCTGAACACGCGGGTGTTGAAGAACCCGCATGTTCATACATTTACCCCCAGATGTTAAACTGTTCTGGTCTGCCCCCTGCGTCTTCCCTGCTTCTTTTTGGAAAAGATCATTTTTTACGAGCAGCAGCTGCTTGATAAACTGATGGAGGAGAAGTCATCAAGCCAAACCCCAGTTCCCCAGTTCAGCGGACAACTTGCTGAGCAATAGCTCCTTGCAAAATTTCACATCTCGCTCATTTTGAAGCAAAGACTCAATGTAGGTCTTAAACCTTGGATCAAGCACAGTGGCCAAAACGTAGTGATACGAGTTCAAGATTTTAATAAATCGAGGATCATTGTGAAGCGAATTAAGTACTTGATCTACAAGGCCAACATACTTTGCGGAATTGCCTTCTTTCATCTCCTCCTTCAGTTTCTCAAGCTGCTTTTCCAATAGTCTAATTAAAGGAATGACTTGGCTCAAGCTAGCAGAGTCTGCACTCACTTCACACGTCACAACTTCAAATGGTTTCAGCACCTTGCACAGCACTGAAAGGATTCCCCACTGTGCAAGAGTGAAATACATCCCCCCTCCTTTCCCAATGTCATGGCTTGTGCAATACGCTTGGATGGCTTTGCGCTGTTCCTCCATCCTCTGAAGCATGTACAGGGTGGAATTCCACCGAGTTACCACCTCTTGCTTAAGTTGGTGGCAGGGCAAGTTAAACTGCTCTTGGAGCTGCTGCAATCTCCTACATGTTGTGGCAGAATGCCTGAAATGGCCTGAATTTTTACGGGCCACCGAAAGCATCTCCTGCACCTCACGGTTATTTCGTAGGAAGCTCTGCACCACCAAGTTGATGGTGTGAGCAAAACAGGGAATATGTTGGAAATCACCCAGCTGTAATGCTCGCACTATATTGTTGGCGTTATCAGAAATGACATACCCTGGGGAGAGTCCGAGTGGTATAAGCCATGCATCAATCACATCTCTCAGTTTGCGTAACAAATTGTCAGCCGTATGCCTGTTTGTGAAGCCGGTGATACAAAGAGTGGCCTGCCTGTGACAAATGTTACGTAGTGGTGTAAATGCTGCTGCTGTTCCTGCTGGTGAAGGCGAATGACCAACCCAGTGGGCTGTCACAGTCATATAGTCTTTGGTTTGCCCACTTCCACTAGTCCACATATCTGTGGTTAAGTGGACAGGGGGCAGAATGGCATTTATCAGCGCAATCTCTACATTTTTACACACTTTTTGGTATAGTTGTGGAATAGCTTTACAGGAAAAATGGTGTCGGGATGGAATTCTGTAACGTGGACACAAAACCTCAATTAACTGTGAAAAACCAGCTGCGTTTATTGTGGATATTGGACGCAGATCTAACACTAAGATGGTTGCCATGGCGTCTTTGATTCGCTTGGCGACTGGGTGACTGCTGTCATATTTGCTTCCCCTAGCAAATGATTGTTTCACAGTTAATTGTTGAAATGTAGGAGTGCTTTTTTCTTGCCCTTCCTCTGGGATGACGATTCACCCTCAGCAGCAGCAAGAGCAGCAGCAGTGGGACTAACGCTTTCTTCAGAGGAATCAATTATAGTGCAGGAGTCATCCAACCTTACTAAGTGGGATGCCGGGCTAACTCCGAGAGCTACTGAGGATATTGATGAGGATGGTGTTGTGGGTGTATTTTGTAGCTGTTGGGATGTAGGTGACCGATGGCTCCTAGTTGATGATGGAGTGCTTGTAATTTTTTGGAAGAACTTTCAGCTTTTCCCAACACTTTGCCATGAACTCTCGTCAAATGACGTAACATAGACGAGGTTCCAAGATGGTTAAGGTCCCTCCCTCGACTGACTGTGGTTGACAAACACTACAAATGGCTATACAACTGTTGTCTGGATTTGGGTAGAAATAATTCCACACATAATAAGTGGATTTTTTTGTTTTATGCCCAGGCATGACAATGGCCTTTTTCTTGTCATGTGCCAGAACTGCTGCCACTGGTGCAGGACTTACACTAACAACCTCATCCTCATCAACATCCTCATTAGCGCCCTCGTTGCCTACACAAATCTCCCCGTCATCCTCTACTCAATCCAAAGTGGCATCCTCAATTTGTGTATCACCGGCTACACTCAGGCTGTTCAGGCACACATCAGCAGAACTGCTGAAAGGGACCTTCTTTATGGGTACACAAACAGAATGCTCACAATTAGACATACCACTGGTGGATGGTCTCTCCACAGGGATTGGTGTCATTTCTGATTCAATTTCTTGCAGCTCGGCTTTCACGCGTAACAGTAGTTGTGCACCACTTGTAGACTCCAAGGGCTAGATTTACTAAGCTGCGGGTTTGAAAAAGTGGGGATGTTGCCTATAGCAACCAATCACATTCTAGCTGTCATTTTGTAGAAGGTACTAAATAAATGAAAGCTAGAATCTCATTGGTTGCTATAGGCAACATGCCCACTTTTTCAAACCCGCAGCTTAGTAAATCTAGCCCCAAATTACTTGTTCTTGCTTGGTCACAAGTGACCGTACAACAAGAAGGCTCAGTAACATTTTTTGATCTGCCACTAATAGAGAAAGGCGAAGGCCTCATTCTTTCTTTGCCACTGCGTGTGTAGAATGGCATGTTGGCAATTTTTTATTTATTGGCACTTAACTTTTCCTCAGTTACACTTCTTTTTCGCTACAACACGGTAAATTTTTTTTGGGTGTGTGTTATTTTCCCTGATTTAAAAAGACTATGTACTTTTACATAGGCTTTACCAGATGACGTTCTGGGAACACTACCATCAGGACTGGTGCCAGCACCTGCTTGCTGATTCTGCTCATATGTGGACTGCTTTGAATCCATTTTAATGAGCCCAAACCACTTTTAGTGAAAAATATTGTATTAGATACTGCTGCTAAATATGACTTTTGGCAGCCAGAAAAATTATTGTTTCACACTGGGGAATATGGGACACCCCAAAGCACTTGTAGTGCAAAATATTGAAAAAAAAAAAGCCTCCTCTATCCTCCTCTAACAATTGCTAATAGAATTGGTATCAGAATTGCAATAATAATTGAAAGAACAAAGTATACAATTATTGCTCTGTCCCTGCTCTAATACAGCCTGTGACCTAACCCTGCTCTCTCCTTCTGTCAAATGGCGATGGATTACTGTGGAGGCGGGTATTTATGCATTTCAAATATTGCGAGAACCGAGCCCCGAGATCCGACGACGTCATGATGACGTTTTGCTTAGATTTTGATTCCGAACGGGCGGGAGAGTACCGAGCCTGGCTCGGTACTCGGATAGGCAAAGTTCGGGTTGTTTCGGATCTTGGGGAACCGAGCCCGCCCAACTCTAGTGAGGATATACAGGATAAGTGTTTAGAGGAGACACTGGAGAAGCTTTCTGTGTTCAGGGTGGCCGTTACTTTTCCTGGTATCCCAAAATTGGAATTTTTTTTCTGAAACTATTTTATGTAAAATAATGTACTTTGGAAAAAATTGTCAAATAAAAACACAGTAATAAAACATTTATTTTATAGATCTTCTTTCTATGATAAAAAATAAACCTATAAAGGATTAACAGAGTACAGAAGAGAAAGCTAAGCATTTGCTTTTTTAGACAAAAAATAAAATGCTTGAGTAAACAGGTAAAGTCTTTAGTTTGTTTTTTAAGACTTTTTGGGGATCTGATGGACTGAACGAGGCAGCGAGTTCAGCAGACCAAAAGCTGGAACCTCAAATAATTTAACCTTATAAAGCTTGATATATATATATATATATATATATATATATATATATGTGTGTGTGTGTGTGTGTGTATATAGAGAGAGAGAGAGAGAGAGGGCTCAGTATTGAATATTTAGCAATGTATGATATATTAATTTACGCCAGGATGCTGTTTGGTTGGAGAAAGCCCAGAAGCGATGCTAGAAAATATTTCTGTAAAACAGCAATAGATTCTTGGAACAAACGTTAGGCAGATGTACTGTGATCGGAAAGACAGCAGTAAGTGAATGTAAAATGTTTGGAATAAACAAAGGTATATCCTGAGAATTAAGTATTTGAGCACTTAAACCCTTACACAGCTTTAACACTTAATCTCCCATAATAATATTCTGGCGCAGAGCTTGCCCTACCACCAAGCAACCAGGAACTGACTGCAAATGGAATATACAATACACTGCTAAATTACATATCTGCACTAGAAAAAAATGTGCTGTTGTTAGCGAGAACTTGTGTATTCAACATACAAGTAGAGACATTTATTTTAAAACATGAATCTATTAATCTATTCCTACATGTGCCATACATCATCTCTGCAATCTGACTGCGTGATGTCACCTCTTATATTGGGGTAGGCTCAGATGTATTTTCTAATGATAAAAACTTTCTGCAATGGAAATGTTTTGCCCTGATTGTTTGGAAATATGATAAATAAACAATAAAGGAGGTGAAAAAATTTGCTGGAACATATGCTGCTTCTACTAGGGCAACAGACTAGAGACGTGTTATGTACGTTCAAAGAAATATGGCAGCATGGATAAAGCAACTTCTATTTTGTTCTCTTTGTAGAGAGAGATGTTCTAACATGCAGGGTGAGTAAACATGGAAGTGTTCACCATCCCCTATTATATATAATTTCTATGGGTGACCGTATACCAGACATTCGAGTCTCAAATTTAACAACAGTTAGATTGGAATTCCAGGGATTGGCCTGTTAGGAGATGCTGCAATGTGATTGGACCAAAGTTTATGCCTAGCCAATCATATGATACCAATTTTAAATCTCCTATGGCTAGGTTCATACTTAACTGTTTAATTTCTTTTACATTTACAAAAAAACTCTGCAATTGTAGAGTATATCAGTGGTGTTTTATTATTATTATTATTATTATTATTATTATTGTTATTATTATTATTATTATTATTGTTATTAATATTATTTAAGTTACATACACAACTTTTCTGTCTTTCTTTCCCTTATAAAAAACAATTATAGCTATTTTCATTAGCACTTCAGTCTAAAAGGGTCATACAGCCTGGTGAGCATATGACTCAGGGCTCAGGCAGGGTTAGTTGGAAGGTCAGCCCTGTGTGCGACTGGTATTCTTTCAAAATGATTATTAACAACATTCTAAAGAGGATCTGGGGGTAAATGCATGAAACTGAGCTCTTTGCAACTCGCTGATATTCGGTGACTTTGACAGCTAAATCTAAAACGTCAATGTGTTTAAAGCCAAATCTTGTCAACGTCGCTGAATATATCAGTGAGTTGATAAAAGCTCGTTTACCCCCTGGACTCTTTAAAACATATATAAGATGAAGGCTAAGACTAGCCATGCACAGGCTGATCAGTAAAACTGGACCTGAATAGGAACCGATTTATTCATGTTCCAGGTAAAATAAGTATTAATATATAATAAATAAGTATTGTTCTTTGTGTGTTTAACAGCCATCTTGGTATAAGTACAAAGAAATGAAGTCAACAGACAGTAGCATGTGATGCGAGAGATTTTAGGACACACACCACATAGGACCTACTTGTCAGACTATTATAGCTTGGTGCGATAAGAGCTACTTATTGCTCCACCGGCCAGTTTGAGCGCGTAGGAGCTGGCTTGCGGGTTTGCGTGTGCGCAGTGGAACGGAATAGCTTTCAGCGAAGCTGCTGCAAGAAAAGTTCAATTAAAGTTTTAAGAAAATATTTTATACATAAAACATATAGCAGTAGATATAGTATATAAGTTATATGCTATATCTTATTTCTTCCCCTAACATAATATTTATTTTTTGGGGGATGGGGCAAAAGCAATAATTATTCTAAACAGACTGGAGCTGAATGGAATAATTTATTTAATAAATCAATTTCCTCAAAGCCCTTTTCATGTTAATGTGGGAGGGCCTTATTGCCCCAGCTAAGGAGCGGGCAGTAGCAGCTCCCAACTGTCCCGATTTTAGGGGACTGTCCTGACATCTGGACCATTAGGACTTTTGTCCCGACTGACGGTATTGTTGGGAGGTATTTTCGGTACACCACTGGGGCCCATATCAATGTGAGGGTGATTTTAGGAGAGGGAAGGGAGGGTTAGGGGTGGAAATCCCCTCTGGGGGATGTGAAATGTCCCTACGTGACGCAGCCAGAAACCGTTTTCTGAGCGGTGGTATGTGTCAGCCTGCTGGAAAACTACAAGTCCCAGCATGCTGTGCAATGTCCCCAGCAAGGTTTCCCACACTGGGGTCCACACAAAGTGCCCATCACCTCTTTTCTATAACGAGTGCGGTGTGCTCTCGCTACTTTCTCTGTGCGGCCCCTTTGAAGGTTGGAGGGTCGCATATCCTGCCCTCGAGGTAAGCCAGGTTGCCCATCACTGCATAGACTTGTTCTTCTATATTGCACAAGAGATTGCGATATATGATCTCCCTGAACGGTGACATTATATTAGGTGGTGCAGTCTTGTTTGTGGCCCCCCAAGGGATTCACTTCAGGGGCAAACACAGGATTTGCAGAGGGGGGTTTCCACACCACGCCGCCAGTGGGCGTGACCAGCATGCATGGGGGTGTGGCTATCATTTTAGACAGTGCTTGGCTGCTCTCCAACTTTCCTATCCCCATCATATACATGGGCAATGCTGCGTGGACTACTGTTAGGTGCACACTGCTCACTCTTATCGAGCAGAGTCGTGTGAAGTGGGGGCAGGGTCCAGCCACCTCAATTATACAGTGCCCCAGGCTTGGAGGGGGTTTTCCAGGCACTAGGAACTCCCCCCCCCCCTCGATTTGCCTATGCACTTATGATCTCCATGCCCCAGAGATGTCTTCATGCCTAACAAGCATGAAACTGTGACTTGAATTCATCCATCTGCCTTATAACCATTCTCCATTCATCTCTATATTACTTATTATTGTGTATTTAGACTATAAAATGAACATGTTCTGTACAATATGCACATGTAGTCCAAGTAGTGGGACTTAATCAATAACTTTCTGGTGAGCCGGTATAGCCCAGGCCAAGGCTGGAATGACCATAGAACATTGTGGTCACCGTTGTGGTTTTCCCATAGCCCAGATTTCTCTGAGTACTAATATATATGAGGCTTATATTGGAACAAGAAGCTCTCACTCTTGGATACAAGAAGCCAAAAACAAGCAGGAAATGCTGAAGAACATTCCTTTGTAAGCCTCCTGAGAACCTCAGGACCTGATCCCCTAAACACACATGAATACAAATAAAAGTTTCAATCCACAGCCCATCGTTGAATGGAAATTCGGAATTCATGCAAAATATTTCTCTCACCAGATAACCACAGACCACAAGCGCTAGTTGGACCCGCCAAGCATCTGTCAGGGAAAAAGTTGAAAACCTGTGAGTCGACAAATAATATTATAATGTCTGAATTACAGAAAGTAAGTCATAACCTTGTCAATGCACATAGTACAACAATCTGCACATAGTACAACAAGCTGCACATAGTACAACAAGCTGCACATAGTACAACAATCTGCACATAGTACAACAATCTGCACATAGTACAACAATCTGCACATAGTACAACAATCTGCACATAGTACAACAAGCTGCACATAGTACAACAAGCTGCACATAGTACAACAAGCTGCACATAGTACAACAATCTGCACATAGTACAACAAGCTGCACATAGTACAACAAGCTGCACATAGTACAACAATCTGCACATAGTACAACAATCTGCACATAGTACAACAATCTGCACATAGTACAACAATCTGCACATAGTACAACAAGCTGCACATAGTACAACAAGCTGCACATAGTACAACAAGCTGCACATAGTACAACAAGCTGCACATAGCAGCAATCTGCATGGAACATACATTGTCGGTGTTCTACGTGAGCATTAAAGATAAATCAATAAAGATCAGCAATACAGTGGTCAGTGCCTTATTCATCTTATTCAGACGTGGGTAAATGTCATGTCCATTTACAAAACAGTCATTTCTTTAGTCACTGGTTGATACGTGCGTGGTATGGGCAAGCACTGAGACAGAATTTCAACTTAAAGACAACGGGCCCGAATCTTTAAGGAACGTAAATGCAGATAAATGCTATATTTTGCTTAAGATTGATCTGCGCATGCACAGACATGTACTACACGCCAGAGAAGGCAGCAACGTTCAATTATTCTTCAAGCACAAAGGACCCTTACTACAGCCCATAGGCAAACCGAGTGGGGGTTTGCTAGTGCCTGTAAACCCCCCTCCAAGCCTTGCACACTGTATAATTGAGGTGGGTGGACCCTGCCCCTACTTCACATGGCTCTGCTCGAATAAATGTGCTTTATGGGGGGGGTGCATAATTTTAAATTTCTTAATGTTTTGTATTAATCACTATATTATACAGGTGACATAAATATTTTTTTTCCTGCGCGGTCTTTTAGGACTTGATATTCCATGTATTTATTGGACGTATCCTGCAGTGTCTTGTCTGTTAGACCAGAGCAGACCTAGACCCGTATCCATCAACAGACGTATTTTCAGACCCGCTCCTTGTTGAATAAGGACCCGTATATCCCCTGATCTATGTGCATTTTTAAAATAACGCACAATGGCGTAAATGTATGAAGCTCTGGGTTCTTCAACACCCGCTTCAGCGCTTAAATTTAAAGCGGCGCTGCATTGTAAAGGGAAACTTCCCTTTACAAGATTGACACAGGTCTATGTTGACGATCTTTCTTATAGACCCACACCTTTATTATTATCAATGTCAGATGTGATTATTTTTTAATAGTTTTGGGAAAAAACTGAGAAATTTCAAAGAGAAACCAACAAAATATTTTTTGCAAAAATCTGAAAACCATGACATTACAGTTTGCGTTACAATTTTTTTTATTGCGATTGTGATGAGTCGTAGTCATTGCAAACATAAATTATTATATAGTCTCAATATCTAGTGTTAATATTTAACACCTTCATGCTGGTCCTATTATTCTTATTGAGTTTGGGTTTTAGACATAACAGGTCATGTCTGATTTTTGAACGCTGGCAGTTGGTCGTCTTTGCAAATGTTTTAAAGGATGTTTAATCTTTTCACCTTCATACAAGCTAAAATAACTGTACTTTTCACACGTGCAAAGTATATCTGATTTTACAGTCTTAAACCTTGAATGTGTAAATATGTTATTGCCAATGTTCTATCCTACACGGGATTAGGATACAAATGATACACGATATATTGAATGTTGCTACATCTTGTTTACAAATAGTAACATCTGACCCAGTACTTTTTGGCTGTGTTATATATTTACTTTTCAGATATATCACAGGTTTGTTGTGGTTTGGCGATGACATATTTTGAGTAATGGTCAAATGGCTTTAGAACTATTACTCTCTTGGAAAGACAATAAAGATTTTCTACTCTGTATATAATGTATCGCCCGTGACCCTAAATAAACTTAGTTTAAGTAGAAAGGTGATTTTATGGGCACGTGATTTTCTCACTATTGCAGTGCACGCTTTATGTTGGTGTCTATCTGGTTATGATTAGCAGCCCCCACTTTTATTGCTCAGGTAATTTTCTTGTAGAGAAACAGATGGAGCCGGTTATGGGGATAACGGCAATATTTCACTGACATAAGCACTTGTATCAGGTCCTGGGAGAACAAAGAAGATTTGGCTTAGTTCACTATTACCCGCCCACTCCCAAACTTTGCAAAATCCTGGTTCCTGCAGCTGTGCAAGCAGAGAAACACGAGTTTGTTAGCCTGATCCGTATACGTTAAGTCCCATCTGTAACTGAGGGGAAAAGAAATATTTTTCTAGTGAATATTAGAGAATTCCAGCCTGATACTGCGTGTGCCAGAAAATCCGTTCCCTTCGCTTTGGAGGCATCTGGAAAAAGGTGCACAGGATTTTGTTTACTATTGAGGTTTATGCCTTAATTTTTGTTTGTTAGGAAATAATTTTTGTCACATTGATTTATTTTTAGTGTTACAGGAAAAGTACAATGTATGCTCACATTGTTCTTTTGTGAGGCTATTGTTTCTAGGATATTATTTGAATTAGAAAGTGAGAGATGTTTTTGAGGTTGTTTGCCAATTAAGTCTTCTGAAGTCATTAGGTTCTGATGGGACAATATTATATGTAATATAAATTTTACCTCTTTTGCAGTGTTCTGGTGGAAAATAAGCATATATTAAAGTTGTTTCTAGCATATCAACTTGTGAGCTGGAGATCTTACCTGACATGTATCAAATACTCAGTTAAAAGGTCATATGGATAGTTTTAGCTGTGACAAAGCACCAAATTGTTATAACACTTGTGATCGGGGTAGGGGAACAAGTAGGGTCTTCTAGCTTAGATAGATAATGTACAGCATCTGAAAGATCACACAAGTCCAAGGCTTTGGGTACAACTGGCCTCAGCCACTTTTATTAAGCAAGAAAATAAAAGAAACTTTAAAATAAACAGCTTGTCCAGCACTAACTAAATACAAGTCACTCCTGACTAACCAGCTCAAACAAAACATAAGAAGTTACAGCACAGTTTTCTCACAGAAAAGATCAGGCTTCCTTTCCCAGAGATTATGCAGTCCTTTTCCCCAGGTAGTGAGAGACTGAATCCACTGCCTAGCAGGCTTTTAAACACAGCTCACAGGTGCCAGCATTAATCAGTCTGACAGCAGAACAGACGCCCCACTCTGGGCCTTGCAAATGGAGCCCACCCTTCTCTCTCCATTTACTCCCCAGGGACCCTTGCCAGCTTTTTCCTAAAGCTGAACATCTCTCTGGGAAGCATTTCCCAATTATAAACACTATC
Organism: Mixophyes fleayi; assembly: GCF_038048845.1. Lineage (NCBI taxonomy): Eukaryota > Metazoa > Chordata > Amphibia > Anura > Limnodynastidae > Mixophyes > Mixophyes fleayi. The sequence goes on along the minus strand of NC_134404.1, from coordinate 17,125,082 downwards.
CCTGGCGATTTTTCAACCTGTAGGTTAGAAACCTGGGACTAATATACCTGCCTGCAAACACTATTCCAGTGTCTTCGTCACACACTATATATGGCAGTTACCTGTGTAAATGCAGCTTCTGTCAATGTTGCCTTTCCTATTTGTACCATGAAGCATAATAATTGATAATGTTACATAAGTATTTTTTTCTAAATAGATTCAGTTGACATTGAAACACTGAAGATTTTCCAGTAATTATCCTAAATGTATGTTATTAAATTCCTACAGCTATGTGGGGCAAAGCTGGCAAAACAATGGCCAACGCATACATAGATGTATATCACCAAATCTGACAGAACACCATGCAGGACGTCCTAATGTGATGGCTCTACATTGCCGCGGTTGGATGATGACCGCGTACAAGCTTAGTTGTACACGTCTGATCTCATCGATTATTCGTCTCGATAGGCATCTGAAAGGCTCCCTATGATAGGGATTGTTGGGCTTTTTGTGCCCACAGAGGTGGCAATTTATGATTAATATTGTCTATCTGTCACCTGTACTGTCTTCCTTTGAATGTGTGTCTGCAACTTTTTCCCATGTTTTATTCCATTAGACAGGTTTAGTCAGAAACGATTGACTGACTAGATGCTATAGATTACTCTGGCAGACAGAAGGTCTGTTTTTTTCTGGGTTACTTGAAGTTTACTCCAGATTTTATATCACTTCAATCCGTTAAACTGTTATTTGTCAGGCAGTCAATGACATATCCATGTTTACTGTACTGCACAAAATGCGCTAAACATATTTATATAACTTTTCATTTCGTTCGGATAATCCTTTCCAGTAACTTACTTAAACATGTTGCTTATCTGTGACATTCCAACTAATGTTGATGTGTATTACATAAGTAGAAATATTTGGAGACTGGCCCGGTGAAACGCGTTGCCGTCATGGAGATCTCGTCCAACCATAGAACATGGCACGGAGGTGAACATTATATCCAGCTCGACTTTTATCTGGGATGAGGTCATTGACAGAGAATGTATCAGGGTTTCCAACTGCAGCCAAGCCATACAATGTTGTAATGTAGATATCTGCCCATTTATCTGAATATCCTCCCTCTCCAACGTAATGTTTGGATAAAGAATGTCACAATAATATAATCTGGGATTTGTGGAAAATTATCTTTTTAAATGAGATATTTCTATAACCGCAAACCATCAAGTTAATATTTTCACGGTTTTATGATTTCACTATTTCCTCATACTTCTGGTTAGCAATTATATTGTGTATTAGTTTTTGAAAGTGCACTCTGGGAAAAAATATTTATTCGTATGATGTAGTCGTACGGAATATATTATTTAAAGGAATTGGATATACATAGCTGTATGGATGTCAAATTAAATAGAAATACTATTATTTACTTGTAATTGGAATTTAGTAGTGAGTCACAAATTATGTATCTCGCAGTCTTGCTTTTAAAGGCACCAGTCACCTGCAGACAGTGGAGGCAGCCATTTTGAGAATGTGGTCTTGAACCGGTGAACCAATCACTGGCTTACACACAACCAGGCCCAGCATTACCACCAGGCCACCTAAAGCAGGCACCTAGGGCCTGATTCATTAAGGATCTTAACTTAAGAAACTTCTTATTTCAGTCTCCTGGACAAAACCATGTTACAATGCAAGGGGTGCAAATTAGTTTTCTGTTTTGCACATAAGTTAAATACTGACTGTTTTGTCATGTAGCACACAAATATCAACTTTAAATTTCAGTGTACAAATAAGCTATCAAGTATCTGTGTGCTACATGAAAAAACATTCAGTATTTAACTTATGTGCAAAACAGAATACTAATTTTCACCCCTTGCATTGTAACATGGTTTTGTCCAGGAGACTGAAATAAGAAGTTTCTTAAGTTAAGATCCTTAATGAATCAGGCCCCTAGAGCGCCAATAAAAGCGGGGTGTCTAAAATGCCGAATAAGTAACATAATGTACCTCATTCAATGGTCTTAATTTCCCTGCAGTGCCCCTCTCCTAGGCCGCGAGTGTAGGGCACGTAGACACGGAGAAACATTGGTGGCAGCGTGGAAGTAAAACTTCATGATAACATACATCAATATATGTACTGATAATAATACACTAACTTAATAATGTTAAACATCTGCTCTATCACTTTAAGATAGAGATCATGTGCTCATATTTATTTTTTTTAAATACTTTATTTATTAAATTTCGTCACAAGAAGTAATTACAATCAAGGATAAAAGATCCAATATTTTTTTTTTTTTTTTTTTTTTCAACATTTGTTTTGATACTAAAATATGTATATATTATTGGGTATAATTTAAATAAAAATTTCGTTATAATACATATTATTATTATTATTATTATTATAATTAATACATTAAAGTTGTAAGGATTTAGTTGTAAAATACACCCATAAAACCGTATAATATAGACATTAAGGGCTAGATTTACTAAACTGCGGGTTTGAAAAAGTGGGGATGTTGCCTATAGCAACCAATCAGATTCTTGCTGTCATTTTGTAGAAGGTACTAAATAAATGAAAGCTAGAATCTGATTGGTTGCTATAGGCAACATCTCCACTTTTTCAAATCCGCAGCTTAGTAAATCTAGCCCTAAGAGAAGAAAACTATAATATCTTTAGAGGACAAATCTAAAATAGTGAAAGTGTCTAGCTAGTGTTAATGACCATTATCACTGTGAATTTACATAAGCCTTCAAGTTTCTGCAAGTGATACAATAGATATATAATAATTTATGATAAAGGTCAGTTGAGATGACCAAGTATAATTAAAGTGAGAGTCTAAGATTCACAAATGCAGTAACAATAGTAGAGATGGTCACTGACCCCCGTGTTTTGGTTTTGGATTCGGTTTTGGATCTGGATTACCGTCGTGTTTTGGTTTTGGTTTTGGTTTTGCAAAACCTCCATTGCGTGTTTTGGTTTTGGTTTTGGTTTTGTTTGGTTTTGTTTTGCTATTTTTTGGGAAAATCCATGTTTTTGGGCCTAAATTAACCCAATTTAGTGCTCCAACTGTTTTAGAGACAAGTAATCTAATTGTTGAGGTAATAAATCATCCAAAAAAACAGTTTAATTCTTCGTTGGTAGGCCTATTCTACACACAAAACAGATTGTCTTCCTCTCCATCTATGCATATTGGCAATGCAGCCATCGTCTTTGAATGTATATTACACCCTACACTTATAGTTAAATATGTAAAGAAATGGAAAAAGCCAGTTTGGTTTCTGTCTCTCAAGGCCCCCCTCCACTTGTATAAAATACCAAAAAATTCAGCCATTATAGACTGTACAATATTAATTGACATGGAGAAAGCCAGTTTGGTTTCTGTCTCTATAGGGTCCCCTCCACTTGTATAAAATATAAAAAAATTCAGCCGTTATAGACTGTAAAATATTAAGAGAAGTGGACAAAGGCAGTTTGGGGTCACTCTGTCTATGACACCCTACCCTTAAGGAGAAATTGCCCAAACAGCAACCATTCAAGACGGTACGTGATATGGAAATGCCACAAGTCCCTTTCCTCTTTGGGGGTAGATTGCACCCTACACTTACATAGAAAGTTTTAAAAAAATGTTATCGTCATCATCTTCAGCTTCATCCTCACCCTCATCAGTGTGTACGTCATCATCACAGACTATCAATTCATCGCCGCTTGAATCCGCCATTAGAGAACAGTCAGTGCTTGGATGTCTTGGATGGTGAAGGCCTTCCTCGTGGAAGATGTAGTTCATTTTTATAAACATCATTTTCTCCACATTTTTGGGAAGTAACCTTCTACGGCGATCACTGACTAAGTTCCCTGCTGTGCTGAACACTCGTTCAGAGTACACACTGGAGGGTGGGCAGCTTAGGTATTGCAAAGCAAGTTTGTACATGGGTTTCCAAATGGCCTGCTTTTCTTCCCAGTAAGGAAAGGGACTGTCTGACATTTCCATATCAACTACCTCTTGAAAGTAATCCTCCACCATCCTTTGCATGTTTATACTCATATTGGATGGAGTTATGGGCAAAGTGACACATTTTTTTGAAAAATCCTTCAAACCAGCCCAGATGTTAAATTGTTCTGGTCTGCCCCCTGTGTCTTCCCTGCTTCTTTTTTGGAAATTTAATTTTTTACGAGCAACAGCTTGAGAAAGTGAAGGAGGACACGTCGTCAAGCCGAGGCCCAGTTCAGCGGCCAACTTGCTGAGCAATAGCTCCTTGCAAAAGTTCACATCTCGCTCATTTACAAGTAAAGACTCAATGTAGGTTTTAAACCTTGGATCAAGCACAGTGGCCAAAACGTACTGATCCGAGTTCAAGATCTTAATAACTCGAGGATCATTGTGAAGCGAATTAAGTACTTGATCGACAAGGCCAACATACTTTGCTGAATTGCTTGCTTTCAGCTCCTCCTTCATTTTCTCAAGCTGCTTTTCCAATAGTCTAATTAAAGGAATGACTTGGCTCAAACTAGCAGAGTCAGCACTGACCTCACATGTCACAACTTCAAATGGTTTCAGCACCTTGCACAGCACTGAAAGGATTCCCCACTGTGCAAGAGTGAAATACATCCCCCCTCCTTTCCCAATGTCATGACTTGTGCAATATGCTTGGATGGCTTTGCGCTGTTCCTCCATCCTCTGAAGCATGTACAGGGTGGAATTCCACCGAGTTACCACCTCTTGCTTAAGTTGGTGGCAGGGCAAGTTAAACTGCTCTTGGAGCTGCTGTAATCTCCTACATGCTGTGGCTGAATGCCTGAAATGGCCTGAAATTTTACGGGCCACCGAAAGCATCTCCTGCACCTCACGGTTATTTCGTAGGAAGCTCTGCACCACCAAGTTGATGGTGTGAGCAAAACAGGGAATATGTTGGAAATCACCCAGCTGTAATGCTCGCACTATATTGTTGGCGTTATCTGAAATGACATACCCTGGGGAGAGTCCGAGTGGTATAAGCCATGCATCAATCACATCTCTCAGTTTGCGTATCAAATTGTCAGCCGTATGCCTGTTAGTGAAGCCGGTGATACAAAGAGTGGCCTGCCTGTGACAAATGTTACGTAGTGGTGTACATGCTGCTGCTGTTCCTGCTGGTGAAGGTGAATGACCAACCCAGTGGGCTGTCACAGTCATATAGTCTTTGGTTTGGCCACTTCCACTTGTCCACATATCTGTGGTTAAGTGAACAGTGGGCAGAATGGCATTTTTCAGCGCAATCTCTACATTTTTACACACTTTTTGGTATAGTTGTGGAATAGCTTTACGGGAGAAATGGTGTCGCGATGGAATTCTGTAACGCGGACACAAAACCTCAATTAACTGTGAAAAACCAGCTGCGTTTATTGTGGAGATTGGACGCAGATCTAACACTAACATTGCAGCCATGGCGTCTGTGATTCGCTTGGCGACTGGGTGACTGCTGTCATATTTGCTTCCCCTCGCAAATGATTGTTTCACAGTTAATTGCTGAAATGTAGGACTGCTCATTTTATTCACCTGCCTCTGGGATGACGATTCACCCCCAGCAGCAGCAACAGCAGCAGCAGGACTAACGCTTTCTTCAGAGGAATCAATAATAGTGCCGGAGTCATCCAGCCTTAAGTGGGATGCCGGGCTAACTCCGAGCGCTACTGAGGATATTGATGAGGATGGTGTGGTGGGTGTATTTTGTAGCCGTCGGTATGTCGGTGAGCGGAGGGTCTTAGCTGATGAGGGAGTGCTTGTATTCTTTTGGGAAGAACTTTCAGCTTTTCCCAACACTTTGCCATGAACTCTCGTTAAATGGCGTAACATAGACGAGGTTCCAAGATGGTTAAGGTCCCTCCCTCGACTGACTGTGGCTTCACATACACTACAAATGGCTATACAATTGTTGTCTGGATTTGGGTAGAAATAATTCCACACATAAGAAGTGGATTTTTTTGTTTTATGCCCAGGCATGACAATGGCCTTTTTCTTGTCACGTGCCAGAACTGCTGCCACTGGTACAGGACTTACACAAACAACCTCATCCTCATCAACATCCTCATTAGCGCCCTCGTCACCTACACAAATCTCCCCCTCATCCTCTTCTAATTCCAAAGTGGCATCCTCAATTTGGGTATCACCGGCTACACTCGGGCTATTAAGGCACACATCAGCAGAATGCTCACGATTAGACATCCCACTGTTGGATGGACTCTCCACAGGGATTGTTGTCATTTGTGAATCAGAGCAAATATTCTCCTGTAATGCCTCACTGTTATCTTGCAGCTCGGCTTTGACGCGTAACAGTAGTTGTGACTTTTGACAGCCAGAAATATTAATGCACAATTATGGGGGACACCCCAAAAGCGCTGGGGAGTGCCAAATATGAAGAAAAAATAATAAACCTCTATCCTCCTCTCTGCACTAGCGATTTTGGTTAGAGCAATTGCAAGAACAATATTGTATTCTCTGTCCCTGCTCTAATTAGCCTATGACTACACCCTGCTCTCTCCCTCTGTCAAATGGCGATGGATTGCTGTGGAGGCGTGTATTTATAAAGTTAAAGTATCGCGAGAACCGAGTCCCGAGATCCGACGACGTCACAATGACGTTCGGCCTCGATTTGGATTCGGAGCGGGCGGGAGAGTACCGAGCTGCTCAGCTTGGTACTCGGATACCCAAAGTTCGGGTGGGTTCGGTTCTCGGAGAACCGGACCCGCCCATCTCTAAACAATAGTAACATAAAGCTGAGAATAGACCCATATACGAAGTTTGATAATGTGACGTTTTGAATAAAGGGAAAAAGAGGTGGATAGAGGGGGAGGGAAATCCCAGGTCGAAACCTGGAATCCCGGGGGTGGAAAGATAATGTAGAATATTATCTACAAAATATTATTTATAGAAAAAGGGCAGATATACTTTGGGGAAGATCAGTTGAGTGTGTGATTCCAGAGGAACCATTGTAAATGAACCAATCACCCCAGAGTTGAGAGAATATATAAGTTTTCTTATTTAGATATGCAGGAATGTTTTCCATAGATGCCAGGTACATGTACTCATATTTTAATAGTCTACGTAACAATGTAGCAGTAAATAGTGTTAAGAACAAACGAAAGGTCAGTGAAGCTAAGAACATGGACTGGTAAAAGATAAGAATAAATGTAGAAAATAAAGTCAACAAAGTGATAAATTCTTAAACGACAGAAAAAATAATATCCCGACATCTGGTGACATTTAATTAAGAATTAGGAAAAGGTAAACATGGGAATATTTCATTTGGCACTGATCATTGTTGTGTCATAGTAGGTATAAAAGTTTCTGAATTAAAATAGATTGCTGTACTGTATATAGTCCAGTGTTTAGAGAACAGGGGTAAATTACTCCAAATGGGGTAAAAATTAAATTCCTGGGGGTAATGCTGCTGATTCACACGCTGTCAGTTGGATTGTAGACCCCTTTAAATGTGAAATTGCTGTTATACCAGAAGAGCCTCAAGGGTTGGCAGAGGCACTTCTTGAGCTTCGATGCAATAATGAAGCACATATTGCATTTGAAAACAAAGCAGATCTGTCATATTTTTGGATGTCAACAGCTGCAAAGGCATCAAAATTGCACATGAGGAGGCAGTCAGAAAGTTGCTGCCTTTTGCAACAACCTACCTTTGCGAACAAGGATTTTGCACTCTAACGAACATAAAAACAAAGCAGAGAAATCGATTGGACACTGAAGACTGTATCCAAATTGCTCTGACATCAAAATGCCCGAATATTGATGCAACATCATTTCTCCGAAACCTGAAGTTTTGAAGCTGAAACTTATAAAGAAATTTTTAATAGATTCAATAAAATTTTGAGTTCCAATAATTAATAATATATGATTATTTTCCTTTCAAATTAAGGGGGTAACGTTGGCGTATATAAATATATTTGGGGGTAAATGGGTAAAAAAGTTCCCTGACCCCTGATATAGTCCAATCTGAATGTAACATGTCGCCATTACTCTGCAACCCGTATCAAATAAACATCTATATTGGCACAGAGACTGCTCATCATCCGTTATCCATAAAATAACAATACAACAGGCAGCTTCTTACCTGTGAAGCTGACGACTGATTCTCCTCCATATCTATGATGGGCCATCTATGATGGGCCTAGAGTGTGGTGTCGGACTATGTTGTCACAGCCCAGCGCCATACTCCAAATCTGATACAGAAGAGCAGAAGATGTCCCCCCACGCGCTTGCTCCAACAAGATAAGAATTGGGCAGGACAAGGGGCACAGAGCCTGATACTATAGACAGGGGGGGGCAGCTAGGGAATTCGGGGTGCTTACATTCTACTTCTATGGCATGCCTACAGGCTCTCCTATCAGTTCCAGACCCTAGGCACTTGCCTAGGCTGCCTTGTAAGTCATTATGGTCTGAGCCTTTACTTCCTTTCTCTCTGTACAAGTAAAACATTTGCATCACCTGGTTTTTATTATATTTTACCGTCAAAGTTTAGACATTAGTAAGCCTAGGGCAACTATTACATTAATGAATCCCATAGCACTGTGCAAAACATGGAGGATAACTTTTTTGTATCCTAAAACTATCTAGTCTATTCCATTGTTTCAGGGAGCAGACCTGGCCGAACCAAAAAAACCCCATTAAATAAAAATTCTGTAACACTGATACAAATCATAATATATGAGTTTTTGTGAACTTTTTTTTTGGAATAAGGCAAGGCCAGAAGTCTTCTAGTACTGTTAGGCTACAGTTGTAGATAGTATTTTTATTTATATTTTTTTATTACTTTACCCAGGAGATCCTAGGCAAGTAACAGACTTCAAAGTGGAGACCATCCTCAATGGCTTCAAGATAGAATATTAGAAAGTCTACCAGTGAGCCCCCTCTAGTGGTGGACCAGGGCAATTGCCCCTTTATTAAATTGGCCTTGTAGTTAGCTCATTTTGGGCTTCATTTAGAGTTGGGAATAAATCCGGCTAGAACAGGCTTGGCCAACCTGTGGCTCTCCAAGTGTTGTGAGACTACAAGTCCCAGCATGCTCTGTCAGCTATCAGTTGGCTTATCTACTAGCAAAGCATGCTGGGGATTGTAGTTTCACAACACCTAGAGAGCCAGGTTGGCCGGGTATGAGCTAGAAAGTGCAATTGGGAACCGTGACAGAACCATTTTGCACTGCACTGAGGTAAATTTAAAACATTGTGGAGATATTTAGAGTTAGGAAGAGGTTTACTTTAGCTCAACTCTAAATCATAGTGTACAAATAAAGTAACCCAATATTTCTGTGCTATATGCAAAATCAGGCAGCATTTTCTCTGCATGCAAAAAAATACACTTGCACTGTACATATTAGTTATATCTGGCAACTGGTTTTATTCGCACTTATTTATACTTTTTTTATTCCATATTTTTACCTTCCTTGAAAGTGAGAAAGAAAACTTACTGTGTTCCAATATAAATGTAAAAAGTAACCAACGTTGGTGGAGGATATGAAGTGGGAAGACATAATAACCATTTGTAAATTTACTGACAATCAATTAAAAAGATGTGAAATGTCCACTTGGCAGTAAGAAAAAAGTAAACTCTGCATGTGGTCCTGGGGTGCATGGGTTAGATAGTCTTCTCCTCTAGGTCCTGGCTAGCTCTTTGGTGTGGTATAAATAGACATCATCATCATCAACATTTATTTATATAGCACCAGCAGAGTCTGTAGTACTGTACAATTGGAAACAAACAGTAATTAAACAATACTGGGTAATACGTACATACAGAGAGGTAAGAGGGCCCTGCTCGCAAGTTTACAATCTATGGGACAATGGTTTGATACACAAGGGTAAGTGCTGCATCATATTGAATATTTGTCCAGCTAGAATGCAAAGGTTACAGAGTATTTAGTGGGCTGTGTGATCAGTGACACAACTATGTTGTCTTGTGGTAGCTGTGTAGAGGGTGATAATAGGGTAACTTAGGGAGATTTAGAGGATAATCACTCTACAAAAACTTATGCGTTTTTGTAGATTCTTTTGTAAGATATGTGCATATCCTGGAAATGTGTTTTAGATTTATGCAACATGATATAAATACAGAGTCGATGTGGGGAACAGAGGGCAGTTATGAGTCAAGGATCACACCTAGCCAGCGAGCTTGTGGGGTGGGATTTATGGTCATGTTGTCAACATAAATAGAAATATCAGGTAGGTAATTACTGTTGGTGGGTGGGAATATTATTAATTCTGTTCTTGAAAGCTTGAGTTTGAGTTGGCGAGAGGACGTCCAAGATGAAATGGCAGAAAGACAGTCAGTAACATGAGACAACACAGATGGTGAGAGATCAAGAAAGGATCGATACATTTGTGTTTCAACCGCATAGAGATGATATTGAAATCCAAAAGAGTTGATTAGTTTTCCAAGAGAAGTGGTGTAGATAGAGAATAGCAGAGGACCTAGGACTGAGCCTTGTGGTCTCCAACTGATAAAGGAAGCGGAGCAGAGGTGGATCCAGAGAAATGAACACTGAAAGATCAATTAGAAAGGTAGGATAATAACCAGCATAGGACAGTGCCTTGAAGACCTAGGGATTGTAGCGTTTCTATTAGAAGAGAGTCAACAGTATCAAGTGCAGCAGAAAGATCCAGGAGAATTAGAAGAGATTAATGGCCTTTAGTTTTAGCAGTGATTAAATCCTTGACAGGCTTAGTCAGCGCCGTCTTTGTGGAGTATTGAGTGCGAAAGCCTGACTGAAGAGATTCTAGTAGGTTGTTTGTGGAAAAGAAGAATTGGACGTGAGTGTAGGCAACTCTCTCTAGAAGTTTGGAGGGGTATGGGTGCTGAGAGATGGGATCGTAATTTGCGAGAGAGTTTGGGTTAGAATTTAGCTTTTTCAGAATAGGAGTAATTACTGTGTGCTTGTATAATGACGGGAAGTTACCAGTAGCGAGAGAGAGATTACAGATTTTTGATAGAGGTGGAATGAGCACAGGAGACATGGATTTACTGATTTGTGAGGGTATAAGATCAAGAGGACAGGAGATGTAAATGCGTTAAAAAGGTGTTTGGGGTTAGAAGCCTGAGCAGAGATGAGCGAATGGATGAGCGTATGTTTGCTTTGCAGTGCCCAAAGTATTTCAATAGGAGTGGTAGGTAGAAGTATATGTGAGAAAATCATTAGAGGCACGTAATTTACGCCAGTGACGTTCTGTTTTGTGGGAAAGTCTTTGAAGATTTCGTATTACTTTAGTGTGCCTCGGCTGACCTTTAAGTAGACGTGGAGTATGAATATTTGCTGGAGTCACTTGATCACGGGCTGCTGCTAGGGTTTGGTGAAAATTAGGTACTGCCATATCAGGGGAGTAGAACGTAGAGATTGGGGAGAGAAGGTATTGAAGTGAGGTGGTAAACTGTTAAAAATTAATAGAGTTAAGATTTGTCCAGGTATGAGGAGGCTTGGTATAGTTTGACAGTAGATAGGTTAAAGTAGTTGGGGTGAGAGTGTCGATGATAAGGTGATGATCTGAGAGGGGTAAATGCGTGTTAAGGAAATAAGAAACTGAGCATAGTCTAGAGAAAACAAGATCAAGACAGTGGCCATCATGATGAGTAGAGGATTCAACACAGTGGGAGAGGCTGACGGAGGAGGTTAGAGAGAGTAGTCTGGAGGCAGTATTGGATTGGATTAGCAATAGGGATGTTGAAATCACTCAGGATGATAGTCGGGATGTCAGAAGGTAAGAAGTGTGGGGGAGGGGGTGGCGATAGATCACAGCAACACGCTTAGAGAATGGATTAAAAATCCTAATAGTATGTACTGCAAAAGATGTGAACGTGAGTGATGGGACACTTGGTAGAACTGTGAACGTGCACTGTGGGGAGAGAAGTAATCCAACCCCCCCCTCCTTGTCCGCCTTCAGGTCTGGGGGTCTGGGTGAAATGGAGACCACCATGTGAAAGGGCAGCAGGTGAGGCAGTGTCTGATTGCGTGAGCCATGTTTCTGTTATTGCCAGAAGGTTGAGGTTGTTTGAGAGGAAGAGTTTGTGTACAGAGGTAAGTTTGTTACAGCCGGAGCGTGCATTCCAAAGGGCACATTTAAAGCAGATTGGAAGAGACTGGAGACAGGAGATGTGTTTGTGGTTTGCGGGATTCCAGTAGTGTTCAGATATGTGTATTGGAGGATTGTGGGGACCTGGATTTGCTGATATATCAAAAGCTAATAGAAGCAGAGAGAAAGAAAGATAGGAAAGATGATTGTAAGATGTGTGACCTTTTATTTTCTGGTGACAGGAGGAGGCTGTTCCGGGGAGGGCTGGCAAATTTTAGCCAGGGGGGGAAAAACTCGACTTAGCAGCCTATTTTAAAGGAAAAGAAAATGCAGGTGGCTCAGTGACCCAGCACAAGGTAGCCCACTATGGGACCGGCCAGGGGGGGGGGCAGATGCATGACCATAACTTAGAATTCTATCGCCTGGGGCGAGAAAGACAAATGCCGCCCCCCTAGCCCTCAATTTTAACCAAATAAACCAAAATTATTCCTAAATTGCGCCACCCTTCAGCGTTGTGCCCTGGGCCGTCGCCCCTGTCGCACAGCCCTGAGCAGATGCCCCCCAAACCAGCCTGCCCCTGAGGCTGTTCCAGTTAGTAAATATAAATAGGAAAAATGTTCATGAGTGTTAAATAGAGGTGAGTGGGTTAATGAAAGGGCAACGTGGACAGAGGTGTGTGCTGCAGGAAGGGTGACTGATGATATAGTCCTACAGATAATGCCATGAAAGGAAAAGTATGAAAAGCAGTGTGTTAAACATTACGGCTTAAGAGTGAAAGGCAACACCTTTGTGGGAATTAAAAAACAAATATCTAGTTGCAATGTCCAGTGCAGTTAGAGAAGTAGTGCAGAGTTAGGCTACAGCTTATTCTTGGAAGCATTGTTGTCCAATGTTTGTTCAACTCTGTATTTCCAAACACTTTGTGAGAGAAACCCACTTAGTGTAGGAAACCCCAACATGTCACTCGCCAAACAAGTTTCCTCTTAGACTAAATGTGAATATATAGTTGGGATGAATACAAACAAACTACATCTCTGGTAATTGGTCAGCTAATCACAGGGACAAACAAACAACAGCCTCTATTTATTTATTTTTTTAAATGTTGTTTTTGCTGACAATCCCTGGTCTGCCTTATATTGTAGATACTATATCTATTGTTAATAAAAATATATATATATATATATATTCAAGGTTTCGCTACTCCACAAGTGGGTGGCCAGGTAATCACATGTTTTGCTCTATAACTCATGTTGATGGGCGATGACCAGATCCTTTCCTAGAACATGAAGTCTTATGAAGTTCATAGAAATAGACAAGAACGTGCTAGCCTTGATAAATCCTCATGCCAATGGATACAATGTCCACACCCAGCCGAGCTGACAGTCTCACATGCTACTTAGAAAATGAGTTTTGATGGAAAGGGGATTACTCATGTATAACAAACCAGTGTGGGATTGTGGTTATGGGCAGCATTCGGAATCCCATTATATATTCGACCGTGCCAAAAACCTTTGCCAAAATGGACGGAACACCTGCATATAGAACACACAAGCTTCCATGGCTATAAAACTGTGTTGGGAAGATAGACAGATATCTGGAAATGGTGACAGTTAGTGATACATTGTTACCCTAGCAGAGTTATATATAAATACATTATTGACCCATGGCAGTGGTTTTGTGCTTTGTTTTGGCCAAGATATTACTGCAGTCATCTTGGTTGTTAAATGTCATTTCAGTTCACTGGTTGACTAAGAGAATCTTTTCTATCCTGGTTTTGTTGGAGAAACCACCTCATCCCCTGAGTCCTGATTCCTTTGCTCATGTCCTCCTGGATCTCAACCACAATGATTCTGATCAGAGATGCCAAGCGACCAGCTGTATAAATGTTTGTATTTCTAAGAACAAAGCTGTTTGTCATTTATCATTGGGAGTCACAGGGCTGGAGCAAGAGATGGATTCAACGGGTAATGTGAATAGAGCGTTGTGTATATCAGCAGTGAGGAAAGAGAACACGTGTGTCGTTTTACTATTGGTCTGAGCACTTTGCAGTGTTTTGTTTGCTGCTTTCGGGTTCTCTGGAGAACAGTCTTGTGTTACATTTAGTGTGATCGGTCCAACGAAGGGAGTTTCTGGCATGAACAATCTACAGCTCCTAATTATCAGCCACAGTTCATCTTGTCTCAAGTTACTTAGAAGGTTCCAGTGCACTAATTGTTTTCTATCTTTCCAAAATTCTTAGAATTGGCAGATTTTCTATTAAGTATTTTCATAGTATATGTAGTATAATGTAGTATAGTGTATAATGCCATTATGAATAGAACAATTATAATTTTATTTAAATAGCAATTTTCTCCCAGTAGGACTCACCAAGCTTTACATTTGCAGATTTAAAAAGAAACCTCATAATACAAAATAAACGTATAAAGAATTAACAGAGTAAAGAAAAGAGAGCTAAGTATTTGGGTTTTTTAGACAATGAAGGGGCATTAATTAAATGTTTGAGTGAACAGGTAAAGTATTTAGGGCATGATTCATTAAGGATCTGTTTTTTCATGTAGCACATAAATATCAACTTTAAATTTCAGTGTACAAATAAGCTATCAAGTATTTGTGTGCTACATGAAAAAACAGTCAGTATTTAACTTATGTGCAAAACAGAATACTAATTTTCACCCCTTGCATTGTAACATGGTTTTGGCCAGGAGACTTAAATAAGAAACTTCTTAATTTAAGATCCTTAATGAATCAGGCCCTTTAGTCTTCATTTGAAGATGTCTAGAGTGGGGAGCTGGCAGACTGCACGATGCAGTAAGTCCCAGAGAGTAGGAGTCACAGAGCTGAAAGCTTGAGCACCAAATAAAGTATAGGAGATTCTAGGTACTACTAGTAGTTCTTCATCGAAGAAACAAAAAGAATGAATCAGAAGCCGCTTTAAGGACCCACGACCCTGGTGGTGTAGCACATTGAATGTCAATAAGCCAATGTCACCATCCTATAGGCAGCCAGTGATGAGAATGGAGAACAGGGCTTACGTGGCAGGAACAGAGCTGGTAAGTAACAGCCTGGCTGCTGCAAGCAGTGTTGTCCTTTCTCTGGAGGACCCCGGTAGGATGCATTGCAGTAGTCCAAGCGCAAGGACACAAATGCCTGTATGAGTGTAGGGAGATCTTCTGAGGGAATCCAATGCTTGATTCTGGACCTTCAGATGAAAGAATGAGGATTTGATTATGGCTGAAAACTGATGTTTAAATGTTAAGACACAAACAGGGACAACTCCAATATTAACCAGATGATCAGAGTTTTGCAACTCTGAACCCCAAAGTTTAAGCCCAGTTGGTTGGCCCAGCTGCAATCTTGTTATTTGGCATTGACCTCCTATCATAAGAACCTCTGTTTTACTAGGATTTTTTCTCAGCCAACTTGTACTCATCAACTATTGATGCTCAGCTAAACAGTCATTTAGGATTGGTTGTCACTCACCGGACTGTGAGTGCCATTTCCCGTGTGTTCAGGAACCGTGGCCGTCCGCCATCCTGAGGGTCTGCGCATGTGCAGCCCTTATTAAACCTTCAGTACCTGTTGCTTTTAATTGATTGGATGATCAGGCAACCCTCCCTATTTAAACCACCTGTGATCATTACCTGGTTGCCTGATCTTGGAGTCTCATTCCCCATGAGCCTCTGAAGGTGTTCCTGTGTTTTCTCGTGTATTCAGCTCCAGCTGATTCCTGTTTACTACTAGTGTGGTTTCCAGACCACTTCAACTCTCCTGTGTTCATCGTGGCTGCACTCAGCTGATTCCTATCTGCTATTACTACTGGACTCCAGTTCGTCTCAACTCTCCTGTGTTCAGCGTGTCTGCTCTCTGCTGCCTCCGTTACTACTGCAGAGTTCCAGACCGTCTCAACTCTCCTGTGTTCATCATGTCAGCTCTCCGCTGATTCCTATCTACTACTGCTGCCGGATTCCAGACCGTCTCTACTCTCCGTGTTCAGCGTGTCTCCTCTCCGCTGCCTTCGCTACTACTGCCGGATTCCAGACTGTCTCTACTCTCCCGTGTTCAGCGTGTCTTCTCTCCGCTGCCTCCGCTACTTCTGCCGGATAACAGAGAGCCTCAACTCTCCCGTGTTCATCACGTTTCCAGTCTCACTTACTACTGCTTCCTGAGTATTGCTTCGTTGATTCTGGATTACCTGCCGTGCGCTGCACCTACCTGATTACCGCTGCCATCCTCCAGTGGTCTCTCCTCCTGCCAGCCTTCAGCCGTTCAGGTATCCCTGCACGTCTCTCTGACAGCCTGCTCTCCTGAACCGCGGTATGCATACTTTCCATTGACTTTGCTTTTGTATTGCATATCCATCTGGACTGAGTTGTGTTCTCCTCCGGAGCCTCCTATCCACTGAAGCTATTGTTACCATTGACTTTGTTTCCTATTACCTGGATAGCTATTGTGACTTTGTATACTTCAAGCAGCGCTTGTCAGTTATTGTTGTATTGTGGATATCATCGTGGGATCAAGTTCTGTGTGCCCCGTGTATCCTCTGCTTTACATTCATCTCCTCGTGCCCCTCCTCACATATATATATCAGTGGTACAACTTGCTGACGCAGACCACTGACTCCTGTTCCCTGTGACACCAGTTTCAAGTATCCTCTCACATAAGCAGTGGTACAACTTGCTATACGCAGACCACTGACTTCCCCGTTACCTACTTTCACCTGGACTCCATTCCTTCACTATAGACAGCGGTACAACTTGCTATACGCAGACCGCTGACTCTCACTACCTCCTCGCTACTCCTGGACATTCCTCCTCACTATAGCAGTGGTACAACTTGCTGTACGCAGACCACTGACTCTCCTCACGTTTACTTGTCCATCTGGTTCCTCGTGTACATACATCTAAGTCATTACCAGTTGCTGCTAGTCATAGACTTTCCTTGAGCATTCTCTCACCATCTGCTGTTTCTCCTGTTCCGTTGTCACCCTGCTACCAGAGAACAATAGTACCAACTATATTACTCTGGTAAGTCCATCATCTGGTGATATCCTGGGCAAAGAATTCTAGTGACCGTGACATTGGTGTTGGGTTCTTAGTACCAGGACCAAAGGACAGGTACAGTCGGGTATTATCTGCACAGCAGTGGTTCTTCAGGACATGACGCCGGATTATTTCACCCATGTATACTGTACATAACATGGGCGATAGGATTGAGCCCTGGGGAACGCCACATGACAGGGGCACTGAGGCATATGAGTATACTACCTCTGTATTAATTTCAACTATTCCCCCTCCACATAAATTACTTTGATGAGGCTCATTTCTGTTTTAAACATATCCTGACAGTAAGGGGACACTGAGGGTCTGATTCATCACGGCGCGTATCTGCCGATTGTGTGCGTATCATAAGCAAAATTGCTCTGTGCATTCCCAGAACCCGCCCATACGCCACAGAAAACAGACACGTTTGGTTCATCTGCATACGCAAAGAACACTTACTACAGCCTATGATTTCAGGGAGGGAAATAGGGGAGAGGGGCAGGAGTATTTACCCATAGACAATGTACAGTAATGGGCGTGCGAAATTCAAGCACAAGCAGCAGCGTCTGATTCAAGCTTTGGGCATTGCAAAGTTACTTGTTTTTCCGTCGTATCTCTTGCTCCAACAACAGGGCTAGTCTAAATCCTGAGTACTATTGATGACAGTCTCGTATGCATGCTATAACATGTGTTTGCAATAAAGAGCAACTGTAAAAATTTATTTTATATTCAGTAGATATTAAAAACATTGTAATAAATCTATTTCATGGGGGGGGGGGGCTTATTAAAAAAATATTTACTTTTTGCCATTAATGTCTATATTATTAACAAGTAAGATAACTTCAATAGTTTTTTTCGGTGCATTCTTTTGCACAGTTATATTCCACCTAGGTATTGGACGTATCCTGCAGAGTCTTGTTTAGTAGAGCAGAGCAGACCTACACCCGAATACAGCAGCGCATGTCTCTTCAGGTCCGCTCCTTGTTGAATTCAGTAGCGTGCGCAGACCCGAATTACGTGCGTTCTGAAACAATCACACCTTGCGCTCAGTATGTGGGCTTTGATGAACCAGGCCCTGAGACTGTATTTATTCATTGTGACTATGGTATATTTGAATGATTTTACACTCTCAGGTTTAAAAGTCGTCCCATGGAAAGTGTAGACCACGACCTGAGTTATACCAATTTTGTGGTGAGAAAACTGTTCTATGGTGCCCCCCCAAATGCAGCTTTTGCACCCCTTGAATCTCATTTAAAGAATCTTAACCGACAAAATAATATACAGGTAACCTGCATTCAGCTTGAAATATCCCCAATCTTTT
Source organism: Mixophyes fleayi (assembly GCF_038048845.1). Classification (NCBI taxonomy): domain Eukaryota; kingdom Metazoa; phylum Chordata; class Amphibia; order Anura; family Limnodynastidae; genus Mixophyes; species Mixophyes fleayi. The sequence continues at coordinate 17,106,701 of NC_134404.1, read as the reverse complement.
GCACATTTGCAAATAATCTCCACTGTGAGGAGCAGCGCTAAGTAATTTACTAAGGACAGAAATGTTTAGCTTCTACAGCTGAAGTTCAATTACTGTCAATAGCTATAGGCCCTCAAGTTACCAACCTCTGGTATACAGGGTATTGCTATATGTTCTAAAGTCGTTATCTAGAGTGCGTTAGTATGAAGTCTCTATTTGCATAATTGGGCAATTACGCGACCTTATCAGCAGATTTGCAGCACAAACAATCAGAGCAGTGTCTAGGTATGAAATATGTTTTGGCGTGTCTTATCACATGTGTGTTATATAGGATTATTCTATGAAAGCTGCCTTCATATATTTTACATTGCAATCCTGTACATATTTTACAGATTAAAGTTCTAAATACATCCAAGCCACAATTTATTGAGTTTTTTTAGTGCCGTACATCTGTTTCCCTTTTGTGGCTTTTCAGTTTTAGCCTGGGACCAGACGCGTTTCATTGGTTCACCGACCTATTTAGCAATAAATGTTTGAGAGCTAAGAGGGGGAGCGCTGAGATACAATATTTGACTTGCTAATGATATTTTCTTTCCTGCATCGACTATTTCAGCACCATTATTTAATTAAATCTAGTCAAAACAATAACAGTATAATACGTTTACACACCGCGTTTCATGTTTTACTTGATAAAATTCTCATTTCATATTTATTAAATTCAGATGGATGGAATTGTTAACCACTTAGGCTCAAAATACAGACAAAATCTTGGTGCATAAGGCAATTAGGTGTCAGTAAGCGTGATGGTTTTATTAATTGCATAGTATTTGTATGACCTGGTGTATGATCATTCTTGTGGTCTTATTACTTTATGTTTTGCTTTATACTATGTAATTATATTACTTAAGGCAACAATCCCCTGAAAAAATGAGGTGTGTTTTCTAACATAACTAACTGCGGCAGGCTATAAGGAGAATGTTGGTATTTACCATTCGCCTTGTTTTTTTCTTCAGGTTGCTATTAATGATTTATGATTCTCGACAACCATGGTAACCACAGTCACATGTCACTGGGTGTAGTGAGCAGAGAGGCTTTGGAACACCCCTCTTAGCTCTGTCTTCACTGAGATGTCCTTCTTCTCATTCTCCCACTTCTGCCATCACATGACTGTGAGCTGTGAGCCTGTGTCTGTGTAGCAGACTGACTCTGTCTGTGTCTGGCAGCCATGTTTGTTTGCCAAACAGATAGCTTCTGAAAAGGAGATAATGAATTGTTGGAGCATAGCTTTGAAAATTAGATGGATGCTTGAAAGGTAATTATCTTGCTATTTAAAGAATAGATATCTTCTATGTGGAATTGCTGCTATAATTTTAAATGAATTGTATTTTTTTTAGATGACTTCAACATCATCTACTTTTAAATCCAAGTTCCAACTCCCCTGTAGGTTTAGGGGTTTTGATGGAATTAAATACATTTTAGATGCATTTTTAACACTATAGAGTATAATATAAAACATATTAAATGATTCCAGGCTGTCCAGCCTGTGCCGCCACCTCTCCAGTGTCCAGTAACTTTCCTCTGTGTCCCTCCACCTCTCCCTCATGTCTCCTTTGTGTACTTACATTTTCTTTCATCTCTATAATATTATAGTAAAAGTTTCCATAATATCTCCCTATAGAGAGCAGGATAGAGAGAGAGTAGTTTGGAGGCCCAAGAAGATGAATAATCAATCGGGGTAATGAAATCACCCGAGATAATAGTGCGGATGTCAGAGCATAAGAAATAAGGGAGCCAGACAGAGAAATGTGGCATTTGGGAAGGCCCAGGAGGACGATAAATAACAGCAAACGGCAGATATAAGTGGTATAAAATACAGATAGTACATAGTTCAAAAGATGGGAATGTGGCAAAGGAGATAGAGAGATAAAAGGAAATTAAGAGAAAAAAATCAGCAAGTTACAATGTCCAGGACAGTGAGTTGCAGTTTCTGGATGTAACAGATGAAGATTGTCACTGGTTGTCCTCAGATGTTTTTTACTGTCTGTACTACTGTGAATTTTAAATGTGACGCACAGGTGTTGGCCACAGCATGCTGACTGCAGTTACATGTACAGCACGTGTAATTTATAAAGCGCAGCCTTGCATATGAAAAAATGATCATACTATTGGCTGCGTCCTTCGCAAAAGCCACCCCAGCTTACTGTACAGATATAAAGCTGCTTTTTAATGTAACTATATCAGTGTAATGCCTGTGTTATATCATCACTTTCTTTGTGTATCTGACACCTGTTCCACAGCCGAAACACACTAATCTGCAATATATACTTGGGTGTCACATTAACTGTCTTCATTAACAGGTAAAATGTTTTTTGTTTTTTTTTGTAAAGAAGATGTATATTATTTTTAATAATAAAAAACTTTCTTTCATGTGCAGGTCCTGCGAAGGGCAAGAGATCGTCACGTCGCTGCGGGCAGCTGGGTTCTATAGCGGCTCTGAAGTACGCTGTGTTTGGTCTCTACCTACTGGTCTTCCTTATCCTTGTGGGTGTATTCATCTTGGCAGGTGAGTTCCTGAAAACATGCGCTGCACACAAGATACCTACAGTGGGGGTGGGGGGGAAGTTGTGCCAACATCTGCAAAATTCAGTAAAATGCAAATATAAATCCATTAGTAAGAAAAACATAAAGTGGTCAATAAAAATGAGACCCAAAATGTCCCTGAATGACACAAACACAAAATATATTCAGGGTTGGCAATCATGGCAGACGAGAGGTTTCTATCTAAGGAGCATGGATCCACTAAGTAATTAGTTGTAGTCAGTAACATTTGGCGTGCTCGCCAGGAGAGGTTTTACAGAAGGTTTGTGAGAAGGTCCTCTCCTCACTCACACTATCCTATGTCCCCCAGATTGAGAGTTAGTGAATCCTTTCTAGATCTGTAAAGATGAATGATGTAGACTCATAGATGAGAAGCAGGAACATTGTTTGGTAGGGACTTACCTTCTGGATTAACTGATTTCATGTGGAAATCAGCTAAAAGTTGCTATTTGTATGTGTAACGGAGTAAAGAAGGTTTGTGGTTAAGTCAAAGCTCCTATTGTTATTCCCAAAATTCCAGCCAAGGTTAATGTCCATGTTCCACACGCACCACATTCTGCCGTTTGGTTTTTGAAGTGTAAATGTGAGTAGTTTCTTGAATGGAACAGACACGAAAAATAAGTTATGTTGAAAATATTAGAGATCTATATCTATCTATCTATACCTACAGTTTGTTGAATAAGACATTAGTGCTCCCACCTTGAAGTGATATTGTTATTGCTCAGTAACAGAGGTTATTGTGTAGAGTTGGAATCGTTTTAAGTAAAAATGTAGTCATAAAATGCATCCCAAAAAATGATGCAATGACCGGTGTGCTCGGCACTGTACGTATCTGTGACTCAGCATACTGTACTAAACGCATCACTGCATGAAGAGACGCTAAACGGCTGATATTCTCCCTCTGCACCTTCACCTTCTACCCATATCATAAAGGTAATTACTTGATACCTGAAATAAGACACGGACACAGAGTACAATTTCGGCGCACTAAGGTCACAGTTTTAATTGTATAAATGTTGGTTCAGCTGACCAGCTAATACTTATACAACCAAACATAGGGATGGCCAACCGGCCCAGAATCCCATGCACTTACTTACGGCGTCAGAGAGACTACACCCCTTGTGGACTCATAGGGCGCTCACTGAATCGCTGCCCAGGGCCTTTGCCGAAAGGAACCGAAGAGAGACATAGATCGAAGGGGGAAGAAACCTGCGGCCAAACTATTGCGCTGTGTATTAATTACTGACTGCACTGATCTCCTTCCGACTGCATCTCGTCTGAGGTTAAACACAAACAACCACAGACTGAAACAGCCATATGGTAACAGGGCGGGGTGGAGGGACCTTGTGCAGCGAAAGAGGGAGAACTCCCTGTTCTTGGATGCTATATAGGCCTGTTTGTGTTTGTCACTCCAAGTCAGGGCCGCCATGAGAAATATCAGGCCCCAGTACAGCAACTTCTTGGGGTCCCTTCCATAACCTTCAGTGTGTAGCAAGGGCACACCAGGTTGGTGACGTCTCCCACTACAGAGGCAGGCCAGGGTCCCAAGGCAGGCCCGGGCTCCTGTACTTTGTACCTGCTCCTCTCCCCCCTCTCACCACCCCTGCTCCCAGTGGAAGGGTATTTTTAACCCCTAAAGCATACTAGTGAATTCTGGGAGATCCCAAGTAGGGGCCATGGTTGGAAGGCAGGAGGGGGCAGGGCGCGGTCAATCGCATCATTTTGGCCACGCCCCCCAACAAAATGAAGTTTTTTCGCAGGGGCAGGGCCAAAATGACACGATTCATTGTCCGGGAGACCTACCCAGATTTCGGGAGTCTCCCGGACATTCTGGTAGAGTTGGCAAGTATGCCCTAAAGGTTAAGTGCAATGGGAGCCAACAAGCCGGGATTTAAGTGCAATCATCCCTATGCTGGTCTTCATTTATCATACCGGCTGCAGCCAACACTAGGCTATTACAGACTGGTCTGGTGACATTATAACAGAGAAACCCGTAGTGTGGGTCCCCCTAGCACAGTGTCGCACAGCCTCAGCCTGTTTGGCACCTGAAGCGGTGGATGTTGGGCTAATAAATAGTTAAAAGATAGATTTCAGCATTTTGTCGCTGTGGCACTACCATAAATTGCTTAGGTATGCTGACAGCTGTGGAACTACAAGTGCCATCATACCCGTGGCAGCCAGAGCATGCTGGCCCTTTTAGATACATGCCCAGTTACCTTGAGCCCACTGGGACCTATAGTGACACAGGGAAAAAATACTGCTCAGTAGAAACACTGGAATAATATTACAGACAGGGAGCAGCATCCAGGAGGTTCACAGGTAAGAAGCTGCTGCTCCCTCATGTCACCTGCAGGGGGCGATGCCGGGAAAATAAAACCACACAGGACCTGATTCATTAAAACAGAAAACTAAAATAATGTGCGTTTATAAAATAAAGTGCACGAACATCTGGCATACGTAGGTCTCTTCGGGTGTGAAGATACGTCTGGTAGTGAATACGGGTCTAGGTACTGTCCTAACAGACAATACACTGCAGGATACGTACAATACATATATATATAGAATACAAGTTAACCCGTGCATGATACTCATGCATTCTAGTCAAATCAAGCTACTTAAGGTGTTAAAAAGGTTTTTGTCATGCATTTGGGCCATAGCCCAGGCCTCAACCACCAACCACTCCCCACTGTCACCCCCGGCAACCACCAACCACTCCCCACCGTCACCCCCGGCAACCACCAACCACTCCCAACTGTCACTTCTCCTTCAAGAAATATATATATATATTTTTTAAATCTTTATAAACACTTTTAACAATTAACAAATTAAATTAACAAATTAAAAACATCTTAGTATACCAAATTTCAGCCCTTTCTGAATATTTTTTTTTTCCACACACACTAAGAATTTAGTAGGTCAGTGCATAACTCCGCCCAGCAGGTGGCGCTGCAGCTTGGTTTTATTTTTTCCACACACACACAGACAGACTAACACACGCCACTAGACATTTATATTATAGATAGAGTCACAAAAGAATGCACAGAAAAAAAGCAAAACTATTGAATTAATGCCACCTGTTAAAAATATAGTCATTAATAACAAGACATTAAAAAAAAAAAAAAAAATTAAATATTTTTTTTCTCCATTAAATACATTCGTCATGATGTTATTAATGTCTAGTGTACATAAAATACATGTTTTCAGTTGCTCCTGATTGCAAACACATGTCCTAGCTGTATACATAGTCATCATCATCATACCCTGTAGATGGTGCAAGTGATAAGACAGAAAAACACGTACCTTAGAGATGCCCAAAGCTTGCACGCACAAAACGTATTTTACGTGAAATACAGTATGTATCGGTATTTACCTGCCTTAATGAATCAGGCCCTGAACGATTGATTAGGCTGCCCTAAAACCTAGTGCTTAAGTGACTGCCTAGGTTACCTAGAGGTAGTGGTAGCTTTGGTAGAAGAGTGAGGATGTGAATCTGTAGGTAACAGGTTACGTTGAATTCTGTGGTCTTTCAAATCGTGTATTTGTCTTAAAGTGAATGTTTCTTTGATCAGAAGTCTTCTCCATCGTCTTCCACTAAAAGTACACGTTTCACGCTGCTTAGAGTAAGAGCATAAAAATAATTTTTGCACCGGTTTACGATAAATATGGCACGACCCGGCCTGAATTACCACTTTCGGCAAATTCGGCACCAGCCTATGTTAGATCAGCTCAGAGGGGGCAGCATTGGAAATTGGTTTATGTCTTATTTAATTTTATTTCCTTGCATTTTCCTTTTTCTTTCTTACCAACCAACCATTTGTGCCAGTAAGACTGGAGGATGGTCTGCTGGACCTTGTGGTGCCAGCTTGTGGGGGTTAGGGCGTACTCACTCACAGTGCCTGAGGCAGCGTCCGCTGTACATATGGGCCAGTGATACGCAGCCTGTTCAGTAATTGTTTCCAGAGGGGGAACAGAGCGATGTGATTTATACCATTCACATCTCAGAAATAGAGGCAGGCGAGGATATATTTGCCTGCGAGCTTTAATCCTTTACTGATCAAGCTGTGTTATTTCATCGTAACCTAAACTAACATTATTTAATGCTGCATTATTCTGCAGGGAAGTAATCAAACCTGGAGAACTTAGACACTGACGAATCGCTCCCATAACATAACTTGATGTTATCTAAAATAACACACATAAATCTTGCTTTGGGCGTTACAAAAATGTTATTGAAATATTATCTTCATATATAACACATTGTAGATATCAGAGGTCAAAGAGCCTGCTAATGCATCGCCTATATGTGACAGTGGTTGCTGAAAGGTGTAACCCCACAGGGGGTAAGTTTGCATTGGTATTTCAGCAGTATATGTACCTACCTCCCATCATATTGTTTGCTGGCAGTGGGAAGATGGTGTGATTGCTGCATGTGGGAGGCGTGGCTCCACACCGCGGGGTGTGTCTGGCTCCCCGTTCTCTCCTCCCCTCCACCCCAAACCCTTTCATTGCCATGCAGAGCAGGGGTGAACAGGCAATATCTCCCAAATTCCTTACCAATTGGGTCAAAGCAGTCCCGATTGTGATGGTGAGACAGATCCCTCATATCGGGACTGTCCCACCCAAATCGGGGCGGATGGCAAGTATGCCGGTATACAACTCAGCAGGGGCAATCTGTGACCATCGCAGTGGCTGTTACCCCTATTGAAGGGAGAACATACAAACTCCTCACAGATAAGGCCATGGTTGGGAATTGAACTCATGACCCCAGTGCTGTAAGGCAGAGGCGCTAACCACTGAGCCACCGTGCTGCCCATTCTATTTATTAAGATCTGGCGATAGGGCTGATTTTCTATCACCGCTTATAGCAGCAATAGAGAACCGCCATGATATATCTATAAAAAATCAGCCGACCATTATTTAGGTACCTCGCCGATGCTGGTTGGGAGCTGTAAGAGTTAACTCGCCACTTGGCCCGTCCAGTCTCAACGCAGTGGAACTAAAAGCCTGGACTTGTTTCATCTATTGAAATAAGAAAAAAAATAAAATATATATTTTTAAAAAAATAATAATAATATTTTAAAAGACTTGCCTTTAAAAGATCTATACAGGTATGATGCTATCCAGATAATAAAGCGTAGCATTTGATCAGAATGGGAAGACTTTGGCGCGAGTTGGTCAGCTTAACATATATTGCAATATGTGGAAGTAACATTCTCTGTTTTTAATATAGCAAGATAGTTAGAACAGCATTAATTGTGTATTTGGTGAGTGCAAAGTATCCGTGTCTTTGTATATATATATATATATTTTGCATTTTTTTTCCCTTTAAATTCAGGGAGGTGGATTAGACAGAGCCATCTATGCCAATGGGAAATATATTTTTATTTGTGGCAAAAGCCGAGACATTCTGCCTTGCCCTTGTTGTCAGTCTGGTTTTCCTCTAGTGGTCGGATGTTTGATTTGGGCGTGCAGTATGTGGCTTATATCTTGTGTAATAATGACTTTTTGTAAATGACTAATTCATCATTTTAAAATGTAGCAATATTTAGAGGTCATTCTCTTTCAGTGTTGAAATCGCAAATAACAGGAGAATGAATAGAGGGTTTGTGATATTTGTAGAAAGAGTTTAGTACACAACCAGCAGAAACATAGCTGTAGAGGATGCTCCCGCGGTCTTGTGTCTGGTCTGTTTATGGATGAAATGTTACAGCTCCCGTCTGTAATTTCTGCACTTTATTATAATTCTGGAGGATGGCAATTTTTGCATTGTGATTTCTTGCTAAGTACGGGGAATGTATCGGTGCTACATCATGTCTAATTAAATGTGTCAGCTACCAGCGGACGTTAGGAAATCAATTCACTCCAGCAATCAATTCATAGCTGATTGCCCTGTATAGCCACAGTACTGATGCCCATTGTTGTGTGCCTACTTGATATCTGGCTTGAGGTCTGCCATCCGCTGGCTTGGCATTTGGTGGTTCAGAGATGCTCTCTCACAAGGACTTTCTCATCTTTAGTAGTGGAGGTGTATAAAAGGTTATATATCATACCTGCCAACATTCGCATTAGAGACAAAACAGGTCCCACCCAAGTCACTAAAAAACCACACCCAGTTTGGGGGACCATGGCTCTTTCCACACAGGATGAGTCCCATTTAATTGCTGACTGTTCTAGGAAAATTAGGACTGTTGGCAGGTATGATACCTTCTATTGTAGGGACCCAGATACTCCTCATTGGCTACTATGCTCTGGGCCATTTTATTAAAAAGGCATTTGCTCTGAACCCCCAGGATAGCGGGCTCATCACTAGGTTTCCTAAGAATGGAGTCTATATAAAAGATGCCTTAAAAGACCATTTATATCAGCTCTTTCGTTCTTAGCAAGAAATTAGACCTTTCGAGCAAAAGAGTGGATTCTCCTCCTTCAGTGAGATTATTGACTCAATTGTTGATGATATCCCGGGTAAAAAAAATAAAAAAAAAATAATACCACCTCACCCAAATATTCATTATTCTCTTTTACATAGGCCCACAATTAGCTCAAGATCCCAATAGGAACCCAGCCAAGCGTTATCCAGAAAAAACAATAGTCCTGCAACTATGTCATGCCAACTGGTATGCGAGCCCACAGAGCTTTGACCTAAGTCCACTTATTTAGTAAAGAACAGGTAAAGCCACTATTTGACATCACTGTATATCAAAGACTGTGTATTACATAAAAATAATACTACTACTACTACTAATAATAATAATCATAATACTCATGATATACATGAAATAACTTGAATGTTTTTACCTAATGAAATATGCCCCCCATGCTTGCCCTCACTATCTGTAGCAGGTTGCCGTGTTAGAAGGGAGGAGCTTGCCTAACAACAGAGTGAGAGTGACTGACAGTTTTTCCAACTTGCCCTGTAGATATTCCCCATGTGGATTGGTTGATACAAACAGTGGTGCAGAGCCAGGGTGCAGCAGCAGCTGAATTGACAGGATTCTCAGCTTTCTTTCCCTTATTAGATACCCCCCAGGACATTGTCCTAAAGATGTGGGAGGGGCTACTGGGAAATATTATCAGCCACCAATAATAAAGCCACCTTTGGTGACTGGCTTTTCTGTGCGGCTACCGGCGGTGGGTACGGGGCTGGAATGAGGAGAGACAGTGGAAGCTGGAGAACTGGAACATGAACCAGTCACTATAGATTCTTAAGTCAGCTACTGGCCACCGTGAGTGTCCTTCATCGTTTATATAAACAGAACAGTATTTTATAGCTATGGGCAAGGCTTTCCTTTCGTGCCACTTAGTCATTCATAGAAACTGCTGCATACGTGGCTGTTAGGAAAAGGTGTTATTACCCATAGCAACGTAAGTCTAAGTGATACCTGTCTAATGCTAAACTGTACTTGTGGGGCAGCGATGGCTTCGTACTCAGCAGACAGCCCCGATAGGGGACACAATCCCCTCTGAGACTAGATTTATAGTTCGCAGAGAAAAGGTTGGAGGTCCGAGCAGCACTAACAAGCTGTAAATAAGCCCATTGTACTTTACAGAACAATCTCGTACTGTTTATGTTTCCACGTCATGGCTTTCATTGCACTCCCCATAAAATGTTCTCTTTTATTGAGTCGCCCATTAATTTGGGGTGTAACTGTAGATAATATGGATAATGAAAGTATGAGTAATTCCTGGACCCTTTGCAAGTCTTCTCTTAGTAACAAAACATGGAGAGGGATCACTTGTTCCTGCGGGTGTATAACAGACTGCAAGAAATGGAGCTTCTAGAAGCCACAATCCAGCTGCCCCGCGCAGAATGTATCTGTGTCTTTGTGAGTGTTACTATCATTTCTTTATGTAGCACCTACATATGCCACAGCGCTTTACAGAGAATATTTCATCACTTGCTCAGTCCCTGAGTGTGGAGCTCACCGTCTGTATTCCCATCATACACACAGTTTTACTAATTACTGCAGTCAGAAGTCAATTAACCTACCAGTCTGTCTATGGAGTGTGGGAGGAAACCCACGCAAACACGGGGAGAACATACAAACGCCACACAGATAGGATCCTGGTTGGAATTAAACCCATGTTAGTATATGTGCATATCATCAGCATGTCTTAGTATTAGGCTGTTAGCTGGCTATCTACTTGGTATATGTCATATGTACAGTATATCCTGTATGTGTGTTACAGTGTGAGTATATGTCATATGTATCTGCTGCATGTGTGTTACATAGCTTTACATTATTTTTACGGACAGTTTCAGGTTTTAAATATTTATATTTAGTTTTCTGTTTGTGTAGCAATGTGTGCTTTGTATGTAGTCTGTATGTGTGTGTGCTATGTATGTAGTCTGTATGTGTGTGTGCTATGTATGTAGTCTGTGTGCGCTATATATGTAGTCTGTATGTGTGTGTGCTATGTATGTAGTCTGTGTGTGTGTGTGTGCTATGTATGTAGTCTGTATGTGTGTGTGCCATGTATGTAGTCTGTGTGTGTGTGCGCTATGTATGTAGTCTGTGTGTGTGTGCTATGTATGTAGTCCATACTTGCCAACATTTGTTTTTCTTCTTCCGGGAGATGCCGGCTGGGACGTGGGCGTGCAGGGGGCGGGGCGCCAAAATCACGTCATTTTGGCCCCGCCCCCGGGATGTAATGACGCAAATTGCCAGAATTCTGCCCACTTCACTAAGTAGTGGGCAGATCAGGGAGATTGCCACACTCTCCCGGGAGTCCGGGAGACTCTCGCGAAATGCGGGAGTCTCCTGGACGTTCCGGGAGAGTTGGCAAGTATGATGTAGTCTGTGTGTGTGTGTGTGTGTGTGTGTGTGTGTGCTATCTATGTAGTCTGTATGTGTGTGTGCTATGTATGTAGTCTGTGTGTGTGTGTGTGTGCTATGTATGTAGTCAGTGTGTATGTGTGCTTTGTATGTAGTATGTATGTGTGTGCTATGTATGTAGTCTGTATGTGTGTGTGCTATGTATGTAGTCTGTGTGTGTGCTATGTATGTAGTCTGTGTGTGTGCTATGTATGTAGTCTGTATGTGTGTGTGCTATGTATGTAGTCTGTGTGTGTATGTGCTTTGTATGTAGTCTGTATGTGTGTGTGCTTTGTATGTAGTCTGTATGTGTGTGTGCTATGTATGTAGTCTGTATGTGTCTGTGCTATGTATGTAGTCTGTATGTGTGTATGCTATGTATGTAGTCTGTATGTGAGTGTGCTATGTATGTAGTCTGTGTGTGTGTGCTATGTATGTAGTCTGTGTGTGTGCTATGTATTTAGTCTGTGTGCTATGTACGTAGTCTGTGTGTGTATGTGCTATGTATGTAGTCTGTGTGTGTGTTATGTATGTAGTCTGTGTGTGTGTGTGCTATGTATGTAGTCTGTGTGATGTATATGTAGTCTGTGTGTGTGCTGCTATATATGTAATTAGTATGTGTATGTGTGCCTTATATGTAATCTGTATGTGTGCGTGTGCTATGTATATAGTCTGTATGTGTGCTATATATGTAATCTGTATATGTATACTAAATATGTAATCTGTGTGTGTGCTGTGTATGTAATCTTTGTTTATGCTATGTTTGTAATATGCATGTTTGCTATATGTGTAATCTGTGTTTATGCTATATATGTAAAATGCATGTGTGATATGTATGCAATATGCATGTATGCTATGCATGTAATCTATATATGTACTATGTATGTAATCTGTATGCATGCTCTATATGTAATATGTGTGTGTCCTATGCATGTATTCTGTATGTGTCCTATGCATGTAATCTGTATGTGTGCTATGTATGTAATCTGTATGTGTGCTATGTATGTAATCTGTATGTGTGCTATGCATGTAATCTGTATGTGTGCTATGTATGTAATCTGTATGTGTGCTATGTATGTAATCTGTATGTGTGTCCAGGTTACTGAGGACATATACAGAGCTTACATATTAAACTTGATGAGCATCACAATATGCTTTGGTTTTGTACCCAGGTGCCCAATGCAGTGGCCTCAGACATACACTATTGTTTGTGGGTATGTGCAGTAAACATATTGCATATTGTACATACTTGCCTACTTTTGAAGGCAGCTGCCCAGGAGGGGGTTCGTCGAGGGGGCATGGCCACGTGTGGTGCGCCGTTAGGCGCCGCTCCCTGTCAATCTTAGGCAATTTTAGCCAATCGCAGCAGGGGGCGGAGCCATGATGGCGCATTTAGCCCCCCCCGCCCTCTTCAACAACGGCGACAGCCGGATCCGGGATTTTTGCCTACTCTCTCGGGAGTCCGGGAGAACTCCTAAAATTCGGGAGTCTCCCGGACATTCTGGGAGAGCAGGCAACTGTGATATATCAGCACAGTTGGCAATAAGTACCTGTCACCCCTTTTACTACAAACACAGGCACTGTCTGTGTTACGTTCACGTCACACTGATATAACGTGTCCTAATCTGCACCTCTGCATCGTATACAATAAAAAGTAAAATAGATTTTTTGTGTTTTTCAACTATCAAATTTTTCTTCTTATCCAGGGATACAGGAGCCCCCCCCACCGGGGGTTAAATGATCCAGGTCTAAGCCATGGATCTGTCTCATTACAATGCTCTGTAAACCTCATAAAGTTTATATTACATCCCCGGTCCTGGCTATGAGGAGATGAAGGAAACTAGCATTTAAATACTTATAAAACAGATCTGGACTGACATTTAAAGACATTTCCACTCATTGCTGTCAATATATTTTAATGCAGGTCACGCGTTTATAGATGTAAAAACATTTCACAGGGTCTAGAAGCCTCGCTGGGAGACAGCGTGTTGTTCTCGCTGGTCTTGTTTCCTCCTCGCTGAATAAACCTCCCAGAACATTGAATTACACAGCATTAAAAACATGAACTGCCATAATACTAGGGGAGGTTCTGTTTTTTTGGTTTTTTTTTCTTAAGGCCCTTAATAATGTCATATATATGTATATATAGATAGATATATAGATAGAAAGATGTGTATAGATGTGTATATATATATATATATATATATATATATATATATAAATTGGGGATGGAGATTATAAGCCGTAAATTTTGAATCACAAATTGTAATTGGGGGTCAAATGGCCATTGGACAGTGTAGATGTTAGTGGCCAGTACGCTGGTTCAAAATGTTCGATCTCTGGTCAAACACTGTGCCCTGGAGATACTTTCTAGTGTTATTTGAACCTGTTGTGATGTGACGCACTTTATTCTTAAATAAATGTATTGTATTGATTAGTGGTAAGTGCTGTGAACTGTTGCTGTTAGTTTTTGGATTCTTAGGCCGTAACACTGATAGAGGTAATGACCAAAAAATGGAGACACCAACTTAAAGTGATTTAATAGGATAACTTGTGTTTGCTGTGGCACTGAAACTACCATTGAGTCTACCAATGACTGTAATTGTGCAGGAGGGATGTAGGGGTGGGGTATGGAATGACGATGGAGATTATTCCGACAAGACTTACCCCGACGTCTTCACACCGAAGTGTTCCTTCCTGACGAGGCTGCAGGACGCTGTTATCGGCGTGTTAAGGGGGTAATGTAAGTAAGTATACAACGCTTTGTAAATTACATTGTCCATGCCGCATACTTGCATCACCCCCTTAACAGCACCGATAACAGCGTTGCGGTTCCCAGTGATGTCATCAAGTCGCGCCGGCTTCTTCATTCGTCGCGATTGCTTCCAGTCGGTGGGCACATCGGTCATCCTGCAGCCTCGTCAGGAAGGAGCTCTTCTGTGTGAAGACGTCGGGGTAAGTCTTGTCGGGGTAGTCAGCACCGATATGCTGACTACCTCCGGGGATGTAGCACCCTTCTCACACAAGGAAGTCACTCAACTCACGCCTGGTTGATATTGGTTTAAAAGAAATGCTTGATTAGTTCTATATCTGATGACTGAGAAGGACATGACAAATGGATTACATTATTACCATACTCATCAACGCATTGATTGACCACCTGTGCTCTCTGGACTGGGGGCACTGTCATCTTGGGGTATGTTCCTCCCGTCAGGAAAACTATGCTGAAACCCAATCCCCCTGTTAACGCGTCTGTGTCATGATGTATGCTTCTAAGGAGGTGTACCTCACAAACTGTATGGGCCTGACACATCGAGAAGCATAAATACTGATATGTGACGTATTTTGCATAAAACTGCTCTGAACCGGACCATATGCTAGAACATCCAAGTCATCTTCGGGCACAAAGGAGGGCGATGGGGCGTATGCGCATAGTCAATGTACAGTAAGGGCGTGCCAAGCTGATCGCACGCAGCAGCGTCTGATTCAAGCTACAGGTCCGGAGTAAGTGACGATTATTAGTGATGATGGCTGTGTTTGCATGCTAGAACATGTGTTTGCATGCTAGAACGTGTGTTTGCAATCAGCAAAGAATGCACTTTATGTAGAGTAGACATTAATACAATTCTAATAAATGTATTTTTCTTTACTTTTTATCATTAACAAACTATATTTTTGCATGCTTTAGTGAATCAGGCACTATATGACTGAAGTGTGATTCCCTGCAGCTCTATGAGATGTGTAACAAGGGATGCCCCATTTCCATAATTTACCATTGGACTAAGTAGGGGTATAGATTGCAAACTGATACATCTACCACTATCCCATTATTATTACTAAAGGGTTTGTGCAAAGTCCAAGGCTTTTCTTTCTTCTTCTCTTCTTTTAGAATTTTGGGTTGCCCCATTCCTAGGTCCTCTCTCCACACTGCAGAGCGTCCAGCCGAGTGCCGCCGTACCTTCTGCCAGTTTCCAACAATTAGATAGGCAGAGTTTCAAAATTATAGACTATAATACCTAGAAAATGAATAAGTCTGTAAAAGCCACTGGAATCTTATGTTTCCCCAAATTTCACCCAATTGTTTATTTCCGTAATTAAATCAGCATTGGCTTCCTACAGTTTAAGTGAACGTATTCGATTTCAGAAAAAGATGTAATTAGCATCCATACTAATTATCCCTAATCTCGTTCATAATGATTTTCAGACTGGCTTCTGAACGTTTTATACCCACACTTAATTACTGTAATATAATGATCGGTTTATACTGTGGATCAAAATGTTCTCTTCAACTCAGAAACACTGTGATTTCCAGATTAACTGTGGGAAAAAATGTGGATATTTTTTTAAACCTCTAAATCCTGCATCCTATAAAATGGATATCATTGGGTCTGTCATTGAAGTTCATTTTTCTGGCTGATTGAGTTATTCTATATATTAACACGATTACCACAATTATGACACCCACCTGACCTACAAAAAACCCCCGAAAGTATTAAAAATCGATGTCAATATTAATAGACTTACCTGAAAAGCGACTGTCTACATCACCGATGGAGCAGAATGCTGACCTCAAGTGTTTTCGACTTAAGACCTGTCCGGCACTACAGTTTACTGTCATCGCGACTTGTATTAAAATTAATTTAAAGTGGCAGTGTCGGGTTAAGTGTAAGTCTATTAATATTGACATAGATTTTTAATACTTTCGGGTTTTATTTGCAGGTCAAGTGGATGTCGGATTTTTCGCAACTGAAAAATCATACCCCACCCCTATAACTATGATCCTGTAAGCTCTCTACGTTGTTCCTCCTGAACCCAATAGATGAAGTTCACAGAATAACATACAGAGAACAGTCTGCTTTCCTCGAGGTCACAAGTCCTGATTCCTTCCCTGCTGCAGATTGACTGGGACTATGAAGAAAAAAGCAGTATTATATTATTATTACTATCCTTTATTTATAAAGAGCCAACTTATTGCACAAAACTGTATATTAAATCATGATGCAAATAAAAAACATACAATGACATTAAACAGAAGGTAAAGATGGTTAAGTATGTAATTAAGGCATAGGCAAACCGAGGGGGCGGGAGTTCCTAGTGCCTGGAAACCCCCCTCCAAGCCTGGGGCACTGTATAATTGAGGTGGCTGGACCCTGCTCCCGCTTCACACGGCTCTGCTTGAAAAGGGAGAGCTGTGTGCACCTAACAATAGTCCACGCAGCATTTCCCATGTATATTATGGGGATAGGATGAGTTGGAGAGCAGCCAATTACTGTCTAAAATTATAGCCACGCCTCCATGCATGCTGGTCACTCCCACTGGTGGCATGGTGTGGAAACCAACCTCTACAAATCCTGCGTTTGCCCCTGTAAGGGGTGAATTCCTGGCGAGGAGGAGACACATATGCGACAGTGGCAGATTAAGTCTACCTTGAGCCCTGTACAGATCTCAAGCTATAGCTCCCTACTCCAGAATGAATTTCACTGTAATTCCAGAAGGTGTGTCCTTCTGCCACGGAGCAGGAATGCTAGGGTAAGAAAGACCCTTGTTCTGCTGTTGAAGGAAGGGTTAAAAGCAAACTACACATATGTTCTTTTGACATAGGCAATGACAATTTGCAAATGACTGATCATCACATTTTTGTTGTCTTGGCATGGACAAGCATGTGTGGGCTGAGTTTAAGTGTTTACTCTGTTCAACACAATAGACGTTGTTTTCTCTGTTGAAACAATGTTGTCATGCTCTAAATAAAACTGTGAAGTGATACATTATGGCTCAATATTACTTATACGTAGTCTAAGGTTCCACCCAAATCGGCGACTCTCCAGATGTCCACCTCGGGCCAACAATGTTCTCCTCGTTCCTGCCAGATTTAGAGACAGGGTCGACAGGAGAGAGGAACACGTCCTGGAACATGGCAGACATCTGGGCACCCTCCAGGACGGGTGGAACGCCCATCCCCAGCTTAGTAATATTCTACGGTAATGTATAAATTATGGAATCCCAACCGAAACTGAAAATGAACCTTTAACCCTTAGTTCTGCAGGGAACCTGATATGGTTAAATGTAGTTTTTCAACCATAGCCGAAGAAAATGAATATCAATGTTTTTCAAGTCTTATCAGTTGAAGGTCATGAATTAAGAAACGCGTTGAGTCGACATCTCCTTTAAACCGAAAAATGAATCACGCGCTAAATCCACCGCACAAGTATTTCTTCTCACTTGTGGAAAGTAATCTCTTTCTTTCTTTTAGCTAGAAAAAAAAACAATCATTTGTTCCAGGGTAGATGAATAATGTCCCAATTGAGAGCAACTAATTACACATTTCTTTCTCTGAACCTTTTAAGCAAATGGATTGAGTCACAACACTGACCTGTACGTAAACACATGAAATCTATAGTGCCGGCAATGCAAGATTTACAATAAGTCAACTGACAGATGAAGAAAAAAAAGCAAAATGTCATCCTTGGCACAAGGAACCGCGCAGCCGAGAGATGAAAACCACATTTTGCGACTCTATAGCATAAATGTTGTGTCTTGGTGATTTCTTTTATGAATCATAACTGAATACATTATTGGCTTTAAACCACCTACAATATTCATTTGCCCTTTTCATCACCTCTCCAACCACTTAAGATGAAACGTTTCATACATATTGCACAATAAGGGTTTCAGCAGAGACAGATGAAAACAAAAATAATCCATAACATATCTGTATTATAAACTATTTTTTTTTTATTTTTTTTAAGTAAAATGATTATAAAAAAAATAGTTGTCCGTCTTCCTCCTCTATATTACATGGTATAAGAGATAAGTGAGGTGTTTCTGTCAATTTGGAGCTTCTGCGAATATTGTTGTTTTGTTTTTTATTTTATTTTTTATAAAGTCTTTGTTTTAATATTATATAGTTAACATATTATATATATTTAAAAACACAGCTTAAAATAAAATGTATTTTAGAATATACTATTACAGCATCTTTTAAAATGACTTTGTAATAAGAGATTCGTGAATTGATTTTTAGAAGTATTGGCCCAATATAGAAAGTCATTAATGATTATAGTATTATGAGTTGATCATTTCTTTTATATGTATATATATTTTTTTTGCATCGTTCTGATGTGACTTTATATTACACATATGCATCATGTGTTTTCTGCACTGTGTTCTGTCTGTCTACTTACCGTAAGTACCGTAGAGTCAAAGTGTACTTGTACCCAGATTCAAATGGGAACGTATCTTAAGATCCTCTTGGATTTGAATATGGGTGCACGTAATCTCAACTTCGTTTTAAAGAAGAAGGTTACGTTCGAAGACAATTTGAATCTATTGCACACAGCTAATTCTGTTTCTACAAATCACAATATTATTTTAATAATTCGCTGGAGATCACAGGACACAATATACTGTATATTGAATACACTTTTTAACAATTTAAGAAATAAAATTATTTTTTAATAGCTCAAAATTGATTTACTTTGAAAAGTAATTTGGAGTCTTAGAACTGTCAGTTTAAAATAATGTGCCTCCAACACTAGAATCCTTTTTTTTTGTCTTTTTGATGCGCTCAATGGTGAATTCGGCCCGAAATGTCTAATGTGTTGCACATTCAAATATTTGATGATGTTCTATTTAACACCCAACATGGGGCTTCAGTGCCGGACTGTAATAGGTTCTACTCTTGTGGGATTAGGTGACTAAATAGTGGGTACTAAGTCATCATCTTAGAACTTCTGATCGTGTCAAGTCTCAAGTCAACCTACATTGATGCCACATTTGTCGCGGGGCAAGGGAGTGAGTATCGTGGGCTCAGGGGGTCCGGCAAAGCCTGGTTGCCTGCACTTCTGAACTCCCTGCCCCCCCCGTGATACTCTCATTGATTCCCCTGCTCTGCTCTCAATAGAGCACAGCAGAGACCTCTTCTGAAAATACGCATGTTCGAAGCTTGTGCCGGACCGTGACGGCTCTATTAAGGGCATGGGGGGGTCTCAGGATGGAGGAACTGCACCACTTGGTCACTATGCAAATATTGCTATGGAGCCCGATAGATGCACTATTCCCAACCTGTTGCTGGATTAATTTTAAATTTTCCACCCCATTCTTGTTTCATTAGAAATGTAAAGGAGGGCACTGAGTGTACCCAGTACCCTGATACTTTCCAATGGGGTGATTTAGGTGTCAACTAGCGGAAGACAGCAGTTCTGAAACGTCACAAGTTGATGCGGATGAATGGCTGCAGAAAATATACCGCAGGCGCACCGTAAAACTTGTGTTTCCAGGTGCAAAATTTACAATGACTACATCAACCAATTAAACACCTGCTTTCATTGTCCAACTTTCACTAAACAAAACACTGCTAATTTCTGATTGGTTGCTGCAGTTCTGTCCCACCTAAATACAATGTTAGTATATAGAACATATAAAATACTATAGTAGCTAATATGACAGTAAAGAGAGTGGTTTTGATGCCCCAAGTAGAGATGATGGAGGATGGAACAATCTAGACTCGAGTTTTATGCGATGATGAGAATTACATTTGCACAATCCAATGTCTGCATTTAGGATACCCCTAATTTAGGACTTTTAAGACTTTAATGATACTGAACTCATAATAAACTTATTTTCTACTTGTGATTTATAGGGACAGAGTCTCACGGGTAACTCACTGGCAGACAGGCCGCACGTGTGATTCTGTATGTTGTAGACCTCGGTATTTGGAACGTCATTGTTGTTACAGGTCAGGTTCTGGTTTAGCAGTTGGAGAAGGTTGGTCCAGTGCTTAAATCTTGGTTATAAAGTTCCTTGGGTCCTCCTTTGTGAGTCTTCAGTGTAGATGGCTTGTATATGATAACCTACCTGGGAGCAATCTGGAGGTTAATCTTCTCCTCACCCAATCTAGCTAACGTATTTAAAACCTCCATAAAACAGCAGTCACCCACACACTCCGCCGAATGCCACCACATCACCCTGAGACACATGACGTTCCATGCCTGAGGGCTCTCCAATTATTTGGAACGTTTTATTTTTGGTCCAGGGACCCTAGATGTGCTGTGTCCTTTCAATGGTCGGGGAAATGTCGATAGAACCATGAACACCACTTGAAATTAGAACAAATTTTAGCAGAGTCCTTTTGTGCCATTTCTGCCATCAAAAGTTCCTTACCGGGCAAAATTGCCTATATCTGTTACTAATGATGAAAAGAAGAATGTCGAGAATTACACCTTTTAATCTTGCTTGCTTTTGTTTGACTTTTATTGCTCCCATCTTTTGCTACTGTATAAAACGTTCATGAGCAGGACCAGAGCCCAGGAGGGCATTGCCCAAAAAGAAGTGTGTGTACCTTGTTAGTTCATTTGTGGACTCCTAATAATTGAGTACTGTTGGTCAGGAATTAATGCTATAAAGATGAGGTAGGACATAGATGTGTATAGAACCTCTACTCTTACCAATACCAGAAACCCAACCCCCTAATTTTGTTTCTAACAAAGCATTGGTCATAGTATGTTGTTTACCCGAGAGGCAGTTGGAGGTCTGATTGGATCTCCCGTCAGTTTGAGAAGCCTTAGCTTCTCCCTACCCATGTGTGGGGCATTAACATACCTATGACTAGATTTGGCTAGATATTAAGAACAGAAATCCTGACAACTTTTAAGTCATCTTTTATGTATGATTAAATTGTGTTCATGGTTTTTTCCCTATGTATCTAACAGGGCCCATAAGCATGTATTTGCACAGATTATTATTTTCTCGTGGTGATGTACAATATCACTTCCAAAATACGACGTCTTATCCATCTTTTCTACATAAATAATAAAATATGTCTCGGCGACCTCATAACTCAAATCTAAATGTTGAGATAAGAAATCGCGGTACGTCCCCGATGATCCTGAGTAAATAAGCTCTGCTGTGTTCCCTGTAAATTTATCACTGACAACTTCATAAAATATCACTAAGTTGATATTTTTATACAAATGTCGTGTAAAGCTCTGGCAGGAATGTATTTATGTATTTAGCACAGCACAAATATTTTCTAAGATAAATATCATATAAAAACTTTATCTATGACAGCTATGGTACAATAAAACATTTATAGGAGTGGCACTATGTGGTTGTCCCTGATACAGAATCTATATACATATATGTTATATTTGCAGCTCCTTGCGATTGGATAGGCAGAACAAGGACATGTGTACAAGAGCAGTGTGAGTGTGCATATGCAAATTACATACATCCCTTTCAGCTGTGTCCCTATTTTGAGTTTCACGCAGTGCTTGAAGTGTGACGGTATGAGATAGAATGTCATAGCAGCACTTCCAAACTGGAACTGTCCTCAATAATCTGCAAGCAAGCAAGTATGTAGCTTGCAGACAGTTTCCATCTCTACGAGTATTTCCCGGGCACTAAAGATCCTAATTTCTTTTTTTGTTTGGCCGGGGTGGGGGTGCCCGTGTCATTGGTGGGGCGAGAAAGAGCTCTCGAGGTGCAGCAGTGTGACCTGCTCACTGTCACTCTGCTCCCTCTTCCGGCGCGGATAGTGGATCGCTGCAAGTGTATTTAGAGGAACTCCGCGTCTATTCAAGTAAATTGTCTTAAAAGGACAGCTGACCTAAGGAGCCACATTAAAATTCAGCTCTTTTGGTTTTAGCAAGGTGGGGAAAGAAAGGCTGAGGCATGTCAGAAGGAAGGATAAAAGTGGATAAAAGTGAAATCAGGGGGGGAGTCAGGGAACGGAGGAGGATTGAAAGCTGCCACCTAGATGTGCAGAGGTGAAGAAGTCTAGCATCTCATGGCAGCACCATTATCATCATCAACATCATCATCAACATCATCATCATTATTTAGTTACATAGCACCAGCAAATTCCGTAGCGCTTTGTTTATTAAAGCAAAATAAAATCTTGTCAAATTCTAAGAAGGAAAATGAATGGTTGGGAAATCTATAGGAAAGGGTTCCAGTATAGAGAGAGTTTAAACTCTCCCAAGCAGTGCTCAAAGTGTGCCGGTATGAGAGGGTATGTCATACCGCCATTTCTCATACTGCCTTCATTGTACAACTATTAAATTACATTCACTTACTTACTTTCCCATTACATTTTTCATACCCCCACTACCTCGACTTCTAAATTTCCACTTCAACCACTGGTTTCACGTATCTTGAAATATTTTAGCTAGCAGACGTAAATGTTCCTGGTGTAAGGTTTGGAGCTCATGATGGCGATTTGTTTAATCTTTGCTTCGGGTTCATTTACACAATAGACGTAATGTTGCACATATCTTAAAATACAGCATCTCAAAACATATAAAATTGTTCATACCCAGATACATCATTACTCCGTACTGTAAGTCAGGATCATAGTTGTTAGTAGTTTATTAGCTCTGTAACATTACAGTTGTGATAATCTGTATTCATGCTGCAGTAATTAGTTCTAGTTAACTAATATTTAGGGGTCTATTTATTAAGATACGATGAGCCAATAATCCGGCTATCGCAGTTCTTCTTTCAATTCATCAAGGGTTTAAACAAGGAGAAAGTTCTCCAGCCTTAACCTGTTTCACACTGGTCACTGCAGTCCCCATAGACCACTATGGGGACTAGGATGTGAGTCAGTTTAACGAAAAGCCAGCCTTAAAAAACTAATGCCATCTTCAGATGGGGTTAGCCTACCTTTTGTAATGGGGTTCACGAGAATCCATCGCCAATGGAGATCCGGATTCCATTACTGGGTCCCATCGCGCACACATGTCCTTAGCCGCACATGAACAATAGCCACAAAGGGGCACATCCTCCTTTAGCCAGACAACATTAGGCTGCCACTGAAGTTTTTGTTTATTAGTTTAGGAGGGGGGATTTTGCCAGGGCTCACCAATGAACCCTGGCATGTTAATAGTAGTAGCAGAACAATTTGTATCGCTGCAGTGACTGCTGCCCACTAACCGATAATGGTAAATAGACCCCTTACCGCTTTCTGTTTAACGTAAGTAAACCTAAATAACTGTAGCGTAAGTGAATTACGCAGTGTATACCTTGTGAGAAGGGCCGTAACTAGGACTGTGCCAGAGGGGCGCAATTTTGAAGTGAGCGCAGCTTATGAATCATTTTGGCTACTTAATTAGGTTAAAATTGAAAGCTAAGGGGGGTGGCAGCTTTCTTTCTCGCCCCAGGCGCTAGAATTTAAAGTCATGGCTCCAAGTTGTTAGTATGAATACTGCTATACAAGATGTTACTCATCCTCCAAAACTGATAAATGGTGTACCATGGATGACCATCTTCCCCTTCACCAATACCTTTGTAGATTAACTTAGATAACTTAACTAAAATAAAAACACAGAGACATTGTTAAAATGGCAAAAAGGACACAGTTTATTATTAAATAAATTTGTGTTGGAGAAAAGCACTGCGGGAGAGCTGACTAAAATAGTAGCTAACCAAGCGTGGAAATGGCAGGACCACCGTGCATCCAATTACAACAGGGACAAATCCCTAACTGACTGGCCGGCGCTAAACCTAGCACCCCCTCTAAACTTACAATGCTGTACTCTCACTAAACCGGCAATGGATCACTACTCACTGAAGGACCAAAGAGTTACTGTTGCCTCAAAGGGTGCAGTGACCTATGGCTAATAAACGATAGCACCGTATGTATTAGCAGCTGATCGCAGTGACTTCCTACCAACTGTCCTTGCTCTGTGACGGTGTTAGAAAATATGTGTTAAAACGTGAAATTAACCAATGAAACTACAATAATTGGTGCGGGCGGGATCTTGTGAAGAAGAGTGAGTCAGACAGGAAGTGATGTCACATATAAAGCAAACTCCAGGACACTCATTGGTCTCCCCAGACATATTCATTGGCCGGCCTGGGAGGAGAATTTAACCCATGCAGGTATGTGTAAGATTACAGAAGCACACATGTACACCATTTAAGTGCTTTCGTCTATAGGGACTCTCTTGTCATTGGACTTTTTCCACAATGCACATTTTCATCTAAGTCGCTCACCTAGTTTGGAGGCAAAGGGGAGGAGAGAAATAGGGCAGTAGTCAGAGAGAGAGGCTGGGTTGAGAGGTCCCTTTAGGATCTGTGAAGTGAGCATGGGGATGGGTATATGTAAGAGTAGAGAGACAGCTTAAAGAGGTGAGCTAGAGGTGGCTATGCAGTGTGGGAGAGGGAGCAAAGTTTTGGAGGAAACAGAGTTGAGTGGTCAGGTTGTTGGAGATGATGAGATGAATGCAGAGACCTCGTCTGGTGGGGACAATGAACTGAAGGTGGATTGGGGAGTGTAATAGAAGGTGGTTGGACTGTGAGGGATCTGGCAGGAGGAGATATCATGTCGAATGGCATTAATTCTGTCTTTATAACAAGTGACAGAATCATGGGCAGTAAAGAGAAGAAAGAGTAAGAGGTGCAGGTGGGTAGAGAAGCAAATCGATTAGATTAACAAGATCTTTCCTCGGTTTTATGTGCTAATGACTCTTTAATTAGGCGTAAGCAAAAATGAGTCTGGCATAGAGATGAGCAAATTTATGCGCAATTTGAGTTTTGCGGCTTTGCAGGCCGCTTTGTGCAGAGTACCTGGTGATGCAATCTCCACCTCCACTTTGCTATTACACAGAAAGCCGTTGGTGCCGCATTCATAAATTCAGATTTTGCTGAATTTATAGTCTATGATTAGATCTGGGGTGATGATGGTCAGTTCATTCTGTGATTGTAGTAGGACTGGGAACACCTAATAACTAATGCCGCTGGCGAAACATACAAAATACAGAACTAGGCGTGCAGTTTTTGGTTTTTAAAATTTTGCTTATCTCTATCCTAGCAGGTTTATTAAGATTGTAATGAGTAATATAAACATTTTCTCTTATCTAATTTGGGAGTGTAATATTGTCAATAAAACCCAGGCAATTAAAACAAGTTTTATTCCACAGGGCTAAATAACTAGCAGAGGTGAACACCATTCTGAGCCAGTTTGGCTCCAACCCTCGACCTTTATGGAACGGGTTAGTCACGGTTTATCTTCATAGTCATAAATTGTTCTGTACACAATTGAACAGACCTGACTTGAATGGTTAATCCATCACTAGGAGGGACACGCTGATACAGAAAGGCCTCAGGGTGGAGTCTGGTGTGACTCCTCTTTGCATCTTGGCAGTCAGCGCTGTAAGATCAGTTTGAAAGTTGAGTTTGACGTAAGTGATCTACACAAAGCAGATGTTCCGGTAAATAGCAGCAGCTGGATAGCGCTGTTCCGTTCTGATGACAGGTTTAAGAGCTCAGTGCTCCTGGAACCAGATGAAAAACATATATTTAAAACCAAAGGACGTGAAAGTCACAATTTAACGTTCCGTTATTGCACATTAAGCTGCCTAAGTGTAGGAACTAGCCTCTATATAACACTTTAATCCCCCACGCGTGATGTTCAGACATGATTAGAAAACATGATACATCCATTAAATGCATAGTAATTGGAATGGAGACGCTCTCCCGGGCCCGGTTAGTGTTTATTTAGTGATAGACCAGTGGGGAAAAACATTACTTACATTTTTTTTTGTTTTTTTGTTTATTACTTCTGTGTTATAAAATGCTTGAAGTTTGATCTTTTCTTACATAACTTCTCTTACCCTCGTAACATTCACCTTACAATAAATGACACCAGACATCATTGTGGCAAAATAAAGGAGTTTATTTTAGTACCAAAAAGCTGTATGGTGGAGGAGAAAACAGCAGTCAGTGCAACAAGGCCCAAAAACTGGTCACTTACCCTTTGGATATCAAACAATGTGGGTAACATTTTCACCTGGGCGCACATATTATCTTTCACCGGGGATCAATTACCCTTGACCATCCAGAAACCCACAACCCCTCTGGGCTGAAAGGAGTGCAACCACAAGAAGGCCTACAAGGATGATACTTACACCAAACCTATAGCCGACTCTTCGAAGGGAAACGCGTTCAGAATGCCCAATCCAAAGTAAAGTGCGCCCACCAATCTTTAGCCTCCGGCTGCACAGTGTTTTCTGGCAAAATAAAATAACTATCCAGAACCTCTAAGAAATATGAAAGACAGACCAGGCCAGGAACTTTCAGAAAAATAGAAAAAAACATTCACAAAACCAGCACCAGGTGCCCAAGATCCAGACCAGGAAGGGTGGGTGGTCAATGCCCTGGATCTTAGAGGCTGATTTATTCCTAACCCAGTACTTTTATAAACTGACCCTTGGCCCACCCTCGGTAAGACTACCAGTGGGCATACCCCCATCCTTTGCCTGATTTTTAACCCTTTAGACAGATGCAACTTAGTTATGAACAGAACCTCAGCTTTTAACTTCCCTCGTGCTTAATTCAGCCCTCAGTTTCTATATTATAGGAGTTTATTTTCACAGATGGAGACATTTTCTTTCAGGCACCCCTAAAATCCTGTTTGTGCAGGTTGATTTATTTAAAAAATATATATAAATCGTCAACTTTTTTTTTTTTACCCACAAAACATTTTTTTTTATGGCTAGAATGAGAATGCATTGAAACGTGGGGCATTAGAAATAGTATTTACATCGAGAAATAGTTTTTCTTGACGGATTACTGTATACATGCCGCCATTTAAAGAAGGAATCAAACTTGGCTTACTAGTTCAGTACATCAAGCAGCATCAGGACCCACCACTCTTACAATGGAATGTTGTCCTAAACTATCATGTTATTCACTTCACTTAAAAACAACCTTTCATCGCATTTAAAAAGGATAACAGTTGTTATAAACACATGATATTCACTGCTGTAGATGTAATATTTTGGGGAGTGAGATTCTTGTTTGACGAGAGTCACCCCATACTTGTATCTACCTCATTGGCTAAAAAGTGATTATAAAATGTATTTTTTTGGTGTGTGGTCTGTGATTTTTATACAAAGTTAGAGCCCCTAAATCTATGATTAAGTAGTGTCGATCCATAGAGGAAACAGAGACAAAAGAGAGGAAGGAATTTCCACCATTTCTGACAGGTCAGAAATGTCTTTCAATTTTTTGTTTGCATTGCCCCCAGATCAGCAATAGGACAATAACGGGAAGTAATGTAATGATGAAGTTGTATCTTACTACAATTCTACCTTGTAACATTGTGCAATCGTAATCCTTCTATTTAGTTCCCCCAGTGTGCTCTGTTTGTATTGTCTTTACCTATACCAAAACCACTTTCTGCATGGAAGATTGACTCTCTCCAGTTTACGTAATGTTTGTTCCAATCACTGGGGGTTGAATTTATGGGTTGGGTAGACTTTACCGATGTCCACTACTCAGACATGGAGAAGGTCTACAAAGAAATTCCGAAATTATGAATAAACGATTGTAAAAGAAACAGACTTACCTTCAACCCGACGCTGGACATCTCCGATGGGAGCGCCAGGCTGACAGCAAGTGATTTTGATTGGACAAGTGTTCGGCACTGCAGGCTGACGTCATCGCAATGTCTGTCAATAGAAATTTAAAGCGGCAATGTGGGGACCCCTAAGGTTAAGTATTTAAACACTTAACCCAACATTGCCACTTTAAAATTCTATTGACAGACGTTGCAATGACATCAGCCTGCAGCGCCGAACACTTCTCCAATCGGAATCACTTGCTGTCAGCTTGGTGCTCCCACTGGAGATCTCCAGCGTCGGCTTCACAGTAAGTCAGTTTATTTTCCAATTGCTTTTTCATAATTTCGGATTTTCTTTGTAGGCTTCTCCATGTCGGAGTAGTGGTAATCGTGAAAATGATTACAACCAGAATTGGGTTATGTCCATATAGTCAATGCAATGAGCTTAACATAACAATTATGGATAACTCAGCATTAAATGGCTGGAATTAAAACATATGCCCTCCCCATGACCTTGTGGAAAATGACAGATGCAAAGATTAAATAGTCACGATTAATGTTTATTATAGGTGGAGTTATATGCAAACTGCCCAGATGTGAAGGTCTACAACAACTCACACTCCTGTTCGCTAGGTGCCTATATATAACCACCCTATATGACTTTTCAGACTTGTGCTGTATTTTAGACTAGAACTTCTTGCTTTTATCTAAAAAAAAAATCTTCATTCAGATCATTGTGAAATGAGCCTTTAATTAGTAACATTTTGGTGGTAACAGTTTCCTTTAAAATCAACGTGCGGAATGTGGTAACGACACAGATATCCTGTAAAGCGGTAATTTCTCTTCCTCCTAAGTTAACGGATACTAACAATTTCTACAATCCACTTTAAACTAAAAAAGGCAAACATACTAATAAACATACTTCATGGCTCATTAGTAAGCCCTCGTTAGTGGAAAGGAAAAACAATTGTATATGAAATAGAAAGAGTTTTCTTTCCGCTCTTTGACCTAGTTGATAAAGAACAACGCGTTTTGCACTCTTTCAGGGGGGTTCTGTTGGAAGTTGGTGTCATACCTGCATGACAATATTGTGATTGTACATAATCAGTGTTCTGTAAGACAGATATTTGCAATCGCTGATCTATTAGAGGTATAACATTTAAAATTTAAATGTAATATCAACAAAATCCCTTTTCTTCCCTTATGTCCACTGTTCTGTATATAATGTAACACTTTAGGAATATATTACTAGTTATTTAAAGTATGTTTCTAATTGTGATAAACTGTAATTACATAACTGTATCCCCTCCATGTGTTATTGAGCTGAGTAGAATAACTTGTGTTTAATGTTTATATTGTATCTGGAGTTCACGATTCAATGTGTGTTGTCTGATAAAGTAAAGGGAACGTAAGCTTTTTGTTTGTTTTCGGTATCTGAAATGTTTGCAGGAGTGATAGACCAGGTACACACTACAGGGAAGTTCTAACAATTAGCGATTTACCAACCGCAGGACAAAAACAAAAATGTCCCTATCAGCATGCTGGATCATGGGTACACACTGTACCTGATGACCTTCAGATCTGTGCTCTTCATCAGTCGTAACCATCGGCTGAGGAGTATTCTGACTGATGACTGATCATGTCAGCGACACCGAAAACCTGTCAGAGTCTCAGAACAACTGCAGAGACCTAACTGCAGAGCTGCTGTACATTGCTATGTATAGGAATCTGTCCATTTACCGTCCTTAACTGAAAGAAATTGGTTTTCTTTTAACAAAGCTAAACGGCATGTTTAACTTTCTGGAATTTTTATGAACGGGAAATCATAAAAACTCTTTCCCATCTGACTAATTAAATAGCCCAATTTTATATTCTGTGTGCTGCATTATAGTGTAGAGATGTTAAGTTATTTGCCTGCAGTCAAACTACTTTGGAGCAGAGTGTGTACTGTAATAGCAGAACTGACACCGTCTACCCATCGCTTCTGTTTACCAACAAATATCCCTTCAGACAATTAAACTCTGCAGGACTTTTTAAGCTCTTGAGTCTTGATACTTATTCACAGTGCAATTCACAGATCTATATCGGATCACATTTGTGTTGATCCGGGTGTGCTATATTTTGACTATCATTTGTTCTATGAGTGACCAAAGCTGCGACACCAGGCTGAGCACGAATGGAACGCCCACGGGTTCTATATCCAACGCGTAATCATGTCAGCGCTGGGAGAACGCCGGTGTAGTCATCAATGAAAACAGCGAGATCAGCGAATATATTTCATACTTGCCCACATTTGCAAGGACTCCTCCAGGAGATCAGGGGGAGGTGGGCTTGTTGGGGCGGGGCATGACGGGTCACGTCATTTGGTCCCACCTCCAAACCATCAATCACTGTTTCTGGCCAATTACAGCAGGGGGCGGGGCCACGATAACGCGTGATCCGCACCCTAAGCCCTGCCCCCTGTTACTTTACTATAGGTGGTGATTAGAAACCGGGAGGTTGCCTCGCTCTCCCGGGAGTCTGGGAGGACTCACAGAAATTCGGGAGTCTCCCAGACATTCCCGGGAGAGTAGGCGACTATGATATATGAAATAGTTACACAGTTGCATTGACAAATGCAGACTTCCGGTGCTGATTAAGACACCAATTACAAATTATTTTGGTCACACTGCTCCAAATAAATCACATATTCTTACAAATGAATATGAGGTGCCTGTCCCATTTTATACCTTTGAAGGCTCAAAAGAGTGCGAAATTATATTCTATACTAATAACATCTTTGATTGTAGGAAAGTGCTGCACATACACCTATTTATATGATCAGAGAATATCAGTGTCAGCATATTCCCTATGGCCACAATTATGCCAACCTCCATTCAAAGACCTATCGTTCAGATAAGAACATTCATTTGATAAACATTAGCTAGAGTACATGGGCTCAGCCAATCGCTGCGCAGCTCTGAGAGCAAAATAGGAAGGAGGGAGGCCAGAGGAGAGAGGCAACGCTGGAGCACAATGCTGCTGAACCCTGAGAAGATAAGAGGCAGTGGGTTAAATCCTAAATTGTCGTTTCAATTCTGCAGAGTGCATACACACTGCAGAATTGGAACGACATTGTTCCATCACTGAACAAGATTTTCAATTCAGTTTGAAAATCTCGATCAACGATTTTATGTGCCCTGGAACAATAATCGTTCATCAGTCCAGGGTATACAATACTGTGATATTGGGCCATACAGTCGTTTATTGTCTGATTGGCCTGATAATCGGCTGAAAACACTGTAGTGTGTACCAAGCCTAAGGTGACGACTACTCACAATTGGAATAATATGGAGATTGCAGGTTAGTTTAGTAGGATGTAAGCATTTAATCATGGCATACTAAATATCTGAATTGGCAGAAGATAAGGGAGCAGGGCGCTGCAAATTATGTCCTATGGCACAGGCCCCTGTGGAAAAATTATTTGAACACATCATCCCATCTTGGAGCCAATAAGACGTGATTTGCTGCAAAATGCATCATCTAGGCCCCCTCACACTCACTCCACTATGAAGTGGGCAGGAAGTGGGAGGATTGCCTGCTATTCTTGGAGATCTACCCATCTCTTGGACATTCCGGGAGAGTGGGAAAGCATGAATCAGACTCATATATGTAAAAGATCCCGTATTTATGCCTAAATTGTGCACGCTATCTTCTTATTCTGCTTCTGGATACGCTCGTTATATCACCATACGCTTTCACATTGTCCCTCTTATGACACACAGATTTCTATATATAATATCTCCTGTATCAAGACATTATAAATTCATAATCATACCGCAGGTATATATGTATGAAACAGAAACTTTACTTGTACAATAATGTAATAATGTAATTTCAATAGCGTAATCTTACACATGGTACAATATCTTAATTGTTCATGTGTGCACATGTATGAGTTTGTGTATATGTATCTCAGACCATTCCAATGTTAGCTGCATTATCTCCATCATAGTCCTAATTGCACTAATATATATATATATATATATACATATATATATGTGTACACTATATGTACAAAAGTATTCGTACGCTTGCCCATTACACCAACAGGAACTGTAATGACATTGTATTCACATACATATACTTTAATATGAAGTTGGTCCCCCGTTTGCAGCGATAACAACTCAAACTTTTCTTGGAAGGCTTTCCACAAAATGTTGGACTGTTTCTGTGGGAATTTGTGCCCATTCATTCTGTAGAGCATTTATGAGGTCAGACACTGATGTTGGGCGAGAAGGCCTGGATCACAATCTCCGTTCCAGTTCATCCCAAAGGTGTTCAATGGGGTTGAGGTCAGCAGGGCCGCCGAAAGGGGGGGGGGGGGGCGGGTACTAATTACCCGGGCCCGGGCATGCCAGGGGGACCGGGCCCTCACTGTTCAGGGTGGGGGGGGGGGGGAGTTTGCATGGTGGGGGGGGGTCGGTGGTTTGGGGCTCCGCCCCTTCGTTGGTGGAGGGGGAGCAGCTTACATGATAGCGGCGTCGGCGTCCCCTCCTCCCTCCTCTCTGCTCTGTTTACACTGACTGCCGGGGCGTGATGTCATCAAATCACGCCCGGCAGTCAGTTTGGAGCAGTGCAGAGAGGACCAAGACAGAAGAAAGAAGCAAGAAGAGAGAAGATAGAAGACAGAAAAAAAGAGAAGAGAGGAAAACAGCTAATAATAATGTAAGTAAAAAAAAAAGGCACAGTGTGAGGAACAACGGTGGGGGTAGAGAGAGGCACAGTATTAAGAAAAAGGGGTAGAGATAGGCGTAATATTAAAAAAAAGGAGGTAGAGAGAGGCGCCGTATTAAGAAAAAGGGGGTAGAGAGAGGCACAGTATTAAGAAAAAGGGGGTAGAGAGAGGCACAGTATTAAGAAAAAGGGGTAGAGAGAGGCACAGTATTAAAAAAAAGGGGGTAGAGAAAGGCACAGTATTAAGAAAAAGGGGGGAGAGAGGCACAGTATTAAGAAAAAGGGGTAGAGAGAGACACAGCAATGCAAGTTTTTTTTCTGTAAGAGGGTTTCCTGGGCACGTCAAGTGATTCATAGCCACGCCCCCAATTGCATGACCACAGCCGTACAAATTTTTTTGTGGGTGTGGTTATACAATTTTTTTATGGCGCAAACATTTTTTTCGGTCGTACAATTTTTTTTATTTTTTTTTTCGCCGCACCAAAATGTCTTGGTGCCCCAAATCTTTGGTGCCGCTAATTTTTTTTAATTCTCAGCTATATGGGGGGCCCCATGAAATTGTTGTACCGGGGCCCTGAATTCCTCTTGGCAGCCCTGGAGGTCAGGGCTCTGTGTGGGCCAGTCAAGATCGTCCACACCGGACTCATCAAACCATGTCTTTGTAGTCCTTGCTTTGTGCACTGGGGCACAGTCATGTTGGAATAGAAAAGGGCCTTCCCCAAACTGTTGCCACAATGTTGGAAGCATAGCATTGTCCAAAATGACTTTCTTATGTCCAAAAGGAGCAAAAGTTCCTAGATGTGTCTGTGTGTCATCCTCTCCCACAAAGAGACCTTTTGTCTAACAGAGCTGATTACAAATCCTTCTGTGGGATGGGCTGATGAACCTGGTTGGAAGACAATTCTTTTCATATATAAATGTACCTGGCCTCCCAGAGAACTGCTAGTGTCTTGCTATAAAAAATACGGGGTGGAAAGAAACCAACTCTTGTAAATTGTGTGATATGGAAAATGTCATATTACTAGTGTTATTACTAGCAGTTTGAGATGCAATCTACAATTCTAAGGTGAGTCATCTAGACCACCATCTGTACGGATGCTGGAATGGTAAGCCCTAACTTGTATAACATGCAGATATCATCATCATCATCATCATTTATTTATATAGCGCCACTGATTCCGCTGCGCTGTACAGAAAACTCATTCACATCAGTCCCTGCCCCATTTGAGCTTACAGTCTAAATTCCCTAACACACACACACACAGGCAGGCAGAAAAGACAGACTAGGGTCAATTTTGATAGCAGCCAATTAACCTACCAGTATGTTTTTGGAGTGTGGGAGGAAACCGGAGCACCTGGAGGAAACCCACGCAAACACAGGGCGAACATACAAACTCCACACAGATAAGGCCATGGTCGGGAATTGAACTCATGACCCCAGCGCTGTGAGGCAGAAGTGCTAACCACTTAGCCAATAGCAAAAAGTTATGTTTATGTATAAGTTTCTGTTTAATTGTGTATTATTAGTTGACAGTTGTTTCATGTGTGACAGGCAGGGCCGGATTAAGGAAATGGTGGCCCCTGGGCTAAGGGGGCCTCCATTCCCCCTGTGAGGCCCCCCCCCCGTGATCCGAGCTGCCCGCTCCCCCGCACCTCCTTCTCTGGCACGCTGTACGCTCTTTACTGAGGTGATCTCGTGAGAGTGAGGCTCACGAGATCTCCTCAGTAAGGAGACTACAGCGCGCCAGAGAAGGGCCGCAGTGAAAGTGCTCAGCAGCACTGATCGCGCCGGGGGCGCCCCCGCCCCCGACCGATCAATACTGCTGCTGAGCACTTTCAAGGGCCCCCTGGATGCCATAGGCCCCTGGGCTGTAGCCCAGTTAGCCCTATGGTTAATCCGGCCCTGGTGACAGAACGCTGCATGGGGCAGGGACTGCGGTGTGGCTGCGGGCGGGGTTAATGCCGATCATATCTGCTATCCATGTAATGTCTAATTGTACATATGAGGGAGCAAGACAGGGATGTATTATATTTTACATCATATCCAGTCCATAATGTATGGCCCCCACTTAATATGCACACTCAGCACACCCCCCCCTCTCCCAAGAAAATCAATTACATATAGTGTAAACCGTGTACAGTCTTGTAAGTGATGATTCTATATCCTGTAATTGGGCACTTTATGAAGTGTTCATTCAATGTATTCCAGGTACGTGCACAGATTTTTGTGAAACATCCAAGGTTAGGAAACACTTCTGCTGAACCCTGCAGTAGTTTTAATTTCTAAGAACTGAATTATGACTCTTAAAAGCCTCCTACATTTTAGCACAAAGTAAAAACGTGCCATTATTAATTTCTACTCATACTGTAATATGATCATCATCAGTTATTTATATAGCGCCACTAATTACGTAGCGCTGTACAGAGAACTCATTCACATCAGTCCCTGCCCCATTTGAGCTTACAGTCTAAATCCCCTAACATACACACACACAGACAGACAGAAAAGACAGACTCAATTTTGATAGCAGCCAATTAACCTACCAGTATGTTTTTGGAGTGTGGGAGGAAACCGGAGCACCCGGAGGAAACCCACGCAAACACGGGGCGAACATACAAACTCCACACAGATAAGGCCATGGTCGGGAATTGAACTTATGACCCCAGTGCTGTGAGGCAGAAGTGCTAACCACTGAGCCACCGTGCTGCCCAATATATATATATATATATATATATATATATATATATATATTAGAGTTTTGTGATCATAGATATCAAAAAGTTATGTTTCTGTATACTTTTCTGTTTAATTGTGGATTATTAGTTTGACAGTTGTTTTATGTGTGACAGGACGCTGCATGGGGGAGAGACTGCGGTGTGGCCAGGGGAGAGACTGGGGTGTGGCTGTGGGCGGGGTTAATGCCGAGCATATCTGCTATCCATGTAATGTCTAATTGTACATATGAGGGAGCAAGACAGGGATGCATTATATTTGGCATCATATCCAGTCCATAATGTATGGCCCCCACTTAATATGCACACTCAGCACACACCCCCTCTCCCCCAAGAAAATCAATTACATATAGTATAAACTGCGTACAATCTTGTAAGTGATGATTCTATATCCTGGAATTGGGCACTTTATGAAGTGTTCATTCAATGTATTCCAGATACGTGCACAGATTTTTGTGAAACATCCAAGGTTAGGAAACACTTCTGCTGAACCCTGCAGTAGTTTCAATTTCTAAGAACTGAATTATGACTCTTAAAAGCCTCCTACATTTTAGCACGAAGTAAAAAAAGTGCCATTATGGAGAAATATCTGCATGACTTAGTTCATTTGCTGAGGTGTTGTGGTAAAACGCGTATCGCATATACTGCAGTATGCAATTAGAATTCCGTCTATGGGTCTGGTTGCTAGAAGTAAATATTGTTTTGTTGTTGGAGAGGAAGTGAAGCTTTTGGAAAGTTATACAACAGGGATCATTTATTCCTCGTGTGAGTAATTTCTTGCGTGTTAAGTGGCCGTTAAACTTAAAATACAAGTTAAATCAACATGGAAAGCAATTTTGTAATGTTCACACATACAATACATATGTAAATGGTCCTATATCAGGAAATATATTTTTTTTCACACAACTGGGGGAATATTCAAACAGGTGTGAGGGGAGGGTAAGTTTAAAAACGGGGCGAGGGGGGGTTAAGTGGGTCAGACACAGAGCAAGTATTAGAGGAAATGGAGGGGGGGGGGATTTTAGCAGCTGACAGAAAGACTCCTCTGTTCCTCCTAGTTGAACACAAATAATGGCAACTTGATTTACAGATCACAGAAAGAAAACGTAAACCAAATTTGCTAACTAATAGCCAACTTAAAGCAGATATTCCACATAGAAGTTGTTTTTCCCCCCTCGTTAAATAGCAAGCTAAGTGTCATTTATTGCATGCATATTTTTTTTAGCTATCTTCCATTTAATCCTTATCTCCTTTTCAAAAGCTCTCTAGTCTGGAAAATAAAAATACACACATACTCATGTAGGGGTACAGGTATAAGTGAATCAATTCAAAACCAACCTGGTTTG
This sequence comes from Mixophyes fleayi, assembly GCF_038048845.1. Taxonomy (NCBI): domain Eukaryota; kingdom Metazoa; phylum Chordata; class Amphibia; order Anura; family Limnodynastidae; genus Mixophyes; species Mixophyes fleayi. The sequence goes on along the minus strand of NC_134404.1, from coordinate 17,070,174 downwards.
CTTCAAGGGTAGAATTTAAATAGAGGTAAATAAGGACATTTAAAAAAAATATTAATCTGGAGAAAACCAGGGACAAAAGCAGTTGCAATTTGTGAGCAATAAGGAATGCAATAGAATTGGCTAACACAGAAGACAATTAAAAACAGGTTTCCAAATAGCGCAAGACCATTCCCAAAAAATCCATATCAGTAGTAAAAATGCAAGAAGTTGGTCGCCAAATAAAAAGGAAAATGGTGATTTGGTCACCTGTGACAATGAGAAGACCGTAAATTAAATATGTTCTGTACCTCTGTGTTTACCAAAGAACAAGCTGGTGTAGAAGTCTTGTATAATAACACTACCAACTATACCGCTGTGACTGATAGAAGTCTTGCTCCAAAACAAAAAGTTTATGCATATTTATTTTGTATAAAGCATCTGTACCAGATGGATTACATCCATGTGTCATAAGGGTACTTAGTTATGGTTGAACCATTATTTCTATTTTTTTCAAATACTCTCTATAAACTGGTAAGGTACCAGTGGATTGTGAAAAAGCAAATGTGGTACATTCAACAAGGGATTGCATTGTCTGTCTGGAACTATAGAAGCAGTACATTTAACATCTATATTTCACAAACCGTGTCAGCTCTGACTGAGGTCCCAAATTGTTATCATTCACAGTCATGTGGTAGATTGGCAGCTGGACTGGGACTAAGTAATCACAGCGGAAATTGGATGCTGTGTACTGAGTGTCATGTGCATAATATAACATGGAAGCATCTTTGATGAAACGTGTCATGACGCAGATGCCGGGCGCTTTCCTGCAGCTATAAGATCCCGTCAGTACAAGGCTACCTTGCTCTGTCTAGTGTCCAGGATATCTGTTACTGTTCCTCTGTGCATGTTGTTTGCTGCCCGCCATACAGACCGATTGCTCATCCCCAATAGCCAATCACTGCAGAGACTGACTATTGGGTGTCACAGTTTAGCAGGCACCGGACTTGGATATACACATTGACAGAGTCCTGACAGCACATCTTAAATCATTCCCAACAGCTGAATAATCAATTGATTTTTCAGCACCATGGTCAGGGGTCTCTACAGTTAAGAGTTAGAGTTGGTCGGAGGATCGACTGCGGGCCACACACACAGTAGAACAAAGTAGAATTCTGACTTCCACCTCTATAGCACTTGCTGCCCCCTACGCTTTTAGAGGCGTGCCTGACTTGTGCAAGTTATCTACAACTACGACATAGATGTGTAAATGGCTTGTTTAGAATAGGCGGCATCTCCATATATGTAGGTATAGTTTGCTGCTCCCGAAGCCCTGGTGTAAAGATCAACAAATAGCTTTAATTTTTTTGCAAAAAAGTTAAGAAATAAAATAATTTTTTAAAAAAATCACAATGTGGCCCCTACCGCCTGCGACGTAAATAGCACAAGTGCTGTAGCCTGCAGGGGGCAATGAGCATAAGGCACCCCTTGTAAAAACAGCACCCAGCACTAAGCTCTGGCAGGCTGGGCTGGTCACATTGTAGCAGGGATCCCCCCCGCAGTCTGGAGTCCCCCTGTCATAATGGGATGCCATCCCAAGCATGTTTGGCATGGGACAGAATTTTCTAATGGAATTGGGTGAGTGCTCTCAGGGCAAACTAGCTGGTACTGAATAGCCCAGGGTAATGATCTAAAAGTATTAAAATAATTAAGTACATTTGTAGACCTACAAGTATGCCCAGGAAGCAGCTGCTGGGGCACACTGGCACTTGTAGAACTAAATGCTAGAGGACAGTTGCAAATGCCCACTGATGATGATGACAGTCACAAGCACTAGCTGGCCACTTCTCATTGGCTGATTGCGAATTCACCTCTCAGGTTGATAGGTGCTTTCTGCATTGACCCCGCCTATATTATAGGATTGTGGGAATATTTTAAAAATAATGTTTTTGCTTCATTCATACATGAGATGGAACATTATATCTGCTGTATTATATCATGCCTAATGGGGAAGGTATTGTTCGCCATCAAAACAAATGTTAACAAATTTTTCTTGTGCTTATGACGTAAACCTGGTGTAAACCTGACGCATAGACTGCATGTCCAGAGTTGGATAAATGTTGAGATTCCTACGACTCAACATATGGTAGATGCGCTCTTCATATAGGTGGCATTTTTGAGCATAATTTACCGCCCAATATGCATCCAACTCGGCACCAGGACCTTTTCCTCTCTCTAAACAAAAAAGAGAAAACCACAGCAGGGAGAGCCATCAATTCAGTTCAACAGTTGACCAAAAAACAGGTGGATACGCCCACTTGGCCTGTGCTCTGAACCCCAGATTTGTTTTTGGGTTTTTTTTTGGACCATGCGGAAAAATGTCACAATTATATTCAAGCCAAATGACTAGATTGTTTTTAGGGCCCCATTAGCGTTGTTGGTGAGCGGATCTAAATTAGTAATATGAGTTCATTGGTCAACTGGATTTTCCTGCAGTCTTCAATAATTGATTTGATCTCTTCCAATTAGAAGTAGAGATGTTCACTGACCTCCAAGTTTTAATTTTGGATCTGGATTAACTTCGTGTTTTGGTTTTGGCAAAACTGCCCTCTTGTATTTTGGTTTTGGATCCCTATTGTTTTGCTAAAATCACATAATTTGGCTCTTTTTTTTGTTCCTACATTATTAACCTCAATAACATTAATTTCCAGTCACTTCCAGTCAATTTTTATCAAGTGACAAGAACACTGCTACCCCTTTTGTTTCTGTATGAGCAATGTCACTGAGCAATGTCACTGTAAACTGGAGAGTGACAAGAACACTGCTACCACTGTTTCTGTGTGACCAATGGCACTGAGCAATGTGACTGGAGAATAGAGAGTGACAAGAACACTACTACCCCTGTTTCTGTGTGAGCAATGGCACTGAACAATGTCACTGGAGACTGGAGAGTGACAAGAACACTGCTACCCCTGTTTCTGTGTGAGCAATGGCACTGAGCAATGTCACTGGAGACTGGAGAGTGACAAGAACACTGCTACCCCTGTTTCTGTGTGAGCAATGGCACTGAGCAATGTCACTGGAGACTGGAGAGTGACAAGAACACTGCTACCCCTGTTTCTGTGTGAGCAATAGTGCTGGATGAAGGAGGTACTTATGGAATCCAAAACCCGCGAGATCCAACAACGCAACAATGATGTTTTGCCTCGATTCAGATCTGAGGATGCACGAAAGTACAGAGCCGGCTCGGGAGCCTACTTGGATCCCCTAAGTTCAGGTGGGTTCGGTTTTCAGACAACCGAGCCTGAGCATCTCTAAGTAGAAGTTGAGCAGGACATATGGTTGTTTAGTCCACCCACTCTGCAGTTTGGAGTCAATTTGGTTTGATATATCCAACTTGGCTATCCATAGTGTTCTGTGATTGGGCAGCGTAAAAGGACAAGAACTAGTAACCCCCCTACCCCCTTCGGCAGCAGCCGGCCATACTCAGAAGAAGACGAAATGCCACCATGTCTCCCCATGTCTTCTAATTGGACAACCTCTTCAGGCAGGTTCACCTCGGCTGTATCATGTGGGTCAGGGGTTTCCTTCCCGCCACAGTGATAGTATTGGTAATAAGAATAAAAAAATACTTAATTGCCTGATATTGATATAGGCTTTGATTGACACAAGTGCACTGGTAGCGGAAGTACCATATTCATTACTTTTGATTGAATTTCAATATATAAGGTGGTTAGAGAAAAAAGAGAAGGGTGGAGGGGTACATAAAACTTATTTCACATATATAAAGTCACATTACAATAATAGGATATATAATATCTCATAGAGTAGTGCAGAGTTTAGCCCATAGATCCCAAGATTTTTGTTTGTGAGAGTTGGGCGAGATAGTAGATTAGTAATTTTTTTATCATTACAACACACCGTCCAACAGTCCCTATTTTTGCGGGATCATCCCAATTTGCAAAACCCAGAAAGGGGAGTGGTCATGTGATAATGCAGCCGTTGTTTGGGCAGTTTTTTGGGTGCAATGGGGTGTGGTATGAGCAGGACTTGGTGTGGGCTTACTTGTGTCCCAATTTTGCTTTTTAAAATCTTGGTCGGTATGTACCAGTATTGCATTTAAATTACTTTACTAAGTGGAGGTAGATCATTAGTTTATTAGATCATTGTTTATGGTGAGCGCAGTAAGTGACCTATATCATAATGGAGGGTGGATAAATGTGGAGCATCTTTGCTATTAATTGAAACATCAGTGACCAAAGGGAATTTATTTTCAGGCATTTAAAAATAAATATTGGTCAGACTGGCTCTGGTGCCGTATTGTGGAGTGGTGCTTTTTAGTGATATACTTTATACCCTTAGGAGGGGTACCCTTGGGGTATACATGGATTGCTGTTTGCTATAGAATACTGTAATTGCTGTGTATATTAATACACTCGTTGTGCGGATATTGTTGTTTGTTCTAATGAACATTCCAAGACCCGGTAGTGGATATTGAGGAATTATGACTTTTATAATGAGATCCAGCATAACCATAATTTGGGGAGGGGGTAGGGGGGGGGTGTCTTGGGCACCACCCAGGGTCCTTTTGTCACTAAAACGTAAGTCATAAATTTACTTTGATGAATAATTCCTTTTAACAGAAAATATAAACTTTCTGCTTCGTGCAGTTCATTCTTCTAGCTTCCTTTTATTATCGCCAATCACTAATTTAGTCCTGATCATTACCATATTCCAACATGACGTCCTGCTTGTAAGAATTGTTTACTAATCAAAGATAATTAGGAAAATCCTCTTTCAATTTTTTTTTTTTTATATATAAAACATGAGCAGTTTTATTGCCACATTCATTACAGGCATCGTCCTCCTTATTCCAAGTTTTTGCATGGGTCACCGTACCGGATTTCTATAAATGTTCTGTGATCATTAATCAGAGCTCTGCATGTGTGTGATCTGTGAACTGGTGCAGCGCAAACGCATTGCCGCATACACAAAGATATAAAGGGCACCGCTGACTTATATAATGCAGCTCATAACAAAGAGCAGAACTGGGGGGTTCGTAGCTGCTGACAGTCCCTCTGACGCAACACTTTTACATGTTGCTGAGAAACGTTTCTTTTTTTTGGCTGTTTTGCAAGTTTAAGTCCTGACTTTAATCTCAAATATCTTCACTGCTGCGGTAGAGCTCTGTCATGCAAAAAGAGCTAGTTACTTACCACATACGTTTATGAAGAGTAAAAGCAGACAGCACTCACATAGACATTCAATATGGCTTTGTAAAGTGTCTTTTTGCCCTGTTATTGTGAATTGGGAATAAATGCTAAACATAGACTTTCAAAACAGAGCAAGCAGCATTTTGCAAAAACTTGCAAAAGTGACATAAGAATGTTGCAAACATTGGGCAAATTAAAAGACTGCAATGAAATATAAACTGGCAAGTTAGTGTTACTAACAGCAGCAACACAACTACAGCATACTTGCCAACCTTTGGAAAGTGAATTCCGGGAGAGCCCGGGCAGGGGGCGTGGTTGGAGGGGGCAGGCGTGGTCAATCACGTCATTTTGGCCCCACCCCCGCAACAAAAACATAATTTTGTTGCGAGGGGCGGGGCCAAAATGACGTAATTCCCTGCAAATCGTGTCATTTTGATGAGTGAGTTGCCGTATGCGGGGTACTTTCCTACTCTCCCGGGAGTCCGGGAGACATACCGAATTTCGGGAGTTTCCCGGACATTTTGGGAGAGTTGGCAAGTATGAACTACAGTCTTAATATTCTATGACTGGGATGGAGGTGGGGCTGGTGGCAATGTGTGAAAAAAATGGAGCCCCCGCTCTGCTTAAACTGTAATGGAACTGAAAGCTCAATCTGTGCTCCACTCAGGGCTGGTGGAACACAATAAGAGCAGGCAGGAGGGCGCCATGCTTACAAAGAAGACCTGCCATTGCATTATGTATTTTTTGGCTCAGGCGCCTCCCCCTTTTGTCTGAACAGAGCAGGAATCAGAGTAGGCACGTCAGTACGAGAGGGAATTACATGCACAGTGAAACATACACAAATGTCCAGCAGAGGGAGCCACTGAAAATGCCAGAATTGGCCTTAGCTCCATTGCACATCATCTGCCCTGCACGAATGCTGAAGAGCATTGAGTTGCCTTTGGAAGGGAAGTAGATACGTACCACCAGGCTTCACATTTTCCAAGGGGGCCAGGAGACTGCTAGTAACAGCCTTGACTAACAGGATATAAGTGCTGAGAATATTTGCCAATGCTTTGCAGGTCCAAATCCAGCTGAATCATGCTAGCTGATATCAATGTATGCACTTAGCTCTTCCGTTGCCTTATTGAATAAGCCTTCTGTATTAAAGGACTTGAAACTGGCATTAAAGGCCGAATAAAATGATCCATTCCCTTCTCAAGAGTTTGATTTCTGCAACATTCTCTAGTCATCCAAACTCTACTCCCTGCTGTATTCCTATTACTTTGGGGGTCATGTACACACATGCAAAGCAACATAAACGGCCTTCAACTGCCAATGTGATGATACGTAATTATATTTCAGCACCGTGTGCCTGTTTACACAGGACGGAGCATAGATCTGCATGTGACAATGGACTTCTGCTGTATAATAGGTGCTTCCCTAAAAAACAGTCTTTTCTGCGGGAGAAGATATTTAATTGATCAGTAAGAAGTGGAGAGTGCACATATTTGAAGCCACCATTATTATTATTAATATCTTTTATTTATAGGACGTCACAATATCCGCAGCGCCGTACAAAGGGTGTTAGAACAGGAACACAGAACAACAACAAATTAAACAATGAACAAACAGCAACAAAATTGCATAATACAGACTCGGGAGGGAATCAGCAGGGAGCATAATAGAATGCAACATTGTGCCCGGGAGCATGGTCATGAAAAACAGGGCATGAGATGCAGAGGAGGAGATGGGATAGAAACCCGGCAGTACCTCATGGGGAATGCTGAGGAGGACAGGATAGGGGCAGTTCTAAGACAAGAGGAGAGAGGGCCCTGTCCATGAGAGCTTACAATCCTAACAATCTAGAGGGTGGCACAGAGTGGATCAATTATGAAGAAGACTGGCAGGTTTTGATGAAAATATGAGTTTGTTGTGAGCATTTGAATTCCTGGAGACTGGTGGTTAATCTGATTGGATGTGGGTCTGAGTGCCAAAGGTTGGGAGTGGCACAAGAAAAGCCTCCTTGGAGGAGAGCGTGAGATGTGGTAATCAATGAGGAGGAGAGGCAGAGAGGGAGTGGTGATGGAGATGTAGGGGGGAGAGGAGTGGATGAAGACTTTGAAGTTGTGGGTGAGAAGTGTGAATTGGATTCTGTAAGGATGTGGAAGCCAGTGAAGTTACTGGAAAAAAAGCGGAGGCATAAGTAAAATATCGATAGAGGAAGATTATTCCAGCCACGGTGTTGAAGAGGGATTGGAATGGGGAAAGGTGGGTGAGAGGTAGGTTGGAGAGAGAAGCTGGTTGCAATAATCAAGACGAGAGATAATAAGGGAGCGAATGAGATTTTTGGTTGCTTCTAAGGCTAAGAAGGGTTTAATCATGTAAATGTTGGGTAGGAGGAACAAGCAGGATTGGGAGAGGGACTGAATGTGGGGAATGAAGAAGAGAGAGGAGTCTAGGATGACACCCAGGCAGCAGGTGTGCGATACAGAGAAGAGGGTAGTGTTGTCAATGGAGGGGGAGAGGTCTGGGACATCAAAGAGTAGATGGCAGATAGGAAGTGGATACACGAGAGAGGAAGGAGGTGGAGAGGTCAGGGCAGGACAGGTAAATTTTGGTATTATTGGCGTAAAGGTGGTATTGGAGGTAGAAGAAGCTGATAAGTTCACTAAATGGTGGAAGTATACAGAGAGAAGAGGTGTCTTGAAAACTTACATAAGTCTGTAGTTGATGAAAAATTCACTTTTCCAAATTTTCAGCTAAGCCTCTGTACCCAAAAGCTGCAAATATGGCACAATATACATGTAAAATGGTGGAGGTCATTTACGAATCACAAATTGTCTATCTCGGAGGTGTTGCATTTTATTGAAAGAGGTGGTTCTAAAGTAGGAGTAGGGTGGACTTTGATGTAACATTTATGCTTTTGTACAGTGAGTCGGTAGTGATTTCCTGCCCATCTAAATGACACTCTTGTACCCCTTATCCTCTCTGTTAATGCCTCTCTCCCCTGCCCTCTCTATCTCCAGCTTTGTACCCTTACTTCTCTTCCAAGTTTACTTTTACCGTCTCTGCTCTCTACTCTTTCTTTCCCCTTCCCCCGCTGCCTCTTAAATCCCTATTCCCTATCTCTCCTGTCATTCCCTTAACCCAGTATTAATTTCTCCCTTACAGCCCTTTGCCTCTCTCAAACGTCCTAATTTCTTACCTTCCGCTCTCTAGTCTCCCCACCCCCCGCCCCACCATACAGCCTTCATTTCTCCCTTTCTGCTTCCTTATCTCTCCCTGTTCAGTTCACCCACCCAGTCTTCACTTCTCCTACTCTGCTTCATTATCTCTCTCTGATAAGCTCACCCACACAGTCTTCACTTCTCCCTCTCTATCTCCTTATCTCTCTCTGCAGAGCTCACCCACACAGTCTTCACTTCTCCATCTCTGCCTCCTTATCTCTCTTTGCCAAACTCACCCAACCAGTCTTCACTTCTCCCTCTCTACCTCATTACCTCTCCCTGAAAAGCAAACACACCCAATCATTATTTCTTCCACTATGTCTCAATATCTCTCTCTATGAACTCACCCACACAATTTTCACTTCCCCCTCTCTGTCAAGCTAACCCACATAGTCTACACTTCTCCCTCTCTTCCACCTTATCTCTCTCTGCCGAGCTCACCATCCAGTCTTTACTTGTCCCTCTCTGCCTCCTTATCTCTCTCTGCCAAGCTAACCCACCCAGTCTTCACTTCCCCCTCTCTGTCAAGCTAACCCACATAGTCTACACTTCTCCCTCTCTTCCACCTTATCTCTCTCTGTGGAGCTCACCCACCCAGCTTTCACTTCTCCCTCTCTGCCTCCTTATCTCTCTCTGCGGAGCTCACCCACTCAGTCTTCACTTCTCCCTCTCTGCCGCCTTATCTCTCTCTGTGGAGCTCACCCACTCAGTCTTCACTTCTCCCTCTCTGCCTCCTCATCTCTCTCTGCGGAGCTCACCCACTAAGTCTTCACTTCTCCCTCTCTGCCGCCTTATCTCTCTCTGTGGAGCTCACCCACTCAGTCTTCACTTCTCCCTCTCTGCCTCCTCATCTCTCTCTGCGGAGCTCATCCACTCAGTCTTCACTTCTCCCTCTCTGCCTCCTTATCTCTCTCTGCGGAGCTCACCCACTCAGACTTCACTTTTCCCTCTCTGCCTCCTTATCTCTCTCTGCGGAGCTCACCCACTCAGACTTCACTTCTCCCTCTCTGCCTCCTTATCTCTCTCTGTGGAGCTCACCCACTCAGTCTTCACTTCTCCCTCTCTGCCTCCTTATCTCTCTCTGCGGAGCTCATCCACTCAGACTTCACTTCTCCCTCTCTGCCTCCTCATCTCTCTCTGCGGAGCTCACCCACCCAGTCTTCACTTCTCCCTCTCTGCCTCCTCATCTCTCTCTGCGGAGCTCACCCACTCAGTCTTCACTTCTCCCTCTCTGCCTCCTTATCTCTCTCTGCGGAGCTCACCCACTCAGTCTTCACTTCTCCCTCTCTGCCTCCTTATCTCTCTCTGCGGAGCTCATCCACTCAGTCTTCACTTCTCCCTCTCTGCCTCCTTATCTCTCTCTGTGGAGCTCATCCACTCAGACTTCACTTCTCCCTCTCTGCCTCCTCATCTCTCTCTGCGGAGCTCACCCACCCAGTCTTCACTTCTCCCTCTCTGCCTCCTCATCTCTCTCTGCGGAGCTCACCCACTCAGTCTTCACTTCTCCCTCTCTGCCTCCTTATCTCTCTCTGCGGAGCTCATCCACTCAGTCTTCACTTCTCCCTCTCTGCCTCCTCATCTTTCTCTGCGGAGCTCAACCACCCAGTCTTCACTTCTCCCTCTCTGCCTCCTCATCTCTCTCTGCGGAGCTCACCCACTCAGTCTTCACTTCTCCCTCTCTGCCGCCTTATATCTTTCTCTGCCAAGCTCACTCACTCAGTCTTCACTTCTCCCTTTCTGCCTCCTCATCTCTCTCTGTGGAGCTCACCCACCCAGTGTTCACTTCTCCCTCTCTGCCTCCTCATCTCTCTCTGCGGAGCTCACCCACCAGTCTTCACTTCTCCCTCTCTGCCTCCTTATCTCTCTCTGCCAAGCTCACCCACTCAGTCTTCACTTCTCCCTCTCTGCCGCCTTATCTCTCTCTGTGGAGCTCACCCACTCAGTCTTCACTTCTCCCTCTCTGCCTCCTCATCTCTCTCTGCGGAGCTCACCCACTCAGTCTTCACTTCTCCCTCTCTGCCTCCTTATCTCTCTCTGCGGAGCTCACCCACCCAGTCTTCACTTCTCCCTCTCTGCCTCCTTCTCTCTCTCTGCGGAGCTCACCCACTCAGTCTTCACTTCTCCCTCTCTGCCTCCTTATCTCTCTTTGCGGAGCTCACCCACCTAGTCTTCACTTCTCCCTCTCTGCCTCCTTATCTCTCTCTGCGGAGCTCACCCACCTAGTCTTCACTTCTCCCTCTCTGCCTCCTTCTCTCTCTCTGCGGAGCTCACCCACCTAGTCTTCACTTCTCCCTCTCTGCCTCCTTCTCTCTCTCTGCGGAGCTCACCCACTCAGTCTTCACTTCTCCCTCTCTGCCGCCTTATCTCTCTCTGTGGAGCTCACCCACTCAGTCTTCACTTCTCCCTCTCTGCCGCCTTATCTCTCTCTGTGGAGCTCACCCACTCAGTCTTCACTTCTCCCTCTCTGCCTCCTTATCTCTCTCTGCCAAGCTCACCCACTCAGTCTTCACTTCTCCCTCTCTGCCGCCTTATCTCTCTCTGTGGAGCTCACCCACTCAGTCTTCACTTCTCCCTCTCTGCCTCCTTATCTCTCTCTGCGGAGCTCACCCACTCAGTCTTCACTTCTCCCTCTCTGCCTCCTTATCTCTCTCTGCCAAGCTCACCCACCCAGTCTTCACTTCTCCCTCTCTGCCTCCTTATCTCTCTCTGCCAAGCTCACCCACTCAGTCTTCACTTCTCCCTCTCTGCCGCCTTATCTCTCTCTGTGGAGCTCACCCACTCAGTCTTCACTTCTCCCTCTCTGCCTCCTTATCTCTCTCTGCCAAGCTCACCCACCCAGTCTTCACTTCTCCCTCTCTGCCTCCTTATCTCTCTCTGCCAAGCTCACCCACTCAGTCTTCACTTCTCCCTCTCTGCCGCCTTATCTCTCTCTGTGGAGCTCACCCACTCAGTCTTCACTTCTCCCTCTCTGCCTCCTTATCTCTCTCTGCGGAGCTCACCCACCCAGTCTTCACTTCTCCCTCTCTGCCTCCTCATCTCTCTCTGCGGAGCTCACCCACCCAGTCTTCACTTCTCCCTCTCTGCCTCCTTATCTCTCTCTGCGGAGCTCACCCACCCAGTCTTCACTTCTCCCTCTCTGCCTCCTTATCTCTCTCTGCCAAGCTCACCCACCCAGTCTTCACTTCTCCCTCTCTGCCTCCTTCTCTCTCTCTGCGGAGCTCACCCACCCAGTCTTCACTTCTGCCTCCTTATCTCTCTCTGCCAAGCTCACCCACCCAGTCTTCACTTCTCCCTCTCTGCCTCCTCATCTCTTTCTGCGGAGCTCACCCACTCAGTCTTCACTTCTCCCTCTCTGCCGCCTTATATCTCTCTGTGGAGCTCACCCACCCAGTCTTCACTTCTCCTTCTCTGCCTCCTTATCTCTCTCTCTGGAGCTCACCCACTCAGTCTTCACTTCTCCCTCTCTGCCGCCTTATATCTCTCTGTGGAGCTCACCCACCCAGTCTTCACTTCTCCCTTTATGCCTCCTCATCTCTCTCTGCCGAGCTCACCCACCCAGTCTTCACTTCTCCCTCTCTGCCTCCTTATCTCTCTACTGTGATCCCCCTCACCTTGCCCCCCTCCCCCTGCTCCAGTCACCGCAGAAACACTTGTGCAGTGATCTTCACATGAGTCAGCAGATGGCATACAAATCCAAGCACATGTGCAAGGGAAAATGTTCTGTCTCTGATATAAAACACACATCTGGCAATGTCTGTGTTGATTTCTTATTATCCCACCCTTCTACTCTCTTATTTATATGACACATTCTCATCTCAACAATTATTATAATAGATGTCTTATAATAGCGATATTTTATATCTAGATATTATGTGCTGACGATAAATTGCACAAAACATTGTGTTTGTCTTTCCAAAAACAAGTTATCTAGAGACTAATGTGTAACTAATGTGTTGCTCTGTTTATGTCAAGTGGAAAAGCTCTAAATAGCTGTACTGGATGCAAATGAATATGCTAAGAAACTCAATTATAAATCTTCCCTTCTTCCCCAAGTAAATGTTATGTAGAATTCCCAGTACGGACCACGTTGTGTGTTGTGTTGGACAAGTGCGTGGGTAGGAATGGTAGATGGACTTCACTGTTGTGTCATTTAAAAGGCAACTAAACTTAAAATATCTAATTACCAGATACAACATTTTTGGATATTCGCAAACATAAATAAAGTTCTTATAACATAAACAGAAGTTAAGAGGCATGACTTTGTACAGTACGTCTTTAACTAACTGACATTGCTGTTGTCCTCTGTTATCAACCATGTTAGGCTCTGTGAGGCTCCCTGCAGTGACCTTTATGAGCGTTAATCCAACCACGCATGGGCCAATCTCACAGTTGAACCTGACTTCTAAGTGAGAGGTTTACATTCCAATTGTAATCACACACTTGGGTGGCCAGTGGCTTCATGTGAGGCTTGTCTTAAGTATTTTTAAGCGGGCCACACAGGTGGTGGTTTCATTGTGCGATTTGGCCAAGTTGGCCGAACGTGCAGGTAGGATTGGACAAGATTTTGATCATAATTTTGACTTGAGATCCTGTTGGCAGATGGCAGCTTCGGGCTGTTAGTGTGATCATCAGCTGATAGGGAACTGTGCTCTGTGTGGTCTGATAGAAATTTGCAGTTTGTACGTGGACACACATTTGGTGATTTGGCAGATGTGCTGGGTTGTGGTCTCCAGCTTTCCCGAAACTTCTATTTATTTGTGAATGTTACTAATATTTTATTTATTTATGTAAAGCACATTAGGTTTAATGGTCTTTTAACTTTCTAGTATGGAGAATACATACAAAAGCAAAATACATTATTGCACCATGAATGAAACCTGTTATGAAGCAGTGGACAGGAGGGGTAGGCTGGCGAATTTTAGCCTGGGGAGGGGGGAGACTTGGCTCAGCAGCCTATTAGGAACATTTTAAAGGGAAATAAATGCAGGTAGCCCAGTGACCAAGCCCAAGGTAGTCCACTATGGGACCGGCCCAGGGGGCAGATGCCCCCTTGCCCCCCAGCCCAGCCAACCCTTGGTGGACAGGCACTGATGACACAATCACCTCCAACCCTAACTATATAGACCTCCCATTTGCATATTCCAGTGGGCAGGTGTATAAAGTTGTCTAGTTTACCGTACAGGATAGTCACAGAGGATCTGATTCATTAAGGAAAGGGAAAAAAATTTGTACGTTTTCTCCTGGACAAAACCATGTTACAATGCAAGGGGTGCAAATTAGTTTGCTATTATTCTGTTTTTTCATGTAGCACACAGATATTTGATAACGTATTTGTACACTGAAATTTAAGGTTGATTTAGAACATGCTGTACCCCAATTATAAATCTATCCTCACATTTTAAACCCCGCCCCCCCCTCCAAAACAACATGGTTGTGCCAAGGGTTCAAAGATACTCAATTTTTTCGCTTTCCTTTCCTTAATGAATCAGGCCCAGAGTGCTTGTTGCTTGTGTTATTGCAAGGAGCTAATAGGCTGGTTGTCCAAAGTGCACAGTCCGTTTAATTGAGGAAGAGGGATTATTTTTACCAATATTATTAGTTCCCTATATTCCCAGGGTGTATCTAACAGTACTTGCAGCTAAAATAAATATTCTGTTTTAAACCTATTGTCTCCTCAGTACTGCTTGGTTTGAAAATACTTTTGTCGGAATCGTTTCTCTGACTCAAAATGGCGGAACGTTTTCCATGATAATTGCATACCAATAATGTTCACTCAAAAATGAGGTAATGCAAATGTTCCTCCATTGATATCTGAGCTCTGAATCTGAGTGTTTCCATGGTCCCTTAAGTAGATTTACTGTTTTTGTCCAAAAACTGAACAGTTGCCTGGTCTTGTGTTCAGCGATTGTTCCGTACATTACTGGACAGTTGTCTGGACTTGTGTTCAGCGATTGTTCCGTACATTACTGGACAGTTGTCTGGACTTGTGTTCAGCGATTGTTCCGTACGATACTGTACAGTTGTCTGGTTTTGTGTTCAGAGATTGTTCCGTACATTACTGGACAGTTGTCTGGACTTGTGTTCAGCGATTGTTCCTTACATTACTGGACAGTTGTCTGGTTTTGTGTTCAGAGATTGTTCCGTACATTACTGGACAGTTGTCTGGACTTGTGTTCTGCGATTGTTCTGTACATTACTGGACAGTTGTCTGGGCTTGTGTTCTGCGATTGTTCCGTACATTACTGGGCAGTTGTCTGGACTTGTGTTCTGCGATTGTTCCGTACATTACTGGGCAGTTGTCTGGACTTGTGTTCAGCGATTGTTCCTTACATTACTGGACAGTTGTCTGGTTTTGTGTTCAGAGATTGTTCCGTACATTACTGGACAGTTGTCTGGACTTGTGTTCTGCGATTGTTCCGTACATTACTGGACAGTTGTCTGGGCTTGTGTTCTGCGATTGTTCCGTACATTACTGGACAGTTGTCTGGGCTTGTGTTCTGCGATTGTTCCGTACATTACTGGGCAGTTGTCTGGACTTGTGTTCAGCGATTGTTCCGTACATTACTGGACAGTTGTCTGGACTTGTGTTCAGCGATTGTTCCTTACATTACTGGACAGTTGTCTGGGCTTGTGTTCTGCGAATGTTCCGTACATTACTGGGCAGGTGTCTGGACTTGTGTTCAGAGATTGTTCCGTACATTACTGGACAGTTGTCTGGACTTGTGTTCTGCGATTGTTCCGTACATTACTGGACAGTTGTCTGGGCTTGTGTTCTGCGATTGTTCCGTACATTACTGGGCAGTTGTCTGGACTTGTGTTCAGCGATTGTTCCGTACATTACTGGACAGTTGTCTGGACTTGTGTTCAGCGATTGTTCCTTACATTACTGGATAGTTGTCTGGGCTTGTGTTCTGCGAATGTTCCGTACATTACTGGGCAGGTGTCTGGACTTGTGTTCAGCGATTGTTCCTTACATTACTGGACAGTTGTCTGGACTTGTGTTCTGCGATTATTCCGTACATTACTGGGCAGTTGTCTGGACTTGTGTTCAGCGATTGTTCCTTACATTACTGGACAGTTGTCTGGACTTGTGTTCAGCGATTGTTCCTTACATTACTGGACAGTTGTCTGGTTTTGTGTTCAGCGATTGTTCCATACATCACTGAACAGTTGTCTGAAGTTGCTGATCAATGGTTTGGTTAAGGACATGGCCTTATCTGTGTGGAGTTTGTATGTGTTTGCGTGGGTTTCCTCTGAGTGCTCCGGTTTCCTCCCACACTCCAAAAACATACTGGTAAGTTAGTTGGCTGCTATCAAATTGACCTTAGTCTCTCTCGGTCTGTGTGTGTATGTTAGGGAATTTAGACTGTAAGCTTCAATAGGGCAGGGACTGATGTGAATGAGTTCTCTGTACAGCGCTGCGGAATTAGTGGCGCTATATAAATAGCTGATGATGATGCTGATGATGATGACAGGCAGAGCTTCTAGAAGGTATAACATTTCTCTGTCAGCATTTCACCATTCTTGTTATTCTATAAACACCATAGTTGTAAAAGTGGATTTAGTTAATGGATTTCATTATATTTTGCCTGTGTATGTTGGAATTAGATATAGATCATTTGTTCCATAATCAGGTCATTCATTCAATAACAACCTTAGGGGAAATAATGATAATAGAAAATCTAGTGATTTTTATATATAGGATTTATTCCATACACCTGAGGGAACATTTTGTTTTGAGCTAACTTTTTCAAATTTTGTTTTTTTTTACTATTATTAATTCTAATATAGGGACAGATAATCCAGCTGCACAGCTGTACATTATACACAATATATTAAAGTAGGTCATTGGCTTCAGTCCAGACTTAGGAGAGTCCCTGGTCAGTGGTTATACATTCATAGCGGTGTATATATTTATATATACTGTAGACAAAGGGAGTGGTGGAATGACACAGGACTCTAAAAGAGGAGTTAGAAGAGGAGTTAGGTACTTAGCTGGCAATCTGCAGAGAAAGGCTGCAAACAGTGTTACACATTTGTGCAGCAGTCCACCTAGTTTAAACATACACAGGTGGAGGACATATGTGTGACAAAATTATAGTGCAGTGTGTGATTTAACTTACATATTCTGAAGTGGTTTCGAGGTATCCTTTTCCACAGCTAACAGGGTGTGTCTGCAGTAAGACTAATCAAGCAGAGCACCTGAAGAGAACTCCTCTATAAAGGCAAGGTGGAGTGTCACCTGTCCATCAAGCTAGGGCTGTGGGAGGAGTGTAAAGTATTTAAGCCTGATGTGTTCACTCTGCAGGGTGACCGATGCCGAACAAGTTGGTCTGTGAATGGGGAATCTGTTGACTTAGCATTAGTGTCACAAGAAAGTGTACAGAATTTTGTGTTATGAGCTACTTTGCCATCCTGACAATAAAAGCAAAGTATAAAGCACGAAGTTGTTATGTGTGCATTACCAGAAGGGTGCCCATTCACAATACATATAAATAAGATGTTCCTTATTGAGGTTTTAGTAGCCTTTAAACAAGGTTCATTGACTGAACTTCACTTAATTTGGGAACCTTGGTTCCAGGGGTGGAACATTACACTGCTGGACCACATAGCAAAATTTGAGGGGGCGGCACAGGTAGTCCACCCTTGTGCCCTGCTCTGCAAGGGCTTCACTCTGCTGGCTATTAGATGACTGTGAGGTCAGATAGTGGCAGAACAGCGCCACCAACGGGTGTGCGGTGGTTACTGGCCCCTCCTCACCCTCTGGCCCCGTAGCTGCTGCACCCCCCTGTAACGTTGATTGTTCCACCACTGTTTGGATTCCATTACACTTGTCTCTTACATTTTATTACAGTATTTATTTTTTATGTGCAGTTTTTATAATTCAGCTGTCTCTGCCATCGTTTAAAGTTATTGTTCTGTTTGGCATAGCTGTATAATTACTGTATTGGTTTGAATAACAATGTTTCAGCAATTAATGAACACAATTTAGCTATAATTTGACTTATCGTTATCATAGATCTTATATACAACTGGACATTCCACATGTGTTGTGATCCCCAGAGGGTTTGAACAGTGATAAGGAGTCATGTCTCTGATTACAAACACATGCAAAAGGAGCTGACAAGACATCTCCATGATAAGAATTCAGCCCTATGTCAGAGAGAAATAATGTAAGATAAGATACCACCTATTCTCTGGACAGCATAATATAGTACATACATGTTATGCTGTACATTCTCTGTCTGACAGATCTCCCCTCTAACTTTGTGTTATGTTTGGCTTTGATGAGATTGGAATAATCGCTATGTATAGTAGTGGGCGTTTTCTGATTGACGGGGGTTTAGGTCACGGAGTAATCCTGACATCTCTCCTGACTTGTTCTTTTTTCTGTGCTCTATCTCCATTTGAGCCTTTACTGCAGCGATAGAAAATATGTTATTGCTTCCATTTTTTATTAAAATGACTTACAGCAATTAAAAGACTCTTGGGGTTATGTTTACTATATTGTGGTTCCGTAGAACTGCGATTCCCGGTCCTTTGAAGTCATTTTTTTTTTTTAAAATGCCACTTCTATTAAAGGCAAAGCCCATCCGGTTTTGCCTGTAATAAAATTGCCATTTGAAGAAAATGACTTCAAAGCTCCGGGAATCGGCAATTCTTTGTGTAACCCCCTGTCACTTTGTGTGGTGTGGGGTGCAATGGTTACACACTGCACCTCCTTCTCAAGCCCTGGCTAGCTGATGGGTTTGTTTGTTTGTAAGTAGTGGTACACAGGTGCTGTCACTTTGTGGTGCAGAGCAATAAAAGTCACAATAATTTGGGCGCCAGACCACCTCTATGACACAAGGAACTCTTTATTTACAATCCTCTTCCTCCAGCACGATAATCATAATGATTGCAGCAATACAGAGATATATACAGTTCCTTAATCCTTCAGCACAGGTCTTAATGAGCAATATGAATATGGTTGCAAGTATCTCCTTACTCCTCCTGCACAGTTCTTAATGTTATGTAAGACTATTAGCATATCTCCTACACTCCAGTACTTCATACTACTCCATTTCATTCCTTCTCTGTTTGGGATGATTCCAGCACCTGGGCTCTGACACTTTACTCTGTGTACTCTCAGCCCCTGGCTCTGACACTTCAGCTAGCATGCCTCTTGCAGCAACCCTTTTCTCCAGGGTCTCTTCCATGCAAAATGTCCCCCTCTCTCTATTAGGATTCTCTTTAGTAATATGGGGTTCTCCCTCTCTCTGTGATTGGGGACTCCTTCCCTCTGTATATGCAGCCACACTGCTGCATGCAGGGACCCCAATTTCTCTTTCAGGGTTCCCCAATCTTACTTAGGGGACAATAGTTATTGTCTCTAGGCGGCAAATCACCTGCTCCTGGGCAATGCCGGGGGACCCTGGAAAACCCATCTCCACTGTCCCAGGTCCCCAGCTTTCACATCATCTCTCCTCTGTCTCTTGCTCTATCAGTCCATGATTGTTTCTCTGCCCCCTTGCTGAAGAACCTCCTTCTTCTCACTCTATCAGTAGCAGACTTGGCTGGGTTATCACCATAGCAACCAACTTGTGTCACTTTTCACACACACCTAACTCGCCCCCCTGATGTCCCCTGCTTTAGCCACTGGGTTGCGTTGTTTACTAAAATGCCACTAGGGGGCTGTACATACAGACCAGCCATATGGTAAATATACCCCCCGCTTGGCTCTGCACATGCATGCCCCGCCTTGATAGTTCACTCCTGCACAGTTGAGCTGGAAGGTCTGACTTGGGCTATCAGTTCTACTTGTAAAAAAACACTAAAAAAAAAATACAAGAAAAATGTAAAAAAATATAGGCTATATATAAAGATTTTTGACTTTTTTTTTTTTTCTGCCAGTGGTACAATTCTAGTTACATAGGCTTCCACATGCAAAGGCTATCACCAGAGAAATGTGGTGAATCTCTTCCCCGGTGGGAAGGTTCTGGTGGTGATAGTACGGTGGTAACCTTTGATAGATAGGGAGAAGCTTTATTTACGGCGAATAAACACGTTTTCAATGGAGAAAGGGAATTTCTTAGCTTAATAAATAGAGAGCGCTTAGAGTTAGGAGAAAAACAAAATGAAGGATTATTATGTCCAATTATTCTGTAATCATGTTACAGTGCAGAGGGTATAACGCATGTTTTACACGCAGGGTATATACTGGCTGATTTTGCATGTAGCACACAAAATTGGGCAACTTTATTTCTATACTGTGATTTAGAGGTGCCCTACGATACCTCCCAACTCTAAATCTGTCCTTACATTTTAAGTTTGCCCCCTCCTGCAGTGCATCATGGATTTGGCAAGGTGCAAATTTGCTCCTTTTTTTGTTTTGTTGTTAACCCTCTCTCTCTCTCTCTCTCTCTCTCTCTCTCTCTCTCTCTCTTTTTTATATATATATATATATATATATATATATATATATATATATATATATATATATTTCAGTGGCACAGTCCCAATTTTAGGACAGGTTTGTCCCGTGGCTGGGAATGTTGGGGGAAGGGAGGCATGTAATGGGCAGCGCTTCAGCCCTTTGGGGGTGTAGTCACGCCCCATTTGTAAGGTGACCACCCCCCCTGTCCCGGGGGCAGACATGGTGGGAGGCATGTAACACTCTTTGAGAGCCTGCTGACCATTATCTGTTTATTCTCTATGATTGGTGTACGGGCTGATCAGTACTTCCCATGTTCTGTATGAGAGATGTAATACTCAGTGTTCATCACTATCAGGATTATGTGGAGAGGCTGCACAGACCCAGGACCGGGGTAGTAGAGTGGCAGGGGTGTTACTTTGTTTATTTTGAACATAATTTTTTTAATTATTTTTTATTTGTGTATTATTAAGTTATTGTTTAGCTATGTTAGGGTTGAGTTCTGTCCATGTATTTATTATATGTTACATATATGGGATGCAGGGTGTGGGGAGAAGATGTAGTGTGATATGATTTGGGTGGGAGGGGGGTGAGCAAAGAAAAAGTGGCAGAGCGTAAATCCGTCTTCTTGCTATTGGTTCTCATTCACTCCATGTAAACTAAGGCACACTGCCGTTGCTTTAGTTCTGCGTACTATAAGTAAATATCAGTGTAAGGGATCAGTTTACTATTGGTTGGTGCCCCCCGTCCCTTAGTTGCAGACCCAGTAGCAGCAGCCCCTATCCCCCCACACTTATGGTAGATACGTCTTTGCATCATTTTCAGCTAGAAGCAAATCTGCAAACAGTCTGAAAGTTAGCAATGGGACAAACCATGTTACAATGCCAGGGGGGCACATGCAAGTGTTTTTCTTTCTTTGCATGCAGGGAAAATGCTGCCAGCATGTAGCCGTCACCATGTAGTGGGCAGCTTTATTTTAATACTGTGATTTAAAGCTGAGCTAGGACACTCCCCTTCCCCCAACTTTAAATCTGTTCTCACATTTTAAACCCCCCCAGTTGCAATGTGGTTTTGTCTTAGTACAGAATCGCACATTCTAACTGGAGTAAATCAGGCTCTACTTGCTCTTATCCATTATAGATGTGCAGCTACACAGTACAACTTCTATTGTTCTCTGTGATATTTATAGTTCTTGGAGGAGAATATTTAAATGCAATATAAATGCATTATGATTTGTTCTTAGTGGTCATTTTAGGGGATTGAAAAGTCCTGTGTGATCATAGATGCATTCAATCAACTTTTGGAAACAATTAATCTAACTATAAAACTCCTTGTAATTTTTGGAAAGAGCTGTTTACATAGATGGAGGAGACTTTATTGTAGAATTAAGTGGAAAATCACTGGGATCTTTACACAAATATATAATTAGTTTAGCTGTAAATAGTTAGTGAAATTTAAAGTAGCAATCTTACATTCATTTTTCTATTTCTTTAAATAGCAAGTTAAGTACCATTTAAGCATGCACCTGATTGTCATATTTCTTCATTATCCTCCTACAAATCAGTATCTCATTTTCAAAACCTCTCTGAAGGGAAAACAATAATGACTGGCAGACACAGACTCATCATCATCACCATTTATATAGCGCCACTGATTCCACAGTGCTGTACAGAGAACTCATTCACATCAGTCCCTGCCCCATTGGGGCTTACAGTCCAAATTCCCTAACACACACACACACACACACACACATACACACAGACAGACTAGGGTCAATTTGTTAGCAGCCAATCAACCTGCCAGCATGTTTTTGGAGTGTGGGAGGAAACCGGAGCACCCGGAGGAAACCCACGCAAACACAGGGAGAACATACAAACTCCACACAGACAAGGCCATGGTCGGGAATTGAACTCGTGATCCCAGAGCTGTGAGGCAGAAGTGCTAACCACTTAGCCACCGTGCTGCCTCAGACTCAGGCAGTCTGTTACACAATCACAGGCTCAGAGCTGTCAGCATGTCATTTTATGGCAGAGCGGGAGGATTTTACAGTGAAAACAGAGCTTAGAAGGGCTCTTAGAGCCTCTATGTTCATTACATCATGTTCCATGTGACTGTGGTTGCCATGGTAGCCCTGTTACACTGTGGAAAGTCTGCAGAATTCTAAATCATTCATTTCAGTCTGAAGAAACAAACAAGGAAAAAAGGTCATTACAAAGCTGCTCATTATAGACCGTCACAGTGATGTATATTAAAAGGACATACCTCAATTTTCCATGAAATTGTTGCTTTAAGTTAATTGCAGATAACATTATGTGCTATGGAGGATCATTCACAGCAATAAGCTCTGCTCCATTTGTTATGTAACCGCAGGATACAATTCGTTCCCCTTATGGAGTGGTACGTTATTTTTTGCTTTGCCTATGTCTGCAGGGAGTTTTATTTGGCAGCCATAGGATACACATTGAATAATAAAATGAGATTCCTTTCCACACATTTCATTTGAGATGTTAACAGATTGTGCACATGATGTTTGTTTTCACTGCAATAACAACAGATAATGATTGTGTGGGGATGATCTGTAAACAGCGCAGAGTCTAAACAGGATTAAAGGCCGTGATTGTGACTCCGGCCACAGAGTTTACATGAACCTCAATCTTAACATTTAGGCCCCTTACCCACTGGCTTTAAAAATAGTGCCTAGTAAAAGCCTGTAAACATATTGGTTCCAAA
The DNA here is from genome assembly GCF_038048845.1 of Mixophyes fleayi. NCBI lineage: Eukaryota > Metazoa > Chordata > Amphibia > Anura > Limnodynastidae > Mixophyes > Mixophyes fleayi. The sequence continues at coordinate 17,047,633 of NC_134404.1, read as the reverse complement.
GTCCCTATACCCACTTGTGCCTGTGGTCGGGGGCGCCGATGGTAAGGTAGCATCTTTTGGTGGCTGCATACTCCATAGACCACCAGCCCAACTGCAAATGCAAATACTGGATATTGCCACATTAGTAACCAGCCTTGCAAAATAGAAAGACAACATAGGGCTCAATAATATAATCAATAGGTCATTTCTGAGTACTGAACCAGAACATCACCGATTTTCCTGCACACCTCTATGGGCATAGGCAAACCGATGGGGGGGGGGTGAGGGGGGTTTCCTAGTGCCTGGAAACCCCCCTCCAAGCCTGGGGCACTGTATAATTGAGGTGGCTGGACCCTGCTCCCGCTTCACACGGCTCTGCTTGAAAAGGGAGAGCTGCGTGCACCTTACAGTAGTGTACGCAGCATTGCCCATGTATATTATGGGGATAAGAAGAGTTGGAGAGCAGCCAAGCACTGTCTAAAATTATAGCCACGCCCCCATGCACACCCACTGGCGGCATGGTGTGGAAACCCCCCTCTACAAATCCTGCGTTTGCCCATGGGGTGAGAATCTCTGGTGTTACATTGTTGCGGAGTGCGTCCCAGCCATTTCCCCACTTAGGGCTAGATTTACTAAGCTGCGGGTTTGAAAAAGTGGGGATGTTGCCTATAGCAACCAATCAGATTCTAGCTGTCATTTTGTAGAAAGTACTAAATAAATGAAAAGGTAGAATCTGATTGGTTGCTATAGGCAACATCCCCACTTTTTCAAACCCGCAGCTTAGTAAGTCTAGCCCTTAGACTCTATTGGCCCTTTCTCTCATTCAACGACTTTCCTGTCCAATTTCTTTGATTTGGTTTGTTCTTTATTATCGATCTATTCCATTCGGTAAGTGGAACTTACCGTGGACTTGACAATAGCATGGCTTATCCCGTCTTAAGTTTAACTTATCGTGCCCAAAGTATCCGGCAATTTAATGGAAGTGTCTGCTCAACGGATCATACGTGGGGTGTTACATTAATGTAAAGTTGGACGTGAAACTAGACATTTGTCTGTCAGCAGCCCTACTCCTCCAGCTGGTACAGACCGACATATTCCAACATGCACTAACAACCATTCACTACACTTATTACAACATTACATAAAACAGTAATAAAAAACCACAAGCACATGTGTATTGTATATAAAGCATATTTTAAAATAATGTTTCATTGAAATAAAACACACACCGCAACCAATTTATTGTAAAATTAAATCATCTTCTTTCCATTGTAGTATAATTGGAAATTCTCTTTTTATAATCGAATTGAAAATAAATCCACATAACAGGACACTAGGCTGCTTGTTAGGAGCCCCGACGCTAAGTGACCGTGTGCAGAATTGGCTGGGACTTATCACTGGATACATATACTGTGATGGAAACAGAATAGAGGAGTGTAAATTATTGGTAATTTTCGATATATCAATATGATAGGTTGGTCAGAGATAAAACTTAACCCTTAACTTTTTTGAGTGTCCTCCTCCGTGGTGGCTGGGCGGGCCGGTTGGGGGGTGGGGGAGAGGGCTGTTGTTGGCTCCCTTTGGAGAAGGGGCCTAGGCATCTAATCCAGGGTAATGTATAACAATGACCTTGTTGGCTAAACATGAAGGGCCTGATTCATTAAGGAAAGTAAAGCAAGAAATTGAGTAAGTTTTCTTGACAAAACCATGTTACAACGCAAGGGGTGCAAACTAGTTTTATTTTACATATAAATGAAATACTGGCTGTTTTTTCATGTAGCACACAAATACTTAATAGCTTATTTGTACACTGAAATTTAAAGTTAATCTAGGGGAAAAAAAGCCAGTATTTTCCTTATGTGCAAATTAATAAACTAATTTGCACCCCTTGCATTGTAACATGGTTTTGTCCGGGAGAAAACTTAAGTAAAAAAATGAACACTTAATGAATCAGGCCCGAAAAGTCTGATAGTATTATATCTGCATATGCTAATTGTTTAATTCAGAAATCTTGTTCTCGCTTATCCCTGATGAAACACTCCACCTGGTGACATTTACAAATCAGTTGTCTAACTTATGCCTAACTTTTATAGAACAATTAACATAAATATGCTCGGCATACAATAACACAAGTTAACCAGTGCATAGGAACCACAAATGACAATAAACTGTAAGGCAGCGAGACGATGACAGCTCAGAGTCCACAAAAAGATGCGATGGATCGCAGGTGTCTCTATTCCTCAACCGTACGAGTCCAAAAATCGCACCGCGTGGTTTCGTGGTTGTGTCTGTGTTTAATACCTTCAGGTGCAGGGAAAGGTCCCAAGGGTAGAGTTGCCACCTTAACTTTTTTGAAATTACATTTCTGAAATTGTAAATGACCTTTTAAATAAATAAACCAATAAAACGTATTATCCAAAGCTGGTTCCACATGACACCAATAACGGTTAGTGGACTTGAGAACTTTTAGCTTACTTGACATCTTTCCCAGTTTCCGCTGCAGCTCTCCAGGCGCTTGGAATAATCCTCCAGAGACTGTATAAATACAATCCTTCTCTAATGTATGTAGCTAGCAAGCCTCCAGCTTCTCCTCACTTGGATGTACTCCATCCAGCCCCATTGAATTCACTTATTTTAATTTTAATAGATCCTCTGTGGATTTCTCCTCTTAACTAGAACATTACTTGAATTAAGTGTTTTGAGAATGACAGAGCACAATCCTACGTCTCCTTCTCCTCTCTTCCCAGGCAATGCGATGGTTATTTTACTAACATTACAAAACCACAGCAACCAATTGGCTTTTATCAGTCGAATAGAGATGAGAGAACTGTTCACAATCTTTTCGTCTCTGCCCGTCACGTATTGCATATTTTGCCGGCAAAATTTTGCCTGAAGTGCTCCCAGTTGTACCCCAACCGCACCACTATAAATGAGCAACATTTTCAAAAGTGTTTCCTATTATTCTGCATTTAGCTTTGTAGGTTTCATCTGAAGAATTTTCTCTTGATTGATCAGCGTTGAGTTGCCCCTATCATTTTTGTTCCTCACTGAATTCCTATATATTGTTTGTTCTGCCTGGACTTCTCCCTACTCGTATCCTTACCACAGGCCACAGTGAATGGCCAGCATTGTTGTCCAAGCTCTATTTAAAGACTATAAATCCTTCAAAATGCGGAATTCTATATTTATGAATACAGTGCTGAATGATGCAACAAAAGCGGATTCTATTACCGTAACTTTCTACGCTCTGCGCGCCTCTGCACATAATAAAATACATATATAGGGCCTGATTCATCAAGGCTCATATCTGCCGATTTTTTCAGTGTATAGTATGCAAAATCACTCTGCGTATGCCCAGTAGTGGAATATACATCGGGCGTGACGCAGCCCTGTCCCCTACATCATGAAACACAAAGGACACTTCTACTTTGGCCTATGATTTTGGGACAGGGGTGTTGCTTACATGAGGCTTGCTGTAATATGGGTGTGGAAAGGGTGTAACAGAGGCATGATCTAAATTTACCAAGGAGGAATAATATATATATATATGTGTGTGTGTGTTTGAGTTTCTGTGTATGTTTTTGGTTTTGTTGCTCATTTGGGGATGACAAATGCAGCAATTTATGGATAAAAAAATATACAAAAGAGTCCTCATAATTGTTGAATGTAAAAGAGTGGTCCAGTTTTGTACCCTCACCAAACCATCCCTTACGACAATGTGCCTCTATTACATGAAGCCGGGAGCTGGCTCACAGTAGTGGCTGGGGAACGTAAACCGTCCTTCATAGAGCTCTTTTGGAAATGACTGTAAGGACTGTAGGATAGGATAGTCCTCTGAGCCACTGCATTGCTGTAGTGTCAGGAAAATTAGCAAACTGACTCTTGACTTCAGATAGCACCTGTGGTGGACCGTCAGGGGGGATAGTATTTACTAAGGGGTGTTGTTCAAAGTTGAATGCAACTTGCAGTAACTTCACTTGTAGTTGTTAATCTACCTTAAGCTTTGTGGATGAAAACAACAGTTTTTTTTCCAACTATATCTTATTAAATTCCTGGAGCAGTCCTGAATGTACTTATATAGAGGTTGCCATCCAATGCCAGGAGCTTGTCCAGCATGAAGGCAGATAGGATTAGCAGAAATAATAGTCCATAGGTTCCTTTACCCTACGCGTTTTATCTTATTCAATTGAGGCTTCTACTTCTTATGTGTACTTTCAGGGCTGCTCCAAGAGGACTAAGGACCACTACTCCTGTAGGGGGTTTATACCCTAAGGGTATACATTATCCAGTTAAACGCTCTTCCATCTTTTTGCTTTGTATGTGTTTTTAAACGCGTTTTATTAAATTTGAATTTTTTTTTTAAATATACTACAGTATATACTGTTCCTTGATAATTTGTGCTCTGGAGACACACAGAGTAGGAGTGGATCTAAGGAGGCATCAAAGACCTCACGTTATACCATCAGGCAAGCTATTTATTTTCTTCTTATTTGGCATGGACCATCACAATATCTTAAATCCATAAATATGTTGAACTTGAAATACTACACTATTACATCTCTCTGTTCTGTTCTGTTTAATATCCTGAGTCACCAGGATATCCCGGTGTACAAGATTCCAGAACCTTAATGTACCGATAAGCTTTGAATTATTATTCACTTGGTAAACACATACAGTAAGAGCACCTTAATTTATTAAGCTATAGTTTAAAAGTTCCTAAACTATTTAGCACCTTATTTTCTTCTTTTAATCCAGACTTCTTTTTCCTGGCAGACCATCAGACATCCAAAAGGATGACAGACACCTATTATATATAAGAAGTATTTTATATACTATATATTAGTAGACTTTGATGTATACTTGTATCTGTACGAACAACCCAAAAAGTTGAGCATAGCTGGTCTACCTCTAATATTTATCTACAGACACCTGATGATCTGAAGCTAAATATCTACACACTTAGTTCCTGATCTACTATCTAACTTTCAGAGAAATGGGATATACATTACACATCCTGGCCGGTGTCCTGTAGAGGAGACTTGTTAAGCATGTCGTAAAGATATTTCAACAATTTGGTACTTTAAATTCATGGTGATTCTGAGACTTAAAATAAACAGGAAACTTCCCCCCAGATCTGCTCTATTTTTCCTGTTGAAAAGATTTGCCAAGTTTCATATCTCTGCAATTGGTTCGCTTTGATATTTGCGCTTTCTCAGGTGTCCTTTTATCATGTTCCGCTGAGTGCACTTTGACAAGACGGCTATGGCGCTATAATGTTGCTTTATTTCTCGGAGTGTACTCTGACATGCACGAAAAACAGCGTGCTAAAATATTTTGTGTTGCTCTGCCACAAAGGCATTTTTGGCATTACAATGTAATACATACTTGTTTTAAAACAGTAATTCAGTACTCAGGAAGTAAATTGACAAACAAAAAAATCACAAGGAATCATTTTTATGTCAGCTCGAATGGGGGTATGTTGTAAAAATAGACCCTTATGAGATTTAAAAGTCTCTTTAATTATGAGCATAACATTTTTTATGGACCACCCAAAATCCAGAGAGGAATATCACAAAACCGTGTTCCCAGTCAGCTAGTGGTTTTTACAACAGTACTTTTAAATATGGAATTGTTTTTGCCATTTCATGACACTTGCAAGAGGAAAATTGCATTGACTTAACGGAACTAAAACTATACTCTAAACAATGTGATACATAGAAAAATGTTTAATGCACGTGACCCACTTGTTATAACGTTCCATCAACAAATGTCAAACCATAATGATAACAAGACATCACAGCAATAATAATATTATTGCACGGTCACAGTTTGGTAGTAGAACACACATGGTCACCAAATTATTTCTATATGTTGTGTATGTGGAACATAAAAAGTATACAGACTATAATATGAAACATGTCGATAATTCCAGAAGTTTATTAATCATTCTCTAGAATTGGTTTCCTGTGGAAACAAGGAATTGGATATGTGAGCGTATTTTATCATGTGCATACAATTATGATGGTGATTATACATCTATTCCTGCTATTTATGTGCTTTATATTGGCGTATATTCATATATATAAACCATACAGGGAGGTTTTTCAAAGGAATTTCTTCATGTACTTGTCTCATATTTTTCTGAGATACAACGTTATATATTATGTAGAGATGGTCACTGACCCCCGTGTTTTGGTTTTGGATTCGGTTTTGGATCTGGATTACCGTCGTGTTTTGGTTTTGGTTTTGGTTTTGCAAAACCGCCATTGCGTGTTTTGGTTTTGGTTTTGGTTTTGTTTGGTTTTGTTTTGCTATTTTTTGGGAAAATCCATGTTTTTGGGCCTAAATTAACCCAATTTAGTGCTCCAACTGTTTTAGAGACAAGTAATCTAATTGTTGAGGTAATAAATCATCCAAAAAAACAGTTTAATTCTTCGTTGGTAGGCCTATTCTACACACAAAACAGATTGTCTTCCTCTCCATCTATGCATATTGGCAATGCAGCCATCGTCTTTGAATGTATATTACACCCTACACTTATAGTTAAATATGTAAAGAAATGGAAAAAGCCAGTTTGGTTTCTGTCTCTCAAGGCCCCCCTCCACTTGTATAAAATACCAAAAAATTCAGCCATTATAGACTGTACAATATTAATTGACATGGAGAAAGACAGTTTGGTTTCTGTCTCTCAAGGCCCCCCTCCACTTGTATAAAATACTAAAAAATTCAGCCATTATAGACTGTACAATATTAATTGACATGGAGAAAGACAGTTTGGGGTCACTCTGTCTCTCTAGGCCCCCCTCCACTTGTATAAAATACCAAAAAATTCAGCCATTATAGACTGTACAATATTAATTGACATGGAGAAAGCCAGTTTGATTTCTGTCTCTCTAGGCCCCCCTCCACTTGTATAAAATACTAAAAAATTCAGCCATTATAGACTGTACAATATTATGAAAAATGGACAAAGCCAGTTTAGGGTCACTCTGTCTATGACACCCTACCCTTAAGGATAAATTGCCCTAACAGCAGCCTTTCAAGATGGTATGTGATATGGAAATGCCACAAGTCCCTTTCCTCTTTGGGGGTAGATTGCACCCTACACTTACATAGAAAGTTTTAAAAAGATGTTATCGGCATCATCTTCAGCTTCATCCTCACCCTCATCAGTGTGTACGTCATCATCACAGACTATCAATTCATCGCCGCTTGAATCCGCCATTAGAGAACAGTCAGTGCTTGGATGTCTTGGATGGTGAAGGCCTTCCTCGTGGAAGATGTAGTTCATTTTTATAAACATCATTTTCTCCACATTTTTGGGAAGTAACCTTCTACGGCGATCACTGACTAAGTTCCCTGCTGTGCTGAACACTCGTTCAGAGTACACACTGGAGGGTGGGCAGCTTAGGTATTGCAAAGCAAGTTTGTACATGGGTTTCCAAATGGCCTGCTTTTCTTCCCAGTAAGGAAAGGGACTGTCTGACATTTCCATATCAACTACCTCTTGAAAGTAATCCTCCACCATCCTTTGCATGTTTATACTCATATTGGATGGAGTTATGGGCAAAGTGACACATTTTTTTGAAAAATCCTTCAAACCAGCCCAGATGTTAAATTGTTCTCGTCTGCCCCCTGTGTCTTCCCTGCTTCTTTTTTGGAAATTTAATTTTTTACGAGCAACAGCTTGAGAAAGTGAAGGAGGACACGTCGTCAAGCCGAGGCCCAGTTCAGCGGCCAACTTGCTGAGCAATAGCTCCTTGCAAAAGTTCACATCTCGCTCATTTACAAGTAAAGACTCAATGTAGCTTTTAAACCTTGGATCAAGCACAGTGGCCAAAACGTACTGATCCGAGTTCAAGATCTTAATAACTCGAGGATCATTGTGAAGCGAATTAAGTACTTGATCGACAAGGCCAACATACTTTGCTGAATTGCTTGCTTTCAGCTCCTCCTTCATTTTCTCAAGCTGCTTTTCCAATAGTCTAATTAAAGGAATGACTTGGCTCAAACTAGCAGAGTCTGCACTGACCTCACATGTCACAACTTCAAATGGTTTCAGCACCTTGCACAGCACTGAAAGGATTCCCCACTGTGCAAGAGTGAAATACATCCCCCCTCCTTTCCCAATGTCATGACTTGTGCAATATGCTTGGATGGCTTTGCGCTGTTCCTCCATCCTCTGAAGCATGTACAGGGTGGAATTCCACCGAGTTACCACCTCTTGCTTAAGTTGGTGGCAGGGCAAGTTAAACTGCTCTTGGAGCTGCTGTAATCTCCTACATGCTGTGGCTGAATGCCTGAAATGGCCTGAAATTTTACGGGCCACCGAAAGCATCTCCTGCACCTCACGGTTATTTCGTAGGAAGCTCTGCACCACCAAGTTGATGGTGTGAGCAAAACAGGGAATATGTTGGAAATCACCCAGCTGTAATGCTCGCACTATATTGTTGGCGTTATCTGAAATGACATACCCTGGGGAGAGTCCGAGTGGTATAAGCCATGCATCAATCACATCTCTCAGTTTGCGTAACAAATTGTCAGCCGTATGCCTGTTAGTGAAGCCGGTGATACAAAGAGTGGCCTGCCTGTGACAAATGTTACGTAGTGGTGTACATGCTGCTGCTGTTCCTGCTGGTGAAGGTGAATGACCAACCCAGTGGGCTGTCACAGTCATATAGTCTTTGGTTTGGCCACTTCCACTTGTCCACATATCTGTGGTTAAGTGAACAGTGGGCAGAATGGCATTTTTCAGCGCAATCTCTACATTTTTACACACTTTTTGGTATAGTTGTGGAATAGCTTTACGGGAGAAATGGTGTCGCGATGGAATTCTGTAACGCGGACACAAAACCTCAATTAACTGTGAAAAACCAGCTGCGTTTATTGTGGAGATTGGACGCAGATCTAACACTAACATTGCAGCCATGGCGTCTGTGATTCGCTTGGCGACTGGGTGACTGCTGTCATATTTGCTTCCCCTCGCAAATGATTGTTTCACAGTTAATTGCTGAAATGTAGGACTGCTCATTTTATTCACCTGCCTCTGGGATGACGATTCACCCCCAGCAGCAGCAACAGCAGCAGCAGGACTAACGCTTTCTTCAGAGGAATCAATAATAGTGCCGGAGTCATCCAGCCTTAAGTGGGATGCCGGGCTAACTCCGAGCGCTACTGAGGATATTGATGAGGATGGTGTGGTGGGTGTATTTTGTGGCCGTCGGTATGTCGGTGAGCGGAGGGTCTTAGCTGATGAGGGAGTGCTTGTATTCTTTTGGGAAGAACTTTCAGCTTTTCCCAACACTTTGCCATGAACTCTCGTTAAATGGCGTAACATAGACGAGGTTCCAAGATGGTTAAGGTCCCTCCCTCGACTGACTGTGGCTTCACATACACTACAAATGGCTATACAATTGTTGTCTGGATTTGGGTAGAAATAATTCCACACATAAGAAGTGGATTTTTTTGTTTTATGCCCAGGCATGACAATGGCCTTTTTCTTGTCACGTGCCAGAACTGCTGCCACTGGTGCAGGACTTACACAAACAACCTCATCCTCATCAACATCCTCATTAGCGCCCTCGTCGCCTACACAAATCTCCCCCTCATCCTCTTCTAATTCCAAAGTGGCATCCTCAATTTGGGTATCACCGGCTACACTCGGGCTATTAAGGCACACATCAGCAGAATGCTCACGATTAGACATCCCACTGTTGGATGGACTCTCCACAGGGATTGTTGTCATTTGTGAATCAGAGCAAATATTCTCCTGTAATGCCTCACTGGTATCTTGCAGCTCAGCTTTGACGCGTAACAGTAGTTGTGCACCAATTGTAGGCTGGGTAACTTTTTGGGATCTGCCACTAATAGCCAAAGGTGAAGGCCTCATTCTCTCTTTGCCACTGCGTGTGTAGAATGGCATGCTTGCAATTTTTTTTTTATCGTCACTTAACTTTTGCTCAGTTACACTTCTTTTTCGCTTCAATACAGTAAATTTTTTTTTGTTTTTTGTTTTTTGCACTAATTTGAAAACACTCTGTTGTTTGACATCGCCTTGGCCAGATGACGTACTGGGAACACTAACATCAGGACTGGTGACAGAACCTGGTTGCTCATTTAGATCATATGTGGACTGCTTTGAATCCATTCTGAGCGCAAACCACTGGGGAGTGCTAAAAATTATTTAGTAGATTCTGCTGACAGTTATGACTTTTGACAGCCAGAAATATTAATGCACAATTAGGGAGGACACCCCAAAAACACTGAGGAGTGCTAAAAATTATTGAGTAGATACTGCTGACAGATATGACTTTTGACAGCCAGAAATATTAATGCACAATTAGGAAGGACACCCCAAAAACACTGAGGTGTGCTACAAATTATTGAGTAGATACTGCTGACAGATATGACTTTTGACAGCCAGAAATATTAATGCACAATTAGGGAGGACACCCCAAAAACACTGAGGAGTGCTAAAAATTATTGAGTAGATACTGCTGACAGATATGACTTTTGACAGCCAGAAATATTAATGCACAATTAGGGAGGACACCCCAAAAACACTGAGGAGTGCTAAAAATTATTGAGTAGATACTGCTGACAGATATGACTTTTGACAGCCAGAAATATTAATGCACAATTACGAAGGACACCCCAAAAACACTGAGGTGTGCTACAAATTATTGAGTAGATACTGCTGACAGATATGACTTTTGACAGCCAGAAATATTAATGCACAATTAGGGAGGACACCCCAAAAACACTGAGGAGTGCTAAAAATTATTGAGTAGATACTGCTGACAGATATGACTTTTGACAGCCAGAAATATTAATGCACAATTAGGAAGGACACCCCAAAAACACTGAGGTGTGCTACAAATTATTGAGTAGATACTGCTGACAGATATGACTTTTGACAGCCAGAAATATTAATGCACAATTAGGGAGGACACCCCAAAAACACTGAGGAGTGCTAAAAATTATTGAGTAGATACTGCTGACAGATATGACTTTTGACAGCCAGAAATATTAATGCACAATTAGGGAGGACACCCCAAAAACACTGAGGAGTGCTAAAAATTATTGAGTAGATACTGCTGACAGATATGACTTTTGACAGCCAGAAATATTAATGCACAATTAGGGAGGACACCCCAAAAACACTGAGGTGTGCTAAAAATTATTGAGTAGATACTGCTGACAGATATGACTTTTGACAGCCAGAAATATTAATGCACAATTAGGAAGGACACCCCAAAAACACTGAGGTGTGCTACAAATTATTGAGTAGATACTGCTGACAGATATGACTTTTGACAGCCAGAAATATTAATGCACAATTAGGGAGGACACCCCAAAAACACTGAGGAGTGCTAAAAATTATTGAGTAGATACTGCTGACAGATATGACTTTTGACAGCCAGAAATATTAATGCACAATTAGGAAGGACACCCCAAAAACACTGAGGTGTGCTACAAATTATTGAGTAGATACTGCTGACAGATATGACTTTTGACAGCCAGAAATATTAATGCACAATTAGGGAGGACACCCCAAAAACACTGAGGAGTGCTAAAAATTATTGAGTAGATACTGCTGACAGATATGACTTTTGACAGCCAGAAATATTAATGCACAATTAGGGAGGACACCCCAAAAACACTGAGGAGTGCTAAAAATTATTGAGTAGATACTGCTGACAGATATGACTTTTGACAGCCAGAAATATTAATGCACAATTAGGGAGGACACCCCAAAAACACTGAGGAGTGCTAAAAATTATTGAGTAGATACTGCTGACAGATATGACTTTTGACAGCCAGAAATATTAATGCACAATTAGGGAGGACACCCCAAAAACACTGAGGAGTGCTAAAAATTATTGAGTAGATACTGCTGACAGATATGACTTTTGACAGCCAGAAATATTAATGCACAATTAGGAAGGACACCCCAAAAACACTGAGGTGTGCTACAAATTATTGAGTAGATACTGCTGACAGATATGACTTTTGACAGCCAGAAATATTAATGCACAATTAGGGAGGACACCCCAAAAACACTGAGGAGTGCTAAAAATTATTGAGTAGATACTGCTGACAGATATGACTTTTGACAGCCAGAAATATTAATGCACAATTAGGGAGGACACCCCAAAAACACTGAGGAGTGCTAAAAATTATTGAGTAGATACTGCTGACAGATATGACTTTTGACAGCCAGAAATATTAATGCACAATTAGGGAGGACACCCCAAAAACACTGAGGAGTGCTAAAAATTATTGAGTAGATACTGCTGACAGATATGACTTTTGACAGCCAGAAATATTAATGCACAATTAGGGAGGACACCCCAAAAACACTGAGGAGTGCTAAAAATTATTGAGTAGATACTGCTGACAGATATGACTTTTGACAGCCAGAAATATTAATGCACAATTAGGGAGGACACCCCAAAAACACTGAGGAGTGCTAAAAATTATTGAGTAGATACTGCTGACAGATATGACTTTTGACAGCCAGAAATATTAATGCACAATTAGGGAGGACACCCCAAAAACACTGAGGTGTGCTACAAATTATTGAGTAGATACTGCTGACAGATATGACTTTTGACAGCCAGAAATATTAATGCACAATTATGGGGGACACCCCAAAAGCGCTGGGGAGTGCCAAATATGAAGAAAAAATAATAAACCTCTATCCTCCTCTCTGCACTAGCGATTTTGGTTAGAGCAATTGCAAGAACAATATTGTATTCTCTGTCCCTGCTCTAATTAGCCTATGACTACACCCTGCTCTCTCCCTCTGTCAAATGGCGATGGATTGCTGTGGAGGCGTGTATTTATAAAGTTGAAGTATCGCGAGAACCGAGTCCCGAGATCCGACGACGTCACAATGACGTTCGGCCTCGATTTGGATTCGGAATGGGCGGGAGAGTACCGAGCTGCTCAGCTCGGTACTCGGATACCCAAAGTTCGGGTGGGTTCGGTTCTCGGAGAACCGGACCCGCCCATCTCTAATATTATGGCTATATTCAGTGTTAAATGGGATATTTGAAGCGATTAAAGGATGTTACATTTTGACGTTACAATGAATCATCATCATCATCATCATCATCATCTATTTATATAGCGCATCATCATTTATTTATATGGCAGCATGGTGGCTAAGACGTTAGCACTTCTGCCTCACAGCACTGGGGTCATGAGTTCAATTCCCGACCATGGCCTTATCTGTGACGTGTTTGTATGTTCTCCCCGTGTTTGCTTGGGTTTCCTCCGGGTGCTCCAGTTTCCTCCCACACTCCAAAAACATACTAGTAGACTACCAAAATTGACCCTAGTCTGTGTATGTGTATGTTATGGAATTTAGACTGTAAGCCCCAAAGGGGCAGGGACTGATGTGAGTGAGTTCTCTGTACAGCGCTGCGGAATTAGTGGTGTCGCACTTCTGCCTACCTGTCCTGTCCATCATAAAACGCGTTTCTCCATGATTTTGGCCATCTCTAAGGGGATTTCAGGGTCTTTTTTAATTTGGAAGGTTCAGTGTCATGTTATTTAGTACTAGAAAACATGAATACTGTAACTTGTAAAAATAAAGGGAACATTTGGGTAAATGAGGTATAACAAGATATGTGTGTATTGAGTGTGCTGGATGAATTCAAGGTGGGGCAGCACGGTGGCTCAGTGGTTAGCACTTCTGCCTCACAGCGCTGGGGTCCTGAGTTCAATTTCCAACCATGGCCTTATCTATGAGGAGTTTGTATTTTCTCCCCGTGTTTGCGTGGGTTTCTTCCACGTGCTCCGGTTTCCTCCCACACTCCAAAAACATACTGGTAGGTTAATTGGCTGCTATCAAAATTGACCCTAATCTCTGTCTGTCTGTCTGTGTGTGTGTGTGTGTGTGTGTGTGTGTGTTACGGAATTTAGACTGTAAGCTCCAATGGGGAAGGGACTGATGTGAATGAGTTCTCTGTACAGTGCTGCGGAATCAGTGGCGCTATATAAATAAATGATGATGAAGGTGTCACCAGGATAAGTGGGCGTAATCCCACATTTTGTTACATTTCAGGTAATGCTTATAGGTTTGCAGAAAGTAATCTCGGGTCCTAGTGCTACAGATTCTTGGGCTTCCCCAAGCTGCGCAGGCAACCTAGGAGGAGTGTGACCACGTGGATTAATAGGAGGCTATCGGTCCACTCAGTAACTTTGTCCAGATTTTTATGGACTCCCATGGCAAAACAAGATAATTTTCATCCTCTTTTAGTGAGTTTTGTCATAAAAGTATTACTAAAGAGAGCTAAAGAGCTGCACATTTTCCCAATCTGTGATGATAGAGAAGAGACAGAGAAAAATGATCGTCTGCAGCTGGGACGTTGTCCAAGAGAGTGTGTGCTCTCTGGTCTCCTCATCCTCAGCATGCAGGAGAAGACTGCCCCCAACACCAAGCCAAAGACAGCCACGCGCTCACTATTATATTTCCTCTCTTCTCATTTGAAACAAATACACTGTTTTCTCTTTTTATTGTATAATCTGCATTTGAGGTGCCAGCAATTTCTGTCCAGTGAGTCTATAAATGAATATAATTCAACCCTTTGTTTTCCTTTCTATTCTCTGGTAAAAATATACCTTTATCTAACTTTTGCAATGGTGATTTTTGTAACATAACTGGTCTTGCACATAGCCCCCATTCATTAATGATTGTACTAGCAGTGGGGATCATTTCATCTGGAGTTTGATTTGGATCCTAGCTAGAAAGCAGACGTCATTGAAAGAAATGTCAGCCCTGCTCTTCTTACTTACTCTAATGAATCATCAAAGCTTTCTTTTTGGAGAAACACAGTTTTTATTGGCTAGAAAAGAATCATAATAGGTTAAAACAAAAGAAAACCCCACCTGTTTAAGCAATCCTGTAGGTTTTTAGGTGTGCCTTCCAAAGAAGTACATGTTGTACTCACTTGACACATTGGTCTGTACATACATACTTAGACAACATCACACTGCATAAGAACTGTGCACAGCGAAACGCGTTGTGGTAAAAAAACCTATACAGGTTAAGCCCTAGATCATGGGCATTCTCCACTGCTGTGGAAAAGGCACAAAGATTCAACAATAAAAAGATGAAAGCTGCAGAATAGTAGTGGAAACTTACACCACCTTAGAGGTGGCAGTGATCAGTAGTTGTTCCTTTGTTCCATGCAGGTGCAAATAAGGTGGGTGGATCACAGGCGACAGTAGGCTGGGCATAGTGGTGGTGATTGACAGTTGTGTAATAAATGCGTTGAGGGCGATTATCACATACATCGGATACGTAGATGGACCATGGACATGCTTGGTGTGTGTCTGTACATATGATTATGGTATACAGTGAAATACAGTTCGAACTGGTCACACACAGGGATATCGCAACTGATACCAGGCACTTCGCTCAATATCATCATCATCACCATTTATTTGTATATCGCCACTAATTCCGCAGTGCTGTACAGAGAACTCATTCACATCAGTCCCTGCCCCATTGGCACTTACAGTCTAAATTTCCTAACACACACACATAGAAAGAGACTAGTGTCAATTTGATAGCAGCCAATTAACCTGGTTGGGAATTGACTCATGACACCAGTGCTGAGAGGCAGAAGTGCTAACCACTGAGCCACAGTGCTGCCTTGATAGCTAGAATCTGATTGGCTGGTAGAGGCAACAACTCCAAATTTTAAAACCCCCAGCTTGATAAATTTACCCCCTGGGCAGAATGTAGGAGGTTACAGTGTTACACCTTTTTATAGCTGATCAATCATAATATTAGTACAGTAAGTGTAGAAATGTGGTTCGCACAGGGTTATTCCTGGGCATTATTTTTGTATCCATTTTCCCCCTAGCCTCAGGATACAATTTATTTTTGCTAAAAAGAAAATATTTCGGCTTCTTGCTCTGGCCACATGGTCCCATCCATGGCCCTATGTAAGTATAGGTGGGGGAAAGGGATTGCGTTGACCAATAGTTTCCTATTGCTCCGGACGGTCAGCCCCCCCAGAATGTGGCTTATGCTGAGCTCCACGAATAATTAAGTGGGTGAGGGGTGATCTCTGTGGTTAAAAAAATAGCTACAATTATTTTAAAATATTAAAACATATTTTTACACCATTACACATTGAAATAAATAAAGTATTTTTTATTTGATATTAATCTGTTATCTCCATCCTACCGTGATAGGCTTCCCCATACAAAGGCAGATTATACTGTGGGCTGGGGATATGGCCAAAGGTAACCCTTTCATTTATTGGCTACTATTGCCTTATATATAGACCCCTATGGCCTAAAATGCGTCTTTTGTATTTATAGATAACAGTGTCATGACTCTTCCTTATATTGTCTACGAATAGGGTAATGCAGCTTTCACATTTCCTAATACCACCAAGCTGCATCTCTACGCTACCGCGTGGCGTAACTGTGCGCATTTGGTGCTTGCCTCTTGCAGAAATCCCGCTGTGTTTGGAGTTGGACATATCTTGACATACATACATAGTTGTGTACCGGGTGCATCTCCTTTTGCAAAAGTTGGAGGGTGGTTTAAGAAATCCTGCAACTTATACTAAACAATAAAACCTGATAAAAATAAAATGTGCTCTTTACAGTGAAGCAAAACTAAATATATATAAAAACATCTACACTCCATGCAAGCGGCGTCTATCCATACATGATAAATGAGAGTTTTATACGGACTTAAGTCGGTTTTGGCAGATTTTTCCAGTGCCAGGGAATCGTCTCCCATAGCGCGCTGTACATCCTGTGTATGCTGTTCTATTATAATGGAAAGGCTTTCTGCAGATTGTCTGTTTTCTAAAGATTGATATGTAAGATGATATGTAAACAGCTGAAGCCGGGGAAGAGTCTGCTGTATATACATTGCTGCTAACAGAGCACTTTATTTATTGATCCTGCCTGACTGAGGGTCATTTAGAAGTCAGGCGACCGGCAGATCCATATACATCTTTGTGTGCAGGAGTCAGTCTACTAAGGAGACCCTGGCAGAAGCCCAGTAGTTATCGTGATGGGCCAGAAACGCTCGGCGGCAGTTTATCTGGCTGGAGAGGGCCCAGGAGAGGCCCATGGCGTGCTTACCTCCGATCCTGCTGTGGTCTCTTTGCCCAGGTAAGCCCATGGCGTGCTTACCTCCGATCCTGCTGTGGTCTCTTTGCCCAGGTAAGCCCTCCTGGGCCAATCATCATAGATATCACAATGTGGCTGAAAGTTTCCATCCTCTTTAAGCATAAATTATCCAGCATCCAGCGGCCTCAGACACACTTACAACCATAGCTGCTGCTTGGGTTTTAGTAAAAAAAAAAGAGATAGAGAGTTGCGCAGGATCACCGAATACAGTATTTAATAAAATTGTAACAAATATGTAGATATATTGTATCAAAACAGTAACAAAGACATGTACATATAAGAAGTAAGTATACAAAAAATACATACACAGTGACAGAAATTGATAATGGTACCAGAAAAATGGCACAATATATAAATTGGTCAAAGTAATAGAGTATCGTACAATATTTAAAAATATATGTTAACAAATGCAGACCCGGTTAGTAGAACTTCTTACCGCTTCAGCGGCTGAAAGGCAGAGAGATTCCACATACCTCCGGAAAATGGAAAGTCCGTTGTTGTCACCAGCAGCTCACAAGATCGTGGTTAAAAATACTGAAATGTTTATCCTTTTGCTGAATATACAGCTCAGTAGATACGGCAGTGTCAATGTACTCTTCGGTGCGCACGCATATACAGCACAAATGTAACAGTCATCACCATCAACACATAAACTTACACCGGGCCTATGTACAAGTTAGTCAAAGTGGGACACATCTTAAAGGATTAAATCTGTAGTGATGGCAATCCACACCTAAATAATCTCCTCCTTTTCCTGCAGTTTTCTAAGCCGGAGATTGATAGCTCGCTCCGTTTGTATGGATCCCAGGTCATGATACTGGCGTTGCCGTCAGTTTGTAATCAATGCTGCTTGATGTGCGTTTTATAGTTCGATTATTTACATTCTTAGAAAAACCGCACAAAATGCCGCATTCAAAATTGTGAATTGGAGAAACTCCTTCCCCACAGTCAGTTTCAGCTCAGTCAGAATTGTGTCTGGACCTCCAATGTCTGGCATCGGGTCTGCCCAAAATCAGTATTGCCAACAGGGGAGGACAGGTGCAAAGTATGGTGACGGGATCACATCACAGTGGCGCCACCTCTGTTCAATCCAGCGATTTGTGGAAAATCACGTGGCCAAGTACCGCTGACTTGACAGCCAGTCGCAAGTATTTCCTCAAACTAGCTGAGGATGGAGAGCCCTGGGGACAAATGTATCAAGCTGCGTGTTTCCCGCGGGTTTGAAAAAGTGGAGATGTTGCCTATACTAACTAGAGATGGGCGGGCTCGGTTTTGGGGAAAACCCCGAACTTAGGGGGTCCGAGTACCGAGCCGAGTCAGCTCGGTACTATCGCGCTTTTTTGGATTCCAAAACGAGGCAAAACGTCATTGTGACGTCGTCGGATCTCTCGAGTTTTGGAATCTATAAATATCGTCCTCCACGGCGGTCTAGCACCATTTGAGAGAGGGATACAGAAGAGGTAGGATACAGTGATAGCAGCTGGGCAGGCAAACGTATAGAAGTGAAAAAGGAGGGTGGTAGCAGTGTTCAACAAAGCTCCATTGCTAATTGTCATAGGTGAAAACCAAATATACTAGTCCCTGCAGGCTTTTTTTCTGAATTTGCACAAGAGCTCCATTGCTAACAGTGTTATATTGAATAAACAGACACATGGGGGAGAAGGAGAAGAGGGAGACAGAAAATTAATCATCTTCCTCTTCCTCAGGATTATTAATGGTGTTATAGTCTCTTAGTAGGCTGTGGATTAGCCTGCGACAGTCCTGGATGGTCATCTTCTCCCTTTTCAAGATGAGGCGATTCCTGGCAAGCCAAATAGTGTCCTTAAAGGCACCAGGCCTCCTGGATTGCCCCAGTGATGTGGGTCCCAGGAAATAATCCATAAAATACTGAATGGTATGAAAGGCAAGTCCTGGGCACACTGTCCTTAAGTTCATGTTCCAAGGCATCCAACAGTTCCTGTGCAGTGGGGCAGTCTCAAAAAATACGCTGTGCTGTTTCCCTTCTGGTGATGCAGAAGGGGCAGTGGACATATTGGCACAGTTTCCGGGAGTGCATGAATGTCCTGAGAGGCAGACATCCCTGGATAGCCATCCAAGCAATGTCTTTGTGTCTATTAGCCTCTTAGAGGCCACATTCTCCCACACGTGTTTTGTTGTTGCAGCAGAGAGCCCTGGAACAGACTCCATAATGTCTTTAGGTCTGATGAGCTTGTGGACAGTTTTTGGCTTCCACAAGTCTGGTTTAAGTCCCTCCAGATGGTGCTCTCTCACAAATTGTCCATCATCCAGGTAAAACCAAGGTGTAGTCCAGTTGTATGGGAAGGAGCTGTCCCACTTGTCCCAACCAAGGGTCCTCCAAAGAGGCAGGGGGAAAAAGCGAGACATGGACTTCCCAGCAGAGCAAATGTTCTTTTCAATAAGAGTTCTGCGGATGCAGTTACAGACAAAGAAGGCCCGCAGTATGGTGGGGATATCCGTAATTCCTTTCGCACCTTTGAGGTTCTCCTTGTACATGACCGCCCGCTTCACTCTGTCTATGTATTAGCTGTAGAATTACCCCAGTTATCCAAGAAACAGGTGGAGCGATCAAATGAACCATAACTGTTTCATGATCCAAGGACAATTCCATCTTGCACCACTTTTCTGCCACTGCTGTGTGCCAATGTGTCCTAGATGTGCTAGAAACTACCGTGTGTTTGAGTCATTGCTCTGTCGCTTACCATCCAGCCAGGTCGCTGCAGTCTTTCTCCGAAACTGTATGAATATAATAATGTAACCTGTGAGGTGGTCAACACTGACTGCAAATTACTTGAAATTAGTGTTAGTGAGGTTAATAATAATGTAGGATCACAAAAAGAGCAAAATTATGTGATTTTGGCATATTTTTGCAATTTTTCTTAAATAAAATACAGATCCAAAACCAAAACCAAAACACACAAGGGTGGTTTTGCCAAAGCCAAAACCAAAACCAAAACACGAAGCTAATCCAGATCTAGAACCAAAACCAAAACCGCTTCACGGGGGTCAGTGAGCATCTCTAATACTAACCAATCAGATTTCTAGCTAACATTTTGTAGAATGTACTAAATAAATAACTAGAATCTGATTGGTTACTATAGGCAACGTCTCCACTTTCCAAACCCTTCTGGAAACTCGTAGTTTGATACATTTACCCGCCGGGGACTTCCAGCTTTAGCTAGTAAGTTACAGCTGCCATTAACCTGGTTGGGGTAATTTATGGGGATTTTGCAGGTTTTGTGCTTGCTTGCATGAAAGTGTGGACACCTTGGTTCCATTCAAACCACGCCCACATAACATGATACCACACCCATTTTCTGGCAGGCCACTCCCATTTTGATCACAGAAACCAGGACTGTTGCCAATGATATCTTTAGTCCATTTTTTACTAACACACTGCAGGGGTTAAGCTTGTTTCAGCAGCATAATCCTGTACTCCGTTCTTGTGTGCTGTCTGGCAGCATTAATGATTTCTTGTTGGATGAGGTTCCTCTAGCTCTGACTGAGGGAACGAGAACACCAAATAGAAGTCATTGTTCCCTATAATTTTTCTTTCTGAAAAGAAATTGACATTTTGTTCCCTGTGTTGTGGGCAACAGCGAAAAACCAGTAAACTATCAGTTATACACATAACTAAATAAGAGAAATAAGAAATAAAATATGTCCTGTGTACAGCACCTATTATTGTCATTGTTTTTATTTTGTTTATTAAGTTCTATTTTTATGTTTTTGCGTTGTTATTTCAAAATCCTTTCTGTAAGGCACTAATAACATATTATTAGATATCTGACGTGCTGTATATTATTTATGAGCATATTATTTATAGTTAGGAGATAGTGTGACCTATTAATAAAGTCACATCCTAGTCCTCAGTGTAGGTCACTTATGAACATGGACAATTCCGGTGATGCAGCGCATTTTATAACGCAATGGTGACGGTCTTTCATCCATGCATTGACCGATGCTTCCTTATAGTATCAGTATCTGTCTGTATAGATGCTTTGTGCAACATTTTGAGAATGACCTAATTGCCTAATTACCACCGCCACTTTGATGGTGTCAATTTTGCAAGGCTTCATCAGGAATACCTCCACATATGCACACTCCCTAGTTTCTAAAATTTGTTAGAATATCTCATCTGCAAGTTGTAATATAATTTTTGAACTATTGCAGATATGCCACCTTCTGTGTTGATTGCCCCAATGGACACGTTTACCCTGCTCTGTTCTCAATCCGCCACACGTTGTTATGCATTTAAAATCCCAGCCTCAAATCGCCCTATAGTAATGTAGGGGTTTGGAGTACTAAACCACATTCAGGAGAGCTCCATTGCTCCATTGCTAATTGTCATTGCTGAAATAGAAATAATAGGTCTGGCAGGCTTGGTCTTCTAAATCTGCAGTCACATTGTACTGTGTTGTATAGGTAACATACAAAGAGGAGAGCTCCATTGCTCGATTGCTAATTGTCATTGCTGAAATACAAATAATAGGGCTGGCAGTGTTGTTCTTAGTCTGCAGTCACATTATACTGTGTTATCAAAATGGATTAACAGCAGTACACAGAAGACCAGGAGCACCAAGCAGCCTATGTTAAAGCCTATGTTAAAGTGCATAGTGTTTTTAAGTCAGGGAAGCAAAAATGTAAAGAAACACTTTTTACCTTGGTGAAGAAAAAAGACCTGTAATCCAGGCAAAGTTATCTGCAGAAAAAATTAAATTGCCAACATGCCATTCTACAAACACAGTGGCAAGGAAAGAATGAGGCCTTCGCCTTTCTCTAGGAGTGCTAGTTCTGCAACTGTCACTGAGGCATCTTCTTGTAAGGTCAGTCCTGACCAAGCAAGACCTTGTCATTTGGACTCCAGAATTGGTGTCCAAATACTTTTATGTATAAAAGCCGAGCTGGAAGAAAACATTAGAGGAAAATGTATGTTCAGATTCAGAAATTATACAAATCTCTGAGGAGAGTCTATTCATGAGTGCTATGTGTAATCCTGACCTTTCTGATAGTGTACCCATAAAGAAGGCCCCTTTCAGCATTTGTGCAGATGTGTGCATGAACAGCTCAACTGTAGCCGGTGATACACAAATTGAGGATGACACTTTGGAATTGCAACAAAATTAGGGGGATATTTGTGTAGCTGATGAAGGCGCTAATGAGGATGTTGATGAGGATGATGTTGTTTGTGTAAGTCCAGCCCCAGTGGAAGCAGTTCTTGCCCGTAAGAAGAAGGCTATTGTCATGCCTGGGCATAAGAACAAAAAATCCACCTCATATGTGTGGAATTATTTTTACCCAAATCCAGACAACAGTTTTCTAGCCATTTGTAGCGTTTGTAAAGCCACAGTCAGTAGAGGTAGGGACCTTAACCATCTAGGAACCTCATCCATGTTACGCCATTTGAAGCGAGTTCATGGCAAGCTTTTGGGAAAATTGGAAACTTATGCTAAAAAAATAACAACAAGCAGTCCATCATTAGCTAGGTCCCTTCTCTCAGCTAGATCCCGACACCTGCAATCTGCACCCACAACACCCTCCTCATCAATATCCTCAGTAGCGATCGGAGTAAGTCCTGCATCCAAGTTACTAAGGCTAGATGACTCCTCCACTATCCTGGATTCCTCAGAAGAATTCTTGAGCGTTAGTCCCACTGCTGCTGATGCTGCTGCTGGTAGTGAATCTTCATCCCAGAAGCAGACCAAGAAGAAGACTACTAGTAGTTTACAAAAATTGACTGTTAAACAATCCTTTGCAAGAAGAAGCAAGTATTAAAGCTGTCACCCAGACGCAAAGCGGATCACAGACGCCATGGCGACTATGCTAGTATTATATCTTTATCCAATATCCACTATTAATGCAGCTGATTTGAGACAATTACTTGAGGTCTTGTTACCAAATTCCATTACGACACCATTTTACTAGAAAAGCTATTCCTCACCTCTACCAGAAGGTTCATAAAATGTAATTATTGGGCTACAAAATGCCATTCTACCCACTGTACACTTAACAACAGATATGTGGACAAGCGGAACTGGGAAAACGAAAGATTATATGACTGTGACAGCCGACTGGGTGGGTGATTCACCTTCACCAGCATGAACAGCAGCATGTACCCAAGTACATCACATTTGTCAGAGGCAGCTACTCTGTATATAACTGGCTTCACTAAGAGGCATACAGCTGACAATCTGTTACAAAAACTAAGGGATGTCATTGCAACATGGCTTATCCCACTTGGACTCTCCTCAGGATATGTCATTTCTGATAACGCCACCAATATTGTGAGAGCATTATAGCAGGGTGAATTCCATCACATTCTCTGTTTTGTTCACACAATAAACTTGGTGGTGCAGAGCTGTTTAAAAAATAACAGACATGTGCAGGAAATGCTGTCTGTGGCCCGTAAATTATCTGGATAATTTCAGCATTCGGTAACAGCATGTAGGAGATTGCAATAGCTACAAGAGCAATTTAATTTGCCCTGCCACCAACTGAAGCAAGAGGTGGTGACACGGTAGAATTCCACCCTGTATATGCTTCTGCGGATGGAGGAACAGCGAAAAGCCATCCACGCTTACTCCACAAGCCATGACATTGGTAAAATGAGGGGGGATGTATTTTACTCAAGCGCAGTGGAGAATACTTTCCGTGTTGTGCAAGGTGCTGAAACCATTCGAAGTAGTCACCTGTGAAGTGAGTTCAGACACTGCTAGCTTGAGTCAAGTGATTCCCTTAATTAGACTTTTGGAAAAGCAGCTAGAGAACTGAAGGAGGAGGTGAAACAAAGCAATTATGCTAAGTATGTCGGACTTGTAGATCAAGTACATTATTCGCTTCGCCAGGATCCAAGATTTATCAAAATCTTGAAATCGGATCACTACATTTTGGCAGCTGTGCTTGATCCTTGGTTTAAGAGCTATGTCTTCCCTTTGTTTCCAACTGACTCAGATCGGAAGATATACAAGGAGCTCCTGGTGAGCAAGATGACTGTTACTTGACAGGACGGTGTCTCCTCCTTCAGTTTCTCAGTCAGTTGCTGCTAGGTGATGACTCAGCACAACATTTTGACATCTGGTCTAAAAGAATTGATCAAAAAATGTGACACCTCTGCCGTAACTCCACCTGATTCTACTATCAACATACAAAGGATGCTGGAGGATTATTTTCACGACAGCATAGAAATAGACACATCAGACAGCCTCTTTACATACTGGGAGGAAAAAGAGGGAATTTAGAGACCCATGTGCCAACTCGCTTTGCACCGCCTAAGCTGCCCACCCTCCAGTGTGCAAGCAGCGTGTTGTATCTGTCGTGTTTGAAAGCAAACTCTCCTGAGTTCGCTTAATCGCAGCTTCATACATTTGAGACTTGTATAGCTGGAGTGGCAAACAGTCGGGAGTTTGATCTCGATCGATTTTGAAAATAGCGATTTTGACAGAAGCAGAACTCTGGCGATTTTACATGAAATCTCAGCTTCCTACACCTGCGAGTTTCATCTCTCCCGAGAAAATCACTGGATTTGCAAAATCGCACCTTGATACATTTACCCCCTGGTCTTGTCTACTGTAGAGAATTGACCAGAATTAGTGACACCTCTGCTGTAACTCCACCTGATCCTACTATCAACTATCAACATCCAAAGAATGGTGGATGATTATTTAAAACATTTTTGAACAGTATAAAGACAACAGTTTTATTAACAAGAACAACGTTGCGTGCAGAAGTAATGTAAGCATGGATGTCTAAATAGACGTTTATATGTATTATCTTCCACTTCCACGAAGTGTTTGTAATCTGCACTTTACGTCAAAAGTACCTAACTATATTATAATTTTTTGTGAATTGGGGCTGATTCGAAGCTCAGTAATGAACTTGCTTTTTGCTGTGAATTACAATGGTTATTTTTAGTGCATTGTCTGGCACCCTGGATTAGTGTGTGTCTGATAAAAGCATGCCTCCCGAGGAAAGTGGGGGGGTCAGCGCTCGTCACCATGTATTAGCTGTAGAATTACCACAGTTATCAAAGGAACGGGTGAAGTGATTAAATGAACTATAACTGATTTCATGATCCAAGGACAATTCCATCTTGCACCACTTTTCTTTTCTGCCACTGCTGTGTGCCAATGTGCCCTAGATGTGCTAGGAACTGCCGTGTGTTTGAGTAATTGCTCTGTCGCTTACCATCCAGCCAGGTCGCTGCAGTCTTTGTTTGAAAGTGTATAAAAATAATATTGTGACCTGTGAGGTGGTCCAAATTCACTGCAAATGACTTGAAATTAGTGTTATTGAGGTTAATAATGATGTAGGGGGGGGGGAAGCAAAATTATGTGATTTTAGCAAAAAAAAATAGGGATTTTAGGAAAAAACAGGGATCCAAATCCAAAATCAAAACCAAAACATGCAAGGGCGGTTTTGCCAAAACCAAAACCAAAAGACGAAGTTAATCCAGATCCATAAGCAAAACCAGAACACGGGGGTCAGTGAGCATCTCTACTATTTATATAAATCAGTTTCGACACAGAATACATCTGCTGACTTCTGAATATTTTAGATTATAGGATAACATGAGAGAAATATTGGCCTTTTTCCAAAGTTATTAAGGTGCCCTGTGATTGATTACTGCTTTATTTTAGACATAAGTACTAAAACAAATCAAACAATAAATTAAGACAGGTCCAGAACATTTTTTTTTGAACATCACTGAGATAAGAATATCTCATTTTTTGCAAAGCCTCAGACAAATACTAGATTGATGAGAAACATCGGTCGTTTTATTACTCCAGAAATGCAATAATAACTGCTATATTACACTTGAGAGCAAAGAGAATGTATTATAAGATACAGGATAAGTTAAATTTGCTGAGTCCTGGCCACACGTTGGAAGCACAACGCTGATATTTCCCAATAAATCTATAAATCTTGGAACCAACTCTAGTACAAATTTCTCCACATTCCATCACAATTCACAGAACATAGATATTAATTGCACCTGGCGGCCAGCCAAGCTCTCTTCACTTCTGACTTCTGTTCTGCATTATAATGTTCTTTAGGAATCTTAGGACCATTTCCTATCAATAGTGTTGTTGTATCTCAACTTAAATAACCTAATTCATTTGGCTTTACAACAAAGTACTCCCCAAAACGACACTGTAATCTTTCTCCATGGTGTATCGCATCTTTACAAAAATAATATCTATCTTGCCCTAGGCCTTGGTAACTCAACATTCATGTGAAGCACAATATGACATCCAGCAGGTGTCCATCCTTAGCTTATCTACTGAACTTTATCTCTATTTGGTTGCACAGAGTACATGAAATGCTATATATTGGAATATATTGTTGGTATTTTATAAAGTTATGGATCTTACGATGCCCCCAAACCGATGGGGGTTTCCTAGTACCTGGAAACCCCCCTCCAAGCCTGGGGCACCGTATAATTGAGGTGGCTGGACCCTTCTCCCGCTTCACACAGCTCTGCTTGAAAAGGGAGAGCTGTGTGCACCTAACAGTAGGGCACGCAGCATTGCCCATGTATATTATGGGGATAGGAAGAGTTAGAGAGCAGCCAAGCACTGTCTACAATTATAGCCACGTCCCCATGCATGCTGGTCACGCCCACTGGTTGCTTGGTGTGGAAACCCCCCTCTACAAATCCTGCGTTTGCCCCTGCCCAGAGCCAATGCTATTATATGTTTTAATCATAAAGTATCTTATCCTAGAACAGTTTGTGCACTCTTGGAATGTTCTAAACATTCTATACTTACCATGAGCAGAAAAGAGATGATTCTACGATCATTCCATCCTCCCATGCAATTAGCCGTATTAGTTTGAACTAACGGGTTATCGTAACTATCAAAGATGGTCATGATTCTGAACGGTGTTTTGGATTACATTGTTTTAGATTATTTGCGTCCCACACATGTAGCAATATGTCAGTGGATGATAGATAGCATATTTGCATCTTTGGGGACCGTTACTGATGCTCCCTAACCTATTGTTTGATGATAGGGAGGGCCGCTTTGAGTCAACTGTATTTTGCATAATAGATATTCAGTTTTAAAGGGGATGTCCAGTTTTGCACAACCCCCCTCTTTCTATTCCACCCTCACTATGTTGAAATTAGAGGGGATAAAGGTGCCTTATTAAACTCTATTAAAGAGAACATGGTGGATTGAGTCTACATGACGCAGGAACTGATGACACAAGGCTTCAGGTTGTCGGAAGGGTCTGGGAGATAAAATGCAATGTTTGCTACATAGGACTACATGAAAACTGGGCGTCCTCATATCCTGACATTTTAATATGAAAATTGAAGCAACATTGAATGACTTATACGCTTCAAATGGAATTTTTTTCAAACTGATACTGCTTGTAAATAATGAGACATTCTGAATCACAGTCTATACTGGATACATAAAATTTACACACAAGTAATTATTATAAAATAATGCTCAATCGTTGCTTATATCAGTTCCTTATTGACAAGCGAGGCTTTTAGGTCGAACACACTTAAAAGGCGACAGGGTTTGTAACAGACTGAACACTTACATTGAAGGGTTAACATCAGGGCGGGCCAGACCAATGGTAGCTCTTGTGGGAGGGTCCTGGGTTTGATATAGGTGAATGCATTTCCTGGTTTTCTTCACTCTCCAGCACGAGATCCCACCCACCCACTCCTTAGTTACGGTAGTTTACGTTATACAGTTTGCGGTAGGAAGGCACTGCGTTCAGCGGCTGATTAATGGGCGCTAATGGTAGGTGGCCGCAGGTCACTGTCCCCTTAGAGGCACCAGTAACTCCTTGGACCTTCGGTGAGAAGGGTCCCCTGTCCGGCTCGGTGAGGGAGGGCAGCATGAGTTTAGAAGGGGTACAGTCACTCTGACGCCAATTCAGCGCATGATAGTTTTGGGATGAGATCCCCTTGTTAGTGGATGTACGGCGGTTTCGCCAGTTCCCACGTTATCTGGTTATATCAGCTTGGGAGCTGTCCCGCAGGGCCCTTTCTCCGCCGCCATAGGTTATTTAAAAGTAATATAATTAATAAAATATGTCCTCCATTTTTCGCAAACTTATACATGACTTTGTGTGTTTATTTTATATAAGTGGTTAAGTTTTTAAGGTGTTGTGAAGGTAATGGGGACATACACGGTGAGCCCTTTAATAGTATCTAGTCTCAGGGGCCTGTAGATCCTGTACCCTTATCAAAACCTCAGGCACCAGTTGTTCTAACGGGCATCGTGATAAGAAGGACAGGTGTAAAAACAAGGATGGAGAGATTGTCTACAACAATAATTATGTAGCCCTGAGTCAGGGCAGGAGAGGGTGAAAGTCACGTTTAACTGTCACATGAAAAATTAGAGGAATGATAAACATCAGCTGATAAGTAACTCCTATCAAGAAGGGTTTAGTGTCCCTATATTCTGCTTCATGACAAAGTTAGTAATTGATTCATGTGAAATAGGTCTGGATAGGATGAGGTTTATGATATCAACGGTTGTGTGCCTACAGCCAGTGTCGGCCTGGGGCATGAAGGGCCCACCGGGGGAATGCAACCCTAGGGGCCCGCCAGAGGGGGTGTGGCCAGCCATCATAGAGGCGAGACCAGACACTGAAGGGGGAGTGGTCAGCCCACGAAGGACAGCTAGTAGCACATTGTAGTGTATAAAGAATGCAGTGTATATAATAATGTGTACTCTAATAATGCAAAACTTCCTGTGTCCACCACTAGTGATACACATGTGCTTTTGCAAGCAGGGTTACCAAGAGGAATTTTGAATTTTAGGCCCCAGTACAGCAATCACCTGGAGCCCCCTCCATAGTTGACCATAGCAGATACTCGTGTGTGCCCTGGCCCTGTCAAAGGGGGTGTAGTCAAACCATTGTGTGTGTAGCTGTA
The DNA here is from genome assembly GCF_038048845.1 of Mixophyes fleayi. Lineage (NCBI taxonomy): Eukaryota > Metazoa > Chordata > Amphibia > Anura > Limnodynastidae > Mixophyes > Mixophyes fleayi. Next base: position 17,018,565 of record NC_134404.1, on the reverse strand, counting down.
AGCTTGTAAGCTGTACCTTCTTGAGGGCGTGCCTAGACTGTGAAGAGCACTAGGCCATTTTCAGGCACGTTGCAATACAGTGAAGAGCAGAGATCATTGATAAATTAATCTCAGCTGTCTAAGGAATCAGGGGTTAGTATGCTGTCTGTACTACACTACCTCACTCATCCCTCTTACCACTCACCAAATACACCACCCACCAGATAAAATACATCACCAAATACTACACTATCCTGCACTCACTGCAATAGCCCTTGTTCACCACCACTCCCTGTTACCATACCTTACCCACTAATATGCTCCCAGCCACTCCGTCGCACCATACCTCACCCACTAAAATACCCCTCACTCACCACCCCTCCTTAGCACCATAATTCACCAACTACCACTCCTTGACACCAAGAGAAAAGTTTATAACATTCTTATTTATTAAATAAATGAAATTGTCCTATCTCTTAATAGCATCCTCTGCTATTCATTGCTATTGAGTTTTTTGTGATAGCTGCCTTGTTAGGTGGAAATGGTCATGGAAATATTCATTGAGTAAAACTGAACTAAATTTTCCATTATATGTGGATCTGCAACAGTGCAAGTGGGGGCAGAGAGCGGACTGTAGACCAACCATCAGCTGTATCAGATACCACCACACCAGTACAATATGGTGGCTGGTCCGGCCGAGACCGACCATGAATAAATCTCCATAGCAAGTGCTGGCCCTATCATTTAGAACCAGTGCCTTTCAAAGAAAGTGAATACCACACTGGAGATTGCATGTCACCCCAACCTTTCTCCCTAGTCAGTGGCACATATCGCATTGCCCTAGATAGGGCCCTGCACAGTACAGTAGTGTACATAATAGTACAGTGTCTTACTTGTATTATAAATGACCTGCAGTACACTATGTTTAACCGTTCATCTAGTTATATCTATGTGGGCACAGCACACATGACAATAGTCTTCTTGTTTCCTGGTTAGCATACATACATACAAACAAACAAATAATAATGGCAACAACAATTAATAATAAGTGTATACTTGTCACGATTCAGGAGTTTTTCTTACTGGTTTTGGCCCTACTCACCAAAGAGGCGCAGAGTCTAACGTGTTCCAGGTCTTCACCAGGAACCCCCGCAAGGAAGTATGGTCTTAGCTGCGGGAACACGCAGGTCGCGGTCCTCAGAGGGAGCAACCAGTGAAGCAAGGATGGAGGCGGTGTCAGGCAGGCCGGGTCAGAACCGAGAGATCAGTAGATGCCACAGGGAGAATCCAATGTCCGAAGTCAGGAGCTAGCCGGGTCAGGTATCAGAAGCGCAGGAGAATGGTCAAAAACTAGCCGAGGTCAATTCACAGGGAGCACAGAAAAGGAATGGTCAGGAACAAGCCGGGTAATACACTGGAGTCACAGATAGGATGCCACAGGAACGCTGGAGCAAGGATGAGACCTAATACTCTGGCACTCATTATGTGCCAGAGTCAGCCTTTTATAGGGGGAGACAGGGGACAGGACTGCCTACGGCGGTGGTGACGCTGAACACCACCGCCGGATACTGTGGATCGCGTCCCGTTGCACTGCCGGGACCCGGAAGTGACGACCGGTTGCCTAGCAGCCGGCCGTCTAACATCGGAAGAAGGCGCCCGTCCCTGTGCGGAGGATGAGACACAGGGACGGCGCGTGACAATACTTAGACATGGCTCCTGTATGAGTAGAAGGATACACATTACCCTAGGGCCTAGGTTATTGATTAGGTTGCAGGTGGACACAATATAAATTATATTTCAAGTGCTGGGCTTGCGCTCCCCCAAGTTGGGGAAAAGGGTCATTGGGTGCTACCACAGACCCCTAGGGGTTGTCTACAGACCCCTCAAGAGTGTAAAAGATAAATCATTTTGAGGAGAGGGCTCAAAGGGGAAGGGATTAGAAGGGGGATTGTGCGATTTTTGGGGTTATTTTCTTTTTACCATATGTCCACTAGGTGAGTGTGGGGGTGAGATTATTTGAAAATCAGCACCCAATTTTGTGTCAAAGAAATAGTATCTATATGCAAAAATGTCTGTTTATGCAAACTGGGATGATGTACTGTTAATAAATATACTATATCAAGCACAAATCACAGTAGTAGCAATTCAATGCAACTGGTTGCTAGGATGGATTATAGAATATTGTTAAATTAAAACATGGATTAAATTATCAATTTCTAAACATGATAGTCATGAAAAAAATTAAAGGATTCTCTAAAAAAATAAATCCCAGCAGTGTTGCATTTCTTATGATTAACTGAGTGTCTACAAATGCATGAACATTTATAATTGTTCCAATATCCAAATACAACCAATCCTAAAATTATAGTAATGTCCAATGTAAACGCTGTCAACAGTGGCTGAATCCCAGGAAGATATATGTACAGTATATGTATATTTATTATTTTCATTGTCTATATTCGTTAACATTTCAGGTATGGTACTATGTAAAAACAGGTCTACAGAATATCAGCATTTAGTAATGATACAACTAGGTAAATATTGAACACTCGTTTTCTTCCCCTCATTAATTCATTTGTCTTTCTTCTTTGAATTCCAGTCTCAAGACCCCAAAGTTCCCCGGAAGACTTAAAGGTGCTCACGGGCAATGTCAACCGTTTGAACGAGAGTTATAGGGACCTGCAATCAAAACTCATGATGCTGACGTTCAAGGGTGATTTCATGGAACATGTTTGGAAGCTGCAGGATCTTTTCCAGAACCACTCGGATTCACTGTATCAGCTTACAGAATCCTTGCAGAAACTTGAGCAGAACCTCAATGGGGTCCAGAACATGGCCAGCAATACGGACACTATTGTGTCAAATCTTGGCAACAGCCTTAATAAGATAAGTGACTCTCACAATCTAGAAATCCATCGGTTATCTACGGAGGTCAACGGCAGTAGATACGTGTGGAGCCATCATGACACCATGTTGAAGGATCTAAGGTCAAAAGTTGACGGACTGAATGACCAAATAAGTGAGATATTTGGAACCTTAAATGGCGTCAATGGGACATTCTCCTATGACATCGGAATTCACCATACAAGGATACAGGAGCTTCAGGGTCTCATAACTAACGTGACGGAGGATACCAGGCAGATGCGACTCCTTCATATAGTTATGGAACAGCAGCTGAAGCACGAGATGGCTCTCATAAACAATGTGACCGAAGATCTGCGCCTTAAGGACTGGGAGCACTCAATAGCCTTGAAGAACATCTCAGTACTCAAAGGTAGGTCTTTATTATGTGATGATCGCTGTATGTTTGTATACTCCCTGGGTTTGATCTCATTTGGGTGTAGGAAAAGCTGAAGTGAAAATGTAAAATGCAAAACTTGTCACATTAAAAGTATAGGCTGAGAACTGCTCTCTATCAGCTTAAAGCTTGTGCAGAATTCTAGTGTTTTTGTGGGGAGAGAATAATTTGCTTTCTCCTTAATACATCTAAATGGTATACAATAATATTTAATAATTCCCACTCCCTAAATATTAGGGGCTACGTTACTAGGGCAGATCGCAAAATCTGAATAAATAATTAATCTGTAGTATTTTAATTGGGATGTGGAAATGTCCTCTTGTCTAGCTAGATAAGACACTTTGGGCTAGATGTACTAAACGGTGGGTTTGAAAAAGTGGAGATGCTGCCTATAGCAACCAATTAGTTATTATTTATTTGGTACATTCCACAAAATGACAGCTAGAATCTAATTGGTTGCTATAGGCAACATCTCCACTTTTTCAAACCCGCCGTTTAGTAAATATACCCCTTTGTGTCATTTTTCCCCATGCACTAAAAAATAGATTGCAAGCTCAACTGGTCAACAAAACTGGTCTACAAAAAGATTAATGGGCAAATCCAAAATAATAATCGTCAGCTTGGAGCTTGGTTTCAGTGAGAGGTTGGTATTGCTCACATTTTTTTGTTTGACCAGACAGGCAATTGTACAGTAATATAGAAGCGTATTACTATAATAAGCCAATAATATAATATTACATATAATAAGCCAATAATATGTCTATAACCTTCTTAGCAAAAGAACATTATTGACGAGTTCTGATGTTGGGACACATAAATTATAAGGTTCTACCTCACTTTAAGATTTTATACCTGTTTATATCATTATGGGGCTAAATATATGCTTGGAAACATTTTAATGCATTAAAAAAATGGGATGATTAAGATAGAAAATACAGCATCATTGTAATTCTGTGTTGTTCATTTCTAAATATTGAATGAACGGTTGACTCAGTGGGTATTGGATTGACCTGGCATTAACATCAGACGTAGAGAGGTGATTGTTACGGTTACTTGGTGTAACTGCCAATACAAAAGATCAAAACACCATTTTAAGGACGGCATCCAAATCTAAGACCCCACTGCCGACCACCATGTAAGAACTTAGCAATCCGATGAAGTTGTCTCGGTGACTTTTCACAAACAGCTTTTAAATTAGACCCATCGAATGTTACTGGAATAAAATGTTTATATCTTTCATCTAGTCCACTGGAGATGTAATCTAACAGCCGCCTAGCGATTTATGTGCTCTACCCCCCCCCCTCCCGACTCACCACCACCCCCCACTGTGCTGCAACCAATAAAATTGTGCCCAGTTTGCTATTTTAGTCACACAATCATTAAAATAGTGATATCCTGATCTTTTGTTGTTGCTTTCATGTGCTTGTGGCACCGTGTCAGATCGTATTAAATATTTTCAGCATTCGTAGCCCTAGGCCAGCGATTTGTTTCTCGTGGTCTGCGAGCCACTGCGATCTTATCAGAGTCCTTTCAGAATTCCAGATGTGAACGTTTAGCTGTAAAAATCTTCTGGTTCCACATTGCAGGCGATGGCAGTTCCAGCGCTGACTTGGTATCTTGGCATAATAAAGTCTGATTCCTTTGTGTTGGCTTTAGCGTTTACTCTATGCACAGTTGTTTTATTATTATGTATTATTTGTACAGTTCATAGCTCACTGCAAACAGGAAAGATCTGAATATGCGACTTCTAACATACACCAGACACACCGATCTATGCAGACTTTCAATGAGCAGAAACTTAATAGGACAGAATGCCGGTTAGGTTCTTCCTCTTAGTGCAGTGCCATCACCCCAATCATCACCTTGTTTGTCAGTCACTGTATTGTTGTATAGAGGAGGAGCACAGTGCTACAACAGTCACCAGCGCTTCCTCCTGCAGTCATTAAGTTAGAAGCTGTAGTACAGGCCTTGTTCCATGTGCTCCCAGTCACTGTGCTAATAATGCGATGGCTTAATGAGGAAGAGCAGGAGATTACAGGTGCCTGGCAGGATAACCTTGTCTCTGCTTCCAGTAGAATGCCATTCTCCCAGTGGAAATTGTCAAAATGGCTCATGGAACGAAGAAGCCCTGACTGAATCCTACCTTAGCTGTAGGACTGCGTTTATTTCGCCAGCATCTCAGCACTGGCCTGTTATAATATCCAGGGGGCCTTATCTGCGCTCCCCTGTGTAAATGACGGGTGACGAAGCAGCCAAATAGAAAAAACTCTAATCCTATTAATAAGTAAAAGATCTCCTAGGTGCATGATATTAGGGAAAAGGGTATTTGGAGAGGGTGGTATATAGATGTAGATATATATACAAAAATACAGGTAAATATCACATTTATTTATATAAATGTAAATATATTTTCTCTGTCCAGAATTGAATTAAATCACAGAGGCAATAATTAACAAAACAGTGTAACATATAATGATCATTAGGATAAACATATTGTCACAAACCTCCCCGCTCACACTCCTGTGCTTCTGATTCCCTCTGTCTCTGCGTTAGATCAGCACGTCCTGGTTTGAGTGGTCACATGATTGTGGCTGGGAGGCGGCATATTCTGCAGTGTATATAAAGCTCACTCTCACACTCTAACAGTGTCAGAGCAACAGGTTTCCATACCCAGACTGACTCCCTGTTATGCTGTATTGCTGCTGTCCTTAGTTTTCCTTGTGAATCCTCCTTGGGAGGTGCTTCTGCCTGTTAACCCCTCGTGTACCAGTCCTTGTTTGTTTTTAACTCTCTTGGATTCTGATTCTGTACTGCGCTACTGCCTGTGTACCAGATTCCATCCTGTTTTTAGACTTTCCTTCTGCATACTGATTTTGTACCTCGCTACCGCCAGTGTACCAATCGTCGGCTAGCTGACCTGCTTTTGGATTTTTATTTCTCTCCCATGTGTTATGCCAAGTGACTGTTCAGAGGGCTGCAACCTGCGTGTTCCCGGCCACTAAAGTCCATCCTGCCTTGCGGAGATTCTTAGTGAAGACCGGGGAACCCATTAGACTCCGCTCCTCTGTTCGGCCAGTGTTAAACCAGGCTAATCTGTGTATCCATCTCCCCAGGGATCTCTGCGTTCAGACAACAAGACAATCGTTACACATATAGGAGAATTGTTCATTCCAATGGGAAAAACCCACAAGCATGTGATCTATAGTTTGATCATTTGAAAAACATATAGGGTCTGAGTCATTAAGAAGAGTAAAGCAAAAACTGAGTAAATTTTCTCCAGGACAAACCATGTTACATTTCAAGGGATGTAAGTTAGTTTATTATTTTGCACATAAGTTATATACTGCCTGTTTTTTCATGTAGCACACAAATACTTGATAGCTTTATTTGTACACTGAAATATAAAGTTGATCTACCCCAACTATAAATCTGTCCCCACATTTTAAATTTACCTCCAACTCCAATGCAACATGGTTTTGCCAAGGTGCAAAGTTACTCCTTTTTTTTGCTTTGCTCTCCTTAATGACTCAAGGCCCACAGTGAAAGTACTTGATAGTAATATTCACAAGCAGCTTTCAGAGATAAAGGCTAAGGAGAAAGCAAGAGAGAATTTTCAATAGCGATCATTTGCCAAACTAAAAACCAAGGTTTAGGGTTTTTCAGGGCATGAGACTTGAACACTATGATCTGCGGATCTCAAGAAGGTGGTTTGTAGGAACTTGTATTATCCTTCAGGATGAGAGGCAATGTATCTTTGGTCTCCAGAATACTTCTCGGTCCAGTAAATGGTTGAGATAAAGAATGAAGGAAGGAATTACTGCTGTTCAGGTCAAGGTCCTGTAGACGTTGCCGGATCATGTCCTCGTATTGCCCGTAGGAGTAGGTGTTGTATCCTGCAACAGCGGCTTTTGCTGTTGTGGTCATGAGATGGTCACATGGGAGCCGGAGTTCCAACACTAGTGCCGGGTTACGCTTGCAGTAAGAGTACTTGCAGGATATAACGCCCACCTATATGTTTTTCAAATGATCAAACTATTAATCTAGGATGATTCTCATAAAATAAACGATTCCCTTATATGTTTTATCTGTTGATCATTATATGTTACACTGTTTCATTCATTATGGCCTGCGTAATTTGATTCAATTCTGGCCAGAAAATCGATTGTATTCAGTATGTACATTTTGGTTTAACCTCTACATCTACACACACCCTCTCTGCATACCCTTTTCCCTAATATTAAGCGCCTAGGAGATCTTGGTGGTAAACTGGCCTGTTATGCTCTGAACACCCAGGGGCTGATGCAGAGCAAGTTTGTGTAACGTAGCTTGCGTGAATTTGCACTGCACATGCCCAGAAAGAGGGTGCAAACAATATGCGCTTATGTAGACTTGCGCAGATACTGACACTTAAGCCTGCTTGCGGGAGGGAAGGGCTGGTTGCTTTATATCACTAGGCATGGGGAGTGACCGCGGCCATACCACCATCGTGACGTGCCCACCACAAAGCTGTACGCTTTGCATTGTGTCCCTAGATTATGCCGGCACAACTTACCCCTAAAGTTAGCAGCCAGGGTCAACTGTTATACAACAGCAATCTATAACATAAACATTAAAACAAAACAAGTTTATGCATTATACTGGCTGTGGCTGAGTAACTAGATCAGCCTATCATATTGGCCATATCTCCACATAATGACAGCTATATGCCTGTACATATTGTGCCGCACACCTAATTCACCAGAATTGTGCTCACACAATTTTACCAGCCTGTACAAAACACTTCAGCCCTAATCACCCACACCTAATATACCAGCCTGTGCCCACACACAATACACTATCCCTGTGACGCCACAGGTAATTCATCAGTCATGTGTGATTATATCAGCCCGTGTCCTTGGATCCCCTTCTAATTAAAATCCTTTAATTTGGACTCATTCCCGTTTGTTTTCACTGTTCATAAATCATCATTAGGGCACTATACCAACCTGCCCGGTCACCTGCGGGAAGCAGCGTGCGGATAAGTCACAGATCACTGCAAACACTCCCAGAGACTGGGACAGCGTATTAATGTATAGGATCGCTGTGTAAATTGGCTGAATGAGACGTGTTATACTGGGGTCACTTGAGGTAAGAAGCAAAACAACAAAGTTGTTTGAAACGAGGATCACATCAAGGGAACAAGCTGCAGATTTGAGTTACTGATAAAGCAAGACAAAAAGACTTTCAATGTAAGATGGCCAACAGATGCTCCGAACCTCTCACATATGTTGTCTGTGTTTCTCTATACACTCGGTGTCACTTCTATTATTAATAATAAAGTATCAGATGATCTCTTCCTTATGTCTCATTAAAGGGGAATTATATTCAATCATCACTTATTGCATTATCAGTATAATAAAACAGAGTTGCCTTCATGCAGCTTTACATAGAAGGTTTTCCGAAAACTGAGCCCACACGAACATTGAAGATCCGAGTACCGAACTGAACCAGCTCGGTACTTTCCAGCTCGAGGCAAAACGTCATTGTTGCATCGTCGGATCTAGTGGGATTTGGATTCCAAAAGTACCTCCCTTCCCAAGAGATCCAGCGCCAGTGCTCACACAGAAACAGGGGTAGCAGTGTTCTTGTCACTCTCCAGTCTCCAGTGCCATTGCTCAGTGCCATTGCTCACACAGACACAGGGGTAGCAGTGTTCTTGTCACTCTCCATTCTCCAGTGACATTGCTCAGTGCCATTGCTCACACAGACACAGGGGTAGCAGTGTTCTTGTCACTCTCCATTCTCCAGTGACATTGCTCAGTGCCATTGCTCACACAGACACAGGGGTAGCAGTGTTCTTGTCACTCTCCAGTCTCCAGTGCCATTGCTCAGTGCCATTGCTCACACAGACACAGGGGTAGCAGTGTTCTTGTCACTCTCCATTCTCCAGTGACATTGCTCAGTGCCATTGCTCACACAGACACAGGGGTAGCAGTGTTCTTGTCACTCTCCATTCTCCAGTGCCATTGCTCAGTGCCATTGCTCACACAGAAACAGGGGTAGCAGTGTTCTTGTCACTCTCCATTCTCCAGTGACATTGCTCACACAGACACATGGGTAGCAGTGTTCTTGTCACTCTCCATTCTCCAGTGCCATTGCTCAGTGCCATTGCTCACACAGACACAGGGGTAGCAGTGTTCTTGTCACTCTCCATTCTCCAGTGACATTGCTCAGTGCCATTGCTCACACAGACACAGGGGTAGCAGTGTTCTTGTCACTCTCCATTCTCCAGTGCCATTGCTCAGTGCCATTGCTCACACAGAAACAGGGGTAGCAGTGTTCTTGTCACTCTCCATTCTCCAGTGCCATTGCTCAGTGCCATTGCTCACACAGAAACAGGGGTAGCAGTGTTCTTGTCACTCTCCATTCTCCAGTGACATTGCTCACACAGAGACAGGGGTAGCAGTGTTCTTGTCACTCTCCATTCTCCAGTGACATTGCTCACACAGAGACAGGGGTAGTAGTGTTCTTGTCACTCTCCAGTCTCCAGTGACATTGCTCAGTGCCATTGCTCACACAGAGACAGGGGCAGTAGTGTTCTTGTCACTCTCCAGTCTCCAGGACCATTGCTCAGTGCCTTTGCTCATACAGAAACAGGAGGGGTAGCAGTGATCTTGTCACTTGTCAAAAGTTGACTGGAAATTAATTTTATTGAGGTTAATAATAATGTAGGAACAAAAAAGAGGCAAATTATGTGAGTTTAGCATGCTTTAGCATTTAAAAATTTTTTTTAAAAAAATTACAGATCCAAAATCAAAACACGTGAGGGCGGTTTTGCCAAAACCAAAATCAAAACACAAAGTTAATACAGATCCAAAGCCAAAACCTAAACACTGGGCTTAGTGAATATCCCTATGCAGATCGCCTTGATTTTGCAGGTAGGGTATGGAATAATGATGCTGATTATTCCGACAAGACCTACCCCGACGTCTTCACACCGAAGGGCTCCTTCCCGACGAGGCTCCAGGACGACTGATGTGCCAGGCGACTGGAAGCAATCGCGATGAATGAAGAAGCCGGCGCGACTTGATGACGTTACTGCCAACCTCTACGCTGTTATCGGTGCTGTTAAGGGGGTAATGTAAGTAAGCGGCATGGACAATGTACTTTACAAAGTGTTGTACATTGTCCATACGATATGCTAACTACCAGATAAGCTGCACCAGTGTGATTATATACCCACTTCAAAGAGCGCACATTAAGAGGTTTCCGCAAAGTAGACGTGCACCTTGGCTTGCGGGGAGGTGCACAAGTACAAAAGGCCACCCTCCAGCCACTTTAGTACAATGCTGTCATTAAATTAAGCATTTCTGTCCTTCTCTTAAAATCCTGCTGGGTTTAGTCTCATTCTTGGCTTCAATTAAACCTGAAATTCAGGGCACATCGGGACTGTTTATTGCGGGTGGTGTAAAAAAAAGTGTTTTCGCAGATTTAAAATGGCCGTGCATCTTTTTCGCAAAGCGAGGAAGGCGGTTATAAATTATCCCTCTCCACCACTTTGTCTCCTTACAATAACCTCGCTCTGCAAACGCTTCCATCTTGGTCTGTGTACCGATGCGCCACATGATGCTGAAACATGGGTGCAGCAGCACAAATTGAGGCATGGGACATAAATAGGATTTTACACTGCGCTGGATAGGCTACGTAGGCCCAAAGTTGACAAATATATCCTCTAGCATTTGTCTGCTATAACTCTAACGTGGCCGGGTCCATGTATGAGAAAAACGTGCGGCGGCATCCGCTAAATGGACTCCAGCGACAGCATGGTTGATACCGGGCACCAGAGGGGTTAATGCACCGGCACTAGGCGCCGCCTGCATAAATGACTGCGTTTAAATGTATTTATTAAATAAAATGTATTTTTAAAAGTGTGCTGTGGCACTGAGAGGGAAATACCTGGCGCTGCAGCAATTTAAAGTGTGTAATGCAGGTTTAAAGTGTGTAAATGTACAATAAGACTTTCCTCTAGTCTTCAAACCTTCAAGCATTCTCTGTAAACCCCTTAATCTCCCTAGATTATCCTATTACCACCTTCTACACAGCTAACACAAGACAACAACCCTCTGACCAACATTGCCACACACTCAGCCCATTCAATACTTTTACCTTTGCATTCTAGCTGGTCCACTGTGCAATATGATGTAGTACATGTCCTTGTGTTTCAAACTCCCATTGTCCTATAGGTTGTAAGCTTGTGAGCAGGGTTCTCTTACCTCTCTGTCTGTATGTATTACTCAGTATTGTCTTATTAATGTTTGTTCCCAATTGTAAAGCGCTACGGAATTTGCTTGCGCTTTATAAATTAATGTTGATGATGATGAAATGTGCGCTGTAAAGGTTTTTAAAATAAATGAATGAAAGTATGTATATAAGTGGGAACACTAGCAATGAGAGTTACCCAGAATGAATCGGTTCTAGGTGCTGGTGAATGAGCCTAGTGATGGCAGCAGAGTCCCTCCGACTGCGATTAGAAGAGCGCAATAGGGATAAAGAAAAGGGATGGTGACAAAAAAAGCCCAGCTGGTCCCCAGCACTACGACTGGGTAACATAGGAGGTCCATCCTGCCACACCTAGCAGGTTTTCATGGCCTAAATTGAAGAACATTGATCAAAGCTTATTAGTTTTTACTAAATAACCTTCATAAAGACAGACAAGTATTAGACCATTTATACATCATTTAAATCTATTAATGATTTTAAAAAATGAAAATAAAATCTATATTTATACTGTATACAGGGGTCTATTTAACAAGCAGTGATAGAGCTCTATCACTGCTATTTGTTATTTAACAAAAGGTAAATGCTAGAAAAAAATCTGAGATTTTTCCAAGCCTTAACCTAATTATTGGAGCTGCCACATAGACGTCTATGTGAACACAAGTGTAGTGAATAGAGAGTAATTACAGTTATAATGATTAACAAATAACATAACTGTGGTGAATAAAGCCTAATCATAAAGGATTGCATTGTAAATATTGTATTTCAAATGAATCCATTTATAATTTGAGCTTCTCTGTAAACTAGGGTGTAATGCCAATTACTGCAGAGCAATGCCTGCTCTCACAGGGTTAATGACCTGAATTGAGGTGTAAAATGTGAAGCAATAAGTACTGGCCTGTGTTTATTCAGTGGCACTGCACACCCCTGTGTTACAAGATAACATTATCGCCTTTAGGGGAAACTGAGCAGCTTCAAAGGCCCCCTAGGATGATCTATATCCTGCTCTAGGAGTGGGTTTTGGTACCTGGACAGTGTCACAGGCCTCCCGTAGGAGTGAAAAGGCTTGAAAAAGTGTCTTTAAAAGAGGAGATCACTTTCAAGATATTGTCAGATTTTTCGGAAATCAATCTACATTGACAAGTTGTCCATCTTCCCAGCCAATTTCTCTTGGCACAGATAATACAACTCATATGTAAGTTTATACTCTGAACTTTCTCCTTTTATTTTACCTGTTTGCCGTATATTTCAACTTTTTAAATTGTTCTTATAACCTGTAAGCATTGTAATTTTTGTATATTAAATCTAAAAATTTAATGAGTGCTGTCCTTATCGCTCTAAGCAAATTCACTGCCTGTTTAGAAGAGGTTGATTGCTTGGCTGCATTAACCCTTTAAATACCAGCATGGGAAGTATAAACTCTTTTACCTAGCAGAGCGCAAAGGGTGGGCAATTGAATAATTAAGTCATAGATTTGCTACAGGCCTTATACGTAGCTGGTGGCAGTTACTGAGAGGTGTGGAAGTGTGAGCCTGTATTGGGAAAGGGACCAGTTAAATCTGTAGCCTAAGGGATAGGTGAGAGTGAGATTGAGACTGGAATCCGGTGAGTTCCCTTACAGTAAACAGTAAACTTCAGTAGAGTGCAGTTCTTGACAGGTAAAGTGGAAGAGTAGTTTCCTGACAAAATAGAGGTGATATATTGTTTGACTGTTTGATTATTTGATAATATATTAAACCGGGGAGTCGGCAGAGACTGTTCTCCCTGACAACCAGCATTAGTCAATTTATTAAACCGGGGAAAGCTTTGCTTTTACAGCAAAGTAACGCCATCTCATCTGGTCTTTTTCAATGGGACCCAGCTGAAGTCTCTCCGGTCTCGCTGAATCCCTCTCTCATGGAAGTATTATGCACATAGCCCTTTCTTCATTTGTCGGCAGCTCAAAGCTGCCGATGAAGAGCAAAACGACTTTGTCCCAGAGAGGGGCTCCCAGAGCAGTCTCGGCCTGGTAAATATCACCAGTACTTCATTATGTATAGCTGCAATTTGCACTGCTGAATATTGATACCTACTGCACTCAATATTTTTCCACATTAGTGGAACTGAACATCCAAATCTGCCCATGCACGAGCCAGTGAACTGGGGGATTTGAAAGTATGAACCTAGCAGCTGAAAGAACAATGGTTGTATCTTGTAACATTCTGCGTGATACATTGTATCATATCATGATCCAATCAGCACCAGCAGAACAATCCTGGCAGTAATTATTATGTAACTATTGTGTATCAATAGGCTTGTTATAAAGCAGGGACCAGCCCCTGGCAATCACTGCTACTTATTTAACGACAGATCCCAGATACTAGCCTGAAATACATGTGTACAGTTTCCAGAACTTTGCCTCGCCATAAAGCACCATATGCTGCCGACTTATGAGAAATCAGGGAAGTAATATGATCAGCTCCTGGCTCGCTCTATCGACTCTAATTAGGTGGAGTTCTTCTACATTATTTCCAGCACTATAAAATATATAAGTTCTCCCACTGAGTTTAAAGGATCTCACAAACACGCCTTGTTTTTTAGTTTGGCAAAAAAAATATATTTTCCCTGTGGATTTATCCTTTTCATATTCATAGCATGGAAATGCCAGAGAGTTAAACACATGTAAGCTGTGCGCTGCCATCAGGACGGTGTAATTCAACAGCCGCAGCTTTTCCTCTGCATTAATCCATTTGTCCATGTGGTCTCGTAACAGCAGCGTTAGCGACTAATTATATTACACAGTAGCTGCTGAATACTGATGGAGGGCAGCACCGTGCCAGCCGTGTGTAAATGTGGCATTATTAAGTGTGAGCCATATATATTATTATTATTAGTAATTTTATTTATAGGGCGCCACAAGGTGTCCGTAGCGCCGTACAGGGACAAACGAAATTACAATACGAGGTGAGACAGCACAGTAAAGTAAACAATAAGCACAGTAACTACGTGAGCTCAAAGCACGGGGAGGGGAGAGGGGAAGGTCCGCAAATGACGGAGCCCAAGAGGGAGGGCACGGATGACAGGGAGACCCCCAGAGGGGAGAGGGGACGGGGGGAAGAGGGTCCTCGAGGAGGAGGGCTAGGTAGCTGGAGAGCAGAGTTAAAAGTGGTGAAGACAGGAGGAGAGTTGACCCTGCTCAAAGGAGCGTACAATCTAAGGGGTGGGGTAGACAGACAGAGAGACACGGGGGAGAGAGGGAGAGAGGGAGAGAAGGAGGAACGGAGGATAAGGGAAGGGTAATGAAGGGGAAGAGGCAGAAGAAAAGGTAGGAAATTAAGTAGGAGACTAGAAGGCTTTAAGAAAAAGGTGGGTTTTTAAAGCCCATTTGAAACTGGACAGATTAGGGGAAGTTATGATGGAGGGAGGGAGCTTGTTCCAGTGGAGGGGGGCAGCGCAGGTGAAGTCTTGGAGGAGGTGATCAGGGGGGAAGAGAGGCGACGGTCATTGGCAGATCAGAAAGGGCGGGATGGAGCATGAATAGAGAGGAGGGTGGAGATGTAGGGTGCAGTGGAGTTGGCGAGGGCCTTGTAAGTAAGAGTGAGGAGCTTGAAGAGGATTCTGAAGGGGAAGGGGAGCCAGTGAACCGATTGGTAGAGAGGGGAGACAGACGAGGAGCGGCGAGAGAGGAAGATGAGCCTAGCGGCTGCGTTAAGAACAGATCGAAGGGGAGCAAGATGAGATTGGGGAAGGCCAGTGAGGAGGACAGTGGCGCACGCAGGGGAGGTTTCTGAGTCTCTAGAAACCCCCCCTGCGCTAAGTGGCCACTGTCCTATACAGCAGCCGCGGAGCTGTCAAAGAAGCATCCGCGGCGGTGCTGTAGTGTATACAGCACCGCCGCGGATGCTTCTTAGACAGCGCCGCGGCTGCTGTATAGGACAGAGATGACGAAACTGAGCTGCTGCGCATGCGCAGCAGCTCTCTCTGTTTTTTTTTGGGTCGGGGGGGAAACCTCCCTCCCGACAATCCTCCGTGCACCCTTGAGAGGAGGTTACAGTAGTCCAAGCGGGAGATGATCAGAGAGTGAATAAGTGAATAATTGATCAGAGAGTGAATAATTATATATATATATATATATATATATATATATATTTATAAAATCTCTTTTTATATATATATATATATATATATATATATATATATATATGGGTCCCCTTAACTTACCTTTCAATTGCATAAGTCCGATCCCCTTCTCTTCTTCTTTACTTAGTCCTCCTTGCTCGCGGTGAATGTCAGGCGTGATGATCATCACCCCCAACATTCACTGTGAGCACAGCACAGAAAATGGGACCAGGGAGGGAGCCGGATCATCACCTCACCGTTACCTAAACGGTCAGGTGACCGCAAATGGTATGTTTTTTTTTTGTTTTTTTTACAGGAGTCCCATCTTGGGCCCCCTTTTCCACTGGGCCCCCGGGCACCCGCCCATCGTGCCCAGTCGGAAAGATGGCCCTGAACAGGCTGCCCAATCGTGTGACACTAAACCAAACCATCGGGTCTGCCGAATACAAAATAACACCCAACACTGGTGTCAGACTTGGGCCCTGGAGCCCAATATAAGGATGTACGGTGGACCCTGCTGTTCACACCCTCCCCGTGCACTGCCATAGATACCCAACACTACAGCACACTTATCACTTGATTAATAATTAGAAACTGCTCTAGTTTCCAGCTATCCCAAATGTTGAGGGACAGTCCCAGGTTATAAAGATATCTCCCTGGAAATGTCAGAAATGATCTCATTTTTAAATATTGACTATAAGCATAATAAAAATCATTCCTTTATTGCCTCTTAGAGGCAAGTCTTACATTGTTTCTTATTTAACAGGGGTTTAGAAGATGATATTAATTGAAGATGAGTATTACTAATGGAGAAAAAACAAAACATACTGGGCCTGAATTATTAAGGAATGCAAAATGATCGCAAGTTACGGAACATGCATGCAGGTACTCTCATATTCAACAAGAAGAGGATCTCGAGAAACGTTTCTAGTTGAATACGGGTCTAAGTTCCGCTTGCTTATACGCCACTTGCGTATGCAGAAAGACACAAGACACTGCAGTATAGGCACAATACATATGTATATACAGTATATAGTTGCATCACACAGATCAAAAATACAATTATGAAATACATTAACACCTGTTAATAATATAATTACAAAAGTCTGCAACCAAAAAGCTGTTTTCATAATTTTATCTCATTCTTATGTTTTTTGGTGCGCTGAATACGAAAATGACCACCGCTTTTTCCTGGGACGTCAGGTTTTTTCACAGTAGAAATGTGCCTTGGTCAAACAGGTAGCTAGAAATCGCTAAATTTCAAATTCATCATACTTGGGGAAAAAAAAACCGAACATGGAAAAAAAAAATTAATTTCACTGTCAGTGCTCCAAAAAACATGAAAATACATGTTTATTGGTCCTGATGGTGATCACTGCATTGTTGAGTGTGCTTGCTAGGGCCTACCCGGACATGTTCTTTCATGCATTAACTTGTTCTCTGATTCCTCCACAATCTTGTATTTCATATCAGTCGTCATCCTGCTATTGTCTGTGTGGTTCAAAATTAGTGCAATGCCTCCAAGGAAGTGTGTAAATTCGCCTGGCAGTTTCTGTTTCATATGTGGAGAGTTCATGGTGATTTAGAGGGGTTGATGGCTCAGTTCCACATTCAGTATGATTCTTCTGAATGGAGGCTTTTCATTGACTCTTCCAAAAGAAGCTTAAAAGCAGTTTTACTTCACAATGGTGGCTGTTATGCGTCCATTCCTGTTGCTCATTCAGGGTGTACTTGAAGGAGACTTATGAGAACTTGGAGTTGGTACTCAAGAAAGTGGGTTATCAAAACCACAACTGGTTGGTATGTGGGCATTTAAAAGTATTGTGTATGCTGCTGGGACAACAGGCTGGTTACACCAAATACCCTTGTTTTCTATGTTTATGGGACAGTAGAGACCGACAAAATCACTGGAAGCAAAAAAAATTGGCCACCAAGAAGTCTAGTTGTTGATGAAAAGAATATTCTCAGAGATACATTGGTAGCCCCTGAGAAGGTTTTATTACCACCACTCCATATAAAATTAGGATTAATGAAGCAATTTGTTAAGGCACTTCCCAAAGATAGCGAATGCTTCAAGTACTTGGGATCCAAGTTTCCAGGTTTAACGGAGGCAAAACTTAAAGAGGGGGTTTTTGTTGGCCCAGATATTAGAGAACTCATATCCGACAAAGACTTCATCAGTCCTATGACTCCAACTCAAAAAGAAGCGTGGGTTGCCTTTACTGTGGTCATAAAAAAACTTTTTGGGAAACCAAATGGACCCAAATTACAAGGAAATGATGGAAACAATGTTGAAAGCGTTCAACAAGCTTGGTTGCTCCATGAGCTTAAAAGTCCATTTTCTCAACTCACACCTTGACTATTTTCCTGAAAATTTGGGAGCAGTCAGTGAAGAGCAGGGAGAACGTTTTCATCAAGATATAAAAGAAATGAAAAGAAGGTATGAAGGGAAATGGAGTGTTACGATGATGGCTGACTACTGCTGGATGTTGTACAGGGATCTTCCGGAAGCCACCTACAAGAGGAAAAGCTCAAAAAGAAGTTTAGAGTTTAAAAAAAGACGATTTTACAAGCAATCTACTTGAGTGTGGTGTTAATTTTGTCGTCGCCTGTGCAAATGACTTACTATTTTTCATGTAAATAAAATATTTGCGTAAAGAGATTTTTTTAAACGATGACCCCCCGTTTGTTCGAAAACCTGACATCCCAGGACAAAACGGCTGTAATTTTTGGATTCAGCACACCAAAAAAACGTAAGAATCAGTCAACTAAACCAAAACAGCTGTCCAAAATTTTTTTAGGCAGACCTGTGTTATTAATGAAAAAATATATTTCAAAAATTGTTGGTTTTTTTTACATTAAATACATTTATCAGAATGTAAATAATGTCTACTGTACATAAAATACATTTTTGCAGTTGGTTTCGATTGCAAACACATGTTCTAGCATGGATACACAGCCGTCATCACTAGTAATCAGCACCTACACCAGGCCTGTAGCTGGTGCAAGTGATAAGACTGCATGCCCCCAGCTTGAATTGGACGGATGTGCGTGCGCTCAAGCTTGGCCTTTACCGAACATTGACTATGTGCATACGTCGCATCCCTGCTCCGCCCTCAAAATCATAGGCAGTCAGAAGGGTCCTTTGCGCTTGAAGATGAATTGGACGTTGCTGTGTTCACTAGCGTATAATCTGCTCCTGAGCAGAGCGATTTTACAAAAAATACTGCAGGTATCTGCATTTTCATTCGTTAATGAATCAGGCCCACTATATATAAAATCAGTAAACATGACATGATGGGAATTGTAGTGTTTCAAGATTTGCCGAGTCAGAATAACACAAACCATGCTTAGAATCAATCTTTTAGTTTTAATTAAGTTTTGTTTATATTTAGTGTGCTGATTTGTTTCTTTCTTTTTAGTAAGTTTTCTAATTCATTTGTTTCCTGTTCTTGGACTTATTTAGATACTTCTTTAAAAATAATTTAATGTTTTTTTTTATATAAATGTATTAATTTAATAAGAATGAACAGATGGCTCAATATGAGCCACCTTGACCTTTGGTCAGATGCTCCCCCATGGCCTATAAACGGTGACCACAGCGAAGCAGGTCAGGCAGCTAAGCACTTTCACCAGCAGCTCTAGTGCTGCCGAGTAATGTATTCTTACCTTGGACACTCCACAGTAATGTGCCAGGGAAGTGTTTACATTAATAACATAACCTCCCTCCCACCTACTAGAAGTACCTCTGGTGTTTTGATTACAACTACCCACATTTTCCCCCTTTCTATTGATGTCACGGCTTCATAAATGTGTTGTTAACCTGATTGTGAACTGTTTTTTTTATCTGCGTGAAGATGATTAAGCTGAAATTTGTGGCCGACCAGCCTTTGCATGACATGCTTGGCCCTCAGCAGTGGTTTCCTTCTCTTCCCTTTTTTCACTGAATTTTAGTTTTCCTTGGAACATTTCTCATGTTCTCCTAAGTGCATCCAAACCAAAGGCAGAAAGCGCTTAGGATGAAGCAGAAGATGATCGGCTACTTGGAAGTCATCCACCGGTGAAATATATATTATCTGGTCATCGTGTCAGATTCCAGCTCTGTTTACTGAAAGGAGCTCATGATCTATTTAATAATGATGTGAAGAGACAAAATTCTGGCCTAAACGCTGGAAAGAGGCGCTTTCACCATTTTTGTTATTTAACAAAGGGTTAACGTCAGAGAAGTCAGAGATTTCTCCCACTGCTGGTGCCTACCACAATCCCCATAGAACACTATGGGGACAGCAGAATTAGTCAATTTATTAAACAGTCACAGACGTTACCTGTATTCTGCTTTGGGATCCAGATGAAGTCTCACCGGTTTTGCTGGATCCCTCACTGGTGAAAGCGCTGTATACATAGCACGTCCTTCATTGGCTGGCAGTGTTGGGCTGCAGGTGAGTGGCAAGAAATGTTCGGGGAGTGTCGTCTTTGTCGGGGCTCCCAGATAGAAAAATTTGATCCCCTTTTGCCGCAGAGAGAATCCGCAATTTACTAAGATAATATGAGCAGAGCAACTGGCAGCGGTAAGGGTAGCCAATCTCAGCTGTGCATGCGTGACCGTTCTTGTAATGGGTCTTTGTGTCTTTTCGGCAAACACGCTCCTCCCACTTTCTTTGTTTGCACATTTATTCTTTGTATACTAATTTTTAAAACACAGCTAAGTGTAAAGATTAACATTGTATTTTCTGAACCTTTCTTTGCCTACCAGTCAGCTATTAGATATATCCCCACATATGACAAGCCAGAGACTTAGAGGTATATTTACTAAACTGCGGGTTTGAAAAACTGGAGATGTTGTTTATAGCAACCAATCAGATTCTTGCTGTCATTTTGTAGCATGTACTAAATAAATGAAAGCTAGCATTTGATTGGTTGCTATAGGCAACGTCTCCAGTTTTTCAAACCCGCAGTTTAGAAAATATACCTCTTAGAGTTTTCACATTTATATTTAATTAATGAATACATATGTGTTAACTGCCTTTTTAAGGTGCTTTTGACTACAGTCTGTTCACCTGAATCTTCACCTCTTGCTTGTTTGGGATGTTTCTAATTTTGAAGTTGGTGGCAATAGATGAACCTGAGCCAATTCGATTATTGTAATCTTCACATGAGTTGTTCAGTTTGCCAATCTAATGGGAGGCAGTGACCTGTTCTCTCTTGTGGTTATATTTGTTAGAACAGTGTTGTATGTGACAGGGACAGTGACATGATGTGAGGAGGGGAATGAAGACAGGATTAAGCCACAGACTGAGAGTTATATAGTTGAAGGAGCAGGGTCGCCCAGCAGTACAGAGTATATCAGGAGATGAGTGATGTGTTAGTGAGGACAGGGCTGCATGTGACAGGGGCAGTGACATGACGTGAGGAGGGGAATGGAGGCAGCAGGAAGCCACAGACTGAGAGTTATATAGTGGAAGGAGCAGGGTCCTAGCAGCACAGACTATATTAGGAGATGAGTGATGTGTTAGTGAGGACAGGGCTGCATGTGACAGGGGCAGTGACATGATGTGAGGAGGGGAATGGAGGCAGCAGGAAACCACAGACTGAGAGTTATATAGTGGAAGGAGCAGGGTCCCAGCAGCACAGATTATATAAGGAGATGAGTGATGTATCAGTGAGTACAGGGCTGTATGTGACAGGGGCAGTGACATGATGTGAGGAGGGGAATGGAGGCAGCAGGAAGCCACAGACTGAGAGTTATATAGTGGAAGGAGCAGGGTCCCAGCAGCACAGACTATATTAGGAGATGAGTGATGTGTTAGTGAGGACAGGGCTGCATGTGACAGGGGCAGTGACATGATGTGAGGAGGGGAATGGAGGCAGCAGGAAACCACAGACTGAGAGTTATATAGTGGAAGAAGCAGGAGCCCCCAGAGGCACAGTATATCATGAGATACTTTTTTTTACTCTATTTTACATTGATAGTGTAATTGGAAGACCAAGCCTGGGCCCCCATTTCCACTGCGCATGTGTGAACCGACAGTTACGTATTCGCACAGCACTGTGCGCACTGGCGGAGCGTAAGACTCTTCAACGTCTGTTTCCCTCTAGCCCTCTACTAGATACAGCCCTGATGGATGGAGGGATGGCATACTCATCGCCGATGCTGGTAAATCCGACGCTGAGGACACCTACAAAAGAAAAATGATTTCAGAAGTCAACAAAAAAAATATACACAGACTTACCTGATCAGCGACTGTCCACATATCCGATCGTACCAGAACACTGACAGGAGCTTCTTCCGAATGCACAGGTGTCCGTCAGTGCGCCCTTAATGAATTTTTATTTAAAGCGTCAATCTCGGGACCCCTCTCTTAACAGTTAACCTGCGTGGACCCAAGATTGCCGCTTTAATTAAAAATTCATTAAGGGCACACTGACGGACACCTGTGCATTCGGAAGAAGCTCCTGTCGGATATGTGGACAGTCGCTCATCAGGTAAGTCTGTGTATATTTTTGTTGTTGTCTTCTGAAATCGTTTTTCTTTTGCAGGTGTCCTCAGCGTCGGATTTACAAGCATCGGTGAAGAGACTACCACTGGGATGGAGATTGTAGAGATAGACATTTAATAACATTCCTGCACCATTGCTTATTCCCATGAGTCACGATGTGTCCGGTGAGCTCTGGAATAAAGCAAAACTTGAGACACGTTAAACATTTCTCATGCTCTGCGTCTCACCATACGATCGCTGAATACTGTGGTAACAAATGTTCTGCCAACGAGATCAGTTTATTATTGACATTACGACAGGCTTGTCCTCACCCAGCCAACACTGTTTGCTTCCCACAAACCATATGGGCCATGAAAGAAAATGAATAGTGATCTAGATACAGTAAATACATTTTATTTTCCATCTCCTGGTGCCAAGGTGCCTTCATCATCTGATCTTCCTTCCAGGGGCTGAAGTGAGAAAGATTCTATTACATGTGGAATACACTCAGATAAACAAGGTTTTAACTAGAGATGCTCAGGCTCGGTTCCCCGAGAACCAAACACACCCGCAATTAGCAGATGCGAGTACCGAGCCGGCTCGGTACTTTCGCGCGTCCTCGGAATTGAAAACGAGGCAAAACGTCATTGTTACGTCATCAGATCTCGGATCTCGCGAACTTTGGATTCTATAGGTACCGCCCTCCACGGCGATCCAGCGCCATTTCACAGAGGGACACAGAAGGGGTAGCACAGTTCTTAGCAGTCTCTAGTGCAGTTGGGCAGCATCATAGGTAGAATAGAATGAGGAGGGATAGCAGTGTTCTTCAAAGTCTCCAGTGAGATTTAGGAGAGCTCCATTGCTAATTGTCATTGCTGAAATAGAAATAATAGGCCTGGCAGGCTTGGTCTTCTAAATCTGCAGTCACATTGTACTGTGCTATATAGGTAAAATACAAAGAGGAGAGCTCCATTGCTTCATTGCTAATTGCACCACTTTTCTTTTCTGCCACTGCTGTGTGCCAATGTTTCCTAGATGTGCTAGGAACTGCCGTGTGTGTGAGTCATTGCTCTGTCGCTTACCATCCAGCCAGGTCGCTGCAGTCTTTGTTCGAAAGTGTATGAAAATAATATTGTGACCTGTGAGGTGGCCAAAATTGAATGCAAATGACTTGTAATTAGTGTTATTGAGGTTAATAATAATGTAGGGGGGGGGGGGGGAAGCAAAAATATGTGATTTTTAAAAAAAAAAAATTGGAATTTTAGGAAAAAAAATCGGGATCCAAAACCAAAACACGCAGGGGCGGTTTTGACAAAACCAAAACACGAAGTTAATCCAGATCCAAAACCAAAACCAGAACACAGGGGTCAGTAAACATCTCTAGTTTTAACAGTCCTTAAATATGGAATAATTAACATAGTGCAGTTTGTCGTATCTGTCAGTCGGACAAACAGCGCATCATCAAATGTAATCCTAACATAGTAAACAACATCTGATTCTAGATGTTAAGTTTTGGGTGGAAATTTATGCAACCTACTGGTCAAGACAATGTTGGACTGGGAGTTAAAAACCATTCAACAGCCAGTCAACATTCATGTCCACCCTCCATTCTGTCATTCACTGGTCAGCTCATAGCTATCTGTCTATTGCCAAGTGTGTGAGTGCACACTCACACTGACTGTAACTCAAGAGTATATTATTCTAGTAAAACCAGGACGGGGGGGGGAATTAGGACTGGGAAGCACATTTTAACAAAGGTTATGTAGCCCTGATCAGCCTAGTAATAGCTTTATACACACCAGCAATTCTGCCAGAGTGGGCATCGGTCCTGAGACAAAACATGTGTCCCCTTGACGTACAGGTTAGGTCACAATGAATCTCTCTCTTGGCAAAACCTACTGAATAATATTAACTAACACACTGATTACTAATCATGTTTTAATAATATCATTTTACAAGTCCTTATACTCATATTCATTCTATTTTTAACAATAATCGGCATCATCATCATTATTTATTTATATAGCGCCAACATATTCCGTAGCGCTTTACAATTGGGGACAAACATAGTAAACTAATAAACAAGCTGGGTAAAACAGACAAAGAGATGAGAAGGCCCTGCTCGCAAGCTTACAATCTATGGGACAGTGGGAGTTTGATACATGAGGTTAAGTCTACAATTTGCATTTCGGCCCATCCAGGCTGCAAAGGTAAAAGTGACTCATAAGCTAAATGATCCTGTCACACAACAATGTTGGTCAGGGGGTAGTTGTCTTGTGTGAAATTGTGTAACGGGTGGTAATAGGGTAATGTACTGAGGTTAAGAGGGTGGTTGAGGAATATTATAAGCTTGTCTGAAGCTTATGTTGTAGACATAAGTATAAGGACATACAGTAGTATTAGAAACAAAACATTGGTCATGGAAACTGACTCCCTATGAGAAAAAGGTTGTACAGAGAACATTGAAATGTGTGTAGTGATGTCTGCTAAAGGTTGGATTTTGTGACATATGACGTTCTATAATATCAATAATATATACATTACAATTGTTAACCGTTTAATTAAAACTATGACTATATTTTTTTAGGTCCACCTGGACAAAAGGGAGACCAAGGTCATGAAGGAATGGAAGGAGAACCTGGTGTCCCTGGACTTCCTGGCTTAAGAGGTGATTATAATTTATTGATTTGATTTAGGATCCCCTTGTACCAATTTAGTGGGCATCCCATCCCAGGCCAATCACTACAATCTGTGATTACAGTTTTTACTCACTCTGTATATAGTTAATACAACTTATTTTTGGACAGGGACCGTGGCCAATCCAGTCACTGCCCACAATGCTTTTATGTCTTCTTGTGGCTTTTTGTCTGTGTTTCATGGTCATGTACACTGCATGGTCTTTGGAAACAGATTTGTAAAAGAATGTGCACCTAGTTTTGCTTATTGGTGGATGCTCTGTAAAATGCAAAGGGTGGAAGCAGTAAAAATGTCATATTAAAGCCCACCATATTTCCAGTTTAGGACCACTCACTTTACACATTTCAACTTTTCCATTTTCTCCTATAATACTTCTAGGTTTTGACCTCCTCTATCTCTTAAGTTAATCAGAAAAGGTAAAGGACACCGGGGTGTCTTTATTACATGTCTCTTTTGTGTTTGAAGCTTTTTATTACATAGGTTGAAGTGTACTTACAAATGTCCTTTCCCAAAGTGCAACTGAAAGGTGCAAAATATACCCTCTTATTAGCATGAGAATAAGACCCAATCTCCGAGAACTCAGAGGTGGCAGAGATTTCTTTTTACTGCGTGGAAAAGGCTGTGCAAAATGAAGTATTTTTTTCTGCACTGTTGCACAAAACTAGGATCACTTGAGTGCATAATCCACATTTAGCAAGGAACTCCTCCCATCAGACAGTGGAAACTTTTTCACCTCCATGACGCCCCCATTTTGAACCTCAAATTAATGTGCTGCAATTGCACAAATAGTAGACACGTCACATTACAAAAGAGCATTTGTGATGCAGCTTTACGTTTTTGTGGTTTGTAAATGACTCTCGTTATGGTCATTAAATTATAACAGTGTACTTTAAAATGTAAAACAAAAAACTTTTCAAGTTCAATGTCAAAGATGTGGGGTGTTCTTTACACCAGAATGGATAAAAAGGACAGGGAGGGATAATTTATCTGTGAGCAGCTTTCACTCCCGACCCTCTTTTCGATTTGTCTGTCACTCATCCTATGTCTGCCTGCATTATATTGCCACCACAATAGACCATAAACTAACCAAAACAATAGTGTTCCAGTTACCGATGTTATAGGTGGACCTACAATTCCTTGGTCTCTCCCCACTGAGCAATAACTTTATCCATTAGATCTGAGCATTTATTTATTTAGTTTAAACAGCGTTCGCTCTTTTCATTCAGCACCGTTGCTGACATCATAGATGGGGGGAGGTCATTTTTCTGGCATCAGCTGAATGAATTAGTTTATCGCTTTACACTTTTGTATTGTATTGTATTCTTCTGCCTCTAATGCACATTAAGCTGCACTTTTCATTTTTGGAGACTGCTCCATTTCTGGAGTGTAGGCATTCACTTTGATGCCTGCTGGGTGAATCTTTGAAGCGCAGAAAGGCAAAACCAAAGTGCTTTTCTGTGCGCATAGAGCTTCTTAAATTCATTGCAGAGTATTTTACACCGTATGAGCATGCAGAAGCCCCCGCCAGGCACCCCTCTATTTCAGTAAGGGCTTGTTTTTAATGTGCTTTACAGAGGGATTGCAAACTAGGGACATAGGATCAGTAGAAGGGTAGTGGAGGCAGGGCAACCATGTCCAGAATTTGCCCCAGGGTGCTTTAATTCTTTAATCTCCACTCACTGTCACAGTTAGTGCTGTTATTTACTACTTATGGGTTTTTTCCTAGAAATATATGTCCATAATGATTGTATCCTAATTTACTTACATTCCACTTTTTAAATTTGACTATATTATCATCCCTCTTCATTATTACCCCTCTCCTTTCATTGATCACTTAACATATCAATAGCCCTAAACAGCCAGTCTGTGTAATTCAGAATAATATGATGATCATTTCACTTTATTTACAATTTACAACTCATCCATCTGCACTGTGTAAAATTACAGTAATGCAGAAATGGCTTCCACATGTGAGAGTGGGGTTCTTCCTAGTATAAATCATTCTGTTCTTTCTGGCCAAGGCAGCTTTCATTCTGCTTGTGATTCATACTTAGGACTAGCAACCAGCAAAACTTTCAAAGCTGTTCTGCAAAATATTTGCCGTAACTTTGCATCTCCGCGAAACAACCTGTTTCACCGCAAAACTCTAGGGCCTATTTATTTTTGACCGCATTCCCCCCCTCCTCGTCAATTATCAACCCTTATCGCAACAGTACAGGATGATATCGAACTCAGAGTCAGTTTTGTTATTTAACTGTGTGGAGAGCACAACGCTCTCCCCTAATGTCCCCTAATGCCCTTCTGCTCCCCGGGAGGTTTCTGTTCTCCCTTAGCTCGCCTTAGGACCCTGCGTTACGTTTTGACAGGTGTACCGCCCCAGTCAAACTCCCCACCTGCCACTGTCCTTGGGTCAAGCTCGGAAAAGCTAAGCTTTATGAACCTTAATAAATTGTCCAAGTCCGTAGTTCCCATTGAGAATTTTGGGGACTGTGATATTCCTAAGGACTCAGCCTGATACAGGAGACATCTCTGATACCTCCTGCATTAGGCTTTTGTTTATTATCTAGGATACTAAAACATACCTAAACCATGAGAAAAACAGTCATGTCCATGGGGTTTAAGGCTTGATAAATAAGACCCTTATAGAAAATAATTAGAATAAAGTTATCAGTGACTCCTGTTCTATGAACAGATTTCACCACCAAATAAAGCAAAATTCTTGATACCATAAGTATATTTTTTTTACTACTGCCAAAAAAAACCAAAACGTTTCTATGTGATTTAACAATATTTTATCGCCATGGCAACTGAGCGGCTGATATGTAAGTCGGCCCCTAAGGATAACGATGTATAGGCGCTGCGCACACCCAAGTATATTAGTCTAGGAGCTCTGCCTTTTTACACTGTGTATTACTAGATAGAGCAGGCAGCATAAGTGCTAGATTCCTGAAACAGAATTGTTTTGTGTTAGTTGCCAACAGCATTCACAGAACAGATCAGTGTTCATGTGTCAGGAACTTAGATCTTATGCTGCCTGCCATGTGCAGGAAAATGTAGAGCCCATTATTCTTAGTTACACCATTTCCCCCTATTGTCAATTCTCATATAGTATTGCACAATACTTGTGCTCTATTATTAAGCCATGGCCACCTATCCAAGTTAGATGTACAGTCATGGTCAAAAGTTTTGAGAATGACACAAATATTAGTTTTCACAAAGTCTGCTGCCTCAGTTTTTATGATGGCAATTTGCATATACTCCAGAATGTCATGAAGAGTGAGCATATGAATTACAATTAATTTCAAAGTCCCTTTTTGCCATGACAATGAACTTTATCCCAAAAACATCATTTTAACTGCATTTCAGCCCTGCCACAAAAGGACCAGCTGACATCAGGTCAGTGGTTCTGTCGTTAACACAGTTGAGAATGTTGACGAGAACATGGCTGGAGATCACTGTGTCATGCTGATTGAGTTAGAATAACAGACTGGAAGCTTTAAAAGGAGGGTAGTGCTTGAAATCATTGTTCTTCTCCTGTTATCCATGGTTAACTGCAAGGAAACACATCCAGTCACCATTGCTTTGCACAAAAAGGGCTTCACAAGCAAGGATATTGCTGTTAGTAAGATTGCACCTAAATCAACCATTTATTGGATCATCAAGAACTTCAAGGAGAGAGGTTCAATAGTTGTGAAGAAGGCTTCAGGGCGCCCAAGAACGTCCAGCAAGCGGCAGGACTGTCTCCTAAAGTTGATTCAGCTGCGGGATTGGGTACCACCAGTGCAGAGCTTGCTCAGGAATAGCAGCAGGCAGGTGTGAGTGCATCTGCACACACAGTTAGGCGAAGATTTTTGGAGGATGGCCTGGTGACAAGAAGGCCAGCAAAGAAGCCACTTCTCTCCAGGAAAAACATCAGAGACAGACTAATATTCTGCAAAAGGTACAGCGATTGGACTGCTGAAGACTGTGGTAAAGTCATTTTCTGTGATGAATCCCTTTTCAGATTGTTTGGAGAATCTGGAAAAATGCTTGTCCGGAGAACAAAAGGTGAGTATTACCATCAGTCCTGTGTCATGCCAACAGTAAAGCATCCCGAGTCCATTCATGTGTGGGGTGCTTCTTAGCCAATGGAGTGGACTCACAATTTTACCTAATATCACAGCCATGAATAAAGAATGGTACCAAAACATTCTCCAAAAGCAACTTCTCCCAACCATCTAGTTTGGTGGCGAACAATGCCTTTTCCAGCATGATGGAGCACCTTGCCACAATGCAAAAGCTATAACTAAGTGGCTCGGGGATCAAAACATCAAACTTTTGGGTCCATTGCCAGGAAACTCCCCAGACCTTAATCCCATTGAGAACTTGTGGTAAATCCTCAAGAGGCGGGTGGACAACCAAAAAACCACAAGTTCTGACAAACTCCAAGCATTGATTAGGCAAGAATGGGCGGCCATCAGTCAGTATGTGGCCTAGAAGTTGAGTGACAGCATGCCAGGGCGAATTACAGAGGTCTTCAAAAAGAAGGGTCAACACTGCAAATATTGACTCTTTGCATATACTTAATATAATTGTCAATAAAAGCCTTTAACACTTATGAAATTCTTGTAATTTTACTTCAGTATACCAGAGCAACATCTGACAAAAAAGTCTAAACACACTAAAGCAGCAAACTTTGTGAAAACCAATACTTGTGTCATTCTCAAAACTTTTGACCATGACTGTATGATAGATTCATACATCATCACCATTTATTTATATAGCGCCACTGATTCCGCAGCGCTGTACAGAGAACTCATTCACATCAGTCCCTGCCCCATTGCAGCTTACAGTCTAAAAAATCTAACATACACACACACACACAGAAAGACAGACAGAGAGACTAGCGTCAATTTTGATAGCAGCCAATTAACCTACTAGTATGTTTTTGGAGTGTGGGAGGAAACCAAAGCACCCGGAGGAAACCCACGCAAACACGGGGAGAACATACAAACTCCACACAGATAAGGTCATGGTCCAGAATTGAACTCATGACCCCAGCGCTGTGAGGCAGAAGTGCTAACCACTTAGCCACTGTGCTACAGAGGGGTGTTTGGGACCTCAATCTCTATTTATTACTATGACCTGAGAGAAACACCAATACTGTGTGCTGTTTAGAGGATCTTGCTCCCTTCTATTATGTAACTCTTAGTCTGTAGCTTCATGCTTACCACCTTCTTCTCCATCATGGCATTGCCCCTGTCCTTCCAAACATAATCACATGATCTCACAAGATCATGCACACTGTTACAGCCGTCGTGACTCACTGCTCAGCTGCGTCCCGGACGTCTCTGGGACGTCACTTCCGGTATTCGCCCAGGCCGGTACTAAGGATGCGTCCCGGCATTAGGTGCAGCCAGGCGCGTGCGCATCTATCTGTTTAAATTTTTTTTTCAACCGGAGAATATTACCTCCTGCTGTGCTCCCCTGCTCCCACTGGCCAGTATGTGTATATAAGGCAGGTAAGGCTTAGCCTCCCTGCCGGTTATAGCACTAAGTACCCTGTCTGCTTGCGTGCTCCTGTTTATTGTATAAACCTTTGGATTGATTACTGTGTTTGACCTTCTGCCTGGAACCTGGACCTTGTGTGCTCGTTGTCCTGACCTTTGTTTTGTTACTCCGATCTCCTTGGATCACTGCCGGCCCTGACCATTTGCCTATAGCTGACCACGTTTCCTGCTTTAGACCTTAGACCTTTGGCTTGTCCCTTACTCCGCTTGTACCATCTCCCGCTATTTAGGGCGGCTTTACGTTCATAACCTTGTACTACATTGAGTGTAAGTCCTGGGGGCATCTGAGTACCTGTGAGCATGTTCAGCTCTACAGGAAAGGCGGCTGCTATAGGTGAAGACCTCTACAACTGGTTCTACAAGCTCATGATAATACTGTCAGCCGTAACACTTATTTCCTGAAATACTCTATGCTGCTGTGAAATACTAATGAACTGATTGGCTAAAGGTTGTTCTATCTCCACCTACTTCAAATCTGAGGACACCTTCTGGGTGACCTGAAGATGAAGATTGAATACAAAAGGCCCTGGTCAAACACACCTTAAAGTATAATTACAGAAGAAACTGTAAGTATCCTTAAGTGAACCCCAGTCCTCAAGGCTTACTTACTCGGAGTCTGGTGTTCTGGATATTGGGTGAGTGCCCAGAAGTCCAGTCCATGCCCACTGCTGATCCACTTGCTCCTGCATTTGGGGATACACAAAATATATTGAATGCTGGACTCCAGGTAAGTAAGTCTTAGGGAAAAGGGTTTACAATAGGAGATTTCACCCAAAACTGCAATTTCCATTTGGAGAGGGATTTTCATTTAAAAAGCATGACTCTGGTCTTATTTAATATAAAAAAAGAGAAAACCGCATCTCTTAAGTGTGTTTCTTTAAAACATGATATCTCTTTATAATATCCCTTAAGAATGCACATTAGCAGAGGTCAATGTGTTGTGACCCTGCATCGACAACAACAGCTGTGTCTATACCAAAGAACATATTCATTGTGACATCGTAAGTGTTCAGGAAAGGAGCTTTCCATGATCCCCAGCAATCCTCCAGAATAATATATGTTTGATTGATGTATTTTCACCAAATGTTTATGTAGGTTCCACAAACAGCCCGGCTAATAGCCCCATATGTAGTCTCTGGTAAATGATTGATGTTCTATTAATATTAGTTTAATTTGGAATTCTTTGATCTGTCACACAAAAAAACATTTATAAGTATTACCCCAATAGATCTATACAAGTATGTATATCCATATAGGAAGAGGACCAACATAATAATTGTAGATTAAGTTAACGTATAAGGTGGTTAAACGCACAAATCTAATTTTAATAGGTGAATTAATAAAATTAAACATGTTTAACATACTACTGTAAATATATATTTTATAACAGTAGGTCAAATCAAATATACAGATGGAAAGATGTTCTTTTTGATAGACCACGTGATCGGCCTGTCATTACCTTTTAACTGTTGTGTACCTCAAGACACACCCATAAAGAAGTGAGTCTAGTAATATGTTGCAGGTCTTCTTGAATTCGATTACTGTACGAGTTTCCACCACAGCTCTTGGTTGACTATTCTATGGATGTTAACCTGCTCTCTGTATTAAAAGTTGTGATGTTATACCAGTATGAGTAGTGTAGGTGAGATAATGTCTGGTTGGCATGGTAGAGAATTCCATAAGGTAGCCAGAGCTTGAAAGAAGTATTGAAGGTTGAGTGAGAGGTGGCTATCAGAGATGAAGTGAAGTGCAGTTCAGAAGTAAATCTAGGATGGTGTGAGGGAGAGTGTTTCCAGATTAAGTTTGAGATGTATGAAGTGGTGGTGTTATTGAGGTCTTTGCAGGTGAAAGTTAGTCATTTGAATTGGATTCTGTAGGAGATGGTGAGACAGTGTAAGGATTTGTAGACTGGTGCGGCAGATGTGAAGCAGTGAGAGAGGTAGATCAGTCTTGCCGGAACATTTTCAATAGATTGAAGTAAGGATAGATCTGTGTGGGAATGCCGTATAGGAGGTAGATGATGAGAATGAATAAGAATTTTGAGGTACATCTTGGGTAAGAATGTAGATGTAGATTTGGGTGTTGCCATCAAAGAGGTGGTACTGGAGACTGGTGGAGTGAAGTAGTTCTCCAGAAGAAGAGGTGTACAGTGAGAAAAGCAGATGGCCAAGATGGTAGAGACACGGAAAGAGAGGTTGTGTAGGTTGGAAATGAACCACAAAAGAACTGGCTTAAGTTCAATGGAGTGAATGGTGTGTATGAGAAGAGGGGGATAAATGGTGTCAAAACCAGCAGAGAGGCCCTGGACAATGAGTATGGGACAGTGGCCCTTAGACTTTGCTGTAAGTAGACTGTTGGTCACTTTTGAGAGTGCAGTCTCAGTTAAATGCTAGGGGGGAGTCTATGTTCATAATTAAACAATGTGTATCTCACCAGTAGCCTGTGAAGTACTGTCTAAGAACATAATACAACTTTTCTTGTTTGGATGGCGGATGTAAGTCTCAGCATTTCTTCCTATTCCACCTATTTATTTTAAGACCCAAACAGATTGGGACATATACTGTATATATAAAAATAATGAGAAGCATGAAAGATTAGAAAAATAGGCAAGAAACAAAGCCTAGAGGCACTCAAATCGTTTGAGTTTGAAATTTCATGGAATGTGGCTGGTTTGAGGGCCTAGAATTTGTTTGTGGTACAATTGTGATTTTTGGGAGTTCATTGTGGACCAGTGTGTCCCTGCCCTTGAATGCCGCAATTCGAGTTTTGATGTGCAAGTTATAGAAGTTAAAATACATTGTAAAATTGTACCTTTCTTGCTTACACAGCTATATTGTATATAATTTTCATTGTTTTTTATTTGAACAGTGTACCTTACTGTGTCCAGATTCAAAGTTCAAGTTCACCTTTCACATAGAAAAAAACATTAAAAATACTTTATAATGTAGCTATTTAAGCTCAAACATGTTTGAACTTGCTTGAACCTAGATCATCGTCCTCATTTATTTATATAGTGCCACTAATTTTGCAGCGCTGTACAGAGAACTCACTCACATCAGTCCCTGCCCCATTGGAGCTTACAGTCTAAACTTCCTAACACACACACACACACACACACACACACACACACACACACACACACACACACACACACACACACACACACAGACTAGGGTCTATTTGTAAGCAGCCAATTAACCTACCAGTATGTTTTTGTAGTGTGGGAGGAAACTGAAGCACCCAGAGGAAACCCACGTAAACACGGGGAGAACATACAAACTCGACACAGATAGGGCCATGGTCAGGAATCAAGCTCATGACCCCAGCGCTGTGAGGCAGAAGTGCTAACCACTAAGCCACCGCGCTGTCCAATTTGAACCCGTTCTCCTTGCTTGAATTTGGAGCAAATGTATTAGTCTTATCTTTGAAGTTTGAAAATTTATCCTGAATTTTCGAACCTTACAAGAACTAAT
The DNA here is from genome assembly GCF_038048845.1 of Mixophyes fleayi. Taxonomy (NCBI): domain Eukaryota; kingdom Metazoa; phylum Chordata; class Amphibia; order Anura; family Limnodynastidae; genus Mixophyes; species Mixophyes fleayi. The sequence continues at coordinate 16,984,739 of NC_134404.1, read as the reverse complement.
TCAGCCAGCTGGTGGAGAACCACTTTGAATTTTTTTTTAGCTTCTCTAAAAAGGTCCCGGGCAAGCTGGCGCTTGTAGAATTGCATGCGTTGGCATAATGGCTTTCCTACGCTCTGATCAATCAGAGCAAAGCTGATCTGTAATGATTATAAGCTGACAGGCAGCTAAATAGCGTATCAGCATTTTTACTTCTTCCTCAATAGAGTCTTGCATTTGTTTGCCAGCCTAGCCTGTCATAGCCTCGAGCTGCTATCGGCTTGTTCAGGGGGACTCCATGTATTTACCCCCTCTTCCCAATTTTGCCTACCAGCCTTGGCTACAAACTGGTGGTAGGGAAACTTGTTTTTTTGGGGGTGGGGGGCATGCCTTTTTTGTTTAATATTGGTCTGCATATACTGTACATGCGTTCTCTTTGTGGGCATGCACAGTGCACATTTTCCTTATTTATGCTTCACAGTCAAAAAAACTGTAGGTAAAGTTATGAGACATGAGGACTAGTTAAGTGGCGGGTGTATAAAATCAATCTCATTGACATGATAAGATTCACCCCCACCCCGCAGTCGGTACCACCCTATTTATGTCTCCCCTTTCCTTTTAGGATGTAAGCTCTCAGGAGCACGGCCCTCTTTCCTTGTGTTCTCCTTCTACTATTCCATCACCCTCTGTACCTCTTGGCCTGCTTCCCTGGCTCTGTTTTCTTAACCTTAGGCCTACTTCTCGCTGGTTACTACCATCAATCTCACTCACTGTCCAGCAAATAATTTAATCTGCATTAACATGTTACCTGTATATTTATTCATTGAGTATGTCTGGTTTTTGTATTTTGTTCTTCATGTATAATGTAATGTGTTATTGATCACTGCTTTCTGAATGTGTCATGTACGGCACTGATGACCCTTTGTGGCGCCTTATAAATAAAAGATAATAATAATAATAATAATAATGGAAAGATGAGGTTAAGAATGTTTCAGTTTTTCTTAAGGAAATATTGCAGCCACGCAGAGATTGGTGAGAGACTAATTAGACGTTGTAATCAGTTCCAAAAATGAGGTTTGAAACTTGGAGGCCTAAGCACAGATGCAATGCGAAATTTTAGACCCCCACTACATTTTAAAAACGGACCCCACAGTTCGATGTCCACAATGCAGTGTCCTTGCTGTTGGCTAGTATACAAAGCAGAGTCCATTCTAGATTGTTGTAAAAACTGCTGGTGGTAAAAGCATAAAGCAGACCCCAATCCGGTGGCTAGTGTTAGGGATTGACTAAAGAGCAGTCTAAAGTTCTATTTGTAAGGAGCATGCCAATTGGGAAGAATGTTGCTGAAATGCTTTAACCTGTTGACACCTCATTATATATGTTCTCCACGTTGAATATATATGTTTTAAAGAGAACCTGGCAGGAGAGTAGAGAGTCTGGAGACATCGGTGCCTGAGGAGAGCAGCTGTTTATCCCTGTCTTTATAGTCTTGGCTCCTAGTCCCTCTCTCCGTGGACACCTGTTTGCTGGCACCTGAACTGAGACCACCAGAACTCCAAGCTGGATTCACAAACACCAGATTTTCTCCTGCAGCAAACCAGAGACAGATTGAATCCAGAGTGTAATGTTCCGTTCCTGTCCTGCCAATACACAAATCCTATCAGCTCCAGCTCCTCTAATGCTCAAACATTTATTGTATTTCCAAGTGTGTTTATTTAACACGTTGTAAATATGTCTGCGGCCGCTGCCATCGTCGGAGCACAGTTCGCCATAGCCCGCAGCACTCAGATGGAGATGGAAGACGCAATGGAGTTATATCGGCCTTTGAGTAAACACGCCGGTTGTTCCGTAAAACTATACAATAATCAGATGTCGCCTTCGCTGCTTCTCAGTGTGCACTTCATACCAGCCCTCCTTGCAAGGAGCAGAATGCAGTATAATTAATAACATTAATAAATTGCATTATCAATTAAATATTTTATATTTGCTTCATGTATCATTATTTTATCAAGTCATATTATTATTACTGCAAATATTGCCAACCCTATTTTTCTAGCATAGCTATTTTACTCTATCGCACAATGTGACCTACTTCCCCAATCACACAAGCTCCTGTTCATGTTTACACAGTGGCTCGGTGGTTAGCATTTCCCTGAGCCATGAGTTCGATTCCCAGGTGTGGAGTTTGTGTGTTCTCCCTGCGTGAGTTTCCTTCCACGGTTCAAAAACATAGTAGTGCTGGCTGCTGACCAAGTGAACTCTATTGTGAATGTTAGGGAATTTAGACTGTGAGCTCCAAAGGGGCAGGGACTGTAAATGACAACCAGCGCTGCGGAATTTAGTGGCGCTATATATAAATATACTTATAATAATGTTTCTTCAACAGAAGTTAGCAGCCAAGTTTAAATGTATTTCTCAGTAAACTATAATGATATGTTGTATAATTTTTTATTAGGCTACAAAGAAAAAAAATCCTTAGGCTGCCATAATTACTTTGGTCATACTTATAAACCCTTTGTAACTGTACTTCTTGTGCGTAAGATTTCAGGAGAAAGAGACGCAGCCTTAATTACTATGTCTTGCATAACTATCTAGCAATAGGAGTAGAACATATATAAAAATAATTTCTACAGTAATACTTTGCAGTCAGTTTCTCTGCCCATGTGTATAACTGGTACCTGAGACAGGGGATACAAGGTGCCGACCATAGTCGATCTCAGAGATAAGCCAGCCCTATCGTAAATAGACCCGTTAGTGTTCTTGGTGGAAACCAATGTAGAGATCTTGAAAGAAGTGATTGAAGTATTCTTTAAGTTAACCACAATACTTTTCTTAAAGGAAAATAATACATTGTTGCATACTTTATATGAAAATTGCATTTTGAATAATTGCATTAAATATTAAAATATAGTCCCACGCACTAATATTTTATATCACCCACTGGATTTAAAAAAAAAAAAAAAAAAAGTCACTTGGTAAAATAGTTTGTATCTGACCTAGACTATCATCTTCTCATCCAGGTCTTCCCGGTGAAAGAGGACTTCCTGGTTTGCCCGGTCAAAAAGGAGACCAGGGAGACATTGGAGCACCCGGTTCTATGGGTCTTCGTGGATTTAAAGGTATGTTACATTTATTTAAGAAAAAAATACTATGCATTTTATCTTATTCTTGAATTTTTAAAACTCAGGAAATGGTACAAGGGCTATCATAAAACAAAGAGATCAAGTAAATATAATTTCAGAAAAACAGGAGTATATCTACAGGATTTAAAGGCCACATACCCCAGTCTACAAATATGGTGACCAAGCGACTGGATTCAGCATTCACTTGCCAGGCAGAACTGGTAGATCCATGTAATCAAGATCTAATAATCCAGGTTACACTGAATCTATTAATGCTCACAGTAGAGGAAATCTTGTACATTGTAATGTGACTTTGCAAGGTCTCTACTGGGTCCCGCAGTGGGATACGAGTGCAGGGCCAAGTGTAAAGTCTAGGGCCTGTTGTTACACAACTGCAGCAAACTACATTATTCCCAGAGCTGAAAAATGGCTTACCTGTAATGGTGAGGGAATTTCTAGTTCCTTTTATCACATGACATATTAATCTTTAAGGTTGCTTTGTATGGGTACACTCAGAGCCAGTGGAAGTGCCCTAGTCATGCCCGGATCTTACCTTGTGTGGAGCGAGATGTGACATCATAGACAAGTGCCACATTCCCAGTGACATGGTGGAGCAGTGGCATGGTGACATGGTAGACCAGTGACATGGTGACATGGTAGACCAGTGACTTGATGGAGCAGTGACATGGTGACATGGTGGAGCAGTGACATGGTGACATGGTGGAGCAGTGGAATGGTGACATGGTGGACCAGTGACTTGGTGGAGCAGTGACATGGTGACATGGTGGAGCAGTGACATGGTGACATGGTGGAGCGGTGACATGGTGGAGCAGTGACATGGTGACATGGTGGAGCAGTGACATGGTGACATGGTGGAGCGGTGACATGGTGGAGCAGTGACATGGTGGAGCGGTGACATGGTGGAGCAGTGACATGGTGGAGCAGTGACATGGTGACATGGTGGAGCGGTGACATGGTGACATGGTGGAGCAGTGACATGGTGACTTGGTAGAGCGGTGACATGGTGACTTGGTGGAGCGGTGACATGGTGGAGCAGTGACATGGTGGAGCGGTGACATAGTGACTTGGTGGAGCGGTGACATGGTGGAGCAGTAACATGGTGGAGCGGTGACATGGTGGACCAGTGACTTGGTGGAGCAGTGACATGGTGACATGGTGGAGCAGTGACATGGTGGAGTAGTGACATGGTGACATGGTGGAGCGGTGACATGGTGGAGCAGTGACATGGTGACATGGTGGAGCAGTGACATGGTGGAGCGGTGACATGGTGGACCAGTGACTTGGTGGAGCAGTGACATGGTGGAGCGGTGACATGGTGGACCAGTGACTTGGTGGAGCAGTGACTTGGTGGAGCAGTGACATGGTGACATGGTGGAGTGGTGACATGGTGGACCAGTGACTTGGTGGAGCAGTGACATGGTGACATGGTGGAGCGGTGACATGGTGGAGCAGTGCCATGGTGACATGGTGGAGCAGTGACATGGTGACATGGTGGAGCGGTGACATGGTGGAGCAGTGACATGGTGACTTGGTGGAGCAGTGACATGGTGAAGCAGTGACATGGTGACATGGTAGATCAGTGACATGGTGGAGCAGTGACATGGTGGAGCAGTGACATGGAGGAGCGGTGATATGGTGGAGCGGTGACATGGTGGAGCAGTGACATGGTGACATGGTGACTTGGTGGAGCGGTGACATGGTTGAGCAGTGACATGGTGGAGCGGTGACATGGTGACTTGGTGGAGCGGTGACATGGTGGAGCAGTGACATGGTGGAGCGGTGACATGGTGACTTGGTGGAGCGGTGACATGGTGGAGCAGTGACATGGTGGAGCGGTGACATGGTGGACCAGTGACTTGGTGGAGCAGTGACATGGTGACATGGTGGAGCAGTGACATGGTGACATGGTGGAGCAGTGACATGGTGGAGCAGTGACATGGTGACATGGTGGAGCGGTGACATGGTGGAGCAGTGACATGGTGACATGGTAGAGCAGTGACATGGTGGAGCGGTGACATGGTGGACCAGTGACTTGGTGACATGGTGGAGCGGTGACATGGTGGAGCAGTGACATGGTGACATGGTGGAGCAGTGACATGGTGGAGCGGTGACATGGTGGACCAGTGACTTGGTGGAGCAGTGACATGGTGACATGGTTGAGTGGTGACATGGTGGACCAGTGACTTGGTGGAGCAGTGACATGGTGACATGGTGGAGCAGTGACATGGTGACATGGTGGAGCAGTGACATGGTGGAGCAGTGACATGGTGGAGCAGTGACATGGTGACATGGTGGAGCGGTGACATGGTGGAGCAGTGACATGGTGACATGGTGGAGCGGTGACATGGTGACATGGTGGAGCGGTGACATGGTGGAGCAGTGACATGGTGACATGGTGGAGCAGTGACATGGTGACTTGGTGGAGCAGTGACATGGTGAAGCAGTGACATGGTGACATGGTGGATCAGTGACATGGTGGAGCAGTGACATGGTGGAGCAGTGACATGGTGACATGGTGGAGCAGTGACATGGTGACATGGTGGAGCAGTGACATGGTGGAGCAGTGACATGGTGGAGCAGTGACATGGTGACATGGTGGAGCGGTGACATGGTGGAGCAATGACATGGTGACATGGTGGAGCGGTGACATGGGGACATGGTGGAGCAGTGACATGGTGACATGGTGGAGTAGTGACATGGTGACATGGTGGAGCAGTGACATGGTGACTTGGTGGAGCAGTGACATGGTGAAGCAGTGACATGGTGACATGGTGGATCAGTGACATGGTGGAGCAGTGACATAGTGACATGGTGGAGCAGTGACATGGTGGAGCAGTGACATGGTGGAGCGGTGACATGGTGACATGGTGGAGCAGTGACATGGTGACATGGTGGAGCGGTGACATGGTGGACCAGTGACTTGGTGGAGCAGTGACATGGTGACATGGTGGAGCAGTGACATGGTGACATGGTGGAGCAGTGACATGGTGGAGCAGTGACTTGGTGGAGCAGTGATATGGTGACATGGTGGAGCAGTGACATGGTGGAGCAGTGACATGGTGACATGGTGGAGCGGTGACCTGGTGACATGGTGGACCAGTGACTTGGTGGAGCAGTGACATGGTGACATGGTGGAGCAGTGACATGGTGACATGGTGGAGCAACGACATGGTGGAGCAGTGACTTGGTGAAGCAGTGATATGGTGACATGGTGGAGCAGCAGCCAGCAGATTCACAGGTAAGAATTTGCCTGGGTGCTGCCCTTCAGCCTAGGTTAGCCATCTGATAGTACTGGCCCAGAGTTCACCAGAAGCTATTATTTCATATCTTGCACTGATGAGATCCAATAAGGCAGCTGTATGTAAGTTGCATATATGTCTTTACATTTCTGGCTATATCTTTGCCATTCACAAATATCAGCACGGTGGCTAAGTGGTTATCACTTCTGCCTCACAGCACTCGGTTCATGAGTTCAATTCCCGACCATGGCCTTATCTTTGTGGAGTTTGTATGTTCTCCCCGTGTTTGCGTGGGTTTCCTCTAGGTGCTCCGGTTTCCTCCCACACTCCAAAAACATATTGGTAGGTTAATTGGCTGCTATCAAAATTGACCCTAGTCTCTCCCTCTCTGTCTGTCTGTGTGTGTATGTTAGGGAATTTAGACTGTAAGCTCCAATGGGGCAGGGACTGATGTGAGTGAGTTCTCTGTACAGCGCTGTGGAATTAGTGGCGCTATATAAATAAATGATAATGATGATGAAGTGTTTATGGATGTGAAGGCTGTAAGAGTACTTATTTACGTATCCCTACCTCAAACTCCTTATATGTGCATCGAGGCACTGCTGTCTTACACTAGGGCTATGTGAATATCTTCAGCTGTAAGAAGGTTTTTTTTTTCCATAACTGTGTCCTTAACTTGCACTTAAGTTAACTTTCCCCATAAACTTTTTGATCCAGAAAAATATCTCTAAGCACCGATGACATGATGAGATTAGAGGTTGGGTCACAAAGACACACGCAGGAGGATCTGAAAATGTTCCGGGACAATAGTAAAACAAATGCAATTAATACAGATGGTCTAAAGAGAGAGAATAAAACAAACAGTGTGTTTCCTGGCTTGGAACTCAGTTTTTCCTCCAGCACGATCGTGAATCAGAGCACACACAAATCTCTTTCTTTCCATCACACGGGCTGGTGACTGAGGCAGCTTCATAAAGTTTAATAGGAACCGTGTTGTGGCTGTAAGTTCTCTGTGTATAAAGAGACTATAGTATTGGTTTATACTATACGTACCCACATTGTATGTCATGTTCTTACCAAATAGAGAGGTGCCAAGACCGAGTATCTATCCAGATGGGATAGACTTAGGGGTCTATTTATTATAGAGAGAAGAGCCCCAAATGTGGTGACAATACATGTATAGGGCTTCTCCCTATTAATCAAGCCCCAAAACCGCCAATGGCTATTGCAATATTATTTAATTTATTTTAATATTTAAATCGTGCTGCATAAAAGTAATACTGGAGATTACAATATAAAATAGTATATAGTATTTTTTTTTCTATTCTGAATGACTTTATTAATAAATCAATGTATACGTAGAGTCACATACACCAGGCGCGAGCTGGCAGGTTGCAGCCCGGGGGGCACACAGGCGGCCGCAACACATGACACGCGATGCGGCCGCCTGTGCGCTGACACAGCCGCATCGCGTGACAAATGATGCGGACGACGGTAGTATTCGCCACGGGCGGGGCGGGGAGGGGGGGCGGCCCGAACAGCCGTTAGACAGAGTGACCCGGGGGCCGCTGCCCCCCTGCCCCCGGTCCAGCCCGCCCCTGAAGTACACCCTTTATTTACAGACCCCAAAACAGTCACAAATGCTGCAATGGCTATAAGTAGACCATTGGCGAGGGGTATTCATTTTAGTTATGTTTTAGACCACTGAACAATAGTATTTTCCTCTCCTGAGTAAAACTATCCTCTTTGGATAAAACCATCTAAATTAAAACTTGTTTTCTTCTTGTATTTTAATGCCTTTTGCTGTTTCCATTTCAGGAATATTCTATGATGCATGTTTCTTAAAATAACGATGTGTTTATAGAAATAAGTGAAATGGACATGGATATAAATTTGCCAAACCGAGATTATTTGGTAGCCAGGAATTTTAGGTCATTTTGACTGGAAGCTGTTTTATTTTTCTCTGCCAAAAGAAGTGCTATAGTTTTATTACTATGAAATAAGTGTAGTCTTTCATAACTGTTGTTATTTGCCCTCTAAGTGTCCATCCATGGTGACCTTAACAAGTTGTTCTTTGTTCCGAGTTCTGAGGCTCTGACGGCGTGGTTTCCAGTTACAGAGGTGTTATGGTGACATACTTTTGGATATTAAAAGTGGCCATTTCAAGACCTTGAGATAGAGTTGCGCAGCCTGTGGGTCAAAACTTTAAGCACAGTCCTAGAATCTGTTTTTGGGGACCTTGATTGTAAACATGACTAACGGACGGGATGTAGTCGGAATGTTGACAATGTTGACTATCAACATTGTGGTGTCAACATTCTGAATGTCAACGTTTCATACCCAATCCCGTAAAACACCCTACATGCACTTATCAATAGCAAAGATTAGGATGGTACAATAAGTAAACAGAGGAGGATGGGTGCAGTTTTAAATAAAAGTATTCCTTGGTGATTCTAGGCACTAGTTTGGTGGTCACATGTAGTATGGGGTCACCTGTGTTGTAAAGATCAGTACCGGTCTTGTGTGGAACACAATTCCACAGACTACGTGGGACTTGTGTATTATTGAGGGCCCCATCACGACGACAAGAAAAAAAAACAGTTGTCACCAGAATTTATGATCATAAAAAAAATCTGTCCTGGAACTGTAAGGGTTAATTGATTTTTTAGGTTTTTTTTTTAACATTATCAAATCAGCGATGGGCAACCTGATATATTTTAGAAGTCACAGAGACGTTCTTCTAAAGTTCGAAAGGGCAGAGCATTATCTTTCATCTCAGGAATAAGTTAAATCAATACATTTAATCAAAGAGACGCTTATCTGGAACACCATATCACAGGAGTGTTACCAGCTGTAACAAACAAATCTGACAGTGAGGCCGGAAGGAGCTGGGGGAGGCAGGTGAAGGCTAGGACAAGTGGATATGACCTACTGCCGCCTCTTGCCCATCTCTACTGTAAATGGATGTGCGTCACAGGGTCACTTTCTGAAACTTGAAGCGGCTGTCCCTCTATGGGTGCACTAGACGGACAGAAAGGAAATTTGATCATACCTGTCTGCTTTCTATACAGTACCTGCGCTCTGCGAGATGGCTAAGGAAGGTATTAAACAATAGTAGGCAGGACAAGGCATTTGAGGATGATGCTAGCTGAATCATGCCCGCCCAGAGTTCATTGAGGTGGTGTGACTTGGTGGTTGTGTGGCATCATAGCAGGTCCACACCCACTATCAGTTTCGGACTGGGGCATGAAGGGCCCACCGGGCGACTGCTAGGGGCCCACCAGAGGGAGGGGGTGTGGCCAGCCATCATAGAGGTGAGACCAGACACTAGAGGGGGAGTGGTCAGCCCACGTAGGACAACTAGCACCATAGTGTAGTATATAAAGAATGCAGTGTGTATATAAAGAGTACACAGTCTTGACCTGCCTCTTAGATTGGGCAAAACAGTCACCAAAAATTGGGATTGTCCCACTAAACCAGGCTTGGCTAACCTGTGACACTCCAGGTGTTGTGAAACTACAAGCCCCAGCATGCTTTGCCAATATATAGCAGCTTATTGCTGGAAGGGTATGCTGGGACTTGTAGTTTCACAACATCTGGAGTGCCACAGGTTAGCCAAGCCTTCACTAGACTCCGGTGCCGCGGTCACATGAGTATTTTTAATTTTTTTTTATGTTTTCCACTCCCCCCACCAATGAAGAGGGGAGCGATCAGAGTTGGGGCCTACCAGGGGATAGCCTGGTCCTCGGGCGGGCCAGTCCGACCCTGCCCACTATACAGACATCCCGGTGCCCTTATGGAGAATTGTCTACTTTCTTGTGAAAGTCTAGGAGAGTATTCAACTTTAAATATGCTACGTGCAGGCAGTTATGATCGTTCTTTCATGGAGTAATTTGAGATTCAGTTGCCGACGGTGTGTCACGCGGACTTATCTGCTTCGTCTGCTGCGCACATTGCCGGCTATTACGGTAGGAATCTCCGCTTATTTTTATGTACACCTCTATGGAGTGCGTGAATAAAATGAGCTGAGATTCCAGTGAAATCTCTGACGCGAGCTGTCTCCGTGGATGATACGGAGACACCTCGCGCTGGATCGAGTCTCCCCCTAAGCTTCACGACTATCAGTCTACACTGTGAAAAGTAGACACAATGGATGTTGTAATCAGTGTTGAGTCATTTCTACAGTGGAGCAAACTCAAGTCACAGTTTAAATGAAAAAATACAACTACAAGTGTTTCGTGCACTTTCTTATCCATCTTCTCGTGTTTAGTCTTGTGCAAGTTATCCTACTGCTGTTTTAGAATACCCTGTAAAAATTGAGCATTAGTGCAAATAGAAATGCATTGTTGGGCCATATTTCTGCATGTTCATAAATTTCCTTTACAATCTATGGCAACAGCCCTCCCTCACACACAGTCTACAGTTCTCATTCTTGAGGTTTCTGTTCTTTTATCGCAGATCATCCCTTTGGTTTGCCTGACTTCTTAGAAAACAAGTGTATCTGATATATCTCCAGAGACCTGCAGGACATTTTTATGCAGTCCTTTAAGATGTCGGCTACTTTTAAATCTTAAACTTGTTGGTTATTTACAATTTAGAAACATTAATATACCAGCAGTTTAATTTCGTTGACCTTCTATCCTATCACATTAATTAAGTGCTGCTTCTATACCTGAAAACAGAGGTTGGAACAAAGAATCTTCTATGCCAGTTCTCTACTCATTTCCATCAGACGTGTTGTTCTAACGTTTAGCTGAGAAACGCTACACCGCCATGCCCGGTATAACAGGGTTTTTTTTCTCTTATCTTTGGTCAGTTTCCCATTAACTTGACGGGTTGTAACTGTTTTCTTTTATTCAGACCTTTGTGAATCCGCATTAATCGAGGTAATTTCAAAAACATGCCCGGAAAAACAGTGGGGTTCTGCAAAGTGAATTAATGTAAAACAATGTAGGATTCCAGCAGAAGGGAAGAGAGCGGGCGATGCCAAGGACAGAGGGGCGCAGTGTGAGCCATGATACCTGAGAATAAAAACAAACAGACGTCTGACTGATCCTCTGTGTCTCTGGCTCCCACACTCCAGAACAAAAAGTCACTTGCTCCCCTGCCAAAAATACGTTCTTACAAAGGCAGGATTATACAAGGATAAATGTGATTTTTTATTTAACAATATATATATACATATATATATATATATATATATATATATATATAGCAACAAAGGAAGGCATGTAGCTGACAATCTGCAGAGAAAGGATGCAACCAGAGTAACACGTCCATGCAGCAGGGCACCTGGTTTAAAGATAAACAGGTGGAGGACAAGTGTCTGACAAAGTAACAGTATAGTCTAATTTAACTTACATGGTTTGAAAGTGCCTTTTCCCACAGCTACAGGGCCTGTCTGCAGTAAGAGTAATCAAAGAAACAGCTGATTAGAACTCCCTTTTAAAGGGAAGTGGGAGTGTCACCTGCCCATCAAGCTAGGGCTGTGGGAGGAGTGTCAGGTATAAAAACCTTTTTGTTTCATTGTGACTGATGTTAGAAAAGCTGGCCGGTGCCTAGAGAGCACGTCTCTGTTTATTTAGTGTTTAGGGTCACAACAAGCAACCGTATGGAATCTAAGACAAATTAAAAAGCAAGAAGTTGTCTGCGTGTGTTCCACCAGAAGTGTGCTCTTGCCACAATATATATATATATATATATATATATATATATATATATATATATATACTGAATGTGGAAGGAGATTTAGTATCAGCACTTATCTCATTGTGCACCACGGAACCCAGTAAAGTAACCCAGTGAATAGCCCCAATCACAGCATGGACAGGGGAGTGCTGCTGGGAGCACAGATGCAGCATTGTGTATGTTGCAGGGAGACGGAGCTACACTGGAGGAAGTGTAGTACAGTTAAGCAGAATAAGTACATGGATGCAATTAACAGAACAAATCACATAAATTCAGATACAATTCAGCATAACACATAGTAGGGACAAACAAGGAAGACAGCAACCGGACAGACATAAGATATAGGGTAGAGAGGACCCTACTCATGAGAGCTTAATGAGAGACATAGTGGGGTGTTGATAGGGTAGGTAGAAGGGGGTATGGAGGAGGGAAAGATGGGGCAGTGTGGAGATACATAGAAAGCAGTCTGTGTAAGACTGGATATTTCCTGTACTGACTGGTTGAACTCTACATTCAACTCTACATCTCTTCTCCCAATCTCTCTCCATCCCTTCTCTCTTGAGTATCTGACTGCCTTTTTCACCATCCCCTCTTGGATGTCTTCACGTTTTCTCAAAATCAGTCTTACCGAAACTGAGCTCATCGTCTTCCCTCCGTCTAGATCTTCATCCCTTCTCGATCTCTCTATCATTATCAACAACACCACCATCTCATCTGTTCCCCAACTCCGCTACCTCGGCTTAACCCTCGACTCCTCCCTCTCTTTTACCACCCCACATTCAAACTTTCACCCAATCTTGTCGCTTCCAACTCTGTAACATCACCAGCATCCGGCCCTTCCTTTCCCAGGATGTTACCAAAACCATCATCCATGCACTCATCATTTCCCATATAGACTACTGTAACCTTCTTTTCACCGGCCTCCCCCCTCTACCACCTCGCCCCCCCCCTTAGGTCTATATTCAACGCAGCTGCGTGACTCATCTTCCTCTCCCACTGCTCCTCTTCTGCCTCCCCTCTCTGCTTCGCCACTCACTGGCTCCCCTTCCCCTACAGAATCCTTTTTAAACTCCTCACCCTCACCTACATGGCCCTCTCCCACTCTACTGCCCCTTACATCTCTAACCTCCTAACCGCCTTTCCTCTACCCTGATCACTTTATCCCACTCAAGAATCCAAGACCTCTCCTGGGCTGCCTCTGTTCATTGGAACGACCTCCCATGCTCTATTCGACTGCCCCCTAATTTGTGTTCCTCCAAGCAGGCACTCAAAACTCATTTTTTCCTAAAAGCCTACTAGCCATCCACCTAACCTTCTATCCATGCTTGAATACCTCACCCACTCTCATCCCCCACTTTTGCGACTGATCCCCCCTCTGACTTCCATTGTGCCTCTTGTCTGTTTGCCATCCCTTTAGGATGTAAGCTCTTTCGAGCAGGGCCCACATCTCTCTTGGAAATGTGTATTTTTCAAACTTGCCATTTTTAAAATCGCTACAAATTGCAGTCCCGATTTTTTGCCACTCTTGCTATATAAATCGCCAAATGTATGATTTTGCAAACTCACCCAAGTTTGAATTCAAAATCGGCAGAAACAACACGCTGTTTTCTATAGGCGAGATTGGCAAACACATCACTGCTACACTGCAGGGCAATGTTCATATAACAGGAGGCATAATAGGAGTTTCAATAAACCATCTTATTTGTTGTTTTTGTTTTATTATAGTGACATACTATTTTATCACCAGTGGGGCAATATTTATATTTTTATGAGATGGCAACACTTTAAATTACCAGTTGGAGACACCATTAAAAGTACATACTTGTAGCAACACAAGTGTCAGCATGCACACGAGCACTTGTAGTGTCACACGTTTGTCACATGTCGATTTTGCACTTCAAATCAACGGTTATCTCTTGTGATTTGTGGCGACTTAAAAAAAAAACGCAGCTTGATACACTTACCCCCTGGTATTTTTTGTTTAATGTTCGGTACTGTTTTACCCTGTATGGTCTAATGTCTGTTTCTGTGCGGCGCTGAGGAAATTTTGTGGCGCCCTGTAAGTAAGGCTAATAACAATAATAATAATAATAATAATAATAATAATAATAATAATAATAATAATAATAATAATCTGGCTTTCCTTACCTGATACAACAATGTCTGAGCAATGTTCCCCCCTTCTCCTCTATCATTTCTCCTTCTTATCGGGGCAATAAGGCTGACTTTTTCACTTTTTGCCGCAACTAAACAATAAAATATCACCCAGGGAGCTGGGAGATGGACAGCTACCCCAGCGCTATTGTCCAAGAGCTGATAAACGTACCTCTTTGCCGGGCCGGTCTGTCCAGATTTGAGCTTTCAGTTTTACTTCATTAATAGAAAAACCTGCTGAAATACTTATAAATTAGGCTTCGTCATGTGAATAGCAGGGGTATCGTCAACAGCAAGCCTTTAATGTATACAACGAGACTAAAAAAAGCCTCATGGTCAAGTGAATTTTTTTCTTTACTAAATCTTCCCCCATATCACAGTATAGAGCACAACGTCAAATTTTCCACTTATGCTGAAAGGGTTCTCCAACTACAAGAAACAATCTGACCAAAATAGACCGGTATGGCTGCTATATTTAATAATAGGGTAGATCCGTAAGGAAGACCCATTCCTTAGTAGTTTCCTAGGTATTGGAAAATGCTCTTTGCACATTTGGGGGTAAATGTATAAACCTCCGTATTCTTTAACTCCGTCGAGTTCAGCGTCTTCAGCGCTTAAATTTAAAGCGGCGCTGCCTTGCAAAGGGAAACTTCCCTTTACAAGGCAACGCCGCTTTAAATTTAAGCGCTGAAGACGCTGAACTCGCCGGAGTTGAAGAATCCGGAGGTTCATACATTAACCCCCTGGTTGTGGATATACCCAGAGACAAGACAGGTGATATCACTGCACATTGGTAAGGGCATTCTGTGCTATTTAAGCATTTTGAAACATTCCAGTAGGTATTTAGTCAGTGACTTAGAGCTAGTGATATATTTGTTGCTGTTTCTGAGTAGGAAAAGAATACTTGGTCACACTTTATTCTTCATCTTCAATCTTCATTCTTCATCTTACCAGTTGAAGTACAGAAGTTTTTAAAATCATTTTCCACGCAGTTCTTTTAATTAGGCTTGTTTTTTTTCCACCAGATGATGCAGTGAATCTATCATCGTACTCCTAGTACTATAATCCCAAAAAAGAATTATGATTACTAAATCATTTTGTAATGTAGTATGTGTATGTGGTTCTGGTTATTATTATGGCTGGTGTTCACTCCGTTTTGATCTGACAAGCTGATCGGAGGGGTGACCTAAAATTGTATCTCTGGGATTCTAGAGAGTAGACCTAGAAATGTCTTTATGATGATGTTCTTGTTAAGGAGTCATATGAGATATATAACCTCTACAAAGCCCATCCACATGACTTGGATTCCAGGTTCTGTGCCATCTGCTAGATACATTTTTAGCTACAGGATCGACATTCCGATGGTTTCCTGCTCAGAGATATGTAAATTGGGGAATGATTTGGACACTAAAAAATGCAGAGAAATTCTTTACGTTGTAAAACATGGACCAAAATCCACAAGGGGAATGAAACATGTACCCTCATTCCATCTTCCTTAACGACTCAACATAATTCAGCAGAGTGGACATTTCCTCTTTATGATTAGGTGCAGATAATAGAAAACAGACCAGAATGAAGGAGATTGTGGTAAACCTCCTACTAAGATAGATCTACTTTAGTTTTACGTCTCAGTGGGCCATAAATTCATATCGCGCTCTGCCGTCTCTCTTCAGGGAACGTCAGCCATCCCAAATGCATTCCTCTAAATTATTATGATGATTGGAAAGGAGTAATAGTAACTGACTGAGTATACACCTGTTTGTTTGTGTTTTACTGAGCTAAGGCTATATTTATGAAAGGGCAAAAGCCCTTCTGTCCATAGGCAAACCAAGGGGGGTTTCCTAGTGCCTGTAAATCCCCTCCAAGCCTGGGGCACTGTATAATTGAGGTGGCTGGACCCTGCCCCTGTTTCAGACGGCTCTGCTTGAAAAGGGAGAGCTGCGTGCACCTAACAGTAGTGTACGCAGCATTGCCCATGTATATTATAGGGATAGGAAGAGTTGGAGAGCAGCCAAGCACTGTCTAATATTATAGCCACGCCCCCATGCATGCTGGTCACGCTCACTGGTGGTGTGGAAACCCCCCTCTACAAATCCTGCGTTTGCCCCTGCTGTCAGTGTAAATGGATGTTTTGTGGGTGATAGGGCTTTGCCCTTTACATCAAGATACTGTTCCACCGGCTATAGCTTTGCCATCACGCCAGTAACCCGCACAGGCATTTAGATTTACTGCATTTCGTCTGTGGCAACTTCCCCATGCAATGAGCAAGTCTATTCAGGAGCAAGCAGGGTCATCTCAGAGTACTTTTACACCCACAAAATAAACCATAAATGTTGAACGGGGTGATGCACCAGTGTACGTGCATGGCAGTAAGAGGCATATTTAAGCAGCATTTGTGTATTGTCATCCACAATGTTTCTGGTATATAAATACCCCTTGGTGTCAGTCATATTATCAGCCTCCAAAGTCTGACCCAACTTGGCTCAAATTTATGCTATAAATTATAGTTTTTTTTAACCAAACTTGTATTGACCATGTAAGTTTCCCGGGGATCAGCCGGTGGCTTCCAAACTGGACAGGTTATAAGACCTACGTTACCGGAAGAAAATAAGAGACTTATTTTACCATGAAGCCTGAGTCTTCCTTTCATGACATGGTATTTTGTTCTCTCAGTACATATGCTATATATATATATATATATATATATATATATATATATAACATACACTTCTGGCAATTTATTTGCATACATTTGAAATGTTAATTATCATCTAGGCCAGAAATTAGGCTATGCAATCTGTACTGTTGCTCAGATACTACGTTCCGTTATCTGTGTTTCTTTGAGTAAACTTGGTCCTTAGTAGCCACTAAGTAGTGGGTGACTATTCACTCCATTGTGTTTTAAACATAACACTTGCCTGACTAGATTTTAATAGAGGAGGGGACACTACCCCTAGCTAGAACTCCTGTTGTTTAGGTAACAAAGATAACCTCTGTTAAACAATAGTCTGGTCTGCCTGATAATATAATTATTGATGTATTGTTTCTGCAGACCTAGAATACACATATACTTAGTCTTTTGGCATAAGTAAACAATAGGAAGCCCTAGGAATAGCATGAATGCCTCCCCTAGAGTATAATAGAGTAATATGACACAATCTCCTATATTACCAATCTTAAAGCTAATATTCATTTCAAACACAGTATGGGGGTGAGCACAGACATGCTATGGGAATGAAAACACACATACTGAATACATAATGTGTGCTAGGGCAGACCCTCTAGGGGGCCATTGGGATAAAAAGTACATGTTTAACGGTATTGTGACAAGGAGGAAGCAGCATACATAGTTATTTGGGCTGCTGGCCCATATGCAGTGACTCAAATTCAGCCATGAGACTTACTTATATCATGTGTAACACCCGGTGAACCTGGCATTGACCTGGTGGACCTGGCATTCACCTGCACATGGAGGCCAGACCTCAGGGGTGTAGGAAGAGGGCAGAAGGAGCCGCTGACTTGGGCACTGGGAAAAAAATCCACCAGCATGCCCGAGGGGCCAAAGAGGATATGGCATCAGAGCCCAACAGAGAAAGAGAGTTGGGTATGAAGAAGAGAGAAGGCTGAAGTAAAGCCAAAGAAGGAAGCTTGAACATTGCTGGGACCACAGCATGCACAGTGAGAACCACTGTGGAAGGAGAGTCAGTACAGCAAAGACAAGGAGGAGGCTAGGAGAGTGAACAAAGAGGAGGGAGAAGTACAACAGCCAGAGGGGATGGTGCAAGAGAGTGTTCCACCATTAAAGATGGGCTGTTTGTCACAAAGAGAGATGCCAGTGTCATAGAAAGAGCTTCCAGTGTCAGAGAGAGAGAGAGAGAGCTGGCAGTTGCAGAGTGAGAGCTGCCAGTTGCAGAGTGACAGCTGCCAGTGACAGAGAGCAAGCTGCCAGTTTCAGAGTATTGCATTTTTGCATATTGCATTTATTGGGAATGTTTCAAGTCCAAAAGCAGTTGGCTGTAATTTACGCGTTTAAAAATAGCGTACAACTTCTGCGCAGTTCCGTCCGTATTCAAATCAATGTGTTTCTAAAGATGTGATACGATTTGAGTATGAGCGGAAATACACTCTGTATAATCAATACGTTCCATACATAGACACTCATAAGAGAATGAAGTATGCGCACATGTGTATGTACAATAATGTCACATCAGAACGCACTTAACTTTTATTTGATCATAAACTTAAATAACAACTTTTAACAATATCATAGATAAAAAAATACGTTTTTAAAATCTAGTCCCTATAACGATATATTTTTGTTAAATAAATTATTTTTAATTAACTTACTAAATAATTAACTCTTTATACAGTGCATACAATGCATTTTGAAAATAATATGGAGATGCGTACAGATGCTCTGTGCTAGCCACTGAGGCGCACATTTGTCAATTATTAAGCGAAGACTATGCCGCGTAGGTCATCGTTATCATCCAGCATTTACACCCGTCCTGTTACAGGCTAACACAGGATTTTAATTGGTCGCATCTGCATTAACAAGATCAATACTGTATATGACCTGCATTAGTCTGCCCTTTCCCTCCCCTGTTTCATCCCTCAAGTCGTAAAGGGGTCGTAAATGTCAAATTCGTGCAGATATGAATTTCGTTCAATTACGTTCACATACACAAGTGCGCAGTGTGAAATCACACAAGATACGCTACACAAATGGTCATACGTTCAGCCTTGAATCATTGTGTGTATCTACATGCTGGTAACCAGTTTAGAGTGTGTGTCTATAGGTTTAAATGTAAGTACTGAGCGTTAGGCCCACCTGCAGGTTTGAGTGAATGCACGCCAAGAGTCGGATCTTTAAGATACCCATCGTATCGTCATATGCTAACTTATCATTGTTATTGTGAGTTTGTGATATTTTTGTTAGCAATATTTACGCTGATCGTTCTACTATGAAATAAAGCATTAACAAGGAGAATAAAACTTGATATGAATTTAACCAGTTCAATCCAATGACCAAAATATATAGAGTATAAAGTGAAAAAAGAGAGGGTGATTTAGAATTAATGAGTGGAGGAGAAGAATAGACATGGAAGAGTAATTCGGTGGAAGATGACAAGACAGGAGATATTCCATAGTTGCCAACTCCCGGAAACTTGTTTCCGGGAGAGGGGTCGAGACTGGAGGGCGGGAGGGTGCGGGACGAGGCCAATCACGTCATTTTGGCCCCGCCCCCTCGAAAACGTAATTTGCATCGTGGGGGGCGGGGCCAAAATGACGCGATTGGCCTCGTCCCGCCCCCTCCCGCCCTCCAAAATGGCGTGATTCACCGAGAATCGCATCAAATGACGCGATTCTCTGTGAAATCCGGGATGCGGGAGAAATGCCATCTCCCCCGGGAGCCCGGGAGACTGACTCGAATTTCGGGAGTCTCCCGGACTTACCGGGAGAGTTGGCAAGTATGAGATATTCTGATGGTTTGCTTGCAGCTAACTCTAATGAGCACCAATCTCGAGGGAGGAAATGTAGAGCGAGAATAGTAGGGGGCCGAGAACAGAGCCCTGGAGGGGATACTGTGCAGTGTATTTATTTACAGCATAAAAATTGTACTGTGCAGTGTCCATACATTCATCATAGTAAAACAATTCAGAATTGCATACAAAACAGAAAACAGGCAGTAGTGCTGTATAAAAATAGGAAAACTAGAATTAGAACAGTATAATTTACATAAATGTAATGAAATGTTACGTAAAAATAATGAGGCATAATGTAAGGTGTACAGTAATGTGAGCAATGCTTTACATAAATCTGACCATCTAACCACATTAATATTACTCTACAAAACACATTTTAATCTCCTCTCACACCCAATTAAAATAAAAACTATTACATTTAGTGTTGTAGTTACTTCCCTAGTGCTGCACATCAGACTGCAGATGATAACAGGACATTTACTTTCTGTGTTTTCTATATCAGACAAACAATAGAACACTAGATATAAAACTATAAAAGTAATACACTAGAGACCAAGGTGACGGCGGACATATTAAAAAAAAACAGTCAGTATTTAACTTATGTGCAAGACAGAAAACTAATTTGCACCCCTTGTAGTGTAACATGGTATTGTCCAGGAGACTGAAATAAGAAGCTTCTTAAGCTTAAGTTAAGATCCTTAATGAATCAGGCCCTAGAATCTTATTGGTTGCTTTAGGCAACATCTCAACTTTTTCAACCCCGCAGCTTGATATATTTACCCCCTAGTGTTCAATGTCTTTGATTCTTTGGATTTCTCTATAACTGATACAAATGGAATATACGGACAGGTGTCTCTAATCCACAAAAAGCATATTTAATTTTGTACAGTGCCGTAGCAGATTTCTGTGCTTTCACAGCATAAAGGAATTTAATTCCCCTGTGGGTAAAACTAGGTTCCATACCGAAATGCTCATTAGTGTGGTATTTCAGAAAACCAGGCATGTCAGTACAAACTTAGCTAGGACCTTAATAAATCTGACCATTCTTTCAGCGTGCGCCTCTAAAGACCGTTTAACACCTCGTTAAACTAAACAGGCAGGCATGCCAAGTTTTTAAATGGCTACCAGGGAGGAGGTCAGAGGATGCGTGTGTTATCCAGAATAGAAACATGCTCCAACAATGCAATGCTGCAAGAATGCAGGAATATGTGGACTCTGCAGGAGGAGGGTTAAGTAGCAAGGCCAGAGCAGGAGCGATGAAGTGTAGGGAAGACTAATAGACGGAATGAAATGCAAGGAGGTATCCAGAGACTGGAGTAGAGGGCCAGATGTTGGAGGAAGGAAGAGGTGAGGAAGATGAAGATAGAGATAATATGGGAACTAACATTAAGCAGAACGGGAGATCAGAAGTCTCGTGAAGAAGACAAAAAGCGATGAACAAGAAGTAAGCAATAGCCATGCTTATAAAAGATTGAACAACGTTGAGTAAAGAAAGAGAAGAATTCAATTATTGAGCAATATGCAATGTGGAAGAAGTAAAGACACAAGTGAACCACAAGCAACGCTGCCACTTGGACAACCCAGGTGTCTGCTTTGGGCGCCAGGGATTAAGGGGACTAAAACACTAAATGAGTTATATATTACCTATATTTTCACTCAGTGCCCTCCCATTATGCCCAGGTCACTTATATAGAGGGGCAGCATTGGGCAGCTCCTTACCTGTGAAGTTATTGACTATAGCTCCTCCATGTTGGTTATGGGATGGGAGTGCGGTGCTGGGCTATGATGTCACTTCTCTGCGACACAATCCAAAGAGGAGAAGATGCCACAGCGCTACAGAAGGTAAGAAGTGGGGGGAAAGGGGCACCTATGGGGAAGGGGGTGTTTAGGGCGCACAAGTCTCATTAGCCAGTCTTGACAACAAGGCACAAGTAGTTTGGAAGAGGAGACAAAACATTCACAAAAGGCAGAGACTGAGGAATGAGGAAAAATATAGATGATTTTATTATTATTATTATCTTTGACTTATAAGGCGCCACAAAGGGTCCGCAGCGCCGTACATTACATATACAAAAAACAGAACCAGGACACAACATGATACACAAATATATACAAACACAGGTGACAGGGTAAAGCAAATCAGATTATATCTGTCAGATAGTGAAAGGGATGGTAGAAATCAGCAAGAAGAAGGCCGAAGATTAATAAAACAGGGAAAACAGGGCTAGCCAAGCAGGCCAAGAGGTACAGAGGGTGAAGGAACAGTAGAAGGAGCACACAAGGAAAGAGGGCCCTGCTCATGAGAGCTAACAACCTAAAGGGAAGGTGGAGACATATAAAGGGTGGTACTAACTAGGGGAGAGAGCCAGGACAAGAAAGTTAGGAAGACTGATAGACTTGAATAAAGAAATGAGTCTTAAGGGCATGCTTGAAGCCTTTGAGAGTAGATGCTAACCTGATGGAACGTGGAAGATCATTCCACAGCAAGGGAGCAGCCCGGTCAAAGTCCTGAAGACGAGAGTGAGAGGAGGTGATCAGTGAAGTAGTGAGGCGGCGGTCAGAGGCAGAGTGGAGGGGGCGGGTAGGAGTGTAGGTAGAGATGAGATTGGAGATGTAGGGAGGGGAAGATTGACTAAGAGCTTTAAAGGTGAGGGTGAGGAGTTTAAATTTAATTCTGTAGGGTATGGGGAGCCAATGTAGTGACTGTTGGTGGGAGACCGCAGAGATAGAGCGGCGGGAGAGAAAAATGAGGCGGGCAGCAGCATTGAGGATAGACTTAAGAGGATCAAGGCGAGAATCAGGTAGGCCAGAGAGAAGAAGGTTACAGTAGTCAAGGCGAGAGATAATAAGCGAGTGAACAAGGGTTTTCGTGGCTTCCGTGGTGAGAAAGAGACGTATCTTAGATATATTCCGAAGGTGGAAGTAACAGGATTTTAAGAGGGACAGAATGTGAGGCTTAAATGAGAGGGAGGAATCAAGGATGACCCCAAGGCATCGGACTTGGGGGACAGAAACGAGGGTAGTGTTATTAACAGAAATAGAGAGGGGGGGAGGTGGGAGAGTCCTGGCAGGGGGGGAAGACTGTAAGCTTGGTCTTGGAAATATTGAGTTTAAGGAAGCGTTGGGACATCCAAGATGAGATGGCCGAGAGACAGGAGGAGACACGAGACAGAAGGGAAGGGGAGAGGTCAGGGGATGAAAGATAGATTTGGGTATCATCAGCATAGAGGTGGTACTGGAGGCCAAAGGAGTGGATGAGGACACCAAGGGAGGAGGTGTAAAGGGAGAAAAGCAGGGGTCAAGAACAGAGCCTTGAGGAACGCCAACGGGTAGGGGAAGAGGGGGTGATGTAGAATCATGAGTAGAGACTGAGGGAGCGGTTGGTGAGGTAAGAGGAAAACCAGGAGAGGACAGTGTTACATAGGCCTAAAGATTTGAGAGTTTGCAAAAGGAGTGCGTGGTCAACGGTATCGAAGGCAGCAGAGAGGTCAAGAAGGATAAGAAGGGAGTAGTGTCTATTGGATTTAGCGAGGAGAAGGTCATTAGTGACCTTAGTGAGGGCAGTTTCAGTGGAGTGGAGGGGGTGAAAACCAGATTGAAGCGGGTCAATTAGTGAGTGAGAGGAAAGAAAGGAGGTGAGACGGTTGTAGACAACCCGTTCAAGGAGTTTGGAGGCAAAAGGAAGAAGCGAAATAGGGCGGTAATTAGAGAGAGAGGCGGGATCAAGGGACGTTTTCTTGAGTATGGGGGAGACAAGAGCATATTTAAAAGAGATGGGGAAGATTCCAGAGGAGAGGGAGAGGTTGAGGAGGTGTGCAAAGTGGGAGCAGGCTTCGGGAGAGAGGAAGCGGAGGAGGTGGGAGGGGATTGGGTCCTGTGTGCAAGTGGAGGGGGGAAAGGAAGAGAGAAGGGTATGGACCTCATCTGCAGATACCGGAGTGAAGGAAGAAAAGGAGGATGAGCTAGCTGGAGGGGAGAAAGGAGATAGCAGCAGCAGAGGAGGGTGAGAAGGGGGACAGAATGGGCATGGAGGGGGGAGAGAGTGGGGTAAGAAGGGACTGCTGGGGGATGTCATGATGTATAGACTCAATCTTGGAGGTGAAGTGGGTAGCAAAGTCGACAGCAGAGAGCGTGGTGGGGAGTGGGAGAGGGGAAGGGGAGAGGAGGGAGTTGAAGGTGGCAAAAAGCCGACGGGTTTTGGAGGATTGGGAAGAAATGAGAGCTTTGAAGAAAGATTGTTTAGAGAGGGAAAGGGCCGAACTATAAGAGGCAAGCATGAACTTGAAGTGGAGGAAGTCAGCATGAGTGCGTGACTTTCTACAAAGCCGTTCTGCACTGCGGGAGCATTTTTTAAGATAGCGGGTAAGTTTAGTGTGCCACGGTTGAGGCGGGGACAGATGAAGCGTGATGGTGACAGCTGGGGCGACAGAGTCAAGTGCAGCGGTAAGAGTGCGATTGTAGAAGGAGACAGCCTCATCGGGGCAAGAAAGAGTAGAGATGGGGAGAGGAGCGAGCCCAGGGAGGAGGAGAAACTGGTAGGATTAAATGTGTCAAGATACGCCTGGTGAGAGTAACCTTGGGGGCCGGGGACGATGAGAGGGGTGGAGAGATGCTAAAAGAGAGGAGATGGTGGTCCGAGAGAGGAAAAGTTGAATTAATGAGGTCAGAGACAGTACCGAGCTGTGAAAAAAACAGATCTAGGGAGTGGCCACTGCGGTAGGAGGGAGAGGAGGTCCATTGAGAGAGACCAAGGGAGGAGGAGAGGGAGAGAAGTTTGGAGGCAGCAGGGTCTGAGGGATTGTCTATAGGGATATTAAAATCCCCCAAGATCAGGGAGGGAAGGTCAGAGGAGAGAAAGTGAGGGAGCCAGGTGGCAAAGTGATCAAGAAATTGGGAGACAGGACCAGGAGGACGGTAGATAACAGCAACACGAAGGTGGACTGGGTGGAATAGGCGGATAGAGTGTACCTCAAAGGAGGAAAAAGAGAGGGAAGGTTCAGGGGGAAGAACCCGAAAAGAACAGCAGGAGGAGAGAAGTATGCTGACGCCACCACCTTGCCGTTCCCCAGGTCTGGGTGTGTGGCAGAAGGACAAGCCCCCAAAAGAGAGAGCAGCTGGAGAGGTAGTGTCCTCAGGGGATAGCCAGGTTTCAGTGATGGCAAGCAGGTTGAAGGATCTAGAGATAAAGAGATCATGGATAGAGGTTAATTTGTTACAGACTGTTCTGGCATTCCAGAGACCACAGGATAGAGGAAAAGAGGGAAGAGGAGAAATGTGGATAAGATTGTTGGGGTTGCTCGTCTGCAAGGGTGAGTATGATATGGAGCGAGGGGAATGACAGGAAGAGAGGGTTGGAATAGGATGAGACGCAGAAATAAGAGGGGATTTGTCAGCAGACAGGAGATAAGGGGCAGGGGAGCAAGAGGTAGGGGAGGAGTGGAGATAGGGCAGATAAGGGGGTTTATGAATGGGAGAAGCAGAAGGTAGGAGTGACGTGAGGGAGAAGATTAGCTGGGGAGAAAGAGAGGGAGGAGGTAGGTAGGAGCAGATTGACGCTGAGAGAAGAGCAGCGAAGGGGACAAGAGGGAAAGGGTGTGAGTAGGGAAAGGGAGGAGAGAGGAAAAGATGTAAGAGGGGGCAGCATGATAGATCAGGGGCCCAGAGGCACAGAAGAGATGAGAGGAGTGAAATAGGGAGGGGGATGGGAAGTGAGAGGGGGGAGTGAGGAGGAGGAATAATATGGAAAGGTTGGACATGGGATGCAGGGGGATAGAGGGAGAGGACAGAAGTGAGGGAGGAGTAAATCATGATAAAGCTAGAGAAGGTGTGGAATAGACCATTGAAAGAATGCAGAAATCAAGAATGGTAAGGGCTTACAAGTGGAGTGAGGAAATGGTGAGAGCACAAGAGGTGAATAAAAAAGAATGCAAAGGTAGAAGGAGAGAAAAGAGAAAAAAAAGATGTAAAGTATGAGTCAGGTAATAAGAAGCAGAAAGGACAGCAGAGATAGCAGATGGGTGGGTTTAGAAAAAACAGTTAGGTGAAACAGTAACATCAGGTATGATTGGAAGGCAATAGTATAAAACAAGGCATAATACAAGGTGCACTGAGCTGGTTATACAAATCCACAGGACAAGAGGAAGCCAGGTCAAAGTTCAAGCTAAGTGAAGCAACAGTGTGATTTAAAAGTGGGAATCCAAGCAGCATAAGAGGAATCACCAAGTGATAATACTGCAGCAGGCCTGAATAAGTGTGAGAAACCGTTCAGCAGGGAGAGTCCAGGCAGTTAACAATCCAGGTGGTGGAGGATATCAGAGCTCAGGGCTGATTGTTGAATGTTTTCCTCATGTAGCAGTGTTTGCAGGTAGAATGTTCCCCTCCTGTTCTCCTCTTGTTCATCTCTTGTATATTTCTAACTATACTAGTTAATACACTTGTAAGAATTTCACTTAGAAGAATTCTCACTAGCTAACAGCCTCACCATGATGAAACACATTTAAAAGAGACTAATGGGTAGATTTATCAATCCTTCTAAAAAGCGGAGGTCTTGCCCATAGCAACCAATCAGATTCTAGCTATCATTGTCTAGAATCTATTAGATAAATGATAGTTAGAATCTGATTGGTTGCTGAGAGCTTAGACAGAATTATTTTTTTTTCCAAAATTGATGATGATGAAAAGATACTAGTGGGGAGACTACATATGTAAATTAAGGGCTGGTATGAGCACACGAGACAGCGATCAACTGATATATAAGGGGATAGGGTCAAGTGGACAGGTAGTAGAGTGGATGGAAAAGAAGGGAGTAGGTCCTGCTTCTTCATGTGATCAACTGAAGAGAAGGTGCCAGAGGTGGAACTGAGCAGGATGTTGCTTGTGGAAGATGATACTATTTGATGTTGTCACTCTTGTCCTTGAAATAGTAAGCAATAGGCTTGGGAGGCTGAGAAGATATTTAAATGTATTAAAGAGGTGTTTGGGGCAGAAGCCTGACTGTAGATGAGAGAATGGAAGTGTATTATTTTGGCATTTCAATAAGAGTGGTAGATAGCAGAATATTTAAGAAAGTCGTTAGAATTATGGGACTTTCACCAATGTCCTTCTAGTTTGCAGGAGAGCTTCTGAAGTCACAGCTGTGATTATGGTTGACATGGAGAGGCAAGAGTAGCTGGAGCCACTTAATGAAGGGCTATCTCTAGCATTCAATTAAGATGTGGCACTGCTGGGTCAGGACAGGAGAATGTATCCGATAGGAGAACATATGCGATACTTTTGGCACAAACACCATATGAAAGGACCTCAGGCAGGATGGGACCTGCGAGTCACCGTTGGTAACCCTACAGTGAGGAAATGAGGGAGACACATTTGAAGAAGAAAGAGAAAATGAATATATTGAAAGTTTCTATCTGTTGAGTGGTAATTGAAAGCAATGCCCAGTGTAGTTTTAGGGAGATTAGCATCTAGCAAATTAATAGTACATTTTTTTTATAATAGAGGTACTGGGAGCACTGTAATATAGGACATACATGTTTGTACTGTAGGTCAGTCTATTCAGTTCTGTTGGAGCAAAAATATACTTGAGTTCAAGGAGCGGATTGAGGGAGATGAGAATGGAAGAATGAACACGACAGACAGACAAAAAGGAACGTTACATATAGTAGAGTAGAGGTCAAGACAATATTGAGAATTAGAAGGAACTGAGAGGAAAGAGAAGAAAATAAACATGGACAGGGTATTTTGCATGGGGCAAATTTGTCTTGAGAAATAAAGCATTACTGTCACAGAAGAAATATAGAGATTAAACCTTGATCTTAATTTAACCGATTCAATCCAATGAAAAAAATATATTGAGCATAAAGTGAAGACAAGAGAGTGATTTAGAATTAAGGAGTGGAGGAGAAGAATAGACATGGAAGATTAATTTGGTGGAAGATGAGAATACAGGAGATATTATGAGGGTTGGGGCAGCACAGTGGCCTAGTGGTTAGCACTTGTGCTTCGCAGCACTGGGGTCATGAGTTCGATTCCCGACCATGGCCTTATCTGTGTGGAGTTGGTATGTTCTCCCTGTGTTTGCGTGGATTTCCTCCAGGTGCTCTGGTTTCCTCCCACACTCCAAAAACATACTGGTAGGTTAATTGGCTGCTATCTAAATTGACCCTAATCTCTCCCTCTCTGTCTGTCTGTGTGTGAGTGTGTGTCTATATTAGGGAATTTAGACTGTAAGCTCCAATGGGGCAGGGACTGATGTGAATGAGTTCTCTGTACAGCGCTGCGGAATTAGTGGCGCTATATAAATAAATGATGATGATGATGATTATGAGGGTTGGCTTGCAGCTAACTCTAATGAGCACCAAGCTGATGTCCACCTCAAAATCCCTGCTTTCCTAGCAAACTATTGCACTGAAAATGTCTTCATCTCATGTGGTGATTTCCCAGTTTATAGTTTTAAGTCATGTACTGTCTAGTCAACTTCCCGGTGCCTATTACTTTGGCTTGAATTGGATTTCATGGTACTGAACTCAGACTGACATACAGTACATATGAAATGAAGAACCACAATGTCCATGTTCTGTTGATCTCAGATCATCCAAAGTCTGAAAAATGACCATTATGAGTCAAAATGGACCTGTTCTGGTAAATTTAGAGCCTTCGATAAATATTGACTTTCTTCTTCAAGTAAGGTTTCATCATTGCATTTCCTGTTGAGCTCCTACCAACCATTAGTAGTTCCTATTAAAAAAAAGCCACCCTAGCCATGAATGTCCAGTCCTGAGAAGGTGGCAACATTCGTGACCAGATCGTCATATGTTGGGCAGTGGGTTAGATGTCGTACGAAAGAGTTCTAACTCGTTACATCACCTAATGGAAAATGTAAGTGAGTGTTTGTTAAATAATAATACATTTTTCCTCATGAGGTTTTCATTCTGAAGATTTGATTTATAGCTTGTCTTGCCTACTAGACCTAAAATAAGCAAATCTTAATATAAAACAGAGTTGATCTGAAAAGCGAAGTAAAGCTGAATGCAATATTTTATTTAAATTATGTTATTGTTGAATAAACTGCCTTTCAGCTGTGTTTATCTGCTAATGTGATGCTGGAAGAAAGAACAAGAGATTATCGGAATCTAAGAAATGTCTTGTTTCATATTGCTTTCATTGTAGACATGTTATACGGAGTCACTGGAACAAACAATAACTAGCTTTACTTTATGGGAAACGTCAATTCTAGAATTTATAATATCGTATATTACTCAAGTTTTAGGTCTCATCGGAGCCACAGCCACACTGTGCGTTACATATATGCAGCTCTTTATTTGTACAATGATAGCATATCTTTCCGTTTATTAGTCTGGTAAGACGATGTGGTTTTCTGAAGCCACTCACATGCCAATAGAATCTAACAAAAAATGTCCATTAAAATAGTCAAGTACATATATTGTAGCTATTGTTAAAATGCTGTAATAAACCAAACCACAACTGTGAACAGGTCCTGAGTACATAAAAGGCAAACAGCCAGATTGCATAATTTCAACTTATTTTAAGATATCTCCTATTACAACTATATTTTTGCTGCCCGAGTGTACGAGGGGGTCAGTCCTAGTCTTACACAGAGAGGGGTTGGTGCAGAGTTTGAAGGCATCCAAACCGCATACGTAAAAGGAGGTCAGGAAAACAAAAGATGCAATTGTGAGTACGTATTTCAAGATTTGTCAGGCTCTGCATAGTATGTTCATCATCATCATCATCATCATTTATTTATATAGTGCCACCAATTCTGCAGAGCTGTACAGAGAACTCATTCACATCAGTCCCTGCCCCATTGGAGCTTACAGTCTAAATTCCCTACTATAGACACACACTCACATACAGACAGACTAGGGTCAATTTTGATAGCAACCAATTAACCTACCAGTATGCTTCTGGAGTGTGGGAGGAAACCAGAGCACCCAGAGGAAACCCACACAAACACAGGGAGAACATACAAACTCCACACAGATAAGACCATGGTCAGGAATTGAACTCATGACCCCAGTGCTGTGAGGCAGAAGTGCTAACCACTAGGCCACTGTGCTGCCCTGTAATCGTAAGGTCCATCTAGGGGGGGTTACCATTTGCCCTGTCTTCCACCGAAGCCTCCAACAAGATACTGAAATCTTCTGCCCCCAGCCCCAAAAAGGAGGGGACATCAGGAGGTCCAGAGGGGTGGGAAACTCAAGACCACACACTCCCTAGATCTTGGGGATCAGAGTCCATGTTACATGCATCTGAATGATTAAATGGTGCGATTCACTTTAATGGAATCATGTTACTTTTGCGACATCTTCATCATCAACTTGATCAACCGCAATGTAGTAAATAGCAGCTAAACCCCACATGGCTCACAATAAGATGGAATCCCGTCCTATCATTTGCGGCGGGGCTCCTGCAAAGAGCAGTATGCAGTGTCTATAGGAATTTTGTTTTTAATCCTTATGGATTAAAAGCATCAGGAAAGACGAGGATGCCTTCCATGGATTTAGGTGAATAATACATTGGCAACGGAGGGACTGGAGGCGTTTATATTTAAATCATCATCAGCACTGACCATTGCATCTGTTTATTAGACTGTCTCAAAGTCTAACTCAGTCGCATTTATGAACTGGGGACACTTGGCCAGATGTGGATAGAGTGACATCCCTGTTGAACTAGTGGATCTGTGACAAGATAGTTTTTACAAGTATGGTGTTGACCAAAGAAGTGCAGGCCTTGCGGTTCCCACACCCCTGGACCTCCTGATGTCCCCTCCTTTTGGGTGTGGGGGGGGGATTTCAGTGCCTTGTTGGAGGCTTCGGTGGAACACAGGACAAAGGGGAACCCCCTCCTAGATGGACCCTATGATTTCAGGGGTTAGGGATAGAGGAGTATCCTGTAAACACAAGATCACGGGAACACTTCTGTTTCAATGTTAGCTGAGTAAATGGATAACTAAATGCAAATACAACTCTTACCTAATGTAAGATAAGAAGCTCCAGCTTTTTAATTATGTAAATAGTCAGCAAAATGGTGTCAGATATATCTAACTGGATAAACTTACTTAAAGAGCTTGTCACCCATCAATGTATCAAAAATCGGAGTGGTCCTACTCGTTACCTGTAGCCTTGAAGACACTGGGAGCAAGGTCACACGCTTCAAGGACACCCCTTATATTTGGAACATGAGGGACATGACATGACGAGAGTCATGTCCCTCATGAGAATGGAGCAGGGAAGAGGCGGAGAGAGCTGCCGCCTGCTGGATGCAGCACTGTGGACTAGCAGGGAAGAGGCGGAGAGAGCTGCCACCTGCTAGATGCAGCATCGGTGGACAAGCAGGGAAGGCAGTTGGACCGAAGTGCCTTTCCGGCATGGTGCTGCCCCGCCTTGCCTACCCCGCTTACCACCATATTGGATGTGAGCGTCACATGATCAGGTATATTATTTAGATGATTAATTCATAGGCTTACTACACTAAGCTCATGTTTAGTCAATTAACTGCTCTATATTACTAAAAAGAGAGAATAATATTGGAGAGATAGTTTATTTATACAGCACCAATATATTATGTAGCGCCATACAGAGACTATTTAATCATTCACCATTCATTCATCGGTCCTGGCCCTAGTGGAGCTTGCAGTCTAAATTCTCTACCACAAGTACACACAGTAATTATATTTTTGGACTGTGGGAGAACATACAATCTCCACCTTAGTCTGAATGGAACCCATTTCCCCAGTGGTTAGCAATGCCAACCATATAGCCACAGTGCCGCCCAAGCTAAACAGAGAGGAGGTTGAGAAAATGCAACAAGAAATAAGTAAATGGAGTAGAAGACTTGGTGCTTATTGCCGGTATCATATTTAGGGATGAGCGCGCTCGGATTTCTGAAATCCGAGCCCACCCGAACGTTGCGGATCCGAGTCGGATCCGAGACAGATCCGGGTATTGGCGCCAAATTCAAAAGTGAAACTGAGGCTCTGACTCATAATCCCGTTGTCGGATCTCGCGATACTCGGATCCTATAAATTCCCCGCTAGTCGCCGCCATCTTCACTCGGGCATTGATCAGGGTAGAGGGAGGGTGTGTTAGGTGGTCCTCTGTGCTGTTTAGTTCTGTGCTGTTTAGTTCTGTGCTGTTTAGTTCTGTGCTGTGCTGTGCTGTTTAGTGCTGTGCTGTGCTGTGCTGTGCTGTGCTGTGCTGTGTTCTGCAGTATCAGTCCAGTGGTGCTGTGTGCTGTGCTCTGTCCTTCTGAGGTCAGTGGTGCTGCTGGGTCCTGTGCTGTGTCCTGTTCAGTCCAGTGGTGCTGTGTCCTGTGCTCTGTGCTTCTAAGGGCATAGTTATTTCCCCAATATTCCCCTGTGTTTAAAAAAATAAAAAAAAGTTTTTTTAAAAAATACCAAAAACTACTTTAATATTTTTTAATTATCACAAAATTTTCACAACCAATCCTGCAGTATAAGCCCATTGGTACTGCAATATTACCAAGTTCACACATTCAGCAGTAAAAGTCCAGTGGTACTGCAATATTACAAAGTTTACACATTCTGCAGTATCAGTCCAGTGGTGCTGTGTCCTGTGCTCTGTCCTGCTGAGTTCCGTAGTGCTGCTGGGTCCTGTGCCGTGTCCTGTTCAGTCCAGTGGTGCTGTGTCCTGTGCTCTGTGCTTCTAAGGGCATAGTTATTTCCCCATTATTCCCAAGTTTTTAAAAAATAAAAAAAAAGTAAAAAATAATAAAAAATTAAAAAAAAAAAAAAATATAATAATTATAACCAAATTTGCAAAACCAATCCAGCATTATAAGTCCATTGGTACTGCAATATTACCAAGTTCACACATTCTGCAGTATCAGTCCAGTGGTGCTGTGTCCTGTGCTCTGTCCTGCTGAGTTCCGTAGTGCTGCTGGGTCCTGTGCCGTGTCCTGTTCAGTCCAGTGGTGCTGTGTCCTGTGCTCTGTGCTTCTAAGGGCATAGTTATTTCCCCACTATTCCCAAGTTTTTTAAAAATAAAAAAAAAGTTAAAAAAAAAAAAAAAATAAAAAAATAAAAATATATAATAATTATAACCAAATTTGCAAAACCAATCCAGCAGTATAAGTCCATTGGTACTGCAATATTACCAAGTTCACACATTCTGCAGTATCTTGTGCTACATATAATGGAGACCAAAAATTTGGAGGATAAAGTAGGGAAAGATCAAGACCCACTTCCTCCTAATGCTGAAGCTGCTGCCACTAGTCATGACATAGACGATGAAATGCCATCAACGTCGTCTTCCAAGCCCGATGCCCAATCTCGTAGTACCGGGCATGTAAAATCCAAAAAGCCCAAGTTAAGAAAAAGTAGCAAAAAGAGAAACTTAAAATCATCTGAGGAGAAACGTAAAGTTGCCAATATGCCATTTACGACACGGAGTGGCAAGGAACGGCTTAGGCCCTGGCCCGTGTTCATGACTAGTGGTTCAGCTTCACCCACGGATCTTAGCCCTCCTCCTCCTCCCCCCCCCTACAAAAAATTGAAGAGAGTTATGCTGTCAGCAACAAAACAGCAAACAACTCTGCCTTCTAAAGAGAAATTATCACAAATCCCCAAGGCGAGTCCAAGGGTGTTGGTGGTTGTCAAGCCTGACCTTCCCATCACTGTACGGGAAGAGGTGGCTCGGGAGCGGGTATTGATGATGTAGCTGGCGCTGTGGAGGAACTTGATGATGAGGATGGTGATGTGGTTATTGTAAATGAGGCACCAGGGGGGGAAACAGCTGATGTCCATGGGATGAAAAAGCCCATCGTCATGCCTGGTCAGAAGACCAAAAAATGCACCTCTTCGGTCTGGAGTTATTTTTATCCAAATCCAGACAACCAATGTATGGCAATATGTAGCTTATGTAAAGCTCAAATAAGCAGGGGTAAGGATCTTGCCCACCTAGGAACATCCTCCCTTATACGTCACCTGAATAACCTTCATAGTTCAGTGGTTAGTTCAGGAACTGGGGCTAGGACCCTCATCGGTACAGGGACACCTAAATCCCGTGGTCCAGTTGGATACACACCAGCAACACCCTCCTCGTCAACTTCCTCCACAATCTCCATCAGATTCAGTCCTGCAGCCCAAGTCACCAGCCAGACTGAGTCCTCCTCAATACGGGATTCATCCGAGGAATCCTGCAGCGGTACGCCTACTACTGCCACTGCTGCTGTTGCTGCTGTTAGTCGGTCATCTTCCCAGAGGGGAAGTCGTAAGACCGCTAAGTCTTTCACCAAACAATTGACCGTCCAACAGTCGTTTGCCATGACCACCAAATACGATAGTAGTCACCCTATTGCAAAGCGTATAACTGCGGCTGTAACTGCAATGTTGGTGTTAGACGTGCGCCCGGTGTCCGCCATCAGTGGAGTGGGATTTAGAGGGTTGATGGAGGTATTGTGTCCCCGGTACCAAATCCCCTCGAGATTCCACTTCACTAGGCAGGCGATACCAAAAATGTACAGAGAAGTACGATCAAGTGTCCTCAGTGCTCTTAAAAATGCGGTTGTACCCACTGTCCACTTAACCACGGACATGTGGACAAGTGGTTCTGGGCAAACGAAGGACTATATGACTGTGACAGCCCACTGGGTAGATGCATCCCCTTCCGCAGCAACAGCAACAGCTGCATCAGTAGCAGCATCTACAAAATGGCTGCTCATGCAAAGGCAGGCAACATTGTGCATTACAGGCTTTAATAAGAGGCACAACGCTGACAACATATTAGAGAAAATGAGGGAAATTATCTCCCAGTGGCTTACCCCACTTAGACTCTCATGGGGATTTGTGGTGTCAGACAATGCCAGTAACATTGTGCGGGCATTAAATATGGGCAATTTCCAGCACGTCCCATGTTTTGCCCACACCATTAATTTGGTGGTGCAGCATTACCTCAAGAGTGACAGGGGTGTGCAGGAGATGCTTGCGGTGGCCCGCAAAATTGCTGGACACTTTCGGCATTCAGCCAGTGCCTACCGCAGACTAGAGGCACATCAAAAAAGCTTGAACCTGCCCTGCCATCACCTCAAACAAGAGGTTGTGACGCGCTGGAACTCCACCCTCTATATGCTGCAGAGGATGGAGGAGCAGCAAAAGGCCATTCAGGCCTACACAGCCACCTACGACATAGGCAAAGGAGTGGGGATGCGCCTGAGTCAAGCGCAGTGGAGACTGATTTCCGTGTTGTGCAAGGTTCTGCAGCCATTTGAACTTGCCACACGAGAAGTCAGTTCCGACACTGCCAGCTTGAGTCAGGTCATTCCCCTGATCAGGCTGTTGCAGAAGCAGCTGGAGAAAGTGAGGGAGGAGCTGGTAAGCCATTGCGATTACAGCAAGCATGTAGCTCTTGTGGATGTAGCCCTTCGTACGCTTTGCCAGGATCCGAGGGTGGTCACTCTTTTAAAGTCAGAGGAATACATTCTGGCCACCGTGCTCGATCCTCGGTTTAAAGCGTATGTTGTGTCTCTGTTTCCGGCGGACACAAATCTACAGCGGTGCAAAGACCTGCTGGTCAGGAGATTGTCCTCTGAAGAGGACCGTGACATGCCAACAGCTCCACCCTCATTTTCTTCCACATCTATGGCTGCGAGGAAAAAGCTCAGTTTTCCCAAAAGAGGCACTGGCGGGGATGCTGATAACATCTGGTCCGGACTGAAGGACCTGCCAACCATTGCAGACATGTCTACTCTCGCTGCATTGGATGCTGTGACAATAGAAAAAATTGTGGATGATTACTTTGCTGACACCATCCAAGTAGACATGTCAGACAGTCCATATTGTTACTGGCAGGAAAAAAAGGCAGTTTGGAAGCCCCTGTACAAACTGGCTCTATTTTACCTGAGTTGTCCCCCCTCCAGTGTGTACTCGGAAAGAGTTTTTAGTGCAGCGGGGAACCTGGTCAGTGAGCGGCGAAGGAGGTTGCTTCCTCACAACGTTGAAAAAATGATGTTTATAAAAATGAATAATCAATTCCTCAATGAAGTACAGCACTGCCCTCCAGATACTACAGAGGGACCTGTGGTTGTGGAGTCCAGCGGGGACGAATTGATAATGTGTGATGAGGAGGAAGTACACACTGTAGGGGGAGAGGAATCAGAGGTTGAGGATGAGGACGACATCTTGCCTCAGTAGAGCCTGTTTAGTCTGTACAGGGAGAGATGAATAGCTTTTTTGGTGTGGGGGCCCAAACAAACCAATCATTTCAGTCAAAGTTGTTTGGTAGGCCCTGTCGCTGAAATGATTGGTTTGTTAAAGTGTGCATGTCCTATTTCAACAACAGACCTCTCAACTGCAGCTCATCCCTCCTCTGCGGGGATAATGTCTCCTGTGCTCTGACACGTCATTCTGTGTACTCTCAGCCTCAGGATCTGACACTACAGCTACCATGCCTCTTGTAGCAGCCCTCACTCCAGGGCCTCTTCCATGTGCAGTGTCCCCCTCTCTCTTGGGTTCACTATAGTGGCATGGAGTTCTCCCCCTCATCCAGGGCACACATTCCTTGCCCTGGCTCAGTCACCACGCTCAGACTTCCAGGCAATGCTGGGGGAGCCTGGGAGCTTCCACCCCAGGTCCCCAGCTACAACTCTCCTCTCCTGTGTCTTCTCTCTCTTTCTGACACTTTAAAGATCGTGCCTTTAAATGAAAAAGTCAGTCTTCATTGCACGACTATGTGCAAGTGCAACAGGGACATTTTTTTGGGTTTACAAAGTCAAACAATAACACTACGACCCTGTCTGTCTGGGGTCTGTCAATGACGAATTGTCTGGAGCATGTTTTGAGGAGGTATTGTGGCCCCGGTATCAAATTGGGTACTGGGGCCACCCCACTATGCAGTCCAGATACTTGTTTGGTGGAATTCCGACACGTGGAGGGTTTTTTAATTATATTGTGGCCTCGGTACCAAATTGTGTACCGGGGCCACCACACTACACAGTCAAGATACTTGTTTGGTGGAATTCAGACCAGTTGAGGGTTTTATTATTATATTGTGTGGACCACTCTATCTATACCACACTACAACTCTATACCACTCTATTTCCTACTTTAATTCTATTTAATTCTATTTCCTACTTTAATTCTATTACTAATTAATTACCATAAAGAGGAACAAAAAAAACCAATTTTACCAAAAGTATAATATGACTTAGACTTACAAACACTACACTTGAAAGATCGTGCCTTTAAATGAAAAATTAAGTCTTCATTGCACGACTATGTGCAACAGGGACAGTTTTTTTCTTTACAAAGTCAACTAATAACACTTGGACCCTGTCTGTCTTTAACATACTTGATGGGATCTCAATGACGAATTGTCTGTAGCATGTTTGGAGGAGGTATTGTGGCCCCGGTATCAAGTTGGGTACCGGGGCCACCCCACTACGCAGTCCAGATACTTGTTTGGTGGAATTCTGACACGTGGAGGGTGTATTTATTTTATTGTGGCCCCGGTATCAAATTGGGTACCGGGGCCACCCCACTACGCAGTCCAGATACTTGTTTGGTGGAATTCTGACACGTGGAGGGTGTATTTATTTTATTGTGGCCCCGGTATCAAATTGGGTACCGGGGCCACCCCACTACGCAGTCCAGATACTTGTTTGGTGGAATTCTGACACGTGGAGGGTGTATTTATTTTATTGTGGCCCCGGTATCAAATTGGGTACCGGGGCCACCCCACTACGCAGTCCAGATACTTGTTTGGTGGAATTCTGACACGTGGAGGGTTTTTTAATTATATTGTGGCCTCGGTACCAAATTGTGTACCGGGGCCACCACACTACGCAGTCAAGATAGATAGATGCGTATCATAGATAAAGTACATTCAGTGGTGTGGGGCAAATTGAAAAATATTCAAAATGCACTGACATTATCAAAAACAAGAGGTTGTCACACGCTAAAACTCCAACATGTATATGATGGAGAGGATGGAGGAGCAGCCGTATGTGTAGTGTAATGCAGACCTGTTGAAGGTTTTTTATATATTTTATTGTGGTGCCCAGTGCCCACTCCTCTAGGCAGTCCAGGTACATTTATTGGTGCGATTCATAAAAGTTCAGGGTTTTTAATATATTGTGGTGACCCACTCCTCTACGCAGTCCAGGTACATTTATTGGTGCGAATCATAAAAGTTCAGGGTTTTTAATATATCTTGTGGTGACCCACTCCTCTACGCAGTCCAGGTACATTTATTGGTGCGAATCAAACAAGTTGATGGTTTTCTTATTATATATATTGTGGTGACCCACTCCTCTACGCAGTCCAGGTACATTTATTGGTGCGAATCAAACAAGTTGATGGTTTTCTTATTATATATATTGTGGTGACCCACTCCTCTACGCAGTCCAGGTACATTTATTGGTGCGAATCAAACAAGTTGATGGATTTCTTATTATATATATTGTGGTGACCCACTCCTCTACGCAGTCCAGGTACATTTATTGGTGCGATTCATAAAAGTTCAGGGTTTTTAATATATTGTGGTGACCCACTCCTCTACGCAGTCCAGGTACAATTATTGGTGCGAATCATAAAAGTTCAGGGTTTTTAAGATATTGTGGTGACCCACTCCTCTACGCAGTCCAGGTACAATTATTGGTGCGAATCATAAAAGTTCAGGGTTTTTAAGATATTGTGGTGACCCACTCCTCTACGCAGTCCAGGTACAATTATTGGTGCGAATCATAAAAGTTCAGGGTTTTTAAGATATTGTGGTGACCCACTCCTCTACGCAGTCCAGGTACAATTATTGGTGCGAATCATAAAAGTTCAGGGTTTTTAAGATATTGTGGTGACCCACTCCTCTACGCCGTCCAGGTACATATATTGGTGCGAATCATAAAAGTTCAGGGTTTTTAATATATATTGTGGTGACCCACTCCTCTACGCAGTCCAGAAAGATACCTTTTTGCAACGTTTTGGACTAATAACTATATTGTGAGGTGTTCAGAATACACTGTAAATTAGTGGAAATGCTTGTTATTGAATGTTATTGAGGTTAATAATAGCCTAGGAGTGAAAATAAGCCCAAAAACTTGATTTTTAAACTTTTTATGTTTTTTTCAAAAAAAATCCGAATCCAATACCTTAAATCCGAACCGAGACCTTTCGTCAAGTGTTTTGCGAGACAAATCCGAACCTCAAAAATAACGAAAATCCGGATCCAAAACACAAAACACGAGACCTCAAAAGTCGCCGGTGCACATCCCTAATCATATTGGCTGTTACTTTGGATAAGAGCGAGTTAACTTTCTACAAGCGGTTCAGGATTTATTGCCGACATGAAATGTGAGTTATACCTTGTGCTTAGCATTCTATCAGTGGAAAGAATCATACTCAGCGCAATGTGTGTGCTTGTAACACCAAGCTCGCTCTCAGGGGAGTTTGCTGCGGGAGGTGGTACATCTGTATTTCATAGTGCACAAACTTATGGTCCGGATTCTAGGAGTGAGAATAAATTAAACAGATTATCTATTGTGGAAATCCATGGGGTGGAAGTGACATGACAGGAAAACAATGATTTGTTGTCAGATTTATTTTCCGTCCATGTTAATGTTTTAGTCTAGAAAAGAAGGGATTTACACATTTGTCAAATTTGGTCGAAGAGCAGCCATCTTTCTGCCAATCCATTGATTTATTAAATAACCTGTCCCCATGACCCCAAGCTCCACACAATGAGTGTACAGTAATCCCCCTCTCTTAGGTATACCCAGAAGCTGTAGAACAGAAGGGAAAAAAACATGTACTTTTAATTAAACCTGGGGATTCGATTGATCAAACTTAAAAAGGAAAAGTGAAGGTGTTTCCCATAGCAACCAATCAGATTGTAGCTATCATTTATCTAGTATATTCTAGAACATGATAGCTAGAATGTGGTTGCTAGGGCCAACAGCTTCACTTTTCCTTTTTTTTAAAAAAGGTTTAGTAAATCATCCTTTGGACTCTATAACCCTCACTCTAAGTGAGCAATGCCCCTCTCTCGATTCCATCATTTACCTTGCCTCTCTTTGGCTGTCATTGCCATACAGTTCAATATCATACCTCCCAATGATCTTGGTTTTGAAGGGACATCCTGAATCACAGACAGCAAAAGGAAAGGGGCTTTACACTAAAGTGGGTGGCGTTCTACCCAAAATGTGTCCATCTCCGGTGAAGCTTGGGCGGAACAGGAGCGGCTTATTTTGTCCTGCTTTCTGGATTCTAAATTATGGGAGGCATTGTTGCAACCTTGTTAAACACGTTATAATGTGGGTTGATATAATGGGATGAGGCTCTACTGACCCCTTTCACTGAAAAAAATGTTTCGTAGCACAAAAGGGTTTGTACAGTAACTGGCTTTAGAGGTAGGATAATTGGCATCTGACTAAATCAGACCTGGGAGTAGATGTATAAATTTTGCCTTTACAAGCCATCGCTGTTTTAAATTGTCCCTGCAAAGTCGCCGATTTTTGGCGACTTGCACAAATTGGAACTTAATACATTTACCCCCTGGTGTGTGTATGTCTATGGATTTTGGGCTCCAGTGGGTTAGGGACTAATGTACTAAAGTTCTGGTTGAACAGCGCTGTGGAACAGGTTGTGTTACAGGCCAGCATTTTGGAAACCTCTAGTTTCTTGGTGGGTTAGACCTGTGGTTCCTGGGCCTGATACATATTTGGATGCAACCTACATGCACCTTTCATTTATATAACTTGAGCTGAGTTTTGGTTGGATTCAAATACAAGCATTTCTCAGTATTTGAATCTGGGTATAAGCAGAAGTCGAAGTGGAAATTTTGAAGTGATGGTATGCAACTTCCACTTTGAAATGAATGTCCAGGGGTCACCTAGACCCCCTGAATGTTTAGGGATTTTGATGTAGTGAAATTAATTTTAGATGCATTTTAACACTATATAGTATAATATAAAAAATATTAAATAATGCATGGCTATTTAGCCTGTGTCCCCCACCTCTCCTGTGTCCAATTACCTTTCCTCTATGTTACTCCACCTCTCCCTCATGTCTCCTTTGTGTACTGACATTTTCATCATCATCATCATCATCATTTATTTATATAGCGCCACTAATTCCGCAGCGCTGTACAGAGAACTCACTCACATCAGTCCCTGCCCAATTGGAGCTTACAGTCTAAATTCCCTAATATAGACACACACTCACACACAGACAGACAGAGAGGGAGAGATTAGGGTCAATTTAGATAGCAGCCAATTAACCTACCAGTATGTTTTTGGTGTGTGGGAGGAAACCGGAGCACCCGCAGGAAACCCACACAAACACAGGGTGAACATACAAACTTCACACAGATAAGGCACATTTTCCCTCATATCTCTATAATATTATAATAAAACTATAAAAAGTATCTCCCTTATTTCTTTCATGTTATCCTTTATCTTTCCCTGCCCTGTTTCCTTTCTCTGTTCTTATGTGCCCCTATCTTTATTGCAGATATCCCCCTCTCCACCTCACTATGTGTCCACCGCTGTGCGCCAAAATCCTGCTTTTCTCGTTCCTCCCTTACTCCTTGATACTCTCTATCTATCCCTTCCCCTGCTCCTATTAATCCCTCTCACTAGTGAATTCACACTTTTGCCCCTCCATCATCCCACTGCACACTCCTCCATCACACTGTGCCCCCTCATCATCACATTATGCAGCCTGATCATCAAACTATGCCCCCTGATCATCACACTGTGCAACCTCCTTCATCACACTGTGCCCCCACCTACATCACACTGCAGCCTCCTTCATCACACTGTGCCCCCTCCTTCATGACACACTGTGCCCCCTCCATTATCTCAATGTGCCCCCTCCTTCATCACTCTGTGTAGCCTCCTTCATCATCACACTGTGCTCCCTCCATCATCACACTGTGCTCCCTCCATCATCACACTGTGCTCCCTCCATCATTACACTTTACCCCTCCCTCTTAACACTGTACACCCTCCTTCATCACATTGTGCCCCCTCCTTTATCACACTGTGTCTTCAGTCATCACACTGAGCCCCCTCGTTCATTACACTGTGCTCTCATTAATCACAACGTGTCCTCATTCATCACACTGTGCCCTCATTCTTCACACTATACTGCCCATCATCACACTGTGCTCCCTCCATCATCACACTGTACCCTCCTTCATCTCATTGTGCCCCCTCTTTCATTACACTGTGCTCTCATTAATCACAATGTGTCCTCATTCTTCACACTGTGCCCCCTCCTTTATCTCACTGTGCTGCCCATCATCACACTGCAGTCTCCTTCATCACATGGTGACCCATCCATCATCACACTGCACTCTTCTCCATCATCACACTGTGCCCCCTTCATCATCACACTGTGCCCCCTCCATCACCACAGTCTACACCCTCTTTAATCACACTGTGCCCTTTCTATCATCACACTGTGCCCTCTCCATTACACTGTGCCCTTATTCATCACACTGTGCCCTCACCATATCACTCGGTGCCCCTCCATCACAATGTGCCCTTATTCATCACACTGTGCCCTCATTTATCACACTGTGCCCTCCATATCACACTGTGACTCCTCCATAACACTGTGCCTCCTCCTTCATTACACTGTGCACTGTTACACTTCTTTTTTATCTTAAACAACAGCTACTGGCTCTGCTGTGTACATGCTTGGAGTAATCACTCACTACTTACACTGATGTTCCCAATCTGGCCATACAAGTAAGTTTCCTGGTTATTTGAACCTCTCAGTCCCTTTCTGTGTGTTTGGTTACTCTACCTGCTGTTTCCTGACTGAATGATATCTGCCTGCCCCAAGCTAGTCTTATACTCGACTATTCTTCATCGTTGCGTACCCCGGGCCTTTGGCTTGTCTTGTATTTAGTTGTGCCCCAAATATTGGCCAACTGTTGATCATTTCCAGTGATAGTCCCAGTTTTTAAAGATTTATCCCTGGTAAGAGCCCCTATTTTTGCACATTGACTAAATTTTGTTGCTTTTCTATATGCAGCTTCTCCAACGTATTTGTTCTTCTCTTGGCTGCATAAAGTAATATTTATTTAAAAGGAGTTTTTAACACCTTTTTTGTGGTCCACATGCAACCAAGTTCAACTCACCATGTGGGGTCCTCTGGTGAAAACAAAGAGAGTCATGAGGCTCTGTGCCCAAAAGAGTCAGTGCCCATGACCAGGGACACAGAGAAACCACTTCCTCATGCATGGCTTGTGCAGTTTACATAAGCCATAGATCCCCCTGGCATCCTACATGTCTTTGAATCTTACCACTAATGCATTGCTGAATCCGATACTCTCTCATTTTTTCACCTTACCTGATACCTTATAACCCATTTAAAA
The DNA here is from genome assembly GCF_038048845.1 of Mixophyes fleayi. Classification (NCBI taxonomy): domain Eukaryota; kingdom Metazoa; phylum Chordata; class Amphibia; order Anura; family Limnodynastidae; genus Mixophyes; species Mixophyes fleayi. The sequence goes on along the minus strand of NC_134404.1, from coordinate 16,941,699 downwards.
CACTTTCAAATAACACTTAGGGCTCAATATATGGTCAAGTCCATTTTGTTATACTCATGTAACACAGGTGTGTGGCAATGCCTCTGTAATGCCCACCGTGTTAACCTGGTGAATCTTGCTCCTGTTGATGGCAGGCAAGATCACCGGAAGTGCATATTAAGTGTGAGGCAAAGGCCTCACTTAGATCTGGTTGTGCCGATAGCCGCAGCACCAAAGGCTTAGTGGTGGGGTGTGAAAGGAGGCGCATATGGGGACCAGAGTCTATTTCAGACTTTGGTTTCCCCGCAATTTGGGGAAGTTACCATCTTGCAAGCCCATAGGGGGATCCCCACCACCAAAGGAAGGATTAGGAGCCACCAGAAGCGGTGGGTGTGTAGCATCTGCCACAAGAGGACAGGGTATGAAGAAGGGGGGGCACTATAACTAAGAGCTCCATCAAACAAATAAGCCTATACAGTGAGGTAAGATTCTCCCTTCATTCAAAGAAGAGAGGAATCAGTAGGATCTGAAATATGGACTTGAGGCTTGAGGTCATGTGGAGCTAAAAACATTGATGCACTGGATGAGGGAAATGTTTTTACCAAGTAAAAGCATGGCAGCAATCTTAGAAAAGGGAGCTCCAGCCAAAAGGGAGCCTTCGATCCCCTGATACAAAGCCCTTCTTTTAAAGAGCCCCAGTTGCTGAGTTAAGGCAACATGGATGTCATAAAAGGAAATGTCACTAGAAATTGGGGATGGTTGTAGTAAGCAATCTGAATAACTCCACAGAGAGGCGAGGGCTGCCAGCAACAGTGTGACTGTGAGTAGAATGGTGACTGTATATTGGGGATGGTGTGCACTGGGAAGCAGAGTTCCTGGATAATGGGATATAAACTAGGAGAAGAGGACCAAGTTGTGGGGTGAGTGCAAGAATCTCTGACACCCACATTTTGCCGGCACGTGTGAAAGGCTGGAGTCTGCAGAGCTGGGGAACGATAATGCTCAGAGATTCTCGGTATGTAATTTTGTTACATTCTAGTATCACAGCATCAGCTGTTCACATTGTAAATTCTGTGCTGTTAGAATAGCACAATACATCTACTTAAGTTTATCCTGGAGGAGTTGATATAAGCGTTACTTCAACTGATACGATTAGTGCAGGAGGAGGAGTTTTGTGAAGTTTGACTCCTTGTGTTTTCTTGCTTTGACTGAGATCTCCTGGCGCCCAATATTTATTTAGGACTTTGCACTGCACCACCACTAGTGTCCACTTTGCCCAACTTGTATTAAACCACTGTTTATTCGGGAATGGGGACTGTCTGGGGGTAAATGTATCATACCCCGGTTTTTGCAACTCGTGGGAGTTCGGCGTCTTTGCAGCTTAAATTTAAAGCGGCACTGCCTTGTAAAGGGAAACTTCCCTTTACAAGGCAGCGCCGCTTTAAATTTAAGCTGTCATCTCGCCGAACTCTCGCGAGTTGACATAACCGGGGTATGATATATTTGCCCCCTGGTCTTTATTGGCCCATACCTACCAGCTAGCCAGGGTTACTGCCTGTGGTCATCAGACCCGCAGAGGGGTCTTCACACTTCAGCATAGTGTAGGATGAAGGCAGTTTTGCATTTCTGTTTATGTTCATCTTTTAAAAATTAGAGATGCTCAGGCTCGTTTTCTGAAAACCGAGCCCACCCGAACGTAGGGGATCCGTGTAGGCTTGCGAACCGGCTCGGTACTTTCGCACTTCCTCCGATCTGAATCGAGGCAAAACAACATTGTTGCGTTGTTGGATATTGCGGTTTTGGATTCCATAAGTACCTCCTCAGGAGATTCAGTGCCATTGCTCACACAGAAACAGGGGTAGCAGTGATCTTGTCACTCTCCAGTCTCCAGTGGCATTGATCAGTGCCATTGCTCGTACAGAAACATGAGGGGTAGCAGTGTTCTTGTCACTTGACAAAAATTGACTGGAAATTAATGTTGTTGAGGTTAATAATAGTGTAGGAACAAAAAAAAGAGCCAAGTTGTGATTTTAGAAAAAAATCAGGGATTTTAGGAAAAAATAGGGATCCAAAACCAAAACACGCGAGGGCGGTTTTGCCAAAACCAAAACCAAAAACACGAAGTTAATCCAGATCCAAAACCAAAACACGGGGATCAGTGAATATCTCTAATACAAATGTGTTGTTTGGTGTGTGTTCAAATACATCAGTGATTAGTCCACCTCTTCTGTAGCTGGAGATATAGGGTCCATATCGTACAACGTCTACTCAGAACCTGCCCCTACAACAGTCTGATCGCCCATTGACCACCTCGCTGTCTGTTTATGACCATTGCCTCCCTCTCCTCCTCCAGAACAGCAAAGCAAATAAACAGTTCTTAGAAAAAAAAACTAAATGGATAAGTTGAAGGAAACAAGAGCATGGGATGAGAGCCAGAACAAATAAATATAATCCAATATAAATTAAAAATAAACATCTTCAATCTACAAGAAATCAATATAGCCACATGCACAAAGAGGCTCCACAGAATCAAGGTCTTGGATATGAGTGGATTTGGCAGAACGGATCACTGGGGGGCTCTTCCACAGATAGGGGGTGTCAGCGGAATCTTAATTAAGAATAAATTATGTTTTCCAGTAATGGCTGTGGGACGTCCACATGCCAGAAGATGTGTGGGAATAAGGAGGCCTCTGGGACGGTGCCTTGGCTTGGAATGTGTGCTAATTGAGGCTTGAAACGACATGTTCAGCGTGCTGCAAAGCAGTGAGAGGTCTGCTAAACACATTTCCAATCATACACTTGTTTTTCATCACGATAGCGGCGTTATAATCACAGCCTTACGTTGAGTGTTTCTGTCTGTACCAAGTATGTAATCAAATTGATTAAGTTAATAGACTGAAGTAAGGCCGCGAGCAGGGTCCTCTTACCGCTTTGTCTGTTTGTCCTAAAAAGCGCTACCCAGTTTGTTGGCGCTGTATAAATAAATGTTTAAAATAACTAATAATGAATCTCTATAGAGGAGGAGAAAAGGAGGGAAGCAATAATGTCTTAGGCAGGCAAGGAAGTGAAACCCAGTCCGGGTTGTAAGATAAAGCACTAATATGGCATTTTAAAGCAGTGTGCGTGTGTATTGTTCACTTTTATTACTTATTCCCAGTGTTCACTTTTATTACCGGTGGTAGTGATTATTCTGTCACCGAAAAAGCCAACAACACTTACACCGACCTAAAAATCCAATAACTACAAGGGCGACAAGGATGAAATATAGACATAGCATATAAGGGACATCCAACATTCCCCACACCTTAACTTGTCATCAGCTGTAAATTCCGATGTTCTAAAATATCTCCTGGGCGATTCACGTCAGTTACAATGGCCAGACTGAAATTGCCGTTTTTAAAGCAGCAATGTCCGGACCCGCCGCCAGGATTGCATTATACAGGCGATGGGTCCAGCAATTGCTGCTTTAAAAACTGCAATTGTCAACTTTCCAACTCTGTCTATGTTACGGTGTCGACCAGATAAATGTCAATCATATAAACGTTGAACATATGTATCACCCCCGTGTAGGGATGGACTAACTAACTTATGGGAGCTTCCAAACTTTTGTAACACTAAGAACATGGGCTTCTCACTCCCATCTGACTAATGCTGGGCACAAACACTGTAATATCACATTATTATCAAGTTAACATTGCTGCACCAAAATGAGCACAATATCCCAATATTAGTCCTATCAAAAATCATCAACTTTTTGGAAAAAGTGCTCAGGAAATGGGCGTTCTTGGTAAAGATGAATGAAAATGTCAAAACTTCCACAGAATATTGTCTGTCGAATGTTGCTTTGAATATTTTCAGCCTTACCGGAACCACTCCATACAATAGAATGGACCGACCATCATCGTACCAGCTCTCTTCACAGACAGCAAATTCTAAATGAGATATGACAAATACGTTGCGGATTGGCATTCTGCACACCGGTGAAGCAATAACGGAACTTGGAGATTCTGCGGCTGATGTACGTTAGTTTGCCTAGTGTATCTTGCGTGAAGTCTGGCTACACATTTCCAAAAATATGTAGACTGGAGTGATTCTGGTGCTTATAGTCTTCTGTTCCTGGAGAGGCGGGACGAGGAAGGGAAGTAGTGTGCAGACGCAGGTCGAGTACACCACAGACGTGTTCACACAAATGTGGCTCATGCAAACCTGAAAAAACAGGCATATATGCTTGTTTTCCGTGCTCTTTTTTTTAAAGAGTAAGTTACTTCTATTACCAGTATCTCTGTGTCTCTCTAGAATTCTTCACCTCTGAGAAACAAGACTTTTCCGCTGCAAAACTTTAGCCCCAATTTTGCTCATCGCTAGCTATTGTCCAGCTTCTTGTCTTATTGTTATCATATTGTGGCCAAACTAAGAGGCCTTACTCAGTTCAAGCACTGGTCTCTACAGGATCTCCTAAATTGCAGTGCCAAATGGGACACTGATCCAGTCAAGTGTTTGTGAGCAGCACAGTGGCCTAGTGGTTAGCACTTCTGCCTCACAGCACTGGGGTCATGAGTTCGATTCCCGACCATGGCCTTATCTGTGTGGAGTTTGTATGTTCTCCCGGTGTTTGCGTGGGTTTCCTCTGGGTGCTCCGGTTTCCTCCCACACTCCAAAAACATACTAGTAGGTTAATTGGCTGCTATCAAATTAACCCTAGTCTTTGTATGTGTATGTTAAGGAATTTAGACTGTAAGCTCCAATGGGGCAGGAACTGATGTGAATGAGTTCTCTGTACAGCGCTGCGGAATTAGTGGCGCTATATAAATAAATGATGATGATGATAATGATGTGAAGATATGTGGTTCCCAAATCACTCGGACACGGTATTAGGGGAAAAATAGGAGTATGATTTATTCTGCAGAACAGGATTAAATGCAGCATGACCCCGTAACGATAGCAGATCCAACAAATGAGGAAATCAGTTCCAATAAATCCAGTGAGATATGTTCCACAGCGCATCTCTGGCAGAGCATCACCTCTTGGCCAAAAGTTAGTCACCCACGTCCAGCTCCCAGAGTAAACTCTTTTATCACCTCCTAATCCCACCTTGGGATCTGCCTGTCCAGGGGAGTTGCAAAAGGTCTGGATTGGTGGGCTGCTTACACTATCCAGCGCTCTCCCCTACCTCCCCAGGTGTCTTCCCTCAGGTGACCCCTGCTGGGTCCAGCTCCTGGCTGTCTGTAGAGCTTACTAGTGGACAATAGGGAGCAAACAGAAATAACAATGCTATCTTAATTCACTCAACTCCTCAGTGTTCCCTGTGGAGGTGGAATTTAACCCCTGAAGTACATTTGCGAAGAGATGTTATAGTTCCTTCACTGATACTTGCTGATAACAACATGGCTAAAAAGTGCATTTCAGGTATGGATTAGATTAAGGGGTAGTAACACCGTACACCTTGTCCATTGCTTTACAGAGTTAATAATTCTATATTTACTAAGTAACCTTCTGCATATCTGTAGACACATTCACAGAGATTTTTAGTGGAGTCAAACAGATGGAGAAGAGGGATTTGTGGTCTGCGACGTGCCAGTTTGCGGAGGTTGAGCAGATAAGTCCTTCTATCAACATAATGGGTTAACCCCTCGCCACAAAAATGCCCATTAGTTCAGATCAACCCAGAGGGTGAGAAGAGAAAGTCTTCCCACTAAAATGTCATTTCTGCTCATGGGGCTGGTTATGAAAACATATTTTCCACCAGCAGAACCACAGTACACTTCTCATTTTTCCACATCACAAATGTTCTCTCGTAATATCCTAAACTCTTTGGAACCCGACGCTCATATTCCAATACCACAAAACACTAATCTTCCATAAATTGGAAACCACGCAGCTAACACTGGCCATTTGTCCTTTAACAGAAAGCAGAATATATTGTACAAATGCGCCTGGAACAGATATAATGCTTACAATACTAAGCAGGAAGATGAGCGGTGTGTAATCTGTCCTCTGGACTATAACAGCTTCCAGGTATATAGGCCGATGTGAGCTGTTCCTGATAGAGGACATTTAGTTTGCACTCTGAATTATTCGTTATTAATGATATGATTATTTATAAAGTTCATAGCTGCTTTTTCTGCCAGATAATGTTCAGCCAAATGAAGCTTCCTTTGGGCTCTCGGTTTTATAATTCAAAGAGGATCAGTGTGTCCAGATCTGTATCAGGGAATCCTAACAGAGTTTTCACTGCATGGGAGTCAGGAAAATGACTAGCAGAGTAAAATGTTTATAGGGGGTTTCCACATTCATGTAACTTTACATGTGTGGCTTGTACATGTCCTCCTGCATCTATCACTATCATCATCATCATCACCATTTATTTATATAGCGCCTCTAATTCCGCAGCGCTGTACAGAGAACTCACTCACATCAGTCCCTGCCCCATTGGGACTTACAGTCTAAATTCCCTAACACACACAGACAGACAGAGACTAGGGTCAATTTGTTAGCAGCCAATTAACCTACCAGTATGTTTTTGGAGTGTTGGAGGAAACCGGAGCACCCGGAGGAAACCCACGCAAACACAGGGAGAACATACAAACTCCTCACAGATAAGGCCATGGTCGGGAATTGAACTCATGAACCGAGTGCTGTGAGGCAGAAGTGCTAGCCACTAAGCCATTGCTTTTAATTTCTAGTATCTGTGCTTTTCAGTAATATATTTATGTGATCACAGTTTTTTGTGTGTTTGCCCCAGGATGCCCACACCGGTCAGCCATCTGATTTTATAGATATCAATCACATGACAGCCATGATTTCCATATGCCATGTGCCAGACACTGCACCAGTCAACCATCATGCCAGACAAAAGCTGTGCTACCCCCATGCCTTCACTGAGGCTGTGCCCTCGGGCTACTTACTGGTGCTGGGCTTGGTGTGTCCCACAGAGGCAGCTGGCAACGGTGGTTCTAAACAGTTCCTCTGCCTTTTCTATCTGAGTGCCCATTCCACCCCTTGGCATGTGACGTACTGTGGTCCTGGCACAAGAAACCTCATCAGCAGGGCTGTAGTGGACACCTTTTGAACCCACCTCCAGACTATGTGCTTGGGGTTGGGGGTTGTGACCAGGTGGACTCGCCCTTTGCTGCACACAGCTTTGTGGAACTCCTGTGCTCTGGAGGCAGCATAGGAAGGGTGTGACCACATGTATCAATAGGAAACTGTCAGCCAATGCAATCACTCCCCCCCTGCCCACAATCCACCTCACATGGCACCATGAATGGGTGGATGGAGCCCTGTCTGCCCCACCATGACGGTCACCATTGGGGCCCCAGTAGAAAGTCATGGCTGGGAAGTTTTTACCCGCCCGCCCCCTCTTGGCGCCCCTGATCACATGACATGATAAACTGTTTTGACTCCTCAGTTTGCTCATGTGTTCAGCGGCTCAAATTGCTGTAAATAGTATGGGTTCGTCCGCATTAGCACCAACAGTACTCACAGTAATGACAGACTGTAAGTGTGAGTTACTAACTGTGCAGGCACCAACATTGTACTGTGCCTGGCCACACCCATCACGCACCACATGCATACCTACACTGTGCCATACAGCTACCCATGTGGTCTCCCAGGAGGGGTATAATAATGGATTTTTCAGAAGCATACACCACTTGAATAGAGGTGCTCTTCTGTTATATAGCGGAGAAAGGTTCATTTACTGCTATATGGAACAGACTTATTACAAAGCGTAGGGGCTTCGTGTATATAACGGTGTGATATTAGAGCATTTCATAACACCTTGGACAGCAGTGTGTTGCGCCAATGTGTTATATTAATATGAATACAGATGTTTAAATCACGTACAGGTCATTAGTCATTTATAACATGGAATTCTGGAAGTAGAACCAGAACTTTCTGTAACCTCGATATAAATACTGATGTTCCCCCTCTTGGGGAATTTCTGACAGATACGTTTTCATCTTTGTTTCCTCTAGAAAGTAAGTGCATCCCTGACATCTGGCTACTTGCACATTTAACTGGTTCTGGGGCAGCTTTTTCTTTTAGACTGATCTTTCCTACGACCTCTGTCCAAACCTCTAGAATGCTTCATCACCTCTGTTGCCTTTTCATATGCCATCTGAGGTGCCCTTATAGTGCAAACAAACACCCACTCCATGCCTACACCTGTTCTGTCCTCTCTCTGGTATGTCTATGAACCATGCTTCAGAAGGTAAAATTAGAGTGCACTGGATAGGGTAGACGTATATATAAAGATTAAGAATAATAGTTATCATCAGCACCCATCAAAACAATATGCATATGCTATTAAGGAAATGTGTATTTGTTAGATGTTTGCCTGGCCTTCCCTATATAATACCCTTAAAATAAAAAGATTATAAAAATATAAATATACAAAACTGCAAAAGTGGTTATGAAAATGTAACAAAGTTTGTAGTCATAGTGTTAAGCAGCGAAAGGGTTAAGTGTCGTAACTAGGTATAAAATCTATTTAATCTATTATCTGTAGTCAAAAATATGGAAAAGGTAAAGGAAATATGATATTAATAATCAGGGTTTGTTCAAAGTGCTACACAAATATACAACGTTCCTAGGAGTATGTTCCAGTGTCAAAAATGATCTGTGTTGGATCCCCCCATAAAATTAGGAAAAGAAAATTGCGCCACATGGATATTACAAGATGATGTCAGGCGGTGTATATTTTCCTACGTTGATATAGAGCAGCGATTGTACTGGACCCATTCTTCTACACAATAGAACTGTACAAATATTGAACGGAAAGGCTGGGGCGTGAGGTCTCAGGGGTGCTGCTTCCTTGCTCGTTTATTTAGAGTTAGAGGTTATTTAGAATTTAAAACTTCCATTCTGTCTTGTGTATATGAAACGTAAATTGTTTTTGCAAAGTCAGATGTTTTGTTAAGTTCGGCAGAGCAGTGTTTGTTATCCTACCCCTGTGTATGTTTCTAAATGTTGTGCAGAATAATTAGAACATCTGATCTTGCTCACTTCTTCAAATCAAATAAAACAATTCAATGCGGACCCATTGTTTTCCAGAGATCCTGAGCTGATGTTTCTAGGGTGATGTTGGGTGGGGTTACAGACGAGAAAAATTTTGAACGCACAGAATAGTCGCTTGGCTGCGTAATTTAGCGAAGGTTCACCCGAGGAATTTGGTGTTCCACACAGAATTCCTCTATCATTTTTCTTCCTCGCAGAATTCCCCTATCACTTTTCTTCCTTCCAGAATCCTCTATTATTTTTGTTCCATCTAGAATTCCTCTATCAATTTTCTGTCTCCCAGAATTCCTCTATAATATTTCTTCCTCCCAGAATTCCTCTATCATTTTTCTTCCTCCCAGAATTCCTCTATCACTTTTCTTCCTTCCAGAATCCTCTATTATTTTTCTTCCATCTAGAATTCCTCTATCATTTTTGTTGCTCCCAGAATTCCTCTATCATTTTTGTACCGTTTAGAATTTCCCTATAATTTTTCTTCCTCCCAGAATTCCTATATCATTTTGTTCCTCCAGAATTCCTCTATTATTTTTGTTCCTCCCAGAATTCCTCTATTATTTTTGTTCCTCCCAGAATTCCTTTATTATTTTTATTCCTCTCAGAATTCCTCTATCATTTTTCTGTCTCCCAGAATTCCTCTATCATTTTTCTGTCTCCCAGAATTCCTCTATAATTTTTCTTCCTCCCAGAATTCCTCTATAATTTTTGTTCCGTTTAGAATTCCCCTATAATTTTTCTTCCTCCCAGAATTCCTCTATCATTTTTGTTCCTCCCAGAATTCCTCTATTATTTTTCTTCCGTCCAGAATTCCTCTATTATTTTTGTTCCTCCCAGAATTCCTCTATTATTTTTGTTCATCTCAGAATTCCTCTATCATTTTTATTCCATCCAGAATTCCTCTATTATTTTTGTTGCATCCAGAATTCCTCTATCATTTTTCTTCTGTCCAGAATTCCTCTATTTTTGTTCCTCCCAAAATTCCTCTATTGTTTTTGTTCCTCCCAGAATTTCTCTATCATTTTTGTTCCTCCCAGAATTCCTCGATCATTTTTGTTCCTCACAGAATACTTCTATTATTTTTCTTCCATCCACAACTCCTCCATCATTTTTTTTTCCATCCAGAATTCCTCTATAATTTTTCTTAAAAAAAAATTCTTTATTTGTAAACGTTTTTATGACAATTCAATAATTTTACAGTCTGGGTACATGTAATACATCCGACATAGACTGGGGCAGCATAACAGATTGGTAACAGAAGGAAATATTACAAACTAATCCAATAGGCCGGTGCAGAGAAAGGCCATAAAGGGGCTCTCGGCCTGTACCCAAATCGAGGAGAAGTTGCCATGGTGCAATTTTATGGGGAGATGTAGGGAATATTAGGAGAAGAACGTGCCGGGGTTGGACTTTCCTTTATTAAACCCCAACTACACGCATAACACCATGAATTGACCATTGTCGCCCCAGCTCTAGCTATTTATATTTATAAATACAGTGCAGAATGCCACCCTCCGGAACATAGAAACAAAATTGGAACTCAAAGATCACAGGAACTTTACACGTCCGCCAAATTGCTGCATAAATTTCCGATGTAATTTTACTCTTTCCTAGGAGACATAATTGTAAAATTCCTGTTTGGTTTTTAGCAAAGCCCAGTCACCTATTGAAATGATTACTATCCAGTTATAATCACATACTAGCGAGTACTAATAACCATTGTGTATGATTTAGATCACTTTTATTGTTTGCATCTGTGGAGTTTATGTTATTGTAGTAACTAGCAGTATGCGGATCCATTTGTATCAACTACTTCATGATCAGAGTTTCTCCCTTCATTACAAATCCAATTTTTGGGGGGTTTGGATGCGTCCTCGTAGTTGGGAATAACTTATATTAAATTTACTAATGTGAATTTTATTCAATTTTTCATATAATAGCATATTGGAATAAAACTCTTTTTAGTTTGATATAAAAAAAAGTCTTCCTTTGGAATCCTTACACTGTTTAATTAACCTAAAAATGCAGTTGTCTATTTCTCCTGAGTATAATGACAACTGAAACGTGTTTGAATTCATTTTATTTTACACTTTACACATTTTTTTCGTTATTCATATTCACTTTGAGAGCCATTGGTTTGTTTGATACACTTTCCGTTTTGTCACCCTTGAAGGATTGAGTGGTATCTGGATCTATTAGAGCTGTTTCTATTAGATCCAGGTTATAAGGACAGTGTTAGTGGGCAGGAAAGACTCATTGTCCTGGGACTGCCCTCTGCTGGAGGAAGTACTGTACTACACTGATGTCGAAGGATTTCTCCTTCAAATGAAGAAGCAACATATATAGTTCATTTGGAATACTAGGGAGATAGTTTATGAAGCACAATAGGTCCTTACCACTGCGTAAATTCGGCTTCAGACCAAATGCGCTCTTCAATTTGCACAAATGCTCCTTGATGTCTGCCAGGACACATCTGTTTGCAGAGCAACAAAATTACATTTCTGTTGGAGCACAGAGTCCACTCGCCATGATAAATGATCTCCACACAAGATGCTCATCTGCCCCGGTGGTTCATGCCTGGGGCAGTACAGGGTGATTTACTGATTCCCCGGGCCAGTCTTTGCAGATGTGGCTTTCAGTTCAGTTGCACTTGTAAAATATTTATTTTCAATTTTTTTAAAAACCTGTTTACATTAAACATTCTTTACTCAAAGAATTAAGAATTTATTGTAATGTTTTGTTCTGCTACTGTCATCCTGAGATGGAAATACCAGAATAGGCTTTGCAGTGATACAAGTATTTCCTCGATACTTGTTAAAAGGGCTTCCCCATCCAAAAACAAAATAAAGAGAGGTTCAGTATGAGGGAGAACAACACCACAAGGTATTAAGTAGGAGATCAGACCAGTCCTTCTAGTAATTAAAAGTAAAGTATGAATATATAATGTTATGAATATCATTATTATGGAGCTGTCATCACGATACAGTCATCGTGTCTTCCTAGATTGGTCAAACCAGTACATTTAGGGAGGTAATAAGTACATTTTATTCTCATAACATGTGTCTCGTGCTTTTCCTAGGACACTGCTATGTAAGAAACAAACCTTTCAGCACACAATTTTCAAAGAGTTCACAAAATTCCTTCTTCACCACTTAATAAAATCTTCTTGATCTGTCGTAGTTAATGCATAAGTTAGCACAAATCTCGATTATATTAATCCAGCAATGCTTATAACATGAAATAAAACAGCTAGTAGTCTCTTTATCAAAGTGTTCTTGAGCAAGGATAATGGATTTAACATGTAATCAGCACTTACTTAATATGTTGCACAGAACATGTACAGTCCCAGATGAGTGCAAGTTACATGAGTCCAATTGAACTCTGGGTTGTTTTTCAGGGACAAATTGTGTTCTGAAAACCTCCCTACAGGATAGCGCATCCGATAGGAGTCTGCCCGGCGGGTCGTGACCATAGCATGTTACCTCTGGTTACTCTGTGGACAGGGGAAATCTCATTGGTTGAATGGAAGGAGAGATCTCCCCTGTAGGGGGAGCTAGAGGAACATACAGGGCTGGTGGAGGTGAGAGAAGAGTGAGTGGGGTCATATTTGGGGGCTTGTGTGTGATATCAAAGTAAAAGGAGTGATCTCCTCCGCCTCTTCCCAGGATGACACGTTGAAGTACCCTCCCCCCACCCCTGCCAGTAGGGGTTTGTTAAGGGTTAAAACGGGAAATGTTTTTAGATTTGTCACAATTGTTTTGTATCATGTTGTTAGAGTTATTATCCTTTTTGCAAAAAAAATAAAATAAAATAAGGGAAAAAGCAGGAAGATTGTACATTATATAATACTGAGCATTAATGTGGGCAGTATGGTGGCACAATGGTTAGCATTGCTGTCTCACAACCCTGGAGTCAGGACTTTTATTCCTACAATGGCCCTATCAGTGTGGAGTTTGTATCTTCTCCCCTTGTTTGCGTGGGTTTCCTCTGGGTGCTCCGATTGCCTCCCACACTGCAAAAACATACTAGTAGGTTAATTGGCTTCTGACAAAAAATGGACCCTAGCGTGTGTGTAGTAGGGACTATAGACTGTAAGCTCCAACGGGGAAGGGACTGATGTCAGCGATTCCATACAATAGCAGCATAGTGCGCCCAAGATGGCCACCTCACACTCGGCAGCAATGTCAACTGCTTTGAATCCCATTGGGAGAAAGGCACCATATACATAAATAATTATTATCACTAATACCTGTGAAAGATACACGCAATGTTAACATTGATGCAAAGTTATAAATCCTGTGTGTCCAGGTTCATTGGCTTACATTATTGTTTTGATTATCAGCAATAAAACGTATTCGCCGGGTATTACAAAATAGTCTTTGATCATCCTTATATTAATGCTGTAATGTGCAGCACATATTGGTGGTTTGTACTGTGGTAAAGTGACACAGAACACTGATAAAAATTAACATAGGATTGGGAGTCTTTGTATATCTACAGTCACTGTTACAACTGTCGTAAAACAAGATACCACACACGAGAAAAAGGGGCTCCAAGTCCCTATAGTAGTCCTTGGCCATTTGCCCCCCCATTGAAAATCTTCATTGCTACTTCCCTGTGTGTGACAAAGGGTTAATTGAAAACAACCACCTGTGGGTAAACGAATCAATGTGCGCATTTTGCAAGTCACCGATATCCGGTGACTTTGCAGGGAAAATTTAAAGAGGCAATGGCTTTAAAGGCCAACCAACTTGCAAAATGCCCACATTGATAAATTTACCCCCTGGTCTGTATAAAATTGATAAAAATGTTCCTTGTGTATCCCACACACTAGCTTTGTCTTTGCCAACACTCTCACTCGGAAAGCCTTTCTATTCCCTCTTTATACTAATCTATCACAATTTACTTTCATCAGAGTTGTTATCAACCAAATAATCTCCTCTGACCCAGAATTATCATCAACCAAATGATCTCCTCTGACCCAGAGTTATCATCAACCAAATGATCTCCTCTGACCCAGAGTTATCATCAACAAATGATCTCCTCTGACCCAGAGTTATCATCAACCAAATGATCTCCTCTGACCCAGAGTTATCATCAACCAAATGATCTCCTCTGACCCAGAGTTATCATCAACCAAATGATCTCCTCTGACCCAGAGTTATCATCAACCAAATGATCCCCTTTGACCCAGAATTATCATCAACTAAATGATCTCCTCTGTTTCAACTATGTATCGTTCTAAAACCAAGCTAAGTCTGACATGTGGATTTGTAAGAACACAGGGACAAGAACTTATCAAGTATAATTTAATATCGAATATAAATCCACAATGTTTAAGATGAAAACAATTTTTAAAAAAATGACATACAAGATATAATACAATAGTTTCTTGTAAAATAAAAAAGGAATAAACAGCCAAAATGGTAAATGTACCAATGACCAGTCTCTGTCTGTTGGGAGGGCATGAATAAAGGAACACTTCTCAATATGAAATTGACTCCCCAAAATTTAAGAAATCTGATTTACAGGACATTTTAAACATACTGCAGGTATCCACGGCCCCCATTCCAGTGTGATGTCAGCCCTACAAAGTCTGTGTAAATGCAAATTAGCTTTTTATGACCTTTCCAAACACTTTTCATGTCAGGGTTCATTTACACTGCCTCAACGTCTTACTTAATAATGTGAGTCTGAATAAATCCAACATTAAAAGTCATCTGATCCAGACTGCAGCCAATCAAATATTTCCTTCCATTATATACTAACTTATACATGTAAGACAATTGCTATAATCTGATTGGTTGCCAGAGTATACTATCGGGACCTTTTACCTTTTTGCCGCTATGATGTTCTTAAATCTGCATGCAGCCAATTCTTTATTTTTTCCACAATATATTTCCTTTTAATTACCTTATTTTTGTCTACAAATTAAATTTATCTTTAGTAAAAATTCGATATGGGCGAATCTCCTGCATTATGGTCTGCTGAATGATTAGGAATATTGGGACAATATTTCTGCATTCGCAGAAGAAATGGGAAAACAAATTTTGATTTTTCAGCTCATCCAACGACAAGTGATTTGCCAGAGCTGAACAGGGGTTATTTCTCATTTACTTGGCTAACCGAAGCTGACAGGGTAAGATTTTATCACTGAGATAAGCGCTGATGATAAATAACTAAATTTATCTAAAAAAAAATATCACCAGGGCAGGGGAAAATGACTGACCTGTCCTGATGATACTGGTCTTGCCGCGGAAAAAGTTACTTAGTCACTTGACTTGTCACTCTCCGTCCTATTGAGCATCAATCCCGCTATCAACCAAGTTTCATTACATTAAAAAACAAGCAAAATATGCACACAAATAAACACACTTATATTGCAAACACAAAAAACAAATATTCTACATAATGTTGTTTTTTCTAAATCACATGAATAAACTACTTTTTATAACCCTTTAAAAATAAATATTCTGTTTTGCTAACGCCACCCTTAGATACATGATAAGTAGGCAACCATTTTTATGGGGAAAAGGGTTGACTAGTACTTTGGTGCCTGACTCAGTGGATAAGAGACCTGAGTATTCAGGCACGGAACGATATATAATAATACCATCATGTAATAAACCTGCAATCTAGTTCTATTAAAGCTAATATTGAACGTTATGTTCAGACATATGAAGGAAGTAAATAAAAATTGCTGCCCCTTCAACCTTTATGACGTATGGCCACAAACCTACGTCACTACTGTACTCCTACACGTGGCGCTCGCACTTAATACCAGTCAGTAACAATGTGCAGCGTCTAACAACCTGAGCCATGCTCATCTGCTTCTCATCAGGGCGGGGGGCTAGGAGCAACCCCTGGGAACAATTCTTCCATAGAATCTTCAAGTTCAAGGGCAAGAATTTCCTGTACTTTTTTATTACAGTTTTATATTTAAGCTTAAACAATATAGTGCTGTGCGTTAAACCAGCAAGGTCTGGGATATTTAATGATCGCCATCGTACGGAGCTCTGTGTAATTGCTCGGTCTATGTTTACGACATTGTGCTACCATATGTTTCTAGACCTGGATAGAGAACTGAGGCCGGCTAGGAGAGTTATCCTTTTTGTTCAGCTGAAAAGAGTTTGGGCTAGATTTACTAAGCTGCGGGTTTGAAAAAGTGGGGATGTTGCCTATAGCAACCAATCAGATTCTAGCTTTCATTTATTTAGTGCCTTCTACAAAATGACAGCTAGAATCTGTTTGGTTGCTATAGGCAACATCCCCACTTTTTCAAACCCGCAGCTTAGTAAATCTAGCCCATTGTCTTTTCCTGCGAGTTCTCAACCGTACCGACGGCTTCTTTTCTAATGATCACACGTGTCCCAGTTTACCCAGGACAGTCCTGATTTTTCCATGCTTCTTACTTAAGGCTTTCATGAATTCTGTATTTTCCAGGATTGTCCTGCTTTTTTTTTTCATGGCCTTTGCTTAAAAATTCATGTGTCCGATATTTTTACAGGACAAAACTCTTTGCTTAGGGGTTCAATGTGTCCCTGTTTTTCCAGGACAGTCCTGTTTTTTTCCCCGGAATAAAATTGCTTAGGTCTTTTACGTGTCTTTGTTTTTCTTGTTCTGTCCTGTTTTTAGTTTTTTTGCTGTTTAGTCATTGCATTTGCCAATACAAACAGAATGACGGGTTCCGTTGCAGATTAACATTTAAGAAATGCCCTACTTGTTTTTTTTTGTTTTTAAATTTTTTATTTTAAAACCGCATACACAACAGTATGCATACATTTACAAACAGAACAGTTTCCTGTAGGTACTAAAACAAAGAGTCCAGGAGGAAAAAATTTGAAGAGCATGTACAACTTAAAACACAAAAATGGACAATTGACTGTTAAAAAATAGAAATAACAAATCAAAAAACAAAAACAAACAGCTTTAATGAAGCGGTGGTTTTGTGGTGTTATTTTTATGCTTTATAGGGACGGGCAGGGGGGGAGGGAATTTACCCTCAGGTGAATCCCAGAACAGGAGATTGCTGCCAGTTAAACCAATGGGGACCAGATTTCTCAGAATTTGGGTACCTTATGGTTCATAAGGGCAGAAATATGTTGCATAGAGGAGATAAACCAGATACGGTTAATAAATGGCCTACTTGTTTAATACGGATCGCTCTCCGTGGAAGGTTTTAGAGCTGTTGTCTTGGGAGGATCGTCACCCCAGGGTCCGAGACAATACTAGATTTGTGGAACTATTATTATTATCGTTGACTTATAAAGCGCTGATATATTACGCAGCGCTTCACATTGAGGGGATCATGATACCAATCACCTACATGACATGAAGTGGAAGGTAAAGCTGTCTATAAGTAACAGCACGCCCAAAGCTGTATAATACAAAAAAATAAAGATACACACAAAGGGTTAACAACGCTAACAGAGACACTGTGAGACGCCTCTTTGACCATTTTATTAATATATCACAATAGCGAGACCACTGGAAAGCCATATTTGCCACTGTAGTTGCTCATAATTTTACACCCACTGTTACCTCGTCACTCCAGGGGTACCAGGAAGAGCTCCAGTGTTATTCAGCATGAGGCAAGTTGTCCCTGGGAAGGAGGGCTGGCTCGCTCATTTGCTTGGCCCCATGTGGACCAGGCTGGAACTAGTCTGGGGCACCCTATAACAGTGGGATTAGTCCAGCATGTGTTATCCTGGTGCTGATTACCAATATAGCAGGGGGCCCACACTGTCTGTCCCTGTGTTTTAGTGGGAAGTAGTGCCAGCTAACTAGCGCTGGGACTAGCTGAGGAATTTGGGAGGGGGAGTGGCATGCTTTTCAAATAAAAACAAATGTTACTGAAGCTTGTCCGTTTTCATTGGCACATTCATTTCAATGTATTTTCTGAATTTACCGCTCATGCTGAAAACCGCATTGAAATGTATTGCCATTGAAATGAATAGGAAGTCTGACACATTGTCACGGATTCAGAGTCAGGATGGGCCTCGATGTCTGCTCAAGTGGATACTTCCCCCAGAGAGGCGCGAAGTCTAACGGAAGAGAGGTTTCCCCGCAATTCTCGTGTAATTGATGGGTATCCACATTACACCTCATTATCCCCTAAATCATTGGAAAAACCAACATCTATCTCTCTTTGGATGGAAAGCAATCCTCAAGAGTGTTATAGCCCTCAAACTAGTGTACTACTAGTGTAGGCTACTCTGATACACAAACTTTGGTATTGTATAGAGATAACGAGATTTTGAGATAAGGTTATGTTTATAAAGTCTAGTTTCCACATTTAACTGGGAAAGGACTTTAAAGCTTTACTATTTTCTGACATACGTGAGTAGCTACCAGACTTCCCGGAGACTGACATTAAACCCGTTTTGACAGTCTTGGTGACCTTTGCGAAAAAAAAATCTTACTAAGAAACTGGATTTCGACTTTCTTCCCCCTACTCAGTATGGTAAAGTCAGTGTTGTTAGAGGTTCTCTACTTTGATAGGAGAGCAGCACTCCCGGATATAGAAAAAGGAGTGGAACCTTTTTTATTCTAAATGAGGGCCTTATATAGAATCCTTGTCACAACAATCACAAGACACCTTCATGAAAATATTTGACTCAACCACATGGTCACTACTGCGGAGAGGTGTTGGTGGGGAACTAGGCTGAATACATATACTTTAGAGCTGTGTACAACCTGGATGGGTTACGTTAAATGGCCCCTATCTCTCTGCACTGTTTCAAAAATATCTCAACTTGACCGAGTAGACTGCCAGCTAAATACATAACAACTCTTTTAGAAGCCTGTAGTAAATCCCTCCCTTTGTCACAATATATTTTATATTGCGATCGAACATGATAGTACAAATACATAATAAAATAATACAACAATCTGATTGATGTAATAATGACCAGATTGGCTTCATTCAATTTGACTTTAACAATCCCCTCAGAAATTTTGAAACCTACTCTCTGTCCTGTGTCCTTGTAAGGCCAAGCAGCTCCACCTATGTGGCTTTTGGGGTGCATTAATTCTCTAAACTTCTTCATCATGATATTGCTTTTGGATTCGGAAAAACTGATTGCTACATGTAATATGAGACAGAGGGGCATCCTGGGTAGCACGTTACCGATTGTGACCTCTCTTATGTCTATTAAGTGATGTCCAGCTGTTGTTAAAATTGAGTATAGACAAAAAGAAACAAAACATTCAAGTGGATATTAGAATTCATGGCACCTCTCCAAACAAGTACATTAACAATTTCCATCCCACCAAGGCTAGCAATTTATCAAAATGTATTTAACTCCATCAACATTTAATAATTATCTTTTAAAATCAATTAATATTCTTTTAGATGAGTGGACAACAATAGGAATGAGTGGATGTTACCAGTGACTGTGTTACATTGTTATTAGCAAACACACACCAGCATTATATATTTACCCCATTGATCCAGGAAGCTCTTTATATCCTTGTTCAGAAGGACTCGTATGATATCCTCCTTGACAGCATATTCTATTTGCCTTTCAGGAAATTTGTTAATTATCACAGCATCTGCTGCAGAACAAGTTAGAAAAATGGATGTTTAAGGGATAGTTCATTGTTGTTGTTTCATTGCTAAATGCTTAATGCAAAGGGCTCTGTATAGCAAAATAAGGAAATCAGAACTGTTCTCTCCCCTCATACTTCCTCCAGTTACAGATTCACATTAGGAATTTAAAGGAATCTCCAGAACTGAACCTCTCCTCAAATCTGTAATTATTTTTCCAATGTACGTTCCTATCAAATCCAAATCAATATTTATACCAGTTAGTTCCAAAACTGTGCAGCAAGTGCAACTATAAAATAAATGTCCCGCAGAGCAGTTGAAGGGAAGTTTTTACGACCCTGGATCCCATTGTGAGAAATTACGCATTCCAATGAATCCCTCATTCCTCATAAATATTCCCATCTCGCTATGTTATGTAACTGGATAGGTCTCGCTGCAGCTATGAGGCTTTATGCTGTGTCAAGATAATCATCGTTGATCGTACAAAAAGAAATTTGTTTGTGAATGTTTTTCAGACCCACCCTTGTTGTGTAATGGAATCTGTATAAATAGAGGGCTGATGATATGATGGGCCAGGAGGTTTGGATCTAGAGTGGAGCCAAATTTACAAAACTGTTCCACAAAATATTCCCAGTTCTTCACCAACCACACCGCACAGCAGATCTGACTGGCTGTCAATCATCACAGCTCTATTCATGTGAAACTAGAATTCACAGAACCAGAACAGAGATTCTCCATACTTGTGGGAAACGGATTGTTCTGCAGAAAAAGTCTATCTCAGCTAAGTTCCTCCACAACCTGGCTCATCTTTTCTGGGAACACGTCCCAAAACATTGGCTTCAAATTATACAGTCCTGATTGTTTGACATCAGATGCTTTAAATTACTCAGCAAATGCATCATATTTATATTCAATTTTTAAGCCCTATCACATGACTTAGCGGTTCACTTTTGCTAATATATTTGGAGACTGGGACTTTTGAAGGAAGTGTTCCAAGGATGAAATGTAAATAGGGTTTATAGTTGTTTGGAAATGTTTTACTTCTATAAAACAGATCTATATAAAGGGTGGATTTAGAGTTGGTGCTGGCTAAGACTATGGTCAATAAAGGTGCCTAGTTTAATACATTCTGTTTCCAGGTGCGGAATAGGGAGCTTTGGCAAGCCAGGGACAGATGCCTATCAGCACCCCTTTCTAGAGCTCCCTATTTTTTGAAAGCCATTACTGTTTTTACCACTTAAAATTTATACCTTGGATTGATCATTTTTACAAAGCTTAGAGTCCGTCTTACGCGTTCCCTTTTCTACCCCAACCTTACCGCACAACAGAATGAATTGAGTGTCGACAGTGTGGCGTCCACATCTGGCCCACTATAGGCTTCATGTGCCTTCTGTGATCAGGGCTGGAGTTGCTGCTTCTTCTCCTTTCTCTTTTTACTAACCCTTGTGTGCCTATTATGCCGACTCTCTTCTGCTGCATCTTCTCTCCAGGCTGGTGCATCATCATCATCAACATTTATTTATATTGTGCCAGCAAATTCCGTAGCGCTTTACAATTGCATCTGAGTCCTGCTATTATTATTCTTATTGTTTATTTGTTAGGTGCCACAAGATTTCCACAGCGCTGTACACAGAGCAAACAGTAGACTATACAGGGTGAGACCATACAGAACAATAATCAAAAAATACCAATACTGCAGAAGCTCCAGGCAGGTGTGGAGACAGGAGGGAAGAGGGCCCTGCTAATACGAGCTTACATCCTGAAGGAGGGTAAACAAAACAGACACAAGGGGAGGCAGTTGGAGTATGGGGGAGAAAAGGGGGGCTGGAAGGAGAGAGGGGAGAACGAGCGGAGAAGAAGAGGGGGTTAAGTGGATGGTTGGTAGGCTTTGAGGAACAATTGAGTTTTTAGTGCTCGTTTGAAAGAGCACAGATTAGGAGAGAGACGGATGGAGCGAGGGAGGTCGTTCCAGTGAAGGGGGGCCGCACAGGAGAAGTCTTGGATTATGGAGTGGGAAGTGGTGATTAGAGTGGAGGAGAGGTGGCGGTCATTGGCCGAGCGTAGGGAGCAGGCAGGAGTGTGAATGGAGAGGAGGTTAGAGATATAAGAGACAGTAGACTGGGAGAGAGCCTTGTTAGTGGTGGTGAGGAGTTTGAAAAGGATTCTGTAGGGGAAGGGGAGCCAGTGTAAGGCGAGACAGAGGGGACACGGAGGAGGAGCAGCGTGAGAGGAAGATGAGTCTTGCTATGTTCTGCTCTGACTTCTGGAGGACAAATTAACAATCTTTTGTGTATGAATATGCACATTGACACAGGTGAGCTGGAACCGATTCCAATATAGCAATTGGAAACAGGGTTTACTCAATAAGGCAGAAAAATTACAAAGTTACATCCCCAAGACACTGAGTAACCAAGGCAAAAAAAAAGACTCCTCTGTGAAGCTTTTCATGGATCGAGAATAAAATGGGCAAACAATAAATACATGAGTGTTTCCTCTTTCACATGCCTGCCAATTACTATAGACTAATTCCAGTCTTCTATTTTGATGATCACTTGTTCCCATGTAAGTCATCACATTTCCCACTGTGTCTGTTGGATGATACTTGTGTAATTTCTTCATCCTATGTGGAACTCATATCTAAGCAGTGGCCCGTGGGCCAGTTGTGGCTTCAGTAGGCTTCTTGTGACCTCAAGCTTACCCGATGACTGCTCTATCTGTATTCTAAGAAATCATGTTTTAATATCTCCCAATACCTTAGATAAATCGGTACAACTTAGGCCACATCCCTGATTGGACCAGACTTACCCTGAGTCCACACACACTACCCAATTTCCTTTGAAGACACACCCTTTTATTATAGATCGAGCCCCTTTGGTCACAAAAAAAATCAGTAATTTTGGGGGTTATGTAGTAATTAGCTCACAGCTAAATACATACAATAATTTAACCTTATTATGTAAATACATGGACAACGAAACTTTATGACGTTAATATAATGTTCTTTTATGTGCTTAATCTTCCATGTCGTGCTCCAAAAGAATTAATATTTCTATTAGATCATGGGTTGTCGATCATATTGTATTTCTACAAGGTTCTCCATGAAAACCATAGTATTTGTTCTTGCTGAGACATATAGTAAGCAGTATTCATATTTATGCTGTTAAGGACAAGCTTGTATGAGAGTGGAAAATCCCTATACAATCATGACTGCTGAAGACAAGTTTTCATGCTGTATTCTATGCTGTATTCATGTGTAACCTAATAATCTTCACAGCAACCTCACCATGGTAAAAGTCTCCCACAATTGGGTATGAGCAAGGGGGCATTCCAACCAAAATATGTAATTTACCAGTCAGGCAGGTCCAGCTCATATGTTATGAATCACTTTACATCACTGTAGACAATGCAAAAATGTGCAATTAATACAATTTACAAGTTAATTACATATTTCAAAGCATACTCTAATGGGAATAAATTCTTCAAATTAGTGGTTTCAAACAAGTTATTGTTTTCATGAAACTGCAATACCTTACCATCGGCTACTATTAAAAGGGACTTCAACCTTGCACAAGCCCAACCTCATACACCAGCCAAGTGCACTGACGAGGGTACCCACCAGGAACACTATTTGTTTACCCAATAAAGTTCTCTTCTCTAAGGACTCCTTTGTAATGGAGATCTGTACTGAAGAGCTGCTGGAATCACCACTCTAGAGCGAAAAAAATTAATAGAGTGCTCTAATTAAAATTATAGACGTCTTCTCGTATGAGGAATGCTGTTGCCATCCAATCTAGACCCCGCTGTCATTTGAGCCAGTGTGCCATATTCCTTCTCTCCAGTAGTTCTCCAGGAGAGAACACTAGTAACTGGAGGGACAGCCTAGTAAACCGCCCCATCTCTGCACATGTTCGATAGACCTGGTCTATGTAGTGTTTAGTTCATAAGGACAGCACTGCAAGAAGCCCCCATCTCTAGTTTGTGCAACTAAGAGTGGACCCAATTTCTGGAAGAAACAATTTTTTTTTATCAATTTTGGTAAATAACTCCATAGCAAGTGCTGGGTTTCTATTGGTGCTCGAAACCCTTTTTGAAGACCAGACATTGAATAAAAGATGAGGAAAGGCCGTTCCTCTGTCATTTCTACACAAGCACAGGCACCGATTCCATTGGTTGGCTTTATATATTCTATGTAGTATTTCTAGAGTATGTATGTACATTAAATATGAATCATTTGCTGAAAGACAACATTAGAATCCCCCTATTACAATCCTGCTCCTTCCCCTTGAACTCCAAGTGCAAATATGGTGAACATGTTAGATGTTACTTATAATGCAATCTTATGTTTATTTTATAGGTGATCGTGGACTAAAAGGAGAGAAGGGTGAAAGAGGAGACAGAGGAGAAATAGGTAAGAGAGATTTATAGCTTTTCATTCTTTATCAAAGACCAATGTCATGTTACGTTCATCAGAAACGATTTGGCCTTTGTATCTGACAAGTGATATCTTTCCATATATAAATGTGTACCCAGCTAAGAGTCTTTCTATTCTTGCTTTATGATTATTTCCGTTCTGACAACTTTTCCATCTCCTTCTGACAACTGTTCCATCCAGACCATTGTTGTGTACTCTGGCCACTACTCCAGTATCAGCTAATCCTTTCGGCAGGTCCTTTGCAGTGAGATGTGGGTTGTGCTTTGCTTATCTGTCCAGTGTCCGAATAGTTCTATCATAGATCTAGGGGTATATTTACTAAACTGCGGGTTTGAAAAAGTGGAGATGTTGCCTATAGCAACCAATCAGATTCTAGCTATCATTTTGTAGAATGTACTAAATAAATGAGAACTAGAATCTGATTGGTTGCTATAGGCAACATCTCCACCTTTTCAAACCTTGCAGTTTAGTAAATATACCCCTTGAACTGGCTTCATCAGTTCCCCCAACGTCGATTCCTGGGTGATGTTTCGTATAGTTCCAACTTGGAATCTGCAAATTCCAAGGTGGAACCATTTAGATATATTTGTATAGTCTTCGCCTCATTTCTAACTGTCAGTCCCCAGTCAGCTGTTTAGTGGAGCTCATGGCTGTTGAGAGTGGAGAGAATATGCTAAGAGGTTTGAAGGATCAGAGGATTTATTCAGATCCGGAATTCCCTTTTCCTGGCTTAAATTAAGACCAAACAAGTCTATCATGTTTTGAGGCCTTGAAAAATATTAATGAATCAACTGTAGGGTGTCCAATCCTTTGCACCTTCACATTCAGGAAATAGATAGTAATTGTGCATTAACATGCGTACAAATATTTCATGTTTTAACTTGTACATATATATATATATATTCTGCTGGCTTGTAACACACTGTAGTCTGAACAACTCTCTAAACTCAGTAGAGCATTTGATATCTTTCCTTCCCTGTTCAATGTCGCCACAGGTCTGAGAAAGTTCATTTCAGAAGTCCGTTACTTGCTCGGCTCAGACAATTTCCTTCTGTTGTCTGGTGCCTTAAAATAAAGACTTTGTTATCCTCTGATTTTAAACATCCAGTCTGTGAAGATTATACTGTTCCTTACGCCACACACTCTGCATCAAGCTCGCTCCCACAGAAACAACACCAGAAAAAGTGACACAGACATTTCCTACCTGTTATTCTCACACATGTGGTTCTAGGGCAGATAAATGTCATCGACCCCTCGCAGTAGGCTCCTGCTCTGTATGCTTTTTTCATGCTTGTTCATCCACTGTAAAACGTGTTATTTTTTTTATAGCCGCAATCATGCGTGGATTTGTTTTTATAACAGCAACTTTTGTACCTTTGTAAGATAAAGTAACATGTAGCTGATTTTTTATATTTTTCAGTACACCCTATAATTCAGTCTTCCGTTTGCAAATTTGCTTTGTGGTGGAGAGTTATATGGTTACTACCCAAAAAAAAGTGTCTTTTAGTTGGAAACATTTGGTTTCTGCTCATTCCCGAGGAAAGTGTAACCTGATCTCAGAGGCACAGCCAGTCAGTTAGGAAGCTCCTCGGTGGTCATGTGATGGCAGCGGAAGGAGAGGGGGGCACAGTAGATTATGCTATGAATGTACTTATTGAGAAGGGGGGAGTTCCAACGCTTCTCTGCTCACTACATAATATGTCAGACGACTGTGGTTGCTATGGTAATCGCATCAAAAGCAAATTGTTAATCATTAATAGCAGCTTGAAGAAAAGAAGTACAGAAAATAGAACACTTTCATGTGTCTTTTTAAAGGTAACCATGGTGTATTATATAAACAAAAAAAAATCTCTCCCTGTACAAAGTAAACTGGCTCTACTGAGGCAAGATGTCGTCCTCATCCTCATCCTCTGATTCCTCGCCCCCTTCAGTGTGTACTTCCTCATCCTCACACATTATCAATTCGTCCCTGCTGGACTCCACAATCACAGGTCCCTCTGTAGTCTCTGGAGGCCATTGCTGGTCTTCATTGAAGAATTGATAATTAATTTTGATGAACATCATCTTCTCCACATTTTGCGGAAGCAACCTCCTTCGCCGCTCACTGACCAGGTTCCCCGCTGCACTAAAAACTCTTTCGGAGTACACATTGGAGGGGGTACAACTCAGGTAAAATAGAGCCAGTTTGTACAGGGGCTTCCAAACTGCCTTTTTCCTGCCAGTACAAGTAAGGACTATCTGACATGTCTACTTGGATGCTGTCACCAAAGTAATCCTCCACCATTTTTTCAATGGTGACAGCATCCAATGCAGCGACAGTAGACATGTCAGCAATCGTTGGCAGGTCCTTCAGTCCGGACCAGATGTTCAAATTCGCTCCTGCCTGCTCTGCATCCCCGCCAGCAGGTCGTTTAGGAAATCTCAGTTGTTTCTTCGCAGCCACAGATGTGGAAGAAAATGAAGGAGGAGCTGTTGCCATGTCATGGTCCTCTTCAGATGACAATCTCCTGATCAGCAGGTCTTTGCACCGCTGTAGACTTGTGTCCGGTGGAACCAGAGACACAACATACGCTTTAAACCGAGGATCGAGCATGGTGGCCAGAATGTATTCCTCTGACTTTAAAAGACTAACCACCCTCGGATCCTGGCAAAGCGTACAAAGGGCTTCATCCACAAGAGCTGCATGCTTTGTGGGATCGCAATACTTTGCCAGTTCCTTCCTCACTTTCTCCAGCTGCTTCTGCAACAGCCTGATCAGGGGAATCACCTGACTCAAGCTGGCAGTGTCGGAACTGACTTCTCGAGTGGCAAGTTAAAACGGCTGGAGAACCTTGCACAACACGGAAATCAGTCTCCACTGCGCTTGACTCAGGCGCATCCCCACTCTTTTGCCTATGTCGTAGGTGGCTGTGTAGGCTTGAATGGCCTTTTGCTGCTCCTCCATCCTCTGCAGCATATAGAGGGTGGAGTTCCAGCACGTCACAACCTCTAGTTTGAGGTGATGGCAGGGCAGGTTCAGGCATTTTTGATGGTGCTCCAGTCTTCGGTAGGCAGTGGCAGAATGGCGAAAGTGTCCCGCAATTTTGCGGGCCACCGCAAGCATATCCTGCACACCCCTGTCACTTTTAAGATAATGTTGCACCACCAAATTTATTGTGTGGACAAAACATGGTACGTGCTGGAAATTGCCCATATGTAATGCCCGCACAATGTTACTGGCGTTGTCCGATACCACAAATCCCCAGGAGAGTGTAAGTGGGGTAAGCCACTGCAAGATGATTTCCCTCAGTTTCTCTAAGAGGTTGTCGGCGTTGTGCCTCTTACTGAAACCGGTGATACACAACGTTCCCTGCCAAGGAACGAGCAGGCGTTTCGGAGATGCTGCTACTGATGCTGCTGCTGCTGTTGCTGCGGAAGGCGATGCATCTACCCAGTGGGCTGTCACAGTCATATAGTCCTTAGTTTGCCCTGAACCACTTGTCTACATGTCCGTGGTTAAGTGGACAGTGGGTACAACCGCATTTTTCAGAGCACTGAGGACACTTTTTCGTACTTCTCTGTACATCCCGGGTATCGCCTGCCTAGTGAAGTGGAATCTAGACGGGATTTGGTACCGGGGACACAATACCTCCATCAACCGTCTAAATTCCACTCCACTGATGGCGGACACCGGACGCACGTCTAACACCAACATAGCTGTCAAGGCCGCAGTTATCCGCTTTGCCATAGGATGACTGCTGTCATACTTCTTCCTCATGGCAAACGACTGTTGTACGGTCAATTGCCTAGTGAAAGACGTAGCGTTCTTACGACTTCCCCTCTGGGAAGATGACCGACTACCAGCAGCAACAGCAGCAGCGGCAGAAGTAGCGTAGCACTGCAGGATCCTCCGGAAGAATCCCAGATTGAAGAGGACTCAGTCATGCCGGTGACATGGCCTGCAGGACTATCTCCGATCCAGATCGAGGAGGAAATTGACGAGGAGGGTGTTGCTGGTGTGGATACAACAGGACCAAGGGATTTAGGTGTCCCTGGACTGCTGATGGTCCTAGCCACAGTTCCTTAACTAAACACAGAATTATGAAGGGTCTTCAGGTGACGTATAAGGGAGGATGTCCCTAGGTGGCCAAGATCCTTACCCCTGCTTATTGCAGCTTTACATAAGCTACATATGGCAATACATTTGTTGTCCGGATTGGGATAGAAATAATTCCAGACCGAAGAGGTGGATTTATTGGTCTTCTGCCCAGGCATGACGATGGGCTTTTATATCCCATGGACAACAACTGTTTCCCTCCCTGGTGCCCCATTTACGCAAACCACATCAGCATCCTCCTCGTCAAGTTCCTCCTCAGCGCCAGCTACATAAATATCCTCCTCCCGGTGTACAACATTGACACCTTCATTATCAAAATCTGGAACTGGACTGTGGGTGATCCTTCCAGCATATGCAGAGGGCGTGCTGCAAACGGTGGAAGGAGCCACCTCTTCCCGTACAGTGATGGGAAGGTCAGGCGTCGCAATCAACAACACCCTTGGACTCTCCTTGGGGATTTGTGATGCCATGTCTTTAGAAGGCAGAGTTGTTTGCTGTGTTTTTGATGACAGCTTAACACTCTTAAATTTTCTAGAGGGGGGGGGAGGAGGGCTTAGATCGTTGGGTGAAGCTGAACCACTAGTCATGAACACGGCCAGGGCCTAAGCCGTTCCTTGCCACTCCGTGTTGTAAATGGCATATTGGCAAGTTTACGTTTCTCCTCAGATGATTTTAATTTCCTTTTTTGGATCATTTTAGTGAACTTTGGCTTTTTGGATTTTACATGCCCTCTACTATGACATTGGGCATTGGCAGACAACGTTGATGGCATTTCATCGTCTATGTCATGACTAGTGGCAGCAGCTTCAGCATTAGGAGGAAGTGGTTCTTGATCTTTCCCTACTTTATCCTCCAAATTTTTGTTCTCCATTATATGCAGCACAAGAGAGCGTACCCCTAAACCACATACACTCGGCAAAGCCTTTAAAAAATTATATGCGGCACAGGAGAGTACACTGGACTGGAGTTATACGGCTGTACCACTGGACTTATACGGCAGGATCAGTGGACTTATACAGCAGTACCACTGGACTTATACGGTAGGATCAGTGGACTTATACAGCAGTACCACTGGACTTAAACGGCACTACCACTGGACTTATACGGCAGTACCACTGGACTTATACGGCAGGATCAGTGGACTTATACAGCAGTACCACTGGACTTCTACGGCAGTACCACTGGACTTATACGGCAGGATCAGTGGACTTATACGGCAGGATCAGTGGACTTATACAGCAGTACCACATGACTTATACGGCAGGATCAGTGGACTTATACGGCAGTACCACTGGACTTATACGGCAGTACCACTGGACTTATACGGCAGGATCAGTGGACTTATACAGCAGTACCACTGGACTTATACAGCAGGATCAGTGGACTTATACGGCAGGATCGGTGAACTTATACGGCAGTACCACTGGACTTATACGGCAGTACCACTGGACTGGACTTAAGCAGCACAGGACAGAACCACTGGACTTATGCAGTACAGGAAACCACCACTGGACTTTTGTAGCACAGGACAGCACCACTAGATTTAAATGGCTGTACCACTGGACTGGACACAGGACAGCACCACTGGACTGGACTTATATGGCAGTGCCACTGGACTGGACTTAAGCAGCACAGGACAACACAGGACAGCACCACTGGAATTATGGCAGCACCACCACTGGACTGAGCACGACATAGCACAGGACAGCACCACTGGACTGAGCAGGACAACACCACTGGACTGAGCAGGACAAAGGACACCACCACACACCCTCCCTCTTCCCTCTCCAATGCCCGAGTGAAGATGGCGGCGGCAAGCGGGGAATAATATGAATCCGGATCTCGCGAGATCCGACGGCGGGATGATGACGTTTTGCCTCGTTCTGAGTTTTGCGTCGGGCGGGAATCCCCGAACAGTGCTCGGATCTGGGCTCGGATCGGCACTGTTCGGATTTCAAAAATCCGAACCCGCTTACCCCTGCTCTGAACTACTTTTGAGTTTGAATATTGTATTAGAAGTAGAACACACGAAAATCCCCTCACCCATAACATACTAATATGTACACAGGCTTCATCATTTGTTAAGGTCATAATTGGATACCTATCAACATTCCAGGGGAAAAAAATCAGGACCAAAACTGTTCAAGCAATGGATCATCATCATCATTTATTTATATAGCTCCACTAATTCCGCAGCGCTGTACAGAGAACTCACTCACATCAGTCCCTGCCTAATTGGAGCTTACAGTCTAAATTCCCTAATATAGACACACACTCACAGACAGAGAGGGAGAGACTAGGGTCAATTTGATAGCAGCCAATGAACCTACCAGTATGTTTTTGGAGTGTGGGAGGAAACACAGGGAGAACATACAAACTCCACACAGATAAGGCCATGGTCGGGAATTGAACTCATGACCCCAGCACTGTGAGCCAGAAGTGCTAACCACTAGGCCACTGTGCTCTCCCCATAAACTGTTCAAGCAATGGATCATGCCCCCATTTCACCAAGACCGAGTCCCCTGCTTTAGTTAGCCATACCTCTTTTGGGCAGCAAAAAAGTATATAGTCTTTTAAAATTAGGACTCTAAAATCAGGTGGTATATTGTATACTTGCACCTCTAAGTTTGAATGAAGAAGGTTTGAGACCATTTATATCCCTTGGCTCCAAGTGACCTTTTGGAGTTGCCACATACAGACAATACTATATGATTGGCCGGTATGTGTTATGTGTATTTGCTATTTCATAAGGCAGATTGTGACTCTGCAGCTACAAGCAGAATGTATATATATTAATACACATTTGTGAACTAATCTGGCCATTTTTGTGCTTGAGCAAGTGACAGATTTCAGCCACGAGCATCTGCACTATCCACGGGCCGACGTGTCAGACAAGTGAGCCGAGAGCACAACGTCTCCACCGTGTAATCAGATCCAGCAACAGGAGAGAGGTCACATTCCCCGTGGACGCCTTCTGCGGCTGCCATTCTGCTCTCCTCTTGTACATGTAAACAGACACGCATTGTTGTAACTGTAAAGAGCCTCTCTCAGGATAAAAACAGACACTTAACATTTCCAAAAGGAAAAGAATTCTGAAGTGAAAAATGTGCATCTGTTTTATCCCTAAGAATGTCTCATTTGTAAGCAATTTCCTGGTGCTTTTATGGGGAGGCGTGTTAGGATAAGATTTGTTATTCCCAACACAGCTACATAATAATAAAAGGATTGTCTACTATGCCTCGCTGGTCTGAGACTACTCCCCTCCGGAGACAATATTATATATGTGTGTGTATATAAATATATATATGTATATGTAAAACATGGGACCAAATGGTGTGAGGCGGGATTATGGGTTGAGTTGGCCTCTTAGGCAGCCTGTCAATCAAAATGACATTACACCTGTACTTAGACAGAGATAAACGTTGTAAACTAATTGCAAAGTATGAAATGCAAAAGGCAAAGACTGCAGAACTGGTGGTCATCTATAAATAAACAATGGTGATAAAAATAATAATCTAACAAGGCGGAAACATAACAGAGATTGGAAGTTTGGTGTATCTTTCTAAAGATATGTGGTACTGTACTTTAAATAGATGCCCCAACTTGTCTGCTCAACAAAAAGTCCATCCAATCCAAGGTACAGCAAGAAAACTAAGTTTAAGATACTCAACTAGGTTGGTTTAATCACACGGAAATGTCTCTGGAACAAGTGACAGTATGGTATAGAGATGGGCAAATTAATTTGGCCAATAATGAAATGTGGCTTAATTTCAGTGATTCCAGACTTACTTATAATTTGCTGAATAATTACAGTGGAGAATTGGACCAATCGAGGTGCATGGAAAATAAAAAAGCCAATCAGCAAGGCTCAAGAAATGCTCTTCAGTACTGTAATAAATTAAAACCCATTGCTTCTGTGCTTGTCATTAGCTGTGCAGGTTTTCATATACTCAGACGATACATTGCTTGCTACCTCCAATGAATGAACTGACTGGTTGTCATGATCTGCCTACAGCGTATGCATTACATGCTGCCTTGCATGGCAGCTCCTGCCTTTTTGTCATTCTATTATTTGTATTTCTATTTTGTGTTCCAGCAGTACCTCTTTTCACCAGAGGTGCTGCTATCGTGCATTATTCTTGTGCTTAAGGAGTTAACCTGTATGTTCACTAATTATCTCATGCATCTGGGTGTGTCTCATTCCCCTTATATATACCTGATTCTCCCAGCAGTCATTGCTGGTTATTGTTGTCCCATCCTGTGATGTCATTTCCTGTTGTCCTTACCTGATTGTTTCTGGACATTCATGCTACTTGCTGCATCAGCTGGAACCTGGTATTTATCACTGCTCCTTATTACCTATTGTTATCACCTCTCTGCAAATAAACACAGAGTGTTTTCACCGAATTCATGACTCCTAGCTGTACTTCTGTTTGAGAACCGTGACAGTATAACCAGCCCAAAAAACAGCTTTGGAGTCAGGTGAAAGTTTTGTTTTATTCTGGGACTTTTTTGCTGCAATCAAGTTTTCATTTGTCTTTTGCAACATGTCTGTTTTACCTATCATGGAATTACCCCTGCTACAAACCTTACAAATGGACATTATATTGTTGCGCTCCCAGCTGGCCGGATTTTCCGCTTTGCTTTTGGACCCACTCAGGAGACTATCAGAGACGGTTTCACTGAAATCTAATGCTGTTGATTTGACCCAGCCAACTCTGTCTGCTGCTGAATCCGTGCCGCCAACACCTTGCAATAATACCATGTCAAATTTGCATTTAACTAACAACTGCAGTTTAACTAATGCCCGGTTCACAAGTGGGCCACGCCCCCATCTGACCGAAGTGGAGCGACAGCGCAGAGTAACCAACAAACTGTGTCTCTACTGTGCCAGCAATGCACATTTCTTGCAGGACTGTCCTGTCCGTAGACCACGTCAGCTTACTGAACCATCTCCTGTTGTTTCCTCTCGGCACTCCAAATCTGTTTATGCTCCAGCATTCCTGTTCTCTGCGAAGAGACCCAATCTGCCAGCTCCAGCTGCCTGTCCTGAGGCACCCATTCCCTCTGTCTCCTGTGCCGAGGTGCCAGCCTCTGTCTCCTGTGCCGAGGTGCCAGCCTCTGTCTCCTGTGCCGAGGTGCCAGCCTCTGTCTCCTGTGCCGAGGTGCCAGCCTCTGTCTCCTGTGCCGAGGTGCCAGCCTCTGTCTCCTGTGCCGAGGTGCCAGCCTCTGTCTCCTGTGCCGAGGTGCCAGCCTCTGTCTCCTGTGCCGAGGTGCCAGCCTCTGTCTCCTGTGCCGAGGTGCCAGCCTCTGTCTCCTGTGCCGAGGTGCCAGCCTCTGTCTCCTGTGCCGAGGTGCCAGCCTCTGTCTCCTGTGCCGAGGTGCCAGCCTCTGTCTCCTGTGCCGAGGTCACATCATCTGCCTCCAGCTCTGAGGTCACATCATCTGCCTCCAGCTCTGAGGTCACATCATCTGCCTCCAGCTTGGAGCCTGCTGCCACTGTGTCCGGTTCCGAGCCTGCTGCCACTGTGTCCGGTTCCGAGTCTCCTGCCACTGTGTCCGGTTCCGAGTCTCCTGCCACTGTGTCCGGTTCCGAGTCTCCTGCTACTGTGTCCGGTTCCGAGTCTCCTGCCACTGTGTCCGGTTCCGAGTCTCCTGCCACTGTGTCCGGTTCCGAGTCTCCTGCCACTGTGTCCGGTTCCGAGTCTCCTGCCACTGTGTCCGGTTCCGAGTCTCCTGCCACTGTGTCCGGTTCCGAGTCTCCTGCCACTGTGTCCGGTTCCGAGTCTCCTGCCACTGTGTCCGGTTCCGAGTCTCCTGCCACTGTGTCCAGTTTTGAGTCTTCAGCCGCTGTCTCTGTTCCTGAGCTCCAGTCTGCTCCAGTGGGGGCGCTGCCCTTCCAGTCTGCTCCAGAGGGGGCGCTGCCCTTCCAGTCTGCTCCAGAGGAGGCGCTGCCCTTCCAGTCTGCTCCAGAGGTGGCGCTGCCCTTCCAGTCTGCTCCAGAGGGGGCGCTGCCCTTCCAGTCTGCTCCAGAGGGGGCGCTGCCCTTCCAGTCTGCTCCAGAGGGGGCGCTGCCCTTCCAGTCTGCTCCAGAGGGGGCGCTGCCCTTCCAGTCTGCTCCAGAGGGGGCGCTGCCCTTCCAGTCTGCTCCAGAGGGGGCGCTGCTCTTACAGTCTGCTCCAGAGGGGGTTCTGTCCCTCCAGCCCGAGTTGCCAGTCCATGCGGTCCAGCCCGAGTTGCCAGTCCATGCGGTCCAGCCCGAGTTGCCAGTCCATGCGGTCCAGCCCGAGTTGCCAGTCCATGCGGTCCAGCCCGAGTTGCCAGTCCATGCGGTCCAGCCCGAGTTGCCAGTCCATGCGGTCCAGCCCGAGTTGCCAGTCCATGCGGTCCAGCCCGAGTTGCCAGTCCATGCGGTCCAGCCCGAGTTGCCAGTCCATGCGGTTCAGCCCGAGTTGCCAGTCCATGCGGTCCAGCCCGAGTTACCACTTGGTGCTGTCTGCCCTCAGGCTTCTCAAAGTGCTGTCTGCCCTCAGGCTTCTCAAAGTGCTGTCTGCCCTCAGGCTTCTCAAAGTGCTGTCTGCCCTCAGGCTTCTCAAAGTGCTGTCTGCCCTCAGGCTTCTCAAAGTGCTGTCTGCCCTCAGGCTTCTCAAAGTGCTGGCAAGCCTGCCGCCCAGTCCGGGCCAGCTCCCAAGCCTGCCGCCCAGTCCGGGCCAGCTCCCAAGCCTGCCGCCCAGTCCGGGCCAGCTCCCAAGCCTGCCGCCCAGTCCGGGCCAGCTCCCAAGCCTGCCGCCCAGTCCGGGCAAGCTCCCAAGCCTGCCGCCCAGTCCGGGCCAGCTCCCAAGCCTGCCGCCCAGTCCGGGCCAGCTCCCAAGCCTTCCGCCCAGTCCGGGCCCGCTGCCAAGCCTTCCGCCCAGTCCGGGCCCGCTGCCAAGCCTTCCGCCCAGTCCGGGCCCGCTGCCAAGCCAGCCGCCCAGTCCGGGCCCGCTGTCAAGCCTGCTGCCAAGCCTGCCGCCCAGTCCGGGTCTCCTGTCAAGCCTGCTGCCAAGTCCGAACCATCCGTTGCCAAGGGTTCCAAGTCTGAGCTGCCACCTACCTTTGAGGGGCACCTTTCTCAATTTAGTGCTCTACTGAGGTTTGGTGCTTCTTATTTCCCCTCAGTACCTAGCCTTGTCAGTGACCCAAAGAGGCAAGTTTTGTTTTTATTAACAAATTTTAGAGGAGAGGCTATGGAATGGGCGAACCCTTTGATTGAGACTAATCACCCCACCCTATCTGACTTACCACTATTTGTCGAGGCAGTGATCAACAAGTCTTCACCAACACCTCCCGCTATGCCTTGTTACGGGGCCTCTGTATTGTCAGCAGGTCCACCCATCTCACCTGGCCTAGAGATTTCTTTGTGCTCCACCCAATTGGTTCAAACTGCTGTTCCAGGGAATTCTCGAAAAAAGAAAAAGCGAAAGAAGAGAGCAAGGTCTACAGAGCTTGAACTGGCAGCTGGCATAGTCTCCTTTGCTCATCCACCCATGGACGAGGACTTTTCTGCTGGCCCCCCAATTCTGGACTATGATTCCGATGATTTCAGACATTTTTGGTAATTGGGCGTCTGGAATCCGCCCTTAAGGGAGGGGGTACTGTCATGATCTGCCTACAGCGTATGCATTACATGCTGCCTTGCATGGCAGCTCCTGCCTTTTTGTCATTCTATTATTTGTATTTCTATTTTGTGTTCCAGAAGTACCTCTTTTCACCAGAGGTGCTGCTATCGTGCATTATTCTTGTGCTTAAGGAGTTAACCTGTATGTTCACTAATTATCTCATGCACCTGGGTGTGTCTCATTCCCCTTATATATACCTGATCCTCCCAGCAGTCATTGCTGGTTATTGTTGTCCCATCCTGTGATGTCATTTCCTGTTGTCCTTACCTGATTGTTTCTGGACATTCATGCTACTTGCTGCATCAGCTGGAACCTGGTATTTATCACTGCTCCTTATTACCTATTGTTATCACCTCTCTGCAAATAAACACAGAGTGTTTTCACCGAATTCATGACTCCTAGCTGTACTTCTGTTTGAGAACCGTGACACTGGTGCAAAAACATTTTTCCTGCACTTGTCACTATCATCAGTCAGTCTTTCCAGCCCTTTCTAATTGAAGCTCACATTTTATTGGAAGCAGTTACTTTATTAACAACGATGACTTGTGGAAGTAAACTATAATACCCCATTCCCCACCACCAGCTTGTTCATGTTGAGGGATGATGAGGATGAACATCTACGCTTGTCCCGTGCTCAGACGTGATCAGATGAGAATGGAAATGTATCACTAAGCGCTAAAGCTAAACTGTATTATTTAACTGTACCTACTTTACACACCATCTCTATATAGCCCCTAAAGTTTCACTTTTATGCCACTTCTTGCTCCATAATCCTATACTCCTTTGTGGAAATCTAATATCGCTTGCACCAATTCAGGTGGATCCAAAGCTGGTCTCGCACTGCGCAACTGAAACACCCTCTAAGAACGGAACGGACGTACACAGATGTCCTACCTGGTTCACGATGGACCCCCTGCCGCCCACACAGACCGACCACAGCTGATCTTTCTCTTTGCACAGACTTTGTCGAAGGACTGACTACTGGGTCCTACAGAGCGGTATACTGAAAGGACCAGACAGATGGCACAGAAAACAACAACAGCATATGGTTTGGTATCTTACCTGCCATGACCACCTTACAAATGATCACCGATCTTCTTAACTACATAGGGTCTAGCACCCCCTAAACCTCTATCAAGGGCCTGGTGTCCTGCTATAACTATAAGGGCCTAGTGTCCTGCTATGACTATAAGGGCCTAGTGTCCTGCTATGACTATAAGGGCCTAGTGTCAAGCTATAACTAGAAGGGCCTAGTGCTCTGCTATAACTAAAAGGTCCTAGAGCTCTGCTATAACTAGAAGGGCCTAGTGTCAAGCTATAACTAGAAGGGCCTAGAGCTCTGCTATAACTAGAAGGGCCTAGTGCCCTGCTATAACTAGAAGGGCCTAGTGCCCTGCTATAACTAGGAGGGCCTAGTGCCTTGCTATAACTAGAAGGGCCTAGTGTTCTGCTATAACTAGAAGGGCCTAGTGTCAAGCTATAACTAGAAGGGCCTAGAGCTCTACTATAACTAGAAGGTCCTAGAGCTCTGCTATAACTAGAAGGGCCTAGTGCCTTGCTATAACTAGAAGGGCCTAGTGCCTTGCTATAACTAGAAGGGCCTAGTGCTCTGCTATAACTAGAAGGGCCTAGTGTCCTGCTATAACTAGGAGGGCCTAGTGCCTTGCTATAACTAGAAGGGCCTAGTGCTCTGCTATAACTAGAAGGGCCTAGTGCTCTGCTATAACTAGAAGGGCCTAGTGCTCTGCTATAACTAGAAGGGCCTAGTGTCCTGCTATAACTAGAAGGGCCTAGTGCCCTGCTATAACTAGAAGGGCCTAGTGCCAAGCTAGAACTAGAAGGACCTAGTGCTCTGCTATAACTAGAAGGGCCTAGTGTCCTGCTATAACTAGAAGGGCCTAGTGCCCTGCCATAACTGGAAGGGCCTAGTGCTCTGCTATAGACCTCATGCCACACTAAACTCGGGGCTTAGTGCCCAAATAAATTATGGGCTTAATGCCCAACTAAACTATAGTTTAAGTGTTCTATAACCCTGCCTACTTCCTCACTGCGCTGGGTCTTGTGCCCCCTATGTGTTCCTCAGCCTAGCGCCCGAATTATGCTAAGGCCTTGTGCCCTATGAGGGTGAATGTGAAAGAAGGAAAGGAATACGGGCATTGAAAGATTGCACCCACAAGGGCCTTACCTGCTCTCAGCATCTCACCCACTCCTCCGCTGCTTGCACTGGTCTGCCGCGGGTGTCATCTGGTCCTGCGGCTGTGGGCGCATCTTCCAGTGTTAATCCCGATGAGTCTTCAGGGAGCAGGGTAGCTCTCAGCCCTGACAAGGGCTTTCTGCCACCGCTGGCTGTCTGCTTCAGTCTTTCAGCTGTCTTATTTCTTCTTTTCTTGTCTGCGCCGTATTTTTCTTCTTCTTCTTCTGCGCCACCTGTCCCCTGTTGTCTGTCTTCCTTGATCTCTGCCGTCGGACTTCCAAAATGGCGGTGATGCAGCGAGCCCTGATTGGATGCCGGACTTCCGGGTGAGCCCTTCACACAACAGATGATTTGTGCTTTGTAAATCATTGTTTTTACTTTCTAGCTTCCTTCTGTGTTTTCCAGCCATTTATTTATATCATCAATCAGGGTTATTTACTTTCTGGACGGAGTTGTATCCAAGGCAAAGAGCATAGCAGAGCTCAAATCTCAAAAACTCTACCTGGTAATTTAAATTAGGGGTGTGCACCGGGCACTTTTAGTGTTTTG
Organism: Mixophyes fleayi; assembly: GCF_038048845.1. Classification (NCBI taxonomy): domain Eukaryota; kingdom Metazoa; phylum Chordata; class Amphibia; order Anura; family Limnodynastidae; genus Mixophyes; species Mixophyes fleayi. The sequence goes on along the minus strand of NC_134404.1, from coordinate 16,903,230 downwards.
GGTTTTGGGTTTTGGGTTCTGATTAGCTTGAAGTTTTGGGTTCTGATTTGTTTTGCCAAAACACCTGACGAAAGGTTTTGGTTCTGATTTAGGGTTTTGGGTTCTGATTTATTTTTAAAAAAGCATAAAAAGCTCTAAAATACATTATTTTGGTTTTTTTACACTCCTACGCTATTATTAACCTCAATAACATTCAATAACAATCATTTCCACTAATTTCCAGTCTATTCTGAACACCTCACAATATTCTTTTTAGTCCAAAACGTTGCACCGCGGTAGCTTTCTGGACTGCGTAGTGGAGTGGCCCCGGTACCCAATTTGGTACCGGGGCCACAATACCTCCTCTAACTGGTCTCAATTCCACTGCACATATGGCTGCTCCTCCATCCTCTGCAGCATATAGAGGGTGGAGTTCTTAGCGTGTCAATACCTCTTGTTTTCGATCATGACAGTGCATTTTAATTATTTTTGGATTTGCCCCCAACACTGAATGTAGTTAAATATCTGATACGCATCTATCTGGACTGCGTAGTGGAGTGGCCCCGGTACCCAATTTGGTACCGGGGCCAAAATATATCACCCTCAACAGGTCTGAATTCCACTGCACAGATGGCGGACACCGGATGGACGTCTAAAACCAACATAGATGTTAAGACCGCAGTTCCTCTTTTTTGGGACTGCACAAACAATTAACGTAGTAATATAAATGGAAGTTACTATTTTTTTGAACTACAGAAAGAAAGAACGTAGTAATAAAAATGGCAGTTACTCTTTTTTGGAACTACAGAAAGAAAGAACGTAGTAATAAAAATGGCAGTTCCTCTTTTTTGTAACTACAAAAACAAAGAACGTAGTAATATAAATGGAAGTTACTATTTTTTGGAACTACTGAAATAAAGAAAGTATTAATAGAATCGGTAGTTACTCCTTTTTTGAACTACAGAAAGAAAGAACGTAGTAATAAAAATGGCAGTTACTCTTTTTGGAACTACAGAAAGAAAGAACATAGTAATAAAAATGGCAGTTCCTCTTTTTTGTAACTACAAAAACAAAGAACGTAGTAATATAAATGGAAGTTACTATTTTTTGGAACTACTGAAAGAAAGAAAGTATTAATAGAATCGGCAGTTACTCCTTTTTGGAACTACAAAAACAAAGAATGTAGTAATAGAAATGGCAGTTCCTCTTTATTGGAACTTAACAAGAATTATGTAATTTTGTTTATTCAGAAATGATGAGTCTCTCTATTAGAGTGTAATGCCCCTTAAAACTCCTTTAAATAAAATAGTACGTGTTCTAGGAGACCCTGTTTATATATTTAACTTGGTTCTGCAAAAATATGCATGATGATCACAGGACAGAAATCTGTAATAGAGAAGCGATTAAAGTGGCCTGATTAAAGGTCATGTAAGATCTTAAAGCACTCACAATTATATAGAGACTGTATTCTCATTAAAGACGCTGCCTAACGTGTCTAACAGTTGGCACTTATATAGCGCTAGCTTCACTGGGTGATGTGAGCAAGCGGAGTGTGTTAATATGGAGAGACCCTATCTAAACATTAATATGATAGAACAAATTGCAGCGCTGTATACGCTGTGTGTAGGTAAGGTAGGGATCTCAAATACCATGACACTCTGTTTAGCCTAATCCCTGACAATGTAATATCACGGAAAGCCTATTTGCTTATCAAGGGCAATGCCTAGCTTCTGCTAAATCAGACAGAGTATGCAGCGCACGTCTAACACCAACATAGCTGTGCCGGTGACATGGCCTGCAGGAATATCTCTGATGGAGATAGAACTAGGCCCCAAAGAGCACATAATGCCAAAAAAAGAGTTGCAAGATGGAATTGTCCTTGGGCCCTCCCACCCACCCTGATGTTACTGAAATAGGACATGCACACTTTAACAAACCAATCATTTCAGCGACAGGGCCTACCAAACAACTGTGGCTGAAATGATTGGTTTGTTTGGGCCCCCACACAAAAAAAGCTATTCATCTCTCCCTGTACAAACTAAACTGGCTCTACTGAGGCAAGATGTTATCCTCATCCTCTGATTCCTGGCCCCCTTCAGTGTGTACTTCCTCATCCTCACACATTATCAATTCGTCCCCGCTGGACTCCACAACCACAGGTCCCTCTGTATTATCTGGAGGGCAGTGCTGTACTTGATTGAGGAATTGATAATTCATTTTTATGAACATCATTTTTTCAACGTTCTGAGGAAGCAACCTCCTTCGCCGCTCACTGACCAGGTTCCCCGCTGCACTAAAAACTCTTTCCGAGTACACACTGGAGGGGGGACAACTCAGGTATAATAGAGCCAGTTTGTACAGGGGCATCCAAACTGCCTTTTTTTCCTGCCAGTAACAATATGGACTGTCTGACATGTCTATTTGGATGGTGTCAGAAAAATAATCCTCCACCATTTTTTCTATTGTGACAGCATCCAATGCAGCGACAGTAGACATGTCTGCAGGCCCGGCGCTCCCATTAGGCAAGGTTAGGCACTTGCCTAGGGCGCCGGGCTCTGGAGGGCGCCTGGAGGGCACCACAGAATAGTAAATTACTTTAAAACTGTGTGGCGACCGCTGACCATACCTGTCACGGCCGCCGCACAGCATTCAGATGCACGGGGAGGGGGGAAGAGGCTATTTTGTCACCACCGCCGCCTCTCTGCTCCATCTCCTCCCCTCCAGTGTCAGTGAGTGGAGGGGAGGAAACGGAGCAGAGAGGCGGCGGTGATGAGACATGGTAAGGAGAGGAGGGAGGAGGGAGGAGGGCGGCGATTTTTGCGGGGGGGGGCGCCGCTTTTTTTGAAAATGCCTAGGGCGCCGTGGACCCTAGCACCGGCCCTGCATGTCTGCAATGGTTGGCAGGTCCTTCAGTCCGGACCAGATGTTGTCTGCATCCCCGCTAGTGGGTCTTTTAGGAAAACTGAGCTTTTTCCTCGCAGCCTTAGGTGTGGAAGAAAATGAAGGTGGAGCTGTTGGCATATCACGGTCCTCTTCAGAGGACAATTTCCTGACCAGCAGGTCTTTGCACCTCTGTAGACTTGTGTCCGCCGGAAACAGAGACACAACATATGCTTTAAACCGAGGATCGAGCACGGTGGCCAGAATGTATTCCTCTGACTTTAAAAGAGTGACCACCCTCGGATCCTGGCAAAGCGTATGAAGGGCTTCATCCACAAGAGCTACATGCTTGGTGGAATCGCAATGGTTTACCAGCTCCTCCCTCACTTTCTCTTGTAATATAGATTGCGGTACCTATTCTCTTGCACTGCTTAAAAATTGAACGTAGTAAATGTAATATAGATTGCAGTACCTATTCTCTTGCACTGCTTAAAAATTGAACGTATTAAATGTAATATAGATTGCAGTACCTATTCTCTTGCACTGCTTAAAAATTGAACGTATTAAATGTAATATAGATTGCAGTACCTATTCTTTAGAACTGCTTAAATATTTATTTTTTTATTAATTTTGTATAATTTTTAAAATAAATTGTTTTTTGTAATTTTGAAGAGATTTTAATAATTATAACATTTTTATGGACTTAGCACAACTAAGCACAGGACTAAAGCACCACTGGACTCAGCAGGACAGACACTGGCCAAAGCACCACTGGACTCAGCAGCACAGAGCACTGGCCAAAGCACCACTGGACTCAGCAGGACAGAGCACAGGACAAAAGCACCACTGGACTCAGCAAGGACAGAGCACTGGACACAGGCATAAAGCACCACTGGACTCAGCAAGGACAGAGCACTGATCACGCAGGAGCACCACTACCCTACACATCCTCCCTCTTCCCTGATGTCAGGCGAAATGAAGATGGCGGCCGCAAGGTGAGTATTTATGACATCCGAGTCTCGCGAGATCCGACGCGAGACTTGGATGTCATACCCTCAGTTTGGCTTCGTTTGGCGCCCGGAAGTTCCCGAACAGTGCTCGGATCCCATCGGATCCGCACTGTTCGGGTGGGCTCGGATTAGCGGAATCCGAGCCCGCTCATCCTTAATTTAAATACAGGGCCGAAAAGCACAGAAGGCCGTAGTTTATGGGTATATAGTAGGCATTAATTTGCCGAAGACCATCTATAGTCAAGTAAACTAAAGTCAAATGAAGGTGCTAAACCCAGGGCCACCACTGTCCAACCGAAGGTGGTTGAACCAAGATTTAGGTATATTTCTCTTTTTCTTGTTTTCCGTACTGAGCGCTGACTGTCACACATACCCCTCGACAATTCAAATGTAGACAGCATTATAGGGTTAAGGTTAGGGTCATTATTGTCGACCTAATAATACTGTCAATTACATTGTTGTCGACTTTCCAACCCTGTCTATAGTATGGTGTCGATCACGTAACTGTCAAAAATATGTATCACTCCTGAAAAAACAAGTAACATTGTTACTGTATGGTCAATTGTCACTGATGACCGTATACAAGGAACGCTCTTTTTGTGTGTAAGAACCTCTCATTATGTCATAGGAATCATCAGGCATTTACACTGACTGTGTCCTGGCCTTTCTGAGTGGAACAAATATGTACCTAGCTCACTCAGAGCGATCACTCCTGTACACCCACACCCACAGAGATATCAGCAATATCCTATAAGGCAGAGAACTGTATTGTGCACACAACAGATTATACATATTGTGTAATTGACTTTTTGTTTACAGCTGTCTTGTGGTAAAGTAGAGAACCAGCACTTTGGCTAATGCTCCATCTCACCCCTTAAAATGCAAGTTACATTATTTACATGTGTAAGTATGTGGGAATGCAGAGTAACCAACCAGAGATTTTATTTCATTAATCACATATTTGCACCATATAAACTAATCATCCCCAATGGATGTGCTATAAAATGTGCATTTTAAAGCCTATTTAAAGGACAATATAACTTAAACCTTGAAATGAAAATGAAGCATGAAGGAAAAATACTTTGTTATATGTTAGGGACGGTGCGGACGGAGACGATTAACGCGCAGAAGCTCCCACAGAGAGACACTTAGGAAGGAGCGTGTTCTGCTTCCCCTGTCCTACTTGTATGATTTGTCACATACACTTTCATACTTTTACAATACTCCAAATCACACGCAGGCAACCTTTGATTGAAGATAGTAGGGCATGCTGGGACTAGTAGTTCCAAACCATCAGGACGAGCTATTGGTTGTTTAGACATAACTCCCAAAAATTTTAAATCCTATATTTGAGACATTGCCACATCTCAGTGGCTACGTTCCCAGGGTTATGCCTAGCCGTTCTGAAGCTCTCGACTGTCCCCCAAAAAATACCCTTGATTTGCCACACCAACAAGAGGCATCTGCACCGTGCTCCCAACTTTTGTGAGACTGTCTCCTCAAAATTGGGATAGTTGGGAGGTACGGTCTATATCTGCTCTAACTCATCAGAGAAAAGAGACCGTATGCAAGGAGAAATGGTTTCATATGTGCAAAACAGCTGAGGTGCCGTCCACGAATTTCATTTATGGTGCCACGTGCCTCGATTTTCTCAAGTTCAGAGGTTTGCAGAGGAAGATGGCAGCGTTTGCGGAGGAGAAGAAGTTCGTAACAGACGATTTTGCAGAACAAAGATTTTAAAATGAGCTAAAGGGACAGAAAATAGCATTTTTAGTTTACAGAAGTATCTCCCAAAAGCAGAGAAAAGGAGCACACCTTGATGTGTGCTGGACGGACTTCAACGGTAGGAGATACAAGACCAAGGCGTATTTGCTGTGTACATCGGGGGCACTTAGTGGTTGAGCTCTACTCTACACTTCAACTGCTCACCAGTAAGTGAAATGCTTCCTGTCTGTTGCAGATAAGTAAAGAAATGAACCATTAACTTACACACAGGCACTGAGGGCCCGATTCATTGAGTAGAACAGAGCAAAGAAAAAGGAATAAATTTGATCCTGGACAAACCATGTTACAATGCAAACTAATTTATTATTTTACATGTAAGATAAATATTGGCTGCTTTGTCATGTAGCACACAAATACTTGATAGCTTTATTTTTACACTGAAATTTAAAGTTGATCTAGGACATGACCTACCCCAACTATAAATCTGTCCACACATTTTAAATTGACCCCCCCCCCCTCCAATGCAACATGGTTTTGCCAAGGTGCAAAGTTTTTTTTTGCTTTACTTAATGACTAAGGCTCTGAATGTTTTGCAGTAGATACAAGTTTTGTTCAGCTGATAGCAGTATGTTGCATCAATATCATACTCAGTTCCTCTGGATATATAAAGGCTGAATGCAATATTAGAATAACAGAGTTACTGGCTGTAGGTGCTGGGGGGCTATGGAGGGGTTAGTGAGATAATGAATGTAAGAGAGGGTAGAGGGGGAAGCAGCACACGTTGTGAGTTCAATGATAAAGACTCGCACAGGGGATCAGACGGGACAGTTTATCATGTTTATCTCTATGTGGAGACACAGACTGTGCTTTTTCCGATGACTGTGGTGAGAACAGAGTGTCCGGGGTCATGTGATGCATGAACAGGGGGGAATCTGGGATTTGGGTCATTTACAGTGAAAGTGTCTAAGATGATCTTAGCGTCTCTAAGTGAACTTTATTATTACTTTTTGCTTCTTACATTGAGTTAATCGCTTTCCCTGTTATGTATATTCCCAATTGTAAAGAGCTACGGAATTTCCTGGCGCTATATAAATAAATGTTGATGATGATGATATACTGTATATATATATATGTATATGCCAGGCCAGTGCAGGATACATTTCTTCAGATTCAGGACATATCTCCCTTTGATAAATAGTCCCCCTAATGAAAAGTGAGGTGAATATTTCACAGAACCGATTTGACCATATTTCTCACCTCCATTTACATCATATTTGTGCACATTGCACTGTGTTATCGTTTATCGATTAACGGTGCAGACTTGGATGACCAGCTGAATTTGAATCACCTTCTGCTATGGGGAAACACTGTTTCCCCAGCATGGGGCTTCACAGTGACGCCCTGCACAACTGCAGGAGAGGGGCAATTTGCTATATAATGACAGGCACGGTGGGAAAACTGATTAACTTTGGGATCAAAAAGGGAGGGGAATAACCGCACTAGGGGGTAAATGTATCAAACTGCAAGTTTGAAACTCCAGCGATTTTCTCGGGAGAGTTGAAACTCGCCGATGTATGAAGCTGAGTTTTCATACAAAATCGCCAGAGTTCTGCTTCTGTCAAAATCGCTACTTGCAAAATCGCCAGAGATCAAACTCACCACTGTTTGCCACTGCAGCTATACAAGTCTCCAATGTATGAAGCTGCGAGTTAGCAAACTCAGGAGAGTTTGCTTCTAAACACGCCAGATACAACACGCTGCTTCATAGCAGCATGTTGTATAAACACATCACTGTTACACTGCCCTGGCAGTGTTAAAAAGTGAAAGAAATGATAAAAGTAAAAAAAAAAAAAAAGCTTGAGGTCCCCCCACTATTTATGCTTAACCCTAGTGCTGCCTCACTAGTGCTGGTCCCGTGAAAATCGGGGAAAAATTTTGCGTGGGGTCCCCCCGATTTTCACTTTACCAGCACTAGGCAAACCAGCCAGGGTTGGCGGCACTATAGCAGTGGGACGCGCTGCAGGGGTCCCCCTGCCATAATGACTAACCAACCCTAGACTGTTCAGCGCTGGGCTGGATTCCCTAGGGAGTGGGGTCCGCCGAAAAAAATGAGCGGGCCCCCCCTCTAGAAAGAACCAGCCCAGTGCTGATAGCACTAGGGCTCTTCCTACTACCCCTGGGCTGTGGGTAGTAGGGTAATACGGCGGTAAATAGTAGAAAAAAGTAAACTGACACCAATTTTGTTTGTGGAACTACAAGTCCCAGCCAGCCAGGTTGCCCTAAAAACTGTGGCCATGCTGGTGCTTGTATAACTACAAGCACCAGCATACCCACGACAGCCAGGGCATGTTGGCACTTGGAGAACCACAAGTGCCAACATGCCCTGACATTCCTGGCTTGCTGGGCCCTGTAGTTCCACAAAGAAAAAAGTTAACAAAACAACAACACCCTCATACAAACCACACATAATAATTAAAAAAAAACAACCCACAATAAAGACACTAACAACCCTCTTTTTAACCACAACTATTTAATAAAAATAAAAAAAAACAAATACTTACCAATGATGTCTTCTTTCTGGTGCACCCAGTAACCTGAAATATAATGGTAACTAGAGGAACACAAGAAAGAGGTTAAATAGCAGGGCACTCTAGGATAGTTAATCATGCAAAATAAGCAATAAATAAAATAATTTTTATTGGTATGTATGAAAAACGATACATCCTAACAGGATTAAAACTACGCAAAATATTAAAAAACAAATAACAAACAATGGTGAATTAGAATTGCAGATCAACTACAAAAGGCTCTGTGGTCAAGACTTATAAGGAATAACAGACCCTGTAGTATAAATGGATGGATCAGTGGGCAGGTGTGCGATCTATATGTAATTCTTCAATTAATTAAGATAAATAGATCAGAAAAACCTTTCCAAAAATGTCAGCAAAATAGCGATATGTCCCCTGCACCTTTAGATCCTACTGTAAGTAAGTAGATCAGTCAGCAGATCCATGTATTAGATTATACTCAGATCATGTCTCCTATGTGTACTTAAGTAGCTAAATACTATATACTAGTAAATAAGTGATTTCCTTAATTCTGCCTATGTGGACACTAATTGCTATTAATAATATAGTTTCATATATAGCAGTCTGACATGCCCAAGTACTCAATCTGATATATAATAGATTTACTGAATTGGCAATGTGTATCAGAAGCCATTCTGATCCTAATTATGCAGAAGCGCTAATCGCTAATAGATTACAATGTCCCCACACATAAATATATTCATCGTATCATTATACCGCTGTCTATATAATTAAGTTAAGGACGCACAGAGCGAACGCCAATGCGCGTTTCGCTTAATTAGTTTTTCCTAGCCTTGAAACTACACTATAGGGTCTGTTATTCCTTATAGGTCTTGACCACAGAGCCTTTTGTAGTTGATCTGCAATTTTAATTCACCATTGTTTGTTCTTTGTTTTTTAATATTTCGCGTAGCTTTATTCCTGTTAGGATGTATCATTTTTCATACATACCAATAAAAATCATTATTTTATTTATTGCTTATTTAGCATGACCACCTATTTTAGAGTGCCCTGCTATTTAACCTCTTTCTTGTCTTCCTCTAGTTAACTTTGGGATCACCAGCCCTTTAAATGTAATAAGATGGAGGAAGTAGGCAATCCAGTGATTGGCAGGACGCCACAAGATCGTCTAAACTAACCACAACGTTATGACACACCAAAGGTCTTTGGGATTTGATCATTTCTTTATTTTAACCAGCCTTCATTTCTGACCTTCGGAGAAACCAAAATACAAAGTGGGTCAACCAGCCGCAAGTTTGCCCTGATTATCTTGTAAAGACCCAAGATATAAATCACTACTGACTATCCACTGTACACTATATGGTCCTTTTTTTTTTTTAAATGAAGCATTCTATTAAAAAACTAGACAATGGAAAGGGTGCAAACATATATTTTTGGACTGTGTTTCATAAGCATTATAATAACTGTATAGAAGAGGAAGGAACACGAAAATAGTCCCCTGTCAGGTCAGGCAAAGTGCCATGTCTAATCATTCTCATATGTCTTTTCATATCTATAATAACCATTAAATGAGTAAGTCAACATGGGACCATGTCAATTCAGCTCTAATGCATGGAAACTCTATTCTCTGTTATTATACAGAGCGTGCAATATTATTCTTCCGGGTATAAACCACAAGTTTATGTTCTGTTTTCTGCTGTTTTACCCTCTAAGCTGTTTTTATGTTAATTCTTTAGTTGGATTCAAAAGTGATTTCTGCTTGGAACTGAAACCTGAAAATAACATTACACACAGGATTACACACATTCGCACAAACATTTGTATACTTCACTTTACATGGGTTTTTGTGTACTGATAATAGGATTTCTTTCTGAGTTTTAGTAAGGTTGTTAGCGGAAACAACACGGTCCTTGCGGCATGCGGTCGACAGCTAGATGTGAACTTGGTGAACATTGAGAAAGTCGGCAACATTAAGTCGACAAATCAAATGTAGACCCTATAGCTTATATGGTTAGGGTTAAGGATCGGGATATTATTGTCAACCCAATAATACTGTCTACATTTCAATTGTCGACCTAACATTACTGTCGATTTCATTATTGTTGACTTTCCAACTCTGTCTATATTATGGTGTAGACTATATAAATGTCGATCATGTAATTGTCGGACATATGTATGACATCTGTCCATGACTGGCGTTAAGTGACAATGCATAGACCCCCATTTCTTGCATAGAACTCTATTTGCTTAAGAGGCTTTGAAGATCCCAGGTGCTTGTAATTAGAGCCGCCAAGATTAATTTTCGGCTGCGGTACAGGAACTTCTTGGGTCCCTTTCCATAGCCACTAAAGGGGGCAGGGCCACATCAGATTGGTGACTCCTCCCAGTACACAGGGAGGCCTGGTCCCTGGTACTTTATACCTGCTTCCTCCCTTTTCCTCAGTGACCCTGCTTGTGATTGTTTGTTTGAGATTGTTCTGTGGATACTGGTTGGTGCTTTCTTCATCCCTGTGTGCCTGTTTAGGCAAAATTTTATTTTTCTTCATACTTGTGTCGGAATTTGTTTCTGCTGTATTATAGAGGATTTATCACTGCCCAATATTAAATGTGTTTGTTACACATACAACCAGTGGATGAAACATGGATGCAAGTGGCACGTAAGTGTCTCTGACATGTGCCTGGTATAAACTGGAGGCATATGCAAGTGATGCCAATCTGCACGGATCTTCAGATGCCTACGGCTCAGCATATGGTCATTAATACGCTATTTTTACGTGCTGCTTTTTTATAAGTAAATTATGCCCAATTTGGGACCAACTATGCATCAAATCCCTAGGGTACACCAAACAGGTCTACGCTGTGATACAGCCTCCACTATCTAGGTCACTGCTCTGCCCGTACACTCTGTAATGCTGCCACCATCCACATGTAGGCCAAATTAGAATTAGTGATCCCGATTTAGGTGGAACAGTTCCGATTTGAGGGGACTGTTGTACTATCCTTACAGTAAGGACTTTGTTCTGTCTGTCAGGACTGTTCGTAGGTATGTCCCACTAATTTCAGTGAGCCGGTGCCAGAGGCGTAACAAGTGACCTGTGGGCCCTGGTGCAGGGAGAAGGGGAGAAGGTAACTGAGGACCCCCGACCCTCGGCATCTGCCATGCAGCAGGCCCCATTATCTCCATGGGCCCGGGTGCCTGGCTCCTGCCGCTCCAATGGTAGTTCCACCACTGCCGGGTGCGACTTGCATCTGCCATTGGTGCACAAGGCAACGCAGGGGAAGCCTTCACCTGCGAATCTAACGAGTACCAGGTCTATAGCGGCAATAACTCCCATGTGTTTAGCCAAAGTGTAAATGACAAACACTCCAGTTTTCTTGGCCAATAGGGTTCGCTCTTTGTCTCCAGTTTTCCTCCACTCACCATGACGCAGAGACCCTATCCGGTCTAGGAGCACCAGCTGGGGGATTCATAACAAAATGACTGGTCATTGGGTGGGTAATATCATCGCAGGTAATGCCAGCCCATTTTGGGCGGCTGCGGTTATCATTAGAGTAAGCTCCACCCCTACCTGGTGGTGCACCTAACTCGTCTTATGTGCGGTCAGTATTATGCATAATTGGTTGCTGCAGTATACAGACAGCAGATATGGCGTGACGGACACTGCACACAAGATAGACTAGAGCTCTATTCACTAAAGAACTAAAGTGTATGTGTGTGAGAGCTGTAGAGATATCAAGAGAAATGTACAGGTGAAATTATAAGCAACTGACGTGGAAATGTAAGAATTAATCCCAATGAACACACCTGTGCTCCTAGAGAACACGACACCTGGTTCCTACATCCGCTTTAAACATCTGGATGAAATTAGAGATGCTCAGGCTCGGTTCCCCGAGAACCGAACATACCCGAACTTAGCAGATCCGAGTACCGAGCCGGCTAGGATTTGGAAACGAGCCAAAACGTCATTGTTACATCATCGGATTTCGGATCTTGCGAGTATTGAATTCCTTTTTAAGATCCAACGTAATGGTGGGTGGGAGGTAGGGCGGTCCCAAGGACAATTCCATCTTGCTCCATTTTCTTTTCTGCCACTGCTGTGTGCCAATGTTTCCTAGATGTGCTAGGAACTGCCGTGTGTTTGTGTCATTGCTCTGTCGCTTACCATCCAGCCAGGTCGCAGCAGTATTTGTCCGAAAGTGTATGAAAATAATATTGTGATCTGTGAGGTGGGCAAAATTGACTGCAAATGACTTGAAATTAGTGTTATTGAGGTTAATAATAATGTAGGAACAAAAAAAGAGCAAAATTATGTGATTTTAGCATATTTTAGTATTTTTCCTAAAAATTACAAAAACCAAAACCAAAAACACACGAGGGCGGTTTTGCCAAGACCAAAACCAAAACACGAAGCTAATCCAGATCCAAAACCAAAACCAATTCACGGGGGTCAGAAGATTTACACGACTGGTCTGGGAGTCCAACACGGAAATGTCAGCTACAGGTGGGGGGGGGGGGGGGGGGGGAGGGTTGTACGTGGTGTGAGGAAAAAAATGGTGTTTTTTCAAAAAGAGAAAAGTCTATCTGAAAGTAGCCTAAAGGAAAAATCCAGTCTCCTTATGAATTTTTGCCAAAATATACCCACCACAACTATTAAAACCGTGGGAGTGCCTCAAAAGAGCCACTCATGCATATTAAGTCATCCCTCCCAGGGGCAAATGCAGGATTTGTAGAGGGGGGTTTCCAAACCACGCCACCAATGGGCGTGGCCAGCATGTATGGGGGCGTGGCTATAATATTAGTCAGTGCTTGGCTGCTCTCCAACTCTTCCTATCCCCATAATATACATGGGCAATGCTGTGTGCACTACTGTTAGGTGCACGCAGCTCTCCCTTTTCAAGCAGAGCCGTGTGAAGCGGGGGCAGGGTCCAGCCACCTCAATTATACAGTGCCCCAGGCTTGGAGGAGGGTTTTCGGGCAATAGGAAAGCCCCCCTCGGTTTGCCGATGCTCTCCTACCTCTATTGGATCCTCAGCCAGTCTATGGAAAGTATGTGGGTAATGAGTTCTCTGTGGCTCATCCAATCACCAGGATCTGAACCACCTGCACTTGGCTTATTTCCACAAGTTACTAGGGCTGGCCGCCAAGAAAATAAATTAAGTGGCTTATGGCGGGCATGACAAACATGATAACATTGGGTCCCTATGGGAGGTAGTCCTGCTGTTTCATCAGATAGAGAATGGGAGGATTTTGGAAAAAAGTTGTCCTTTACCATAGATGTTAACAGAGTAGAAGAGAGTAGTGCCAGGATTCACATAAACGCCACTAGATCTTATCGAGTACTAAGGAAAAATATCATGTTCAAGAACATTATGTTTACACCTGTTCTCTATTAGGAATTAAGAAGTGCAGTAAACACAAAGACTCATAATTGCTCCAATGCCAACCACTGGAAGCAAAAGAGAATAGAGGATGTCTGATGTCTCAGCGCCCTCTAGTGACATTTAAACCCATTGTCCTCTACACGTTCATCTGCCGAACTGCGTAATGATTGATAAAGCCTCAATCAATATAGATAGTCCTATTGCAGGTACATAATTAATAATCTACGGAGCTTGAGGTGAGATAAAGAGAACAAATTGAGACCATATGGTTTAGGGTGGAAATTACTCGACTTTAATGATTTCAAGATGACTAATGGCGTAACCAATCTCTAGGGATGAAGACCATAAAATCCTTTTGGGGTAATTGTATTTATATTGGCTGTCTGCCTATCTCATCGCATGTCACATTATAGGAAAGTTCAGTATCTCCCGCTCCAGGGAAGATTGACAGCTGCTCTACAGCACAACAATATGAACAGGAAGCCGTTATACTTACATGAATATTTTACACAATGTTCACCGGCGCGTTTCGCAATGTTTAAATACATTCATTCCTTGGGGGCAACGTTCTAAGGCAAATATAATGCAACGCTATCAGGTTTCCTTTGTAATGTTCTGAGTTGTAAGCGTAGCCTGAGTCTGTCCAGATTTCTGGAAGCTAGAGAGACTGTTTCATATCACGGTGCATTAGAGTGATAGACGGAGAAACATACAGAATGTGTGTTCTGCAGTGCTCATTTATCCATTGTTTAAATTATGTTAGCAAGGGATTGTGGGGAGGTGTTTGTAAATTCAGCGGTCACAGATCTAACTTGTGCTATAGGTAGAATGTTCTGCCTACACTTGATTGGATCGGACAGCGGGTACCATGCTGTGTGGATTTGTCATAGATCTGTTTTTAACTTGAATATGGGCATGAAAACATGTGTAATTTAAACATCTTACAGCTGTGTTCAGATATGGTGCTTTGCAACACAAAGGAATGTACCACATGTACTTCCATCCTTTCAGATACAATTAAGTGGAACTAATGGTGAAAACAAAATATGTTGGTATGTTGTAGAGGAGGTTGGATTGTTCCTTGGTGAGAACAGTTATGGTTAATCAAAAAATCATTGAGAGGTTGTGGATGCACACTGCCATATTTCTGTGCATGTTCATCCCACAACCAGTGGCACTGATTTGAATCAATTACCAAATGTCCCTATTATTAGATTTCTTTCTTCTTTATTTACTTGTTTATATATATTTAGAGTATATTGTTTTGTTATCATGTCTCAGTATTCACAGACCAGTACGGCCAATTAGAGATCACTATGGCAACAAAAGTTGGGTATCAGTACCCCCACCAGGGCATGTAGCAATAAGAGGGACAGTTCCACCTAACGGTGATGACACCCCAACAATACCGCTAACACATACAAAGCATTGATGGAAAAAATAAACAACATCAAGATTTTTACTGACAACCAGGTTATGGTGAGAAAGAGGTAATCGGTTAGAATAGTCTAGGTGAATAGATAGTGGACTGACATTAACGTCGATAAAGAAATCTAACAGATTAACATAGAAAATGTAATAGTTCCCATATTAAATAGTGCTTCCGCTATAATCCATGGTCAGTAGCAAATTAAGAAGATCTATACTATGGGCTGTACCTACAACACGGGCCCCCAATCCACATCTGAGTCAACTACACGTTAAATATACTTCATGTGGCACTCCACTCACTGCAGGTGTATAGCGCACTGCGTAATGCACTTCTGGTCAAGACTGGCACATTCCTGGATTACATAATGCCACATTTTATCTTCCATTGTCATATATGACCACCAAGCTCCATGCTCTTGTATTATTACCTCAACCCTTCCACCCATTGTCACACATCACCCCCTCTATCCCTCCCATTGTCACACATCTCCCTCTCTATCCCTCCCATTGTCACACATCACCCCCTCTATCCCTCCCATGGTCACACATCTCCCCCTCTATCCCTCCCATTGTCACACATCACCCCCTTTATCCCTCCCATTGCCACACATCACCCCCTCTATTGCTCCCATTGTCAAACATCACCCCCTCTATCCCTCCCATTGTCACACATCACCCCCTCTATCCCTCCCATTGTCACACATCACCCCCTCTATCCCTCCCATTGTCACACATCACCCCCTCTATCCCTCCCATTGTCACACATCACCCCCTCTATCCCTCCCATTGTCACACATCACCCCCTCTATCCCTCCTATTGTCACACATCACCCCCTCTATCCCTCCCATTGTCACACATCACCCCCTCTATCCCTCCCATTGTCACACATCTCCCCCTCTATCCCTCCCATTGTCACACATCACCCCCTCTATCCCTCCCATTGTCACACATCACCCCCTCTATCCCTCCCATTGTCACACATCACGCCCTCTATCCCTCCCATTGTCACACATCACCCCCTCTATCGCTCCCATTGTCACACATCTCCCCCTCTATCCCTCCCATTGTCACACATCACCCCCTCTATCCCTCCCATTGTCACACATCACCCCCTCTATCCCTCCCATTGTCACACATCACCCCCTCCATCCCTCCCATTGTCACACATCACCCCCTCTATCGCTCCCATTGTCACACATCACCCCCTCTATCCCTCCCATTGTCACACATCACCCCCTCTATCCCTCGCTTTGTCACACATCACCCCCTCTATTGCTTCCATTGTCACACATCTCCCCCTCTATCCCTCCCTTTGTCACACATCACCCCCTCTATCCCTCCCATTGTCACACATCACCCCCTCTATCGCTCCCATTGTCACACATCACCCCTTCTATCCCTCCCATTGTCACACATCTCCCCCTCTATCCCTCCCATTGTCACACAGCTCCCTCTCTATCCCTCCCATTGTCACACATCACCCCCTCTATCGCTCCCATTGTCACACATCACCCCCTCTATCCCTCCCATTGACACACATCACCCCCTCTATCCCTCCCATTGTCACACATCACCCCCTCTATCCCTCCCATTGTCACACATCACCCCCTCTATCCCTCCCATTGTCACACATCTCCCCCTCTATCGCTCCCATTGTCACACATCTCCCCCTCTATCCCTCCCATTGTCACACATCACCCCCTCTATCGCTCCCATTGTCACACATCACCCCCTCTATCCCTCCCATTGTCACACATCACCCCCTCTATCCCTCCCATTGTCACACATCACCCCCTCTATCCCTCCCATTGTCACACATCACCCCCTCTATCACTCCCATTGTCACACATCACCCCCTCTATCCCTCCCATTGTCACACATCACCCCCTCTATCGCTCCCATTGTCACACATCTCCCCCTCTATCCCTCCCATTGTCACACATCACCCCCTCTATCCCTCCCATTGTCACACATCACCCCCTCTATCCCTCCCATTGTCACACATAACCCCCTCTATCCCTCCCATTGTGACACATCACCCCCTCTATCCCTCCCTTTGTCACACATCACCCCCTCTATCCCTCCCATTGTCACACATCACCCCCTCTATCCCTCCCATTGTCACACATCACCCCCTCTATCCCTCCCATTGTCACACATCATCCCCTCTATCGCTCCCGTTGTCACACATCACCCCCTCTATCGCTCCCATTGTCACACATCACCCCTTCTATCCCTCCCATTGTCACACATCTCCCCCTCTATCCCTCCCATTGTCACACATCTCCCTCTCTATCCCTCCCATTGTCACACATCACCCCCTCTATCGCTCCCATTGTCACACATCACCCCCTCTATCCCTCCCATTGTCACACATCACCCCCTCTATCCCTCCCATTGTCACACATCACCCCCTCTATCGCTCCCATTGTCACACATCACCCCCTCTATCTCTCCCATTGTCACACATCTCCCCCTCTATCGCTCCCATTGTCACACATCTCCCCCTCTATCCCTCCCATTGTCACACATCACCCTCTCTATCTCTCCCATTGTCACACATCACCCCCTCTATCGCTCCCATTGTCACACATCACCCTCTCTATCCCTCCCATTGTCACACATCACACCCTCTATCTCTCCCATTGTCACACACCACCCCCTCTATCGCTCCCATTGTCACACATCACCCCCTCTATTTCTCCCATGGTCACACATCACCCTCTCTATCCCTCCCATTGTCACACATCACCCCCTCTATCCCTCCCATGGTCACACATCACACCCTCTATCTCTCCCATTGTCACACATCACCCCCTCTATCGCTCCCATTGTCACACATCACCCCCTCTATGCCTCACATGGTCACATGTGAAGAGGAATTATTTTAGCAGACAGAAGTTGGATTATGGAAAGGATCATGAATCTGAACGGACGACGGTCACATATAATCTACCTGAAATCCATTTATCTGGCACAAAGGAGAATGAGAAATGAGAGAAATTATTTTCACTGAATCCTGGGACGGCTCCTCTGGAGGTGAATACTCTGTCGCTTCAGTCTGGTTTCTTCACTTCCTCCTCTAGTTATTCTGAAAGTATCCAACAAGATCACAAAGATCTCAAAACAGACAACAAAGGTTATCTTAAAAGATCATTATTCTCTGTTCTGACATAAATGACAGATGGCTCATACGGGTGTTTTTGCTAGTGATAGTGTTTACTTTTTTCATTTCCACCTATACAATAAAGGGTTGCTGCAAATGTTGGATCAGATTGATAACACAGGGGTGTATCACTAGGTCCCCATTTGCAGCGATAAGCCTGATCTTTCTAAAATCACCATCTGTCGAGACGATCGCCTCAATTGATCAAAAATATATTGCTGGGGCAGCTAATACTCAGATCTTCCGGTGATACTGCCTCGGCGTGGTAAGGGTTAACTGAAAAAGCGTAGGGTGACAACAGTAAAATGTCACAATAAAGCTCACCATACTCTCACTTAGTACCACCCTATTCATTTTTGGTTTAGCATCATTTATGGAATAAATTAATCACGACAATGAGAGGATATCGGAAAACTGTCCTCTATGGGGTCCTGGCTGTTACTGGCTGCCCTGTTCTCTCCCTGAGCATGAGCTGCGCGTCCACATTACTCCGTGAGAGAAAGGCGCAAACAGTAACAGCAACAGAAAGTCCTCTAGCCAAGGATCGCTCTCCATGGACCTGTTGATGCTTTATATTGCATTGGTCGAAGCATCTAGAAGTGCAACTGTAAAGATGCGTTATAAGTATGGGGCAAAACCTGATAGGTGCTGAAAAGAAACAGTCTGCTCCCCCTCCCAAAAAGCAAAGACCAATGCACCATATCTACACCTTTGTCTTATTTAAATAATCCCAATCTGCAAAATGAGATCTTGTTATTCCTCAGTGCCTGTCTCTCTCTCGTGCTCCTAATTCTCACTTCACCATCATCATCATTTATTTATATAGCGCCATTAATTCTGCAGCGCTGTGCAGAGAACTCTCTCACATCAGTCCCTGCCCCATTGGAGCTTACAATCTAAATTCCCTAATATACACACACACACACAGAGAGAAAGACTAGGGTCAATTTTGATAGCAGCCAATTAACCTACCAGTATGTTTTTGGATTGTGGGAGGAAACCAGAGCACTCGGAGGAAAACCACGCAAACACAGGGAGAACATACAAACTCCACGGTCGGGAATCGAACTCATGACTCCAGTGAGGTGAGGCAGAAGTGCTAACCACTAAGCCACCACGCTGCCCATGCCCCCGATATGCTCAACTACTTCCATTCTAAAGTGCAAACTTTTGCACCCAATAAGACGTCACCATCTTTCCCCCAAATCCATGCCATTCCCCATAAAAGTGTGTGAAATTGCGCAAAAGTAGCCATGCGATATCATAATAGAGCATTTGCGGGGCGGCTTTAGACTTCAGTGGCTCATAATGAGCCTCTTATTTCTGCCTATTTGTCAGAAAATAATCACTCTATATAATTTCCCTTATAAGATATATTAAAATAGTTGTACCAGAGTTCCCCTTTAAGAGCAACTGTGACTGCACTGTGTCAGTAAATCCACTAAAGCCGGCCTGTAATACAATCTCCATCTGGAACTGGCC
Organism: Mixophyes fleayi; assembly: GCF_038048845.1. Lineage (NCBI taxonomy): Eukaryota > Metazoa > Chordata > Amphibia > Anura > Limnodynastidae > Mixophyes > Mixophyes fleayi. Next base: position 16,883,625 of record NC_134404.1, on the reverse strand, counting down.
TCCTCTCAGTCGTGTTTTGTACTTTCGTAGCGTTGACTGTGGAGCCGCCGACTGCCATTAATCAGAGAGCACTAAGCGGCTGTCATAAATTATCTGACTGTGGGGGGATCCTGGGGAAATCTGAAAGTCTGTTTTATTTCTTCATTTATGGAGCCGATTATGAAGATATGACGAGGAAATGATGTATAATCTGCTTTCTTCTTAATACTATTAACTTAATAGTCTTTATGTAGAATTCCTAGTTGCTTCAGCTCTTCTTTTGCGCAGCATTTCATAAAAATGAAATATTGTTCTGTTGTTTTACACCTGTTTTTATTCTGATTTTCCAGCTTTCTAGGACCTTTATTTATTGGCTTGGATGTGCCTTTCTCCAATTTTCACTGAATACATTGTTGTCTTCTGTGCTTTTTAGTCCTGTATTTGTAGCATCAGGTAGAGTTGTGTATTTGTATTGACCTGGGATGTAACACAAAGTTTGATACAGAGCTAAGAGCAGAGACTCCACGAAAATAGATGGAAGATAAAATGAAAGGGGCGGCCCGCTGGCTCTTAGCGTGAATGATGATTTGTGACGTCATCCACCTACTTTTGCGCCAATGTGCCTGATGGATTGGATTTAAAGGATCAAACTACCGGCATCGGTGGAGACGCAAAATGTTTCACGTCCTGATTGGAGAATTTTGCGTAGTGTATATTGCATGAAAACGATTTGCGTCTGCTCAGAAAGCAAGTGAAGGCAGATGCGCCTATGGAGACCAGCATGTATCTAGTGCTCTCACCCAGGGCCGTCAAGAGGAATTTGGAGCAACAGTACAGCATCCAAGATTACCACTATTCCGACATGGAGAAGCCCTACAATGAATATACGAAATTATAAAAATTCGATTGGAAAATAAACAGATTTACCTTCAACCCGACGCTGGAGATCTCCGATGGGAGCACCAAGCTGACAGCAAGTGATTCCGTTTGGAGAAGTGTTCGGCACTGCAGGCTGACGTCATAAAGCTGCAATGTGGGGACCCCGAAGGTTAAGTGTTTTAACACTTAACCCGTCATTGCCACTTTAATTTCCATGTCGGAGTAGTGGACATCGGTAAAGCGTACCCAACCCCCAAGAGAGGGGAAATGCCCTGCAGAGTGATCAGGGAAGCTCTTAGTCTTGCAAGATTACCTCATCAGCTCCTCGGCTGTCGTATCCTGTGCGTATCCTGCAGTCCACTCCGTCTGTCTGGCAAGTACCGTTTAGGCAGAGTGTAATTACACCTGGACATCCGGTTCAAGTTCCGTGCTCTATATCAACAAGAGTAGTTGCATCCGAACATGAATACAGTCTAAATTCTCTACCACACAAACATAGTAAGGTTCATTATGTCAGAAGACAATGAACCTACTAGTATGTCTTTGGAATGTGAGAGGGCATACAAACTCCACAACGATAAGGACCTGTTCAGAGTAGAACCCATGACCCCAGTGCTGATTAAGCAATGCTTACCACTGTGCCACAATACTTTTAATTGCAATACTATTAATTACCGTAATAATAAGGGGTCATTTTAAAATGATAAGAAATCAAAAGGCAACTATATCTAAGATACCTCAAAGTATATTTCAATCAGGACCATTATTATACATTTTCATTATGGAATGAAGTGAGTTTTAACTCACTATTTTTTAGGAGCTCACAACTACGCAGAGCACGATAATGGTTTTATTATTCACTGTCCCCTTATTTTCAAAGATTTGAATTGATGAATAACAAAGTTTAGTTTTTTATACTTATTCCCGGGAGAATAGAGGCCAAGTAATTTAGCAGCAATTACAGGCTGTCAGTGCACTATCTGAAGGAAACTCTGTTCTGTCTAACTTTCATGACATAATGGTTGATAATGAGGAAAGTGCTACAAGCAATAGAAATGAATGTTATGTCTTTCTTTTCTATTTTCTTGCCTTCCTTCTCGGTGCGCACAGCTCCTTGAAGTGTTGTCTGTTCTGGAGTCTCTCACGTCTCCTTATAGGGGCGGCAATCACAGGCTGCACAGTGAAGTCTTGCGAGATGCCGGTAGTGAAATCTCCCAAGTTTCATGATTGAAGGACGCATTTGTAGCATTGGAAAGCGACAGTCTGTAGAGGTAGGGACCTTTACCATCTAGAAACCTCATCCATGTTACACCATTTGAAGCAAATTCATGGAAAGCTTTTGTGAAAATCAGACGCTTAAGCTAAAAAATAACAACAAACAGTCCAGCATCAGCTACCTCCCTTCTCTCAGCTAGATGCCAGCACCTACAACCTACACCCCCAACACCTTCATCATCAATATCCTCGGTAGCGATCGGAGTTAGTCCTGCATCCAAGTTTCTAAGGCGAGATGACTCTTCCCCTATCCAGGACTCCTCGGAAGAATCCTTGAGCGTCAGGCCCACTGCCGCTGCTCCTGCTGCTGGGGGTGGATCTTCAACCCAGAAGCAGACCAAGAAGAAGACTACTAGTAGTTTACAACAACTTACTGTTAAACAATCCTTTGCAAGAGGAAGCAAGTATTAAAGCTGTCACCCAGTCGCAAGGCGGATCACCATGGGGACTATGCTAGTATTAGATCTGCGTCCAATATCCATTATTAATGCAGATGGTTTTAGACAGTAACTTGAGATCTTCTGTCCCTGTTACTAAATTCCATCACAGCACAATTTTACTAAAAAAAAAAAGCTATTCCTCACCTCTACCAGAAGGTTTGTAAAAATGTAATTATTGGGCTACAAAATGCCATTCTACCCACTTTACACTTAACCACAGATATGTGGACAAGCTGAACTGGGCAAACTACAGATTATATGATTGTGACAGCCCACTGGGTTGGTGATTCACCTTCACCACCTGGAACAGCAGCAGCATGTACCCAAGTACGTCACATTTTTCAGAGGCAGCTACTCTGTGTGTCATCTGCCCTAATTAAGAGGCATATTATTATTATTATTATTATTATTATTATTATTATTATCATCATCATAAAAAAAGAGATTCATTTTCAAAGAGCATCTAAAGATTTGAAGGCTGTGGGAAAGTCTGATTGATTGGTAGGGAATTCCATAAGTGGGGAGCAGCACGGGAGAAGTCTTGTAGGCGAGAGTGAGAGGTGGTGATCAGAGACGAGACAAGGAGCAGGTCAGAGGTAATACCACTGACAACCTGTTTGAAAAATTAAGGAATGACATTGCAACATGGCTAATCCTGCTTGGACTCTCCTGAGGATATGTGATTTCTGATAGCGAAACCAATATTGTTAGAGCATTACAGTGGGGGGAATTCCATCACATTCCCTGTTTTGTTCACACAATCAACTTGGTGGTACAGAACTTTTTAAAAAATGACAATGACATGCAGGAGATGTTGTTTGCGTCCTGAAATATTTAGTTTCATTTTCGGGATTCTGCAACAGCATGTAGGAGAATGTTGCAACTGCAAGAAGAATAGAATTTAGGGGGAATGTACTTTAGTCCAGCGCAGTGAAGAATACTTTCCATGTTGTGCAAGGTGCTGAAACCACTCAAACTAGTCACCTGTGAAGAGAGTGAAGACACTGTTAGCTTGGGTCAAGTTATTCCCTCAATTAGACTTTTTGAAAAGCAGCAAGAGAAATTGAAGAAGGAAATGATACATAGCAATTCAGCTAATTATGTAGATTAAGTACTTTATTCGCTTCACCAGGATCCAAGAGTTATCAACATCTTGAAATTGGATCATTACATTGTGGCAACTGTGCTTGATCCTAAGATTAAGAGCTATGTCTTCTCTTTCTTTCCAACTGATCCAGATCTCAAGCGATGCAATGAGCTCCTGGTCAGCAAGCTAACAGCTCAAGTGGTACATGACACAATGACGTCTCCTCCTTCAGTTTCTCTGGAAATTGCTGCTAGGAAAAAACTTAGCTTTCCCAAGACACCCAGTGGTGATGCAGATGAGTCTGCACAACATTTTGACATTTGGTCTGTTCTAAAAGAATTGCCCAAAAATCATGACAGCTCTTCCGTAAAAGGAACTACAAATTCCATGAAGAAGTCCATTACCGGCAATTACATCAAAGTTCACAGACTTCTGTGATGGTGGATTCCAGTGGGGATGAATTAGTATTGTGTGAGGAAGATGTACACATTGATGAGGGTGAATATGATGACAGTGTAGATTGCAGGTGCTGAGATCTAGCTGAGAGAAGGGAGCTAGCTGATGCTGGTATGCTGGTAATATTTTGGGTAGAATGGCAAGTTAGCAATTTTATGTTTTTCTATAGTAAATTTTCACCTTTATTAGAAAGATGTTTTTTTCTTTAAAAAAGTACAAGTTTTTCTATTTACATTTTTGTTTGCCTGACTTAAAACCACTATGCACTAGAACGTAGGCTTTAGCACATGAGGTAGAGGGATAAGTATCATCATGACTGAGACTGGAGAGAGACAAGAACAATGTAACTGAAGACTGGAGAGTGACAAGGACACTGCCACTCCTCCTGTTTCTGAATGAGCTATGGCACAGTAAAATGTGACTGGAGACTTTTAATAACATTGCCAGCCCTAGTATTTGAATTTATGTTTCAGCACTAAACACTGTCACCTCTCCTATTTCTGGGTGAGCTATGGCACAGTACAATGTAATGCAGATTTTGAAGAACACTGCCAACACTATTATTTCTATCTCAGCAATTCTATTCTACCTATGACGCTGCCCAACTGCTCTAAACACTGCCAAGAACCGTGCTACCCCTTCTGTGTCCCTCTGTGAAATGGTGCTTGTTCACCGTTGAGGGGGAACTTATAGAATCCAAAACTTGCGAGATCCGAGATCCGACGACGTAACAATGACATTTTGCCTCGTTTTCAATTCCGAGGGAGCGCGAAAGTACCGACCCGGCTCGGCTCAGTACTCAGATCTGCTAAGTTTTGGTATGTTCGGTTCTCGGGGATCCGAGCCTGAGCATCTCTAATAATAAACATCAATATACAAAAGATCCACATTTTTACCGAAGTATGTGTTGTAGTTTAATCCACCAGACCCCTCTTCAGTCACTTTTATATTTTCTGCTGTTATGTATTAAAACCGAACACTGTGATTTCAATATAAAACACATGTAGATTAATACTGCTTTTATTCCTTTCTGGTGTTTTCTTGTGTTTGGGGGAAATATTTCTTTGCGCTTCATATTATTTACAGTCTCTGAAACATCAGATCTTTTGTTTTATATCTTCCCAGTTTCCCCCCTGTGTTAATATATTGCTATTTGCTTATATATGGTAAATTAGAAGCATTTGCCTCATTCTGGCATGGTGCACGATTCCTATACAGCTTACACTAGTATGTCATGGACAATCTACACTGATAAACTTGTGTGTAATACAAGCTGATTCACTAAACTTTGTCCTTAGTCACCCAGTCCTCTGATATTTTTTGAGTATTGCTGTAGTACAGGATTAGGCCTCTTCCTGCAGCTGAATTTTTTTTCTCGCGATGATAACAAAAAGTGCTATTGCCACAATTTATTAAAGGTATATCGCCGGGTCAGGTGAACATTGCTCAGCCACCCGGGCAATACTATTCCAGAGTGCAAATGGTTAACTTACCACTTCGCTGAGCGGGTCCTTGCCGATGTGGGGCTCGCCCAGAAATAAGCTTTCAGCCGCAATCGTTTCAACAAAATAAACATAAAATAAAAATAATAATAATAATAATAATATTGTTTAAAAATGGCTTGGGAGACAGCAAGTTCTCCAGCACCCTCTTTAAGTGCTGTATATATAGAGGATGGCAGCCCAGGAACGAGCACAGTGCATTTCATAAAACGCGTTAGTCTGATAGCAGAGTGCTCACTTCCCTTACAGTTTACTCTATACTATAGGTAATTCCAAACTCTTACGCAAAATAGTTGCCTAAATCTGACTGTGGAGGTAAAATGTGGTGTTAAGTATTTCCAGTCCTATTAAATACTTCCCATCATGAAATTCCCTGCCAACAGGACTGGGGGCGGGACCATGCCACGATGGGGGCGTGGCGATGTCACGACGGGGGCGTGGAGATGTCACGATGGGAGCCTGGCCCCACCCCCAGAGGGCTACCTAGTGCTGTAAAGATTAGAAATCTCCCTTCCCCAAGACTCCCACGGGGCAAACATATCCTCCAGGGTCAGCGGGACAGATCCCTAAAATCAGGAATGTCCCGTTGAAATCAAGACGGGTAGGAACTATGCTTTCTTGACCATACAGCAGAAAGAAACGATTATCATTCTTCCAGTTCTACCCATTCTACGAAATGCTAATTTACAAATAGCTTGTGGCATGGGCAATCCGCAAATTGGCGAAACAACAGAGGCCGTTTGTACAGCCAAAGCTTTGCACCTGTGTGAAACGGCCTCTTCCACTGTGAAACTGGATGTGAGCTGCGATTATCACACACGCGCCTGGGCGGTCTTCCAGTTACACTTTTGATACACAAAAAGTGTGTCTAAAAATCGAAAATTACGATTTTAATATCTTCAACTTATAAACAATGATTTATTTAAATAATAAAGCATTTTGTTTTGTCCCCAGTACTGGTACCACCCCTGTCCTTGGTATGTAGACTTGCCCATGTTTTGCCTAGGCTGTATGATGAAAGATGATATATTGTGCAGTGTTTGGCAGAGTCAGTATCCAGTCTACATAACAAATGATTAATTTCTATTCCTGGGACATTGGCATTGCACTAGAAGTCCTTCCACTTGCAGCACCGGTATGCAGACTATGATAAATTGATCTTTTTGCTGGTTGCAGAGAGAGAAATGACACAACGTCTGGAATTTCTAGAAAGTATTTAATATGGAACGAGACCCAAAACATGAGAACACATAACAAATCGACTATGTCTCTGTGAGTGCTGGATATTACTGTTTGGACAAATTAATGCTAATTGTTGTATCGGTTTATCGCTTAGGCTTCTCACCCACTGTTGTTTAAATGCTGTACATTGTATATATAGTCACTAGGGATTAACAGGAAGCGGTTACACCAACTTTTTTTTTTCCCCTTCATGTCAATGGCAGAATAACCTGGACTCCCCTTACCGCTAGCCAATCACATCTTACCACGAGTGGTAAACAGTTTGTGATTGGCTGAGCTGCTAATGACAATCCCGGTTTGTTAAGCTCATAGTCATTCTGTGAGCTGAACAAACGCCATTGAATAACAGGTCTTAAACGTTGCTGTAGACATTGTACATAATATGAAAATGACTAACCATTGAGGCATGGACTCTACAAGACCTCTGATATCTGGCACCAAGACATTAGCAGCAGATCCTGTAAGTTGCAAGGTGAGGCCTCCGTGGCTCGGACATGTTTTCCAGCACATCCCACAGATGCTCGTTTGGATTGAGATATGGGGAATTTAGAGACCAAATCAACACCTTGACCTCTTTGTCATGTTCCTCAAATTATTCCTGAACAATTTTTGCAGTGTTGTAGCATTATCTTGTTGAAAGAGGCCACTGCCATCAGGTATGTACTGGGTCTGCAACAATGTCTGGGTAGGTGGTACATGTCAAAGTGACAACCACATAAATGCCAGGACCCTAAGTTTCTCAGCAGAACATTGCTCAGAGCCTCACACTGCCTCTGCCGGCTGCCTTCTTCCCATAATGCATCCTGGTGCCATTTCTTCCCCAGGTAAACAACGCACACGCACTCAGCCGTCCACATGATGTAAAAGAAAATGTGATTCATCAGACCAGGACACTTATTTACACTGCTCCATGGTCCTTTCCTGGCGCCCATTGTAGACACTTTTGGCTATGGACAGGGGTCATCATGGGCACTTTGACTAATCTGCAGCTACGGAGCAAGCTGCGATGCAATGTGTGTTCGGAAATCTTTCTATCATAGCCAGGATTAACTTTTTCAGCAATTTGCCCTACAGGGGCTCTTCAATGTGCTTGGTCCAGACAGGCTAGCCTTCGCTCCCCAAGTGCATCAGTGAGCCTTGTTGCCCTTCCTTGGACCACTTTTGGTAGGTACTAACGACTGCTTATCACAAGACCTACCGATTTGGAGATGCTCTGACCCAGTCGTCTAGCATCACAATTTGACCCTTGTCAAAGTCGCTCTGATCCTTACGCTTGCCCATTTTTCCTGCTTCCAACACATCAAGAGCTGACAGTTTGCTTGCTGTCAAATATATCCCACCTGTTCACAGATGCCATAGTAACTAGATAATCAATCTTATTCATTTCACTTGTCAGTGGTTATAATGTTGTGCCATTAATATATATATTTTACCTTTTGATGATATTGGTAAACTGTATATAGGTAATGGCTGGGATAATGGTTCCAAGCCCTATTATTTTGCTGTCTTTGGCCCTAATATTATCCTGACACCAACAGGATGGAGATAGGTTACATGTAAGTGTCCGTATCCACAGCCCTGTTGCTGGACACCAGGCATATTACAGAGCACAGGATGATGACGTGAAGCTTGTGCATAGGGGTTGTTGGTAGAGTAACAAGGCCCAAACTCTGTTACCTTACAGGGGCCCTGGGCTGTCGAGTTCCTCTGGATAGCTCTCTTCTAAGCTTTGAATACACAGCGTTTCTGCTTCTGTCACAGTTGAAGGAAACTGACAGTAATTCAAACACAAAATTACATTAGAAATTGAATATCAAATAATTAAAAAAAGAAGCAAACTAAAACATATTTGCTATTAGGGCAGTAGTTAGTTATGCTCCATGACATCATGTGGCTTATTCACACAATAATTAACGTTGTGTTATCCGAGCTGCGTGTTAGTATTCCCCCATGCTGAGCCCGCGCTTTGTGTCCTTCTTGTTTACTCTCTGCGCTGGGAGACATGAATGCCAGTCTTCAGACGTGGACTTAGCAGAACACACTGGCCACGGTTAGATAGTAATTACAGGTAGTGGATGAGAGATCAGTGACAAGTATCCTCTATGTAGCAACTTCCAGGAGCCGGAGCAGTAATCTGCAATCCGCCCCATCATGCCAGATGCCATGGAACATTTTACTGTGTGCCCTTTATGTCTCATGCCCTTCATATCCAGAACAAGATATACACATAACTCATTCTATCTATGTCAGCAATGTAGGTGTGCGCACTTTCTGGCGAGCCAGCCATGCTGTGACACAATTGATCAGTAATCAATCAAACCATTCAGATATCTGTTGGGTACAGAGGGTACTCATATAGATCAGAGAGGTGGCTCTCCTGGTATTAAGGAAGTAGAGTACCAACATGCTGTTAGTAGTGTGAGACAATATATGGTAGTATTAGGAGGCATTGTGATGCTAGATGGGGGCATTGTGATGGTATATGAGTAGCACTGTGCAGGGGCGCACAGAGGATTTTTAAGGGGGAGGTTCCTCTCCACCCCAAAAAAGAAAAAGCACCGCCGCGGACGATTCTTTGACAGCGCCGCGGCTGCTGTATAGTACAGTGCCGCTATGTGGGGCACTTCCTTAGCTGAGGGGAGGGGTTTCTGGAGACCCAGAAATCCCCCCTGCGTGCGTCCCTGCTGTGATGCTATGTGCAGAGACATTGTAGGGCTGTAAGGGGGTATTATGAGTCGGATGTTGTATGCTCTGGACAGTAGGATATATATACAGTAATGGATAACTGAGCATGATGTACACAGCAACCTTTTTGGCAAATTTCAAATATTAAATACTCCATACTGTAAATTATTATATCCTTTTTTATCATTATCTGTATGCAAGTATTCACTTTTATGCCACAATAAATATGCCACTCATGGTAAGTAGATATTTTATGGTGCACTTTCTACATGCACTAAGCTGTCGCTTATAATCTTCCCCTACTGTGCGATGGTGCACTCATTTAAACCCTTATTTGTTTATTTATTTTTTTACAAGGTGTTATACCTGCTGCTGAATAATATTCCTAGTTGGCCACAAGGCGATGGTTCTTGATAATAGCAGAAGTGCCAGGAGGAGAACTCTCTCTGTTTACCATACATGGGGAGCGGGATGATAAAAAAAATCATCAAATAGGGGATATTACATTTAATATTCAAACCACTTCTTCTGGTGGCTCAATGGTAGCACTACTGCCTTACAGCACTGGGGTCATGAGTTTGATTCATGACCATGTCCTTATCTGTGTGGAGTTTGTATGTTCTCCCTGTGTTTGCGTGGGTTTCCTCTGGGTGCTTCGGTTTCCTCCCACACTCCAAAAAACATACTGGTAGGTTAATTGGCTTCTATTAAATTGCCCTTAGTCTCTCTCGGTCGGTGTTAGGGGATTTAGATTGTGACTATACTAGAATACATACATTTCCTCCTTGAAGTTGCATCCTGCCAGCCGAAATTCGTCATTCCTCAGAACAGTTGCTCCTGATGCTCCTTAGACTAACGCCACATAGGTTCAGAGGTCAGAATTGTGCACTTATTGCTAGTCCTGCTGATGGGTTTATGATGTCCCTTGTTGGTATTGTTACTACTGACAATTAGATTGCTGTAAAGGATTCTGCTGCAGCACCTGTACTGGGGAGTAAGCAGCTATTTCAGCTGAACTGAGTTCCGAGCTGGTGTTTCTGAATATTAGACATTTTTATAGGTCCCGCTGAGATCCCAAAACTAAGCTGTTTTTATGAGCTGTTGGCGCATGTGAAGACATTGGCAGGACAATTTGTTGATCCAGTAGGATATTGTTTTAAAGAAGCATCAGGTTTTGTCCCTCAGAGTTAACCCTGAGAATCATTACTGCATTAGATAAATAGAAAATGAATGTATTAAAACAGACAACACCTGTCTAGTTGCACACTTCTCTAGCGCTATAGTCCATCCATGCCAGAAGTCAGTATTGACCCATTGATTTAGCTCTGCATTCACTTCTTCCCTTCCAGTCCTGGCTAGCTGATTTTATTGGTATTAGTTGGTGAAATGGTTCCATAGTTAATACTGTATATCTACTTGTCTTAATACTGTATATCTACTTGTCTTAATACTGTATATCTACTTGTCTTAATACTGTAAACCTACTTGTCAATAATATGAACATTTACGGGCCTATATATTAATATTCCCCCAATCCAGATGATAAATATACATTTTTATTGCTCTTAAATTTAGAAAAAAATTATCGCAGATGAGTGCTATTCTGCTTCCCTGGTGATACTGAGCCAGAACGGTAATAGTTAACATAGAATTGTCAAATAGGCTCCACCATGCAACGGTTTGGCCATCATGTCTTGACCATATCTATAATGTGTCTATTCAACTTATCTTTTACTCAAAGGAGCCCACACTGTGGAAGACTGTCCCATTGTTTAAAATCTGGAGAGATCTAAACAGCTACAGACTTATTTCCTTTCAAAACTTATGTAAAACATTGTGAATGCCCTCTAGAAATTCCTCATAGATTATGCAAACCCAAGGCTTCAGAAGTCTACACAGTGCAGTTATGGTCGCGGTGATTAATGACTTGAAGTGAGAGATAGAGAGCTAGACATTTATCTGTGCTATTTTCAGAGACCTAAGTAAGGCCTTCGACTCTGTCTTCTAGAGCCACCTCCTTCCATCATTGAAGACTATTGCTCTAGATTCTACCTCTTTGTTTAGGTTCCACGACTACCTCTCTAATAGGCTGCAACAGGTCAAGGCTGAAGGTTAAATCTCTCTCTCAAGTCTGTTAAAAATGAGGTGTCCTACAGGAATCCATCCTGGGACCATTCTTATGTGCAATATACATAAAGATATTGACTTGTTCGCAGATGATATGGTGGTCTACCGAAGCTGCACAAGTGAGCGTTGAAGGCTGACTTCAACATGCTTTAATGTCAACTCATTAGCAAAAAATTACTACTTAATGCCAATGTAACCCCCAATCCCAGTGATCTCCAGGTGTGGAGAGCCACAGTGCAGAGCCTGACAGCAGGAGGAGGGGTCGGGCTTCCAAGGCATCGCTGGCTGACCATGGTTCTAACTGTGCATGGTCCTGGGGAAAGGAAGGAGAGAGGGAGAAAACTGCCCCATGGAGGCAACTGAGGGTGCGGGAGAGAGGAGGTGATGACAGAGAAGTGTGGGAGAAGACACTGTGGGAGCTGCAATGGGAGAACTGGAGGGAGTAGGATGATCGTTTCACACCCCACAAAGTGTGTTCTGGTCCAGACTACACGGTGCTTCTGGTGTCCAGGTTCAGAGGTGATATGGTATCCAGAGCATGTCCAGGGCAAGTGTCCAGCAACGATCCAGTGTCTGGAAGGTATCCAGTGTCTTGGCTGTCCAGAATACAGAACATCCAGCACCATGAGGCGGTCCACCGTTCAGAGTGCCCTAAGATAACCCTTACCAATCCCAGCCAGTATCGCCATGAACAGCTGGATATCGATCAGCTGCTCCAGCCATTTTTTTATTTGTTAAATTGCGTTCTTCTAAACTTCTTTAACTTTTTATAACTATTCAAAATATTTATTTATTTCTTTTTTTGTGCAGTTTGATTTGTTGCCCTCATCACACTGCAGACCAGTGGCACATTATACGCCTCCTCATTATATACAAAATGTTTTCATTTGGCACCCTCATTAACCCATCGTTAACTCCTTCATACAGCTTTTTTTATATTTAAAAAAACAGTCTTGGTAAGTCATTGCCGTTTGATAAGTATTGATGCAATGATAAATAATAAAGAAAAATGTTCAGTTAAAAAGTAAGAATTTATTGCACTTTGCTATATAGGTCCCTTTACGTCATCTTATTTAGTAGGGGATGTAGAGGAGGTTTTGTGCATACATGTAGTGTATTGATGTACAAGTGACCTCTCAGATGACCTCTTAGAAAAACATTTATTTTTCTAATAGTGGTAATATCTTATAAACACCGGGATTTGTGAGTTATAGGGATGCTCACTGATCACAGTGTTTTGGTTTTGGTTTTGGATCTGTATTAACTTTGTGTTTTGGTTTTGGTTTTGCAAAACCGCCCTCATGTGTTTTGGTTTTGGATCTGTATTCTTTTTTGTTAAAAAAAAAAATTGCTCCAAAATGCTAAAATCACATAATGTAGCTCTATTTTTGTTCCTACATTATTATTAACCTCAATAACATTCATTTCCAGTCAATTTTTGTCAAGTGACAAGAACACTGCTACCCCTCCTGTTTCTGTATAAGCAATTGCACTGAACAATGGCACTGGAGACTGGAGAGTGACAAGAACACTGCTACCCCTGTTTCTGTGTGAGCAATGGCACTGAACAATGGCACTGGAGACTGGAGAGTGACAAGAACACTGCTACCCCTGTTTCTGTATGAGCAATGGCACTGAACAATGGCACTGGAGAGTGACAAGAACACTGCTACCGCTGTTTCTGTGGGAGCAATGGCGCTGAGCAATGTCACTGGAGAATGGAGAGTGACAAGAACACTGCTACCCCTGTTTCTGTGTGAGCAATGGCACTGAACAATGACACTGGAGACTGGAGAGTGACAAGAACACTGCTACCCCTGTTTCTGTGTCAGCAATGTCACTGGAGACTGGAGAGTGACAAGAACACTGCTACCCCTGTTTCTGTGTGAGCAGTGGCACTGAGCAATGTCACTGGAGACTGGAGAGTGACAAGAACACTGCTACCCCTGTTTCTGTGTGAGCAATGGCACTGAGCAATGTCACTGGAGACTGGAGAGTGACAAGAACACTGCTACCCCTGTTTCTGTGTGAGCAATGGCACTGAACACTGGCACTGGAGACTGGAGAGTGACAAGAACACTGCTACCCCTGTTTCTGTGTCAGCAATGTCACTGGAGAGTGACAAGAACACTGCTACCCCTGTTTCTGTGTGAGCAGTGGCACTGAGCAATGTCACTGGAGACTGGAGAGTGACAAGAACACTGCTACCCCTGTTTCTGTGTGAGCAATGGCACTGAGCAATGTCACTGGAGACTGGAGAGTGACAAGAACACTGCTACCCCTGTTTCTGTGTGAGCAATGGCACTGAACACTGGCACTGGAGACTGGAGAGTGACAAGAACACTGCTACCCCTGTTTCTGTGTCAGCAATGTCACTGGAGAGTGACAAGAACACTGCTACCCCTGTTTCTGTGTGAGCAGTGGCACTGAGCAATGTCACTGGAGACTGGAGAGTGACAAGAACACTGCTACCCCTGTTTCTGTGTGAGCAATGGCACTGAGCAATGTCACTGGAGACTGGAGAGTGACAAAAAAACACTGCTACTCTTGTTTCTGTGTGAGCAATGACACTGAGTAATGTCACTGGAGACTGGAGAGTGACAAGAACACTGCTACCGCTGTTTCTGTGGGAGCAATGGCGCTGAGCAATGTCACTGGAGAATGGAGAGTGACAAGAACACTGCTACCCCTGTTTCTGTGTGAGCAATGGCACTGAACAATGACACTGGAGACTGGAGAGTGACAAGAACACTGCTACCCCTGTTTCTGTGTCAGCAATGTCACTGGAGACTGGAGAGTGACAAGAACACTGCTACCCCTGTTTCTGTGTGAGCAGTGGCACTGAGCAATGTCACTGGAGACTGGAGAGTGACAAGAACACTGCTACCCCTGTTTCTGTGTGAGCAATGGCACTGAGCAATGTCACTGGAGACTGGAGAGTGACAAGAACACTGCTACCCCTGTTTCTGTGTGAGCAATGGCACTGAACACTGGCACTGGAGACTGGAGAGTGACAAGAACACTGCTACCCCTGTTTCTGTGTCAGCAATGTCACTGGAGAGTGACAAGAACACTGCTACCCCTGTTTCTGTGTGAGCAGTGGCACTGAGCAATGTCACTGGAGACTGGAGAGTGACAAGAACACTGCTACCCCTGTTTCTGTGTGAGCAATGGCACTGAGCAATGTCACTGGAGACTGGAGAGTGACAAAAAAACACTGCTACTCTTGTTTCTGTGTGAGCAATGACACTGAGTAATGTCACTGGAGACTGTAGAGTGACAAGAACACTGCTACCCCTGTTTCTGTGTGAGCAATGACACTGAGTAATGTCACTGGAGACTGGAGAGTGACAAGAACAGTGCTACCCCTGTTTCTGTGTGAGCAATGACACTGAGTAATGTCACTGGAGACTGGAGAGTGACAAGAACACTGCTACCTGTGTTTCTGTGGGAGAAATGGCGCTGGATCTCCTGGGGAGGGAGGTACTTGTGGAATCAAAAACTCACAACATCCGGCAACGTAACGATGACGTTTTGCCCCGACTTAGATCCGAGGAAGCAGGAAAGTACCGAGCTGGGATCGGTACTCAGATTAGCGATGTTCAGGGGGGTTCGGTTTTTGGAAAACGGAGTCTGAGCATCTCTAGTACATATGAATGATGTTTACATTGTATATTTAGTATATCCCTCACTATCATGGTTTTCAAAAAATACACAGAGAGATGTAATGTCATAGTTTGCTGAGCTGCCAAACTTTCGCCCATGACCGTAGTGTATAAAGGTTCACCTGAGCCTGCACTGTAAAAATTGCACATAAATACCTCTTAGGCAAAAGGAACATTTATTTGAACCGAGTGTTTGTCCGGACACACATGATAAAGTTTCATTGCTATCGTAATAACTCTTGTACATTCTCAATCCCGTTTTCTGATAGATGGTTTTATTTGCAGCCGGCTGAAAAACCAGACAAAGATACCACTACGCTCTATTCCTTCTCTGCGCTGAACGCACGCTTTCCTGTCCAATTACTGGCGCAGGGTCAGCACATGTGTAACGTGGGATCCTCGGCCAAGTGACATTCCACGGCACTGTTTCAGCAGACACGACGTGCAAATAGATGCTGTAAATGTTCCGCTGATACGTTTATACATATCATAATAAAACCGCAGAAAGCTTTCTAAATGATGCGTGCAAATCAAGCTAATTTCTACCACCATTAAATGGATTTTTTTTCAAAATTAAAGACTTTAGAGCCCCTCTGGCCAGTGCTGGGCCTAACACTAGGTGCCCCTAGGTAGCTGAATACAGCGCTATGGTTTTGACTAGCGCCTAAAATACTGAATGCGTTCCTATTTAACAAGTGGCAATAGGCCCTAAATCATGTGAGAAATAGAATTTTTGCAGGATTTAGGGCTTCTTTCCGTGGTCGACTATCTATCTCTAGGGGCCACCTACAACGTATAGCATGGGAAAGCCTATTTACCAAGGACAAATGCTAATGCCAGGTAACATTTTTTAATATTAAAAGAAAGCATATTTTCCGTTTTATTTTTAATAAAGTTATTTTATGTTATATCTATTTTTTTATTATTATTATTTGAAAAATAGAACTTTATTAGTTTTTTTATTTTTCAAATCTGGAAATGGAAGCCCAAGTCCAGGCCTCCAGTTCCAGCGCACATGCAAAAGATAACAACAATAATAATAATAATAATAATAATAATAGTAATAATAATAATTGTGAGGATTCTGGGTGTTTTAGAACCAGAGTTCACTAGGTTACCCTGCCTTCTTAGGCTCAGGAATCACACGGGCAAGGAGGAGAATGAAAGATACAATGCAAGCTTTACTTTTTCTACAGTAACAGAACAGAACATAAGCCTGCACACTTTAAGAAATAGGTCAGTGGATCACCAGTGTCAATAGGAGTCCCAGCAAAGTTTCCCACCCACCTTAGTCATGCAACAGTTCCACAGGCAACAGAGTCTGTCAGCAGGAGGTTCAGGGAGTTCTGGAATCTGGCTGTTCCTGGTCACTTAGACAACTCTCCACCAGCATGGTGGGGCTATGGGTATTAGTCTCCCTACTCCTGTGGGTGCACCAATTTACTCAGAACCTAGGAAGTTTCTGCCGATGGAGTGAGGTGATGACAGGTGCCCAGATTGAACAACAGCCATCTTCCCAAGATACAGGACAGTGATGATCACCCGGTCTGCTGGTAGAGCACAGAAACTCAACATCAGTCAGCCCTGCACCTTCCAGGAAATCAATCCACAGAAAATCCACACACCCACTCACCTATCCGCTGGAGTGTCTCATTATATCCATGGTCAAATTACCAGTGTGTTTTTCTCTCAGCCGTGCAAACCCCTGAGTCTGTTCTTCTTAAACATTGGTGGGTGCTGGACTAGGGGGTTGGAGTGGGAGTGGAGATGAGCTGTCCTTCCACAGTGGCTCCCTTGCTGTGTCCCTGCCACAATGTCTGGGCCAGTCCTATGGAAGACAATGGGTACATCTTGGCTTTCCCACCTTCAGATCTTAGATAGCACCCAGTCCCTCCTGAAATTAACCTCTTCCACACTTTTAATACTTGTCAGGGCTTCTATCTGTCCCTCACTTCTTGTCCCTTCTTACTCCCCAATGTCTCCACAATAAGCCCTCAACCTATCCGTCGAGTGAAATTTAAGAGCTGGTCCTGGGGTTGGATGTAGTGTACAGTAGTGTAATGAAGAGAATGGAAATAGCTACAAAATTCCAGGGGCATTTAATAAGGCTGTGTGATGGACAATCCTTGGGTAAGGTTTTTTTTTTTTTTGTTGGTGAATTAAATATATGCCACTGAAAATGACATAGCCAAAACGGCAAATTAAAATGAGTGTTATTTGCAAGCAGGTTATAAGTGTTGAGTATATTTACGCAAATGTCTGCAGCTCCAAACCTGATGTTTGCACTTAGCTTTTCCGTTGCCTTATTAAATATTAAATTCTTGGTTATATCAATAGTTTAAGCAAGTCCCAAGGTTGAGCGTTGGCTAGATGGGAGTGTTATTTCTTCTGTGTGGGTCACCATTTTATTGCACGCTCACCATGAGCCTTTGGTGGCCCTTAGAGAGCCATTATTAACAGGATTTTCTGCTGTAGATTCCACATGAGGTCTTCCATAGGAAAAGAGCTAATCTGTGGTCTTTTCTCTTGTCCTACACATGGTTTCTGTTTATGGGCACATTACCAATATTTAAATTGATACAGTTCTAAGTTTGGCCAATCTTCCTTCTAATTTGGGGTGGGATATACGTTCCCTTGCTCTTGTACTTCCATATGAAGGCTGACATCACAGAATACAATTTATTGATGAGCTGGGGGGTAATATATGTAGGGTATAGATTTGAATACGTACAATATTTTTGGCAGAAACATAATTTTTACAGCTGCAATACGAACGAGCCACAAAAACTCAATATTGATCCTCAATTTGGTGAGTTCACTAAATTAGGTGGTAGTGGGTAATAATTCTTCAGCTTACGTAGTAATTTGGATTCCTAGATAGTTAATAGCTTTGGGATGCCAAGTACATTTTCAATTATCCTTAAAAATCTTGTGTTACTCTATTGGAGAGAGCTTCTGATTTGTCATTATTTTGTTTGTATAGCAAGGTCTTTGCATAGTCCTGGAGGATCCCATAGAAGGTTGTAATAAGGGCTCGCTACAAAAACCAGAATCTGCAATTAGACACAATTTATGATATGTATTTCCTATATAAGTACATTAGATAGTGCCTTTTACTTGTAGCTATTCAGCTAACAATTCTGTCTCCATGGAATACAATATATCTACCCAGGAGTTTCACAGAAAGATAATTTCATGTTCAATAACCAGGGTATGAGTTCAGTCCCAGTTATATACAATATATGCATATGAAATATTAATCCCTAAGAAAGATACTGTATGTGATTTGTCTAGTTTATACGTACAGCTGCTACATAAATTTGACACACTTCATGTAGGTCCTTGACTTTTGATTACAATAGAGATCTATCAAAACATGAATTATGGAGAAGAGAGTTTTGAAGTCTTATATTCCTATATAAATATATAGGCCATATATATGGGATTCTTACAGCTTGTATCCTTTGAAGTTGCATTGAATCCTTGCGCTACATGCGTGATGGATACCATAGACACACACCTTTTTGTTAATTGACAAGTCTAGCAACTTTCAATACCAATATCCCCCAGTCTTTACAAAACATCTACCTCCCTCTGCCCACTTCAAGCCTTCCTCAGTGCCACTGCTTGACTTATTTTCCTTTTTCGCTTTTCTACGTTTGCTTTCCCTCGCTGCTATTTGCTCCTGTCTGCTACAAAATCTACTTCAAAATCCCTCAGCCACGCTTTTTCCCACTACATGTCCAACCTCATCTCCATCCACAAACTCTCCTACCCACTTTGCTTTGCCAAAGACCACCGCCTTACCTCCCCTTTGATTAACTCTTCTCACTCTCTCCTACCTTTGGAACATACTCCTTCACCTAATCAGACTTTTCACACTAGTCTCATCCCCTGAGAACGTATCTTTTCCCCAAAGTCTACCAGACCTCCTTTTAACTCATCGCCCACTGTCAGCCCCTCACCTACTCATCTACTGCACGTCACCTTCTTTTGTGTCTGCCCTCCAATCGAGATTGTAAACTCTTACTAGCAGGGTCCTCTCTCCTTGTGGTTTCCTGCCTACCCATATCATGTAAACTTGCACACCAATGATAGGCACCTTCTGACTTGTCTCTATGTCTACTCCAACAGCATCTCAAGCCGTATTTGGTGCACTCATGTTCCTGGGCACAGCCCTGCTTGTCCATGTCACCTCTCTGTACTATGTGACTTGCTGGTGTTTATTCCCTTTGTAATTTGTACGACGCTACGGAGCCATGCTGCGCCTTATAAATAAAGTATAACGATAATTATATGGCAAATTTATTCTCTCCTCCTTCTGCTCTGCCCTGTCCCTTGCTAAACAATCCTTCTTTAAGTCCCTTATCTCTTCTCAGTCCTCCAATCCCCGCCGCCTCTTTGCCACATTCAACTCCCTCCTCTCCCCCCCCTCCCACTGTCCCGCCTTCCCTCTCTGGGTCTGACTTCGCCTCCTTTTCCTCTTCCAAAATTGAAGCCATCAGACAGAACATCTCCTCCTCCCATCCCTCTCCCGCCACCCTCACCGCTTCACCTCCCGCTATCAACCGGCTCTGGTGCTCCTTCATCCCTACATCAGGTGAAGAAGTTCGCTCCCTTATTCTTTTCTCTCCACCCTCTACCTGTCCTCTTGATCCCAGCCCCTCCCACCTCCTTCGCTCTCTCTCTCCTACTGCCTGCTCTTACCTCGCACACCTCTTCAACCTATCACTCTCCTCTGGCGTTTTCCCATCCTCATTCAAACACGCTCTTATCTCCCCTATCCTCAAGATACCCAATCTTGACCCCACCTCTCTTGCAAACTACCGCCCTATCTCTCTTCTCCCATATGCCTCCAAATTACTTGAGCGGATTGTCTGCTGCTGCCTCACCAGGCACCTCTCTGACAACTCCCTCCTTGACCCTCTCCAATCCGGCTACCGCCCCCTCCACTCCACCGAAACAGCCCTGGCTAAAGTCACCAATGATCTCCTATCAGCAAAATCCAAGGGTCACTTCTCTATACTTATCCTCCTTGACCTTTCCGCGGCCTTCGACACTGTGGACCATCCCCTCCTGCTGCAAACTCTTCTCTCCCTCGGCCTCTCTGGTCCTGTCCATGCCTGGTTCACCTCATATCTTGCTAACCGCTCCTTCTCTGTATCCACGTCTAGTTCTTCCTCCACCCCCTCCCCTCTCCCTGTAGGAGTCCCTCAGGGCTCTGTTCTTGGCCCTTTACTCTTTTCACTCTATACTTCCTCCCTTGGGGCTCTCATCTCCTCATTCGGTCTTCAGTATCACCTATATGCTGATGATATTCAACTATACATCTCTTCTCCTAATTTTTCCTCCTTCCTCCTCTCTCGTCTAACTGACTGCCTCTCAGCCATCTCCTCCTGGATGTCCTCACACTTTCTTAAAATTAACATCTCCAAAACTGAACTCATTGTCTTTCCCCCACCCAGATTCCCTTCCCACCACGACCTCTCCATTGTTGTTAACAACTCCACTATCTCCTCTGTCACCCAACTCCGCTGCCTGGGAGTCACTCTTGACTCCTCTCTCTCTTTTGCCCTCCACATCCAATCCCTCGCCCAAGCCTGTCGCTTCCAACTCCGTAACATTGCCCGCATCCGTCCCTTCCTCTCTCAAGATGCCACCAAAACTATCATCCATGCTCTCATCATCTCCCGCCTCGACAACTGCAACCTCCTCCTAACTGGCCTCCCCTGCTCCCACCTCGCCCCCCTACGCTCTATACTCAATGCGGCTGCAAGACTTATCTTCCTCTCACGCCGCTCCTCCTCTGCCTCCCCTCTCTGTCTTGCCTTACACTGGCTCCCCTTCCCCTATAGAATCCTTTTCAAACTCCTCACCACCACTTACAAGGCTCTCTCCCAGTCTACTGCCCCTTATATCTCTAACCTCCTCTCCATTCACACTCCTGCCCGCTCCCTGCGCTCAGCCAATGATCGTCGCCTCTCCTCCACTCTGATCACCTCTTCCCACTCTAGAATCCAAGACTTCTCCCGCGCTGCCCCCCTTCACTGGAACGACCTCCCTCACTCCATCCGTCTCTCACCCAATCTGTGCTCCTTCAAACGGGCACTTAAAACTCACCTGTTTCTTAAGGCCTACCAACCATCCACTTAACCTCTCATCTCTTCGGTTCTCCCCTTTGCCTCACTGGCTCCCTTCTGTGCCTGATTCTGTCCACCCTCCCTTAGGATGTAAGCTCGTATGAGCAGGGCCCTCTTTCCTCCTGTCTCCATACCTGTTCTTCCACTCCGTCTCTACTGTATTTGCCTGCCCGGAGTTTACGAAGTATTGGTATTTTATGTTTAATGTTCTGTACTGTTTTGCCCTGTATGGTCTACTGTTTGTACTGTGTACGGCGCTGCGTAAACCATGTGGCGCCTTACAAATAAACGATAATAATAATAATAATAATAATAATAATAATAATATAAGGACATTGAGATGTAGTATAGTGGCATTATAAGGCTCATTACAAAAGGATATATGTTATGTAGTTATACATGCACAGTATCTGGTTTGTTGCCATGTCACTGTTAAATATTTACTTTATTTGCCATATTGTATACTATAAACGTGATCCTTTTTACAGCAGCACATACTAAGCATTTATATTTTCTCTGCACGCGGTAAACATAGCGTAGCCGTTTGGCGAACTAATCAAGGTTCACATTGTGAAAGAAAATTCCAGTTGGGAAGCTCAGCAAACTCACTAACCTGCACATTGTTCAACAGCGTATTTCTTCCACTGACTCAGGTCACATAAGTGCAAGCAGTTTTACAAGCTCTGGCAGAGTACGGGCAGCCAAGACCCAAACGGAGCCTGGGCCCAGGTAGCGAGGTTGCTCATGATGACTTGTGTAAAATTTGGCATTACAGGAACATTACTTATATTAAAACGTTATGAAGTCCGGCTCTTCTGGTTCAGTGCAATAAAATTGCTCCCAAATCTAACAGAGGCTTTCTTCTATAATTTTCCTTAGCAAATCAAAGTTATGTATTTTACCACTCCATGATCATTTGACCACTAGAGGCGCTGTCCCCTGCAGTCCGTGACTGACGTTTTATTTTACCAGAAGTTACAGTAAAGTTACTCTTCAACAAATTCATAAATACAGCAATGCTTTGTGCAAAATGCTTTATGTGAATGTTTTACTCAACATTTATGATTTATATTTATAAAAGGTGCTACTTTACAGAGCTACTTTAGACAATCGGTGGCGTTCCAGCTCTTGTAGAACTACAAGTCCCAGCCCTGGCTGGCAGGCAGAGAGGTATCGCTGGACCTCCTAATTTGGGGAGAGCCCACTGATCCCTTTCCAGCCTTTTGGGGCCCGCCTCGGCTCTCAGGTCACAAAAGGGGCCCGTTCTTTCAAACATATGTAAATTCAGCTTACGCTTACCCCCCTGTGCCCCCACTTTCTGCCTCTCCAGGTATCGATGGATACTATTCTACTATGCACAAAAATCAGCAATCATTAAATCATGAATACTAAAGTATGTTTATAGCTCTTCAATAGAATATAGGAAAGAGCTTTGGATAGATCGAATCCACTACCACTAAAAGAAAGTGATTCCCTAGTTATGGAATGTTGATATAAATAGTATCTGTGTGATTCACAATGCTATCAAGAAGAAGTTTGATAAAAAAAGAAATCTCAACCCCAACAAATCACCAAACAGGCCGCACTTAGTGTTATCTCATCCAAGAATCTCCTGTTTAATCTGTGTCACCGTTGTAATGTCAAGAAGCAAGACGTGTAATGTCGAGAGCACACACACGTGTAACTTCACCTCTATTACAGCATGAAGAGAGAATGTGAGCCAGGGCTGCGGGTTAAATGGAAGACGGTGTTGCCTGAGCCTATTAGAGCTGTTCAGATCACACCGTAATCACTAGCAGAGGGATCTATTAATATGCCCCTTTACCTCCTGCTCCCCATCACGTACGGACGGCTCACATCTGGATTCAGATGTGATCTCCAGTTTTTCCCCAGTATACACCAGTCGCCTTGAAAACCTGCTGACACCGAGCATTATTTCTGTCTATAAAGAAATGAGTCGTGATCTGGCCCGAGTCTTCAATTCCATAAAGGAACTGCGATCACAACGTACAGATGTGACTGATTCACTTCCAGATGTAGAGCCAATGAATCTGTTACCTAGGATAGGTCTGACATTGAAAGTTATTATATTATTATGATCTCTGTATGTGATGATAGCTTAAGTGTGTGGAACAAGAAACCAGATAAAGGCATTTGATATTCATCCAGTTTATCAATTGCACCAAAAATACCTATTATTTATTATTATTATAATTATTATTATTATTACTATTATTATTTATTAACAGATGATTGTTTTTATGCAAAAAATGATACACAAGTAGCTTAATATATGTATAAACTCCTGTAAATAATATATGTATAAACATTCAGGGCTAGATTTACTAAGCTGCGGGTTTGAAAAAGTAGGGATGTTGCCTATAGCAACCAATCAGATTCTAGCTTTCATTTATTTAGTACCTTCTACAAAATGACAGCTAGAATCCGATTGGTTGCTATAGGCAACATCCCCACTTTTTCAAACCCGCAGCTTAGTAAATCTAGCCCTCAGTTGTTATTATCGTTGAGTTCTGTTGTTTTCACTTCTGTGTCCATTAGAAAACTTGTGCATTACAAGGAATAATGATCGTCCTACTATAAACTATTATGGAAATTAGAAGGGATTTCTTTGGCCTACATAAAAGCATACTTGACAACTCTCCCGGAATGCCTGGGAGACTCCCGAAATTCGGGTCGGTCTCACAGACTTCCGGGAGAGCTGGTAAGTCTCCCGCATCCCGCAATTGCGGGGCTAAAATGACATGATTCGCGTTGAATCGCTTCATTTCGGCCCGTCCCACTCGACAAAATGGCATATCTGTAGCGGGGGCAAGGCCAAAATGACGCGTTTGCCCGCGCTCCGCCCCCTCTCGCCCTCTAGACCCGCCTCTCTCCCGGATACAAAAGTAGACAAGTATGCATAAAAGCACTTGGTATACAGCCTCATATATGGTTACAGAACAATATCAATGTAATTTACAGCAGGGAATACATTATCCTATATACATTACATAAATGTGCAGAACACATTGCAGCACTTATTCTTTATACACCATGATACAAGGGGGAAGGATTGCAGGTGGATTCTGGGTACAGACTGCTTTTTCGGTCATGGAACTGAAGAGCAAGTAGGAATTGTTGATTCAGATAGTTGACTGTAATGCTCAGGCCCTGATTGTTACCTACACCCAAGCACTTTTGCTTTAACAATTCACTCACTTGATTTGCATTGTGAAACCAAACTTCCAACACAATCATCATCATCATCATCACCATTTATTTATATAGCGCCACTAATTCCGCAGCGCTGTACAGAGAACTCACTCACATCAGTCCCTGCCCCATTGGGGCTTACAGACTAAATTCCCTAACACACACATACAGACAGAGACACAGACTAGGGTCAATTTGTTAGCAGCCAATTAACCTACCAGTGTGTTTTTGGAGTGTGGGAGGAAACCGGAGCACCCGCAGGAAACCCACGCAAACACGGGGAGAACATACAAACTCCTTACAGATAAGGCCATGTTCGGGAATTGAACTCATGACCCCAGTGCTGTAAGGCTGAAGTGCTAACCACTACACCACCGTGCTGCCCCTAACCAAATCTGTATAAAGCATATTCTGTTCTGCCAGAGATTACATTATGTATTTTACTTGCAACCATATATGTCCCAGTACAGCTCTCTCCTCTCGTCAATAAATAAAGGTCCTTGTAAAATAAGAAGTGGGGGCAGTCTGCAATTCCTGTATATCGGGCCTTACTCCTGGCCTTGCTACCTATGTGAGAGGGATGATGCTGGTAAATGAGTATTCTGGTTACAACAGTGTGCATCAGACTGTCATCCAGGTGGGAGGACACAAGATTGGATTAGAGTTAGTAGATACTTTGCAGTAGAGGGTGCTTAGGGGCTGATTTATAAGAGCCAATAGGTCTTTCTTTGCCTTGCCCTATATATTAAGGGAGGTACCACAGGTGAGTATGAGGTCCCCGCTGGTGTTAAATATCAGTACCAGTCTCTTAGAAATTAATAGGGTAATTTACCAGCCCACATAAAAAATAACTTTTTCATCTTGATGATATGAATAATGATAAATAATACTGGGAAACATATAGAAGGAGTTTATATTTCTACCAGATCACAGTCCTGTGTATTTTAAGCTCCAGGGAATTTTAGTTTGACAGCAGAAAGGTGTTTTTCACCTTTATTCAGCTTAAGTAAAAGCGGGCTGAAAGTGGCCCTGGAGTGAATGGAAGACAGTGGGTTTGGCATCCATTCTACTAGGCAATGTCCTAGATTTATGACCCTCAGCATGATTGTCAAGCTGTAGATGCGAGTCCTACTTTGTACTTTATAATTCAGAGACTGCGAAATTGTGGGTCACAAACTTGGTTGTTCTCTGTGACCTGGGGGACATCTGCCCACTGGATCGGTCCCACATTGGATGGCCTTGTACTGGGTCAGTGAGTCACCTGCATTTTTATTCCTTTAAAATGTTCTTAATAGGCTGCTGGGTTGAATCTTGCCCTCAAGCAATGTTCCCCCATAGTAGCCCCAGATCCACCCAGTGTAACCAACATTCATCATCGTCATTTATTTATATAGCGCCACTAATTCCGCAGCGCTGTACAGAGAACTCACTCACATCAGTCCCTGCCCCATTGGAGCTTACAGTCTAAATTCGCTAACACACACACAGACACAGACAGACTAAGGTCAATTTTGATAGCAGCCAATTAACCTACTAGCATGTTTTTGGAGTGAGGGAGGAAACCGGAGCACCCGGAGGAAACCCACGCAAACACAGAACATACAAACTCCTCACAGATAAGGCCATGGTCGGGAATTGAACTCATGGCCCCAGTGCTGTGAGGCAGAAGTGCTAACCACTGAGCCGTGCTGCCCCATAACATTGTCACAAAGCTAAACCCACTTACGTCCCTTCAGTGGTCTGAGAATAATTCCTGTCCCCACCTTCTTTGTCACAAGTAATGAATGGATTGCTGCTGCTTGTCATAAACACACATGAAGAAAACTTGAGAATGACAAAACAGTAGTGTATACAACATCATCTAGTGTACAGAATACTGCTCTATGGTGACAATTTGTAACTAAGATGATATGATTCCCACGCAGCGCTGATCATGTGTGTGTGTCATCAGTAAAATGTGATATACGATGAGCAGGAAGGAGCTTATTGATTGGATGTCTGAGCTGCACAGAATTCCTGGCTGACAGATGTTTCACATTACAGAGTACGGGGTGATACGGCCTCATAGCCACCAGCTGTACGCGGTGCAGAGCTGTTTCCCTAACTGGCAGTGTTTTATTTACTCAGCTTATCCCACAGCTGGGCCTAGAGGTGTCCTAACAATGTTGGATTTCATTTCTGTGGAAAGAGAGAGATAATGAGATCTATGGGACAGACACTAGACATAAAACGAACACGTGTATTTATTGACTGTACACAGGGCCGCTGAGAGGGGGGGGAGCGGGTACTAATTACCCGGGCCCGGGCCCTCACGCCAACGTTTTTTTTTTTTTTTTCAAAACTATTTATTTTTGTTGGGGTTTTTTTGGGCGGTGTGTGGGGGGTGGGGCTCGGTCGTTGGTGGGGGGAGCAGGGTAGTGAATTTCTTTTTTTTTTAATACTCACGTGATCGCGGCGCCGGCATCCCTCCTCTCTGCTGCTCTGTGCTCCATTCAGACTGTCTGAATGCCGGGTGTGACATCATCATGTCACGCCCAGCATTCAGACAGTCTGGAGCAATGGAGCACAGAGCAGCAGAGAGGACCAAGAGAGAAGAAAAGGAAAAGATAAGTAAACGAGGGGGGGGGGCTGTCATAGAGGGGTTAAAAAACCAGTGGGGGGCCATGTCATAGAGGGGTTAAAAAACGAGGGGGGCTGTCATAGAGGGGTTAAAAAAGAGCCTATTGATTTTGATGTGTTAGCCACACCCCAATGGCGCATTTGCCACGCCCCAAATGCATGACCACACATCTGAAAAATTTTGCGCATTTCTTTTTACCATACGCGACTATAAGGGGGGCCGGGGCCCTGAATTCCTCTTGGCAGCCCTGACTGTACATATATCTGTTATTATACATTTAAAAGTTACAGATGTTTCAATGACATGAATGTGGTTAACGTCAGGTACCCACTGGCGTTTTTTAACCCTAGTATGAACAATGGTCGTACACAGGTGCGGCTGACATGCGTTTGAATTTTTCCTAGCGTTTGAGGTCATTAGATGTGAGTTAGCCTTTTCATAAGGTAAATGCTTATGGATAAAGCAAGATGAATTTGGAAAAAGCAAACACACCAACAACCATGAATTCTATTGTCAAATCTGTTTCACTGTTTGCTATTCGAGTGCATGTAATACACACCAGGAGGTACGAATCCTAAGCGACACAACCACATTTTTTAGAACTTTTTATTAGCTTAGTTATTGGGTCTTTTTTCCAGTTAATCCCCCCTATCTATCTACATGTTGTTGCCTAGATACGCTTTTTAGAGGGATGTAATTAGCATTATCTAAAACTAGACAAATCCTCCTGTCACGTCATCACACTCATATCAGCAATTTAAAATTATACAGCGCCAAAGCTATTCACATGATGGGAGCGGACGTCATCCCTTTCATCTCATACATCGCCAAACTCAAGCACCCCCCCCCTCCCCCCCAAACCATCAGGAAGATTTTTCCTTGTTTCAGTTAATAGTAAATATATTCTATTAAACTGTATATAGTCAACAGTAGGTTAGCATTCTTGCATGGGGAAAACAGATGGAACTCTTACATTTATTTATTTTTTGGAAAAAAAAGTGTCCGCAAAGTTGGACATAAACTTTAAATGAGACCAACCAGTCAGATTCTACCTGTCACTTTTAAGATGCATTTCAATAGGGTAAGAACACCTTGATGTGTTAAATATTCACCCCCCCAGAGATCATGTGTGAGCCGCTCAAACTGCAGACCTACCATGCTACTTATTGTTCACCAACTAGATTTCAAGGCGCACGCCCACTTGAGTTACGGACTTTGAGAACAACGGAGTATAGTCTATCTGCACCTAGTTATGCATGTTGGCGGGCGCTCTGGAAATGGACATGATGGAAACAGTAATAACATCACACCAAGGTTCAGCCTACGCCCACTCTACCACCATCCCACTTCATTCATTAAAGAGTTTCCCTTTATCTTCTAAACTAATCCTTGATTTAGCTTAATTTCAGTCCTAAATTAATGATGACTGAGGGGTAATCAGGACTGCCTTAATTACGTATTGACCTGAACATGCCCTGAAACATGCAATGGTGAAAAAGTAGGAGTGACGTTGTTTTGTAGACTGGCCATACCGCATCATTATATGGTGATACGGTTATGTCCTGTATAGTTTAATAGCAAAAAATAATCTGGTCTGGAGTTAAAATAGTTCAAAACTGGTCTAGAAAATATCCATGATGCACGATTGTATGAACAGCAAATTCTCATTCCTGACCTTTAACGGTGGGGATTCTCGTACGATTTGTAACTCTGTCATTCCTAAATTTCTCAGCTTATCTGTGTAGAGCAGTGGTTCCGATAAACGAAATGACTCAATGGGCCTGACTCATTAAGGAGAACAAAACATGAAAAAGGAGTAACTTTGCACCTGGACAAAACCATATTGCATTGGAGGGGGAGGTAAATTTAAAATGTGGGGACAGATTTATAGTTGGGGTAGGGCATGTCCTAGATCAACTTTGAATTTCAGTGTGAAAATAAAGCTATCAAGTCTTTGTGTGCTACATGAAAAAACAGCCAGTATTTAACTTATCTGCAAAATAATAAACTAATTTGCACCCCTTGCATTGTAACATGGTTTGTCCCAGAGAACATTTACTCCTTTCTTTTGCCTTACTTTCCTTAATGATTCAGGCCCAATGTGAGCAACGGGGAAGCATTGGAAATATATAATGGTAAATGTAACATCCCAATGTAAATAAATACTGTATTCACTGTATGTTTCTGCAAGTGTCTTCCTGTCCTGTGTACAACAGGGTAGGTAAATTAACCTGAAATTCACAAATGTAAATGTTCCGAATGAAACTGCTTGACAAGAATGGTTATATTTTTCTTTGTAATCCGCTGCCAGTTTAACCAGAGCTCTTATCCAATTATCTAATCAGCTCGTTATAGGTATTTCCACGGTGAAATTGTATCAAATCAGCCAAACCGAATATTTGTGTAGAAATGTGAATCACTGGCAAACCCTCTAATTACATTGTATCCATTTCAGAATACAGCTGCTGACAACTGTAACAGTTATCAGCGATTTAAAGTGAAACGGTCTCGTTGTGGTTTATTGGTAGAGGA
The DNA here is from genome assembly GCF_038048845.1 of Mixophyes fleayi. NCBI lineage: Eukaryota > Metazoa > Chordata > Amphibia > Anura > Limnodynastidae > Mixophyes > Mixophyes fleayi. Next base: position 16,853,783 of record NC_134404.1, on the reverse strand, counting down.
AAAATCTTATACCTTTTAATCAGTAGAACTTTACTTTACTGGGTGTCTGTTGCCTTCAAGGGGTAAATAAAACCGTTTTCTGGGCTGAATCTTATTTCTGAGGATGGAGCCAATCAATTCATTAAGAGCCAGCAGTAGTGGGTGGAAGATGTTATTTAAGGGGAGTACATGGTAATCTCGCAAAACTATGGATGGAATCAAAGTTTAATGTTCAGAGTTACTGACGTCCAAGATCTTTATAAAAGATGAAATGAAAAATAAAGTCAATGCAAATAATTCTTAATAAAGATATTATTTAACTATATAGCTAATAAATCATACCTCTAGTATGGATTTCTCATGTGTCACCGTGGTGTGTTTCAGGGGCAGCTGAAGAGGGGGTGATTCGGCTGACGAACGGATCTGGTCCTCACGAAGGCCGTGTAGAGGTCTATCATGAAAAGCGCTGGGGAACCGTCTGCGACGATGGCTGGGATAAGAAAGATGGGGATGTGGTTTGCCGGATGCTGGGATTCAAGGCAGCTGAGGAGGTCTACAGGACAGCCAAATTTGGTCAAGGTAAGCGGCTGCTGCATAAAAGGCCTAGGGAGACAGATGTCTATAGCAGCAAAGGTCATAGCACAGCAAAACAATAATTTTATGTCGATTGCCTGCAGTTTTGGGATCCATAATTCTAATTTGTACTGGCTATGTTATAGAGATACCACTTTTTTTGTTTGCTTTATTTTGGTAGTGTGGGGTTTCTTCATATGTTGATATGAATGCAAGTACCAGGGCTGTAACTAGGGCTGTGCGACAGGGTCGACCGCCCAGGGCGCAACACTAAAGGGGGGTGCAATTTCATAATATTTTAGGCTAATTTGGTTAAAATTGAGGGCTAGGGGGGGCGTCATTTTTCATTCTCGACCCAGGCGCTGAAATTCTAAGTTACGGCTCTTGCAAGTACTATGTCTTTCTGCTGTCTTCTTGCGGAAATCGAGAAGGTATTAAAGGTAAGTTAAAGAGGATACTCCAGTCACTTTCCTGTTCACTACAACAGACTTTAAAAGGACTCTAGTCCGAAATTTTTGTTCCCTGTGCCCGGAGTTTATACCCTGATGCCAACCATTAATATGTAATATCGCTGTCTTGAGAAATGCCCTGTTTACAAGAGGAGAGGTCTGTCCTTAAGTCTAACAAGGGGAGGAGTGAACTGCACATAAGCCCTTGTCCATTGGCTTGAATCTAGTCCTGATACTACCTTATAGTGGTGTTAACCAGCTCTTTTAAGAGATACTATTGAGCAATACACTACTGTTCTACAGCAATATGTCCTTATCTGCTGAAATCCTGTGACCTACAGTCATGGCCAAACGTTTTAAGAAGGACACAAGTATTGGTTTTCACAAAGTTTGCTGCATCAGTATATGTAGGCCTTTATTTCAGATGTTACTATGGTATACTGAAGTAAAATTACAAGCATTTCATAAGTGTCAAAGGCTTTTATTGACAATTACATTACAATTTTGCAAAGAGTCAATATTTGCAGTGTTGACCCTTCTTTTTGAAGACCTCTGCAAGTTGCCCTGGCATACTGTCACTCAACTTCTGGGCCACATACTGACTGATGGCCGCCCATTCTTGTCTAATCAATGCTTGGAGTTTGTCAAAAGTTATGGGTTTTTGTTTGTCCACCCGTCTCTTGAGGATTGACCACAAGTTCTCAATGGGATTAAGTAAAATTACAAGCATTTCATAAGTGTCAAAGGCTTTTATTGACAATTACATTAAGTTTTTGCAAAGAGTCAATATTTGCAGTGTTGACCCTTCTTTTTGAAGACCTCTGCAAGAGTCGCCCTGGCATACTGTCACTCAACTTCTGGGCCACATACTGACTGATGGCTGCCCATTCTTGTCTAATCAATGCTTGCAGTTTGTCAGAAGTTGTGGGTTTTTGTTTGTCCACCCGCCTCTTGAGGATTGACCACAAGTTCTCAATGGCATTAAGGTCTGGGGAGTTTCCTGGCCATGGACCCAAAATGTCGATGTTTTGCTCCCCGAGCCACTTAGCTATCACTTTTGCCTTATGGCAAGGTGCTTCATCATGCTGGAAAAGGCATTGTTCATCACCAAACTGTTCTTGGATGGTTGGGAGAAGTTGCTCTTGGAGGATGTTTTGATACCATTCTTTATTCATGGCTGTGTTCTTAGGCAAAATTGTGAGTGAGACATGTGTTTTTCCAGATGCCCCAAACAATCTGAAAGTTGATTCATCAGAGAAAATGACTTTATCCCAGTCCTCAGCAGTCCAATCCCTGTACTTTTTGCAGAATATCAGTCTGTCCCTGGTGTTTTTCCTGGAGAGAAGTGACTTCTTTGCTGGCCTTCTTGACACCAGGCCATCCTCAAAAAGTCTTTGCCTCACTGTGTGTGCAGATGCACTCACACCCTACCTGCTGTCATTCCTGAGCAAGCTCTGCACTGGTGGTGCCCATATTCCACAGCTGAATCAACTTTAGGAGACGGTCCTGGCGCTTGCTGGACGTTTTTGGCGCCTAGAAGCCCTCTTCACAACTATTGAACCTCTCTCCTTGAAGTTCTTGATGATCCGATAAATGGTTGATTTAGGTGTGATCTTACTAGCAGCAATATCCTTGCTTTAAAAAGCCCTTTTTGTGAAAGCAATGATGACTGCAAGTGTTTCCTTGCAGATAACCATGGATAACAGACGAAGGACAATTATTTCAAGCACCATCCTCCTTTTAAGGCCTCCAGTCTGTTATTCTAACGTAATCAGCATGACAGAGTGATCTTTAGACTTGTCCTCGTCAACACTCTCACCTGTGTTAATAAGAGAATCACTGACCTGATGTCAGCTGGTCCTTTTGTGGCAGGGCTGAAATGCAGTGGAAATGTTGTTTTTGGAATAAAGTCCATTGTCATGGCAAAGAGGGACTTTGAAATTAATTGAAATTCATCTGATCACTCTTCATGACATTCTGGAGTATATGCAAATTGTCATTATAAAAACTGAGGCAGCAGACTTTGTGAAAAAGAATGTTTGTGTCATTCTCAAAACTTTTGCCCATGACTGTACAGATACAGGGCTACCACTCTAATCCCTTGCCTGGCTGTCCTGCGTTGAACCCAGTGTCCATAAGTCAACACCTTGAAGTGCTGATCCAAAGTAAGCGGTCAAAAGGACCCAGCCATTGTGACAGTGGGTAGCACTGTTCTATATGTCTGTGGATGATACAGTGTTTTATGTCAGTGACGGAGGAAACAGTATTTCACTCACATGAATACAGCAAATATATAGAAAAATTAGGTTCTCTGTGCAGAAGGAATTGTACCCATAGGATGGAGTTTAAATAAGACCTAAATGCAGTTCTGCTTTAAAATACTATGGTCAGCAGGGATCCAATTTTACCCCCAATGATTAATTAATATTGTCTATTAAACAAGATTAAGCTACTTATTCACAATGACAACTCTTCTCAGATATCTAAGGCCAGAACTACAGACTGTTCCCAGATAACTCTATGAGGCTCATTCTGCTTCCCCGAGAACATTATATTGTTGGAAATATCTCTTTATTGAGTCAGTGCTATACTAGTTAAATCCTTTTGTTTGCTTTCCTCCTTAACGAAGAAAGAACAGGCTGAAATACATCTCCTAACTGGTTTCTGGAAAGAAATAGTCTGTCTTATGTATGTCTTGGATAGAGGTTAAGAACAAATCCCATTTTCCTGTTCAGAATTGCTCTGTAAACCATGAGGCTGGCAAACGTTTATCTGTTCTCTCACTTGGCAGATACATTTTGAGATGTTACGTTAGGGGAAACATAATTCAGTAAACCCATGTGATTGTCCTGTCTGAGGCGTGATCCAGTGACCTCTCCCAGAGACCCAGTGATCTCTCCAAGTGATCCACAATCTCTCCAAGTGACCTGGTGATCTCTCCCAGTGATTCACAAGCTTTCCCAGTGATCCACTGATCTCTCCCAGTGATCCACTGATCTCTCCCAGTGACCCAGTGATCTCTCCAAGTGATCCACAATCTCTCCAAGTGATCCACAATCTCTCCAAGTGACCTGGTGATCTCTCCCAGTGATTCACAAGCTTTCCCAGTGATCCACTGATCTCTCCCAGTGATCCACTGATCTCTCCCAGTGACCCAGTGATCTCTCCAAGTGATCCACAATCTCTCCCAGTGATTCACAATCTTTCCCAGTGGTCCACAATCTCTCTCAGTGATCCACTGATCTCTCCCAGTGACCCAGTGATCTCTCCCAGTGACCCAGTGATCTCTCCAAGTGATCCACAATCTCTCCAAGTGAATTACAATCTCTCCCAGTGATCCAAAGTGATTGATTTAAGCCTGTTTTAAAGTGGACCTGACAATAATCGGCTGAGCCAATAGTGGGCTGAGCCAATAATTTGGAAATTGCAGCCTGTGGGAACTAGTGATATTACAGAGATAAGGGAAGACACTTAAAGTACCCTTTGACAGCCTACATTGTTAATAACATTTTGTGACATCATTTTTGCATGAATGCGCATGAGGTAGTGCATGAATTTGGATGTGGTCGGTACCATCTCTGTGGGTGCAATATATTTTGTATCTTCTGATGGTGTCACATTTCTGTGCTAATAGCTGGAATTAGTAATTACAGTTTTATTGAACAAACATCCAAAATAATGCAAGGAAGGTGCAGACCAGGTATAGCTGAATATAAACAACGGATATCCGGACGTGGCTGGAAACAGGTAAGTAGCAGAAAATACAGCAGGTACAGGTGAACTAGCAGTAAGTCCAAGGAAATCAAGAACAGTAACAACAATGACCAGCAAGGTGCACGGTGGGAAGCAGGCATAAATAGGCAAAGACACAGGTGCAGCAATTAACAAAAGCAGAAGGTTAACTCCTGCTAGTGAGGGAATAAGGCAAAAGTACAATAGTAGCCCCTCTGGTAAGCCAGAGGTACTGCAGGCCTTAAATAATAAACAAAGCCCAACATTAGTCCAGCAGACAGGAGCTGCAGAGGCGATGCTGCAGTGCAGGCGGAGACTTATCCTGTCAGATGGGAGTTACTGGCTATGGTGTATGTCGGGGCCTTACTGTAGGGCGGTACTGGTATTTTAGGGGCCACATATAACTTTCACTCTCATCAACTAAATGCAGATTGCAGCTCTCGATAACATTAAAGGGGTTTTGCAGTTGGGCTAGTTCTGATAATACGTTCTGGTATGTCTATATTGGGCGTGAATTGCAATAAATTACAAATGCAGTATGTGTGGCCCTCCATAGGACTAATGTGGCCCTCACAGTTTTATTCACATACAGAACAGAAGCTGTTGAGAATGAATGGAAAAAACTACCCAACATTTATAGAAACTTTACTGAGTATTTATAAACATCCCCTTGTGCTTGTCCTAGGCCAGGTCTGACCAGGCATAGGACAAGTGCCAGTTTTTGTTATTGTAAACTTACCTTAAATGTCCCACAGATAAGTCCTGCCCACTTTCTGTACAGAGTCGCAGGGGGCGCACCCTGCATTATAAGTACAGTGATCCACTAAGCATCATTATTTTTGCAAATATTTTTTTCTATACAATAAAATACATTTCACTAATTGTGCAGGTTGTGTAGGAAAATCTGTAATGTGGACGATTTTGTGCTTTGTATAGTGGCAATACCTGAATAGTTGGTGGTCTATTACATGTGTATTACACAAATTTCAGCCTCAATACACTCATTACAGCCATTGGAGAGAGGTAGAGCTTAGTGTGTCCAACGAGATGGGTTTTAGTGAGGAACATACAAAGGGCAGTGTTTATTGCTTAAGGTAATAACTGAGCACTGAAACAGGAAAGAATATTGGGACAGAAGACGCTGGGGTGCTGGGGCGAAAGGTGTAAATTGGGGAGATCACGGGAGTGTAGCAAACTGGCATTGTGTGTGAATCTGTGAATTATTGAACTGTGTGTAATATATATATATATATATATATATATATATATATATATATATAGATATATAGATAGATAGATAGATAGATAGATAGATAGATAGATATAGATATATTTACATATATATATATATATATATATATATATATATATATATATATATATATATATATATATATTGTAACAAAGGAAGGCATTTAGATGGCAATATGCAGAGAAAGCAGGGCAGTAAAGTAAAACATTTGTGCAGCAATGCACCTAGATTAAATGTAAAGACCTATGTGTAACAAACAATAGTTTAAGTTTGGTTAACTTACATGCAGAGAAATCCTTCCTCTCAGCAAACAGACAGGGTGGGTCTTCTTAGTGCAAACAGAGCCAGCGATGGGGCGTTTCCTTTTAAAGAGAAGGTGGGTGTGTCACCTGTCCATCAAGCTAAGGCTGGGGGAGGAGTATCAGGTATAAAAGCTTGTTTGTATCATCTGTGCATGGAGATCAACGCTGGGGAAGCTGGCTGGTCTTGAGAGAGCTGAGCTATGTCTAGCTAGCGTTTAGGGTCTCCAAGTATTGCTGTGAAAACTGTACGGTGTCAAACATTTACCATCCTGACAATAAAACTACATAAAAAGGAAGAAGTTGTTCGCGTGTGCTTCAGCAGTAGCGGGCTCTTGCCACAATATATATATATATATATATATATATATATATATATATATATATATAATATGTATATGTATATATATGTGTGTGTGTGTGTGTGTGTGTGTGTGTGTGTGTGTGTGTATTATTGCACTGTGTATGGGAATGTGTACTTATCAAACAGGACGTTACTCCTTTGCAGAACAATTGCTTTCTTGCTGGATAAACTGAGACCATTTGTCCTCTGTATGTAATGCAATACAATGTATCATTCACTGCTTAGGCTGTTCTCCCGATTGGCTTTATTTTCCTTCATGATTGTATTCAGCAGGATCTCATTTCCTAAATTTCAGGTATATTATACAGACGGAGCACTGTTGTTTTTGAAAAATGCCACAGTAGAGTTCATGTCTTTCAGTGTCTCGATTCCTCGGTTTATCTCTGGCTGAACTGCCTGTGATATACAATGGAATGGACAGAGTCAGGGCCGCCGAGAGGGGGGGGGAGCGGGTACAGTTTACCCGGGCCCGGCCATGCCAGGGGGCCCGGGCCGGGCCCCCGCTGCTAATTAATTTTTTTTTTTTAAATTTTTCTGTCTTGCGCTTTTTTTTTTAACTTTTTTTTTTTTTCCCGCGGGGGGGAGGGGGGGGTCTTGGGTTTCTTGGGAGCTGGGAGGAAGAATAAATTAAAAAAATAAATAAATAAATAAATACTCACGTGATCGCGCGGCGCCGTGTCCCTCCTCTCCTCCATTCACACTGACTGCCGGGCGTGACGTCATCAAGTCACGCCTGTCAGTCAGTGAGGAGCGCCGCAGCCAGCAGGAAGAAAGAAGACAGAAGAGGAGACAGAAGAGCAGAAAAGAAAAGAAAGAAGTTGACAAAAGGTAAGTAAAGAAACGGAGAGGCAAGGGGAGGAAAACAGAGAGGGACAGTACTATAAAGAAAGGGGACAGAGGAACAGAGGAGGAAAAAAAGGAGAGAGCCACAGAGGAATAAAAAAAAATTGGGGAAAGAGGAACAGAGGAGGGGAAAAAAAGTGGGAGAGAGGAACAGAGGAGGGAAAAAAAGGAGAGAGCCACAGGGGAATAAAAAAAAAAGTGGGAGAGAGGAACAGAGGAGGAAAAAAAGGAGAGAGCCACAGAGGAATAAAAAAAAATTGGGGAAAGAGGAACAGAGGAGGGGAAAAAAAGTGGGAGAGAGGAACAGAGGAGGGAAAAAAAGGAGAGAGCCACAGGGGAATAAAAAAAAAAGTGGGAGAGAGGAACAGAGGAGGAAAAAAAGTGGGAGAGAGGCACAAAGTAAAAAAGAAGGGGGAAAAGCAGCATGGAGGTCGCAGTGTGAGCATAAGGGGGTACAGTGTAGTTGTGATGAAGGGGCACAGTATTGTGTGTGTAATGGCACAGGGGACTTGTTGCAATGTAGTGTGTGTGAGGTAGGTGGCAGCTAATTAATGGGCGCTATTTTGTTTGTAGGGTGATGGTGAGGCAATTTAATAGTAGGGACTAATAATTTAAGATGGGGTGGTTTGGGGGCTATTGAATCTTGGGGTGAGTTTAGGGAGAATGAGGTCTATTTATTAAATGTGACTATGAATTATTTAATGGCAGTGATGGTTGCGGGAAATAGGTATTGCTGGGGCTGTTTGCAGGAAGGGATATAGGTTTATTTATTAAATGTGAATAGTATTATTTTAATGTTGGGGCTGGAGGAAGGCCTAATTATTAATCGTGGGTGCTATTGATTTAACGCTGGGGCTGGCTGTAATTTTCTAAATGTAGCCATTTTTTTTTCAAAATAGGTCCTTCAACATTTCTGGATCCGGACAAGCCACAACTAAAGAAAGCAGCAGCCACAGGTGGAGAAAGTGAGAAGAACAGGTAGGAGAGAGCAGCACAGTGTGTGAAATGTTGTGATTCTAGTAGGGACAATACCAATTTTTGGTGAATGTTGTGTCCAATGTAAGGTGTAGGCCAAGACTGAACTGTTTGTGTACACACTGCATTGTTTGTATACTACCCTGTGGTGGTAGATGTCCTGAAAGTCAGGAGTGCTTGAACATATGTGACGCTCCGGCGAATTGAGAGCCTAGTGGTTTTTATGTTAGCCACGCCCCAATGGCACGTTTGCCACGCCCCCAAATGCATGACCACACCTCCCAAAAATTTTGCACTGCCGTTTGGCTAGCCACGCCCCTGAATATATGACCATACACCTAATTCTTTTGGCGCCGCCGTAAGGCGGCGCAAAAAAATTTTGGGGCTTACTTCACTATGAGGGGGGCCCCATGAATTTGTTGTACCCGGGCCCTGAATTCTTCTTGGCAGTCCTGGACAGAGTTAGTGTGGTGAACCCTCCACAGTTACAGGGCGCCAGCTAAAATATATTTAAAATAACTTCTCTAAATGTATAGTCCCAAACTGATAATAAATTGATTTGCAATCATTATTTCTTCTGCTGCCTAGTGGTTGAAAGACTTACAATGAAAGGCTTCTCTGTAGTCGTAAGGGTTCCCCTGCAAATTTCTTTTTAAAAATGTTAAAAAAAGCCAGTTTTGGCTCCCTGCCATGTTCAGTTGTGTGACTAGAGAAGGGGGAGGGGCATGAGAGAACTCAGACATTTATCTTTTCATACTCACTTCATGCCAAAAGTCTCCTAAATAGGTTAGAAAAAACTTTAATATATCCTCATTTAAAAATCACCACAGTTATGAATGCATAAAAATGTTCAAACTTTTATTTAATTTCGACTATACAAAAAAGAACACGTTTGGCACCTGTGGATTCCTGAGGGTGAATAAAACAATTTGTGCACAGTTTTCCAGTTATGGTATTGAGTGGAAAGGGTTTCTCATCTAACTGAGTGTTATGTAAAGATGTCTGCTGTGATAGATTGTGTCTGGCATTTTCATATCTATGCAAATGTTTGTAAGCTCACAAGAAGAGTCATTGTATCATCATCATCATCACCATTTATTTATTTAGCGCCACTGATTCCGCAGTGCTGTACAGAGAACTCACATCAGTCCCTGACCCATTGGAGCTAACAGTCTAAATTCCCTAACACACACAGACACACACACAGACAGAGAAAGAGAGAGACTAGGGTCAATTTTTGATTGCAGCCAATTAACCTACCAGTATGTTTTTGGAGTGTGGGAGGAAACCGGAGCACCCGGAGGAAACCCACGCAAACACGGGGAGAACATACAAACTCCACACAGATAAGGCCATAGTCAGGAATTGAACTCATGACCCCAGTGCTGTGAGGCAGAAGTGCTAACCACTGAGCCACCGTGCTGCCCACATTGTACCTCTCTGTCTGTCTGTAATATCCAGTCTCTTTATATTACTATGTTGTTGCCATTTGTAAGGCGCTGGCGCTATATAAATAAATGGTAATAATAGCAATACATCTTGTCAGGGATAAGCCCTCTCTAGCCAATACCTGATTTAATATCTTATCCTATATTCACACAGTCAGACAGTATATCACCTCTATTTTGTCAGGAAAACCTCTCGTAACTATCTTTACCAGTCACAAACCGCACTCTGCGCACTCGTGACATGAAAGTATTTACTTATGCGGTTACACACAATCCCAGCACTCAATCTTCTTCTCACCTATCGCACAGGCTACAGATTTGCTGAATCGCCCCCAAACAGCGCTCACACAACCACACCCACTTCGGCCATGCCACCACCTATTGAATAAGGGCAATAGGACCCCACTATCTTGTCCCACACTGGCACGCAGTGAGCACTCCTTGCTACACACAATTAGCAAGGCACCAGCAATCAAAGGGTTAACCCTTAACCCCTCAAGTCTCTATGACACAGATGTACCTGCAGGCACTCACTAGGCTTGGTGTACAAATGTATTCACAATTCACACCTCACCAATGAAAAGTTTTAGCATGGTCATGCAATCTATCTCTTCTACACAGGCAATGAATTGGTTTAGAGCAATAAGGACATGAACTAGTATATTTAGATTTAATATACAATATGTACAATGCTTACAGGTTATTAAAAACAAACAAGATGACATGACATACATACCAAGCAAAACAGTTTATAAAAAAGGTATAACTTACATATAAGTTATATATTCTGACCAAGGGAAATTGGCGTGAAGATGGACAGTTTATCAATAATGACTGATAATTTGCCCCTTCACAACACAGGTTTTTTAAGCAAAATTAAATGGGACGGTCTTCACATGGGCAGTGTTTTGCTAATAGGGGGGCAGGAATGTCCTCTGGGTGTCACTATAGTTTGCTCACAAATATTACAAAAGTTTTGACCTTTCGTAACTCTACACAGAAATATTCCAATGACAGAACTCCCCCTCGTCAATAAACTGGTCATAATCTCCCACACATTTAAATACCAAACATGTTGGAATTATAACAATCTGACATACCTTTCCCAAAGACATGTGATTATAGATGTTTCCTGGTACCGCTAGTAAGTATAATTCACAACCTAGGTGTGGCTTTTGCCCCTCAGTATGGAGTGGCACACGGATTTCCCAAAATATGAAATATGAAGGCATTTTCTTTGAAGTTCATATTTCTATATACCTGTATAGGCAGTCTTCAAATGCTGCCTTTGTCTGCAAAGTTGTCAAGCTGTGAATGGCTCCAAAAAGTCTATTCAGGTGTCCAAAAAACTAACTTGTATTAGGATATAGGTCACCGCAGAGGCCTTTGAAGCTGCCACAGGTGACACTGCAATCTTCTACCAACGGGATGTGCAGAGCCACCAAATAAACATACAACAGTCCTTCTGACTTCGCATTTTATACCATAGTAGCTCAATTTATCAATGGATTCAGTTGATATATCAAATAAACACTGCAGTTATGATTTAGGCCTTATTCCCCACAATAATGTGAGATGTTAACCCTTAAAACTGTAAGGTCTCTATGTTCACGACACACCTTGTTAATGATATTGTTATTCTGCCAATGCAAGATATTTACTGGCCTTGATGCTTATAAACACAATGGGCCTGATTCATTAAGGAAAGTAAAGAAATATAAAATAAGTAACTTTGCACCTTGGCAAAACCATGTTGCATTGGAGGGGAGCTAAATTTAAAATGTGGTGACAGATTTATAGTTGGGGTAGGGCATGTCCTAAATCAACTTTTAAATTTCAGTATAAAAAAAAGCTATCAAGTATTTGTGTGCTACAGGAAAAAACAGCCAGTATTTATCTTATGTGCAAAATAATAAACTAATGTGCACCCCTTGCATTGTAACATGGTTTGTCCCGAAGAAAACTTACTCTACTCCTTTTTCTGCCTTACTTTCCTTAATGATTTAGGCCCCATTGTAAACTGGGCCAAGTCAGATTGTTTTCTTTTATCTTAAGTTGTGAACACACCTATGCAATCTTACCTGAGATGCAATTTCGGTAACGATTGAAAGTCCCGATGAGCATACTGATTCATGTGTACACACCTACACAATTTACCTTCAGATCTGTGCTATTTATCTCTCTTAACCATCTGCTGAAAAGATCGTGACTCTAAGGGGGGTATTCAATTGTTGCTCCGGGCGCCGCGGGAACGAGCGCGTTAAAACTATTACCGTTTATACGGTAATATTGCGCGTAATTACTGTTCATACGGTAATTTACTCGCTCAATTTTAGCTCGCTGCTCAGGGAGCTGCGAGCTGAAATTGAGCGAGTAATTACCATATAAACGGTAATAGTTTTAACGCGCTCGTTCCGGCGGCGCCCGGAGCAACAATTGAATACCCCCCTATATACTCTACAGATATCTGCCTACACTGCTGGTCGTAAGTGCGTACACACTTCCACATTTGTCCGACATCTTTCCCTCGGTGATCATGATTTTTAGGAGGTTTAGAAAACCAAATCAACCAATGGGATGTTTAATAAAACACGATCGTGGGAGCGTACACGCATTATCGGACCAAACGGTCGTGAATCGTGTGACCTGCACAATCATTGCATAAGTTTGTACCCAGCTTTAGACTCAAAATTGTATTATTGTAGTACATATGATTCTCAAACTATTTTTCTGTTTGTAACATTCCTGGAAGTCGCAAACACTGGAAATCTAAAGCTGATGTATGTGATAGGTTTGAATAAGCTTTGGAAAATATAATTTCCCTGCAAACCTCAAACCTAAATTAAAAGTAGCGTTCTCAGTTAACTGTTGCACAATCCCAGTGACTAATGCGCTCAAAACATTCAGCCTGACCTTGAATCCAATTAAGATAAGGTTACGATCTTCAGGATTATGTAAGTGTGTGCGGCATTTGAATTGTTTTATCATGAGCTGCTCATGTGGGAATAATTTGGGCTTGAATTACACAGGCCACTAGCAGTTTTTTACCTCGTTGTAGTGAACATAATACGGCTTTTCCTTGCATGTAAGAAGCCGACAAGCTTTCATAAACTCTCATTACTTTCTCCTGAAATTTACAAGATAGTTCTTTATTTAATTATCTTTCCAACAATGTCAGTTTCACATCACTTTAATTTGTGCGGTAAGGGACAATCTGTGTCACTCACGGATGTAAAGGAGAGGATTCGTTTTCTGCTGAATGAAATACCAGACCCTTGTTAACCTCTTGCAGGGCTTCAGCAAGCAGGGCTTACAAGTTTATGTCAGAGTTGTTAGCATTGACTTTCAGTGATTTGGTTACAGTATGAGTTCTTATTGCATATCACAGAATCCTTGACTTAGAATGAGTTTGACACATTGTTGCAATGAAGATTATAACAAGAAAAAGACTTTATAAACTATTGCTTTCCAAGGATAACCTTGATTTATAGGCCTGTACAGGCTGTCCCGCAACATTAACTATATAAACTATATATAGCCATATATATATATATATATATATATATATATATATATATATACAGTATAGAAGGAAGAGTTATTCTGATATGGTTGTATACATTTCGGTGTCATATCTCAGGGCAATGAAAATAAAGCTAAAAAGCTTAGAAGGGCGATAAAAAGGAAAAGCAAAGTATTTAGTACACGTTGCATGAGAGCATGTGCATTTAATTAAAGTAATTTGAAGGTGGACAACACACAAGTAGTATAACTTAATATATAAAATATGGTGGCGGTTACACAATATGTATTATCCTTGGCGAGGGACCCTGTAATTACGGACAGACACCGTGATTACTGTATAGGGTCGCCTGTGGCATGTGCTGGCATTCTATACCGCAGGTGGGTTTGATTTCCCTCTTGTTACAAGTCTGCATAGTATCCACTGTGTCTGTCAGCTATGGCAGGATTAATGAGCACCTTCAAGTTTTTAGTCTTTAGCGCAGCACAGAGTATATCAGGAGATGAGTGATGTGTTAGTGAGGACAGGGCTGCATGTGACAGGGAGAGTGATATGATGTGAGGAGTGGAATGGAGGCAGCAGGAAGCCACAGACTGAGAGTTATATAGTGGAAGGAACAGGGCAAACCAGCAGCACAGAATATATCAGGAGATGAGTGATGTGTTAGTGAGGACAGGGCTGTATGTGACAGAGGCAGTGACATAATGTGAGGAGGGGAATGGAGACAGCAGGAAGCCACAGACTGAGAGTTATTTAGTGGAAGGAGCAGGGTCCACCGGCAGCACAGAGTATATCAGGAGATGAGTGATGTGTTAGTGAGGACAGGGCTGTATGTGACAGGGGCAGTGACATGATGTGAGGAGGGGAGTGGAGACAGCAGGAAGTCACAGACTGAGAGTTATTTAGTGGAAGGAGCAGGGTCCCCAGCGCACAGAATATATCAGGAGATGCGTGATGTGTTAGTGAGGACAGGGCTTCATGTGACAGAGGCAGTGACATGATGTGAGGAGAGGAGAGGAATTGAGGCAGAAGCCACAGACTGAGAGTTATATAGTGGAAGGAGCAGGGTCATCCAGCAGCACAGAGTATCAGGAGATGAGTGATGTGGAAGTGAGGACAGCGCTGCATGTGACTGGGGCAGTGACATGATGTGAGGAGGGGATTGGAGGCAGCAGGAAGCCACAGACTGAGAGTTATATAGTGGAAGGACCAGGTCCCCAGCAGCACAGAGTATATCAGGAGATGAGTGATGTGTTAGTGAGGACAGGGCTGCATGTGACAGGGGCAGTGACATGATGTGAGGAGGGGAATGGAGGCAGCAGGATGCCACAGACTGAGAGTTATATAGTGGAAGGAGCAGGGTCCCCCAGCAGCACAGAGTATATCAGGAGATGAGTGATGTGTCAGTGAGAACAGGGCTGCATGTGACAGAGGCAGTGACATGATGTGAGGAGGGGAATGGAGGCAGCAGGAAGCCACAGACTGAGAGTTATATAGTGGAGGGAGCAGGGTCCCCAGCAGCACAGAGTATATCAGGAGATGAGTGATGTGTTAGTGAGGACAGGGCTACATGTGACAGGTGCAGTGACATGATGTGAGGAGGGGAATGGAGGCAGCAGGAAGCCACAGACTGAGAATTATATAGTGGAGGGAGCAGGGTCCCCAGCAGCACAGAGTATATCAGGAGATGAGTGATGTGTTAGTGAGGACAGGGCTGCATGTGACAGGGGCAGTGCCATGATGTGAGGAGGGGAATGGAGACAGCAGGAAGCCACAGACTGAGAGTTATATAGTGGAGGGAGCAGGGTCCTCCAGCAGCACAGAGTATATCAGGAGATGAGTGATGTGTTAGTGAGGACAGGGCTACATGTGACAGGTGCAGTGACATGATGTGAGGAGGGGAATGGAGGCAGCAGGAAGCCACAGACTGAGAATTATATAGTGGAGGGAGCAGGGCCCTCAGCAGCACAGAGTATATCAGGAGATGAGTGATGTGTTAGTGAGGACAGGGCTGCATGTGACAGGGGCAGTGACATGATGTGAGGAGGGGAATGGAGACAGCAGGAAGCCACAGACTGAGAGTTATATAGTGGAAGGAGCAGGGTCCCCAGCAGCACAGAGTATATCAGGAGATGAGTGATGTGTTAGTGAGGACAGGGCTGTATGTGACAGGGGCAGTGACATGATGTGAGGAGGGGAATGGAGGCAGCAGGAAGCCACAGACTGAGAGTTATATAGTGGAAGGAGCAGGGTCCTCCAGCAGCACAGAGTATATCAGGAGATGAGTGATGTGTTAGGGAGGACAGGGCTGCATGTGACAGGGGCAGTGACATGATGTGAGGAGGGGAATGGAGGCAGCAGGAAGCCACAGACTGAGAGTTATATAGTGGAAGGAGCAGGGTCCTCCAGCAGCACAGAGTATATCAGGAGATGAGTGATGTGTTAGTGAGGACGGGGCTGCAGGTGACAGGGGCAGTGACATGATGTGAGGATGGGAATGGAGGCAGCAGGAAGCCACAGATTGAGACTTGTGAAGGGGGAACAAAATGAGTAGAAGATATAACGAGTAATACAACGATACAACAGTTGCAACTTATACAAACAGTGTGATCACTGCTAGATATGGTGATGGCGCTCCAGCAGGAATTGTAAACCATAAACCTTATTTTGCAAAACTATCTTGTTGATTTTCAAACTTGATACGTTTCACTTAAAGTGGACCTGTCACCTTCATACAACAAAAGCATCTATTTTGTGTCCTGAACTTGTTTGCACATATTTATACAAATATATGTACAGAAAAGGAAATACCAATAAAAGTTTTTTGTATTATTGAGTCGTATGTTAAAGCAAACAATGCATTTGCTAAAACAGGGTAGATATAAATACACACCCCCATAGTGTCTTTGTATGTGTGTGTTCTACTGGTCTCCTTTAAACAACTTGGTCCTGGATCTCTCTATGGCAGGAAAAATAATCATAAATCCCGTACATTAGTCCCAATTAGACGTGCTAAGCATTTAATTTTCAGGCGTTTTGATGGAAAGCCCTCTGGCTTTTTCCTGTCAGTCTTGGACAAGAACGGGGGCTGGGGCTTTGTACTTATACTTAGTATGTCAGAGAAACTTACCGTGCTAATATCACTGTTTACACCGACATCTCTCTCGTCTCAGTGATCGCTCATTAATGAACGCCGCCGGGCACTGGCGCAATCCAGCCGTATGCTGACACTGTTACCCTCATTTATTGTAATTAGTATACATAACATCAGCCTGTTCATGACTTGTTAATGCAAGATGATATTGCTGGCAGAGCCAGGAATGTTTCTGGGAGCTGTAACTTGTTGCTACATTTCCAGTGAAAGATCTGTTCTTATAATACACTAGTGACATTGTTACATGTAAATATTATCAGTATAAATGGTAACATGTGATGTCAACACTTCTGTGTGTTCGTTAGGAATACTTCTGTATTATAAGGAATAATTAATTCCTTACCATAAGTAATTATGGCTATTAGAAGTCACTTATGATCTGTATAAAACCTAAAGTCTAAGAAGTTCTCTGTACAGCGCTGCGGAATCAGTGGCGCTATATAAATAAATAAATGATGATGATGATGATGATTTACTAAACTTTGGTTCCGACAAACCATTGATTCTCTGCGCTTTGCAGTCAGTTTTTTAAAATGGCACTTTTATTAAAGAGAAGTGAAAATGTTTTTATATGGTCGTTGCAGTTTAAAGTCCGCCCTGGTCCATATTTTTTCGGTATTTGAATTACCACAGATGATGACAGCCCACAAACAGGCCCTCTTAATAAATAGACCCAACGTATCATATTCTGCCTTAAAACAAAATAAAACGCTGTGGAATTCGGGAAAGTCAAGGGTCGTCTTAAAAATTCTGTATACGTCCCATGCGGGATATCTACGCTCAATGAATCCCGGATTACATATAGGCTACGTGTCTGATTTTTTTAAGGCAAGCCAATTATTTCTGGGCAACCTACATATTGGGTCAGACTGCGATATCAGCACCAATATTATTGCTCGTGTGGCTTCTGGGAACAGAGGCTGGCTGGCTTAGCCAGTGGAGCGAGACTCGGCTCAGCAGCCATTTAAATTCATAGGCAAACCGGGGGGGGGGGGTCACTAGTGCCTGGAAACCCCCTCCAAGCCTTGGCCACTGTATAATAGAGGTGGCTGGACCCTGCCCCCGCTTCACACGGCTCTGCTTGAAAAGGGAGAGCTGTGTGCTCCTAACAGTAGTGCACGCAGCATTGCCCATTGTACATTATGGGGATAGGAAGAGTTGGAGAGCAGCCAAGCACTATCTAAAATTATAGCTACGCTCCCATGCATGCTGGTCACGCCCACTGGTGGCATGGTGTGGAAACACGCTTCTACAAATCCTGCTTTTGCCCCTGAAATTGATGCCCACCTGTCCCCTAGCCCAGCCAGCCCTGTCTGGGAGGACTCATTAGCAGCAGCAGGGTAGTAGCTGATTAGTGGCAGGGACAGGGGCGGACCCAGACATTTGCCCTACCCGGGGCGATTTTAGGGGGGGGGGGGGGGGGGGGATTTAGGCCCCGCCCCCTTTCTGTGTTCTAAGGCTGCCGGCGGCTGCACAGTATGTGCAGGTCCGTTCAGCAGTGAAAGTGTGCTGTCCCGCTGCTCTGAATGTGTTTAAAACACAATCAGGGCAGCCGGGCAGCATACTGTCACTGCTGAACGGACCTGCACAGTGTGCAGCTGTCGGAAGCAAGCCCCTGCTAGGGGGGGCGATCGCCCCGATATTCCCCCCCCTGGATCCGCCACTGGGCGGGGAGACCTAGTGAAGTATAGGGAGTAACTGGTATTTCTTCCCTGTACAAAGTAGCTATAGACACAAGTCAGTGGTAGAAGGTTCAGAGTCGATATGATGCTACGAAGAGGAGCCAATCAGAGTCAATTAACACCATAATGAATGAGTTGGATAATCAGCAATTCTAAGGGGTATATTTACTAAGCTGCGGGTTTGAAAAAGTGGAGATGTTGCCTATAGCAACCAATCAGATTCTAGTTAGCATGAATTTAGTACATTCTACAAAACGGCAGCTAGAATCTGATTGGTTGCTATAGGCAACATCACCACTTTTTCAAACCCGCAGCTTAGTAAATATACCCCTAAGTGTGCTTTTTCTTATACACTATGTTTGCTTTTATTTATTGGGTAATGCATGTGAGTCACAAATTCAAAATCAGAATACAGAATACTGGTCATGTAATGTCAGCAACAGAAACAAGTACTCAAGCAGTGGGAGGAACTAGTAGAATATTTGGTGGTAGCTTAAACAGAGGTGATTTGATAGAAAAGTGGCAGAAAACTTTTTATAAATAAGGATTTCTAGAAAAAAGGGACAGACTGTGACATTGTAGGAAGTCTGAAGACTTAATTTTTAGAGAAAGGGTGAATGGAATGGTTGTGGGTTGGGACTCATACAGTAAAATAATTCAAGAACACCTGGGACAAATATATTGCTATTGTAAATACTTAGGTAGAAAATATTGAGAGAGAAAAACTGCACACAAGAAAGGGGGTCCACCAATCCAGCGCATTTCTTGAGAGCATGCCTACAAAGCAGTCAGTCACACTGTGCCTGCTCAGTTAGAGAAGCTCCTACCTCCTAACATGGCAACCTGCTGCTACAGAGGAGTGAGAGCAAACATGATGGACATATTTAGTTTATGTATAAACAGTCCAGTTATTTCATGTATATTGTTCAGATCTATAATATACACTATTTGACATATACATTGTAAATAGAGTTTTTGTTTGCACTGTAATGTAGTTTCAGTAGTTTTGTATGTCCATGTGTCTGCCTAGACCACACTCTTTGAAGGATAAGAAGCAACAATCTTTGCAGTCGGCTCATTTCCAATAATTGTGGAAAATAGTGTTTAGGCTGCGAGTCTGGCAGTAGCGCTGAAGTAAATACTGCATGTAAATGTGTGTTTGTTGTGTGCCACTAAAACCTGATTGAGGTGCTGAAATGCAAAGTAAAGCCAGGACTTCACTGTTGCCAATGTGTGTGTGTATGTTACAGGGTCTGCCTAAAACATAATCACTTAATAACCTCCATCATGAAACAGTCATCTCTGCGATCAAATAGGACAGAAATCAATCGAACGCTTTCATTGACTTTCTCGGACTGATGCAATGGAATTTTGATGATGCCAAGTGGCAAAGGATAAGTTTTAACGGGGCTGATAGGGCATGGAAAGAGCTCAAGGTAGAAGTGGATGCCTGAACGTGGCACTGAGTGGCACGTCGCTGGGTATGGAAACCATGGCAGTCGGACAGGTTGGCTTTCAAGCCGAGGGTAGACCGAAGTTCATCTCTGCTCTCCACTCTTGTGTTTTGTATTCTAATGATTTTACTGCAGGGAACCCGCTTAATTTAAAGCACATGAAGGCTGGGGGAGGACATTGCCAATGTGTGTTAAAGAATGCGAAATAAACACGAGGCAGGAGAATTCCATTGCTGTCATTGACATATATATTAAAGAATGAGAGAGTATAATTAATTGTATCTCTGTTTAAGCAGGTGTCAAGGGCAGTCACAGAGGGGAGATGTATCACCCAGGGGAGATACATATATGTATATATCGGTCATCATTTCCTGCTCGGATACAGTATGTAAGAAATGGATGGGGTCCGTGTTCCTCAGTCTTCATTCCCTACATTTATTCAATTATACAGCAAACTGTAAATTATTTTTTAGACAGAAACGGGTTATGCTGATCTAATAATCTGAAGCCGCCGCAGCCTTGCGGTTCCTCTATTGCAGAACACCTTCTAATTTTTGTACTAATAACGTGCAGATTACTAATCCCGGCAGAACATTGCCCTGTTTTCATGTACCTTTTATTAAGCAGATATTTATATATTTTACAGAACATTTGATCCCTATGAGGTTTCAATGTACCGTTCACATGGGTACTGCAGAACAAAGTATAGACACAACTTGTACTAGAACGACACCCCTGTGATTGTTATAGGGATCAGCGACAGTAGTTGAACAGCTCAGGCAGAGCGACATTGGGGGCTAACCATTCATGTGCTGACACCCTTTGGGAAAATCCATTATACAGGGTTACACTGAACAGATTCTCAGCTTTTCAATGGAGCTCTCCTTAGTTTGAGCTTGTAACACTTATCTTAATCCTATGAATCTGGTAACTGCTAATACATTAGCCTTATTAAACATA
Source organism: Mixophyes fleayi (assembly GCF_038048845.1). Taxonomy (NCBI): domain Eukaryota; kingdom Metazoa; phylum Chordata; class Amphibia; order Anura; family Limnodynastidae; genus Mixophyes; species Mixophyes fleayi. Next base: position 16,833,096 of record NC_134404.1, on the reverse strand, counting down.
ATAAACACACATTCTACATTGCTACACTTTTTATTATACTGTTGTTCCTAGCAAATTGATAGTCATAATATCGGATAAGTCCCCACTTGGTGTTAGCGTTGGGATTACTGGTAGGAGGACATAGCCAGGGGTGCAGGTGATCAGGTACAAAGTACCAGGGCCCAAGCTTGCCCAGGGGCCCTGGCCTGCCTTTGTTGTAGGAGTAGCCACCAACGTGGTATGGCCATGCCCTTTTCTGCAACTATGGAAGGGGCCCCAAGAAGTTGCTGTATAGGGGCCTCAAATCCTCATGGGGGCCCTGGACATAGTCGCTTCGTCATTGAATGCCGCATTTCGTATACTTATATGTCATGAACAGTCCACATTCACAGCAGCCAAAAGCAGAAATGTTTTCCAGGAAATGTCTTTGGAATTGTCCACATCTTTAGGAACCTCGGCAGGTATGGTGCTACTGTCCTATGAGCTATGCCCCACGGCTTACCTCCTGCGGCCAAAACAATTGCACCGCCCTTTCCTCTTCTGCCACATACTAAGTTATTTCTATGTGAATAGGAAACCCAGGGAAATGCTGTGTACTATGATACCATGTACTGGACCTGCCAATAGTTCAGTGGCTCTAAACCTGTTAGTTATGGCCATGCTAATGGGCACAGGTTTCATCCTCCGCTAAATATACCCCTTGCACCCCAGTAGCTGTGCTGAGAGTTGTAGTGTTATTAGTTTACTGTACTGTACTGTTATACCATGTACTGTCTTGTTGTTTGCCCTCTGTACGGCGCTACAGGCCTCATGTTGCGCCCTATGAATAAAATATAATAATATAATAATAATAATACTTCATATTGAAACGTTTGTGCTGATTTTAACCTGCACATGGCTGTCCTCCTTAATGTCCACCCCAGCTGTAAGCTGTGTTATCCTTGTAGGGCCTGATTCATTAAGGAACGTAAGGCAAGAAAGGAGTAAGTTTTCTCCTGGACAAACCCTGTTACAATACAAGGGGGGCACATTAGTTTATTATTTTGCACAGCTGTTTTTTCATGTAGCACACGAATACTTGACAGCTTTATTTTTACTCAGAAATTTAAAGTTGATCTAGAACATGCCCTACCCCAACTATAAATCTGACACCACATTTTAAACTTACCTCCCCCTCTAACGCAACATGGCTCTGCCTAGTGTGCAAAGTTACTGCTTTTATTGCTTTACTTTCCTTAATGAACTAGGCCTATAGTATTTAACATTATAATTTACCCATATACCTCACTAGCATGGGTCTGATTCATTAAGAAAAGGAAAGCAATAAAATGAGTAACTTTGCACCTTGGCAAAACCATGTTACAATGCAAGGGGTGCAAATTAGTTTATTATTTTGCACATAAGGATAACACTGGCTGTTTTTTGTCATGTAGCACACAAATACTTGATAGCTTTATTTTTACACTGACATTTAAAGTTGATCTAGGACATGTCCTACCCCAACTATAAATCTGTCCTCACCTTTTAAATTTACCCCCCCCCCCCCTCCAATGCAACATGGTTTTGCCAAAATGAAAACTTACTCATTTTTTTTGCTTTCCTTCCCTTAATGAATGCAGGGTCTTCTGTGCACCAACGTACAATGCTTCCAAAAAATGACACAATTACGTGTGTATCTCACCCTAGAAAAAAAAACAGCTCTAGTGCCCCGTGGGTGTTTGGGTAACAAATATTTCAACTACAGTAGTCAGCATTTTTTTTTCTGTGGTCCCAGCAAACCCTGGCAGACATGAACTGCAAGCGCCAGCATGCCCTGGCATCCAGATATATTCTAAAATTACGAATTATGGGGTATAATAAGTAAAGTTAGTTAATAAATAAGAATACATTTTCATTATTAACATATATACATGAAGAAAAAATAAAGGAGTGATGAGGGGGGGGGGATTTTTCATAGGAAGATAAATTGAAAAGAATCAATATTTAGCAATATACCAGATTGAAATGATTTCAAAATGTGTTATCAGTTTTAAAATAATTCAACCAAGGAAGCCACATGTCATTAAACTTTTTATAGGAAATATTAAGAAAACATGTGACGGGATCCACTTTTTAGACATGCCAGACTCTGTTAATCATACTTGCCAACTCTCCTGGAATGTCCGGGAGAATACCGAAATTCGGGTAGCAGGAAAGTATCCCGCAAACAGCAACTTGCTGTCAAAATGACGCGATTTGCGGTAAATCGCATCATTTTGGTCCCGCCCCCACGACAACAACGGCATTTTGTCGCGGGGGCGGGGCCAAAATACCTTCATTCACCACCTGCCCCTCCCGCCCTCTAACCACGCCCCCCTGCCAGGGCCATCTTTTTCATTGGGCACGATGGGCAGCTGCCCGGGGGCCCCACGGGCAAGGGGGCCCCTTAATGAGAATAAATAATCCTGCAAAAGAAAAAAACCTGCAAAAAAAACCTACAAGGGTCACTGAGCAAGTACATCTATCTATCTCTATCTCTATCTCTATATATCTATATCTGTATACATCTATATATCTATATCTAGGGGCCCCGGTGCACTGCTTTTATTGGGGGCCCATAATGTTGTTAAGATGGCCCTGCCCCCTGCCCGGGGCCTCCCGGAATGAAGTTTTAAAAGGTTGGCAAGTATGCTGTTAATATTAGCAGTGAGAAAGGGAGGGTCAGGAGATTTCCATAGAGCAGCTATCTGAGATATAACTGCACTACAAATATGACAAATCACTTTACTACAGTAACTGTTAATTCCTGGAATAAGGAGTGGGAAAAGGGGAAAAAAAATTCCAGGAAAAAACATCAATAGTTGAAACAACTTTAATTATTATTTTAACTTCAGTCCAAAATGTGATTAATTTAGAAAAAGTCCACCAAGTGTGAGTAAAATTAATTAGCTGACAACTATTTATCCAACATCCATCCCATGTTTTTTGGGGACAAAGACGTGAATCCTAGGAGAAGATGCGATTTATAATATAATTTATAATAATATTCCCTGATTTAGTACAAAGGGAGGTTTTAGGGAGTTTTTAAGTATTAAAACTAGGGATGTTCACTGACCCCCATGTTTTAATTTTGAGTTTGGATCTGCAATAACTTTGTGTTTTAGTGTTGGCAAACCCACCCTCACGTGTTTTAGTTTTGGTTTTGGATCTTTTTTCCTACATTATTGTTATTAACCTCAATAATATTATTTTCCAGTCATTTACAGTCAGTTTTTGTCAAGTGACAAGAACACTGCTACTCCACCTATTTCTGTATGAGCAATGGCACTGGATCTCCTGGTTAGGGAGGTATTTACGAAATCCAAAACCTGTGAGATCCGACGACGCAGCAATGATGTTTTGTCTCAATTCAGATCCGAGGAAGTGGGAAGTGGGAAAGTTCCAAGCCGGCTTGGCTCGGTTATCAGATTGGCAATGTTCGGGGGATTCGGTTTTCGGAAAACCGAAACTGAGCATCTCCAATCAAAATCCATTCTTCCTTGAAAAAACGTAATCCCCATATCCTGTTCCCATGAGGGTGTTTGTCCATTGTAGGTATAAAAACTTTATAAACAGATTAAATAAGACCCCTAGGAGTTGAGTGAAATAAACTAAGAGAGTCCAAAGTTGATTATTCAGACTAATTGAATTATTTAAGTCTCATATTTGTAAATACTGATAAACATTGAAAAAGTAAGTTTCGACTGAAGGTCAGAAAACTATGGTAAGGAGACTAATATGGGGACATCATGGAGGAAACTAATTCCGTTATGTAGCCAAGAGGACAAAAAAATAGGAGGAAAAACTGGATTATTCCAAAGAGGGCAGCCAGAAAGTGATGGTGGGAATAATTTAAATGAGGATGTAACTGCACTTAAATCCTTAGTAGGGATGGATTTTATTATTGGGGTCTATTGGGACTTCATAATATATAATATGTGATACAAAATAATATTTTTTAAAGTCTGGGATGCCCAACCACCATCTGTAGTATGTCAAAGTAGAGTTTTCATTTTTACACAAAGTCGTTTCCCCCTCCAGATAGATTTCGAAGTTATTTTCTCTAAAGTAGAAAAATTAGCATAAGGAACTCTGAGGGGAAGGGTCTGAAATAAAAATAGCAATTTTGCAAGGACATTCATTTTAACAGTAACCACTCTATGTAGCCACGAAATAAAAAGTGGTTGCCCTCTCATAAAATCTTTTCTGATTCTACATAAAAGAGGAGTGGAATTGAGAAGATAGCCATTTAAAATTGAATTTTGATTTTACATGGGAGCAACATTAAAGTCTAGAACCTCTGTTCTACCTAGGGAGAACAAAATTAAACTGTAGGACCTCTGTTTTAACTAAGGAGAGCAAGATTAAACTCTAGAACCTCTGATGTACATAGGAAGAGCATGATTAAAGTTTAGAACTTCTGTTCAACCTAGGTAGAGCAAGATTAAACTCTAGAACCTCTGGTCTACCTAGGCAGAGCAAGATTAAAGTTTTGTACCTATCTTTTAATGGGATTTAGTCGGAAAGTGAATCTGTATATCTTCAAGGAGAAAAAAAAGGTATTTTTTGATTAGTTAGTGTGAGAAGAGTATCATCAGCATAGAGTTTTTTTAGAATCCATACACGTGAAATATTTGTATTTCTTCTTATTTTAGCTGCCAAAGGTTCCACGGCAACGGCAAACGTGAAGGGTCCTAGCGGACAACCATGCCTGGTGCCGTTTATTATTTGGAATAGGGTAAATTGAAAACCGTTAAAAGAGAGAAAAGCAGAGGGTTTTTCACATATATCGATAAATTTCCTTGAAAGAAGTTACCTTAAATTTGCATATGAGTCAAACACCTTTTGTGGATCTATTAAGGAAGGAGTCTTAGGGGTAGTTTTACTAACCCTCTTAAAAGGAAAAGTGGAGGTTTTGTTCATAGCAAGCAATCAGATTCTAGCTGTCATTTATCTAGTACATTCTAGGAAATGATAGGTAGGATTTAAATGGTTTGCAAATGAGTACCCGGACTAAACACACCTGGTCCAAGTGTATTACATAGAAAATCACATTACACAACCTGTAATGTTGGTAATTAATTTTAAATCCACTTTAAGTGATGATAAGGGATAGTAGTCTTCCCATAAAGTGGGATCTTTGCCCTCTTTATGATTCACCACAATTTTGGATCGAAAAGTAGTAGTGTCTAAGCTTGCACCTTGCAAGAGGAAATCAAATTTTTTTTTTTTAAGTAGGAGCCAGAATGTTCTTAAAAATTGTATAGTAGGTGACGGTAAATCCATCATGACACATGAAAAAACAGTCAGTATTTAACTTATGTGCAAAACAGAATACTAATTTGCACCCCTTGCATTGTAACATGGTTTTGTCCAGGAGACAAATAAGAAGTTTCTCAAGTTAAGATCCTTAATGAATTAGGGCCTTTGTCTTGGTGAAGGATTGGAAGCTAATAAACAGAGTCTTGTTTTCACAGGTTTCGGGCGTATATGGATGGACGACGTTGCTTGCAAAGGAACGGAGGAGTCTATTCTACAGTGTTTGTTCTCTGGATGGGGCAAGACTAACTGCGGACATGCTGAGGATGCCGGAGTTACCTGTATCAAACAGTGAGCAAGGGGAGCAAAGGACTCTGGGACATTGTTTACGAGACATTAAATCCAAGCGGATGTAGAGCATAAAGACTGCAGGATCTTACTATGTGCCTTGGCCAAAGCATCACTGAGGGAATTTTATATACGACTGTCGGTTAAGACTTTGCTTCTTTATCGTCCTCACACTCACGAGGAAGGAAACTTCAATGTGCAATCCAGCTTTTACTTCCATTTATTGCAGGTGTTTAACTATGAAGCCAAAGAAGATAAAACATTAAGGTGTAGATTTATCAAACTTTCTAAATGGGAAAAGTAGAGGCCTTGGCAAAAGCAACCAATCAGATTCTAGCTATCACTTATCTAATACATTATGGAACACAATAGCTAGAATCTCATTGGCTGATATGGAAACACCTCCACTTTTGGTGTTTCGAAAGTTTGGTAAATTTACTCCTTAAAGTCTTTTTATATAATGACAAATATGCATTGACAACAAAGTTTTCAGAACAGGAATATTTTTACGACTGCACGTTTGTCTATCTAATAAAACTCTTTTATTTTGTACTGTGTTTTTTTTCTTTAAAATTGTATGTATTTGACATCGGTGAGCCCTGCAGAGTAGCAGATACTTTGTAATCTGATGAAGGAAAAACAAGATGGTTTCACAGCCAATGATGAGCAGGGATGTTGGGAGGTGATTCTACTACTTCTGTGGTCCGACTTCAGACACCACTGAGCCATATAGGCTCAAATCACCTGTGAGGGTTGGTTATGTGCTATAAATGTCTTGGAAAAGTACAATAAATTTTTATTTTTATTCCATCCTTTGTAATTCTACATTTTATAAGCAGCCACAAAGCCCCACGTAAAGGACAGAATGTTTCAGTAGACCTGTCCATGCTAATAACCTGAACTTAACAAGCAAACAGATTTTCCTCAAAAAAATAAATAATGTATAATCCCCTCATTGACCCTTCCAGCTTATAATACTTTATTCACTAGCGTTGCGTCCGTATATTTGGATGACATTTTTGTTATTTCCGTTTGCACTAATGCAGGAAAGAAGATTTTTAAAGGGATAAACAACAGATGCAGGAGTGTTTGTAGTTCATTATATTGTATATGTCAAATTCAACTTTCACATGTATTAATAACACTGTCAGGGCACTATTCTCTCTTGTGACATTATAGTGTGTACGAATAGGGTAATGCGACTACTGACAATGTCATGTCTCTCTATGCTATTATACATGTGCATGGCTGACTCATGTCTCATCATCATCACCATTTATTTATATAGCGCCACTAATTCCGCAGCGCTGTACAGAGAACTCATTCACATCAGTCCCTGCCACATTGAGGCTTACAATTTTCTAACACACACACACACACACATAGAGACTAGGGTCAATTTGTTAGCAGCCAATTAACCTACCAGTTTGTCTTTGGAGTGTGGGAGGAAACCGGAGCACCCGGAGGAAACCCACGCAAACACAGGGAGAACATACAAACTCCTCACAGATAAGGCCATGGTCGGGAATTGAACTCATGACCCCAGTGCTGTAAGGCAGAAGTGCTAACCACTTAGCCACCGTGCCCATGCAGAAAAACTGCTGTTTTTTGAGTTGGACACATAAGTACACTTATTTTGAGAACCTTTATGCGTATGTTCAGAGCCGAAAATGCGACTAAATGAGACTCTTAGGATATCATTCCTGGTTTAGCAGGTTACTGTGGAGCATTTTTACCCCCCAAATTAATTGGCTTTTTACCCGTACTCATTTAAGTTGTGTTCAGCCTTTTCCTGATGTCACACAGTGAGCGCAGTCACACAGTCTATGTAGCAGGTTAGTGTGTGATTGGATGGTGATGTCACACAGTGAGCGCAGTCACACAGTCTATGTAGCAGGTTAGTGTGTGATTGGATGGTGATGTCACAGCGCAGTCACACAGTCTATGTAGCAGGTTAGTGTGTGATTGGATGGTGATGTCACAGTGCAGTCACACAGTCTATGTAGCTGGTTAGTGTGTGATTGGATGGTGATGTCACACAGTGAGCGCAGTCACACAGTCTATGTAGCAGGTTAGTGTGTGATTGGATGGTGATGTCACACAGTGAGCGCAGTCACACAGTCTATGTAGCAGGTTAGTGTGTGATTGGTTGATGATGTCACACAGTGAGCGCAGTCACACAGTCTATGTAGCAGGTTAGTGTGTGATTGGATGGTGATGTCACAGCGCAGTCACACAGTCTATGTAGCTGGTTAGTGTGTGATTGGATGGTGATGTCACAGCGCAGTCACACAGTCTATGTAGCAGGTTAGTGTGTGATTGGGTGGTGATGTCACACAGTGAGCGCAGTCACACAGTCTATGTAGCAGGTTAGTGTGTGATTGGATGGTGATGTCACACAGTGAGCGCAGTCACAAGGTCTATGTAGCAGGTTAGTGTGTGATTGGATGGTGATGTCACAGTGAGCGCAGTCACACAGTCTATGTAGCAGGTTATTGTGTGATTGGATGGTGATGTCACACAGTGAGCGCAGTCACAAGGTCTATGTAGCAGGTTAGTGTGTGATTGGATGGTGATGTCACACGGTGAGCGCAGTCACACAGTCTATGTAGCAGGTTAGTGTGTGATTGGATGGTGATGTCACACAGTGACCGCAGTCACACAGTCTATGTAGCAGGTTAGTGTGTGATTGGATGGTGATGTCACACAGTGAGCACAGTCACCCAGTCTATGTAGCAGGTTAGTGTGTGATTGGATGGTGATGTCACAGCGCAGTCACACAGTCTATGTAGCAGGTTAGTGTGTGATTGGATGGTGATGTCACACAGTGGGCGCAGTCACACAGTCTATGTAGCTGGTTAGTGTGTGATTGGATGTTGATGTCACACAGTGAGCGCAGTCACACAGTCTATGTAGCAGGTTAGTGTGTGATTGGATGGTGATGTCACACAGTGAGTGCAGTCACACAGTCTATGTAGCAGGTTAGTGTGTGATTGGATGGTGATGTCACAGCGCAGTCACACAGTCTATGTAGCAGGTTAGTGTGTGATTGGATGGTGATGTCACACAGTGAGCGCAGTCACACAGTCTATGTAGCAGGTTAGTGTGTGATTGGATGGTGATGTCACACAGTGAGCGCAGTCACACAGTCTATGTAGCAGGTTAGTGTGTGATTGGTTGATGATGTCACACAGTGAGCGCAGTCACACAGTCTATGTAGCAGGTTAGTGTGTGATTGGATGGTGATGTCACAGCGCAGTCACACAGTCTATGTAGCTGGTTAGTGTGTGATTGGATGGTGATGTCACACAGTGAGCGCAGTCACCCAGTCTATGTAGCAGGTTAGTGTGTGATTGGATGGTGATGTCACAGCGCAGTCACACAGTCTATGTAGCAGGTTAGTGTGTGATTGGATGGTGATGTCACACAGTGAGCGCAGTCACACAGTCTATGTAGCAGGTTAGTGTGTGATTGGATGGTGATGTCACACAGTGAGCGCAGTCACCCAGTCTATGTAGCAGGTTAGTGTGTAATTGGATGGTGATGTCACACAGTGAGCGCAGTCACACAGTCTATGTAGCAGGTTAGTGTGTGATTGGATGGTGATGTCACACAGTGAGCGCAGTCACAAGGTCTATGTAGCAGGTTAGTGTGCGATTGGATGGTGATGTCACACAGTGACCGCAGTCACACAGTCTATGTAGCAGGTTAGTGTGTGATTGGACGGTGATGTCACACAGTGAGCGCAGTCACACAGTCTATGTAGCAGGTTAGTGTGTGATTGGATGGTGATGTCACACAGTGAGCGCAGTCACACAGTCTATGTAGCAGGGTAATGTGTGATTGGATGGTGATGTCACACAGTGAGCGCAGTCACACAGTCTATGTAGCAGGTTAGTGTGTGATTGGATGGTGATGTCACACAGTGAGCGCAGTCACAAGGTCTATGTAGCAGGTTAGTGTGCGATTGGATGGTGATGTCACACAGTGAGCGCAGTCACACAGTCTATGTAGCAGGTTAGTGTGTGATTGGATGGTGATGTCACACAGTGAGCGCAGTCACACAGTCTATGTAGCAGGTTAGTGTGCGATTGGATGGCAATGTAGCCGTCCGGAAACTTAATAGGAGTCCATTGTAACAGGGAAGACAGGCCATAAGAGGATTACATAATAAAGAATGGTCAACAGTAGCCGGGTTCGGTACACAGTAAGGCAATAAGGCTGTTAGCCGTGGCGGCCGTGGGCACCACCGCAACTCTCCGCCTCTGACCCATGGCGTCCCGGCTGTCGCTATGATGACCGGGACGTCACTTCCACTCCCGACGTCCCGGTTGCCTAGGCAACAACCGGGACGCCTGCATTACCTGCCACAGCGCCTGCTGTGGGATACTCGGGCGCGTGCATACAGGGCTGGCTCATCTTAGCCAATAGTGGCTAATCTAGGGGAACTCTTCCTGTGTTACTGGCTGTATGCCAGTAATTTATTATACAGCCACTTGGGTTGATTTGCACTGGCTGTGTACCTTACTCTCATTGGCCACTGGTGATCTAATCAATTAAGCTACTCCTGAGGATTGTTGTAGGGCTCTGTTCTCATTGGCTGTTTGTTCTATTTAAGGCAGTGAGGACTGAGCCTCACTGCCGCTTATAGCATCCTGTCCCAGTACTGCTGCCTGCTACTTTGTTTCTGTGTTTCGTGTTTAACCTGAGATTGATTACCCGTGTATGACCCTTGCCTGTTCCTGAACCTGTGCTTCTGACCCTGATCTATTGCCTGACCCTGGATTCTGAACCTGTGCCTGTGACCTTGACCTTTCTGCCTATACCTGACATAGCCTCTGGTGCTCTTCCCAGTCCGCTGACATCTGATCTGTGCGCTACCGTGTAAACATAAACTCATATTACTCTGAGCATAAGACCTGGGAGCATCTGAGTACCTGTGAGCATAACCAGTCTCTACAGGAAAGGCGGCTGCTAAAGGCGAAGACCTCTTCAAACTGTTCTATGAGTTTATGCTGCACTGGTGGCCATAACAAAGGCAAAGGGTTCAGACAGAGGCGTAGTGGAATACATTCCGGTGTCGGTACTTGAGTATTAGTTAACTGGAGGCAGAATGCAGCAAAAGGAGCAGGAACAAGCACTAGATTGTTAGCAGGAGCACAATAATCTGACAAGGACGACAGGAACAGACCAGGCTTTTATAGGAAGTCAGGGGGAGGAGACAGAACATGCTGGAACATTGGGAGGTCAGTGAAACTGAACTGACACACAGAATAAAGGCAAGGAACTATGCAGCAGCCAGAATAGCTCAGTCAGCAGAGCTGCAGTCCTGGGTTTGAATTCCGACAGCACTCCTCCTTCTTCCAGAACGACATCTGATGTTTCAGGAGCAGCCTTTTTAGGATGACTAAACTGAAACTGTCTGGCTAATCTAGAATCATGAACAATTTCTGCAGGCTCCCAAGAATTTTCTTTCAGACCATATCAACACCCCCCTTCCCATTTCACCAAATATTGTCATCTATTTCTGTGGATTCTAGAGTCCAGGATCTTTTCAACAACAAATTATTCTTCTCTTTCCACAATGACTGGAGGTGTTCGGGCCAAGATCCGACCAGGAAAGGGGTTATCATGAAACAGTTTAAGCACTGAAACATGGAATACCTGATGTATTTCATAGAGGCTGGAAGTTCTAAGCAGTAATCAAGCTGGTTAATTTGGGATAGGATCTTAAACAGTGCAATTCTTGGACTGTTGTTTGAGGTTTTTGGTGTATAGCCCGACTTTGTTTCCAATCTCAATATTCGGTACAGCTCTATAGTGTCTGTCTGCAGCTTGTTTGTAATGTTCTTGAGCTTCTCTCAAAGTGTCAATTTGCCTTTTTTGAGCTTCTTGTACAATTGTGATTCTATCAGTCACAGGGGCGTATTCAATTGTTAAAAAGTCCTGTGGCGGTAAAACTACTACAGGTAATACGGTAAAATCTCAGGGAGCCGCGAGCTGAAATCCAGCGAGTAAATTACCATATTACCTGTTTTTCCGTGCACGATTATTATGGTAATCGTGCGCGGACCGCGGGATTCTCGGCCATCCCGCCGACAATTGAATATGCCCCACAGAATTGGTTAATGTGAAACTGGGAGATTCGGAATAAATGTTGAATGGAATCCAAAGTTCGCAAAGAAAGAACTTTGGGAAATCGAACTTTGTTTAGAATTGCTGTAAGAAAATTCAGCAGTGGATAGAAAATCCAGACAATCGTCTTGAAGGTAACTAATAAAACATTGTGAATATTGTTCAAGCGTCTGAGTAGTCCTTTCAGTTTATGCATTAGACTGTGGATAGAAAGCAGCGGAGAGATTAACCTTTTAACCTTTACCAAAGGGCAGTGTAAAAACTGTTCCAAAACTTAGAAGTGAACTGGACACCTTGATTAGAAACTATATCATCATGGATGCCACGAAGCCTGAATATTTCCTGAATTAAATGCTCTACAGTTTGTTCAGCAGTGGGTACTCCTTTAACAAGGAAAAAATGAGCCATTTTGGTAAGACCGTCCACTAACACCAGGACTATTGACATCCCTTTCGAAGGCGGTAGATTGACTATGAAATCCAAAGAGATAGAGCCCCAGGGTCGAGATGGAATAGAAAGAGTTTGGAGAAAATCCAGTGGTGAGTTGTGTAGAGTCTTGTTTCGGGCAAGGCAGGCATGATGAAACATATCTTTTAACATCTCTTTTAAAATTTGGCCACCAGACAGAACGTGCTAACAATTCTTGAGTCTTATATGCTCCTAAATGTCCAACAGGTTTGGAATCGTGGACGAATTTTAATACTTCTACTCATACTGACTCATATACATAAAGGCGATGAAGTTGAGTCCAGTAGCCATTATGAAATGTTAAATTAACATCTGAAAAAGGATTTCTGAGGATAGGATCAGCGTCAAAACCATTCTTCAAAAGAGAGATTAAACCTTTAGAAACATTAGCCCCTAAGATTCTGTGCTCAGGTAGAATCGTTTTCACAGAGTTTTCTTCTAGCTGAGGCTTGGAAAACTTCCTAGAGAGAGCATCTGCTTTGCCATTTATGGATCCAGGTCGGTAAGAAATTATGAAGTTAAAGCGAGAGAAAAATAAAGTCTATCTGGCCTGTCTAGGGGACAATTAAAGAGCAGTGCGTAAAAATTCCAGATTTCTGTGATCGGTGAGAAAAAGCACAATTGATGGCAATAATTCCTTGTTTCCAATATCATAATTTTTCTCAGCTGATGTCATCTGGTGAGAAACATAAGAACTAGAGTGCAACAACATCTTCTCACCGATACGTTGAGAAAGAATTGCTCCACATCACTGAAAAACTGACAACTGTGGATGTGGAGACTCTGTAATCTAACATACACCACAAGGATGGTAAAGCCGCATGCTAACACTACCTTTAAGTAAACAGTCTAGCCACAGAGACGACTCTGCGGCTGATCAGGTTCGTACTCAATTATAATTACTTTTCTTTTGGGAAAGACATATACCTGCAGTGTATGGGAAGTGCCATGGGTAGTAAGATGATACCTCAGTATGCTAATCTTTTCATGGCTAAACTAGAGGAGGAATTCTTATCGCACAATGAAGCCTCTAGCATACTTCTTTTCATAAAAACTTCAACAAGTTTCACCCAACCATTAGACTCACTCTTAACGATCTCAGATACATTTCCTGGACATGACCCTATACAATAAAAACAATACTATACAAACAACAGGATATCTGACATGGAACAGCTTTCACCCAGGACACATAAAGAAGTCCCTCATTTACAGCAATCTCTGAGATACATTCAGATTTGTTCAGACAGTGAAAACAGAGAACAACACCTGCTATCACTGAGGAGTACATTCCTACAACAAGGATACCATCCAATAGTTATAGATGAACAGGTCCACAGAGCCACAAGAATGCCAAGGAGTAGCCTCCATGATTACAAACAGAAGGAGGACAACAGCAGGGTGCCCCTAGTGGTCACTTACAATCCCCACATGAACATCTTGGGGAAAATTGCTGCTGATCTTCAGCCCATATTTCAGAAAGACAATAGACTGAGGGAAATATTCCCAGATTTACCTCTCCTTTCATACAAACAACCTCCGAACTTAAGAAAGCTGCTCGTTAGAAGTGCCCTCTCATCACCATCAGAGACTGGCACCTTCCCTTGCAAAAACAAAAATGCAAAATCTGCACCCATGTCCTACCAACGAACACAGTCCACATACCCAACACTAACTTTTTTTTGTCATGTAGCACAAAAATACCTGGTAACTTTTTTTAATAATTGATACTATTTTTACACTGAAATTGAAAGTTGATCTAGGATATACTCTACCTCAACTATAAATCTGTCCCCATACTCTAATTTTCTCTCCCCCTCCAATGCAACATGGTTTAGCCAAGGTGCAAAGTTACTCTTTTTATTTTCTTTGCTCTCTTTAATGACTCAGACCCCTAGGGTATAAAAACTTTACCTTCCACTAGCAGCCATGGAATTATTTGGTGTAAATATAGGGTAATGTTTTCTGTCCACCTGTTTTGGTCGGCTTTTCGTCGTTTAATGACTGTGCCCCTAAGTTCTGTAATTAATAGACCATAATTTCTTATATTTATGGACTTCTTCATAACAGGGTGAGTGCCAAAATATTTATCAAGAGCAGATATAGTCCCAAACTTTAAAAAGGGACTAAAATTTAAACTAGGAAATTGTAGAACATTGAGTCTGATTTCTATGGCGGGTAAATGATTTTCCAAGATGTGAAAAATATTAAAGAAATTATTTGGTAACACAGTGGGCCCTATATCAAATGGTTTAAGGCTCTTTGCCAGTGAAAAGGCTTGTTTTGCCTTCTCCCTTCATACTTATGGGATTACCTCCAGCGATACCTCCGTTATCGGAGGCATAAAGGGTATATTTACTAGTTTGAAAAAGTGGAGATATTGCCTATAGCAGCCAATCAGATAGTAGCTGTCATTTTGTAGAATGTACTAAATTAATCATAACTAGAATCTGATTGGTTGTTATAGGCAACATCTCCACTTTTTCAAACCCGCAGTTTAATAAATATACCCCTAAGTCAGGCTTGGCTAACCTGTGGCACTACAAGTCCCAGCATACCCATTCAGCAATAAGCTGCTATATATTGGCAAAGCATGCTGGGGCTTGAAGTTTCACAACACCTGGAGTGCCACAAGTTAGCCAAGTCTGCCCTAAGTATTGTTATATCTCACAATGGCATGGGGAAGCTTATTTATCTACGGAAGGTATTACCATAGTGCAGGTCTCTAAAATGATTAGGGCTATTACCCTTAACCACAGAAAATAGTTTCTGAATTGAAAGACAGTAGATATAAAAATAATAGTAGTACGTAATATCAATTTTTTTATCTGTGTGAACTGTGTATCTACAAGTAAAAAAAAAAAGCTTACTTTCCTGAGCTGAGTGACCTATATTAGATAAACAACAGACTATTATAACATTATAATACGTATGGGCTTAGAGAAATAGTTTAGATCTGTTTTAGGATTTGCCACATGCCTTGAACAACTTCCATCTATTAATGGTCCATGCAGCACATGGCAAGTTAAAGAGCTGTAGATAGACCAAGTTTTCTAAACTTTTCATGGCACATTAGCATGAATTTCACTGAATAATTGTGTTTATCCATAAAAATGTGCACATTCACCCTGGGAATGGACCAAACACATGGGATGTATTTGAGCATGAACATGAAAAATGTTCTCAGTATTGCGCAAAAAAAATAAAAATAAAACTTCAATGTGCTGAGGATGATGCAACCGACGGCTAAGTTCCGACATGATACTTGGAAATCTATAGGACTTGTGGCACAATCTGTCCTCATACCAGGCCTCCCCAAAGCTTTTGTTCTTTATTCAGAATAGATGTTTCATTGTATTTATTGTGTGGGTGTACCTCTAGCTGGAGGGTTATTGCACTGCAAATCTAGTTAGAGGATGCAATACTGCACCTTGGCACAACCATTTTGCTCTGCGGGGGTATTGGAAATGTGCGCAGACAGTTTTAAAGTTGAAACGATGGTGCACCCCAGCTCAACTCTAAATTGCAGTGCTAAAATATAGCCTCCCAGAATCTGTGTGCTACATGTAAAAAAATCTAGATTACCCTAACTTTAAATGAGGCCCATAATAATTATTTTTCATTGTTATATTTTTTAATGAACATATTAGCCACACCAATTAGCGGTTATATGTTCTTGCTATATTAATCAAAAATTGTAGCAGGTTTGCTGCACTCAAAATCAAATCTCAGCAGTGCACGATTAGGAAAATTTTGACATTATGGTAAGGGTTCAGTTCATCAACATCAGGATAATCGGGAATACATAGAAAAGTATCCAGTCTGACACCTTCAACTTCAAAGAATACTGCTCAGGAGTGGGCTGGCAACTTTTGGCCTGTTGGACACGAGTTCTTCTACCAACATGCCGTAATGGAAAAATCAGGGTGATGAAAACCGTGCATGGTTTGTCTAATGTGGGTGTATTTTTATACAGCCAAAGAAATAAATGAGCAATGGTTATGTCCAGGAGATGCAATCAAATACAAAACCTACCAGCTGTGAGGATTCACAACACTAGCTCCAGATGACAGCTGACAGAAAACAATTAATCTGAGGATTCACGACACTAGCTCCAGATAAGAGAAGTCAGAAAACAGTTCACTATGACAGTTACAAACACCTTGGGGTAAATGTATCAAGTTGAGAGTTTTCCGGCGAGCTTGAAAAGTGGAGATGTTGCCTATAGCAACCAATCAGATTTTAGCTATCATTTTGTAGAATGCCCTAAATGATAGCTAGAATTTGATTGGTTTTTCCAACCCGCCGGAAACTCTCAGCTTGATTGGTTTACCCCCTTATCTTAATTAATGTAATCAGCGCTCTGCTAAGAATAGTAATTTGGCTAATCACCTCACCTGGAGTTCTGCACAGATTTCCCACTCTGCAATCAGTCTTTCAGTGAAAAGGTCAAGTTAATCAGAACAATTTGTCTCACTTGTTTGTAGCCTTTATGGCTTATGCAGTCCCTCAGTTCTACCAAACCTTTGCAGGAACAAGTTTTTGTTCTGGATATCTCTGCTTGTCCTTCGAAGAAGACTTGTTTTGTTTACCTTCTACAATTCTTCGACCACGGATTTGTCTTTGACTATTCTACCTTCTCCAATACCGTGACTCTGACCTCGTCTATCACTATTCTATCTTCTGCAATCCTCTGACTTCAGTTTGTCTCTCATGACCTGTCCTCTTATGATTAAGCATCTTGGCCGGATGTGGTGTGACTCCTATAGCTACCCCAGCGAAGTGGTTCTTTCCTGGGAGCCGCCAGCACTATGACACCAACGCCAAGTGACTTCAATTTAATCCAATCTAGTCTAGTTGAGGGACCACTATACAATACTGTGAGCATACTAATGACTGATATACAACATAGCGAGCATTCTAGTGACCTCTACACAATACAACGTGCATTCTATTGACTGATATACAATACAGAGACAATCGTAGTGCTTGATATACAAAAGAGAGAGCATTCTTGTGACTGATATACAATACAGAGAACATTCTACTGACTGATATACAACACAGAGAGCATTCTAGTGACCTCTACACAATACAACGAGCATTCTAGTGACTGATATACAATACAAAGAGAATTCCAGTGTAGAATATCTTGGCATTTTATTGTTTACTTTTCATGCTCCAAAAATGACCACTTGCTTCATACCTGTTACACTATTTACTGAAATTTCATATGTAAGAGTCTCAATGTACTAAGAGCACCTCTGACCAGGGCCAGCGGAACATGATAAGGCCAGTAAGCACAACAGAAGATGCCAAGATTATTGGGTTGACCAGTCAGCCCATTTGCACCGGAAAAAAAAAAAGCCTTGGGGCTTTTTTTTGAAGCCCCAAGGACAAACTTCTACAGCGGAAATAAATGCCAGTACCAGACCAACCTCTGACATACATAGAAACCATTACAACCCATACATTATTAGTACTGACCCTTGGAAAAAGAACCTGATGAAATAGAAGTAGTGAGTTGAAGGGTTAAGTTAGAAGCTAAAAGGAACAGTAGTAGGTAGGAAGAAAGTGGACCAGCCCTGGTCCTGCTGATGGTCCTGATTGCCGTCGGGTGGTCCACAAGAAGCCCTCCTATGAAGGGAAGACAGCATCTCTGTGGGCCACCTCACCCCTGGACCTGGGCTGAGGCAGATGGCTGGCAAGAAACTGATTGCTGCACATCAGGAAAAAACTGGAGAGACTTTGGAGCCCACGTGGCTGAGAGCCTGATTCCCAATCTCCCACAACTCAGTAATGAGCTTCAGCCTTATACTGAGTTGGAATATCAATTATCTGGGGATTTATCAGAACCAAAACATTAAAAATACCTTATTCTTAGACTAAATTATGTTTTTATTGTAGTACATTTAAAAATAGTGAAAGTATTAAAATAAATCCAAAAGTGTTTATTAATTTACAATTATATTAAAAAATACTATAAGTTATATATCATATATAAAGTTGTTTAATTGTTTGTGTTTCTTTAATACTTATTTAGTTGCTTTTTAAAGAAATTGAACTAAAAGCTTGAATCTGGGCCATCCACTACCCAAGCACCAGGAGACTGATCCGACAAAGTGGTAAGTTACAGTAACTGTTACTGCTGTGGCCCAATACCACCCGGAAGCTGAGATCAGACCCTTGGCCACAAATTTTTAATAAAATCAGTTGATAAAATGGTGTCACCGTGGAAAAGTGGTCCATTAGTTCTCTCCAGCACTACCCTAGTGCTAAGTAGTAGGTAGGATAGTAGGTACCGTGCTCTGTAATATAAGAACACAGACCTGTTGGTGTATGTTATACAGAGGAAGCTGTGTGCAGGGAGATAGGACCCTCTGTTAGTTCTCCCAGTATAGACTGTCCCTGGATAGTGCATTAGGCACAAACTGGGTAATAAGCTATCTGTCATGGTCTGGAGACAGGAAAGGAGCCCAGTGTCAGGGAGGAAGGCTGACTAACTGGAGGAGAGATGGTAAGAAAGGTCAAACAAGCTGGGTTCAGTACACAGAGAGGTGTAGAGGTCCAGTGGTTGAGGCAGAGGTGAAGTAGAGGGCAAGCTGAGGTGGGTATGTGGTACCCCAAAGCCCTGTTGAACAGCACAGAGGAAGTGCATAAACGCTTTTAAAATGCAGGGCTACAAGGGGTTAATTGTGCTCCTGAAAACGTGTGCCCAGGAGTGATTGACAGGAGGAGGATGAAGGCCCTGATTGGCTGGGGGAGTAACAGAAAGAGGATGTGCAGGAAGGAGGAGAGAGAGAGCAGCATGGTAGAAGGAATAAGGGGGAGGACGTGCAGCCGAGCAGAGAGAAGATAAGCTGCTGCCAGAACTGTGACATTGCCAGCAAAGCGGACGGAGAACAGCTGGGGACACGCAGCGGGGTGCCAAAGAGAGTCTCCACTAACTGCAGAACCGTCTCAAGGTAAAACCCTAGCCTGCAGTGTACTGCACACACCCCAGTGTCAGAGGGAAGAGTGATGAGAGAATCTATCCAAAACTGACATTGCATTCTTGTACAAGGAAGGATTGTGAGAGCTTTTCCCCAGATTATTCCTTGACACATGCTGCAGGGAACAATTAAGACGGTCGTTTCAGCTATATCCTGTGTGTGTGCTGATATCTGGACATTATACCCTGTTGCAGAGCACATGTGCTGATAGAGATTTATTGACTGTTGAGAGAACAGCGCCATCTTGTGGCTGAAATGAGCAACAGCCCTGCTTTCTACTATAATACTTAACCCTTGATGGAAACCTCTGCAGGACATTGGAACACTACCAAATTCCTGTGCACAGGTCAGCCCAGGACTGAGTGGAAAATATGGTAACGTAACCAGGGATAATATTGGTGCACCAAATGTTGAGATGGATGTTAATGTTATATGATTTACCTAAGAATTGATTTATTAATATTGAAGGTGTGACATTCAGTGTTAGTGGTACCGCTGCAATTCAAGTTAACTCAGCAGTAGATGCTAAAAGTGGGGCGCCTGACCCATAGGGAATAGCACGGTACCCCAAAGACCTGAATAAGAAGTAGCCCTCTAGTGGGCGCGGTAGTGACCGTAAGAGTCTTGATGGGTTATTATTGATGGTTATTGCATCATCACCAGTCAGATATTGTTAACGTGAAAGTAGTAACTGTGATTACCAGTGTGCCTTATTAGACAATGTGCATTGAAGATGTTATCGTTATTCTGCCTTATACTCACCAGGTGTATGTCATATGTTAAATGCTATTGTGCTCTATGCTGATCAGACGCATTATTTTGTCATTACTATTGAGCTGAAGGGGTCAGTGGCGCGGTGTCTTACCGAAACTATCCTTACCGCATTCTCAATAAACCCAAGTTGTTTGACCAATCCTTGTCTCTTTCATTGAAGTATTTATCTCCTGACCACCGGATATCCGAACAGAAAAGAACCTGACTCGTGTCTGGAGGGCAAGGCAAGGGAAGGATTCCCATCAGTACTCGACCACCACAGGTACACGAGTAGTTGATGATTGGAAGCAGGAATAGCAACAGGAACAGGAGCTAGGTCACAGGCACAGAGCACAATAATCAGACACTGGAGACAGGAACCGGCCAGGCTTTTATAGGAAGTCAAGGGGGTGGAGCTAAGGCATTCTGGAACATCAGGAGATCACTTTATGTGTTTGCTTCTGGACCCTTTCTAAATGCAATTAAGGAATGCTACACATTTGAGCAATACATTATAAAAAGCATTATAAGAAGGTATCTGTAAGCTGTTGATTATACAGTGAATGAAGACTAACCACTATACAGATCACTGTTCCCATATCTTGTATATTCCAGTGCTACGCTCCACTTTATTCAGTTATGTTATACAATATACTGTCTCTTACTGAAACCTTGGAGTATATTTACTAAGCTGTGGGTGTGAACAAGTGGAGATGTTGCCCATAGCAAATAATCAGATTCTAGTTATCATTTGTTTAGTACATTCTACAAAATGACAGCTAGAATCAGATTGGTTGCTATAGGCAACATCTCCAGAGAAAAAACACATTTAGGAATATCTTTGGTACAATTAATTAGTTAGGTAATTAATTACATAAATGAATAAAAGAACTGCCACACAATTGGGCTCAATGGCTCGTCTAGCCAAACACTCTGAACACTGCAAGATGTTTGTGGTCGGCTCAATGCAGCGGGACTGGGCTCTCAGAATTACTGTTTTACATTTAGAAAAATAATTCTCAAGTGGATTCTTTCTTAATTCCCAAAGCTTCCAAAAGAAACATATTGCTGTCACTGTTGTAGAAACAAGAAGGGTACATACTGAACTCTGCAATGTACCTCATCGGGCACTTCACTCATGTAGGATTAGCTCATTTCACCTTCAAGCTTAATTTCAGACGTTACCAATGAAATTGACCTGTGAATAAAAGGTCATTACAGAACATTGTATGCAGGTATGGGTTAAATCCTAAATCATCACACAATGCATGCAGTGCCATGCAGTATTAGAAGAATAAAACAAATCATTAGGAACAAATGAGAAACGCATTGTAATACTCTGCTAAGTTTAGATTACAACACAAGGTGTCTACATCACATTAGAAGATAACGTGGTTTCATTTTAAGGTTACAACTTTATTGAACAGTGCAGTGTGACTGTGGTTGGGTGCCTACGTCATCAGAGTTTCAATTCTTTGCTGAATGTTTAGTAAAAAAAAAACTGGCAATTTCCATGGGTGTAGTGCATTGGACTGAAATATAGGATAAGCAGACACAGACGTTGTAGCAGTGTAACCAATTTAAAAAGTAAGTTTACATTTGAACTTAAAGCATAATTGCAATAAATATAATTCATAAATATATGTACAGTGAACCGTGAACCATGCCGCTATAGACCTAATTATGGTAAATATAGTTCTAAAATATAATCCTTTAAATATAGGTGGCTTTGCATAAAATTTATACTTATTACACTATTATGTAGTGTATGTAGTTAACTGTTGGTGGGAGTGTGTAGGTGGGTACACCCAGGCACCTACCTCTGGAGGTCCTCATTCTCGCCTTCCAGGTCTATGGTGTATAGTAAATACATGAAAATATGACACTAAACATGAAGGTTTAGTAACAAATAAAAGTTAAGCGTGGACCTGACACAGCCATGGTAGCGCAGTACAGTTGCAGTTGACAAAAGACCCTGGTGGTGGCAGTGATACCCTCCTAAAACTGGGGGCACCATGTGAGTGCATATTTGATCATTGCAGTTGGCGACTTGTTGGTATTGTGCCAGTAGGAGTATTCAGTGATGGCAAGTTATATCTACCGGAAATCCATGCAAACTGGTAACCAGAGTGGCATAGTAAGCCCATCCCATCACAGTTACTACGCAAGAGCACCTGCATAGTCACCTGCTGCAAGTCCCGGCACTCTGTTGGGTTGGCAATAGCAGTATAAAGCTGCTGAAAATACATTTGTTGGTTTTTAGTAGAGATGGGCGGGCTCGGTTCCCCAAAATCCGAACCCACCCGAACTTCACCGGGAGTGCTCGGTTCGGTATCTCCCGCCCATTCCGATTCGAAATTGAGGCAAAACGTCATTGCGACCTCGACGGATCTCAAAGCTCGGTTCTCGCGATATTTGAAATGCATAAATACCAGCCTCCACAGCAATCCATCCCCATTTGACAGAGAGAGAGAGAGAGCAGGGTTAGGTCACAGGCTGTAGTAGGGCAGGGACAGAGCAATTAATGTATACCTTATTCTTTCAATTATTATTGAAATTCTGCTAGCAATTATTAGAGCAGGAAGAGAGGAGGATAGAGGAAGCATTTTTTTTAATATTTTGCAGTAAAAGTGCTTTGGGGTGTCTCATATTTCCCAGTGTGAAACAATAATTATTCTGGCTGCAAAACGTCTTATATAGCAGCACTATCTATTGAATATTTTGCACTACAAGTGCCTTGGGGTGTCTCATATTCCCCAGTGTGAAACAATAATTTTTCTGGCTGCAAAAAGTCATATATAGCAGCACTATCTATTGAATATTTTGCACTACAAATGCTTTGGGGTGTCTCATATTCCCCAGTGTGAAACAACAATTTTTCTGCCTGCATAAAGTCTCTTCTAGCAGCACTATCTATTGAATATTTTTCACTACAAGTGCTTTGGGCTCATTAAAATGGATTCAAAGCAGTCCACATATGAGCAGGATCAGCAAGCAGGTCCTGGCACCAGGGTTAAATGGTAGTGTTCCCAGTATGTCATGTGGAAAAGCCTCTGAAAAAGTACATAGTCTTTTTAAATCAGGGAAAAAACCACACCCCCCAAAAAAAAAGTATACTTATAAGTGTAAGCATAAGTGTAGGGTGCAATCTACCCCCAAATAGGAAAGGGACTTGGGGCATTTCTATATCACGTACAGTCTTGAAAGGTTGCTGTTTTGTCAATTTCACGATAAGGTTAGGGTGTCATACACAGCCAGACACCAAACTGCCTTTGTCCATTTCTATTTATATTCTACAGTCTATAACGGCTGAATAGTTTTCTATTTTAATACTAGTGGAGAGGGGGTCAGATACAAACTGACACCAAACTGCCGTTGTCTATTTCTATTTTTATTCTACAGTCTAGACCGGCTGAATTGTTTTCTATTTTACTACTAGTGGAGAGGGGGTCGTATACAAACTGACACCAAACTACCTATGTCCATTTTGTTTTCTATTGTACAGTCTATGCAGGCTGCTTCTTTTCTATTTAACTACAAGTGGAGGGGGGCGGGGCTCATAGACAGCCACCAAACTAACTTTCTCCATTTCGTTTTATACAGTACAGTCTATGCAGGCTGCTTTTTTTGTATTTAACTCCAAGTGGAGGGGGGCCTCATAGACAGCCACCAAACTACCTTTGTCCATTTGTTTTATATAGTACAGTCAATGCAGGCTGCTTCTTTTCAATTTAACTACAAGTGGAGGGGGGGGGGGGGTCATAGACAGCCATCAAACAACCTTTGTCCATTTCGTTTTATATAGTACAGTCTATGCAGGCTACTTTTTTTCTATTTAACTACAAGTGGAGGGGGGGCCTATACAGACAGACACCAAACTGCCTTTGTGCATTTCTATTTTTATTGTACAGTCTATACCGGCTGTTTTTTTCTATTTGACTACAAGTGGAGGGAGGGGGGGGGGCTGATGCAGACAGAAACCAAACTGCCTTTGTCCATTTCTATTTAACTATAAGTGTAGGGTGTAATTTACACCCAAGGACGATGGCTGCATTGCCAATAGGCTAAGATAGCGAGAAAGACAATCAGGTTTGTGTGCAGAATTAAGGACGGCCTACCAGGGATTAAACTGTTTTTTTCCTAATTTATTAGCTTTAGAATTAGCTTACTTATCCAAGAAACAGGTGGAGCACTAAATTAGGTTAATTTAGGCCAAAACAATTTGATTTTTAAACAAAATTGCAAACCAAAACCAAACAAAACCAAAACCAGGGTGGTTTTGCCAAAACCAAAACCCGAAGGTAATCCAGATCCAAAATCAAAACCAAAACACGGGAGTCAGTGACCATCACTAGTTTTTAGCCATGATAGGCTCCTCCCAGTATGCCCAATGAGCCAAAGAGGTGAAAAAGACATTAGCTCTCACAAGTACTGAGTAGATTGACGCCAGAAGGAAGTGGCCATTGTTGGGACTGCCGCCTTTCAGAAAGCAACCACCAAGGAAGTATAAGCAGCGCAGCCAAAAGCAGGAAGCCTTTCAGTGAGCACACCAGTCACTGGGAGAGTGACTACTCCGGAGAGAGACTGCAGACTCCAGTTGTTCCAGAGTGTCCTGATCTGTTCCAGTTGTACCAGAGTATCCTGATCTGTTCCAGAGTGTCCTGATCTGTTTCAGTTGTTCCAGAATGTCCTGATCTGTTCCAGTTGCCCCAGAGTGTCCTGATCTGTTCCAGTTGTTCCAAAATGTCCTGATCTGTTCCAGTTGCTCCAGAGTGTCCTGATCTGTTCCAGTTGTTCCAGGTGGCTGCTGCTACTACTTCTACTCATTACCCTAGTTGATCCTTAGTTTTAGTGCTCACCAAGAACCCAGAACTGGTCTAGACCTAGGGCAAGTAATAGTAGCCCAGTTAATCCTGCTTTGCACCACACACAGGGCTGAATTCCATTACAGTGACCCGTTTGAAGTAGAGTTCTGGCCTTGAACTATTTAACACAGGACTACAAATGCCCTCAACCTCTTTGCCCATTTGTAGTCATTATCATTGTGGGACTACTACTCCACTCATCCTCTTTACATAGTCATACTCATTATTGTTGTCGGGTCTACTTTTCCCCATCATCTTCTTCAAGAGAAAGATATATTGTTCTTATCACCCCTATTCAGATAGGAATTTAGTTCAGCTCATTGTCTTTTCACTATCATAATTGAGGTATTTAAAAGTCACCTGCTGCTACTTCTTCTTCTGGCTTGGACTCATACCAACTGTATACTTCCCTAAGTCACAGTATTTTTCCCTTTCATATGACCTCCCTTGTGTGCATTTACATGTTATTAGCCAGTTTAGGATGTGTGCCTGTAGGTGTAGATTTGAATATTACCCTCACTTTAGCCACTTTACATTACTGGAGGACAAGTTCCTCTTTATCTATTTGTTATCCACTGATTTACTGGCCTTCCAGTTGCCAGACCAATTAATAAAGCTGTCGGGTAACCTATCCCTTTCTATCCTCTTGTTTGTGTGAGTTGTGCAGGAGTTTTCCGAGTCTACACCTGGTAGACCTTGACGAGATTTCCAACCCAGAAGAGAGATCGACTCAGGTGGAGTCACTGTATATTATCAGAGACTTCTGTTTCTTTATGTACTCACACATAATGGCCATATCCAGAAATGGAAATGCAGGTAGTGTACTCTGTTGGCTGTGACCAAGTCCAGTCTCGCCATGGAAGACGCGGTAATCCTGCTATATGTTGGAAGTTGGATAAAATCCTGTATTATTAAATTCTGGACCAGGGCTTCCAAACTATGTTACAGTATCTGCCTTCCTGCTTACCCATTATCTTGACACAATTTGGACAATAGTTAAAATCCTTAATCAACTCCAAGTCAATAATTGTCGTTGCCGTGAAAACCTGTTTTATTTATTTTTCCTTGAACCATCCACCAAGATCTAAATTGGATTAAAAAATAATTCAAATTGCTCTGTTTGTCTTTCTGTTCATCTGTTTGTACAGCCATCAATGAAGCATTATGGAAAACATGTGCCTTGGGCGTGCAAAACGGCACAATAACCACAGGACACACAACACAGTCCTCAGCCCCGAACGTTACTACAACACAACTCTTGCTCTCCAGCAAAACAAAACTCAGCTGAACTCCAAAATTGTTGGAGATATAAAAATAGCTTCAAAACAAGATCAATTAGCCACATTTTCTGCGTAATTGTTTCCTAAATGAAAAAAGTGATTGGTTTAATGAAGTTGAAAAAAAAAAAGATGCTATTGAATGAGATCACATTATTTGTGGTGTGGTGCCCAAAATTCCGCCACACATTCCACCAGGGCAATTAGACCATTTGCATGGTATTATTAAATCACGTTCCATTTGTTCTTAACAGCCCCACTTCCATGGGGAACTCTCTGTGAAACTTTATCAAGCCCCCAAAATATTGGCGTGTGTTGGGATGCAATTAACACACGAGTTCCCAAGAATCTGTAGGAGGGGTATTTTCTCAATAATGAACTTCACCATTCACCTCCGCTATTACCTCTGGACGGACGTAGGCAATGTACAGTAACGGCGTGCCAACGCAGATGCAGCCAATTGAAGTTCTGGGTTTCCCGTAGGTTTGTGTAAGTGCCAACTGATAGTGATGACGGTTGAGTATGTATGCTAGAACATATGTTTGCAAAAAAGAGAAACTATAAGAATGCATTTTATGTACAGTGCGCATTAAGAACTTGCTGATTTATGTACTTAATGCAAAGTATATAAAGTATATCTTTTAAACACATATTTTTATTAATGATTATAGTATTAAGAGTTGCTCATTTACTTTATAGAATATTTTTTTGTGCATGCGTTCTGATGGGACTTTTTGCTCATATGCATGTGTGTATCCTACAGTCTGTTCTGTGTGTCTACATGCGGCAAGTAACATATAGCACAGTGGCGGGCTGGCCTGGGGGGCAGGGGGGCATCGGCCCCCCGGGCCGCTCGGTCAGGCCGCTATGACGCGGCCGCATCCCTTTTCATGAGATGCGGCCGCCTGTGTGCCCCCCAGCCACGCCTCTCCCAGCCCGCGTCTGATATAGCCATAGCGTACTTATACCCAGATGCAAATGAAAACGTATCTTGAGATCCGCTTGTATTTTAATCCCGCGAATGTGCGTACAATAAATGTTTTTTTTTAAACGCAAGTTGCATTCAGGTTACATCCGAAGATGAATCATTCTGCATAAGACTCATCTCTCTTGTATTTGGGCGGACTGTGAACTGAACAGACAGATTTATCCACAACACCAGATGGCCATAGCAGTGTGCTGATATAATATAGTGCTTCTCCACTTAGGGAGGTAACAGTGCTAATCAGTAACATCTCAGTTATATGAATCACCTCCTTACATGCCTATAAGGAGACTGTGAGACTGTGTACTGGATATATGGGGATTAGCACCGAACCGCACAACAAATGTAGCTTAGGTCGTCCTCTGATTTAGCAGCACCGTTAGGATCAGGTGACAACAGTAATCTGTGCGGTGACCACAAGATTCTGTCCAAGATCAAAAGTGAGAAATAAATAATGTACCGGATTCAAATCTGAATGCAACTTGCACGTAAATTGCGTGTTTAAAAAGTGCACGGAGCTTGAGTGTAGTTCTGACCATACTGAAATCCAAGCTCGTCTCAAGATAAGCTTCCATTAGAATCTGGGTGTAAGCAGGCCCGGCGCTCCCATTAGGCCGGGCTCTGGAGGGCGCCTTTAAAACTGTGCGGCTACCGCTGACCATACCTGTCATGGCCGCCGCACAGCATTCAGATGCATGGGGGAGGGGGGAAGAGGCTATTTTGTCACCACCGCCGCCTCTCTGCTCCGTCTCCTCCCCTCCACTTACTAGTGTCAGTGAGTGGAGGGGAGGAGACGGAGCAGAGAGGCGGCGGTGGTGAGACAAGGTAAGGAGAGGAGGGAGGAGGGAGGCGATTTTTGGGGGGTGGAGGGGCGGCGATTTTTGCGGGGGGGGGGGGGCGGCGATTTTTGCGGGGGGGGGGGCGCCGCTTTTTTTAAAATGCCTAGGGCGCCGTGGACCCTAGCACCGGCCCTGGGTGTAAGTACGCTCTGCCTAAACATTACTTGCCATATGCAGACACACAGAACAGACTGCAGGATCTGCACATGCGTAAGTACAATAAAAGGTCACACCAGAAATGCATACACATGTTCTGTGCTAGCCACTGGCACGCATACATGTAACTTTTAAATCAAAGACTATACCATGCCAGACATCACTATGAGTCGGTACTTACACCTGCCCTGAAATAAGTGCAAACGATATGGCTGAAGCCAAGCCTACTTACTAAATACAGGACTCTGCGCACCCTGACTGTCGTAGACAGTCATACATGTCATTTGCATTCAGACACGCATTGCAAGCATTTGCGCTCACAGGTGTAATGTCAATCTCTGGCCATGCGCAGAGAGACGATACGTAAATGGACTTACTTTGGAACATGGATCAATCCCAATGTGAGCACCGCTTTGTGATCTCACCAGCATCTCCCAAAAGGCAAAACAATAAAATAATCATTTGACGGAGACCATCGTACGTGCACCAACATACCGGCTCACATATCAACACTATTTTAGGCAGACCTGGCCCGGTGCCCTGTTTGATTCAGGGATTTAGGGGTCTGTATATTAAAAAATAAAATGCAGCAATATAGTTGTTTTTCTATCAATGCTTATCACAGTGAAAGAATATCCTCTATCGCCCCAAGTTTCTATTAAAAGCAATACTTGCCTGCCTCATGGATACTGACCCAGAGCAGTAACAAACCTCTTCACCGGTCCAGTCTGAGCAGGTATGCACATGCTTTACCTCTTCACTGTCACCTGTTCTTGCCGGGAGCGGCTGAGTGTCATAAACTCTACACCAGCTGGAGGTATTCAAATCGCCCTTGTGATACGATAAACACCACTGCTAAACACTTTTATACAAATGTACATGTAAGCATTCACGGTGGATTTACAATGGTTAGAGAAGGTTAGTGATCTCATTTATCAGCGCTCCTTCCTTGATACACCCATCAGTAGCCATACCCCCTACAGGTGCCTGAGGACAGGTGCAAATACATAATCCATAATGATGAGGACAGCGCAGGAACTAGCTAGCCGATTCTGATTGGCTGATTGTGGATCCGCCTTTGAAGCTTTCTTCCTTGATAGTGCCTATATTATATGATTTTGTGGCCGTATTTTATAGTGAATTTTGTGCTTCTTTTATTCGTACATGAGTGAGATGATTATATCTGCTGTATTATTATACAGTTTAAAAAATTTACATCAAACCTTATAGTAAATGTGTTTTTTGCTATCATAACAAATGTTTAAAAATTTTTCTTACCTATGACCTCGTTGGGAGTAATTGTATCCCGTGTACTCTGATCATAAACCTGGTGCATATTTTACTGGTGCAGAGCTGGGTGAATCTTGGAAGCCTCCGACTTGGGATATAAATATGTTTTTTGTATATGTGTCTTTTTAGAGTTTTTTTTCTTTTGGACACCCCCAACCCAGCATCCGCCACCTGGACCCTTACAGGGAAGAGGTATGAAGATATGTAGGAACATTCTTTACGTCAAAGGTTTCTGGAAATACATCACGCTGAAATGAAAAGGAATTTCTGAGAACCCAAGAAGAAGAGTTATTGATCCTCTGCTGAAAAGGCCTAGAAAACCGTTCCTATAGACTCAGCCACAGGCGGTCATAGGATTTATGTACTAGCTAACAAGCAAAAGTGAACAAAAAGAGTAACCAATAGCAATCAATCAAACGTTTACGTCTATAGTCTAAGTTGCACTAGATCAGTCAAAGCGAATTGCTGATTGGATGTTACACTTTTTTTATTATTATTGTTGTTAATTTTATTGTTTATCTAAAAGGCGCTACAAGAGCTCCGCAGCACTGTACATAGAGAATACATTAATACAATACAAGCACAAACAGGACACTACAATAAAGGCAAAAAAAAGTGCACATCAAAATAGGCAAAACAGTATGATATACAGCTAACGGGTAGACAAATCAATTAGAAAATAATGTGCTCAGTGAGGAATAGTCCCTTAGAATGACTAGAGGTGGAGGAGTAAGCAAGCACAACCTGAGTCTATACCCTATATAGTATGGGCACAGCAAACAAGATCAGAGCCACTGGCAGAGGATAGAAGAGAAGACACAGGTGAGCTGGTGGCTTAAGTAATGAGATGAGGAGGACACAGGGGAAGAGGTTCCTGCTCGTGAGGCTAGAAGGAGAGCTGGTAGGCTTTGATGAAATAATGGATTTTGAGAGCACATTTGAAACCTTGGAAGGAGGTAGAGAGCCTGAATGGGAAAGTGGGTTCCAGAGGAGGGGAGCAGCACGAGAGAAGTCTTAGAGGTGGGAGTGAAATTAGTTAATAATTGAGGAAGAGAGGTAGTAGTCATTGGCAGAACGGAAAGCATAGGAAGGAGTGTGGAGAGACATGAGACGGAACATGTATGGAGGAGTTGGGTTAGGGTAAGGAGCTTGAGCTGGACTCGGTAGTGGAACGAAGCCAGTGTTGCGACTCACATCACCACAGTTTATACTTTTACAATTATCTAAGCAGACTTGTCTCCTCCAAAATCATTTTTACACTTTGATTCCTGTGAATAAATTAAACGCTATGTGTTCTTACTAACAAACTGGGGCAGCCAACTGACCACTGGACTGAATTGGCTGGAGCGTGGCCTGGATCGACAACATGGCACCTTTGGCATTTGTCAGAAGAGCTGGTATGCCTGAGAGAATTAGTGACCTGGTTTTGGCACACCAGCTCTTCTTAACTTGTGCTGCACAGCATCAGTCAGCCTCCTAGCCCTACTGCTAATAACCTAGCCACAGGTCTCCGTCACTGAGTGTCGATGGATAGACATTGTTGTGGCCACCCAGTAAATGATGGTGGGACATCATTAGGCTGAGCAATGTTTTATTTTTGCCTTAGACATGTATTCAAGTCTGGACCACAGTGGTTAGTACACTAGAGCTGCTCTTTAGTCCCAGTTAGGACCTGACCTTAGTCCTGTAAGAACTTCCAGCATCGAATACATTTTTCTTTTTTCTAGTGACCAAAAGTCAGTGTGTGACGCAGGTCTAGTAGTCTCATGGTAAGATCATGTGACGCTATAGGTCTTTGTTAGTAAATATGTGTTCTCCAGTTTGTACCAGTCATGAAGCTTCAAAAACAAAAATAAAACTTGCTCCACCTGTTTTTGAAAGATAAATAGCGGAGTTTTTCATCATTATGGAAAAACTAATATTTTCCTAGCCTTATAAGCAATAACAAGATAATGAATTCTGACATACGAACATCTTCCGAGGCATCAAGTAAGAGTTAGTTGGCTTTGTGTAATGAATGATGTCAGTGTTCAGCAGAGTTTGATTGTGGTCATGGAACGTTTAGACGAAATTAAATAAATTACAGACATCCACGGAGCTGGCAAGTCGAGGAATTCTTCAGCTCAGCAAAATACCACACGAGTGCAGCTTTTAATGGTTGCAATGTTTAGCTTGTGGTTACAAGGGCGTGTACCCCTTATAAACAACACCCTACAGCCAGACATCAGACATGGTACACAGCTGAGTCCAAATGGTATGGAAATGTTGCAAGTTCAAGGGACGAGTGAATTTCACCTCATACTCGTCTGAGGGGGCACAACGTGCCTCAAGGCTCTATCTGGTGCTTTTCCATTACATATATTTAGGGACAAAATATACAGGTACCAAATGTGAATATAGACCACTATGAAACACAGAGTCCGAAGGTCACTCTAGAGAACATCTACCGAGAACATACTGATAAACTGACCAACGGAACTTATAAGAGGAGCGTACATTGATTTATAACATTGTCTTCACCATTATCCTGTCATGGCAAAAAACAACACTGTAAATGTGTTTATATATATCCCCATTAGGCCGGGCTCCCCGAGGTTTAAGACTACTGAAAATGCCTACATTCGGACAGACAAATGAGGGATTCCTTCAGGAATTGTATCGAATTTTAGATGATTGCTCATTTCAATTAATGAGACTCATAGTATCAGAGAAAAATAAGATACTAGAAGATATCCATAAAGAATTGAAAGAAGCAGAAATTACTCTGCAGGAACATAATACTATAGGTGAAATAGAGAAATTTAAGAAAGAGGAAAATTTAAAAGTTACTAGAATTAAAAATAAAGTGATTGATTCTAAGAAAAAGACATTTCAGAGGGACAAACTAGATTATGAAAAGAATCAAGTACGTAATTGGAGTAGGTTCTCCGCAGTTACAGGGGGTAATCAGAATAGAAATAATTTTATGGATAAAAGAAATTATGCCCAATCCTATAATCAGAGGAATAGACCTAAAGAAACATATAGGTATGAAAATACTAAAGAGCATTGGAATATTGTGCCTTATAAAAGAAGGTACGAACGGGACCAGAGACAAACTAAATTTAGAAAACACTGTCCAGTTGATGTTACTAATAGATTTGAAGTTTTAGACGAAGTTAATACAGATTCTGAGGCAGTGAATACTCCTACGACCTCATCATCTTTTGTAGGATTACGACATAAAATCAAAGACCCGTTAGGGGACAATCGCATGTATTCCCCCAAAAAAAGATATCGACAGGACATAGAGGAAAAAGAGCAAAAAAGAGACCAAAAACGAAGACCGATATAATAGATGGTACTGTCAAAGGGATTTTTAACTTATCCAATAGGATTCTCCAATCCGATGAATTAAGACTATTATCGAAAGGGCTTTCATTTGCTCCTACCTGTTTTCCTAATGGCTTTGATCTTTTTATTGATGTAAATAAATACATTAGAAAACTAACTTTAAAAAGAAACTTTTTGAAAACAGATAAGCTGTCTAAAAATGATGAAATAATTTCTACAAACGACACAATGTCTAATACAGGTTTAAAGAAACATTCAAATTTTTATCCTGTTGAATCCAAGGGGACTTATATAGATATGTTTGGTGAATTAGTTAAAAGAGATCTATATGTGCTTAGTAACACCAAACAAGAGTACAAACCCAATCTTACCAAACAAGAAAAGATAGCTTTGGATAAACTAGTTAAAGATGAAGACCTAGTTATAAAGCCAGCGAATAAGGGAGGAGGATTACATTAAAGACAAGACAAGACTACATTAAAGAAACTCTAAGATTGGTGAATGATTTGGATTTTTATGAAAAGTTAGCCTCAGACACTACAAACGTATACTTATTAGAATTGGAAGAAATATTATTGAGAGGAGTAAAGAATGGTCCCATTACTAAAAACGAATTTGATTATGTGCTGAACAAATTTCCTAGGATTGCTACATTCTATCACTTGCCAAAGATACACAAACAGTTAGTCAACCCCCCGGGACAACCTATTGTCTCGGGGATAGACTCGTTAACTGCACACCTGTCTGAATATGTAGATTTTTATTTGAAAAAATATGTATCAGGTCTAAAATCGTATGTAAAAGACTCCACTCAAGTATTGCAAGTTGTGAGGGAAATTGAATGGAATACTGACTTTTTTTGGTGTACGATTGATGTACAGTCTCTTTATACAGCAATTCCACACGCTAGGGGTATAAGGGCGGTTAGAGACTATCTATTGAATGATGGAACTTTAACTGTAGATCGATGTGACTTTATTATAGAATGCACTAAATACATCTTGGAACATAATTACTTCATTTTTCTCAACCAGTATTACCATCAGGTGCGGGGGACTGCGATGGGCAGTCCCTTCGCACCTAGTTATGCTAATATTTATATGGGATGTTGGGAACAACATGTTATATATGCCAACAAAATGTATATGGACAATATCGTCTTATTTAAACGCTATATCGACGATATACTGTTAATTTGGAAAGGTACTGAAGCTGACTTTAATTCTCTTATTCAGGAGATTAATACTAATGAGTTTGATTTAAAGTTTACATCTGTGATTAAGAAAGAAAAAATTGACTTTTTGGATTTGGTTTTAGACACTGATTGATACTTATACATTCATCAAAAAAGTAGATAGTAATAGTTATATTGATTACAGCAGTTGTCATCTAAAAAGATGGAAAAACAATATACTCATCTCTCAGTTAACAAGAATTAGACGCAACTGTGCAGATATAGAAACTTTTGAAATACAAGCATCCACTTTATTAGATAGATTTTTAGAGCGTGGGTATCCAGAAAAACTTCTGGTAGACTGTTTAGAACAAGTAAGAGGGTTTGATAGGACTGAATTAATTAAATATAAAGGAAAGCAGGAGAACAAATTTAATACATATGACTGTCCCTTCGTTACAACCTATAATATAGCTAATCAACAGATAACGAATATTTTGCATAAACACTGGTCAGTTCTGAAGTTAGATTCGTTACTGTCTAATACCTTACCGTAAAAACCACAAATTATTTTTAAGAAACTTAAAACACTTAGATCAATACTGGCCCCATCACATCTGAATGAAAAATCTAACAAAAATGCAAACTGGCCATTTTCAACGAAAGGCTTCTATCCGTGTCGCATTGTAAAGCCTGTAAACATGTACATAGTAACCATAAAACGTTCTCTGATACTTTAAGTAACAAAGAAAGAAACATTCAATCCTTTATGAATTGTAATACCACATACGTGGTGTACCTATTGGAATGTGGATGTGGAAAAAAGTACATAGGGAAGACCAAGAGAGCTGTTAAAATAAGGGTGTTTGAACATTTACGTAATATTAAACATAAGATTGAAAATCATAGTGTCCCAAGACATTTTCTTGCTTGTCATAATGCTAATCCTGATACTGTCCGATTTAAGGCAATAGAACATATTGAGGTGAATGTAAGAGGAGGAGATCGCCTTTTAAAATTAGCTCAGAGAGAAACTTATTGGACCTATACTCTGAACACATTTGCCCCGTGGGGGTTAAATGAAGCCTGTGAAGTTACACCCTTTTTATAAAAAGTTTACACTTTCAACAGTTTATGTTATGCTGTTTTTATATATTTTATATATTGTGTGTATTTTTATCATCATGTCTGTCCATAATTGTTATGATTCTGCACTGTATTTATGAAATGTGAGTAGTATGGATTTTGTATCCTTTAAAACCGATATGTGCATATGTCTAGTTAAACTAGTGGACGAATGCTTGTTCTGTCCACCTGTCATGTAAATTAAGTTTATCCTAGAAATAGATGAGTCTAAGACTCTAGAACCACACCTCCTGACGAAGTCCTTGAGGTGAAACGCGTAGAGGTGGTTTTGGATTGCTTATGTGTTATAACCGCTTTGATTATGATGTCTGTGTATGCAGACTAGAAGTGACCTATACTGTAACCTATGCCTGAAACCTTTGATTATCTGGTACGTGCAATTTTATTCTTTTGAATAAACCTTTTAACTTGGATAACACACCATGGAAGCACCCCTGTTTGTTTGATGTTTTAGGATCTGTTATTTCCCCGTGGAGATCGGGTGATAAGAGGGAAAGACGCGCAGAAGAAAAATCTGCTGGTGTTGGATTTCTTGTGGAATTAATATCTACCATGAACTGGCACGATAGTGAACTTTCTTGAGAATACTTCCTGCTGTGCACACTGTTTTGTTGTGTTGTATCTAATATATATAAGCCTAGCGGTGTGTGTTAGTCTGTGTGTGAAAAAAACCAAAAACAAGCTGCAGCGCCACCTGCAGGGCGGAGTTATACACTGACCTACTAAATTCTTAGCATTATCTAATATATAAATGCTTAGTGGCGTCTGTCTGTCTGTCTGTGTGTGGAAAAAAAAAACAAGTTGCAGCGCCACCTGCTGGGCAGAGTTATACACTGACCTACTAAATTCTTAATGTGTGTGGGGAAAAAAAATCAAAAAGGGCTGAAATTTGGTAGGGCTCAAACTCATTTTCGTGAGGTAATTTTACCTCATGAACACACATGTGTAGAGGCGTGCGTTAGTGTGTGTGTGTGTGTGTGTGTGTGTGTGTGTAAAAAACTATTTTCTCAGAAAGGGCTCATCCAATTGACCTGAAATTTGGTATACTGACATTATTTGGCAAAAAAATTAGAATAGTCAAGTCAGTTAACTTCCATCATCCCCCCTTCCCCCCGTGGGAGGGGTAGTAAAGGCTAAATTTACGAGTTGAGGGGTCAAACTCATTTTCGTGAGGTAATTTTACCTCATGAACACACATTAAAAAGGCCGCTTGCGTCGGGAAGTAACGCTTTCCCCTGAGGAGGCCTGGGCTAGGCCCAAATGCATGACAAGAACCTTTTAAAGACCTTAAATAGCTTGATTTGACTAGAATGCATGAGTATCATGCATGGGTTAACTTGTCTAATATATAAATGCTTAGTGGCATCTGTCTGTCTGTGTGTGTGTGAAAAAAAAAAAACCATGTTGCAGCGCCACCTGCTGGGCGGAGGGTTATACACTGACCTACTAAATTCTTTGTGTGTGTGGGAAAAAAAATTCAAAAAGGGCTGAAATTTGGTAGGGCTCAAACTCATTTTCGTGAGGTAATTTTACCTCATGAACACACATGTGTAGAGGCGTGCGTTAGTGCGTTAGTGTGTGTGTGTGTGTGTGTGTGGAAAAAACTATTTTCTCAGAAAGGGCTCATCCAATTGACCTGAAACTTGGTATACTGACATTATTTGACAAAAAAATTAGAATAGTCAAGTCAGTTAACTTCCATCATCCCCCCTTCCCCCCGTGAGAGGGGTAGTAAAGGCTAAATTTACGAGTTGAGGGGTCAAACTCATTTTCGTGAGGTAATTTTACCTCATGAACACACATTAAAAAGGCCGCTTGCGTCGGGAAGTAACGCTCTTCCCCTGAGGAGGCCTGGGCTAGGCCCAAATGCATGACAAGAACCTTTTTAAGACCTTAAGTAGCTTGATTTGACTAGAATGCATGAGTATCATGCACAGGTTAACTTGTATATATATATATATATATATATATATATATATATATATATACACACACTCACAAACTGTAAACATTGCTGATTCACAGAAACATTAAAACTTACAAGCGGAGTGAAATAATGGATGTCAGAGCCCAGACTTCTATCTTCTTAGCTGGATGATCCAGCTCACAATTAGATAGGTTATAAACTACTTTAATTAATATATTATTTTTCCCAATGAGAGCAACGATACAAATGAATAACATACTGTAAAAGGTATTTTGAGAAACATACAATGAATAATGAGAATTGTACCCATACATGGTTGGTGCTTATACTTATTAGAAGACAGACACAGTAAGGATCATTTACAAACATGTACCAGTGTATTTGGGTTAGTGTATGGTTTTGCACGAGAGATGTGTCTGTGGTGGATTAAAATTTCTGCACCTTCAGATGGGATGTTCTTGCCGGATAGGGGACATTCCTTATTGCCTACTAATACACTAACATTTAAAAGTGAAATTTAATTTTGCAGGACAAGGTTATTTGAATAAGATAAAGGCGCTTTAGAGGCATGCTCCGTGTTTTCCGGTGGGGTGCATAGCTTTTTCGTCCCCTATGATTTTAAGTTATAAGGCCCAGCAAGTCATAAATAGGCATATTCACACAAATAAAGAAGCAATGCAATCCCGAATTTTTGCAGAACAGAGAAGGAAAGGGGGCAGATGCACCTAAACAATTTATGGTAAGGGCGAGCCGAGGTCAAGCACACATGCAAGCGGCCGATTCAAGCTTTGAGCATCTCTTAGTTCTGTGTTTTTTAGCCGTATCACTTGCACAGGCTACAGGGCGGGTATAAGTGCCGACTGATAGTATTGACTGACACGTATGGATGCCAGAACATGTGTGAGCAAATAAGAGAAACTATAAAAATGTATTTTATGTATAGTAGGCATTAAGAACATCCTAATTTATGTATTGCATGTAATATATATATATATTTTAAAATATATTTTTATTAATGATTATAGTATTAAGAGTTGTTAATTTATTTTTTTGTACATACATTCTAATGGGACCTTATATTGCACATATGCATGTGTGTATCCTGCAGTCTGTTCTGTCTGCATATGGTAAATTAAGTATAGCCAAAGCTTACTTGTACCCATATTCAAATGTAAACATTTCTTGATTGTACTTGAATATGGGCGTACACGCTTGTAAGTTATGTATGATTTTTTTAAACGCAGGTTGTGCTCACATTGCGTTCCAAGATGAATCAGGCCCCTAGGGAGGAATTCTATTCTCTGTATGAGCCCCGCATGATTTGCTGATATGTTCATTTCGGGATACTACCCGGAACATCTATGATTTTCCTCGGTGGTAGTCACTTCAGTGACTACAGTAAATCCGACATCAGTTTGACCGATGGGAGAAGTGCGATTTTGAGCTGTCCTACCTGGAGGTGAGATCGACAGCTTGGAATAACTCTTGCCAACAATTCCGCTGAATGAACATGCCGGCGTGTGCAAATGACGTCAGGTTAAAGTGCGACCCAGACATTCTCGGTCTTAAGATGGTCATTTTAGGAAGCACCTCCTGTAGAATGTTTACTGTACATTGTAGAAGCGGATTTACTGTAGTCATTGATTTGTACCCAACCCGATTTTCCTATGCACCTGAATGCGCAGTGTGCCTTCATGGGCCGTTCCAGAGGTACTTTGCAGCGTATCACACGGAATTGAATCTGCTCTATGCGGTGCGCAAGGCACTGTGCAAAAAGAGCACTTTCTCAAAACAAACACTTTGGTGCATATTCAATTGTCCACGGTTTCCGCTGCGGAAAAACTATTACCGGTATTACGGTAATAGTAAGCCGGATTTCAGCTCACAGCTCCCTGAGCCGTGATTGGAAATCCAGCAAGAAAAGTACCGTAATACTGGTATTTATGCACACTATTACTGTATTGATGGTAATAGTGCGCAGGACGCGTTACTTTTGGCTGTAACGCCAGCAATTGAATATGCCCCTTTCTCTTTAAATTACAGTTTTCATGAATTCTGTTCTTTCCCAGAATATCAGTTTTCTGTTCTCTCTCCAGGAATAAAGCTGAAATGGCTGATTTCAATTATTTTCTTAGCTATTAACTGCCTAAATAAAACGAACGCCCTGAAGAAATGAGCTGTCCAATAGTTTGTATAGAGATGTCAGATTTATATGTACACAGTATGTTATTTATACACAATTAACACAATTTGTCAGCCTAGTATATAATTTGCGCGTGACCGCTGGTGTATAAGTGGATTCATTAATCTGTTAATTATCAGGCAATGGCTCTTATGCAACTGTGCCAATCTGGATGAAATTAACACTGGCTATTGTTCACACACTCTCAATGTATGGCACAGTGCACACAGATTAACTGATTGCATGTTTCTTATGTATGCCCTATCCCCCATCCACATCTGGTATGTCATACATCCTGAAATGTGTCCTTAATTAAGTAGGAGCACAGAAAAGAAATAAAAAGAAAGTGATGTTCTCTCATGAAACCTCATTACAAAGTTCCCGACCTTTGGACTGTACACCGTTCCTTAGCCTCTATGTGATTAAGGATGGTGATGTGCTTTGTTGCTATCCCTGTTTTATCTTAGTTAGTTTGTTACATGTGAGTAGTTTGTTTCTGTAGTCCTCTCTACATCTCAGGCCCTATATAGTGTTTCCTTGACACCATGGCCTTGGTGATTCAAGGCCATGGAGCATAATCCTCCTGGTCTCCCTGTTTGTGCCTTTGGCATTTTGTTTTGGTCTTTTACTACTTTTAATTACCTTTTAATTAGTTCCTATCTCAATCAGTGACTTTTCGGTCCTAAACTTGATGCTATTGTGACCTCAACCTGTTTTATTTGAGTTTTCTGTCCCAATCCTAAATTAGCGTCAGTCTCTGGCTTTTGTCCTGAGCCAGGTCCTATATCTGTTGATTAGTTCTGCTGTGTCTGTCCGGCTAAGTTTCATCTGTATTCAAACCTGTATCAGTTCCCTTGTCTTTGTCCTGATACCCTCGCTTGCACTAATGGCTTCTACTGACTTTGTATAATAAGTCACATTGCATCATGTCCTGAAAGACTGCTCTGGAAGGGGAAGAGGACTGTAGTTAGCACATGAAGACACTGTGGCCAAGTAGACACTGTGGCCGAGTACCTAGTTCTACATTACAAAGGCGGCGCGAAATAGGGAACAC
This sequence comes from Mixophyes fleayi, assembly GCF_038048845.1. NCBI lineage: Eukaryota > Metazoa > Chordata > Amphibia > Anura > Limnodynastidae > Mixophyes > Mixophyes fleayi. Next base: position 16,792,916 of record NC_134404.1, on the reverse strand, counting down.
TTGTAGACAACACGGGCCACCCCTCACCAATTGCCCTCAGCAAACCCAACAGCATGGCATCGCTAACAGGCCTCCTCTGATCCTTAAGTACTAGGTGCTCATGTGCCCAGCCCCGCAATGCCCTAGAAATGGAAAAACTTTTTGGCAAGTTCGCCTGGCTTGTAGATGTAGCTTGGTAAAAAGGAGATACCAACCAGAGAGGCTGACCTTGCCGCCTTGGATTTACCAGCCCTGTAGCCAGCCGAAATGAAAACAAGCATGGAATTATGCCAACCTTCACTATAACGAATTCCACAGCCCCCGAACACGAACTACACCTGCCAGGCAGACCTGAACTGCCATAGAGTAGCAGGGGCAAGCGACAACTCCACCAGAACTTCTGCCAGACATAAGCAGGACAAGGAGAATCGATGAACTCCCCAGATAACAAAGCTCTAAACCTATCCCAATGAACTTGTGACAAAGCTTCAGCCAGCCCATTACCCACACCAGAAACATGACGAGGACGGAAGCTAATGTCAACAGTCAAGCAGCGCAATTCCAGTCTGTGCAGCAGGATGATCATTGTAGGGGAGGAAGCACTCTTTTGACTAATGACTTGCACAACACCCAGGTTATCACACCAGAAAATTATTTGTTTCCCCCAAAACAAGGATGCCCACAACTCAACAGCTATGACTATGGAGGAAAGTTTCTGAAGGACCAGGTTAGCAGTCCAGCCGGAGTGCACCCAATCACCTGCCATGATGCCGTGCACCAACCCCACCAAAATAGGCATAAAACCCCACTGCCCCCGCAGCATCCGTAAAGAGATTGAACTCCTTGTTGGATACCAGGGGCGTGGGCCACAAACGCTCCCTATTAAAGTCCCGAAGAAAAACATCCCAGACCGCCAAATCCTCCTGGTTATCAGCAGACAGGGAGATCCGGCAATGGGGTTGAGTAAACCTAGCTGTCATCCGCTCCAACTTATTACAAAATACTCTACCCATGGGAATAATTTGGCAAGCAAAGTCCACAAAGCCCCTTCCCCAAAACCCGCAACCACATTCAGCGCGGCCTCAAATGATTGATAGGACAAGCTACAAAAATGCTGAAGGATCGCGTCATTGACAGACATATTTGGCAAAAATTACAAGTGCTGAATCAAACAAAACTTGCCTTTACTGGGCCTGGATGACATGTACATGTCAAGTACCATGTGCATTTATTTGAGCATGTCCATCCACTCCTGGAGCTGGCTCTCTAGGTAGCAAGCTGCAAAAGATATGTGCCACTCAAACAGTTATGGGAAATTTTATAACTCTGGCAATCAGAAAAAACAGGCAAAACATCAGGTAAAAGAACCATATCATGCTCACCCATCTGCATGGAACCACCACCAGATCCAGACACTGGACCATCCACAAGAGAAGTCGTTGCAGCACATCTACCATGGCTACCAGACCCATCAGCCAACAAACCATGAACTGTTGACACAGCTGCCGAAAGAGGAAAGTTATCGCTCATTCTTTTTTTGATAAAGTCTGGTTTCACCAGACGAAACACATTAGGTATTCAACACTGAGATCATCGCTGTTTTAGTTATCTGAGTCATTTTTTTATATTTACTCTGATACCATTTTTGTGTGTGCCCTTAATAGAACTTGCTACCAATGCTGAAATCAATCTCTACAGTTTCTTGCATATGAAGACCTACACACCTTTGCTAATACTAAGGTCACTGACGACGAGGAAACATACCTCTGTGCTTCTGGGTAATGTTCTCCAACGGCTGTATACAGAGCACTGTTATGCACGTTTTGTCGCTATCCAATAACGATTGTCGAATCTCGATTTGTGTTTCCAACGCACAAATATTTATTCTCAAAAAGTAGCAGAATAATTCAAGCGAAATAATAATAAGTACAGCCGTTACTTATCGCAGGCGCTCTGGATCCAGTGAACAGTCATTCATGTCTGAAGTCTGTGGTCAATGTGACTGAACACTAGATGAGAGCTACTGCTTATATGCAAACAGAAATACAGTGAAACAATGCAGATGGTATGGCTTGCTTCTATTGGTCCAGGCTTCAGGAAGGTCCAGGGGGTTGCAGATCATAGGCTAGTTCAAACTAAAGAATCCAAAGGTGGGGGTCATCTCTCCAGGGGATGTGCTCCTTTCTTCCCGCCCAGACTCCAATTACAACTAGTCTATTAGCATTTTATAGTCAGCATCATATTAAAGGTTTATTCCCTAACATCAATAACTAGAGTATGCAATGTGCGATCCCTTCGCCGAATGCACCGGACAGCTGCTGATGTAAAGGGGATTAATATGATATCAGACATGACACATTTCCTTTAACCTGAACCATATGTATCACTAATATGCATATAACTTATAATATTACACATAAACACTACTATATTTCGACATAAATAACTATGTGTTGCAACTACGATTAATGTGTACTATTCACAAATGTGTGTGTTTGTGCGAATGTATACAAAAGTGTAAAAACTGTTATTGCCACGTGTTGCGGCTGGATACGCCCTTCCACGCCATAGCGTGCTCTACGCATAATTTCAGACAAAGACAATCAAATTTGTTCGATATTAATTGAAATGACTTTATCCAATTTGCTGACTTCGACAGCACCCGAACGGAGTCATAAGCTGGGAGCTGCAGCATTGTAACCACTGAGGCAATTAAGTGATTTATATAATTTATTTCTTATGCAAGTCCACTGCCAGTGATGTTCTATTAGGATCTGGATGTGGAATACCATTATTATACCAGCATTAATTTGATTGCTATACATCTTTCAACTAATGGGCCGATTTGCTGGAAATCTTGGAGGGATTCTATTGTGACTATATCTTTATATGAACTACCATATATTTATTGGAGGTACAGTACATGGACTTACTAATTAATTTATTCAGTTTATAATAATTTATGAGGACTATACATTATATTTATTGAGATATTAAAAATATTTTTTTATATATTATTATCTCTGGTTTATGTATCCTGCCATGCTTTTCTTTGATTTTCTTAGATTTTTTCAGTTAAGGACACACCTATATGTCACTATTCAGCGCTGCCTTTTTTTGTTTGTGGTTGAAAGAGGAAAGTTACTCCATGAGTCACATGACAAATGACCTCCATGCCGAGTCACAGGCGCACCACCTGTGGCCGAATCAGGGGAACCCCAAGTTTACCTATCGGATCCACGAGGGGCAGGCACCAGATGGGGAAGGTGACCAAAGCAGCCAGGGATGTGCTTGAGACAGCTGCTCCCTCTGAGGGGGAACTGCACCATACCTGAACTGCTCTGACCCCTCCGGTGCGCCTGCAATGACCTTTGAGGTGCAATGCACCACCGGATACCCCTGGGGACAGCACTAGGACCTGGGCCCCTCGCACCAGCCCTACAACAGGACCGTGTATCCCCTTAAGCCAGCGAGGAGGCCCGAGGAGACTGAGAATACAAATCCGGGGAGGCAGAGCACCCAAGGGTGGAGCCACTCCCCTCAAGACCACCCCATATGCTCAAGATGCACAACGAAGCCACAAGACTCAGCTCTGTGCACCCCTCCCTGCGGACACATGCCGCGGTAAGAATATTTTGCCTCGCGGTACATGTGAAAGGGTGTAAACCCTCCCTGCCCAGCTGGAACCACAGGGAAAGGCATTTGGCTCAGCCTGGCAGATTTGGGTGGGGCAGGGACCTGTCCCCCAACCTGCTGGGCAGCCCCAGGAGGACCCCTAACAATATTCTGTGTGGGGTAGTGGTGCTGGGAGGGAGGGGGCAGGAGTTGGATTAGGCCAGTGAGGCATTAGAGCTTCCACTAGAGCTTGCCATTGAAATTAGGGAACTAGGGAGAAAATTAAAGAAATGGGCACAATACACAACGGGTGGTGAAAACCAAATAAAGGAGGGGGGGGGAACAAAACAGGCTGGAAAAAATGAAATAAAGCTACGAGGGAGAGGGGAAGGGGAGGACACACACTGACACAGACAGTGAAATAGAAAAAACAGAGAAATGCAATGTAAACATACACAAGGGACAGGCAGGAGGAGGCACAGAGTGAATTTATCTAACAATGTCCTGAAATATTGCAGTGAATATTTGAGCTATATAATAGGACATTAATGTTGTCAGATGGACATGTAACCTACAACTTTCCCATGGCATATCATGCCCTATTTTTTCACTTTAATAACCTGGTAAACCTACCTGTAGCCATGGTGGCAAAACTGCCTCATTGAATATCTGTCAATGATTTAGGAGCCGGTTATTAAAAGCTTTGACGTGTTTTATTCAATATATTCTGTCCAAAATTCAGCTATTTGTTACAGTATGAAGCTTCCTTGTGGTCCAATATCTGATTTATGCATCTTTATTTTCCCAATGGTAAAACACATACCAGTATGTAGCCTGTATAGCTTCAAACGTTCATTGAAACCAACCTGTTTAGAAAAGCCTCCCAGTCCTCCACTTAACCATCTCACCATGTAGTATATACCTCTCCCTCTTTTATCCTCCATCTCTCCCACTCTTGCTTCCTGCCCTCAGCTCCCCTTACATTGGCTCACCCCATGTGTCAATCATTTGTCTGCCCCTTTCCCTTTAGATTGTAAGCTCCAGTGATCAGGGCCCTCTTCCCTCCTGTTCTCATTACCTATAACATTTGCTCATCAGCTACTCTGCTCACCGCCTCCTTGGGCTCTCTACCCATTGACTCCTCTCCTCCATTGTCCTCGCACCTCTTTAAGTGGCTCTAAACCTGTTCATTGCGCCCACGCTAAAGGGCACAGGTTTCAGCCTGCGCTGAATATACCCCTTGTACCCCAGTAGCTGTGCAGAGAGTTGTAGTGTTATTTGTTTATTGTACTGTACTGTTATACCCTGTACTGTCCTGTTGTTTGCCCTCTGTATGGCGCTGCGGACCTTATGTGGAGTCATATAAGTAAAGAGTAATAATTAATAATAATAATAGTCATATAGTATATACTGATATATATACTGATGATATATACTGAAAAGTTAAACTAATGCAATGCACATTTAATGATTGGCTCCCCCCTCGTAGTGTAAGATAATTAACTTTAACATTCTATTAATAAATTGAAAGTGTATGTTTAGTAAGTCGTAAGAAATGGATGATGAAGAGATTGCGCGCCGGTGACATGTGTGACCTGGAGATGGGGACGATAATTACGGAAGGGAAAACAAGTCTTAATATAGACACCATACATTCTCTGCGTCATGCCAATGAGCACCCTGCTGGCACACGCACTGGACTGTGTTTGTTTGACTTCATTACTCTGCACAGTGGGAGGTTTCAGCCAAGCGTAGGAGTTCCTGTGCACCAATGCCACAATCCTCATGGTTTAATGACTTAAATAAATTCCAAAACATTTCTGTCCTCCGGCGTTATGTTCTCTTTCTGATGTTAACAGCAAGTGAAAAGCTCCGAGAGACCCAGTACTGGGACAGAGCAACCACTCTGATGTAATTGTGAAGAAAGGAATTAATAGCAACAACTAAATTACGGCTTCTGGTCCAAGAATAACATTTGGAACATTCCTGGACTGCTCAAGTTGCTGAATTATTAATAACTATTGGCTGATTGCTGCACAGTCCACTCTGTTTATCATTACAGATGATATGTAGCAACGCGCAGTATTCACCGGTCTTAGGGCTAGATTTACTAAGCTGCGGGTTTGAAAAAGTGGGGATGTTGCCTATAGCAACCAATCAGATTCTAGCTTTCATTTTGTAGAAAGCACTAAATAAATGAAAGCTAGAATCTGATTGGTTGCTATAGGCAACATCCTTACTTTTTCAAACCCGCAGCTTAGTAAATCTAGCCCTTAGGGTACATACTCACCTGACATTTGCAATGTGTTTTTTATAACTTGTTAAAACATTGGCGCGGAGTTCGTACTATGCGTGTGTGCTTAGTGTACCTTGCGTGAAATCACTCTGCACATGACCAGAAAGATTTGCATTATTTTGCCAGTTGCGGCAGCCTACCCCTGTAGAGGCGGGAATAATGGGTGAGACTAATGTAGGCCAAATACAAAAGTTTTGAGATTTACACAAATATTATTTTTCACAAAGCCTGTTGCCTCAGTTTTTATGATGGTAATTTGCATATACTCCAGGATATCTTGAAGAGTGATCAGATGAATTAATTTCAAAGTCCCTCTTTGCCATGACAATGAACTTTATAACATAAACAACATTTCCACTGCATTTCAGTCCTGCCACAAAAGAACCAGCTGAAATCAGGTCAGTGATTCTCTCGTTAACACAGGTGAGAGTGTTGACGAGGACAAGGCTGGAGATCACTCTATCATGTTGATTGAGTTAGAATAACAGACTGTAAGCTTTAAAAGGAAGGTGGTGCTTGAAATCATTGTTCTTCCTCTGTTAACCATAGTTACCTGCAAGGAAACACATGCAGTCATAATTGCTTTGCACAAAAAGGGCTTCTGAGACAAGGTTATTGCTGCTAGTAAGATTGCATCTAAATCAACCATTTATCTGATCATCAAGAACTTCAAGAAGATAGGTTCAATTGTTGTGAGGAAGGCTTCAGGGTGCCCAAGAACGTCCAACAAGCACCAGGACTGTCTCCTAAAGTTGATTCAGCTACTGGATCAGGGCACCATCAGTGCAGAGTTCGCTCATGAATGGCAGCAGGCAGGTGTGAGTGCATGTGCACTCACAGTGAGGTGAAGAAGTTTGGAGGAGCCCACTTCTCTCCAGGAAAACCTCAGGGACAGACTGTTATTCTGCAAAAGGTGCAGGGATTGGAATGCTGAGCACTGGGGTAAAGTCATTTTCTCTGATGAATCCCCTTTCAAATTGTTTGGGACATCTGGAAAAACGCTTGTGCGGAGAAGGAAAGGTGAGCGCTACAATCAGTCCTGTGTCATGCCAATAGTAAAGCATCCTGAGACCATTCATGTGTGGGGTTGCTTCTCAGCCAATGGAGTGGGCTCACTCACAATTTTGCCTAAGAAAACAGCCATGAATAAGATTGGTACCAAAACAACCTCCCAGAGCAACTTTTCCCAAGCATCCAAGAACAGTTTGGTGACAAACAATTCCTTTTCCAGCATGAAGAAGCAAATTGATATAAGGCAAACGTGATAACTAAGTGGCTCGGGGATCAAAACATCGAAATTTTGGGTCCATGGCGAGGAAACTCCTCAGATCTTAAGCCCATTGAGAACTTGTGGTCAATCTTCAAGAGGCGGGTGGACAAATAAAACCCACAAATTCTGACTCCAAGCATTGATTAGGCAAGAATGGGTGGTCATCAGTCAGTATGTTTGCCCAGAAGTTGATTGACAGCATGCCAGGGCGAATTGCAGAGGTCTTCAAAAAGAAGGGTCAACACTGCAAATATTGTCTTTTTGCATAAACTTAATGTAATTGTCAAAATAAAAGCCTTTCACACTTATGGAATGCTTGTAATTTTACTTCAGTATACCATAGTAACATCTGATAAAAAGGTCTAAAAACACTGAAGCAGCAAACTTTGTGAAAACCAATACTTGTGTCATTCTTAAAACTTTTGGCCCTGACTGTACAGTAAGGGTGTATATTTACTAGGGATGTGCACCGGCGACTTTTGAGGTCTCGTGTTTTGTGTTTTGGATCCGGATTTTCGTTATTTTTGAGGTTCGGATTTGTCTCGCAAAACACTTGACGAAAGGTCTCGGTTCGGATTTAAGGTATTGGATTCGGTTTTTTTTTTAAAAAAACATAAAAAGTTTAAAAATCAAGTTTTTGGGCTTATTTTCACTCCTAGGCTATTATTAACCTCAATAACATTCAATAACAAGCATTTCCACTAATTTACAGTGTATTGTGAACACCTCACAATATAGTTATTAGTCCAAAACGTTGCAACAAGGTATCTTTCTGGACTGCGTAGAGGAGTGGGTCACCACAATATATATTAAAAACCCTGAACTTTTATGATTCGCACCAATAATTGTACCTGGACTGCGTAGAGGAGTGGGTCACCACAATATCTTAAAAACCCTGAACTTTTATGATTCGCACCAATAATTGTACCTGGACTGCGTAGAGGAGTGGGTCACCACAATATATTAAAAACCCTGAACTTTTATGATTCGCACCAATAATTGTACCTGGACTGCGTAGAGGAGTGGGTCACCACAATATCTTAAAAACCCTGAACTTTTATGATTCGCACCAATAATTGTACCTGGACTGCGTAGAGGAGTGGGTCACCACAATATCTTAAAAACCCTGAACTTTTATGATTCGCACCAATAATTGTACCTGGACTGCGTAGAGGAGTGGGTCACCACAATATATTAAAAACCCTGAACTTTTATGATTCGCACCAATAATTGTACCTGGACTGCGTAGAGGAGTGGGTCACCACAATATATTAAAAACCCTGAACTTTTATGATTCGCACCAATAATTGTACCTGGACTGCGTAGAGGAGTGGGTCACCACAATATATTAAAAACCCTGAACTTTTATGATTCGCACCAATAATTGTACCTGGGCTGCGTAGAGGAGTGGGTCACCACAATATCTTAAAAACCCTGAACTTTTATGATTCGCACCAATAATTGTACCTGGACTGCGTAGAGGAGTGGGTCACCACAATATCTTAAAAACCCTGAACTTTTATGATTCGCACCAATAATTGTACCTGGACTGCGTAGAGGAGTGGGTCACCACAATATCTTAAAAACCCTGAACTTTTATGATTCGCACCAATAATTGTACCTGGACTGCGTAGAGGAGTGGGTCACCACAATATATTAAAAACCCTGAACTTTTATGATTCGCACCAATAATTGTACCTGGACTGCGTAGAGGAGTGGGTCACCACAATATATTAAAAACCCTGAACTTTTATGATTCGCACCAATAATTGTACCTGGACTGCGTAGAGGAGTGGGTCACCACAATATCTTAAAAACCCTGAACTTTTATGATTCGCACCAATAATTGTACCTGGACTGCGTAGAGGAGTGGGTCACCACAATATATTAAAAACCCTGAACTTTTATGATTCGCACCAATAATTGTACCTGGACTGCGTAGAGGAGTGGGTCACCACAATATCTTAAAAACCCTGAACTTTTATGATTCGCACCAATAATTGTACCTGGACTGCGTAGAGGAGTGGGCACTGGGCACCACAATAAAATATATAAAAAACCTTCAACAGATCTGCATTACACTACACATACGGCTGCTCCTCCATCCTCTCCATCATATACATGTTGGAGTTTTAGCGTGTGACAACCTCTTGTTTTTGATAATGTCAGTGCATTTGGAATATTTTTCAATTTGCCCCACACCACTGAATGTACTTTATCTATGATACGCAATACGCATCTATCTATCTTGACTGCGTAGTGTGGTGGCCCCGGTACACAATTTGGTACCGAGGCCACAATATAATTAAAAAACCCTCCACGTGTCTGAATTCCACCAAACAAGTATCTGGACTGCATAGTGGGGTGGCCCCGGTACCCAATTTGATACCGGGGCCACAATACCTCCTCCAAACATGCTACAGACAATTCGTCATTGAGAGACCCCAGACAGACAGGGTCGAAGTGTTATTGTTTGACTTTGTAAACCCAAAAAAATGTCCCTGTTGCACATAGTCGTGCAATGAAGACTGACTTTTTCATTTAAAGGCACGATCTTTAAAGTGTAGTGTTTGTAAGTCTAAGTCATATTATACTTTTGGTAAAATTGGTTTATTTTGTTCCTCTTTATGGTAATTAATTAGTAATAGAATTAAAGTAGGAAATAGAATTAAATAGAATTAAAGTAGGAAATAGAGTGGTATAGAGTTGTAGTGTGGTATAGATAGAGTGGTCCACACAATATAATAATAAAACCCTCAACTGGTCTGAATTCCACCAAACAAGTATCTTGACTGCGTAGTGTGGTGGCCCCGGTACACAATTTGGTACCGGGGCCACAATACCTCCTCCAAACATGCTACAGACAATTCGTCATTGAGAGACCCCAGACAGACAGGGTCGAAGTGTTATTGTTTGACTTTGTAAACCCAAAAAAATGTCCCTGTTGCACATAGTCGTGCAATGAAGACTGACTTTTTCATTTAAAGGCACGATCTTTAAAGTGTAGTGTTTGTAAGTCTAAGTCATATTATACTTTTGGTAAAATTGGTTTATTTTGTTCCTCTTTATGGTAATTAATTAGTAATAGAATTAAAGTAGGAAATAGAATTAAATAGAATTAAAGTAGGAAATAGAGTGGTATAGAGTTGTAGTGTGGTATAGATAGAGTGGTCCACACAATATAATAATAAAACCCTCAACTGGTCTGAATTCCACCAAACAAGTATCTTGACTGCGTAGTGTGGTGGCCCCGGTACACAATTTGGTACCGGGGCCACAATACCTCCTCCAAACATGCTACAGACAATTCGTCATTGAGAGACCCCAGACAGACAGGGTCGAAGTGTTATTGTTTGACTTTGTAAACCCAAAAAAATGTCCCTGTTGCACTTGCACATAGTCGTGCAATGAAGACTGACTTTTTCATTTAAAGGCACGATCTTTAAAGTGTCAGAAAGAGAGAGAAGACACAGGAGAGGAGAGTTGTAGCTGGGGACCTGGGGTGGAAGCTCCCAGGCTCCCCCAGCATTGCCTGGAAGTCTGAGCGTGGTGACTGAGCCAGGGCAAGGAATGTGTGCCCTGGATGAGGGGGAGAACTCCATGCCACTATAGTGAACCCAAGAGAGAGGGGGACACTGCACATGGAAGAGGCCCTGGAGTGAGGGCTGCTACAAGAGGCATGGTAGTTGTAGTGTCAGATCCTGAGGCTGAGAGTACACAGAGTGACGTGTCAGAGCACAGGAGACATTATCCCCGCAGAGGAGGGATGAGCTGCAGTTGAGAGGTATGTTGTTGAAATAGGACATGCACACTTTAACAAACCAATCATTTCAGCGACAGGGCCTACCAAACAACTTTGGCTGAAATGATTGGTTTGTTTGGGCCCCCACACCAAAAAAGCTATTCATCTCTCCCTGTACAGACTAAACAGGCTCTACTGAGGCAAGATGTCGTCCTCATCCTCAACCTCTGATTCCTCTCCCCCTACAGTGTGTACTTCCTCCTCATCACACATTATCAATTCGTCCCCGCTGGACTCCACAACCACAGGTCCCTCTGTAGTATCTGGAGGGCAGTGCTGTACTTCATTGAGGAATTGATTATTCATTTTTATAAACATCATTTTTTCAACGTTGTGAGGAAGCAACCTCCTTCGCCGCTCACTGACCAGGTTCCCCGCTGCACTAAAAACTCTTTCCGAGTACACACTGGAGGGGGGACAACTCAGGTAAAATAGAGCCAGTTTGTACAGGGGCTTCCAAACTGCCTTTTTTTCCTGCCAGTAACAATATGGACTGTCTGACATGTCTACTTGGATGGTGTCAGCAAAGTAATCATCCACAATTTTTTCTATTGTCACAGCATCCAATGCAGCGAGAGTAGACATGTCTGCAATGGTTGGCAGGTCCTTCAGTCCGGACCAGATGTTATCAGCATCCCCGCCAGTGCCTCTTTTGGGAAAACTGAGCTTTTTCCTCGCAGCCATAGATGTGGAAGAAAATGAGGGTGGAGCTGTTGGCATGTCACGGTCCTCTTCAGAGGACAATCTCCTGACCAGCAGGTCTTTGCACCGCTGTAGACTTGTGTCCGCCGGAAACAGAGACACAACATACGCTTTAAACCGAGGATCGAGCACGGTGGCCAGAATGTATTCCTCTGACTTTAAAAGAGTGACCACCCTCGGATCCTGGCAAAGCGTACGAAGGGCTACATCCACAAGAGCTACATGCTTGCTGTAATCGCAATGGCTTACCAGCTCCTCCCTCACTTTCTCCAGCTGCTTCTGCAACAGCCTGATCAGGGGAATGACCTGACTCAAGCTGGCAGTGTCGGAACTGACTTCTCGTGTGGCAAGTTCAAATGGCTGCAGAACCTTGCACAACACGGAAATCAGTCTCCACTGCGCTTGACTGAGGCGCATCCCCACTCCTTTGCCTATGTCGTAGGTGGCTGTGTAGGCCTGAATGGCCTTTTGCTGCTCCTCCATCCTCTGCAGCATATAGAGGGTGGAGTTCCAGCGCGTCACAACCTCTTGTTTGAGGTGATGGCAGGGCAGGTTCAAGCTTTTTTGATGTGCCTCTAGTCTGCGGTAGGCACTGGCTGAATGCCGAAAGTGTCCAGCAATTTTGCGGGCCACCGCAAGCATCTCCTGCACTCCCCTGTCACTCTTGAGGTAATGCTGCACCACCAAATTAATGGTGTGGGCAAAACATGGGACGTGCTGGAAATTGCCCATATTTAATGCCCGCACAATGTTACTGGCATTGTCTGACACCACAAATCCCCATGAGAGTCTAAGTGGGGTAAGCCACTGGGAGATAATTTCCCTCATTTTCTCTAATATGTTGTCAGCGTTGTGCCTCTTATTAAAGCCTGTAATGCACAATGTTGCCTGCCTTTGCATGAGCAGCCATTTTGTAGATGCTGCTACTGATGCAGCTGTTGCTGTTGCTGCGGAAGGGGATGCATCTACCCAGTGGGCTGTCACAGTCATATAGTCCTTCGTTTGCCCAGAACCACTTGTCCACATGTCCGTGGTTAAGTGGACAGTGGGTACAACCGCATTTTTAAGAGCACTGAGGACACTTGATCGTACTTCTCTGTACATTTTTGGTATCGCCTGCCTAGTGAAGTGGAATCATGAGGGGATTTGGTACCGGGGACACAATACCTCCATCAACCCTCTAAATCCCACTCCACTGATGGCGGACACCGGGCGCACGTCTAACACCAACATTGCAGTTACAGCCGCAGTTATACGCTTTGCAATAGGGTGACTACTATCGTATTTGGTGGTCATGGCAAACGACTGTTGGACGGTCAATTGTTTGGTGAAAGACTTAGCGGTCTTACGACTTCCCCTCTGGGAAGATGACCGACTAACAGCAGCAACAGCAGCAGTGGCAGTAGTAGGCGTACCGCTGCAGGATTCCTCGGATGAATCCCGTATTGAGGAGGACTCAGTCTGGCTGCTGACTTGGGCTGCAGGACTGAATCTGATGGAGATTGTGGAGGAAGTTGACGAGGAGGGTGTTGCTGGTGTGTATCCAACTGGACCACGGGATTTAGGTGTCCCTGTACCGATGAGGGTCCTAGCCCCAGTTCCTGAACTAACCACTGAACTATGAAGGTTATTCAGGTGACGTATAAGGGAGGATGTTCCTAGGTGGGCAAGATCCTTACCCCTGCTTATTTGAGCTTTACATAAGCTACATATTGCCATACATTGGTTGTCTGGATTTGGATAAAAATAACTCCAGACCGAAGAGGTGCATTTTTTGGTCTTCTGACCAGGCATGACGATGGGCTTTTTCATCCCATGGACATCAGCTGTTTCCCCCCCTGGTGCCTCATTTACAATAACCACATCACCATCCTCATCATCAAGTTCCTCCACAGCGCCAGCTACATCATCAATAGCCTCCTCCCGAGCCACCTCTTCCCGTACAGTGATGGGAAGGTCAGGCTTGACAACCACCAACACCCTTGGACTCGCCTTGGGGATTTGTGATAATTTCTCTTTAGAAGGCAGAGTTGTTTGCTGTTTTGTTGCTGACAGCATAACTCTCTTCAATTTTTTGTAGGGGGGGGGAGGAGGAGGAGGGCTAAGATCCGTGGGTGAAGCTGAACCACTAGTCATGAACACGGGCCAGGGCCTAAGCCGTTCCTTGCCACTCCGTGTCGTAAATGGCATATTGGCAACTTTACGTTTCTCCTCAGATGATTTTAAGTTTCTCTTTTTGCTACTTTTTCTTAACTTGGGCTTTTTGGATTTTACATGCCCGGTACTACGAGATTGGGCATCGGGCTTGGAAGACGACGTTGATGGCATTTCATCGTCTATGTCATGACTAGTGGCAGCAGCTTCAGCATTAGGAGGAAGTGGGTCTTGATCTTTCCCTACTTTATCCTCCAAATTTTTGGTCTCCATTATATGTAGCACAAGATACTGCAGAATGTGTGAACTTGGTAATATTGCAGTACCAATGGACTTATACTGCTGGATTGGTTTTGCAAATTTGGTTATAATTATTATATATTTTTTTTTTTTTAAATTTTTTATTTTTTTTTACTTTTTTCTTATTTTTAAAAAACTTGGGAATAGTGGGGAAATAACTATGCCCTTAGAAGCACAGAGCACAGGACATAGCACCACTGGACTGAACAGGACACGGCACAGGACCCAGCAGCACTACGGAACTCAGCAGGACAGAGCACAGGACACAGCACCACTGGACTGATACTGCAGAATGTGTGAACTTGGTAATATTGCAGTACCAATGGACTTATAATGCTGGATTGGTTTTGCAAATTTGGTTATAATTATTATATTTTTTTTTTTTTTTAAATTTTTTATTTTTTTTTACTTTTTTTTTATTTTTTAAAAACTTGGGAATAATGGGGAAATAACTATGCCCTTAGAAGCACAGAGCACAGGACACAGCACCACTGGACTGAACAGGACACGGCACAGGACCCAGCAGCACTACGGAACTCAGCAGGACAGAGCACAGGACACAGCACCACTGGACTGATACTGCAGAATGTGTAAACTTTGTAATATTGCAGTACCACTGGACTTTTACTGCTGAATGTGTGAACTTGGTAATATTGCAGTACCAATGGGCTTATACTGCAGGATTGGTTGTGCAAATTTTGTGGTAATTAAAAAATATTAAAGTAGTTTTTGGTATTTTTTAAAAAAACTTTTTTTTATTTTTTTAAACACAGGGGAATATTGGGGAAATAACTATGCCCTTAGAAGCACAGAGCACAGGACACAGCACCACTGGACTGAACAGGACACAGCACAGGACCCAGCAGCACCACTGACCTCAGAAGGACAGAGCACAGCACACAGCACCACTGGACTGATACTGCAGAACACAGCACAGCACAGCACAGCACAGCACAGCACAGCACAGCACTAAACAGCACAGCACTAAACAGCACAGAACTAAACAGCACAGAACTAAACAGCACAGAACTAAACAGCACAGAACTAAACAGCACAGAACTAAACAGCACAGAACTAAACAGCACAGAACTAAACAGCACAGAGGACCACCTAACACACCCTCCCTCTACCCTGATCAATGCCCGAGTGAAGATGGCGGCGACTAGCGGGGAATTTATAGGATCCGAGTATCGCGAGATCCGACAACGGGATTATGAGTCAGAGCCTCAGTTTCACTTTTGAATTTGGCGCCAATACCCGGATCTGTCTCGGATCCGACTCGGATCCGCAACGTTCGGGTGGGCTCGGATTTCAGAAATCCGAGTGCGCTCATCCCTAATATTTACAGGTATGAAAAGATGTAGCCAGAGGAAAAGACATATATACCCTGCCTCTGATGAAATGGCTAAGGTGCCGAGAAACGCGTCAGCCTATTTTCCAATTCAGTTAGTGAGGATCGGAGCTTCTAATTCTTAACCCCGGGGTTGACAAGCTATCAGCAGCAACTCATGGAAACTTCTCTGTACCGCTGCCTGAGGGTTGGATATTCAAGACGGAATTCACATATTGGAGGAACTGCTAAGTACCATCTGCATTGTTTGGCGATTGCTTCTCTTAGACTGTGTTTTTTTCTTGACATCAGTATTATATGCACACGCAGCTGTGCTCACTAGAGTATCCTAACCTCAGTGTGTGAGTTGTTTATTACGCTCATTAGCGAACTTTACCCTCTTTGAATCCATTTATATATTTTCAGTAGAGACTTTCTATTGTGCTTTATTCACTTTTTGGAGCTGGACGGAGATATTGTGAACTATATTTATATTGCTATTTACCATCCTTACCTACCAGTTGTTTTATCTATTTATTTATTATTTTTCTGTTATGCATATTTTTATATTTATTGTTTCAATGTGGATAATGTTAAGTGAAGCCATTTTAGCTGAGGGCACTTAAAATGCATGGATTATGTTTTTCAGGTCCTTACCCATTAGGGGTTAAAGTTGTTTTAGTCCCAGCCAATAGTATCCATGGGGAGTGGTTTCAGTCACCTCATTAGAAACTCCCATGGGCTTCTAGATCTTTCCTTCCCGCGATTTCACGGATGCCTCCCTCCCGCCCAGCTAGTTATTGTTTGATTTTAACAATCTTTTTTACAGAGGAGGCGCAGTTGGTGGGAGAGCAGTGCAGTCAACGACTAGTCACAACGGTGGTTAGGATATTTGGCCGCACGTCACTGCCCCTTTCAAGTAACATTACTCTTGATCCTTCTGAGTGGAGGATCCCTTGGCGTGCTTTGCGTGGCCGTCAATGTTGAGTACAGAAGGGAGCAGTCATGCTGACGCCTGTTTAACATCGGCCAATGGTAAGGGAGTATTCCTTGGTTAGTTTGAATGCCATTTGGCATTGCAGTATTTGGTTAGATGATTAGTTGTTTAGTTGGCTGCAGTTTGCTCTCGCCACCACCAGGTGACTTTCATTTAATTGGTTTATGATTAATAAAAACTGCGACATTTTGCCAAAGTAGCTATACGTGTCTGTGTCTTTATTTCATTAGATTAAGTAACACTTTTAAAGTACGAAGGTTGGTAAGGTGCGTGAAGGAAAAGGACATTAGCCATATGCGTTTTATATATTAAATATTATGTTTTAATTTTAAACTGTTGGTTTGCAGTTTTGCGCTCTCAAACCTTTCTTTCCTTTGTAAGACATATATACACCTGAGAAATCCGTATTGTTTGCAGCAGGTCAGGGACAGGTGTAAATAACAGATGATTCTCGACTCCGACACTAGTGGACTCTCTTGTAATTAGCTGCTCGCGATAGCGAAGTTGGAGTTATGGCGGAAATGTCTAATGATTTTGGGCAAGGCATCGAGAATTATTTTCCGGCGCCAATCAATAGTTAGGAAGACAAATGATCTTCAATACATCAAATAATGAATAGCATAATCAAATGTACACATCAAAGTCAGCAGGAAGAAGTCTTATTGAAGATATGAATCCTCCCAGAAATGATCCTGTCATCAGCAATAAAGCTTCTTTAATAAAATACTCCTTTTATCATAAATGGAAGTCAATGTCTCTATAGACACAATAAATGAACCTGAAACTCTCCGTGTGGATCTCACACCACAATAGTATAGAGGTTCCGTGGTAACCTCTCATATGACTGTCAGGAGCTGCCCAGATCGTGCCAGATCACATTCACAAAAGGACGGCATAGATTTCAACAGGTCTTCTCACAGGTCTATTGGTTGGTTATCAAATCAGGTAGTGCCAGAATCGGTCAGCACGGCCACCCACAGTTCATATATAATAAAATGAAAATTCACATAGTGTAATACTGTATCAAACATTAAAACTTTTATTGACACTGAGATAAAATATTTACGACTAGCATCCTTAGTTAAACAACATAATGCCCGTGCCAGATGTAGAATAAAAGTAAGCCTTGTATGGTCCATCAATGCTTGTACCCGGGATGAAGCAGAGAAAGGCACGAGTTCCAGTATGTGGTTCAATGAATAACAGGTGCAGTCAGATCTCCACTCTCACACCGACGCGTTTCAGCTCACCTGGAGCCTTTCTCAAGGTGAATTGGTGGAGACCAGAGCAATCTTAGGTGTTTTATACTCTCACAAAGTGTTAATTAGTCCATATGTGTGAAAGTAATTAACTAGTCCACATAACTATTAAAACATCCATAATTCAATTACTCAATAAGTAGTTAAAATCATTATTAAAATACATACATCAAATAGATAAAAATGAATAAAAACATAAATAAACTCGTTTATCAATATAACAAATAAAATTTAAATAAATAACTCAAAGATCCCCAGTGGTCGCCCATCCACACACAGACCCAAACAACCATTGCTTAGCTTCTCTGATCAATCTCAGTGTGGCTCTAATACACTGTTCGAGCTATGATAAACTAATCATCTGTAAGAAACCACTTCAGCTCAAAATCCTGATTTAATCCTTCTGGAGAGAGTGTATCTAAATCATGGATCTATTTCATTTCACATTTGGCTAAAGCTATCATAGAATTTCTTTGTCTCCAGTTATTGTCAACCTTATCGATAGCTAAAAAATTCTTCAACCCACTGCCAGCACAATTATGATGATGTTTGAAATGGGCAGAAACTGAATGATTTTCATACCCCTTTTTGATATCCCGCAAATGTTTTGACAGTCTAACTTTTAATTAAGATGTACGTCCCACATAAAAAAGACCACATTTGCACACCAGAAGATATACTGCGTTTGAGGAGTTACAACACAAAAAGGTTTTGATGGAATATTCGCGACCTCTAACTTCAAAACTAGAGATTTTATTTTTTTGTTCTGAAAAGGTCATTCTACAGCCTGTACACATACCACATCTAAAAAAACCTTTTGAAACAACTCCCGATCTCTTAGTTTCTGTAAGGGCACATCTTACCAGATTGTCTCTTAAATTAGGGGCCCGTCTATAAACAAACTCAGGTTTATCTGAAATGATATCACTAAGAGAAGGATCTTTTTTTCAATATGTTCCAATATTTTGATACCACAGTTTCAATCATTTTATATTGAGAATTAAACTTGGTAATAAAAGCTATCTTGTTATTCTGTGGTCTTTTATCAGGACGGGAGTCGAGAATCTGATCTCTTTATTTGCTGCTGACCTGTTCTATGGCTATATTTAACAGCTTTTCTTTGTACCCTTTACTAAGAAATTGATTCTTCATTACGCATGTTTGTTCCTTAAATATGCCTGGATCTGAACAGTTCCTTTGAGCCTTAGGAACTGTCCCTTCGGGACATTTTCCAGCCACTTATTATGATGACCACTATTCGCCAAAATGTATGAAGTGGAGTCAGTCGGTTTCCTGTATGTTTTCTTACAGATGTTTTGATTGGCTATATATATATATATATATATATATATATATATATATATATATATATATATATACATATATATATATATATACTCAGATCTAAAAAAATCACTGTATTTGTACTGATTTCAAATGTGAAATCAACATTGATGTCATTTCGGTTGAGTTGTTCACAGAATACATTGAGACTCGATCGATCTCCCTTCCAAATTGAAAGAACATCATCTATATACCTCATCCATGACACCAGGCTCACTCCATGCTTGTCACCATCCCATATGATGAATTTCTCCCAAAACGCCAAGAATAGATTAGCGTAGCTTGGAGCGAACCTGGTGCCCATGGCTGTCCCATTCAGCAGAATATAGTAATTGTCTTCAAAATAAAAATAGTTATTATTTAAGATACAACTAATACCCTCTATTATAAGATCTCTCTTTAGGGGATAGATGTTCTCTTTATCCAAAAAACATCTGATGGCTTTTAGGCCATCTTTATGTACAATACAACTGTATAAAGATTTAATATCAGCGGTAACCAAAAGCCATCCATCCTGCCATTGGATCTCTCTAAGTTTCCTCAACACATCACCTGTGTCCTTCAAATAAGAACGAGTCTTCACAACAATAGGTTGTAAAAAATGATCAACCCATAGGGATAGATTAGATGTTAAGGACTTGGTGCCTGCCACAATAGGGCGTCCTGGTGGATTTTGGACGTCCTTATGGATTTTGGGCAGTATATACAATACTGGAGTATCAGGGTATACCACTGTCAAGAACTCAATTACATTAGTATCTAAAACTCCATTTTCCTTATATTTATCAAACAATGCTAATAATCAAGATCTTTCAGTAGGGTCAGTCCTAAGAACAGTATAGGTTTCCTTGTCTTCCAATTGTGTTAAAACCTCTCCTACATACTTCTCCCTGTCCATTAGAACTATACCCCCTCCCTTGTCTGCAGGCTTGATAACGAGGGAGGAGTCATTCTTTAAAGATTTGAGGGCATTTCTTTCTTTTTTTGTAAGATTTGATCTGGTATTGTTTTTTGAGATTTTAAATCTTTTTGCACCATTTTCCCAAAGCATTCAATATAGCACCCCCTATTGTGTACTGGGTTAAAAAACTATTTTTTTCTTAAAAGTTTCTTTATTCGGGGAATTTTCTTCTGAATCTTTTCTTGATATAGATGCATCTGATTTGTCTCGAAATAATTTTTTAAGGGAAATCTTTCTCAAAAATTTTTGAACATCAATATATACCTGAAATTGGTCTATCTTTTAATTGGGGAAGAGCTTTAAACCCTATTAATTGTGCTGGCAGTGGTTTAAACAATTTTTTAGCTACCGATAAGGTTGACAACAACTGGAGACTAAGAAATTCTATGATAGCTTTAGCCAAATGTGAAATGAAATAGATCCATGATTTAGATACACTCTCTCCAGGAGGATTAAATCAGGATTTTGAGCTGAAGTGGTTTCTTACAGAAGATTAGTTTATCATAGCTCGAACAGTGTATTAGAGCCACACTGAGATTGATCAGAGAAGCTAAGCAATGGTTGTTTGGGTCTGTGTGTGGATGGGCGACCACTGAGGATCTTTGAGTTATTTATTTAAATTGTATTTGTTATATTAATAAACGAGTTTATGTTTTTTATTAATTTTTATCTATCTGATGTATGTATTTTAATGATTTTAACTACTTATTGAGTAATTGAATTATGGATGTTTTAATAGTTATGTGGACTAGTTAATTACTTTCACACATATGGATTAATTAACACTTTGTGAGAGTATAAAACACCTAAGATTGCTCTGGTCTCCACCAATTCACCTTGAGAAAGGCTGCAGGTGAGCTGAAACGCGTCGGTGTGAGAGTGGAGATCTGACTGCACCTGTTATTCATTGAACCACATACTGGAACTCGTGCCTTTCTCTGCTTCATCCCGGGTACAAGCATTGATGGACCATACAAGGCTTACTTTTATTCTACATCTGGTACGGGCATTATGTTTTTTAACTAAGGATGCTAGTCGTAAATATTTTATCTCAGTGTCAATAAAAGTTTTAATGTTTGATACAGTATTACACTATGTGAATTTTCATTTTCTTATATATGAACCGTGGGTGGTCGTGCTGACCGATTCTGGCACTACCTGATTTGATAACCAACCAATAGACCTGTGAGAAGACCTGTTGAAATCTATGCCGTCCTTTTGTGAATGTGATCTGGCACGATCTGGGCAGCTCCTGACAGTCATATGAGAGGTTACCACGGAACCTCTATACTATTGTGGTGTGAGATCCACACGGAGAGTTTCAGGTTCATTTATTGTGTCTATAGAGACATTGACTTACATTTATGATAAAAGGAGTATTTTACTAAAGAAGTTTTATTGCTGATCTTGATGACAGGATCATCTCTGGGAGGATTCATATCTTCAATAAGACTTCTTCTTGCTGACTTTGATGTGTACATTTCATTATGCTATTCATTATTTGATGTATTGAAGATCATTTGTCTTCCTAACTATTGATTGGCGCCTGTCAGTTTATCTATTATTTTTGTGATGTTATATACTTATAGGTTACGGGTGTGACCTTATTGATTTAGCTACAAGCTGCCTTTCTGAGCGCCTGTTTGACTTCAAGTGGCATTTTATTTGTTTGTATCGAGAATTATCTTGTTGGAAAAGATGCCAGTGGAAAGGCGAGCCCCAGGCGGAGGATGAACATCCACCCCTACACGCCAGTGACAACTGGGTGTCAGCAACCAAACTTTTTCATCTCCGGGCCTCTGAGGGTGAGTAGCCAAGACCATCCTGAGGGGGAGTTAGTCCTGGGGGAGGAGGATAAATCTAGACTGCAAAAAGCCCAGTTACTAGATCCACATCTAGAAGGGATGCGGGCACTAGCAGATATGTCATATAAAACTGGGGTGGTAGATGAATGTGCTTGGTTGGATGGGTTACTGTATACGGCATCCAGTCCAAATCATAAGTACAGGCTGTTAGTCCTCCCTGAATTTCAGGATCAGTTCATTGCTCAGGCCAATGGAGAAGTGAGTACTGATCACAGAGGAAAAAGGAGAACACAAGCCAGGCTCAAGCAGCAGTTTCTGTGGTTAGGTTTAGCGAGGGATATAGACTGCTACATAGCCAACTGTGCAGACTGCAAGAATATGCTAGGACAGGGCTGCAACAATAACAGACACTGGAGGGGAGAAGGCAGCATAGAAAGGAGGACATTTGTGATGTTACTCTCAGTAGTCCCTGTAGGAGATAGTGTGCAGCAGGATTCCTGCAAGAAGCCAGTACATAAGCAGACACAGACTGTGGAAATGGGTAACCCCAGGGCAGAATGGAACTGGGGGAGGTGAAGGCCTATATAGACAGGACCCCAGACAACCAGGGAAAGGCAGTCAGTAGGGCTCTCAGGCAGTAGGGCTCAGATTAGCTATTGGAGCAGGAGACCGAGACTTCCCGCAGAGGCTCTGGGAATTGACCGATGCTGGCGGCTGCAAGAATATAACAAAGGGCAACAAGAAAACGCTGGAGGCTGTGCATAGCCCAGCAGGAAATTGGTTCACCTCGTGGGGGATCCCATAAAACCTGCACAAGTGGCTGCAGAAGAGACTGGAGCACAAATTTAAAAAGTGGGGGAGGAATGTGAGGAAACAGGGTGCTACTGGACTGAGAACATTTTATTCTTCACCCGTTTCACACAGATTAATGTACTTTTTAATCCTTGGCCCAGTCTAAGTATATACACCAGAGCATCGGTGTATTATTATTTCATGTTATTAGGTACATTTTGCCCTTGCTATTATCTAGTGTATGTATTAAAAATATAAAGAATATTATTATTATTATCGTAGATTTGTAAGGCGTCACAATGCTACGCAGCGCCGTACAGTAGGGAAAATAGGACAAACATAAGCAAGGACATACAAGGTAGACAAAATAAATGCAGACATGAAAACAAAGGATAAGAGGTTAACTGCCATCCCAGCTAAGGGTGGTATCCTCACACTTATTATTAACATTTATTTATATAGTGCCAGCAAAATCCGTAGCGCTTTACACTGGGAAGAAACACTGGGAAACAACAGACAGACAAAGCGGTAAGATGGTGCTGCTCACAATCTTACAATCTATAGGGAAACAAGAGTTTGAGGCTAAGAGCCACTTACTGCATTTCGGTGCCACCAGATGGCAATCGGAACAAATGTAAGTTTGAGTGAACTGTGTAGTGTGCTGGGAATTGGGTAGAGTATTCTAGGGAGGTATAAAAGATGGCTCAAAAATTTGGTAAGCTTCCCTAAAGAGAAGAGTAGGGAATGCTTGTAGGTTTGGAGGCTGGGGGAAAGTCTTGTTGTATGTGGGAGGAAATTCCAGGCAGTGGGTGCAGCCTGAAAAAAACATTGTTGAATTTCATCTGAAAACAGTGGTATCCCCTTGATGTTTAGGCCCTGTGATAAGATGGATCTCCTATGCCACCCTGTTGTGGTGCTGGAGACCTTTCTTTATTATTATTATTATTATTATTATTATTAATTTTTATTTATAAGGTGCCACAAGGTGTCCGCAGCGCCGTACAGAGACAAACAAATTATAATACAATGGGAGACAGCACAGTACAGTAAACAGTAAGCACAGTAACTCAGTAAGCTCAATGCACAGCTAGAGAGGGCGGGGAAGGGGGAGGAAGGATCCGCAAATGACGGGGCCCAAGAAGGAGGGCGCGGAAGACAGGGAGACCCCCAGGGGGGAAGAGGGAGCTAGAGTTGACGTGGGGTGGAGGACCCTCGAGGAGGAGGCAAAGTAGCTGGAGAGCAGAGTTAGAAGTGGTGGAAACAGGAGGAGAGATGGCCCTGCTCAGAGGAGCGTACAATCTAAGGTATTTAGATTTATTTATCTATTATCTATTTATTTATTTATTTATTTATTATTAATTTATCTAAATTGTGTCTCTCTAAATGCAGTAGGAAAGGCTTCTGCTGCCACCACTAGGCTCTTTCACCGGCACCTAGAACCGCTTCCTTCTGGGTAACTGTTGTTGCTAGTGCACCAACTTCCTGGGCTCCTGAGTTGGTACCCCTGACTTTTTCTTTCAGATCAGGGTTGCTGTGAATGTTTCCCCCTGGCCTATCTCACTGGCCAGAGCTGCAAGGTAGCGGACAGTGCGTTGGTACTGGATGCTGGGTCTAATCCTCAGAACAGCCGGATAATGAATTAGATTGGCCTGATCTGTAGGTAGGTCACAGGAATTACAGCAGGTAAGTAGGCACCAGAGCAGGGTCTTGAAGCAGTGATGTTTTATTAGCTCAAGTAGTCCTTAGAAGGACAGTTATACGTTAGTTTGTGGTACTAGCAATCCAGAAGTTACAGATGAAATGATACATAACATGGTCAAATAGTGCTCTTTTTATACAGTTTCTGACTCATATTTTGACAGGGAGTAAATCAGACCCTTTTGCAATTTATACTTAACAAAATTTACATCAATCTGTGACTTTCCAAATCACTTGCTCTTTACATTATTCATATAGTGTGTCTATCTTTTTAACAAGACAGGATAACAGGTAACAACTCCCTGCTCTGTATTCTGGCTAAAAAAGTGTTGGTCACTAAGTGGAAAAGAATTAATTAGCATGGGCTTCTTTCTTCAGACAGTTGCAGAAGCAACTTTCTTCCAAAATCTCATAATAAATAAATACATGACCAATATGAAAATAAATGTATTTACACTCCCAGCGCTAAATATTTACGGCGCTGCATGATGGTTACTACCGGGGCTACAGCGCCCATACATTAAATATATACATTTAAATCAATAAACATTCACTTTAACACATTTTTATATCCCCTATCACTGGGGTTTAACCCTTCTGGCAATGGGTATTAACCCTCCCGGCGCCGGAGCACGTTTCAAGATGGACTCGAAACAAAACCAAATCTATCCCCCTGTCCAAAATAGACCCAGCACGAAAACTGCCTGACCACCTCAGGTGTACAATCAGCATATACCCCAGCAGCGAAAGCCTTGCAATTCTAAATGGAAATAAAGTCATTCATGCACAAAACGGTTTCTTCAAATTACAACAATTTTATTAGTTAGATTTGTATCATTCTTTTTCATTATTTTTTTTCAGACTTGTTTTAGACAAATATTTTTCTATCATCTCAAAAATGAAATCCCCGATGGCCCCTACTTATTTTCCGTGGAATGCAGACGTTGCCGGAGTCCCAAAAGAGAGGAAGCAATGTCGTCCCTAGGACAGGGGACGCGCTGTGATTGGAGGAGACTGTAAGATGAGCGACCTCTGTCTATTCTCTCACAGTCTCTCCCTGACAAGTCCTGACTGATGACCATTAACACAGATGTTCACCGCTCCCTTATGTAGCATAGTGACCTTTCCACAGCTGTCCACCAACGACACGTAATTCCTGCACTTATCCCTTGTCCGTCATCAGCTGAAAGCGCGTTTCTCAGGATTTCTTTTAAAATGTCCCTTTTGATTGTATAGTGATTCTTAGATGTTTTAGAGTAATTACATTTAAGAAGTGGTGAAAGCAAATGGGTTTAATTATTTGCTAAATGGGGGGGTTGGTTATATTATATAACACACTACTGTAACCACCTACTTGCCAATGATTTTCTTACACAGGCTGAAAACATAAAAAAAATCCCTATATATTTATATGTCTCTATATTTGTATACAGATTAGTTTCATCATATTTCATGGCACAAGTGTGTGTGTCCTTGATGAGGGCATATTTATAAATCCGACTGAGATATGTGCGACATTATTGTGATAATATATAAATATATTAGCTTCCTATCTGAAATCTCCCTCTACCTCCTCTTCCTCCACCTCCCATTTTCCACTGTCCAATATTTGTCACGTCCCCTTACTCTGCCTCCCCAACCTATAGTGTACAATGCAGCAAAAAGATTTTTTTTGTTTATATGTAGTGTGATACTGACACCTGGCAGATGACAGACACAAACAGCTTCTTGCTTGGAAAAACTATGGTTTTTATTGTTCACATCCCAAATAACACAGGATGACACCAGGGGAGCCTCGCTCTAGCTAGACACAGTTCACCTGCCTAGTCACTGGGCAGCTAGCTGGCATCGGTTGTCCTGTCCACAGGAACAGACAGTCTTTTTATAATCCACCCAAGCACTACAAACCAATCAAAGAAAGCAACAATCCAATTACACCCATGTTTTGCAATTATGAGTTTTGTGTGCTGCATGAGAGACCATAAGGGAATTTAACCCTGTGTACCGCCTGTTCCTGCAGACTCCTTGGACTTTCACCTATCCCTACACAGGAGCGGCGTGGCAAATAAATCACAATAACTTCAAAGACATTGCAGAACAAGCTCATATATACAGACTGGGCCTGAGGCTGCCAACTGGGCATAGTTTATGCTACAAAAAAGGTGCAGGCAAAAATAGTGTTTCCACGCCCATATGTCAAGGCCTAAGGTCTGTGCGTTTTAGCGTAAACGTGTGCATGATGTTATTTTGTTAATGTAGTTTTAAAAAAAGCAAACAAACAGCGTATTCGCTTCCTAAGAAGTGTTCCCAGCGCAAATGCACATAGACTAGGTTGATAGCGGCAGTATAGAGGGGACAAACAAGGTGTATTCCCCCAGAAAAGCCGTTGCAAGAAATAATATTCTGTCCAAAAATGAAAAGTAAAGTTTATGTCATGGTATGGAAAGCATTACCTATGTATAAAATGTTCCTTTATATGACAGAACCATAAATCTCAAATCTAACTTTCCACGGTTACGCCGTTCTATAAACGATGTTGCCTAATAAACAGCATTGGACATTAGATCATTGATTCTTACCCTCCCGTCAGTTCCTGGTGTCTATTTATATCCGAGCTCCATGTACACAGAGGCCACGGTTCACCGCAGTGTTTACATCCTCAGGAAAAGCCCAGCACCCGGCACAAGTGAATCATTACCGAGCCCAGCTGAGAAACAGGAGAGGAAAACAGAGGAACCAGGTTTCACTCTCTGGAACTGCCAACAGAAAGAAAATGAGGAATAAATTAAGAAGAAAAAAAAAGTTATATTTCACTTTCAGATGAAGAACATGCCGTACATCAAACACAGGCTCCAAGAAGAATAACATGGACAATTATTCAAATAAAACATTCAATTAACCATCTCTGTATTACTGTTTACCAGTGTGTGGGCCAGATAGCATCTCAATGTGCTTCATTGATCAAAGGACAAAGAGACCTATTGAGTTTCTGCTGGCAATAAACAAATATGAGAATCCTATTCACCAAGTATCCCAACCTATTCTGAGGGGGGTATTCAATTGTTTCTTTTAACGCGCTAAAACAAAAAAAACGAGCGCTCTAAAAATATTACCGTTAATACGGTAATTACTCGCTAAATTTCATCTCGCAGCTCCCTGAGCAGCGAGCTGAAATTCAGCCCGCTGGCAGCGAGTAAGTACCGTATTAACTGTTTACGCGCGCAAAATTACCGTATAATATGAAGTTTTTTTCGAGCGCTCGTTTTTTTTTGTTTTAGTGCGTTAAAAGAAACAATTGAATACCCCCCTATTGATGACATCTCAGGATGGTGTTAACAGAAATAGAGACTGAAAAGAATCAAAATAAGTGATGATAAAAATAACTGACATTTTTCAGCAGTGACGATCACAATGATTAATGGGGCCCTAGGGTGAAAGGGCCACTAACCAAACGCCCATTACAAAAGTGTCAGTGCTGGCAGCAAAACATTACTATGGGGTCAAAATTCTGGTTTTATGAACTGCCCCCGTGGCAAATTAATTCTGCCCCTACTTCATGGTGGAAAGAATTAAAAAGTCACTTCAAACTCCAGCCTCCAATCACTTTAGGACCACGCCCTTAATTACTTTAACGTTGTCACTTTTCTTCTAAAATTCTGGTATAGAATCATTTATGTCCTAAGTGAATCAGAAGAGTGATTATAACATGTTTTTCCTGAAATGGCAGGTGCAAAAAGCCTCCTATTGAAACTATAAGCCGACTGTGTTCCAAATATATCTTCTCCACCTTATGAATCCCGTTTAAGTAATCATGTCCTGCAAAATTTAATTTTGGATATGGATGTAACAGGTTGCAGGCATGTGCTTAGCCAGCACTTGGCACCGGTAAGGAACCTATCCGCCCAGCTCCGTATATGACAACATGATACATTGCACCTCCTCCACCACAAGTGCGTTTCCACATGAAAGATAAATACGTATTGTATAAAACCTGACATATTATCACAAAACAGATGCAAATGGCGACTGCTTTCCACTTTTGTACATGATCCTTTGAGAATGAAGCAAGGACAGCACAGTGGCCTAGTGGTTAGCACTTCTGCCTCACAGCACTGGGGTCATGAGTTCAATTCCCAACTATGGCCTTATCTGTGTGGAGTTTGTATGTTCTCCCTGTGTCTGCGTGGGTTTCCTCCAGGTGCTCCGGTTTCCTCCCACACTCCACAAACATACTAGTAGGTTAATTGGCTGCTATTAAAATTGACCCTAGTCTCTCTCGGTCTGTGTATGTGTGTATGTTAGGGAGTTTAGACTGTAAGCTACAATGGGGCAGGGACTGATGTGAGTGAGTTCTCTGTACAGCGCTGTGGAATTAGTGGCGCTATATAAGTAACTGATGATGATAAAGGACATAAAATCTATATATTAGGAGTCTACTAGAAGCAGCCAATCAGATTCTAGTTATAATGTTCTACAATGTACTAGATAGATGACAGCTAGAATCTGATTGGTTTTCTTTTTTAGAAGGTTTCATAATTCTATCTTTAAGGTCAAATTCTGTCAGAGAGACGCTGAACAAGTATTTCACCAAACATATTACAGAACTTCGCTCAACTCTCTTTTACTGTACCGTGAAAACATTTTCATCCCTCCTCCCTTTTTATTGCATTTAAGAATCTCACTGTGTTGAAGTTTTATTTTTTAGAATGAGAATCTTTACTTGTTCCATACATTCATCTTCACATATAAATATTCACCGCCCTTGGTCAAAATGTAGTTGTATCTCCTATGGCAGCTATTACAACCTCAGTTATTTGTAAGAGTATCTATGAAAGCTTTTTAACAACGATTTTGGAGCAATATTATTATCCTCCTTAAAACAAATTCCTAAAGCTGGCTCAGGTTAGTTGGGGAGCAGTAATGAACAGTAAGTTTGAGTTCTTGCCACAGATTTTCATAGGATTGAGGTCAGGAAAATGACTGGGCCGGGCCACTTAATTGCATCTACTTTCTTCTTGGTAAGACACCTCAGTGTTGCTCGTGAACTGAGCTTTGCATCACTGTCCTGTTGACAAACAAACTTCCTCCCAAGTTTGAGCTCTTTTCCGATGGATTTCCAGCCCCTGCTGCTGAAACAGATGTTGATAACATGATCTTACCACCACCATATATCATGTTGGGGATAGTGTTAGCTGGCTGTACCATACATACTGCATTCAGGTCAAAAAGCTCTACTCTCTCTGTTCTATCTTCTAGATGGTGTTTTGCAAATGCTTTGTGGGCAAGGAAATTGCTTTTTTGGCAGCCTTTGTTGATTATCTTCCACCGAAGCCCAATATCACAGTTGGCCTCACAGTAGCTGCTGTGATAAATGTTCTTTCTGGCCTGCATCTAGCTTTAGCAGGGGGTAGGGGGATCTAGGTAGGATGGTCGTAATTTCATACTCATCCAAAGCTCCAAGGGGTATTCAATCCCTTCACAATGTACCCATCCCCAGACTTGTGCCACTCTATAGCCATATTTCAGACTTGTTTCGCATAATCCTCTTTATTTGTCATCTCTTCTTTTCATACAGTCTCTGCCATGCTGTAATACTTGACAGACAGATTTTCATTTAGAACACATTTGACAAGAGGTCAGCAACTAGGATCTCACACAGGCGAAGTCAACGAACAAATGATGTGATGTTAGAGATAATGTATTTTACTAGGGATGTGCACCGGCGACTTTTGGTGTCTCGTGTTTTGTGTTTTGGATTCGGATTTCCGCGATGTTTTGGGTTCGGATTTGTTTCGCAAAACACCTGCCGAAAGGTTTTGGTTCGGATTTAAGGTTTTGGATTCGGATTTTTTTTGAAAAAAGCATAAAAAGTTCAAAAATCAAGCTTTTGGGCTTATTTTCACTCCTACGCTATTATTAACCTCAATAACATTCAATAACAAGCATTTCCACTAATTTACCGTGTATTCTGAACACCTCACAATATAGTTATTAGTCCAAAACGTTGCAACGAGGTATCTTTCTGGACTGCGTAGTGGAGTGGTCCCCACAATATAATAAGAAAACCATCAACTGGTCTTAATCGCACCAAAAAATGTACCTGGACTGTGTAGAGGAGTCACCACAATATAATTTAAAAACCCTGAACTTGTATGATTCGCATTCGCACCAATAAATGTATCTGGACTGCGTAGAGGATAATGTCACCACAATATATATAATAAGAAAACCATCAACTGGTATGAATCGCACCGAATAATGTACCTGGACTGCGTAGAGAAGTGGGTCACCACAATATAAATTAAAAACCCTGAACTTGTATGATTCGCACCAATAATGTACCTGGACTGCGTAGAGGAGTGGGTCACCACAATATATATAATAAGAAAACCATCAACTGGTATGAATCGCACCGAATAATGTACCTGGACTGCGTAGAGGAGTGGGTCACCACAATATAAATTAAAAACCCTGAACTTGTATGATTTGCACCAATAATGTACCTGGACTGCGTAGAGGAGTGGGTCACCACAATATATATAATAAGAAAACCATCAACTGGTATGAATCGCACCGAATAATGTACCTGGACTGCTTAGAGGAGTGGGTCACCACAATATAAATTAAAAACCCTGAACTTGTATGATTCGCATTCGCACCAATAAATGTATCTGGACTGCGTAGAGGAGTGGGTCACCACAATATAATATAAAAACCCTGAACTTGTATGATTCGCACCAATAAATGTATCTGGACTGCGTAGAGGAGTGGTCACCACAATATAATTAATAAAAAGCCCTCCACGGCTCTGAATTTCCCCAAAAAAAAATCTGGACTGTGTAGTGGGGTGGCCCCGGTACTAAATTTGATACCTGGGCCACAATACCTCCTCCAAGTTCCAAGTGTAGTATTAACACTACACTAATTCTAGCACGTCAAACCCTCTTGTTTTAAATAATGACAGGGCATTTAACTTTTGATTAAATTTTTTGAATTTGTTGACATTTTCTTTTACTTTTTGAACATGGCAAACGACTGTTGAATGGTCACATAATGCCAAAAAAATAGTTGCAAGATGGAATTGTCCTTGGGCCCTCCCACCTACCCTTATGTTGTTGAAATAGGACATGCACACTTTAACAAACCAATCACTTCAGCGACAGGGCCTACCAAACAACTGTGGCTGAAATGATTGGTTTGTTTGGGCCCCCACACCAAAATAACAATTCATCTCTCCCTGTACAAACTAAACAGGCTCTACTGAGGAAAGATGTCGTCCTCATCCTCAACCTCTGATTCCTCTCCCCCTACAGTGTGTACTTCCTCCTCCTCACACATTATCAATTCGTCCCCGCTGGATTCCACAACCACAAGTCCCTCTGTACTATCTGGAGGGCAGTGCTGTACTTCATTGAGGAATTGATTATTCATCTTTATAAACATCATTTTTTCAACGTTGTGAGGAAGCAACCTCCTTCGCCGCTCACTGACCAGGTTCCCCGCTGCACTAAAAACTCTTTCCGAGTACACACTGGAGGGGGGACAACTCAGGTAAAATAGAGCCAGTTTGTACAGGGGCTTCCAAACTGCCTTTTTTTCCTGCCAGTAACAATATGGACTGTCTGACATGTCTATTTGGATGGTGTCAGCAAAATAATCCTCCACCATTTTTTCAATTGTGACAGCATCCAATGCAGCTGCAGTAGACATGTCTGCAATGGTTGGCAGGTCCTTCAGTCCAGACCATATGTTCTCAGCATCCCGCCAGTGGCTCTTTTAGGAAAACTGAGCTTTTTCCTCGCAGCCATAGATGTGGAAGAAAATGAGGGTGGAGCTGTTGGCATGTCACGGTCCTCTTCAGAGGACAATCTCCTGACCAGAAGGTCTTTGCACCGCTGTAGACTTGTGTCCGCCGGAAACAGAGACACAACATACGCTTTAAACCGAGGATCGAGCACGGTGGTCAGAATGTATTCCTCTGACTTTAAAAGAGTGACCACCCTTGGATCCTGCCAAAGCGTACGAAGGGCTTCATCCACAAGAGCTACATGCTTTGTTGGATCACAATGCTTTACCAGCTCCTCCCTCACTTTCTCCAGCTGCTTCTGCAACAGCCTGATCAGGGGAATGACCTGACTCAAGCTGACAGTGTCGGAACTGACTTCTCGTGTGGCAAGTTCAAACGGCTGGAGAACCTTGCACAACACGGAAATCAGTCTCCACTGCGCTTGACTCAGGCGCATCGCCACTCCTTTGCCTATGTCGTAGGTGGCTGTGTAGGCCTGAATGGCCTTTTGCTGCTCCTCCATCCTCTGCAGCATATAGAGAGTTGAGTTCCAGCGCGTCACAACCTCTTGTTTGAGGTGATGGCAGGGCAGGTTCATGCTTTTTTGATGTGCCTCTAGTCTGCGGTAGGCACTGGCTGAATGCCGAAAGTGTCCAGCAATTTTGCGCGCCACCGCAAGCATCTCCTCCACACCCCTGTCACTCTTGAGGTAATGCTGCACCACCAAATTAATGGTGTGGGCAAAACATGGGACGTGCTGGAAATTGCCCATATTTAATGCCTGCACAATGTTACTGGCATTGTCTGACACCACAAATCCCCATGAGAGTCTAAGTGGGGTAAGCCACTGGGAGATAATTTCCTTCAGTTTCTCTAATATGTTGTCAGCGTTGTGCCTCCTATTAAAGCCTGTAATACACAATGTTGCCTGCCTTTGCACGAGCAGCCATTTTGTAGATGCTGCTACTGATGCAGCTGTTGCTGTTGCTGCGGAAGGCGATGCATCTACCCAGTGGGCTGTCACAGTCATATAGTCCTTCGTTTGCCCAGAACCACTTGTCCACATGTCCGTGGTTAAGTGGACAGTGGGTACAACCGCATTTTTTAGAGCACTGAGGACACTTGATCGTACTTCTCTGTACATTTTTGGTATCGCCTGCCTAGTGAAGTGGAATCTCGACGGGATTTGGTACCGGGGACACAATACCTCCATCAACCCTCTAAATCCCACTCCACTGATGGCGGACACCGGGCGCACGTCTAACACCAACATTGCAGTTACAGCTGCAGTTATACGCTTTGCAATAGGGTGACTACTATCGTATTTTGTGGTCATGGCAAATGACTGTTGGACGGTCAATTGTTTTGTGAAAGACTTAGCGGTCTTACGACTTTCCCTCTGGGAAGATGACCGACTAACAGCAGCAACAGCAGCAGTGGCAGTAGTAGGCGTACCGCTGCAGGATTCCTCGGATGAATCCCGTATTGGAGAGGACTCAGTCTGGCTGCTGACTTGGGCTGCAGGACTCAATCTGATGGAGATCGTGGAGGAAGTTGACGAGGAGGGTGTTGCTGGTGTGTATCCAACTCGACCACGGGATTTAGGTGTCCCTGTACCGATGACGGTCCTAACCCCAGTTCCTGAACTAACCACTGAACTATGAAGGTTATTCAGGTGACGTATAAGGGAGGATGTCCCTAGGTGGGCAAGATTCTTACCCCTGCTTATTTGAGCTTTACATAAGCTACATATGGCCATACATTGGTTGTCCGGATTTGGATAAAAATAACTCCAGACCGAAGAGGTGCATTTTTTGGTCTTCTGACCAGGCATGATGATGGGCTTTTTCATCCCATGGACATCAGCTGTTTCCCCCGCTGGTGCCTCATTTACAATAACCACATCACCATCCTCATCATCAAGTTCCTCCACAGCGCCAGCTACATCATCAATAGCCTCCTCCCGAGCCACCTCTTCCCGTACAGTGATGGGAAGGTCAGGCTTGACAACCACCAACACCCTTGGACTCGCCTTGGGGATTTGTGATAATTTCTCTTTAGAAGGCAGAGTTGTTTGCTGTTTTGTTGCTGACAGCATAACTCTCTTCAATTTTTTTGTAGGGGGGGGGGAGGAGGAGGGCTAAGATCCTTGGGTGAAGATGGACCACTAGTCATGAACACGGGCCAGGGCCTAAGCCGTTCCTTGCCACTACGTGTCGTAAATGGCATATTGCCAACTTTACGTTTCTCCTCAGATGATTTTAAGTTTCTCTTTTTGCTTTTTTTTGAGAACTTGGGCTTTTTGGATTTTACATGCCCTGTACTAGGAGATTGGGCATCGGGCTTGGAAGACGATGTTGATGGCATTTCATCGTCATGACATTTCATGTCATGACTAGTGGCAACAGCTTCAGCATTAGGAGGAAGTGGGTCTGGATCTTTCCCTACTTTATCCTCCAAATTTTTGGTCTCCATTATATGTAGCACAAGATACTGCAGAATGTGTGAACCTGGTAATATTGCAGACAGTACCAATGGGCTTATACTGCAGGATTGGTTTTGCAAATTTTGTTGTAATTAATTTTTTTTTTAATTATTTTTTTGTATTTTTTTTTATAACTTTTTTTTAATTTTTTAAACACTTGGGAATAATGGGGAAATAACTATGCCCTTAGAAGCACAGGACACAGGACCACTGGACCACTGGACTGAACAGGACACAGCACAGGACCCAGCAGCACCACTGAACTCAAAATTGACAGAGCACAGCACACAGCACCACTGGACTGATACTGCAGAACACAGCACAGCACAGCACAGCACAGCACAGAACTAAACAACACAGCACGAGATCTACCAGGACAGAGGACCACCTAACACACCCTCCCTCTACCCTGATCAATGCCCGAGTGAAGATGGCGGCGACTAGCGGGGAATTTATAGGATCCGAGTATCGCGAGATCCGACAACGGGATTATGACTCACAGCCTCGGTTTCAAGTTTTCATTTGGCGCCAATACCCGGATCTGTCTCGGATCCGACTCGGATCGGAAAGGTTCGGGTGGGCTCGGATTCACAAAATCCGAGTGCGCTCATCTCTATATTTTACCTGTGCCCATTTAGGCTGTCAATTACAAGGTGTATTACCGTATATAGTCGTGTATAAGCTGAGTTTTTCACCACATTTTTTATGCTGAAAAAGCCCCCCCTCGGCTTATACTCGAGTCAATAAGTTTTCCCAGTTTTTTGTGGTAAAATTAGGTGCCTCGGCTTATATTCGGGTCGGCTTATACTCAAGTATATATGGTAATACTTTTTATTTTTCATTTTTAGCCTTTTTTAGAAATTTATTTATTTTGTTTGTGCATAGTACACATTGGATCAGTGTCAGAAAATCCTACAGTAGTCTGCTACATCTTGTATGTCTCAGATTGTATACTGATATATGCTCCCTCTGTACACCGAGCCAAAAATGATAACATATATTATATAATTTCCCAGTAAAACATCACCCTGCAACCTACAGTAGCTTTGGGGATCATCAGCTTCATGGATAAAAGAGAAGATCAATTGGTGTGTGTAGGACCACAAAGAAATATGCAGGTTGCAAATTTAATTTCCAAGTCCGACCTGCTATCACTTTAGGACCTCTCTTCAATACAGTTTTCTCCTAAAATACTGCTCAGATTAGCTTCCTTATGTCTTCCCTAAGTCAAGAGACTGAGGGGACATCTGAGCTTTTTCTTTATTGCAAGCGATAAAATGTGTCCACCAACTTACAGTCCAATGCTGTTATTAGATTGGTGGAAATATACTTAACAATGTTGTATGCTATAGAAATGCAACACATTGAAAGTATAGTATTGGCTAACCTGTGACACTCCAGGTGTGGTGAAACTACAAGTCCCAGCATGCTTTTCCAACATATAGGGAGACTGCACAAGCTTCGACTCCTACACATTCTGCACCCCCCCCTCTCACGGCCAGGCCCATCAAAGCCACATGGGGTGCCATTTAGCGGCACGGTGGCATAGTGGTTATCACTTCTGCCTCACAGCGCTGGGGTCATGAGTTCAATTCCCGACCATGGCCTTATCTGTGAGGAGTTTGTATGTTCTCCCCGTGTTTGCGTGGGTTTCAACCTGGTGCTCTGGTTTCCTCCCACACTCCAAAAACATACTGGTAGGTTAATTGGTGCTAACAAATTGACCCTAGTCTCTGTCTGTGTCTGTCTGTTTGTGTGTGTGTAAGGGAATGTAGACTGTAAGCCCCAATGGGACAGGGACTGATGTGAGTTCTCTGTACAGCGCTGCGGAATTAGTGGCGCTATATAAATAAATGATGATGATGATGATGATAGTGATAGATATATCCCTGATTATTGAGGTTACTCCACCAAAGCTAACTATTTAAGACTGAGGATACTGTAATGTAAACAAAAAGAAGATCTCATTTACCTACCATCGTCCTACCCCTCCTCCAATACAACATCTCCAACGATGTATATAAATGTCCAAGCAAGGGACTGTTTTGGGGCTTTTTTTAAACTTCTTGTGCCGTTGTCAAAGTCCCTCCTCCATGATCTTTCCATGTAACTTTTAATGGAGTGTGATGACTTCTTTCATATGGAGTGTTCCACATATACAAGGTCCACACTCTGTTGTACTAACAATACCAGCTTCCACTGTGCTAGAGCCCCCAATCTGCAATATGTTCCTGATGGGAAACAAAACCATTTCATGCTGCAATACAGAGGCTGATGTTGAACATAACCTCAGTACTACAGGACACGACCTCTTCACAAGTACAAATGGAAGGAGAGAAGAGCCAAGTATAAAACTGATCTGCTTTATTATGAGCTGTGACCAATAGTTACTGTCACATCTGTACACACTGAGCGTATTGGAATACCAACAAAAATAAACTAATACAATACGCAATAAAAAGTATAACTTTCACACACTCAAGACATCTGTTCCCGGCACTTTGTTTCTGGAATATTCTCATTGTCAACTGACCCAGCGAAAATTTCCTGAAACGTTTTGCATTGTGCTTTTCATTCTGACAATTTAGTTATTAAATTTCCTGTGGTCCCATTACATCGCCTATCCTTGATCACTAGGTCATGTCAATCACACACGTTCACCATGTATGTGCAGGGATAAACCCAGTGCTAATGACCTTATATGCCATTTGTGATGAGCTAATGTTGAACATGAAAATTCAGCCATAAGATCTATTATGCAGAAACCTTTTACCTGGAGCGTTACGGAAAACGGAACGGGGAAAAAATAAATTATTACTGCTGCTGGTGATAATTTCGTAAACATAGACATAAGGGGTAAGCGGTCTATTTACAAACCTGTGATCAGCCATAAATGTGAATAAAACAGGGGCCATCACATCAATCTACACAATTTATGAAGGGGAATTACCCTACTTTTCGGGGGTTACAGCTGTCCCCATAGAACTCTATGCATTACGTTTTGCTACAAAGTAATGATATCTCAGCATGGTGTTAGTCTCTCGGTTTATATGAGATCCAGTGAAGCTGGAAATTGTACACTTGATCCCCCAACGGATACAATCTTAAGTGCAGTTTTTAACCGCACAAGCGCATTTCACGTTCTCTGTTTGCTGTCAGCGTTAGGATGCTGGTGAAGAGTAAAAACAGTTTACGTAGGAGGGGATGTCTTTTCTGGAGTTACCTGAGCAACCCCGGAATAGTAAGTAGCAGTATTGCTGCATTATAATATATAATGAGTGTTACTGGTGTTCATAAGTAAATAGACTACTAAGGGCTAGATTTACTAAGCTGCGGGTTTGAAAAAGTGGGGATGTTGCCTATAGCAACCAATCAGAGTCTAGCTTTCATTTAGTTAGTACCTTCTACAAAATGAAAGCTAGAATCTGATTGGTTGCTATAGGCAACATCCCCACTTTTTCAAACCCGCAGCTTAGTAAATCTAGCCCTAAGAGTCTTTCTGAACATACAAAATTATAAAATTGGGTGCATTTTTGCATCTTCTGATGGGATAGCTCTTTGGATCAGGGTGTTCTGGCTGGGACAATGAGCCTTGTATAGCATCTACGTACAAAATCGAAATATTTAAATAAAAATCAGGTAGTGAAAATGGAGCGTTTATGGAAGAGCGGTGGACCCAGCGATTTGTCTTTGCCTACGTCGTCACCCCTGAGGTGTAACACTAGTATATCGGGGGGGACGGACCAATTACAGCCAAATCCACAGATAAAAAGGGCATAAGGAATGACCATCCTAATCCTATCTTCTCCATCCACCTGATGTCCAGGCGGTAGGAAAAAGAGGTCTAATCTTGGGCTAACGGTGTCTGGATGCCCAGTACACATATGAATGGCCCATTGCCCAAATCCAAATCCTCTTCCCGGGGATACCTAGGACAAAGCACATAATGTCCAGTCAGGGATATAGCTGTACACTAGAAGCGGCCTCTGTCAGAGCCTTGGGCTGTTCATCATGGATTCCATGGAGATACAGCATGTTAATTAGAGGTATTAATAACCAAAAACACCTTTTGACTGGATCGCGCACCAAGCCACTCCTGTGTGGGAAACATTGTCCTGATGCTGGTAAGCACAACGACTTTGGTCTGTCAAAGCAAGGTCAACCAGATGTCCACGGAGGTGGATATGGGAGTGGGGGGGTGGAGGGGGGGCACCCAAGGGATAACTAAACTGGCCACCGGCTACGATGGAGGGAACACAAAGGAGCTCGAGGGAAGTCGGGGTGCTGTCGCTAAATTGGGACTGTGAGGTTTAGGCAGCTGCAGCCCTCTTATATTTTGCATATATATTATATAATTATTTCCTTTTTCTTTTTAAGCTATGTGCTGGTTTTCTTGTATGCATATATTTGATTGTTATATTTATTTATATATTCACATTGAGGGGGGAGGGCTGTCAGGAGGAGGTGAGTGTGCAGCTGCTAAATTGGTGCTGGCAAGGGTGGGCAGCTTCACCCCCCAGATATCGTAAGCATGTAGGTACATTTCAAGTTTAATGGGGTTTATTGGAACTATATTAGCCATATTTTACTATATTAGTATATTTTATGCATGTTGCACATGAGAGATCCCATATCCCATTTATCTGTCAAAATGTGTCTTCCTTTTTTGTTTTTATCAGATATTTTAAAATACTGCAATGAAAAATAAAGGAACTTGACAGGGCTGATCAAAACTGTTTAGATTTTTCTATCCAAGTCATCCTAGGTAATAAAGTTATGATTGTCGGCAATGATCTGTCCATTCCGACACATTCTTGGGTCGGGCTCGTTGCTAATGAAGCTGCAGTTGACAGTTTCATTGACTTATTTATTGTAAAACTATAAAACAAACAATACGAGTTCCAAAAACTGCTAAATATGAAACACCCACAGGATTAGTGCAATATATACTAAATATCTTCTATCATGATACAATGTTTATAATGAAAATATTTTGGTGAACAGCCAGGACAGAAGACGTTCAGTTTCTCGGTAAATGATGACACGCTCACCCGGATAATGACTTAGAAATATTCCGACAACAGGGTCAATGTTGGAGGTAAAGTGTGCTGGGGCCGCAAGCTGTAGAATCAACACAGCAAGTTGGAAATAGAAGATAAAATGTAACCTTCTATATGATTTTACACATATGGAAATTGTTTGTTAAATATTACCCGCATGATTTGCATTGCAGGTGTCATTCTGGTTAAGCGAAATTGACAGAAATTCCTAGGGGAAAGATGGGCTTTTCAGGTAAGGTCAATAGTCCACAGGATTTTAGCCACCAGTCTACATTTGTAATTTCCCCCAATATCTTTCTTTATATGATGAGGATTAATTTGGTCCTTTTAATGAATGCCAGTAGCCTGCCACTGGGAAACCATGGTAGTAGTACCAGTGGCAAACTAGTAGATGACCAATAAACCTACTTGCCTACTCATGTGGATTGACTGGGAAACTCTTAAATATTGGAGGTTTCCTCCCGGAAGAGCAGGAAACCACCCAGGTCCGACGCAGAGGCGGAGTTTAATGACGCGATTCCCATAATCATAGCTCCAGCCCCTGCTGCAGGATGCTGCAAATTGCACTATGCACAGCAGGGGGCGGGACCATTGTCTCATGTTTGTATCACAGTACTCCCTCCTGCACTTGCCATCTGACCTCCCCTCTGGGATCTCCCAGATGGGAGTAACTAAACGTTGGCATGTATGCCAAAAAAGTATTAAAAACTCACCTGTGCCTCAAATCCCGTGTGACTTCCTCATACACTCTGATAGTGATTATTGACTCAAGCGGTTGGATAATATGGGATAATGTAATCTCTACTGGTGACCATATAGAGGTCATATGCCAAGTGCTGCTATACAGGTCGCTGATCTCTGAGTTACACTATAAATACTTTTACATTATTTGCAGATGCTGGCTGAGCTGACAAACTTTGTGTTACTGTTAACATTGTAATTTTGTCATTGGCTGTGCCACACATCCAGGTCTTAGCCCCACTTACCTGGTCCGGTAGTGTCACTTCACGGCCATCTGTGCCCCTCCTGGTCGGCTATGGCCCTCCAGAGTCCTGGGTCCCTATCGGTAAACTAAGCATTCCCTGCTGTTCTGCTTCTTGGGCGCAGCCATCTTGGATTGCATCACATGATCCATTCCTACAAACCAGTCTCCAGCAACTCAGGTCACGTGATTCATTCAGCCTATCAGTGCACTGAGTACCCTACTTAAACCAGGAAGTGCTGGCTGCACATGGCCACAACATTCTTATGTTTCCTGGCTCTGATTTTGTTCCTGACGGTAGTATCTACTACCAGCATTACCCCGTGCTCTGTTCCTGACTGTAGTATTTCCTACCAGTATTACCCTGTGCTATGTTCCTGACTGTAATATTTCCTACCAGTAATACCAAGTGCTGTGTTCCCGACTGCAGTATTTCCTACCATCATTACTCAGTGCTCTGTTCCAGACTGCAGTATTTCCTACCCACATTACTCAGTGCTCTGTTCCAGACTGCAGTATTTCCTACCCACATTACTCAGTGCTCAGTTCCTGACTGCTGTATTTCCTGACAGCAGAACCAAATGTCTCTGGTCCTGTCCACAGCATCCTCTTCCTGCATCCATCTCACACTCTTCACTGTGGGTTTAATCTCCCGGTGGTACTTTACTGGGTGCCAGTTCTGAGTCTCCTGCAGTTCATTCCAACAATGAGCTCCCTGTAGCAGACTCCAGGTCTGTGCACTTGTGTGCAAGTATCATTCCTGAGTGTCCTGTGACCGCTCCCAGTCCTCAGTTCTCTGTTCCTCAGTTCCCTGTAGTGGGTTGCAGATCTGTGTGCAGGTCTCAGTCCTGAGTGTTCCGTGACCAGTTCCAGTCCTGAGTTCTCTGGCTCAAGCTCCAGTTCTGAGTTTTGTGTCTCGGGCCATCAGTACCCACAGAAGCCTGCCACCCTTCTGAGCAAGGCTCAGATGAGAAGGAGTTTCCTTGAGGACCCCAGCTTCAACTTTTTGTCTGCTAAGCTCAAGGATCCTGAGCCAGATGTCCAAAACCCTGCATTCATGACAGGCTGGAAGCTATTCTGCTCCACCAGCTCCATCTGAACGTCCCCTGTGTTGAAGAATGTATATACTAGGTGCGCTGACCCTCATCAAACACAACTAGAAAAATTTTGCATTTGCCCTCATTACTGAAGGTTTAGTGTCTGATTCATTAAGGAGAGTAAAGCAGAAAAAAGGGAGTAAATTTGCACCTTGGCAAAACCATGTTGCATTAGAGAAGGAGATAAAGTTAAAATGTGGGGACATATTTATAGTTGGGATAAGGCATGTCCTAGATCAACTTTATAAGTTAGTGTAAAAATAAAGCTATCAAGTATCTGTGTGCTACATGAATAACAACTAGTATTTATCTTATGTGCAAAATAATAAACTAATTTGCACCCCTTGCATTGTAACATGGTTTGTCCAGGAGAATATTTACTCCTTTTTTTGCATAATTTCCTTACTGAATCAGATTGATAGTGAATAAACTTAATGAACTTATATGTAATAACAGTTACAAGTATAACATCTCCATCCCCCACAACACCCTGCCAGACCTGAACACCAACATTTCACCTACTACCTTCTTTTCTGGTCTATATAAGTGGTCAACTACACAACTGGGAGCTAAGCTGGAGATGGTTTGGAGATATAAACCCTCTGGTCTCACTTACACAGAGAATGCACCTCCCAGACCTGTACTATGCTGCAGCCCGCACCCCATATAAGGTGTGCTGAGACTTGTAGTTCTATAGTAAATAGAGGCCAACAGGTTGCATTATACTGGTTTGCTTTTGTCTACACTATTTTGCTTCCCCATTAAGTTTCATTAAACATAGTCTACTCACAGGTAACTCTGTGTATATGGAAACTGATCTTGGAACGACTTGCTAGGTCATACTCGTGAGGTCCCATTAACACCAATAGTCAGATGGGGATGCCCGCTCACTGTAAGTCACTCAGCCTTAATTT
This sequence comes from Mixophyes fleayi, assembly GCF_038048845.1. Classification (NCBI taxonomy): domain Eukaryota; kingdom Metazoa; phylum Chordata; class Amphibia; order Anura; family Limnodynastidae; genus Mixophyes; species Mixophyes fleayi. The sequence continues at coordinate 16,750,288 of NC_134404.1, read as the reverse complement.
TCTGCTTTCATATGGCGATTTGATTCATGGGAAGCGAGCTTCGGAGCACCTGCCCACTTCCTATCTATAATCTTTATGGGGACCGTAGGGAGGCGGAGGGTGCTTAAAAGATAAAATTGGTGCTTTTCAGTATTGGCGCATAAGGTGTATACAGCTTTATTGGACAGGTACTATTAGGTATTAGCCACCTTGGTTCTGCGCAAGCCTTTAATTCCTGAATTGGACAGAGTCAACAAACTTGAAAGGTGTCATTTCTAAAGCTATCAGCTAACTGAGCATTTTAGGGAGAGTGCTCTAGGATGTGTCCTGCTGTACTTTTTAACTCTGTCTAATACTCCCATAAATGATGTTTGGGGGTCATAGCTGTTTCTATTTTGGGATATTGCTCTTGAATTATACAAACAGTAACTGACAATGAGTTAGAGTTTTCAGTTTACACTTCACAGTTGTCATAAAGTGCAACTTCAGTCCCAGAATGAACAACATATACATCATTATTACCCTCCCCACCATTGGCACAGACCACAATGCTAGATGTGCAATTTACATGTTCATTTTTATTTTTGGAACTACCGTCTGGTTTGTCAGTTTTTACATATGTTGTACCTGGGCTGTCATTCTGAGCTTTGCTACCTGGTGACCTTGACTGACCCTTTGTGTGCATACTACGCACTTGACCATTGGTGAGTTATTCAAGTAACTCTGAAAAATTTTCAAGCCAACAATTTTTGAATTGCAATGGCATCTGGCCTTCTACATAATATATGGCATTTATCTCTTACTTAGCGCTTGTAAGGTTGTAGGTGATACTATCAGGTTTTGCATCACTGGTTTAATTAAATTTTGTGAGACTATGTCCTCAGAATCTGCAAATTTACAATGTGATAAATGGGATGATTTAGTTTCATTATCATATGTCATGCCAACATGAGCTAACCGGTCCATACTTTCATGCTTCAATCGTATCTATAAAACCAACACAAACTAGCTTGATGAAGTTTGTCAAATATTGTGGGGGCTCATTTCTTTTCTGAATGTCAATGTAATAAATGTGATATACAATATGGGCTTCAATTAGAGGGAATGGATAGACTGAATTAGTGATACACTTAGATAGCAAATAACACTAATGACAAGATATTTTTGCACCTTCTTCCAATCCATTATTTTCACTCCCAATCCTGAGGACCTCATTCAGCTAATTATGTGCGATAGACTTCTAAATGAGGGAGGAAGATAACTCAACAACTTCTAACATTTTAGCTACTCAACCACACTCGAGCAGCATGACCACGCCAACATTCACACAAACCCACTTTCAATAGATCACTCTTCTTTTCGATTTCTGAGAATCGAAATTGTCTTGCTAAAATAGGGATTATTGGGAGTTATGATGATCCCAGTGTTTGTTGCAGGTCCAAAAAAAAAATCTATTTCAATGCACTAACCAAACATTAATGCCAAAATGATATTTCTAGCCAGAGAGACAATGGATGATTCAACAGCTCTGGCTAAAATCTTCATATAAAGTGCATTTGACACCGCAATCTCACCCCACCGCTTTGACAAGAGCCTCACATTACTCATCTCCTGATATACTCTGTGGTGCTGGGGACCCTGCTCCTTCCACTATATAACTCTCAGTCTGTGGCTTCCTGCTGCCTCCATTCCCCTCCTCACATCATGTCACTGCCCCTGTCACATACAGCCCTGTCCTCACTAACACATCACTCCTCTCCTGATATACTCTGTGCTGCTGTGGACCCTGCTTCTTCCACTATATAACTCTCAGTCTGTGGCTTCCTGCTGCCTCCATTCCCCTCCTCACATCATGTCACTGCCCCTGTCACATGCAGCCCTGTCCTCACTAACACATCACTAATCTCCTGATATACTCTGTGCTGCTGGGGGACCCTGCTCCTTCCACTATATAACTCTCAGTCTGTGGTTTCCTGCTGCCTCCATTACCCTCCTCACATCATGTCACTGCCCCTGTCACATGCAGCCCTGTCCTCACTAACACACCACTCATCTCCTGATATACTCTGTGCTGCTGGGGACCCTGCTCCTTCCACTATATAACTCTCGGTCTGTGGCTTCCTGCTGCCTCCATTCCCCTTCTCACATCATGTCACTGCCCCTGTCACATACAGCCCTGTCCTCACTAACACATCACTCCTCTCCTGATATACTCTGTGCTGCTGTGGTCCCTGCTTCTTCCACTATATAACTCTCAGTCTGTGACTTCCTGCTGCCTCCATTCCCCTCCTCACATCATGTCACTGCCCCTGTCACATGCAGCCCTGTCCTTACTAACACATCACTCATCTCCTGATATACTCTGTGCTGCTGGGGACCCTGCTCCTTCCACTATATAACTCTCAGTCTGTGGCTTCCTGCTGCCTCCATTCCCCTCCTCACATCATGTCACTGCCCCTGTCACATACAGCCCTGTCCTCACTAACACATCACTCATCTCCTGACATACTCTGTGCTGCTGGGTACCCTGCTCCTTCCACTATATAACTCTCAGTCTGTGGCTTCCTACTGCCTCCATTCCCCTCCTCACATCATGTCACTGCCCCTGTCACATGCAGCCCTGTCCTCACTAACACATCACTCATCTCCTGATATACTCTGTGCTGCTGGGGACCCTGCTCCTTCCACTATATAACTCTCAGTCTGTGGCTCTCTGCTACCTCCATTCCCCTCCTCACATCATGTCACTGCATCTGCTTATTAAGCTGAAGATAAGGTTGGGAACAGCCGGCTGGGGTCCTGCACGCGATGACTTGTGCTATCTGTTGCCCACCACTGCCATAGGTGCTCAGCCTCTAGTTGAACATACATAAAATAGTAGACACAATAACTTGACGAGCTCTGTAAATGTTCCTCTTATTGTTTCTGCAAATTTGTCATATAAAAATAAAAAATTGCTTATATTCTTAATCAGCAAAAATGGAATAAGCAATCTGATCCAACATACTATAATAATTAATGTGCTAATGAAAATGTATAAGCTATTACCTAATCAGTGGAATCATCATACTTTGGGAATAATATAAACGGGGTTATTTGCCAGTTATGTCCAACTAATAGCAGCCCTGGAGGGTTTATAGAAACCAGCAACTGGGAGCTGTACTGTTGAGTTATTTGCTGAGCTGGCCGGTATTTTAGATAATTGCTCAATTTATCTTGTGAAAACAGTATAAATGTACAGATTAGACACTTGTGAGAATATTGTAAAATACACAGAGCCACCATAAGTAGATATAATTCTATCATAATCATAAATCAGTTTTAGAGGAGTCAGATGATTTGTTTATACATAGTCAGTGACTTAATCAGAGCTGGGGATATTGAGAGACATGGTGGGTGGCAGAATCTGAGAGGTGGCTTTCCCTGTTCTTACCCTAGGAGTTTTCTTTTGTTACTCCCCCAAATAAAAAGGTGGGTAATGGTGTTTGTGGAACTGTCTAATAAAACAGATATTATATCTAATGTATATGGAGTGAGGGGGCGTTTAGGGAATTATAATCAGAAAAAGGTAACATTTAACTTGAATTCCAAGAAAAGTTTTCTATGTGAGCTACAGAAATTCTGCATCTAGGAAGAGCAAAGCTTAATTATCTCAGAGGAGCATTGAATCTCGCAGACTGGGGAAGAGTACTCTTACATAAAAACACAGATATCAAAGGGGAACTATTAAAAATACTGTTGCTGGTACATATGGCCACAAAATGTCTAGGAATAAAAGGCACCTAATTTGGTTGTATAAGTCGGTGTTGGTGGTGACAGGGTATTTAAATTGTTAAAACTAGAAGGGGCTGAAACCCCATTATGGAACGACAAGGAATGTAGTAAAGTATGTAAAAAGGAAATCAGATTGGCAAAGACTGAAGCTGACAAACAGATTGCCAGAGATAGTTAATCCTAAAATGTTTTTTAAGTACATTAACAGCAAGAAAAATAAAACTTATAAAATTGGTTAATGATAAAGTAGGAATACTAACTGTAAAAAACAAAGAATTTGATCCTTAATATATTTTTCTTTGTCGATGTTCACATATTGCATGTGGATAGCGGTTAGAGATGGCAACACTTTAGATAATCTCCGGGCTTTACCTTTCACATAATCATCGTAACACAAAACAGTTAAAGATGTTTGAAGGCGTTGAGAAATTACTGAGTGCGGAGAATAGTCATCAAACCAAGTACAGGGTTGTTTTGACACACAGATTCTCTGAGCTGGTGGATAATCCCAAAAGTGCCCATACAACACAAAAGGGAAAGCCTTATTCAGAACCTGAAGAGGAAGGAGGATTGGTTAATCTAAATAGTGAAGGTTAGTCATGGTTTACTGTCTTAAGATTTCTATCATGTCTCTACTTTGCACTGTCTCCTCATTACAACCTCACCACACAGCTGTAAGCTGTACAAACTAGAGATGCTCACTGACCCCCGTGAACTGGATTTGGTTTTGGATCTGGATTAGCTTCGTGTTTTGGTTTTTGGTAAAACCGCCCTCGTGTGTTTTGGTTTTGTATTTTTAAGAAAAAATCCTAAAATATGCTAAAATCACATAATTTTGCTCTTTTTTTTGTTCCTACATTATTATTAACCTCAATAACACTAATTTCAAGTCATTTTCAGTCAATTTTGAACACCTCACAGGTCACATTATTATTTTCGTACACTTTCAAACAAAGACTACAGCGATCTGGTAAGCGACAGAGCAATGACTCAAACACACGGCAGTTCCTACCACATCTAGGCAACATTGGCACACAGCAGTGGCAGAAAAGAAAAGTGGTGCAAGATGGAATTGTCCTTGGGACCACCCTCCCTCTCACCCACCGGTATGTTGGATCTTAAAAAAGATTCCAAAACTCGCGAGATCCGTCAACGTAACGATGACGCTTTGCCTCATTTTCGATTCCGAGGGCGCGCGAAAGTACCGAGCCGGCTCGGTTCAGCACTCAGATCTGCTAAGTTCGGGTATGTTCGGTTCTCAAGGAACCGAGCCTGAGCATCTCTAGTACAAACATGCTAATAGCCAATGGCTGGTTTAATAGTCATGGCTGCTGATGTTCCCCACACTACTTGTTGCAAACTTATTTAGAGAGGGCCAACTTTACCATCTGTTTCATGTCATTGCATATCATTTATATGTATCCCGATCCCCTCAATGTACAGCGCTATGTAATATATCACCATTTCATAAATAAAGTGTAATAATAAAGATAGAGGGAAAAGTTGTTTAACAATAATTTATGATAATTACCGGTTACTTGTCTAATACAGAAGGAGGAACAGTTATGCCTTAACAAGATTAAGACAGCACCTGGCACTGATGGCATCCAACAATGGTAATTGATAGATCACTATTTCTTATATTTATGGACTAACTGAGAGTACTATGTCTAGGTAAAAAATAGATACATGGGTAAAAAACTGATTGAAGGATAGAAGACAATGGTTACTTATTAATGGACCATATTCAGACTATTTATGTAGATAAATGTAGGGTTATGCACCTAGGCCCTGATTATAATTATGCTACTTACACATTAAATGGAATACAGTTGAGAAAAATTGATATGGTAAGGACTTAGGAATACTAGTTGACAGAAATTGGAGTAGAAGCACAATGTCAGGCAGCATCTGCAAAGGCAAATAAAATCCTGGGATGCATAACATTGAGGAAAATGTCATTAATAACCGTCAGGTAGCAATCCGTAATAGCAAAATTTTTCCCCCATGGATTTTTATTTCCTTTTTATCTATTTGGATTACAACAGATGTAGAAAGAAAATATTAAATTATTTGTAATAAAGTGGTGAATCAGCGTAAATCGCAGCTTCCATATCTCACGCTGCCTGGCTTAGAAGTCAGACAGTCAGTGGAAGATTTCGAAACTACTTTAAAGTTTTTCCCAATCACATTACTCACCTAAACTCAAGGGTTCCCAGCACATCTGCACTACATGTTAGGGCCCTTCTAAAATTAACTGTCATTCTTTCCCTGCCTTTCCAGATCTCTGTATAAAGATTGACCTGTGTAAACATACAGTAGGGCAGAGAACAAAACGAGATTAGTACTGGGCTGTCACTGAACTATTACAAAACAGCTCTATATGGCTGACGGGATTGTTTCAATTATACAGTATTTACAAAGAAATCCTATTCTAAAAAAACTAAACATACTGGAACACACACCCATGCAGCTGTTACATTCAATTTTAAATACTTTTAAGTAAACATGGCAAAAATCTAAACAATATCAATTATTAACTAACAAAAAAAAAATGACTCAAATATAAAAAAACAAATAAATACGCTTATATCTTCTTTTTAGTTTTTATATATTATAAATAATTTATTATTCTGTCTGTTCATATGCCAAACACATTATGAGGTAACTTTTTTTTATTTCAAATGCTTTTGATTTTGTTCCCTTTTATTTGCATGCAAGTTGAGGCACAATTGCATCTCATAGTTTGTTTCTGTTCTCTGGTATGTTATCAAATATGTAAAACATTCCTAAAACCTAATGTTCCATATATTCCTTGGCTGGGTAAACTACTAGAGACACACCATGCCTAATCAAGCCACTTAGTCTTTAGAGGATGGGTAATGAGGGACAAAGCTGAAGGGCAAAGCTGAAGTTGATGGGTTGGAGAAGGTAGAATCGTAAAGGTTTAAGCTGAATTCAATGAGTTGGAGAAAGTGGAATCGTGAGTAGAAAATCTGGTCAGTAGATTGGAGAAAGTCGAATCTTGAGGGGTGAAGCTGAATTTGATGAGTTGGAGCAGGTAGAATCGTAAGGAGTGAAGCTGAAGTCAATGAGTTGGAGAAGGTAGAATCGTGAGGGGTGAAGCAGAAGTCGATTAGTTGGAGAAGATAGAACTGTGAAAGGTGAAAGTGAAGTTGATGAGCTTGAGAAAGTAGAATTGTGAGTGGCAAACCTGAAGTCTGCGGTTTGGAGAAGTTAGAATCATGATGGGTGAAGCAGAAGTCGATGAGTTGGAGAAGGTTGAATCGTGAGGGCTGAAGCTCAAGTCATTGGGTTGAAGAAGATACAAGTTTGATGAACGAAGCTGAAGTCAAAGTATTACATTTGGGGGAAATATAATTACTTAAATCGGAAAGACCTAGGGGTAAATGTATTAACCTCCGGTTTCTTGAACTCCCGCGTCTTCGGCGCTTAAATTTAAAGCGGCGCTGCCTTGTAAAAGAAAACTTCCCTTTACAAGGCAGCGCCGCTTTAAATTTAAGCGCCGAAGACGCCAAACTCGCGGGAGTTCAAGAAACCGGAGGTTAATACATTTACCCCCTAGTCTCAATCTGAGCTTACAAAGTATTCCTGGTTTCACCGATGCAGCACATTTTTTTTTCAAATATTAAAGATCTAAATGTTTAGCTAGAAATGGAGCAGTTCACAGGTTGCGATTGCCCACGGAACACTAGTTGTAGGAGGGTAATCGCTGCCACCACCAAGCTTCTTCAACAGCTCCTGGAACCGCTTATCTCTGGGTGTTGTGTACAGTTGCCCTCTTTGCTGGTGACTGGCAATATAATCTTGGAAGCAGTATGGTGTTGTTTGCGCAAAAGTAGTCCTTACAGGGACTATTACAAAAAAAGTCTGTGGTACTTATGATCATCCAGATATACAAGATGGTACAAACATAATATTGGGCTCTACTGCCCTTTTTAAACATTTAATCACACACGATGGCAGGGGGTGATCCAGTTTAATGTCCACTTTGGTTCCACCAAGTCTGGGTTGGGACATCACATCCGATGTTCAGCATCAGGGATAATTCTAGCCACAGGAAGCAATGCATCATGCAAAATTTAATTTAAATACAATTTACAGTAATCTGCACTTTAACAAAGAACCATTTCAATATACAGGAGACAAAGGATGATGACCCCGTGTTGTACGTTCAAAATACAAGACGGTGTTTGGTGTTTAATGTAACATCACCTCTTCAGACCAAATGTTTAATCAACATATATCAGCTGTATCGATAATAGAAATAAATTAATACAATATGCAATCTCTTCCTATTCTCATGTACTTACACCATGAAACAAATATATATTTTAAAATAACAACAAACTACAGTATAGTAAAAACCAATGTCAGTTAGTGGCAGTGAAATGCTGGCTAAATATATTATTTATAACTAGGACAATATACTGACTATACTTATTTACTGCATTTTTTGGGTTAAATATTAAGACACACATTTTAATTTGACGGGACATTGATTAAAAACAGTGAAAATAAATAAGTTACCTATTATAACTGTTCTCTAAAAATATAATTGTGTGTAATTTTTCTTCTAGATAAGAAAGCTCACAGAAAGGTCCATTTTTCTTTAAAGGAACATATGGAAATAATTTATATTTTCTTGCAATGTTTGTGTTATCTTTGTCGACTCTGCAATGTAGAAAATATATTTCTGGAAGAAAGGGCTGTAAATAAAACTTGCCTCACTCTTTTATTATTATGTAAATATACTGTACAGCTCTGGCATGTGCTTACAGACCAATTAGTAAATAGTGCTGACCCGTTACATAATCCATATTTCCCAAATGTCTAAAATTAGACGGGACAGTCCCGATTCCGGGCTAGTGGGGAGATAAGTCCCACTGAGTGATAACCGTTCATTGTCACATGTACCAAAGGTAGGTACACATGGCTTTGATGGGGTATTTTTAGGGCAGGTGATGGGGGCTAGGGGTGGCCCAGCACTTTGGTAGGACAAGACAAGCCCTTGGGGGACATGGCACATCCCAACATGCTAAAGCGGTGTTCCGTGGCACATCCCAACATTCAAAAGCCATGTTCCGTGGCACATCCCAACATGCTAAAGCCATGTTCCGTGGCCATGACCCTTCTCGTGTGCACATGCTATCCTGATTCTAAAGTTCTAAAAGTTGGGAGGTAGGCACAAACTCACCTAAACATTCATATGAGTGTGCCACATTCACTATTATTAGATATAAAAAAGAATGTAATGATCCAGCGCTAAAAACAACCGTGTCAGAGATACATACTATATGCCTACATGGTGAGATATGACAGATTGATAATTATTTATTAAATGCGAAATTAGGCATAAAAATATAAAACAACGGTAAAATAAATATATTACACCTAAATGAGAGGCATCATTATGAGGCAAACAACAGGATAACGATATACCATACACGTGAAACTGATCTATAGATTTTGAATGAGTGAGTGCCAAGTCCCAAATAAATGTCTCAGACCTCAAATGTTAGGCTCAAAATCACAAAATCTCATAAAGAACAATAGTTGTTCCACAATACTTGCTGTGAGGGCGTCCTTCATAGTGGTACTCGAATCGGAGCTCACGTTGACCGGCTTGTTGTCAAACCCCAAATCGCTCCTCTAAGGGTAAGTATACTGGTGCAATGTATACTAAAGTGGGCCTGTCGCCCTATCCTATAAAGAAGACCTGTTGCCTGGTCCAGAGAACTAACTGGCTGCCCCCACTTTCCCTCAGTCTGAATTCTCATGAATATTGATTCAAGTCACAAAATGGCTGCCTGAGTGATGTCACTGTTCCCTAGTGACTTAAGAATCTGTATTCTCATGAATATAAGAAACAAAATGGCTGCTGACACAGCACGTAGGCAATAGATATGATTTAACTATAACCATCTGTCAGGATACATCAGAAACAAGTCCATGTCGTAAATATTAGCTAAAACTTCTTAAAAAAAAAAAGGAAAAGTGAAGGTGTTGTCCATAGCAACCAATCAGAATCTAGCTATCAATTTCTGGAATGTACTAGATAAATGATAGCTAGATTTTGATTGGTTGCTATGGGCAACACCTACACTTTTCCTTTTTTAGAAGTTTTAGTAAATCTACACCCATGTGTCCATCCTTACACGTTTCAAACAGCCGCGCACAACAACATGTTACATGGTAAATTTAGAGCATCTAAGCAGATGTGTCGCTTACTGGCATGTCTTAAAACACACAGTTATAAACAATAACAAAAAAGCCTGTAGAATTGGAGCCAGGCTGCATAAACTCTGGAATCAAGCATTGAGCCATTTGCAGAATGTAAACAAAGCTCGCAGCGAACAGACACCCTTCCAGCTGTAATCCTACACGCCATCAGAGAGCTGGGATAACATGGCACAATGAGAGGCACGCCTGTGTGTGTGTGTGTGTGTGTGTGTGTGTGGGGGGGGGGAAATCCGAAGCATATGTTCCATGGGGTCCACGAGGAGACTCAGTATCATCCTCTTTGTGTTTTGCAAATTGTATTAGATTCTGAAGATGCGCACACACCGACCCCCTGCACTGGATGTGCACACGCCGGTCCCCTGCACTGGATGTGCACACACCGACCCCCTGCACTGCATGCGCACACACCGGCCCTCTGCACTGGATGCGCACACACCAGCCCCCTGCAGTGTATGCACACACACCGGCCCCCTGCACTGGATGCGCACGCACCGGCCCCCTGCAGTGGATGCACACACACCGGCCCCCTGCACTGGATGCGCACACACCGGCCCCCTGCACTGGATCCGCACACACCGCCCCCCTGCACTGGATGCGCGCACACCGGCCCCCTGCACTGGATGCGCTCACACCGCCCCCCTGCACTGGATGCGCGCACACCGGCCCCCTGCAGTGGATGTGCACACGCCGGTCCCCTGCACTGGATGCGCACACACTGGCCCCCTGCACTAGATGCGCACACACCGCCCCCCTGCAGTGGATGCACACACCAGCCACCTGCAGTGGATGCACACACACCGGCCCCCTGCAGTGGATGCACACACACCGGTCCCCTGCAGTGGATGCACACACCGGCCCCCTGCAGTGGATGCACACACCGGCCCCCTGCACTGGATGCGCACACACCGCCCCCTGCAATGGATGCACACACACCGGTCCCCTGCAGTGGATGCACACACCGGCCCCCTGCAGTGGATGTGCACACGCCGGTCCCCTGCACTGGATGCGCACACACTGGCCCCCCTGCACTGGATGCGCACACACCGCCCCCCTGCAGTGGATGGACACACCGGCCACCTGCAGTGGATGAACACACCGGCCCCCTGCAGTGGATGCACACACACCGGCCCCCTGCAGTGGATGCACACACCGGCCCCCTGCAGTGGATGCGCACACACCGGCCCCCTGCACTGGATGTGCACACCGGTCCCCTGCACTGGAATCGCACATACCGGTCCCCTGCACTGGATGCGCACACACCGACCCCCTGCACTCGATGTGCACACACCAGCCCCCTGCAGTGGATGCGCACACACCGGTTCCCTGCACTGGATGCGCACACACCGGTTCCCTGCACTGGATGCGCACACACCGGTCCCCTGCACTGGATGCGCACACACCGGTCCCCTCCATTGGAAGCGCACACTCCGGTCCCCTGCACAGGATGCGCACACACCGGTCCCCTGCACCGGATGCGCACACACCGACCCCCTGCACCGGATGCGCACACACCGGCCCCCTGCACTGGATGCGCTCACACCGGTCCCCTGTACTGGATACGCACACACCGACCCCCTGCACTCGATGCGCACACACCAGCCCCCTGCACTGGATGCGCACACACCGGCCCCCTGTACTGGATACGCACACACCGACCCCCTGCACTCGATGCGCACACACCAGCCCCATGCACTGGATGCGCACACACCGGTTCCCTGCACTGGATGCACACACACCGGTTCCCTGCACTGGATGAGCACACACCGGTCCCCTGCACTGGATACGCACACACCGGTCTCCTCCATTGGGAGCGGACACTCGGGTCCCCTGCCCTGGATGCGCACACACCGGTCCCCTGCACCGGATGCGCACACACCGGTCCCCTGCACTGGATATGCACACACCGGTCTCCTCCATTGGGAGCGGACACTCGGGTCCCCTGCCCTGGATGCGCACACACCGGTCCCCTGCACCGGATGCGCACACACCGGTCCCCTGCACCGAATGCGCACACACCGGCCCCCTGCACTGGATGCGCACACACCGGTCTCCTCCATTGGGAGCGGACACTCGGGTCCCCTGCCCTGGATGCACACACACCGGTTCCCTGCACTGGATGAGCACACACCGGTCCCCTGCACTGGATACGCACACACCGGTCTCCTCCATTGGGAGCGGACACTCGGGTCCCCTGCCCTGGATGCACACACACCGGTTCCCTGCACTGGATGAGCACACACCGGTCCCCTGCACTGGATACGCACACACCGGTCTCCTCCATTGGGAGCGGACACTCGGGTCCCCTGCCCTGGATGCGCACACACCGGTCCCCTGCACCGGATGCGCACACACCGGTCCCCTGCACTGGATACGCACACACCGGTCTCCTCCATTGGGAGCGGACACTCGGGTCCCCTGCCCTGGATGCGCACACACCGGTCCCCTGCACCGGATGCGCACACACCGGTCCCCTGCATCGAATGCGCACACACCGGCCCCCTGCACTGGATGCGCACACACCAGCCCCCTGCACTGGATGCGCATACAACGGTCCCCTGCACTGGATGCGCACCACAAATCTATTTTGTTTTATGTGCCTTTTCATGGTCCGCCCGGCACACATCAGATGCACACCTACTTTACCGTCTTTAGAGACGCTTCTGCGAACCAGAAATGCGCCTAAGTTTCCGGGGAGGCAGAAAAAGTGTAACATCAATTAAAGCCCAAACTCTGATCACTTTAGAAACAGCCATTTTCTTTACTTCATCAAATTAAACGTTTCAGTTCTTCTCCTAAAACAGTGCTAGGTTTACATTCGTTTATGGCTTATAAGAGTGAGGGTACATGGGACGGTCTTTAGTACATGTAACACTTTTGGGCGTTTGAAGTTTTTTTGGCAAAGTGCAACATGGAGGTGCAAAACAGATTGATTAAAAATATAGGACAAGACACGATCTGCTCCAGCTGGTGAGAAATTGTAGAGGTTTTGTGGAGAGAAAAAAATACCCTGCATTTATCCTCTACCCATTGCCAAATGCAGGCTTCTCCTCTGCCAACTCTGCCATCTTATTCTACAACCACCTCTTTGGCAGGAATCTAGGGGCAGAAGAGGTGGTGAGATCATCAGTGTCAAAGAGAAACAGTGTTTCATGAAATGCCTACATGGGGCCAGAAGTAAGAGAGATGGTAGAGATCAGAGTAAAGGCGTTTTTCGTGCAGACCGGCAGAAACATACATACATGCTTGTTAGGGGATGTATATTTTTTTGGACCTGCTATAGGGCAAGTGAAGATACACCCCGATAATGATGACCTGTTGTAAACCAGGCACATATGCTACAATTTTATGCCCAATTCTGCATCAGAGAACATTATCTGCATACACCATTCCCAGCCATAGAATCTCACACACATTTGGACCTTGTGAAGAATTTGGAGCATCAAGAGGAAACTCACATGAATAAAGTGAGAATAAACTCCATGGGGTATAGTTACTAAACTGCGGGTTTGAAAAAGTGGAGTTGTTGCCTATAGCAACCAATCAGATACTAGCTGTCATTTATTTAGTACATTCTACAAAATGACAGGTCGAATCTGATTGGTTGTTATAGGCAACATCTCCACTTTTTCAAACCAGCAGTTTAGTAAATATACCCCCATGAGTGGAATCCAACCTAAGGTCCTGGAACTACAATGCCACAAAACTGACCACTGGCCATTCTGCCGCTTCACCCTACTTTTACCAAGACAAGCTGGTGGGGCTGTTCATTTTGATGTACAAACCCTAAGGTAATTTCCCTCAAGTAGTGCAGTCTGATGACACTTATAAGATAACATGGAAGGTCCAACAGGAGGATGGGTTTGAGGCTAATGGCTTTAAGTTGCTCTATCATAGCTGGCTTTAATAAAGATTCCTACACTGTGTGGATTTATGTAATATCCATCGGAATCTAGAGTATGTCATCTCTGTAATATAAAATATAAAGGACATCTGGTGGACTTCAGGTGATCACATATGTCATGGTGACCTTTGTTACGTTTAGGAGTTTTACTTGAGTGTTGAAGACTTGGAGGTCACATATGACATAAACAGCTACAGATGTAGTCAAGCAGTATTCTAATCCAAGAGTATCCTCCCTCTGCATAGTAGGAAGGGTCAACACGATACCTTGCAAAAAAATAAATAAATATGGGATACCAACAAATCAGTAGGTTTCACTAGTGAGCAAAAGCCACATATCAGATCTCAAAATACAAAGGCCTATTTCTCAAGTGCTTCAATGGGGTCTGTAAAATAATTAGGGCTCCTAAGATAACAAGACGATAATCCTTATTAAATAATAATAAAGGAACTTCCCCCTTTCCAACTAAGCATCCCTTTCCAGGTTAATATACCATCTGGTAGGTCAAATTAAAATAGAAATTAAAGCCTTAACATAGTCCTCAACAGTGACATTAGTCTAGGACAGAAATATTTCCCTTCAACTCTTCATCTAACGTTTGCCAAAGTCTTTGACCATTTACCCCAGTAAGGGAACCACTATCGTAATCATATCTGGTCCAAACAATGCCTTAAAACGGCTTTCTCCAAAGAAGCCTTCTGGTAACAACCTGGAATAAGGAATAATCCAAAATAGTTTATTTTAGAAAGGGAGAGAGCACTGTACGTTAGCCAAGCATGAATCTAATAACCATAGAAGTAACAATCTATCGAATTTACCTTCAGTAGAAAAACATACAATTATCGAGGAGAGCGTCATTTTCAACACCGTCCAGCAAAATATCCACCGTGACCTGCATTGGGCTCCAGCATTTTTCCCGTATCTGGGAATTTGGTCAGTCCTAGGCAAGAAACGACACAGGAGAATAAACTGATAATCATTGTCCCAGCTCCATCCATGGATTATACATTTTCAAAAAATTTACAAATATAGTGGGAACGGTAAAACAGAAGCGGAACTCAAAGATCGAGTTGCAGGAACGTTGCACCTCTGCACTTTTGTGGGCAAATGCGGAATGAGGGCGAGTGTTCCTTGAAACAGGCTGGAAAGGTTCCCACATGTCTGACTAAAGGAAAGACAATCAGAGATAAGGATGATTCTTTATTGTCTCTTATCAAATCCTCAATCACCACAATTTGCACAAAAAATGCTCAGTTGCCCTGATAATACGTTACCGGCCCAGTCTCCAACGACATGCGTGAGCTGGGCTTTCAGATCCATTAATAAAAAATAAATGCTAAAAAAAAAATAATAATTATTTATATATAAAAAAAATGAAGATGCTAAAAAAAAAGCTTTAGTAAAAGATTTAAGCATATTTGTACAATGAAATTCATCTGTTCTCGCCATCTGCGACTCTTGTTAACCAGGCTTTCCCATGCAGGCCATAGGGCTTTTCGCCATTTAATAAATCGGCCCCTCTGTTCAGAATAACAAAGACCGTTTATTTATATAACATTTCTAGAGCAATAAAGTGAATTTATATAATATATTTTCCAGTTCAGGGAGAAATAGTTGTTGTTTTTTTATTCCCATTCAGTAGAGAATTGTTTTAGTGGATCTCTGTGTTTTTCATTAATGTTTTGTAACATAGAGCTGTAGTATTTCATCTGCTATTTGTCAGATTATCAGTCTGGCAGTCTAATATATCATTTGTTTTTTGGACAATGATTTTGGAAGCTATATTTTACAACATCTATGAGCTATATGCCTGCCCAGTAACCATATCTATTCCAATATTTCTACCACCCAAGGAGATTACTAATATTAATACAATTCTTGTGTGTGGTATTCTCTTTTTAACCCATTCATCCATACCATGCATTGTAATCCAAAGCTACATAACTAGTGTATTAGTGAATAAATACCAAGGTGTTTATATTATAGAGTTCCAATAACCTACACACAGGGGGAAACAGACAATTTGTGCACTGAACCAATATCCATGAAACCTCTACATCAAATCATTATGGATTAGTGACATCACTGATATGTGAGGGACAATGCTCCCGTCTCTGATGTGTAATTAAAGTTGCACTTACCATGAACTGGAAAATACCTCAAAGCGGGAAAGTGTACGAGTCGAGGTCTTTAAATCATCTATCCAACAAGTAGTCCCAGCTATGAGTAATGTGAGGCCCTTCAGGGTCCGAGCTATGGGTAATGTGAGGCCGCTCAGGGTCCCAGCTATGGGTAATGTGAGGCCGCTCAAGGTCCCAGCTATGGGTATTGTGAGGCCTCTCAGGGTCCAGCTAAGGGTAATGTGAGGCCTCTCAGGGTCCAGCTATGGGTAATGTGAGGCCTCTCAGGGTCCAGCTATGGGTAATGTGAGGCCTCTCAGGGTCCAGCTATGTGTAATGTGAGGCCGCTCAGGGTCCCAGCTATGGGTAATGTGAAGTCGCTCAGGGTCCCAGCTATGGGTAATGTGAGGTCGCTCAGGGTCCCAGCTATGGGTAATGTGAGGTTGCTCAGGGTCCCAGCTATGGGTAATGTGAGGTCGCTCAGGGTCCCAGTTATGGGTAATGTGAGGTCATTCAGGGTCCCAGCTATGGGTAATGTGAGGCCACTCAAGGTCCCAGCTATGGGTAATATGAGGCCACTCAGGGTCCCAGCTATTGGTAATGTGAGGCCTCTCAGGGTCCAGCTATGGGTAATGTGAGGCCTCTCAGGGTCCCAGCTATGGGTAATGTGAGGTCGCTCAGGGTCCCAGCTATGGGTAATGTGAGGTTGCTCAGGGTCCCAGCTATGGGTAATGTGAGGTCGCTCAGGGTCCCAGTTATGGGTAATGTGAGGTCATTCAGGGTCCCAGCTATGGGTAATGTGAGGCCACTCAAGGTCCCAGCTATGGGTAATATGAGGCCACTCAGGGTCCCAGCTATTGGTAATGTGAGGTCGCTCAGGGTTACACCTATTGATAATGTCAGACCTTTCAGGATCACATATATATATATATATATATATATATATATATATATATATATATATATATATATATATATATATATATGTATGACATGAGGCCCCAAAGTATCCCAGCTGTGGATGATGTATGGCCCTTCAGGGTACACACTCTCCACACACTGTGAGGCCCCACAGCATCCCATTTATTGGTGATGCTAGGACCATCAGATTCCCAGCTATGACTGATGTGTGGCCCCACAGAGGGGCCCAGCTATGGGTGATATGAGGCCCCTCAGGGTCCCAGCTATGTGCGATATAAGACCCCTTTAGGGTTCCAATTATGTGTGATGTGTGACCTCTCTGGGTCCAAAAGATGGGAGGAAAAAGAAAGACTTTCCACAAAGCAATGATTCTGGTTTAACTAAAATGATGTGTATTAAACTGTTCTAGTATATATCACTATAGCCAAGTCTCTTACCTCTCTATTAGGCTGTTAACAAGTTTTTTAGTTACATGTGATTTCATGGTTATGCTATGAAGTGAAGCAGAAACTTCATACCCAGCTTGTTACATTTTCAACCATTCTAACCAGTGGGCCCAGTATGAGACCCAGGTGAACTCCATCTGCTGTAACTAGAGATGAGCGCACTCGGATTTCCTGAATCCGAGCCCACCCGAACGTTGCCGATCCGAGTCGGATCCGAGACAGATCCGGGTATTGGCGCCAAATGAAAACTTGAAAGCGAGGCTCCGAGTCATAATCCCGTTGTCGGATCTCGCGATACTCGGATCCTATAAATTCCCCGCTAGTCGCCGCCATCTTCACTCGGGCATTGATCAGGGTAGAGGGAGGGTGTGTTAGGTGGTCCTCTGTTCTGGTAGATCTCGTGCTGTGCTGTTTAGTTCTGTGCTGTGCTGTGCTGTGCTGTGCTGTGTTCTGTTCTGCAGTATCAGTCCAGTGGTGCTGTGTGCTGTGCTCTGTTAATTTTGAGTTCAGTGGTGCTGCTGGGTCCTGTGCTGTGTCCTGTGGTCTGTGCATCTAAGGGCATAGTTATTTCCCCATTATTCCCAAGTGTTTAAAAAATGTAAAAAAAGTTATAAAAAAAAATACAAAAAAATAATTAAATTTTTTTTTAATTACAACAAAATTTGCCAAACCAATCCTGCAGTATAAGCCCATTGGTACTGCAATATTACCAAGTTCACACATTCAGCAGTAAAAGTCCACTCCTCTACGCAGTCCAGATACATTTATTGGTGCGATTAAGACCAGTTGATGGTTTTCTTATTATATTGTGGTGACCACTCCACTACGCAGTCCAGAAAGATACCTCGTTGCAACGTTTTGGACTAATAACTATATTGTGAGGTGTTCAGAATACACGGTAAATTAGTGGAAATGCTTGTTAATGAATGTTATTGAGGTTAATAATAGCGTAGGAGTGAAAATAAGCCCAAAAACTTGATTTTTGAACTTTTTATGCTTTTTTCAAAAAAAAATCCGAATCCAAAACCTTAAATCCGAACCGAGACCTTTCGGCAGGTGTTTTGCGAAACAAATCCGAACCTAAAACATCGCTAAAATCCGAATCCAAAACACAAAACACGAGACACCAAAAGTCGCCGGTGCACATCCCTAGCTGTAACCCATGTCCCAATATGATGATAAAATCACAGTAATTTATAGTGCCGTACCTCCTTCTTCATGAGCAGAGGTTCAGATGTGAATCCCTTTAGACTGAGCGATTAGCTAGAGGCCTAAATATCTAACACACCTGAAGAAGATCCAGACCACTCTCTCAGGGTGATGTACCTGCCTATAGAACCAGAAGAATACATCATAGGCTAAGGGCCACACCATAACTGCTCAGTAGGGGCATCCACCAAATTGTTACGGTAGGGTCCATGGAGCTGCCTGGCAATTCTTTCAGTGTTGACATGGTTGATCTCTGTCACTTTTATCTAACCCTTTACTTGTTTAAATTAATATTGTCTGTTTAAATAGTGTCAATCACATCATAATACAGTAACAGTGGGTTAATAGAGAGGTTTCCCACTGAAAGTTTACAAAGGGGTGTCCGAAGATAGACAAACCCTCAAAGCAACACACAAAGCAACGCACAATTCTGGTCTAACAACACTTCTGGACCAGCTGTAAATACTAAATATTTTATTTATTTTCTAACCTTATATACATTGTGTATGCAAAGTTTTACAATCTCTCACGTATGAACGAAACACCTTCAAGCACATTCTACACCCCTTCAAAATGTGTTTAAATACCGGGATTGCAATATAACACCTGACAATACGGGTCTGATTCATTAAGACACGTAAAACAAGCGCATTGTTCATTTATTTTAAATAATGTGCGTAATGTGGCCATACCCACATCCATATTCAGCTACAAGCGGATCTGAAGAAACGTCTCTTGTTGAACGCACATAAACAAAGAGTATTCAATCATTGTTACCTATTAATAATATAGTCATTATAAACCAAATTACAAAACAATTTAAAAAAAAGTTTTCCATGATATATATTTATCATTGTGTTATTAATGTCCACTGTACATAAAATGCATTTTTACAGTTGCTCCTGTTTGCAAACACATGTTGTAGCATGCATACACAGCCGTCATCACTGTCACTCGGGACTTACACAAGACCTGTAGTTGTTGCAAGTGATACAACAGAACAACATGTACCTGAGAGATGCCCAAAGCTTGAATCAGCAGCTACTGTGTGCGCTCCAGTTTGTACGCCCTTATTGTACATTGACTGGGTGCATATGACCAATCTCCTCCCCGTTGGCACCTATGAAAACGTAGGCTGTTGGAAGTGTCCTTTGCGTTTGAAGATGAATTCGATGTTACTACGTTCGCTGCGGTATGGTCTTCTGGGAAGGGAAACCTTTTGGCCTATTGCAGCAGGGGGTGGGGCTATGATAAGGATTGCCCCCTCCCCCCTCAACTCACTAAGGAAGTGACAGGAGTCAGGAGGTTGTTCTGTTCTCCCAAGAGTCCGGTAGAACTCCCAGTCATTCGGGAGTCTCCCGGAGAGTAGGCAACTATACCCTATATATGCAAACAACTACTGACCACCCAACATATCTATCACCTCAGGGCAGCACAGTGGCACAGTGGTTAAAATTGCTGCCTCACAGCACTGGGGTCGTGAGTTTGATTCCCAACCAGGGCACTATCTGTGTGGAGTTTGCTCAGGTTTCCTTCCACACTCTAAAAACACGCCAGGTTAATTGGCCTCTGACTTAAATGTGTGTGTTGTTGCTGTTGTGGGAACTTAGACTATAAGCTCCATTGGGACAGGTAGAATGAGAAATAATTTCTGTACAGCGCTGCATAATACAGCGGTGCTATATTTATAAAAGGTAATAATTCGCCAGCTTCAACTGTGTAACATAAATATTGTGTAAAACATGAACTGCTATATATATTTATTGCAATAAATTAAGGAGTACAAAAGCGTTCACATATTTGTACAAAGCGTAATATGGCAGTCTGCTCGCCCCAGATTGATGCTATAAATGTCAGATCGTGTGTTGACGGTATGCAAATATTTAGAAAAGAAAGAAGCATTCTGCATATTTTATGCTGTAAAAAATATTTTAAGAACATAAAAATATTGCTAAACTTGTGCAATCATTTTTCAATTAATGCGACTATCGGGAATATTATTACAAAATGTTATTTTTGCATGCAAATCACATGACGGTGAAAGATTCTTAAATAGTATACGAACTAACACTGCCCTCTGGTGGTAGAAAGAAAGTTTTACATTTTGTATATAAATCTTATCAAGCATTACATTGTGAGAATGGATTGCAGAAATATAGAGGAGGACATACCTAAAGCACAAAATGTTTGACATGCTTATTGACACGAGATAAAGGGCTGTAGAGGGCATAATTTTAGGTGTGTTCTTTGCCGTGCAGAGCAACATTCAATCTTTTCCACTCAGTGAAACAACTTCAATTTTGTCCCAGTAATTAAGTTGAGTTAAAGGAGTCTAAACAGAGCAGAATTTTATGAGGAAAAATAAATAGTTAAATTTAATGATGGGGTGGTTGTAAAGGGGTAATATTTCTCCACCACAACCTAGGCGGACTTCTAATTTCTACAGATCTGTTCCGTTATTCTCATCTCAGTGTATGTTCCGTCCAACCTCTTTCCTGGGGCGGGCAGGATTACATTGCAATGCAGTCCTATAAGAGAGGCAGACAGAAGAGTCTGCCCCTGAAATCTAGAGCTGAATGGCAGACGTTAAGCATGAAGGGAGGGCTCTTACTGAAATAGGGGTGGAGGCTGGGTATTTGTGACTGGATCACTTTTATAAATAACTTATGGCATAAATGAATTTAAAGGAAATAGCGCAGCGTGCTTATTTATATAATTGCAATGCACTTATTTTTGATATTGTGTATATTTTGATATAGGAAATCTTTCTTTCTGAGACCAGGGGAGAAAATGTTAAGCTTCCTAGAGGAAATGCATTATTTCTGATGTATATATCTGATACAATAATTCTTTGTTTAGAAAGTCTTTTGTATATCTTGGTGTAAGGAAATGCCTTGTTTGGGGTTTGCAACGTTCCTTGGGGAATTCTTTTCTTTGGAGGAAATGTGTATTCTGCAACTGTTGGAAGAAAGCACCCATGCTAATCTCATGTTGATTAGACCTTGTGTCCAATACCCCTTAAGGGAAAGGACGGGGTAATTAGACTTGCTGTCTGATATCCACTGTAGGATGCAGGAAATCACAGCAAGGTTTTAGAATATCACAGATAAGTGTAAATATTGTTAGCTTTGCAATACATGCAAATCCATGCTTGGATAAACAAATTGCATCCTGATTCTAAAAATAGCCAGTGAGGCTGTGTCTAAAACTGTATAAAAAGAGAGCCCTTGTAAACCGAAATGTATCATTCTGATGTTCCATCTGACCTGACCACTGATACCTTTAATCAGTGGAACTGTCCTTGTCAAGACACCTGAGCGAAATAAACATCATTCTGTTTCAAGACTCTGCTTGACAACTTCTTCAATATTGCTGTAATCCTATGACCTACAGATTAGACTCTAAATCTAATCTGTCCTCCGGCTGTTTCTGAGGTTTGGACCCAGTTCTCCAGTACCACCGCTCTGCCGCTACCCAGTAGTTCTGGCCAGTGTGATAGGCCAGGAGGGAACCATCCACAGCACCCTGATCCATAGTAAGCGGTCAGGGGCACCAGCCCAAGTGTACCAGCACGGGAGTACACTAGCAGCGTGTCACAGTATTCATTTAATGGTGAGGCTGAGTGATAATCATATAATAATGGGTTTGAAATAAAAATTTTATGGCTGGAGGCAATTTATTTGATGGGTGGGACTATTTCATTTAATAGTGAGTCATAGTAATGACTATTAAGTTATGGCATTACTTAATTAATGCTAGGGTGATTTGGGTATTATTAATGTAATGTGGATCTGAGTTTAGGGAGAATGAGGGCTCTTTATTTATTGTAAATATCATGTATTCAATATTTAAATTAATTATTAATTAAATGTACTACAATTAATTTAATGTCAGGGCATGTTGGGGCATATGTCTATCTATTAATTGTAAATGCTATTAATTTAATGTCGGGGCTGGTTTAAAGTAGGGAGGGAGGCTTACTTACTAAACATAGGTGCTTTTGATTTAACGTCAGGGCTGGTTGGAGACAGGGAGAGCTAAATGGTTCACTCACTGCTAGGCTTTCTAAATTGTATGTACCTATCCCTTTTTTCCAAACTGGGCCCCAGCATTCCAGGATCCAGGCAAAAGACCAGCAGGCGCAGGTAGTGAAATCTGCAAGAAGGTAGGAGAGCGCAGGACAGTCCTGATTCTGGTGGGACAGTCCCGACTTTGTGTGACTATCCCGCTCAGTATGGACTTTTTCCCGACTGCAACGATAGTTGAGATGTATGTCCCGCCTCATACTGCACTGCTCAATACGGTCAAGCTGCGTTTGCCCCTCCATAGTGGAGGCTTCAGACTGCAATCAAACAGATAACGGTAATGATGGGGCAAACTAGCTCTCAAGTGTTCTTCTGGGTAGTAAAGTCATGCAACATCATTTTATGATTGTCTTATGTTATGGGGGTGTTTGGAATTAAACTTCTTGAATTAAAGAAGGATGTGAGCACCAGATGCTTTTACCCAACATTCCTCTGGGCAGAAACCTTTGTAGTCTACATGTAAGACCTCAAATATTGTTCTAAACTTGCATTCGCTCTTTCGGTCTGGCCACTGGATTGATGGGGGTAGTATAATACCCCGTGTGGTGTTATTTAGAGTAATACGTTGAAGTTGCACCTTATCAGTATTAGATAGTTCTCTTTCTGGTTTCAACACTTCAGATCTTCTATGCACCAAAGAGATTTATCCACAGAGATTTAAAATGACACAAGTGTATTCTGAACTAATTTCCTTTTATTAATAAGAATTACTCTGATATTTATTTTAGAATCGCACAATTATTTTTAAACGATATCTTATCACTTTGAAACTATTTACAATTGACAAACCTTTAAATTCGCCATACTAATAACACTGATATCTTATTGGAATTCTATGTCTATGGATGTTTCTGCCAGAATAAATTATTAATCTTCACACATATATATATATATATATATATATGTTAACCCGTGCATGATACTCATGCATTCTAGTCAAATCAAGCTACTTAAGGTGTTAAAAAGGTTCTTGTCATGCATTTGGGCCATAGCCCAGGCCTCAACCACCAACCACTCCCCACTGTCACCCCCGGCAACCACCAACCACTCCCCACTGTCACCCCCGGCAACCACCAACCACTCCCAACTGTCACTTCTCCTTCAAGAAATATATATATATTTTTTTTAAATCTTTATAAACACTTTTAACAATTATCAAATTAAATTAACAAATTAAAAACATCTTAGTATACCAAATGTCAGCCCTTTCTGAATTTTTTTTCCCACACACACTAAGAATTTAGTAGGTCAGTGTATAACTCCGCCCAGCAGGTGGCGCTGCAGCTTGGTTTTATTTTTTCCACACACACACACACAGACAGACTAACACACGCCACTAGACATTTATATTATATATATATATATATATATATATATATATAACATTACTACATAACTAAACACATTAAAGAGATGCATTTCCCAATACAACTTGAAGATCTACATCAAATATTTCAATAACTATCTGTAGAAGTGGTGCATAAGTTTCTTTTTTTTGTATCCCGTTGCACCTTATGAATAGTTACTTTATTAAGTGGTTGTCGACCTTCACAAGAAGGTTTTGGTAAAACACTATTTCTGTAGTTTTCCTGAGAAACTGACTCTTTATAGTCAGCAGTAGAAGTATATAGGGATCAGTATATAGTATATAGGGATCAGTATATATTATATAGGGATCAGTATATATTATATAGGGATCAGTATATAGTATAAAGGGATCAGTAGATAGTATATAGGGATCAGTATATATTATATAGGGATCAGTATATAGTATAAAGGGATCAGTATATAGTATATAGGGATCAGTATATATTATATAGGGATCAGTATATATTATATAGGGATCAGTATATAGTATATAGGGATCAGTATATATTATATAGGGATCAGTATATATTATAAAGGGATCAGTATATAGTATATAGTGATCAGTATATAGGGATCAGTATATAGTATATAGGGATCAGTATATAGTATAAAGGGATCAGTATATAATATATAGGGATCGGTATATAGGGATCAGTATATAGTATATAGGGATCAGTATGTAGTATATAGGGATCAGTATATATTATATAGGGATCAGTATATAGTATATAGTGATCAGTATATAGGGATCAGTATATAGTATATAGGGATCAGTATATAGTATAAAGGGATCAGTATATATTATATAGGGATCAGTATATAGTATATATGGATCAGTATATAGTATATATGGATCAGTATATAGTATATAGGGATCAGTATATAGTATATAGTGATCAGTATATAGGGATCAGTATATAGTATATAGGTATCAGTATATAGTATAAAGGGATCAGTATATATTATATAGGGATCAGTATATAGGGATCAGTATATAGTATATATGGATCAGTATATAGTATATAGGGATCAGTATATAGTATATAGGGATCAGGATATAGTATATAGGGATCAGTATATAGTATAAAGGGATCAGTATATATTTTATAGGGATCAGTATATATTATATAGGGATCAGTATATAGTATATAGGGATCAGTATATATTATATAGGGATCAGTATATAGTATATAGTGATCAGTATATAGGGATCAGGATATAGTATATAGGGATCAGTATATAGTATAAAGGGATCAGTATATATTATATAGGGATCAGTATATATTATATAGGGATCAGTATATAGTATATAGGGATCAGTATATAGTATATAGGGATCAGTATATATTATATAGGGATCAGTATATAGTATATAGTGATCAGTATATAGGGATCAGTATATAGTATAAAGGGATCAGTATATATTATATAGGGATCAGTATATATTATATAGGGATCAGTATATAGGGATCAGTAAGATGTGTCTAAGTAACTGCTGATGTTCTCAGTGTCAGTGATGTAATGATGGGAGTTATACTGATCTGTGTCTGTATAACTGTTATTGTACAAGTGTAACTTGTCTCTGTCCTCTCACACTGTCCTCAGTACATAGCTCAGTCTCTGTTGTGTATTCACAGATCTCTCTACTGCTTAGTAAGTTGCAGCACTTTCCTTTTTACTAGAGATGGGCGGGCTTGGTTCCCCGAGAACTGAATACGCCTGGACTTTGCCTATCCGAGTACCGAGCCGAGCAGGCTCGGTACTCTCCCGCCCGTTCGGAATCGAAATCGAGGCAAAACGTCATCATGACGTCGTCGGATCTCGGGGCTCGGTTCTCGCGATATTTGAAATGCATAAATACCCGCCTCCACAGCAATCCATCGCCATTTGACAGAAGGAGAAAGCAGGGTTAGGTCACAGGCTGTATTAGAGCAGGGACAGAGCAATAAATGTATACCTTATTCTTTCAATTATTATTGCAATTCTGCTACCAATTCTATTAGCAATTGTTAAAGCAGGAAGAGAGGAGGATGGAGGAGGCATTTTTTTTGCAATATTTTGCACTACAAGTGCTTTGGGGTGTCCCATATTCCCCAGTGTGATACAATAATTTTTCTGGCTGCCAAAAGTCATATTTAGCAGCAGTATCTATAAAATATTTTGCACTACAAGTGCTTTGGGGTGTCCCATATTCCCCAGTGTGAAACAATAATTTTTCTGGCTGCCAAAAGTCATATTTAGCAGCAGTATCTACACAATATTTTGCACTACAAGTGCTTTGGGGTGTCCCATATTCCCCAGTGTGATACAATAATTTTTCTGGCTGCCAAAAGTCATATTTAGCAGCAGTATCTATACAATATTTTGCACTACAAGTGCTTTGGGGTGTCCCATATTCCCCAGTGTGAAACAATAATTTTTCTGGCTGCCAAAAGTCATATTTAGCAGCAGTATCTATACAATATTTTGCACTACAAGTGCTTTGGGGTGTCCCATATTCCCCAGTGTGAAACAATAATTTTTCTGGCTGCCAAAAGTCATATTTGGCAGCAGTAGCTATATGATATTTTGCACTACAAGTGGTTTGGGCTCATTAAAATGGATTCAAAGCAGTCCACATATAAGCAGAATCAGCAAGCAGTACGTCATCTGGTAAAGCCTATGTAAAAGTACATAGTCTTTTTAAATCAGGGAAAAAAACACAACAACAAAAAATTACAGTGTTAAAGCGAAAAAGAAGTGTAACTGAGGAAAAGTTAAGTGCCGATAAAAAATTTTTGCCAACATGCCATTCTACACACGCAGTGGCAAAGAAAAAATGAGGCCTTCGTCTTTCTCTATTAGTGGCAGATCAAAAAATGTTACCGAGCCATCTTCTTGTACAGTCACTCGTGACCAAGCAAGACCAAGTAATTTGGAGTCTAAAAGTGGTGCACAACTACTGTTACGCGTGAAAGCCGAGCTGCAAGAAAACAGTAAGGCATTAGAGGATAATGTATGCTCTAAATCAGAAATGACACCAATCCCTGTGGAGAGTCCATCCACCAGTGGTATGTCTAATCGTGAGCATTCTGTTTGTTTACCCATAAAGAAGGGCCCTTTCAGCAGTTCTGCTGATGTGTACCTGAACAGCCCGAGTGTAGCTGGTGATGCACAAATTGAGGATGCCACTTTGGAATTAGAAGAGGATGAGGGGGAGATTTGTGTAGGCGACGAGGGCGCTAATGAGGTTGTTGATGAGGATGAGGTTGTTTGTGTAAGTCCTGCAGCAGTGGCAGCAGTTCTGGCACGTGACAAGAAAAAGGCCATTGTCATGCCTGGGCATAAAACAAAAAAATCCACTTCTTATGTGTGGAATTATTTCTACCCAAATCCAGACAACAGTTGTATAGCCATTTGTAGTGTATGTCAATCCACAGTCAGTTGAGGGAGGGACCTTAAACATCTTGGAACCTCATCTATGTTACGCCATTTGAAGAGAGTTCATGGCAAAGTGTTGGGAAAAGCTGAAAGTTCTTCCAAAAAAATTACAAGCAATCCGTCATAGGCTAGGACCCTTCGGTCACCGACATCCCGACGGCTATAAAATACACCCACAACACCGTCCTCATCAATATCCTCAGTAGCGCTTGGAGTTAGCCATGCATCCCACTTAGTAAGGCTGAATGACTCCAGCAGTATAATTGATTCCTCTGAAGAAAGCGTTAGTCCCACTGCTGCTGCTGTTGCTGCTGCTGGGGGTGAATCGTCATCCCAGAGGAAGGTCAAGAAGAAGAGCAGTCCTACATTACAACAAGTAACTGTGAAACAATCATTTGCTAGGGGAAGCAAATATGACAGCAGTCACCCAGTCGCCAAGCGAATCACAGAAGCCATGGCTACCATGTTAGTGTTAGATCTGTGTCCAATATCCACAATAAACGCAGCTGGGTTTTCACAGTTAATTGAGGTTTTGTGTCCGCATTACAGAATTCCATTGCGACACCATTTTTCCTGTAAAGCTATTTCGCAACTATACCAAAAAGTGTGTAAAAATGTAGAGATTGCGCTGAAAAATGCCATTTTGCCTACTGTCCACTTAACCACAGATATGTGGGCAAGTGGAAGTGGCCAAACCAAAGACTATATGACTGTGACAGCCCACTGGGTTGGTCATTCACCTTCACCAGCAGGAACAGCAGCAGCATGTACACCACTACGTAACATTGTCACAGGCAGGCCACTCTTTGTATCACCGGCTTCACTAACAGGCATACAGCTGACAATTTGTTACGAAAACTAAGAGATGTGATTGATACATGGCTTATACCACTTGGACTCTCCCCAGGATATGTCATTTCTGATAACGCCAACAATATAGTGTGAGCATTACAGCTGGGTGAATTCCATCACATTCCCTGTTTTGCTCACATCATCAACTTGGTGGTGCAGAGCTTCCTAAGAAATAACCGTGAGGTGCAGGAGATGCTTTCTTTGGCCCGTAAAATTTCAGGCCATTTCAGGCATTCGGCCACAGCATGTAGGAGATTGCAGCAGCTCCAAGAACAGTTTAACTTGCCCTGCCACCAACTTAAGCAAAAGGTGTTAACTAGGTGGAATTCCACCCTGTACATGCTTCGGAGGATGGAGGAACAGCACAAAGCCATCCAATCGTATTGCACAAGCCATGACATTGGGAAAAGAGGGGGGATGTATTTCACTCTTGCACAGTGGGGAATCCTTTCAGTTCTGTGCAAGGTGCTGAAACCATTTGAAGTTGTGACGTGTGAAGTGAGTGCAGACTCTGCTAGTTTGAGCCAAGTCATTCCTTTAATTAGACTATTGGAAAAGCAGCTTGAGAAACTGAAGGAGGAGATGAAAGCAAGCAATTCAGCAAAGTATGTTGGCCTTGTAGATCAAGTACTTAATTCGCTTCACAATGATCCTCGAGTAATTAAAATCTTGAACTCGGATCACTACGTTTTGGCCACTGTGCTTGATCCAAGGTTTAACACCTACATTGAGTCTTTGCTTCAAAATGAGCGAGATGTGAAGTTTTGCAAGGAGCTATTGCTCAGCAAGTTGTCCGCTGAACTGGGCCTTGGCTTGACGACGTGTCCTTCTTCAGTTTCTCAAGCAGCTTAATTTTCCAAAGCGAAGCAGGGAAGACGCATTTGGTAGACCAGAACAGTTTAACATCTGGGCTGGTTTGAAGGATTTTTTTAAAAAATGTGTGACCTTGCCAATAACTCCATCCAATCCGAGTATTAACATGCAAAGGATGGTGGAGGATTATTTTCAAGAGGTAATTGATATGGAAATGTCAGACAGTCCCTATCCTTACTGGGAGGAAAAGCAGGCCATTTGGAAACCCATGTACAAACTTGCTTTGCAACACCTAAGCTGCCCACCCTCCAGTGTATACTCTGAACGAGTATTCAGCACAGCCAGGTACCTAGTCAGTGATCGCCGTAGGAGGTTACTTCCCAAAAATGTGGAGAAAATGATGTTCATAAAAATGAACTACATCTTCCACGAGGAAGGCCTTCA
This sequence comes from Mixophyes fleayi, assembly GCF_038048845.1. Taxonomy (NCBI): domain Eukaryota; kingdom Metazoa; phylum Chordata; class Amphibia; order Anura; family Limnodynastidae; genus Mixophyes; species Mixophyes fleayi. Next base: position 16,720,692 of record NC_134404.1, on the reverse strand, counting down.
CCATCCAAGACATCCAAGCACTGACAGTTCTGTAATGGCGGATTCAAGCGGCGATGAATTGATAGTCTGTGATCATGATGTACACACTGATGAGGATGAGGATGAAGCTGAAGATGATGACGATAACATCTTTTTAAAACTTTCTATATAAGTGTAGGGAGCAATCTACCCCCATATAGGAAAGGGACTTGGGGCATTTCTATATCACGTACAGTCTTGAAAGGCTGCTGTTTTGGCAATTTCTCAATAAGGGTGTCATGGGCACTAGGAGTCTTTACCCAGGGATCACCAGGTGATAGGCTTACCAGAGCAATATAGGTGGTATTATGGTACTCTGGTAGCAGGGTGATCACGGAACAGGAAATAGCAGATGATGAGATGCTCAGGAAAGTCTATGACTAGCAGCACTGGTAATATGGAGGTAATAATACACGAGGAACTGTATGGACAAAGGACACGTGAAGGTAGTCAGTGGTCTGCGGTAGCAAGTTGTACCACTGCTATAGTGAGGAGGAATGTCCAACAGAAATGAAGAGGTGATGAGAGTCAGCGGTCTGCGGATAGCAAGTTGTACCGCTGTCTTGAGTGAAGGAATGGAATCCAAGTGGAGGTATCCGGGGAGTCAGTGGTCTGCGTTAGCAAGTTGTACCACTGCTATGTGAAAGGATACTGGAACAAGTGACACAGGGAACAGGGATCAGTGGTCTGCCTCTAGCAAGTTGTACCACTGAATATATATGTGGGGAGGAGCACGGGGAGAGACTGCAACACAGGAGATACACGGGCACCTTAAACTTGATCCACAATAATATGCACAATATATAAATGACTGAACAGCACTGTAATAATAGAAAGTCTCTTGAGGTAATCCGGTACAAGATAACACAGTCAATGATGGTAGTAGACTCAGCGGATAGCAAACTCCAGAGAAGAACCAACACAGTCCAGCAAGATATGCAATACACCAGCACAGTCAATGAGAAGTATGCATACCGTGGTTCAGAAGCAGGCTGTCAGACAGGAGTGCAGAGATACCTGAACGGCAGGAGGCCGGCAGGATGCGAAGTCCCTGGATGGGTGAAGCGGTAGTCAAGTAGGTGCAGCGCACAGGTAGGTAGACCAGCAGGGAAACAAATACACAGGAATCAGTAGAGTGTGGAACTGGACTCCTGGAGGACCCTGAAGAATAGCGATGGTCTAGCTGAGAGGTAAGTAGTGAGACACGAATCCAATGCTGACAGGCGGGTAGAGACCAGCGGGAACACAGGAAAGCATGGAGAGTGGATCAGCAGTTGAAGGACGAGTAGAGCTGAGGAGTAGCGGCAGCAGGGCTCTGCGGACACACGGAGGTAGCCAATAGCAACCAGCAGGTGCAGTAACGATGGCACACGGGAGAGCAGAGTTGAGCTGGAACTGATGATCACGGAGAGTAGCGGATAGCAATAGTAGTAGCAGTCTCGAGGAAACACGGGAGAGTTGAGATGAGCTGAAGACTGAAGCGCACAGAGGCAGCGGATAGGAATCAGCCAAACAGTCACGATGAAACACAGACGAGTTGCAGGTTGCAGACTGTAGTGCACGGAGGCAGCGGATAGGAATCAGCTAACAGTCATGATGGAACACAGACGAGTTGCAGGTTGAAGACTGTAGTGCACGGAGGCCGCGGATAGGAATCAGCTAACAGTCACGATGATGCACAGGTGAGTAGATGTAGATTGAAGACTGTAGTGCACGGAGGCAGCGGATAGGAATCAGCTAACAGTCACAATGATATATGATAGAGTTGATGTGGCTTGAAGACTGTAGTGCACGGAGGCAGCGGATAGGAATCAGCTAACAGTCACGATGATACACAGGAGGGTAGAAGTGGTATGGGAACCACAGGAGTAGAAGTGGTTTGGAAACCACAGAGGTAGAAGTGGTTTGGAAACCACAGGAATCAGCAGCGCTGAATACACGAGGAAACACAGGAACACCTTCAGAGACTCATGGGGAATGAGACTCCAAGATCAGGCAACGTGGTATTGACCACAGGTGCTTAATATAGGGAGTGTTGCCTGATCTGCCAATTAAGTTAAAGGGACATACACTGAAGGGTTAGAAAGGGCTGCGCATGCGCAGACCCTCAGGATGGAGGACGACCACGGTTCCTAAATGTCCGGGAAGAAGCACTCACAGTCCGGTGAGTGACAAAGGGTAGGGTGTCATACACAGACTGACCCCAAACTGCCTTTGTCCATTTCAATTTATATTGTACAGTCTATAACGGCTGAAGTTTTTACTAATTTCTACAAGTGGAGGGGGGCCTATAGAGACAGAAACCAAACTGCCTTTGTCCATTTCAATTTATATTGTACAAGCTATAATATAACGGTTGAATTTTTTACTATTTTCTACAACTGGAGGGGGCCTGGAGAGACAGAAACCAAACTGCCTTTGTCCATTTCTTTATATATTTAACTATAAGTGTAGGGTGTAATATACACCCAAAGACGATGGCTGCTTTGCCAATAGGCATAGATGGAGAGGAAGACAATCTGGTTTGTGTGTAGAATTAGGGCCTACCAGGAATTAAACAGTTTTTTTCATAATTTATTAGCTTTACAATTACATTACTTATCCAAGAAACAGATGGAGCACTAAATTTGGTTATTTTATGCCACATAAAATTGATTTTTAAACAAAATTACCAAACAAAACCAAAACACGCAAGGGTGGTTTTGCCAAAACCAAAACCCGAAGGTAATCCAGATCCAAAACCAAAACACGGGGGTCAGTGAGCATCTCTAGTCTATTCAGATAAGGTGATACTAAGGACTGATACAGCTCTATGCAAACAGACCACCTCGAAGATGATTAGAGGTTACTATAAGAGAAACAGATGTATGGTACCAGAAATACCAAAGCCTTACTCAACCAGACCAGTAGCAAGACCCAAGACGGGCATGTAGGGTTAAAGCCTCAACAGCGGATCTCTACAAAGCAGTGAGGTGGTCATCTATTCATACCTCCACCAGACGTCTACTGGATGTGATGTCATCTACTGATGACCAGTTTGGGAAACAATTTCTTCACACAGACACTTAATGAATTTTCTAATTACGTACCATATATGCTGCATATTGCTATTACTTGGGTATATCCCATTATTAAGGCTGCAATGGGGGTTTGAAGATGAAAGAAGCAAATTATTACGGTTAATTCCTTTTTTTTCCGCTTAATTTCTCACCTATGTTGGTCACTTTCTTTATGGTACATTTGAGAAGTTGCTCAGAGATACCAGGGAAGAGGATGGAGCGGCACTAAATACTACCTGGAGGTACAGTATGTTTTATATCCTGTCTCTACCTAATCCTAGATGGGACTAACCCGTTGTTAAGGCTGCCATGGAGTATTTTAAGAAAAAAATAATTAACTGTTAATATAATTTGCTTCAGTCATCAAGGCGAGATATGTATTAGGGATGTGCACCGGCGACTTTTGAGGTCTCGTGTTTTGTGTTTTGGATCCGGATTTTCGTTATTTTTGAGGTTCGGATTTGTCTCGCAAAACACTTGACGAAAGGTCTTGGTTCGGATTTAAGGTTTTGGATTCGGATTTTTTTTGAAAAAAACATAAAAAGTTTAAAAATCAAGTTTTTGGGCTTATTTTCACTCCTAGGCTATTATTAACCTCAATAACATTCAATAACAAGCATTTCCACTAATTTACAGTGTATTCTGAACACCTCACAATATAGTTATTAGTCCAAAACGTTGCAACAAGGTATCTTTCTGGACTGCGTAGAGGAGTGGGTCACCACAATATATATTAAAAACCCTGAACTTTTATGATTCGCACCAATAAATGTACCTGGACTGCGTAGAGGAGTGGGTCACCACAATATATTAAAAACCCTGAACTTTTATGATTCGCACCAATAAATGTACCTGGACTGCGTAGAGGAGTGGGTCACCACAATATCTTAAAAACCCTGAACTTTTATGATTCGCACCAATAAATGTACCTGGACTGCGTAGAGGAGTGGGTCACCACAATATATTAAAAACCCTGAACTTTTATGAATCGCACCAATAAATGTACCTGGACTGCGTAGAGGAGTGGGTCACCACAATATATATTAAAAACCCTGAACTTTTATGATTCGCACCAATAATTGTACCTGGACTGCGTAGAGGAGTGGGTCACCACAATATATTAAAAACCCTGAACTTTTATGATTCGCACCAATAATTGTACCTGGACTGCGTAGAGGAGTGGGTCACCACAATATATTAAAAACCCTGAACTTTTATGATTCGCACCAATAATTGTACCTGGACTGCGTAGAGGAGTGGGTCACCACAATATATTAAAAACCCTGAACTTTTATGATTCGCACCAATAATTGTACCTGGACTGCGTAGAGGAGTGGGTCACCACAATATATTAAAAACCCTGAACTTTTATGATTCGCACCAATAAATGTACCTGGACTGCGTAGAGGAGTGGGTCACCACAATATCTTAAAAACCCTGAACTTTTATGATTCGCACCAATAAATGTACCTGGACTGCGTAGAGGAGTGGGTCACCACAATATATTAAAAACCCTGAACTTTTATGATTCGCACCAATAATTGTACCTGGACTGCGTAGAGGAGTGGGTCACCACAATATATTAAAAACCCTGAACTTTTATGATTCGCACCAATAAATGTACCTGGACTGCGTAGAGGAGTGGGTCACCACAATATCTTAAAAACCCTGAACTTTTATGATTCGCACCAATAAATGTACCTGGACTGCGTAGAGGAGTGGGTCACCACAATATATTAAAAACCCTGAACTTTTATGAATCGCACCAATAAATGTACCTGGACTGCGTAGAGGAGTGGGTCACCACAATATATATTAAAAACCCTGAACTTTTATGATTCGCACCAATAATTGTACCTGGACTGCGTAGAGGAGTGGGTCACCACAATATATATTAAAAACCCTGAACTTTTATGATTCGCACCAATAAATGTACCTGGACTGCGTAGAGGAGTGGGTGACCACAATATATTAAAAACCCTGAACTTTTATGATTCGCACCAATAATTGTACCTGGACTGCGTAGAGGAGTGGGTCACCACAATATATTAAAAACCCTGAACTTTTATGATTCGCACCAATAAATGTACCTGGACTGCGTAGAGGAGTGGGTCACCACAATATCTTAAAAACCCTGAACTTTTATGATTCGCACCAATAAATGTACCTGGACTGCGTAGAGGAGTGGGTCACCACAATATCTTAAAAACCCTGAACTTTTATGATTCCCACCAATAAATGTACCTGGACTGCGTAGAGGAGTGGGTCACCACAATATCTTAAAAACCCTGAACTTTTATGATTCGCACCAATAAATGTACCTGGACTGCGTAGAGGAGTGGGTCACCACAATATCTTAAAAATCCTGAACTTTTATGATTCGCACCAATAAATGTACCTGGACTGCGTAGAGGAGTGGGCACTGGGCACCACAATAAAATATATAAAAAACCTTCAACAGATCTGCATTACACTACACATACGGCTGCTCCTCCATCCTCTCCATCATATACATGTTGGAGTTTTAGCGTGTGACAACCTCTTGTTTTTGATAATGTCAGTGCATTTTGAATATTTTTCAATTTGCCCCACACCACTGAATGTACTTTATCTATGATACGCAATACGCATCTATCTATCTTGACTGCGTAGTGTGGTGGCCCCGGTACACAATTTGGTACCGAGGCCACAATATAATTAAAAAATTGGGCATCAACTGTCACCGTTGTTTAATATCTGATACACCTAAATATGGACTGCACAGTGGAGTGGCCCCGGTAGTAAATTTGGTGCCGGGGCCACAATACCTCCTCCAACTTCCAAGTGTAGTGTTTATAAAGACAGACAGCGTCGAAGTGTTATTAGTTGACTTTCTTAACCCTAAAATTGTCCCTGGTGCAAATATTCGTGCAATGGACAGTTACTTTTTTATTGAAAGACTCAAACTTTCAAGTGTAGTGTTTATAAAATATAAACAACAATACAGTAGTTTTAGAGCACGTCAATACCTCTTGTTTTAAATTATGACACGGCATTTTACTTTTGGTTTAATTTCTTGTATTTTTTTAAATTTGGTTTTACTTTTTGAACATGGCAAACGACTGTTGATTGGTCATATAATGCAAAAAAAAAAGGTCCAAGATGGAATTGTCCTTGGGCCCTCACACCCACCCTTATGTTGTTTAAATAGGACATGCACACTTTAACAAACCAATCATTTCAGCGACAGGGCCTACCAAACAACTTTGGCTGAAATGATTGGTTTGTTTGGGCCCCCACACCAAAAAAGCTATTCATCTCTCCCTGTACAGACTAAACAGGCTCTACTGAGGCAAGATGTCGTCCTCATCCTCAACCTCTGATTCCTCAACCCCTACAGTGTGTACTTCCTCCTCATCACACATTATCAATTCGTCCCCGCTGGACTCCACAACCACAGGTCCCTCTGTAGTATCTGGAGGGCAGTGCTGTACTTCATTGAGGAATTGATTATTCATTTTTATAAACATCATTTTTTCAACGTTGTGAGGAAGCAACCTCCTTCGCCGCTCACTGACCAGGTTCCCCGCTGCACTAAAAACTCTTTCCGAGTACACACTGGAGGGGGGACAACTCAGGTAAAATAGAGCCAGTTTGTACAGGGGCTTCCAAACTGCCTTTTTTTCCTGCCAGTAACAATATGGACTGTCTGACATGTCTACTTGGATGGTGTCAGCAAAGTAATCATCCACAATTTTTTCTATTGTGACAGCATCCAATGCAGCGAGAGTAGACATGTCTGCAATGGTTGGCAGGTCCTTCAGTCCGGACCAGATGTTATCAGCATCCCCGCCAGTGCCTCTTTTGGGAAAACTGAGCTTTTTCCTCGCAGCCATAGATGTGGAAGAAAATGAGGGTGGAGCTGTTGGCATGTCACGGTCCTCTTCAGAGGACAATCTCCTGACCAGCAGGTCTTTGCACCGCTGTAGACTTGTGTCCGCCGGAAACAGAGACACAACATACGCTTTAAACCGAGGATCGAGCACGGTGGCCAGAATGTATTCCTCTGACTTTAAAAGAGTGACCACCCTCGGATCCTGGCAAAGCGTACGAAGGGCTACATCCACAAGAGCTACATGCTTGGTGTAATCGCAATGGCTTACCAGCTCCTCCCTCACTTTCTCCAGCTGCTTCTGCAACAGCCTGATCAGGGGAATGACCTGACTCAAGCTAGCAGTGTCGGAACTGACTTCTCGTGTGGCAAGTTCAAATGGCTGCAGAACCTTGCACAACACGGAAATCAGTCTCCACTGCGCTTGACTGAGGCGCATCCCCACTCCTTTGCCTATGTCGTAGGTGGCTGTGTAGGCCTGAATGGCCTTTTGCTGCTCCTCCATCCTCTGCAGCATATAGAGGGTGGAGTTCCAGCGCGTCACAACCTCTTGTTTGAGGTGATGGCAGGGCAGGTTCATGCTTTTTTGATGTGCCTCTAGTCTGCGGTAGGCACTGGCTGAATGCCGAAAGTGTCCAGCAATTTTGCGCGCCACCGCAAGCATCTCCTGCACACCCCTGTCACTCTTGAGGTAATGCTGCACCACCAAATTAATGGTGTGGGCAAAACATGGGACGTGCTGGAAATTGCCCATATTTAATGCCCGCACAATGTTACTGGCATTGTCTGACACCACAAATCCCCATGAGAGTCTAAGTGGGGTAAGCCACTGGGAGATAATTTCCCTCATTTTCTCTAATATGTTGTCAGCGTTGTGCCTCTTATTAAAGCCTGTAATGCACAATGTTGCCTGCCTTTGCATGAGCAGCCATTTTGTAGATGCTGCTACTGATGCAGCTGTTGCTGTTGCTGCGGAAGGGGATGCATCTACCCAGTGGGCTGTCACAGTCATATAGTCCTTCGTTTGCCCAGAACCACTTGTCCACATGTCCGTGGTTAAGTGGACAGTGGGTACAACCGCATTTTTATGAGCACTGAGGACACTTGATCGTACTTCTCTGTACATTTTTGGTATCGCCTGCCTAGTGAAGTGGAATCTCGAGGGGATTTGGTACCGGGGACACAATACCTCCATCAACCCTCTAAATCCCACTCCACTGATGGCGGACACCGGGCGCACGTCTAACACCAACATTGCAGTTACAGCCGCAGTTATACGCTTTGCAATAGGGTGACTACTATCGTATTTTGTGGTCATGGCAAACGACTGTTGGACGGTCAATTGTTTTGTGAAAGACTTAGCGGTCTTACGACTTCCCCTCTGGGAAGATGACCGACTAACAGCAGCAACAGCAGCAGTGGCAGTAGTAGGCGTACCGCTGCAGGATTCCTCGGATGAATCCCGTATTGAGGAGGACTCAGTCTGGCTGCTGACTTGGGCTGCAGGACTGAATCTGATGGAGATTGTGGAGGAAGTTGACGAGGAGGGTGTTGCTGGTGTGTATCCAACTGGACCACGGGATTTAGGTGTCCCTGTACCGATGAGGGTCCTAGCCCCAGTTCCTGAACTAACCACTGAACTATGAAGGTTATTCAGGTGACGTATAAGGGAGGATGTTCCTAGGTGGGCAAGATCCTTACCCCTGCTTATTTGAGCTTTACATAAGCTACATATGGCCATACATTGGTTGTCTGGATTTGGATAAAAATAACTCCAGACCGAAGAGGTGCATTTTTTGGTCTTCTGACCAGGCATGACGATGGGCTTTTTCATCCCATGGACATCAGCTTTTTCCCCCCCTGGTGCCTCATTTACAATAACCACATCACCATCCTCATCATCAAGTTCCTCCACAGCGCCAGCTACATCATCAATAGCCTCCTCCCGAGCCACCTCTTCCCGTACAGTGATGGGAAGGTCAGGCTTGACAACCACCAACACCCTTGGACTCGCCTTGGGGATTTGTGATAATTTCTCTTTAGAAGGCAGAGTTGTTTGCTGTTTTGTTGCTGACAGCATAACTCTCTTCAATTTTTTGTAGGGGGGGGGAGGAGGAGGAGGGCTAAGATCCGTGGGTGAAGCTGAACCACTAGTCATGAACACGGGCCAGGGCCTAAGCCGTTCCTTGCCACTCCGTGTCGTAAATGGCATATTGGCAACTTTACGTTTCTCCTCAGATGATTTAAAGTTTCTCTTTTTGCTACTTTTTCTTAACTTGGGCTTTTTGGATTTTACATGCCCGGTACTACAAGATTGGGCATCGGGCTTGGAAGACGACGTTGATGGCATTTCATCGTCTATGTCATGACTAGTGGCAGCAGCTTCAGCATTAGGAGGAAGTGGGTCTTGATCTTTCCCTACTTTATCCTCAAAATTTTTGGTCTCCATTATATGTAGCACAAGATACTGCAGAATGTGTGAACTTGGTAATATTGCAGTACCAATGGACTTATACTGCTGGATTGGTTTTGCAAATTTGGTTATAATTATTATATATTTTTTTTTTTTTTTTAATTTTTTATTTTTTTTTACTTTTTTTTAATTTTTAAAAAACTTGGGAATAGTGGGGAAAAAACTATGCCCTTAGAAGCACAGAGCACAGGACACAGCACCACTGGACTGAACAGGACACGGCACAGGACCCAGCAGCACTACGGAACTCAGCAGGACAGAGCACAGGACACAGCACCACTGGACTGATACTGCAGAATGTGTGAACTTGGTAATATTGCAGTACCAATGGACTTATACTGCTGGATTGGTTTTGCACATTTGGTTATAATTATATATATTTTTTTTAATTTCTAATTTTTTATTTTTTTTTACTTTTCTTTTATTTTTTAAAAACTTGGGAATAATGGGGAAATAACTATGCCCTTAGAAGCACAGAGCACAGGACACAGCACCACTGGACTGAACAGGACACAGCACAGGACCCAGCAGCACCACTGACCTCAGAAGGACAGAGCACAGCACACAGCACCACTGGACTGATACTGCAGAACACAGCACAGCACAGCACAGCACTGCACAGCACTGCACAGCACTGCACAGCACTGCACAGCACAGCACAGCACAGCACAGCACTAAACAGCACTAAACAGCACAGCACTAAACAGCACAGCACTAAACAGCACAGCACTAAACAGCACAGAACTAAACAGCACAGAACTAAACAGCACAGAACTAAACAGCACAGAACTAAACAGCACAGAACTAAACAGCACAGAGGACCACCTAACACACCCTCCCTCTACCCTGATCAATGCCCGAGTGAAGATGGCGGCGACTAGCGGGGAATTTATAGGATTCGAGTATCGCGAGATCCGACAACGGGATTATGAGTCAGAGCCTCAGTTTCACTTTTGAATTTGGCGCCAATACCCGGATCTGTCTCGGATCCGACTCGGATCCGCAACGTTCGGGTGGGCTCGGATTTCATAAATCCGAGTGCGCTCATCCCTAATATGTATACATCCCAACTTGCAAGTCCCTGGCAGCGGAACAGGGGGCCCATAACATTCCCCCCAACATTCCCACCCACGAGACAAACATGTCCCCGGATGGGACAGCCGGTCAGAGCCCTCATTTCAAGACTGCCCCACCGAAATCGAGGTATAGCTGACCTGAAGCTGAAGTAATTTTCCAGTTTAAATATAGAAAAATAGAATATGACTACAGAAAAGAACTTACAGTTCATGACAATTTTTATTTTTATTTTAGTCTTAATGGGTCATCATTAGCTGGGTGTTAGATTATATTTTTTTCTGGATTTAAATTGATTTGCAATCAGGGCCTATGTTACCACTAGGTAAACCTGGGCGGGTGGCTAGGTTGCCAAGAATTAGGGGGTGCCTAAAATACTGAATGGATGACATTCCTTTTTTTTTATTTTCCCCGCGGACCCCCTGCACTGAACGTCAGCTGCTGACATGGAGGGATGGCTTCCTGCTTGTGAAGCTGCTGGCTGCTGTGCCACCATTTTGGTGATGGGCTGGGAATGTGGCGCTGAGCTATGATGTCACATTATCAAGCAGTGAATAAGATGGTGCCCTGACCATGCTCCACACTAGTCAAGAAATGGGGGTGGGACAGCACCTGAAAGGGGGGCACCCATGGGAGCGATGAGCCTGGGGCACCTGCAACAGCCACGTGACTAATATATGATATTATTTTCTTAGATACATCACTGACATTGTCTGAGTCCGGCACCAAGCTGCCATGTCTATAGATTTCATAAATATACTATCTGCATTAACAGTGAGTTTCACTATCAAATGTATAAACACAGAGCCCAAAGACACATTCTGTTCTTTTTGTACATTTTTAATCAGTAACACAATTTAAAAAGCAGATTAATTCCATATGTCTTTACAAGAAAACACTGTCTCAAGGATAAAATATACAGCTAATATATCATCTTAGAAACACACAAGCATGGCATGAATCTTATGAATGCTGGGATTTAACAGATTACTAATGTAGTGCGCACCATTAATAACACGCTGAGTTCTGCGTGTTCTGTCACCGGATATAATCGTAGGGTGCTAGAAAGCAGTGCGTCATTTTATTACATAACATTGTTCCCCTTCAGTTTCTGACGTTAACCCTCTTACCGCCACAGACACTTGAATCCTGGAGGGATGGGGAGCAGGGACTGTCATCAAAATCATCAAGGAGCCAAAAAGAAACAAAGCAGCTTTCATAGAGAAAGTAACTGGTTATACAGACAGGCTCGTCCTCACTGACATAATCACACAAGTGGACTCACACAACACCAGCGCACTCACACTTATATACTGCTTCTGTCAACATTCTGATGATCCGATTGGCTGCAACTGTTCTATCCCCGCCCACTTCAAACCTTGGACATCCAAAGACAATAAGATGCTCAGACCTTAAAAACTAAAAAAAAAACAAAAAACAAAACACAGTTTATTATAGATGATTTGTTTTGGTATTCAAATAACCATTGAAGACATGGGGGAAAAAATGGTTTATATGTTGTTAAATTAATTGAACTTAGGAGCAATCGTAAAAAAAATGATTTTTTTCTTAAAAAAAGTGGAAAATATAAAAGTTATTCCCAGGAAAACCAATGCACTGGAATATGAAAGTGCAGCTGCCTAAAGGTCAAACATCTGATTAGTTGGAGTGGGTAACAATCTATGGTTACTGTAATAATGTGTTCATACATTTCTCCAACAAATTCCAGATTGCATGCAATGTATACTTCATTGTCCCTGAGCCAGGTCACGGGTTACTTAGTTACCTACAACCAAGGTGCCAGGCTAGTTAGTTTATGTGGCCTTTGGTCTATACTTTGACAATGGTGGATAAAAAAATACATAAAGGAGATCACTGAACGCATTTGTGAACATAAGCAGGAAAAGACGCATTTACACGCATGAGTTCAGCCGGCCGCATCTCAAGCTGCGTCTAATTGTACATCACTTATATATGTACCAGGTGTGTTAGGAGTAACAAGTGTGTATTAAACATTGCTTCTCTGACAGCCCCCGATATTATTGTTAACCTTTATTTATAGGGCGCCACATGAGCGACGTACAAAGGGCAAACAACAAGACAGTACATGGTATAACAGTACAGTACAGTAAACAAATAACACTACAAGCTACCGGGGTACAAGGGGTATATTCAGCGCAGGCTGAAACCTGTGCCCATTAGCGTGGGCACAACTAACAGGTTTAAAGCCACTGAAAGAGGTGCAGAGACAATGGAGGAGTGGAGTCAATGTGTAGAGAGCCCAAGGAGGAGGTGCGCAGTGTAGCTGGTGAGCAAACATTATAGGTAATGAGAACAGGAGGGAAGAGGGCCCTGATCACCAGAGCTTACAATCTAAAGGGAAAGGGGCAGACAAACGGTGGTGAGCCAATAGCGCAGAGATTGCGTCGAGACGTGGCTCCAAAGTAGTAAATGCTAAATTTATTTGTACACGTGATAATAATGTGATTACTTGTCCTATACACAGGAGAGAATAGTGCCTTGACATTGTTATTAATAAATGCGAAACTTGCATGTCCCATAGAAAATGTAATTATACAAACGTATATACAAAATACAACTACACATTTATTTTAATTTAATTAAATACAATCATATACAACCTATTAGTAATGTGATTAGATGGCTGTGACATCATATAAGGCAGCCATACTAAGGAATTAAGCATTATCAGCCAGAGGGTTCAATGCACAATCAGCCAATCAAACTGCTGCTGAAAGTTAACATTCCATATTATTGTAGCAACCCTCCAGTGCCCATAAGATATACACATCCTGACACGGTGTATATTCCTGTGTACAGTTCTACTTCCGTCACAATTACGTCACGTCCTTTCTGTATGTGGCCTACGTGCTCTGCCCCTTCCCTCCCCCATCCCGCCTCTCCAGAAACTGTACATGAGCCCCAAATTAAAGCTTGAAGAGAGGCAACACATCCTTTCACAGGCACCATCATGTGGCTAAGCAGTTTGTACATAGTCATGTAAGCAATTCTACCCATAGGTCTGGTTTTAAGGAACAGATATAATGGAAAGTATAGTTTAGTCTATCAGTCTTCTGCTAGTGGGTACATCCACCATGCTGTACATACTGCCCAGGTGAATTCTAAAAGCAGAGTTAGCAGGACACCCCTTGGAAATCCACCACTGAACCTATTTTGCGCTTTTATTCAGGGGGCATAAAGTAAAACCCACAAAGTCATTTAAATAACTACATAGTAAACCTCGTTTTAAATCGATTTTCACACAACCGCAGTATAAACCAGAGCACTGATGGATATAATAATCAATTACCGTACTTACTGGAAGAAAACCAAAGTAAATGGTGAGTAAGCAAATTGGGTTTAGCTAATTCCGAAGGCAGCAGGATCATCTTTGAGGGCTGCGATATGCCCCTGCTATCAATCTGAATACTTGGACCAAGATCCCAACACTTTCAAGAGTTGTTTTACCAATTGAATAATGAGATTGTGTTAAAGAAATTCCAGGGGGTAAATGTATCAAGCAGAGAGTTTTCTGGTGGGTTTCAAAAACCAATCAGATTCTACCTATTATTTATTTAGTACATTCTACAAATTGACAGCTATAATCTGATTGGTTGCTATAGGCAACATCTCCACTTTTCAAATCCGCCGGAAAATTCTCAGCTTGATACATTTACCCCCAGGGGTGAGTATCTCCCAAACTGTGGGGATTCTGCACATAAGACTCCTACCTTTCTGTTAGTTGGGACGACGGAAAGACATTACTATGGGGGAACATCCTCACTTATGGTATTTTTGACTACCCCGGAGCTGGCTTGGAATCCCCAGAAATCCCTTGGACAAACCACAAACTCTTAGGGCTAGATTTACTAAGCTGCGGGTTTGAAAAAGTGGGGATGTTGCCTATAGCAACCAATCAGATTCTAGCTTTCATTTATTTAGTACCGTCTACAAAATGACAGCTAGAATCTGATTGGTTGCTATAGGCAATGTCCCCACTTTTTCAAACCCGCAGCTTAGTAAATCTAGCCCTTAGTGCTATTGATGGGAGCTTCATTCCTGGATTCTATACTTTATATTGGATAGTCACTCTTACACTTCATGTTTGTGTTCTACATAAAGAGCAAACTTCCTTTCTTGTTATTTCTAAGGCTTCCACTAGACTCCATGCACTGGGTTTAATTGCTAGTTGTTTGGTGCATCTACATCTCAGCTTGTCGTGACTGCAGGATCCATATAAAAAACCAGAGAAGAATGAATGTAGCCTAACGAAGGGAAACTTAAAATAGATATTTCTTTATTTTATCATAGAGATTGATAACTGAGGAATGTAGTAAGCCTGAGGGAAATTAAAAGCTGAGGCATGTTCGGAACTTTATTTGTCCCTCTCTAAGGGGTTAAGGTGAGCCTTGGTTGTGCCCATTGCTGTGTCACTGTGGGAGGTTTAGGCCACATTATACATTTCCCTGGCTGGTGGTGTTCTGCAAGACAAGCTACCCCCCCTCTCCATTTTTGGAGGATCTTATATTAATTAGTGAATCAATATTATTATTTTTATTGATATATGGTGTACTGTTAGTTAAGGTGGAGTTATGAACTTATTACTAAGAGAAGTATCACAGCTCTGACGTATTCCATCGGCTGTAGATTTTCAGAATTCTGATATTGTAAAGCTGCAACACATTCAGTATGTGGTCTGTTTTTATATGTATTTGTCAGTAAATATTTATGTTCTACTTATGCGTAATCAATATTGTTATTGAGTTTAGTTTACCACATGCATTTTCTTATTTTGTGTTAAGTTTTTTTAATGCGTGTTGATCGGTATTAATTCTAATTCCTAGTGAGACGCTGCCCAAGATCCCAATCTGTGCTCTTTATCTTATTGTTTGGTTTTCCTTGTTGTGGGTTTGACACATTCCCTCTTTAGAATTAAAATTAGAATTTTATTATTCATTTATTGAGCGCCTGATTATTGCTTTTGTGTAAATATCAACTGATACCCAGTCTACTGAGAGCTATGAAGACGTGACCAGGGTTGGGCCAGAATTATAGGCTCAACAGGAGTAAACATAAGGTATATGGAGGTCAAGTTAGGCTGCCAACAGAGAACAATCTTTCATATTACGTCCTTTAGAGTGACGTGTACTGGTACTAGTCTCTAAGGATCGATAGGAATAGGAATGGATATTCGGCATAGGCAAACCAAGGGGGGGGAGGTTCTTAGTGCCTGGAAACCCCCCTCCAAGCCTGGGGCACTGTATAATTGAGGTGGCTGGACCTCCTTGCCCCCGCTTCACGCGGCTCTGCTTGAAAATGAAGACAGTAGTGCACGCAGCATTGACCATGTATATTATGGGGATAGGGAGAGTTGGAGAGCAGTCAAGCACTGTCTAAAATTATAGCCACGCCCCCATGCATGCTGGTCATGCCCACTGGCGGCGTGGTGTGGAAGCCCCCCTATACAAATCCTGAGTTTGCCCCTGATTCGGGAGAACTCAGTGATAGCTTTGAAAGAGCCTGAGCTGATAATATAAGAATAGGTCACCTATGGAAACCAGACATGGCTCCTTTAAAGAAAAACCTTCATAAGTGGATTGCACACACTTGCGTTCCTTGGCGTATAGTCAGTTTCTGCAGCTAAATACTCTATAACTGTCTCACTACAACTTAAAATTGGGAAGAGATGAATTTTAATTTTGTATCATACTGATACAGCACCAATCTGTTCCCCATCAATGTGTATTCACCATCTCAATTGAGGATATATATTTGTACAAGTACATCTGAGATGGATTATATGGAATGACAAAGTGTATAACAGATATTTATGGAGAAGAAACCCGTTAGCCGCTTGAGAATATTCTCTCATGTTTTGTGTAATATATTATATGTAATATCTACTGTAAGTAATTGGATATTTATCCGTATTACAGGGGCATAGGTATAGCTGTCAGCTGTGATCAGTGTCATAAATGTTTTTGTCTATTTATTTTTAACACATCTGTATTGTTTTCTGTGTCAGAGCTCAAATGTTGCATATATATTATTGTAATTGGGCAGCATGGTGGCTCAGTGGTTAGCACTTCTGCCTCACAGCACTGGGGTCATGGGTTCAATTCCCAACCATGGCCTTATCTGTGCGGAGTTTGTATGTTCTCCCCGTGTTTGCATGGGTTTCCTCCAGTTTCCTCCCACACTCCAAAAACATACTAGTAGGTTAATTGGCTGCTAATAAATTGCCCTTAGTCTCTCTAGGTCTGTGTGTCTGTGTGTCTGTGTATGTTAGGGAATTTAGACTGTAAGCTCTATTCGGGCAGCACGGTGGCTCAGTGGTTAGCACTTCTGCCTCACAGCACTGGGGTCATGAGTTCAATTCCCGACCATGGCCTTATCTGTGTGGAGTTTGTATGTTCCCTTGTTTGCATGGGTTTCCTCCGGGTGCTCTGGTTTCCTCCCACACTCCAACAACAACAAAAAACATACTGGTAGGTTAATTGGCTGCTATAAAAATTGACCCTAGTCTGTGTGTGTGTGTGTGTGTTAGGGAATTTAGACTGTAAGCTCCAATGGAGCAGGGACTGATGTGAGTGAGTTCTCTGTACAGCGCTGCAGAAGTAGTGGCGCTATATAAATAAATGATGATGATGATGTAAGGTTTCATTCACCTGTTTTTGAGAACAGCAGATCAGATACGAACGTATTTACCAATTGTGACTCTTATCTACTAGCACCTGATATCTTGCTTTTATTTTATTCCTTTAAAGAAAGAGGTTACGTCCCCACAGCTGATGCACAAATGTTAGAATGAGAAAACGTCCATAACGCGACATTAGGGTAGAGCCTGATTTATTAAGGCGCACAAACTGAGCACACGTCTGTATTAAACTACAAGTGGATCTGAAGATACGTCCGTTGAGTACGGGTCTAGGTCCGCTCTGCTCTAACAGACAATACACCGCAGGATACAAACAACACATATGTGGAATATAAAGTCTCAACAGAAAACAAAGAAAGAAAAAAAGTATTTAATTAATGTCACCTGTTGTATACCTGTTAATAATATTGTCATTAATGACATTTTTTTATTTTTTTCCCATGAAATACATTTATCAGGATGTGATGTCTGCTGTACATAAAATACATTATTACAGTTGCTCCTGATTACAAACACATGTTGTAGCTGCATACACAGCCGTCATCACTAGTAATCTGCACTTACACCAGAGCTGTGGCTGGTGCAAGAGATACGACAGAAAATCACGTACCCGAGAGATGCCCAAAGCTTGATTCGGACGCTGCTGTGCCCGCTAGAGCTTGGCACGCCCGTACTGTACATTGACTATGTGCATACGCCCAGTCCCCTCCCCGCTGTGCCCCTGAAATCGTCGGCTATTAAACGTGTTCTTTGCACTTGAAGATGAATTGCATACACTTGTGTTCTTTGGCGTATAGTCACTTTCAGGCATGCTCATAGCAATTTAACGCAAAATATGGCACATATCGGCATTGTGCATCCTTAATGAATCAGAGTAGTCTGTACCATTTTTACAGATCCTTGACAAAGTTAAGAAGGGTTATAGCTCAGTCAATAGAAAGGACATAAAACAGGTTGCATCCCCCTAAACTTAGCTATGGGGCCCAGCGATGGATGTTACACCTCAGTCCTCTAATTGGCTGCCTCCCAGTGTGTCTAGAGGACAGGTCCGTGCAATTTTCAGATCATATCTCGCATTTGGCAAATTGGACGGCAATTGAAATCATGCAAAGGACATTTTCTACCTTAAATTTATCTCACTGTTACATTTCAGAAACACTGTCAGAGCATATCTGGATTTACAGATGATGACCCAACATATGCTAACACTTCCCAATGTCCCGGTCCACATTCCTGTGTGAGTGCAGTGATTGCGGCAGATCAGGTGGGCAGGCGGCCTCATCTCTCAGCATCGCCAAATGATGTGTTGTACTCAAGAAGAATCTGCTGCACAGACATCCAAACGATGAGCGAAACTGATCAGCATTAATAGATGAGAAAAAACAGATGCATCCAAGAAACGCGTAGGGTAGGATGATGAAAGCTGAAGACACGTCATGTCGTGCCACTGTTTTTACAGGAGAAAGTAGAAGAGATGGAACTCGATTAGAGATATCTGACCTCTATGGAGAGGTGGGCTGACAGTGTCCTTCTGTTCACGTCCCCAGCTTGGTCATCAGCTTATGGCAACGTGCACTGAATACCACTGTCTCAGAAGTGATCAGTGATCTGTATCTAAGTATTCGTCTCTGTTCATCAGTGAAAAAATAGAATGCAGGAAATAAAAGTGGCAATGTGTGCATGGTCTTCATAGAGTCCTCTTGACCCCTCTGCAAAGAATCCTGCAATCATCTCAAACCTTTGCGGTTTGCCAATGAACTAAAGATCTTTTTTCAGGTATCAAGTAAACATTGTAGTTATTGTTTTCTTCCTGTTTTATAAGCTCCCACTTCTAACAACGGCCGGGATATACCAACTGTTGTACCCGGTTCTTAAGCTGGATACACATTTGTGCAATTATTGTGCAGATCACACAATTCACGACCATTTGGTCGGATATTGTATCAGTGTGTGTACGCTGCCACCATTGTTTTATCGTAGCAAAAAACACCTTGTATCTGTCAATGTGGTTTTCTAATCTTCCTAAAAATCAATGACGGAACGTTGTTAGGAAAATGTGGAAGTGTGTACGCACCAACGACCAGCAGTGTAGGCCAGGGGCGGACCTAGATAGAATTTTTAGGGGGGGGATTTTGCATAATCACGCCCCTCCTTCATTCTGATTGACTGGCCCCGGAAAACCCCGGCCACCACGTGCGATTGACCCCGCCCCGTCTGCACGTTTTGATCGGCGTCTTGGACCCAAATTTAAAGAACCTCTGCTGCTGGGAGGGCGATTGACCTGATTGCCGCCCCCCCCCCCCCCCCACTGGATCCAACACTGGTGTTGGCAGATATCTGTAGAGTGTTCAGAGTCACAATCTTTTCAGCAGATGGTCATGAGAGATGAATCGGCTGCTCATCAGGACTATCAATTGCTGGTGAAATCATTACAGAAGTTGCATCTGAAATAAGATTGCATAGGTGTGTGTCCAGCTTTTCTCTGACTTCTCTGTTACAATATTAATTGCTAGGTATCCTATAATACCACATATACCTGACATCTACTTACATATTGTGTATGGGTGACGCTAACTTTCGCCATTCGCTGTATTTTAGGCAAGTCCAGATGTGACACGTGCATAGAAGTGATGGTAATCATTATTATCAGATTATGTCAGCGCTTCAGAACACATACACTGTCTATGTTATCATTACAGGATGGGTGTGTCCAGATGTTATAGAACAAAACCCTAAAAAAAAATAAAAAAAATAAAAAAGTTAAAATGATTCAATGGGGGTGAAATGAGAACTGTATTTTCCTTCAAAATTAAAACAACTCAGCCACGGTTTACCTGGGATTTCATATGTAAACATAATTGTTCAATCTGGTTTTAATGTAAGGTTTTATTAAAGGAGCGTCATGATAAAATGAATCACTTGGAAGGAGAGAACATACAACCTCCACACAGATAAGGCCCTGGTCAGGAATCAAACTCATGATCCCAGCACCAGGGGGTGTGAAGGGGGAAAACTAATACAGACCATGTAAGGGCCGAGGCAGATGTGGCTGATTCACGTCCTGAGTCTCTTATAAATATGCTTGTTTTCAGCTGTATTACTTGGGGCAGCCGGTGTCTGACTGATAGCGATGACTGATAGTGATGACTGCTACAGCATAGTAGGTTTTAAAACCCACACGTATGCCTGAGACTAGCTAGCATAGAACATGTATAAGTAAAAGGTACTTACTAACTTTTGCAGCCAGCTGTCCAGGAGGGGGCTCCATCTTAGGGGCGTGGTTACGTGAATCGCGCCATTAGGCCATGCCCTCTGTCAATCTTTGCCCATTTCAGCCTATGGGTGGGTGAGGGCGGGCCAGGATGCCATGTTTAGCCCCGCCTCCACCCACTTCACAAACGAGGTGAGCTGGACCTGGGATGTTGTCCTGCTCTACCGGGAGAACTCCCAATATTTCGGGGGTCTCCCGGACATTTCGGGAGAGTAGGCAACTATGAAGTAAAATAGACTATGAAAATGCATTAAGGGTCTGATTCATCAAGGAAAGCAAAGGGAACATACCCCCATATTCAAGTACAAGAGGACCGTAAGAAACGTTTCCATTTGAATACAGATATAAGTACGCTCTGGCTATACGATACTTGCAGATAGGCAGAACACGCTGCAGGATACACACAGTGCATATGTGCTATATAAAGTCCCATCAGAATGCATGGGCAAAAAATATTAAATACATTAACAGCTCTTAATATTATAATCATTAATAAACTTACATTTACATTTTGTTATTGTTTTATCATTTTTTTTTTTTTACCTGAAATACATACTGTATATTGGGATGTACTTAATGCCTACTGTACATAAAATGCATTTTTAGTTTTCATTACTTGCAAACACATGTTAGAGCATGCATAGGAGTCCGTCATCGTTATCAGTCAGCACTTACCTCTGCCCTACCCCGTTCTGCCCTTCAAGTCGTTGGCTGTCGGGGGTGTAATGTGCACTGTAACTCAAATTACAAGCCCTGCTTCAGTGGCGTGAATTTCTTAGCATCCACAGAACAATTTCACGCAAATTACAGCGCACAACAGGACTTACGTCCGAAGATGAATCAAGCTCTGTATGTTCAGTGTGCATTGACAGCATCTTGAATTAAATATTTAATGTAAAAACATATATATGTATAAAATTCTTATTTACATTAATAATTACATTGCTGTTCATTTATTTTATAATAGAACATTTTTTGCATTGCATGCGTTCTGATGTGACCTTATATATAACATACACATGTGTGTATACTGCAGTATGTTCTGTCTGTCTACATACGACAAGCACCATTTAGACAGAGCGCACTTACACCCAGATTCAAATGGAAACGCATCTTGAGATCCAGTTGGATTTAAATTCGGTTGGAAATACACTCAAGTTCTGTGCTCTTTTTGCCTGCAAGCTGCATCCGAACATAAATCAGTCCCTAGACCTCTTTTTGTGGAGAGGATTAAATGACATAATGGATGGGCACATTTTTAAAGATGATCCTTGTTATGTGGAAGGAAACACTGGTTTTTAGTCCGCAAAGACACTTTTCACGAGCTCTAAGCTATCGCGTCACTTCATATACTTTTAATAGGATATATTTTGCATTTTCCACTACGTCAGGAATGAGCATTTCTAGTGCATTTTGTAATGAATAAAACAACTTCCTGCAAACAAAACTGCTACATGTAATAAGAACAGTCCCAAAGTCCCCTAAATGTGTCTACACCAAGGCGTGATATAAAAGTGGATGGGGGTAGGATTTATATGATTAATTCAATCCCAAATTATGGGATGTTTTTGCTGGTGCCAATTATAAGCGCATTGTCCAGTATTTGAACCTTGTTACTGCCGCGATAGCTCTGTTATCGGGTTGGGGACCATTTATCAATGCTTAAAACGAGGACAAGATGTATACCTACAAAAGAATTCTGATTACTTGGATGCCGATAAGAAGTAATGGGAGACTTATTATAATAACCACACAGTACATGCTCGAAACGCGTCCTATAGAGTCCGAGCGCAGTAAGTGCCGGCAGTTCTGATTGACGTCACTTATGAAGGCAACACTGTGATTTCAGTTTTTAAAGTGGAAATTGCAGGGGACGCCACTTATACATTGTATAAATGTAGCGTAATTGTGTTAGCCTATACCTACTCCTAACCCTAACCCTTAATTAGATTATCGAGGGGGCGGGTCCTGCAATTGCCACTTTAAATCTGGAAATGTTAGTGTCGCCTTCATCAGTGACGTGAATAAGAACTGCCGACATTTACTGCAATCGGACTGTCACTCCTGAGGATCTGTCTGTACCCAGACTGGGTGGTGTCTCTGGAGTTAGGCTGGTCACCAAGTACACAAAGCTGGGGGGCTGATTATGTTCCTTTGCATGAAAATGATAGGACTGGTGCAGGTGGTGATAGATTAACAGAGAAAACGAGGCAGGAAGTGGATTGCTGAACCGGACTGGAACTGGGATGGAACCGGAATGTTGGAACTGGAATGTAACCGGAAAGCTGGAAACCGGAATGGAACCGAATTGGAGCTGGAATGCAGACTGCACTGTCTGAGCTAGAACAATAGAAAGGATTGCAGACTGCTAGGAACTAGGTTGGCGTCTGAAATACAACATTGCACTGGCAACAGGTAAGGACTCCAGGAAGTCGTTTTATAGTAGTTGTTGTTTCCTGATTGTCGGCTGGGCAGAAGCAGCACTCTGAGTTGCTGAGAAGGATCAGGTGACTAAGTCCAAGATGGCGGCTCCCAGGAGCTGGTTTTGGAGGAAAACCTGGAGTGGAGACTGCTATCCTCTGATTGGCTGAGAGGAATCATGTGACCGAATCCAAGATGGCAGCGTCCATACCCTGATTCTGGAGGGATCTCAGGAGTGGAGACAGACTGGGCAGCATCTTGCAGAGAGATCTGAAACCAGTAGATCCTGAGGACCGCAGGGACAGCTTGGAAAGACAGCGGAGAGGTAAGTGACAGAACCTGAGAGCCTGGTGTGTGACACGGACTCTATAGGACGCGTATCGGCCATGAGCTGTGTGGTTATTATGGTAAGTCAGCCTTTACTTGTCATCGGCATCCATGTAATCAGAATTCTTTTGTAGTTATACACGTTGTCGTCCTTTTCAGCATCGATAAATTGACTACTCACTGTTATCAGTGTCCATAATCCTGATTCAGTCTTTTGCCAGAAAGAGCTCCCCATGCCTTTTCCGTTACCGACAAGTATTGATGGCGACAGCAGAAAAAAATACATTAAATAAAGCTTAATCATTTGAATAAAACATCTTTTTAATGAAGAAAATTGTTAAATATTTGTTTACATATTTAAATACATGAATCTATTTTTAAACTTTTCTTTTTAACTATGTGGAACTGAAGCCGACTGGCACCTGCGCGATCTGACTGGAACACGCGAGATATGACTGGCACATGCGCCAATCTGCAAAACCTGCGCTGGTTGAGTGTAAGTAAAGTATTTGTTTGACTGATGTACATTTGATTTAGAAATTCTGCTATGTTTTGAGCTGGACATTTCTTGCGCAATTCAATATATAGGGAAAATCTTGCTCCAACAAAGATCTTCTGTGTACCACACATGTTATGGGCCTGAATCGTCAAGGAACAATGCCGATACGTGTCGTATTTTGTGTAAAATGGCAGTATGAATGCCCAGAACCCAACCATATGCCAGTGAAGGTCCAAATCATCGTCAAGCACAAAGGACTCTTACTATAGCCTACGATTTCATGGGCGGCAATGTATAGTAAGGGCGTGCCAAGCTCGACCCAGCAGCATTCCATTCAAGCTTTGGGCATCTCTCAGGTAAGTGTCATATCACTTACGCCATCTACAGGTCAGGTGTAAGTGCCATTTAGCAGTGATGACGGCTGTGGATGCATGCTAGCACATGTGTTTGCAATCAGTAGACATTAATAACATCATGATAAATGTATTTTATGGGAAAGAATATGAAAATGTAACATCTTTATTTTGTAATGTTTATTAACAGGTGACATTAAATGAATAGTTTTTATTTTTCTCTGTGCATTCTTCTGGGACTTTACATTCCACATATGTATTGGATATATCCTTCATTGTATTGTCTGTCAGAGCAGAGAGGACCTAGACCCGTATTCATTACCAGACGTATCTTTACATCCGCTCCTTGTTGGATATAGACGTGCCCAATGTACGTTTGTTTTGCATTCCTTGATGAATGAGGCCCTATTTGTTATGTCAGCCTTCTGGGGGGAAAGACTGTGGTACAAATGCATCAAGCTGGTTAATGCTATATGCAGAAATATACTGACTGAGCTAACTAACTGGGCATAGTGAGGAGCTTGGATATACATGGGCTGGGGCCACCCACGCATTTCACCACGAATAATAACATCCACGCTTTTTGCACCAAAGAAACTAGAAATGAGCAGATATGAACCTGAATATAGGACATTTTCTGGCAATAATGAATAACTGGTGGATACTGCAGGTAGAAAAAACACCATTGTGGTGTGGTACCCTTGATAGTGATCCATTCTGTAGCTTTTTGTTACGCAATAAGTGTAAGTCATATAAAGCTTGCAATTGTTCAGAGGACACATTGTTCCATTTCAGTCTCATCATAAGCCATGTG
Organism: Mixophyes fleayi; assembly: GCF_038048845.1. Classification (NCBI taxonomy): domain Eukaryota; kingdom Metazoa; phylum Chordata; class Amphibia; order Anura; family Limnodynastidae; genus Mixophyes; species Mixophyes fleayi. Next base: position 16,695,833 of record NC_134404.1, on the reverse strand, counting down.
TTTGCAATACCTCCCTCACATGTGACTGATTTAATCACACACATACGTAAGAGACTTTCTCAGGCTCAAGCAAAGGTCATTTAACAGATTTGTTGTAAGAGCGAGATTTGGAAGTTCATTTATTAGATCTGGTAGATAAGAAAACCTTTTTGTAGTCAGAAAATATAATCATTTAAAACTTTTTATTAGGTATATCTTACTTCATTATAAGCTATATGTTACAATCATGTACATAAGATGGTCAGATTATGACATAATTATAAAACAGTCCATTTTCTCAGAAATGTTACACTGTGACCAAATGATTTTCTTCTGAATCCCTTGTGAACGTAAATGATCGTTTTCAAGTACATTTTCCTTTCAGTTACGTAATGTAATGTAATATAGTATATATCTATACATATTGTCATATGAGGGACGATAGGGGATGAAAGATAAGACTGCATGTGGCACATGGTGTTTTGAAGGAATCATTGCAATGCAGTAATGGTCTGGTTTGAGATAAAATGAGGACGGGTATAGATAGTATGAGAAAGGTCAATTACGGAACACAATAGTGTAATTTGGGCAATAGCACGCGGTTTATGCGGATGCGCAAGGATTTGATGGCTGAAATATGGCAGTGGCATTGTACTGGAAGTCATAGCCATCTAGGACAGAAACCTGGTGATTTTATGTGCAGGAAAGGAGTCATCATGGCGTTTAACCTAGTGATTCTATGTGTAGGACAGGAGTCATAAAGGTGTTTTATACATTTTCTGCGACAGTATTAATGCTTATAAGACATGTAATTGGGGACTGGCATTGCAGATTGGTACACCCGCTTGCCAACCAGGCATGAAACGTCCCATGAGTGATCACTGCAGTAGCAGCATGGGACACTTTTGTAATAGGGGAAGAAAAGGAGCCGTGAGGGTGGAGGAGTTTAAGGACCAGAATCTCTAAAATGAGCGCTGGCAGCTGTGTATATACAAGCACTGGAGGTCATTTACTAAGCGCCCCTAATGGCCACCCCCAAATGTTCTGGATTTGCAGCAGTGTGTCCACCCAGCGCACATCAAGGTGCATTCCTACCCTCCAATCTCTGGAGACACCTCCACAACCTGGAAGTGAGCCGAGTTGTGTGGCTTAAACAAACCTTCAGATCCCACGGGTCCAATGCTGGTACTGCACCGCGCAGGAAGCGATTTGTGCTTTGTAAATGTACATATCAGGTATTACACTAACCCTCCTATATACAATACAGTAAAATAAATATACATATGCGCAGGCTCAGTGGTTAGCACTTCTGCCTCACAGTACTGGGGTCATGAGTTTGATTCCTGACCATGGCCTTATCTGTGAGGAGTTTGTATGTTCTCCCCGTGTTTGCGTGGGTTTCCTCCAGGTGCTCTGGTTTCCTCCACATTCCAAAAACATACTGGTAGGTTAATTGGCTGCTATTAAATTGTCCTTAGTCTTTCTTGGTGTGTGTGTGTGTTAGGGAATTTAGACTAAGCTCCAGGGAGGAAAGGCGACGGTCATTGTCCGACTGGAGAGGGCGGGAGGTATATGTATGGAGATGAGGATGGAGATGTAGGGAGCAGTGGAGTTGGAGAAGGCCTTGTACGTGAGGGTGAGGAGTTTAAAGAGGACTGTAGGGGAAAGAGAGCCACTGTAAGGTTTGACAGAGAAGGGAGTGAGATGTGGAGCAGCGAGAGAGGAAGATAAGACTACAGAACTTGCTGGCGCTATATCAATAAATGTTGATAATGATATGTAGGTATGATATAGATATATATATATATATATATATATATATATATATATATATATATATATATATATATATATGTGGATATAATATATTTGTTTAATATATGGGCATAATATACAGGTATGATATATGGGTATAATATATGGGTATGATAATGTGTATGATATATAGGTATAATATATGTGTATAATATATGGGCATAATATACAGGTATGATATATGGGTATAATATATGTGTATAATATATAGGTATAATATATGTTTATAATATATGGATATGATATATGGGTATAATATATGGGTATGCTATATGGCGTGTCAGTAAAACTGCCTCGGTGTGAATATCGACGTCAGTAACAAGCTGCAGGAGAGAGGAGGCTGCTGGGTCCCGGCGCCCGACGGATTGGTAAGTTTCTGTGTTCTTCTTGTGTTTTTATGGCTTGCGCCTGGCGCGGGGCAGAGGATGGGGACAGAGAGCAGAGGATGGGGACAGAGAGCAGAGGATGGGGACAGAGGGCAGAGGAGAGGGACAGAGAGCAGAGGATGGGGACAGAGAGCAGAGGATGGGGACAGAGAGCAGAGGATGGGGACAGAGGGCAGAGGAGAGGGACAGAGAGCAGAGGATGGGGACAGAGAGCAGAGGATGGGGACAGTGAGCAGAGGATGGGGACAGTGAGCAGAGGATGGGGACAGAGAGCAAAAGAGGGGGACAGAGAGCAGAGGATGGGGACAGTGTGGCAGAGGATGGGGACAGAGAGCAGAGGATGGGGACAGAGAGCAAAAGAGGGGGACAGAGAGCAGAGGATGGGGACAGTGTTTCAGAGGATGGGGACAGAGAGCAGAGGATGGGGACAGAGGGCAGAGGATGGGGACAGAGGGCAGAGGAGAGGGACAGAGAGCAGAGGATGGTGACAGCGGGGCAGAGGAGGGGGACAGCGGGGCAGAGGATGGGGACAGAGAGCAGAGGATGGGGACAGAGAGCAGAGGATGGGGACAGCGGGGCAGAGGAGGAGGACAGAGAGCAGAGGATGGGGGCAGAGAGCAGAGGATGGGGGCAGAGAGCAGAGGATGGTGACAGCGGGGCAGAGGAGGGGGACAGCGGGGCAGAGGATGGGGACAGAGAGCAGAGGATGGGGACAGAGAGCAGAGGATGGGGACAGCGGGGCAGAGGAGGGGGACAGAGAGCAGAGGATGGGGACAGAGAGCAGAGGATGGGGACAGAGGGCAGAGGATGGGGACAGAGGGCAGAGGAGGGGGACAGAGAGCTGAGGATGGGGACAGAGAGCAGAGGATGGGGACAGAGGGCAGAGGATGGGGACAGAGGGCAGAGGAGGGGGACAGAGAGCAGAGGATGGGGACAGAGAGCAGAGGATGGGGACAGAGGGGCAGAGGATGGGGACAGAGAGCAGAGGATGGGGACAGAGAGCAGAGGATGGGGACAGAGAGCAGAGGATGGGGACAGCGGGGCAGAGGATGGGGACAGAGAGCAGAGGATGGGGACAGAGAGCAGAGGATGGGGACAGAGGGCAGAGGATGGGGACAGAGGGCAGAGGAGGGGGACAGAGAGCAGAGGATGGGGACAGAGAGCAGAGGATGGTGACAGCGGGGTAGAGAAGGGGGACAGAGAGCAGAGGATGGGGACAGAGGGGCAGAGGATGGGGACAGCGGGGCAGAGGAGGGGGACAGAGAGCAGAGGATGGGGACAGAGAGCAGAGGATGGGGACAGAGGGCAGAGGATGGGGACAGAGGGCAGAGGAGGGGGACAGAGAGCAGAGGATGGGGACAGAGAGCAGAGGATGGTGACAGCGGGGTAGAGAAGGGGGACAGAGAACAGAGGATGGGGACAGAGGGGCAGAGGATGGGGACAGAGAGCAGAGGATGGGGACAGCGGGGCAGAGGATGGTGACAGCGGGGCAGAGGAGGGGGACAGAGAGCAGAGGATGGGGACAGAGAGCAGAGGATGGGGACAGAGGGCAGAGGATGGGGACAGAGGGCAGAGGATGGGGACAGAGGGCAGAGGAGGGGGACAGAGAGCAGAGGATGGGGACAGAGAGCAGAGGATGGTGACAGCGGGGTAGAGAAGGGGGACAGAGAGCAGAGGATGGGGACAGAGGGGCAGAGGATGGGGACAGTGGGGCAGAGGAGGGGGACAGAGAGCAGAGGATGGTGACAGAGAGAAGAGGATGGTGACAGAGAGCAGAGGATGGTGACAGAGAGAAGAGGATGGTGACAGAGAGCAGAGGATGGGGACAGAGAGCAGAGGATGGGGACAGAGAGCAGAGGATGGGGACAGAGAGCAGAGGATGAAAACAGAGAGCAGAGGATGGTGACAGCGGTGCAGAGGAGGGGGACAGAGAGCAGAGGAGGGGGACAGAGAGCAGAGGATGGGGACAGCGGAGCAGAGGATGGGGACAGCGGGGCAGAGGATGGGGACAGTGGGGCAGAGGATGGGGACAGTGGGGCAGAGGATGGGGACAGTGGGGCAGAGGATGGGGACAGTGGGGCAGAGGATGGGGACAGAGAGCAGAGGATGGGGACAGAAAGCAGAGGATGGTGACAGCGGAGCAGAGGAGGGGGACAGTGGGGCAGAGGATGGGGACAGTGGGGCAGAGGATGGGGACAGTGGGGCAGAGGATGGGGACAGAGAGCAGAGGATGGGGACAGAGAGCAGAGGATGGGGACAGAGAGCAGAGGATGGTGACAGCGGAGCAGAGTGTTACAACTCACCTGTCCTCGCTCCAGCGCCGCGATCCTCTCTTTCTTCTGGGTCGCGGCGGCGCTGTCACATGACAGTCGGGGCGGGGAATTCAAATCTGCAACACTACTAAAGTCCTGCTCTGACGCCTGGACAGCGTCAGAGCAACTTCCTATGTACCCTGACTAGGTGCTTCTCGTGTGGCTCCCGTGTACCAGTTCCTTGCAGGCTTTTCAGACATTAACTCCACGTGTACCAGACCCAGGCTTGCTGACTACGTATTATCTCCACTCCAAGTGCACCAGACCCCGGCTTGCTGACTACGTATTCATCTCCACTCCAGTGTACCAGACGTCGGCTATCCTCATACTACCTTCCAGTTCCAGTGTTATCGTGGGCTACCTCCTACATCCTTACCTTTAGAGGCAGACCAGTGGACCGCGACCTGCGATCCTCCGCAGCAAAGCCCATCCCGCCTTGCGACGGTTCTTGGTGAACACCAGGGGGTTCGTTAGACTCCGCACCACCGGCCGGCCAGGGCTGATCTAGAGTAAGGCAAGTATTCCATATTCATTACTTATATTGCTACATAATTGTTACACAGAGGAGGGGGACAGAGAGCAGAGGATGGGGACAGAGAGCAGAGGAGGGTGACAGCGGGGCAGAGGAGGGGGACAGAGAGCAGAGGATGGTGACAGAGAGCAGAGGAGGGGAACAGAGAGCAGAGGATGAGGACAGAGAGCAGAGGATGGTGACAGCGGGGCAGAGAAGGGGGACAGAGAGCAGAGGATGGGAACAGAGAGCAGAGGATGGGGACAGAGAGCAGAGGATGGGAACAGAGAGCAGAGGATGGGGACAGAGAGCAGAGGATGGTGACAGCGGGGCAGAGGAGGGGGACAGAGAGCAGAGGATGGTGACAGAGAGCAGAGGAGGGGAACAGAGAGCAGAGGATGAGGACAGAGAGCAGAGGATGGTGACAGCGGGGCAGAGAAGGGGGACAGAGAGCAGAGGATGGGGACAGAGAGCAGAGATGGGGCACAGCGGGGCAGAGGAGGGGGACACAGCGTGAGAGCGGCAGTGGAGGGAGACACAGCGTGAGAGGGGCAGTGGAGGGGGACACAGCGTGAGAGGGGCAGTGGAGGGGGACACAGCGTGAGAGGGGCAGTGGAGGGGACAGCGTGTGAGAGGGCAGAGGAGGGGGACAGCATGAGAGAGGGCAGAGGAGGGGGACACAGCGTGAGAGGGGCAGTGGAGGGGGACACAGCGTGAGAGCGGCAGTGGAGGGGGACACAGCGTGAGAGGGGCAGTGGAGGGGACAGCGTGTGAGAGGGCAGAGGAGGGGACAGCATGAGAGAGGGCAGAGGAGGGGGACAGCATGAGAGAGGGCAGAGGAGGGGGACAGCATGAGAGAGGGCAGAGGAGGGGCACACAGCATGAGAGGGGCAGTGGAGGGGGACACAGCGTGAGAGCGGCAGTGGAGGGGGACACAGCGTGAGAGGGGCAGTGGAGGGGACAGCGTGTGAGAGGGCAGAGGAGGGGACAGCATGAGAGAGGGCAGAGGAGGGGGACAGCATGAGAGAGGGCAGAGGAGGGGGACAGCATGAGAGAGGGCAGAGGAGGGGGACACAGCGTGAGAGCGGCAGTGGAGGGGGACACAGCGTGAGAGGGGCAGTGGAGGGGACAGCGTGTGAGAGGGCAGAGGAGGGGACAGCATGAGAGAGGGCAGAGGAGGGGGACAGCATGAGAGAGGGCAGAGGAGGGGGACAGCATGAGAGAGGGCAGAGGAGGGGACAGCATGAGAGAGGGCAGAGGAGGGGGACAGCATGAGAGAGGGCAGAGGAGGGGGACAGCATGAGAGAGGGCAGAGGAGGGGGACAGCATGAGAGAGGGCAGAGGAGGGGGACAGCGTGTGAGAGGGCAGAGGAGGGGACAGCGTGTGAGAGGGCAGAGGAGGGGACAGCGTGTGAGAGGGCAGAGGGGGCAGTGTGAGAGAGGGCAGTGTGTCTGGATGCAGAGGGGGCAGTGTGTCTGGATGCAGAGGGGGCAGAGTGCCTGAGGGCAGAGTGTCTGGATGCAGAGGGGGAATCTTTGCATACAACTAAATAAGTATTTCTGTCCTGACCTAAATACTTATTACAATTTTTTGACCCAACTACTTCTAAAACAGGACTGCTCAATAATTATTTTGGAGGGGTGCCTTGAAAAAATTTGGAGACTCTAAGGGTGCCGCGAACTGCAAAAGTTTGGGACCACTGGTATATATAATAAACATGTATGATATATAGGTATAACATATAATATATGGGTATGGTATATATAATAAACGTGTATGATATATAGGTATAACATATAATAAATGTGTACGATATATAGGTATAACATATAATATATGGGTATGGTATATATATATATATATATATATATATATATATATATATATATATATTTATTTATAATATATACAAATATATGGGTATGACATATATATGTGTATGATGTATATAATAATAATGTATGATATATGGGTATAACATATAATATATGGGTATGATATATGGGTATAATATACATGAATATTACATATGGGTATAATACATATAATATAAGGATATATATAATACATATGTGTATAATACCCGGATGTACCGGGAACACTCACGAGCACAATGAGTATTGTGGGCACCCGCTGCGCGCTCCCGGTACGTGTCACGCGGTCATTAGACGCGCGCGCGTGCCGTTGTGTTTGAATGCAGCGCGCGATTACTGGTGACACCACGTGACAGTGATAACGGCGTCACCTGCCCGGTAACCGGAGAGAGGATGGCTGAGGCGGCGGCGGCGTCCAGCAGCTTCAAGACCCCCTGCAAGGTGGACAGGAGGAAGTCCCCGGGTGAGAGGGTGACACAGGGCGCCCATGTGTTATATCCAGTGATCATCTGGGCTAGAGTCCTAAATCCTGTGTGTCCGTGTCCAGCTCTGGTCCTGTGGTCCCGGGAGGGGGGGATATAACGTCACAGTTATCAGTAAAACCTAAACAGAATTTGTTTTTTTTTTTTAAACATTGAAATGCATGAGTAGTGGGCTGGTGTCAGCTGATATTGGGGGTTACTTGGTATTACTGAGCACCCTTTAGGGGTTACTTGGTAATACTGAGCACCCTTTAGGGGTTACTTGGTATTACTGAGCCCCCTTTAGGGGTTACTTGGTATTACTGAGCACCTTTAGGGGTTACTTGGTATTACTGAGCACCTTTAGGGGTTACTTGGTATTACTGAGCACCCTTTAGGGGTTACTTGGTATTACTGAGCACCCTTTAGGGGTTACTTGGTATTACTGAGCACCCTTTAGGGGTTACTTGGTATTACTGAGCACCCTTTAGGGGTTACTTGGTATTACTGAGCACCTTTAGGGGTTACTTGGTATTACTGAGCACCCTTTAGGGGTTACTTGGTATTACTGAGCACCCTTTAGGGGTTACTTGGTATTACTGAGCACCTTTAGGGGTTACTTGGTAATACTGAGCCCCCTTTAGGGGTTACTTGGTATTACTGAGCACCTTTAGGGGTTACTTGGTATTACTGAGCACCTTTAGGGGTTACTTGGTATTACTGAGCACCCTTTAGGGGTTACTTGGTATTACTGAGCACCCTTTAGGGGTTACTTGGTATTACTGAGCACCCTTTAGGGGTTACTTGGTATTACTGAGCACCCTTTAGGGGTTACTTGGTATTACTGAGCACCCTTTAGGGGTTACTTGGTATTACTGAGCACCCTTTAGGGGTTACTTGGTATTACTGAGCACCCTTTAGGGGTTACTTGGTATTACTGAGCACCCTTTAGGGGTTACTTGGTATTACTGAGCACCCTTTAGGGGTTACTTGGTATTACTGAGCACCCTTTAGGGGTTACTTGGTATTACTGAGCACCTTTAGGGGTTACTTGGTATTACTGAGCACCTTTAGGGGTTACTTGGTATTACTGAGCACCCTTTAGGGGTTACTTGGTATTACTGAGCACCCTTTAGGGGTTACTTGGTATTACTGAGCACCCTTTAGGGGTTACTTGGTATTACTGAGCACCTTTAGGGGTTACTTGGTAATACTGAGCACCCTTTAGGGGTTACTTGGTATTACTGAGCACCCTTTAGGGGTTACTTGGTAACTATTTCCCATCAGACATCAGGGAATGTACATAGAGAGGTTCTGTAGTGACACTGTGCTCACAGCCTTCTGCTGGGTCTTTACATCTTATAACATGCACATCCCAGAAGCTGTCAATCTCTTACAATGTGACACATTTATAGACCTTGGGAAACAAACCCAGTGCGGGCTGTGGATGGAGCCCCATCCCCAGTGCACCTGATGGGGACCATTATTATTACTATCCTTTATGTCCCCGCAGTGCTGGATAGTGGGGGATACAGAATACTTAAAATAGGGACATACAAGGTGCAGAAAATAAGTGGATCTGTAAACAGAGTATGGAGGACCCTGCTTGTTAGAGAGCTCACATCAAGAGGAACGAGTGTCGCTCAGTGGAGATTGGGCATTTCGAGATGAGATTTGGGATGTACAAAAAAATGTTGAGGGCTTTCTAGGTGGGGGCGAGTAGCTTTAATTGCATTGTGAAGACTATGGGGAGCCAGTGTAGAGTGGTGATAGGGAGATCAGTCGTGTTGCAGCATTTAGGACTGAAGTGGTGATAGATGGGTGAGGGGCGTGAATGGCAGACAGAAGGATGTTCAAGTAGTCACAGTGGGAGATGATGAGTGTGGATAAGAGTTTTAGTAGCCTCTTGGGTAAGACCAGGGCGTATTCTGGAAGGATGTGAGGAATAAGGCAGAGGATAGTCAAGTGTGACTCCAAGGTAATGGGCTGTGGAGACTGAGGACAGTGATGTATTATTACCGGTGAGGGAGGTTTGAGGGGAGGTGGTGATCCTGGGAGGAAGATAAGTTCTGTATTTGACATGTTGAGCTGTAGGTAGTGTTGGGACCTCCATGTGGAGATAGCAAAAAGCTGGTGACACAAGATAGGACAGAAAGGGAGAGGTTAGGGGAGGAGAGGTAGATTTGGGTCATCAGTAGAGAGTTTACACTGTCGGCCAAAAGAGTGACAGCTTGTATGAGACATTGTATCTGCCATCCATGTGAAGATAATCTGAATCTCCTTTCGTCTGTTGTAGGTGTTTGTAACACTTCACCGGCATTCGCGATTCCGGCGTCTCCATTTATGCAGAAGTTCGGTTACGGCACCGGTGTCAGTGTGTATCTCATGAAAAGGTAATCTAGGTGCTGTAGATGTGACATACAGGAGGGTTCTGTGCTTCCAGCATGTGCAATATTCTCCTATTCCAGCTTTCAGCAATGTGGAGTGACTGCTTGTAAACGTGTGACAATCGCTCCTGCATTACCAAATCTCTACAAGGCTGCTGTTCAGTAGAGTCGCTCAGACACCTGTAATGCTTTTTAATAACGAATAAATACGATTAATGACAAATATGGTGGTTGCTTGTCCTGATCCTCTCGTTGATTTTCATTCATTAGGTCTCCAAAGGGTTTGACTCACTCTCCCTGGGCTGTGAAGAAACTTAATAAGGAATGTGACAAGTCCCAGAAGTCGCTCTATGCTCAGAGACTGAACGAAGAGGCTCGGATCCTGAAGCACCTACAACACCCCAACATTGTCGGTAAGTGCCGTGTGGTCATGTGATCGCTTTATTTGGTTTTAGTGTTGCTGTGTAACCTCTATACCTGGTTAATGTGTTTTTCTAAAGGCTACCGAGCCTTCACCACATCCACAGACGGCAGTCCCTGTCTTGCCATGGAATACGGAGGGGAGAAATCTCTGAACGATCTCCTAGAGGAGAGGAACGAGAAAAGACTGGGCCCATTTCCAGCTTCAATCATTCTTAAAGTGGCATTAAACATGGCAAGAGGCCTGAAGGTACTACTGCAAAACTGATATATATGTATACTGTACAGTCATCTTACACCTTAATGATGGAGTACACTGCTGTTTTCTATTTTCCTGTTTATTGGGGATTTAGAACGGACGGTGCCTGCACGTTGCATCGTGTATAAATATAACTACCTGACGAAGCGGTACAGGCTGCTTTCTTCCCACAACATATCTGTATTTGGGTGAATTGGCCAAAGACTAGATCACTGCAATGGATCCTAACTACCAGATCTGTTGGTGATCTGGCTGCCTGGGATCGGGAGAATTCAGGAGGACAATTCCTTTGCCAGCTTGGATTGGTCTCCCCTCTATATATTTTCTTCAACCCTTTGTCCAAGCAGCACTGATCATTGATTGGTTTTTAAATCCCTTAAAAATAGGCAAAGCTACCGGCCCTATGACTCTTTATTAGTAGCCACACAAGCAAAATAATGTCACCATCCTCAAAGGCTGCCTAAGCCAATATATGACAGCTTTATAGGCATAGAGTAAAGCAGGAGCGGGAAATGTCTAGGTCCCCCGTCTCCTTACTGACATATTAGACGTCTGCAGTGAAACAAGACCATGTCCCCCTCAGCGCACAGTTGGTTTCTTCCATATGGCAAGGCACAGATATCATTTAGGAAGCACCATAGGAACCCAAAGCTGTGTCACAGGGGTGTTATCCCCTCAGCGCACAGTTGATTTCTTCAATATGGCAAGGCACAGATATCATTTAGGAAGCACCATAGGAACCCAAAGCTGCGTCACAGGGGTGTTATCTACCCGCCACTTACCTACACTACCCAGGATTAACACACACAAGAACAAGGTCATACGTTCGATTCCCGACCATGGCCTTATCTGTGTGGAGTTTGTATGTTCTTCCTGTGTTTGCGTGGGTTTCCTCCGGGTGCTCCGGTTTCCTTCCACACTCCAAAAACATACTGGTAGGTTAATTGGCTGCTATCAAAATTGACCCATTCTGTCTGTGTGACCTTAGTCTCTATTGGTCTCTGTGTGTGTGTGTAGTCTCTATTGGTGTGTGTGTTAGGGGATTTAGATTGTAAGCTCCAACGGGGCAGGGACTGATGTGAGTTCTCTGTGCAGCGCTGCGGAATTAGTGGTGCTATATAAATAGATGATGATGATGATCATTGTAGACTGGTTGGGAGATCCCATGGATGCTTATTTCTCAGTTACCTGAGTGAGGAAATAATTCTATTAATGACAATATGAATTTTCTGTAGAAAGTTTATGAAAGTAAATGAATATTCATATTGTGTCATAACTGCTTCTCACCATCTGGAGGTCATTTGAAGTCCTCTGGGTGCCCATGGGGGGTGCGTGGTTGGGTTAAGTAAGAACAGAGAGATGAGATGTTTTATCTGTCTCCAAGGTTGTCAGATTCTTGTCCAGCCACTACAGACCATGCTTCCTCAAGGCGCACCCTCTCCACCTGCCAGAGTGTTGTGTGTATAACAAGAACTCTGCATTTAAATGTTTTATAAATGTCCCTTCTGATTATTTTTTAGTTTTATTCTTTATATATTTTAATGCTACATTTAATAGTATATAATTTCTGCTGTATACTATTCTAGTATAACGTCTTGTTTTCCTGTTCCCCTCTAGTACCTGCACAATGATAAAAAGATCCTGCATGGGGACATCAAATCATCTAATGTGGTCATAAAAGGCGACTTTGAATCCATCAAAATCTGTGATGTTGGGGTGTCTCTGCCGCTGGATGAAAACATGACCAGTGAGTGACTGTATAAAGGGGCTCCCGTGTGTGGAAGGGATTGTATACTGTGCTTGTGGCACTTTTGACAATGTTGACTCGGAGCAGTTTTGACACGGTAGAACATTTGATTTTGGAGAGGATATTGTATGCGTGGGTGGCACAGTGGTTAGCATTGTTGTCTCATAATCCTGGGCCTTGGCTTCGGATCCAGCCTGGGCTTTGCCTGCGTGGAGTTTGCATGTTCTCACCCTGTCTCGCTGTCCAACAACATGCTGGTGGGTTACTTGGCTTCCGTATAATTGGCCTAGTTTGCTCGTAACTGGTAGAGAAATTAGATTGTGAGCTCCCCTGGGACGGTCACGTGGCACTTTGTCCTGTGGAACTGAATGTTCCTCCTGGCTGATTGTTGTCATGGAGCCGTAGAGTCCAAGGAAACCGCAACTGAATGTGTTTGTCCATCTTTCAGCATAATGTCCACCTTAATCTGAGGTCATGTGTAGCACAAATCCCAGACGACCTGGTCGGTATTAGTGTGAGGATTTGTATTGATTATTACTGTGAACATGTTCTGCTCTCTTGCTGTCTGACAGTGAGCGATCCAAAGGCCTATTACATCGGCACCGAGTCCTGGAAGCCGAAGGAAGCTCTGGAGGAAGAGGGGGAGATCACAGATAAGTCCGACATATACGCCTTTGGTCTAACTCTGTGGGAGATGATGGCGCTGTCTATCCCTCATCTCAACCTGCCCCCCGAGGACGACGATGACCAAGGTTTGTAAGCAGATCTTATTAACACGTTAAATTCTATATGAAGCCAGTGCCCGGCTTGTGGAATGTTTGTAGATTCATCTGACTTATTACATTGTATTTATATAGTGCTTTTGGATAGGTGAACAGCTTCAGTCAGTGCAAAGTTGGGGAGGGGGTGAGTCAGTGATTTCTCTCATTGCCCGATATACTTCACTGCTGACCTTCACATAGGATCTTCCATTCCCCTGTGTAAATATAATACCCCAGTTTATACAGCCACTGAGGTTTAGAAGTTGCTGTACTCTATATGAAAGAGTCCTAGAAGTGTCTAACCAATGATCAGCTCCATTCTTTAAGGAAATAACGGGTAGCAGAGGGGGGAGGGTGAGCAGGACCTGGGCTGGGGCACTGACCTATTAGTTTAGGGATCGTTAAACGGCTGTATTGGTCTTTTCCTTTGACAGAGGACTCCTTCGAGGAGGAGGATTTTGACGAGGACGCCTATTATGAAGCTTTGGGCACACGACCAGCACTTAACATGGAAGAGCTGGATGAATCTTATCACCAGGTGATTGAGCTGTTCTTCATGTGCACCAGCGAGAACCCCAAGGAACGACCTTCTGCTGCTCAGATTGTTCAGGTCCTGGAAGCAGAGAACATAGGTGTTTGTTAGACTTAGGATGCAGCTGTTGCTGGAATGTTTTAGAAAGTGATTCTCTTGTAAGAGGTTTACTAGAAAAGTTATTAAGTTCAGTTTCAGTGCAAGATTTTGGGTGGGAGATGTTTCAGCGAGTCATAGAGTTGGCAAGGAAGCGAAGTATAGGAGCTGTAGCCTCCTCTGTCACATGGCACGTCTGTCACATGGCACGTCTGTCACAACGTGACTCCTGCAGCGCTGACACTCAGGACTAGCAGGACTCCAGTGTGACAGGTGATCAGAGCTCCCTTTCTTACTGGGAACCAGGTGCTGTTCAGAGCGCCGATGTGACAACGCCCTAATACTGTAAAATAAACCCGTTCTGTCTCTATCTGGCAGTCTGCTCCCTGCTGTAAGTGCCAGATACGGTCTAGCATGTGGCGTTCTGTCTCCTGTGACTATCTCTGTTGTACGTGTTATATCCATGTTTGTACACTTCATTATTAAAAATAAAATGTTTTTACTTTTAAGAAGTATTTGGTCATTTAAAACAAAAAACAATTTACCAAAGTCCACATTGCAGATATTGCTTGGGTTGAGATAGATATATATATTTTTTTCTATATGCCACCAAAATAAACTCCATTTTGCCCCCCCTCTGATATGTTGCCCTCACTATAACACGGTTTCTCCTATATTTTCAGCTGGCGTTATAAAGAGGGAGCACTATATAACACAAGGACTGACGCTGTGGGTGTGTATAGTGGGACAGGTGCCTCTGGGGTTGTACTGATCAGAAGTAACCTCTAGTTTTATGGTATGACTCCTTAGATATCTGGATTCCCTAATTCAATTTGGAGTATTACTTTGCTCTGTTTCTGATTTGAGCTTCTTGCTGAGGAGGAACTGTGTGAGTGACAGTTGTCAATCATCTGCTACTTACCGTGTTGGTACTTTCCTTTCTGGGACTTGCTGTAGCCTACCAGCATTCATTTACATTAATTACGTCTTTGAAAAAGTGGAGATGTTGCCTATAGCAACCAATCAGATTCTAGCTGTCACTTTGTAGAATGTACTAAATAACTGGAATTTGGTTGTTATAGGCAACATCTCCACTTTTTCAGACTTGCAGCTTGATAAACTTACCCCCTGGTATGCTTTTCTTTTGAAACGTACATGGGCCTTGCTTCCAAATATTCTAATGTTACAGGTCAGGCTTCTTTTTGTTCCATGGTTTGTATGGAGTTTTGTTTGTGGTGGGTAACAGATTTTGGAGATAACAGGTTGTCATGATTGCTTCACCCCCAACATGTCATTGGCATATACGAGTCAAACTGCGTAATCATCTGCTTGTCCATAGAGCATGGTTCCCTCTGTAATGCAATTTTGTTTGTGGTTGTAAGATTCTGTGGTCTGGAACACAATCCCTTCATCATAGTGACTTGTCTTACACTTGTGTATTCAGTCCAATTATCCTCCCCTAGTATTTTTGCTCACTTGAGCAAGACATTGTTTGGTTTCTCTGGTATGTCATCCTGGCTGTGAAGCAGGTAGACTGATGTGTATCAGTGAACATGAGAAATACTTATTCCTTCCAGTGGTCTCGCTGCTGGAAGACCAGAGACTTTCTCTGCTACGGCTGGGTCAGGGAAGACCCTTCAAGCTTCTAATACATTAGATCATGTGGCTGCACTGATCAGTGTTGGCTAACCTGTGACACTCCAGGTGTTTGTGAAACTACAAGTCCCAGCATGCTTTGCCAATATATAGCAGCTTATTGCTGGAAAGGTATGCTGGGACTTGTAGTTTCACAAACACCTGGAGTGTGACAGGTTAGCCAACACTGTTCTAGATAAAACATTCTTATTGCTTTGGACTTTTGCTAGATGTCTGCTGCTATGTTCCTGCCTCTCACGTCCGTTATTAAAATGTCATTACTTTTCTTTGATGCAGCGGTCCCCCTGGGCTGTCACAAGTATTCAGAGTTTCTTCACCGACAATGGGATGTTTTCAGGACTAGGTACATTGACTTTCCCCATAGCACCTGTGGTCACATCCTGATAAGCTATGGTTAGTCTCACATTGGTCAAGAAAAGTGTCTTTAGCGTTAATCAAATCACTTGTGGCTCTTACGGTATGAATATATTTGGACCATGTAGTGAGACCAGGTCATTTAGTGACTCATAATAAATTCATAGCCAGACTCTATACTGCAGAGCTTGGTCACATCAGTGAAACTTGATTAAAGTTGCCTCGCATGAGCCACGTTGCTGCCTAGAATCCAGCTTGTCCTCAGCACAGGAGTGATGGCCAAGAGGTAGGTGGAGCATCTACCTTCCCACCCACTACAACCCTGTAGTTATTGCCAACTGCCTGCAGTAAATACTGTGTTTCAAGCAAGTTTAATTAGTCTTCTACTGTAGCCCTTGGGCTAAAGAAGGGTGTGCAGGTTGTACAGGGTAACATGGCGGGTGGGTTGGAGGAATTCCTCGCAGCATATACCCAGTTATCTGCACACATGCAGTAAACCAGCATTTTTCTTCCCTTTCCCCCTGTGAAAATGTTTCTGGGTATTTTATAGAACGTCTTCACCTGCCGCGTGCACTGATGGCAAATTGCATTTCTATCAATCTTACTTTTAAATCCACAAGTGTTACATATGAAGAGTCTGTTGCATCCTCACGGATTAGTTTATAAGTGATGCCAAACCCAGCCACATTTTAGGAGAACAATTTACAGAGAAAAGGATTAAGGCATGAACCTATGGATATAATAGATGGTCAATTAAGTGTATAGGTGCAAATAGAAATCCTGTTTGGTAAACCCTTTGTGTAGGAGCAAGTGTGATCTATATAATACATTGCCATGCCCATGTCTCGGCTATGAAACCACCTGCACATTTTAACTTTTATTGGTTCTTCCAGATGGATTTACTGTAAATGAGCTCCCACCACCTCTGTATTCCTACGCGTTCCTCAGAAATGACCACGTCCATACACTATTGTACTAGAATCTGCCATCCATTCATGCAGTCCTGTATGGATGCTTTATACAATGATAGAATCTGATTGGTTGCTATGGGTTACAGCACATTCTTATTGGTGTTTTATTGATACACAAATTACACCAGGACCAAATTTTTAGCAACAACTTTAAAGTAAAAACTTTATTTAGTTTCTTTGACAGGAAACATGCATGTTAAAGTGTTTCTCAAATATTTAAGAAAATGCAAAACGTCTTCCCCTCAGTGGAGATGTCAGATATTTGTATAGTGTGTTTACCTGTGGGACCCAATCGCAGTTCTGTGTATAAGACTGTACAGATATAATACACTGTCGATACAGAACTGGATATACAATATATAAACACCAACGTTATCACTGCAATCTAAACTACCAAAAACACAAACAAGTGCAAACTTTGCATAAAGATATTTAACGACACACAAATATTTACAGAACAGGGAACAAACAGGACAGAAATGGAGACATCATCTGAGATGGGGGAAGGTCTTGTGGCCCCGGCTGCTGGACTACAGCTCCCAGGATGCACTGCTGGGCATGGGAATTCTAGGGAAGTGCCACAGCTTCTGGCTGCTGGTTTTATCACAGGAAAATGTACATTCAACTTTTGTAAAAAATTATTAACTTTACATTCAAGGTTCAACAATCTAACAGTAAATACAACTTTTTATCAAGGCACACTGGTTCTACTCAGTGACATTTTATGGCCAAACTGAGATCTCTACTGTTCCTTGTGATCAATATGGAGGTTCTCGTAAATAGCAATGAACCCCGATACGTCAGTGACAGACGCCTCTTAACTCTACTCAAACAATCTAAAAAGAAAACTGGAGAGAAAATATCCACTCAACACCACACAGGTGGGAAAGACAACACTCGGAACAAGGGAGCAGACTCCATGCTCGGCTATAGGTCGGATGTTATACAATGGACTTGATAACTAGATAAAGCAGCATCCTTACCAGTGCCCGGTTATGTATCTGTAAAATAAATGTTCAGTTTAACTCTCCATCACATTAACATTCTAAAAGCAACATGCAGAAGACCTGTTATTGCAGCCGATAAGACTAGAAACAGGCAAAGTGCAACAAAACGCTAAACGCTCATCGTTCTGCAACAACAAGGTTCCCGTAATAAAACCAACTAAAAACCGACTAGAACAGACTTTCTAGATGAGGAAATTGTACACCAGGAAGTCTGGGACTTTACAATAGGTGCTGGCAAACAGCTTGCCATCTGGGGTTGGGTCGGAGAAGGCAATTTCATCAGTTGTCAGACGAGAGCCGTAAGTAAAGGAACTTCTGAAATGTAAGACAAAAGAAAAAAACTCTTAAACTGCAGCATAAAATGAGGATAAAAGATATAAGTATAGTGAAACTCGAAGGGTTTGAATTGAGAGAGAAATTGGTGACATATGCCTAAGTCTCATGGCTACACCATACACTACAGACAGGTGATTGAGCTCACCTCACGGTATCCACCAGGCGGCTGGCGATGCCTTTTCGGCGCATCAGGGAGAAGACCCAGATTCTGCTGATGCCACAGATTGCCTTCTGAGGTTCAGAGGAGCAACGCCAAGCTCTGTGCCGCTCCAACGCACCGTGGCTGGTAGAGGCGGTCGGTGGAGGCTCATCAAAGACCCGGAACGCCTGCAGACATTTAACACGGAAGCATGAAATGTGCTCATCTATCAGAGTATATTTCATACAATGTTCAGCGTTACCCTGACGTACCACTGCAGCTCTAATAAAAAGTAAAATTTAACACCCCCCTCCCCTACTACAGACAGCTGAAGCTCCTCCCACAACCCGATACAGGCCAAATAAAGCTGAGTCTACAGTCATTTGAGTCACTGTGACACCACTGGTCCTGCCCCATGTATGTATCCACCAATCAACACAGCACGATGGTCAGTCACTGCCTGCTTGTTTAGCAGATTCCAACTACCATGACAACCTGGTGGACGTATTTAGTTATTTATAAAACACTCCAGGTATGTCATGTGCAGTGTTCAGTAATACATAAACTGACATTAATAGCAAATGGTGACTTAAGATCATTAATGAAGCAGGCCCTAAGAAACTTCTCATTTCAGTCTCCTGGACAAAACCATGTTACAATGCAAGGGGTGCAAATTAGTATTCTGTTTTGCACATAAGGTAAATACTGACTGTTTTTTCATGTAGCACACACATACTTGATAGCTTATTTGTACACGGACATTTAAAGTTGATATTTGTGTGCTACATGAAAAAACAGTCAGTATTTAACTTATGTGCAAAACAGAATGCTAATTTGCACCCCTTGCATTGTAACATGGTTTTGTCCAGGAGACTGAAATTAGAAGTTTCTTAAGTTAAGATCCTTAATGAATCAGACCCTTAGGGCTAGATTTACTAAGCTGCGGGTTTGAAAAAGTGGGGATGTTGCCTATAGCAACCAATCAGATTCTAGCTGTCATTTTGTAGAAGGTACTAAATAAATGAAAGCTAGAATCTGATTGGTTGCTATAGGCCACATCCCCACTTTTTCAAAACCTGCAGCTTAGTAAATCTAGCCCTTAGTCTTTAACATACAAGAGAAGAGGCTGAAGTAGTAGATAGGGCATATTAAACACGTGGCCCTGCAGTCATGGTCATCACATGACATTGGGACCATGATACTTAGCGTGGGCATCAGGACAGATTCACAATACACAAAGATAAAAGCAGCTGTAACGGGGACAGAACCTACCTGACTGATGGCTTCTGCAATCAAACACCCGACAATCTTCTTATCACTGGACACAAAGAGATAAGTCACAGCCCGGCTGGGAGAACTGAGGGTCGTCTGCTGGAAGCCCAGCTCCATGTCCACCACTTCTCGCACCTCCTCGGCCTGTGAGTCACACGGACGGATGTCACATTCAAACCCACAACTAATGTGTACATTGAAATATCTTTTATCTTAAAAGAGTCATTAAAAAGGCTTCTGCAGTTTGTTCTACCACCATAAAACAAATGATTAAACAATCTGTAGAGTTTCTCTTACCTTCTTTAGGGCGTATTTCGGATCCCCCGGGGAGATCTTTAGGATTTTTCCGTCCCAGAATTCCGCCACAACTCTCTCTTTTTTCCAGCCCTGTAACAGCGTAAGAACAGCAGCATTTAGGACATCCGCCAAGTGATGCCAAAAAGCCAGAGTCATTTTTGAACAATGAAAATAATTAAAGAGAGTTCAGGGAAAATTAACAGACCCTGGTTCTGATTTAAAATTTATCATAACAAAAAGCTTCAACAACAGATTTAGCCGGTTCTGTAGATGGAAATGGTCAGTGTGCGGGACAAGGACTCCTTTACCACGTAGCGAATGCTCTCCAGCAGCCTCTGGTGATACTGAATGTGCTGAGTCTCGTCCTGCAGACTGGCCGCTGAGTAGATCATCCCACAGGTGCCACACGCCACGGGGCCAAAGTGCTTCTGTCCGGCGTCCTAGACAGACACACAACGTAACGTCAGAGTCTGTACAACAATCCCCTCTACAACTGTCCCCCCTCCCATGTGCACGGCCAACCCAATTCTCCGTTACTGTCTGACAATACAACATACACCTCACAGATCACCCTGGTCTGTGCACAGGTTCACTAGTGCATGTGCGAGATATCACAAGAAAGAGTGAACGTGTCCTGAACAGGGAGTGCTAACTGAATGTCTCATCTCCGTCATCCCACTTATACATGAATATCATATTCTGAAGCAACAACAACTAATCATGTACGATAAACCAGCTAATCTGGAACCAAGTACACTTCTTGTTATTTACCATATAGATCACCCCCTGCTTATTTGCAGATGGCCCCTAATGACTGCCAGACTACGCAAATGAGGGATGCAACAGACTCAGCAGGAGCTGTAGCTGCAATAAATAAAGCCGCCAACGCTGCTGCTGTAGCCGTGCAGATTAATGAAAGTAGCCGATTTGGAAGATGTTAATTTGTAATTCTACATGATGGGATTAGATTTAATGTGCTGTGTACAGACGGCAGAGCCCAGAACGTACAATAATCAGCTGATCCTCGGTCTCCTTGTTGGCCTCTCTTCTCTTGTTGTGTTTCAGGGCTTTACTTAAGGCAGCGGCGGCGTTTACTGGGGTGCTGGAGCAAATTGGAGACTCCAATTCTCCACGCAGATCAAAAGGCCTGTAGGGAAAAAGATCAAATAAGATTACTACATGTCAAAGTGCTCAGAATCACACACATCCATTAACACGAATTCTACAGCCAATCTTTTCCTACATCAAATAACTATGTTTTAATTAAAAGGGTTACTACATTATTAGGAACACACACACAAAACACATTGTTGATCGCATCCAGTTTAAGAAAAAAAAGGATTGACTTGTCGTCGTTTTTTAAATTTTCACTGCAAAGTCGCCGAATTCCAGCGACTTGCAGAAATCAGAGGATGATACATTTACCCCCGGGAGTGTGAGGTGAAGCAAGTGAACAGGAGAGAACCATGACTGAATAGTCGTCTGTGGGCCCAAAACTTGGTGACCTGCGACATCTTAGCAACTAAACAAGAGGCAAATCAGGGAGAACTTATGGAAGGAACAGATGACGGAGGGCTATCAGCAGGTCAAGCGGGAGAATCAAGAAGATAAAGATACGAATAGTGTATCAGGAGCAAAATACACCAGCGCCATTAAACAACTGGGGCCCCACCGTTCTCTTAAAATGTCTGTATCCTCTAGTTGGACACAAAAGAAATTCTGCATGTCAGGACATTTCAAGGATTATTGCAAATCGTTTCACAGATATCTCAGCTGACACAATGCAGCACAGAAATCTAAACTGTAAAGGGATCACTGACCTTTTCTTAGTTACAGGTGGTGTGCTGAAAATAGGATACATCAAGGAATCTAATGAAAGAAAAGAAAATAACATGAATATATATCACAGACACATATAGTTCAGAAAGTGTCATTTTTTTTATTTATTGTTTTTATTTAAGAATTTCCATTTATTGTTAAACTGCCGGCAACATTACCTTCATGGTGCGATGACTCTACTTTACTGTCTTCTGTGATGGACAGACCACAAGATTCACGTTGGTCTCGCTGAGGATAAAACACAGAAACCCTTCAGAAAAAGAGGCTGCTATATGTGCAAGTTGCCAGTAGGTGGCAGCAACGGTCATTAAACACGATATTGTAAAACCTGTGACCTAAGACTCAGTCAGATGCTTTGCTCCAACTTTACTCCTGCGCTGGTTTCACTTTAACCCCTTCACGGCTCAGCCTCTTTTGGCACTTTTTGGGTTGGTCACATTCCAATATCAGTAGCTAGTTTGTGCTGGTACTTCAGAAGATTTTGAATAATCAGAAAATACCCTTAGTCTGCTTATACCTCCTGTCCCGTCAGAATAAACAAAAAGTAAACTAAAAGCAAATGTGTATTTTTTACCTTGTATACCACAAAGTAATACTTAGTGCTTTCTGCTCTGGCATCAGTTCACCTTTCCAAAACAAACACCGGGATTGCAAACATAATGTTCGTAACAAAATCTGATAATGCATTTATTTTTTTTGCTAGTTTGCACAGTCTTGATTGAAATGTATAACATGTGTAGGGACAATATGAGCAGCCCAACAAGGCATACCATTTTGAAAACAAGACGACCACTGCATCAAATGAGGGTACCCCCCCGAATTTCTTGAAGCCAGGATGGAGAAGATATGGGGGTAATATTAGAACTCCTCCCCCAAAACTCTGGAGTTCTTAATACTTTCTGTAGTGTAAGGTATTCCTGTCTGGTGATCACCTGATAAGAACTATTAAGGGGCACTATTTTTGAAAGAGAGGACCTATCTCTTTTCAAATTCTAGGTGCCAGGATGCGACAGATAATTTTTAGTGCTCTTCCCTGGCTTTTAATTTAATTTTCTGTAGGCAGTGTGTGGTATAATAACATAATCAAAAGGTTATAAAGAAAAATAGCTGCAGATCTTTAAAATAACTCCCAGATGAAATATATGAAATGAAACATTTTGAGAATGTCAGCATGTACCTTCTCTCGTGAAGATGGACTCTTGAGATCAAACTGGCGATTAGCCTGGTCTGGGGTGAGCTTCACTTTCACGTTCATCATAGCATCACTAACTTTTTTGGGGTCAGCTTCCTCCCTTTCTTCTGTGGGAAACGTACAGGCCAACGTCTCCTCCAAGCTGATGACCTTCCGGCTTATACAGCTGATCCTGGCGGCTTTCACACCAGAGGATGCGGCTGCACTCGGCAGCTTGCTCTTATGCCCTGATCTTGACGAAGGCTTGGAGGACGCAGGGAACTTGAGGTGCGAGGGCAGCCTTTTGGGTGCGGGATGGGGCTTTTTATTGGTGGCGAAAAACGCAGCTCCCACTGTGAGCTTTGGCCTTGGTTTACTCTTCAGTCCCAGGATGACACTTTTCTGAGAGCTGGGAACTACGCTCGAGTCTTCTACAGCTTTTGGCGACAGCTTCATGGGAGGTTCATTCGCTTCAATCTTCGTCTCACTTCTTGAGGACACCGTATCTCTGCTAACATTCCCTTTCTTTTGACTTCTTGGACTTTTTGTCCTGGTAAACTTGGAAGCATCTCTCATCTTTGGACTTTTCTCTACGGTCTTAGCAGGAGGCGAGGCGTCTTGATCGTGCTTTGCCCGATTTTCATTTATCACTTTCCGATCGATCGGGGATAAGTACACTTTACCCTTCTTGTAAAACGACATTACTGGCACTACGGTCTTCGATGACGAGCCTTCACCGGGTGACCTCGGAGGAGAAGGCCCGTTGGCTTCTTTATCTCCATCTTCCGTTTGTACTGGTGAAACGATAAGTTTCCTGGCAACGCCGGCCTTCCAAGAAGCTCCAACGTTCTCCTTCTCTAGGGGGTCTTCGATGCCGGTGTAGCCGGAGGTGGGCGACCGCTTCATGGTGTTACTTCTATTTGGGTTCCTGGGTTGCAGTGGAGATAGAACAACGCTGCATTCTACCAATAATTTCTTTATTGGCGTTCCGAAGGACGACCAGCGCCTGATTAAAGAGAATATAAGATATATACATATAAGACCCGGATTACATCGGAAATTGTAACAAACAAACAATTGATTTTTCTGGGCACAAATTATAGGCACAAGTAATAGAAAATAAGCAACACTGCTAACTGTATATTGTTCCTGAAAAGTATGTTACGTACAAGTCAGAAATGTTAATATCAACATCCTAATAACCTTATATAACCATGGCATTCGGGCAGCGTCATGAGTTCAATTCCCATCCATGGCCTTATCTGTGAGGAGTTTGTATCTTCTCCCTGTGTTTGCGTGGGTTTCCTCCGGGTGCTCCGGTTTCCTCCCACACTCCAAAAACTACTATACTAGTAGGTTAATTGGCGGCTATCAAATTGACCCTAGTATGTGTCTGTGTATATTAGGGAATTTAGACTGTAAGCTCTAATGGGGGCAGGGACTGATGTGAGCGAGTTCTCTGTACAGCGCTGCGGATTAGTGGCGCTATATAAATAAATGGTAATAATAATCTTATATAACCATGGCATTCCTAAAGATAAATAAAAAGTAAAAGTGAAGGTAGTTGTGCTGAATAGATCTCAACTGTATTATATTGTTTCATCTACAATGTATTCAGCAACAGCTTACAGTGCCATTGTTTTCTCTCTCTTACCCAAAATGCCATTATCTCCTCCCAAATCTTCCCTGTCAATCTATTAGAAGTGTGAAAATCCTCTCACAATACAATGGACGCAAATCACCAAAATTACCTAGAACTAGAGAATTGACATACCCTGGTAAAATGCCATTTTTCTGACTAACCATGACACACTCATAGGTTTTAAGATTACACTGAAAAGAATCCCTCATTCTGAAAACAAATCCTTCACAAAACTCTGCACGTCAAGACTAGACTAATGCATATGGATAAACAGAAAATGGGCGCTATATACCACTCAAACAATGTTATATCTGCACTGAAACCTGCAGAAATATCAAAGGAATATAAAAAGGAAAAAAAAAATAAAATAAAAAAAATCGCTGTATACAGATAAATTATCTGATTTATTAAGAATAATATAAAAGCAAATAAACAAACTGAACAGACCTGTTTAGGAGTCCATAGTCTCACTAATCTATAGATAAATGTAAATTAACTCATAAATAAGCCATACTTGCCCATTACGTTAGACTCCCCAACTCAGCCGCAGGGAGCCCGCAGGGCAGGATTTGTGGTGAATTGCGACATTTTGCACCCCCCCCCCCTTCCTCTTGGAGGGCATCAATAAAAAGTTGACAACTATAAAAATAAGCTGCCCACAGAGCAGCATAAATATTGCACATGTAAGCAACAAATGAATCTCACAAGTGACACAGGGAATTCACAGCCCTATCAGATGGAACATGGGGTTTAAGCCGTCGGCTGAAACATGGATCACTGGTAACTCAAACTCTCCAATAAGAATGATTGAAGGATTATCCGCTGTGGAACCAACCCTTCTTGACATGGGAACAATATCACAGCACTGCCCAAATAGGAACTAGTCTAATACAGGTCAGAGGTCACTCACTGGGTGACAATTTTGTCATTTTTCCTAATATGGTCACATTTGCCACAATAATACAGCACCATTGCAAATTAAACTATATTCTGCTAAATAAAGCTGTACTGTGATATATTTGTGGGAATGTGTTTTCATGCATTAGAAAAAAGATTGTATGGAAGACCCCCCATTCATCTCCCCAATCAGCCCATCTACACACACACACACACACACACACACACACACACACACACACACACACACACACACACACGTCAGCAGTGTCACAGTGATATGCACAAAATAGGGCTAAAATTAAATATTTTAATGCACATTATTGCTTCATCTGTGATGGGTCACACATTACAATTAACGTAAATTCCATATATTTCCCCCATAACATTTAAAAAAAAAAAAAAAAATCTAGCACAAATAATTTAATTCTGACTCAAGAACCTTTCTTGTTGTCAAGATTACATTATATATTATTGTATGTGGGTAAAGCAGAAATGCTGGTTGTAGATGTGGTGACGGTGTGTTTAGGATATTAGTGGAATAATACATACATTATATATATATATATATATATATATATATATATATATATATATATATATATATATATATATACGGATCTGGTAGAGCAGGAATCATGCGACTTTTTGGCACTTACGATTCCTTGCGCCTGAAGAGGCGCGACGGGAGAGGAAAGGGGTGTTCTAACTTAAGCATTGAACAGTAAGAACGCGTTCAAACAATTGAGCAAGGATCCAGACTGGGACACAGGGATATGTTTACTAAGCTGCGGGTTTGAAAAAGTGGAGATGTTGCCTATAGCAACCAATCAGATTCTAGGTGTCATTTTGTATAAAGCAATAGATAAATGATAACTAGAATCTGATTGGTTGCTATAGGCAACACCTCTACTTTTTCAAACCCGCAGTTTAGTAAATATAACCCGAGAAAGGTTTTATTTCGGGGTGGTCAGGTGTCAGTAGTGGATGATGATGATAAGGCCCAAACCGCTTTAATTAGAGGTTTGCAAACGCTTATTGAGACTTTAATAGACGCTCGACCATAGATTAATATTTTCCGAGTGCTGTAGCAAAGAAATAAAAATACCCCTCTCTAATATAAATATGTCTATGTACATGGTCACAAGGAGGACGTCCGTGCATGAGGGGTGCGTCTGTGCTCACACGGATTCATCCGCTGCTCAGTCAGACCTAGATACGTCCTCTGCATTTAATACGGCGACCTTTTCAAGTACAAGTTACGCCTCCTTTCCACTCTGAATATAAACATGAATTTCATCCACACACTTATGATTTCTTACCCACTGTTATTCTATTATATTGCCCTGTTCTGTTTCGTCCTACGCTCTCTGTACAGCGCTGCGGATCCTTTGTGGCATCATATAAAGAAAGGATAATGATAATTATCTGTATGTACTTGTGACACTATGCTGTGCGATCTCACCCCCTACGTACGGGGCTGCTGGGCCGCACCACACCAAATAAACACAAACCACAGCTGCAGAGCAGGGCCGATGGCTGGCCCCTAATCATAGTACAGCCACAGCGCTGAACAGTGATATATAGGTGTGGCCTTAACTAGGAACATTCAAAGGAAACCCTGGCAGGATACATAAAAAGCAGAGATAATAGTATATAAAAAAAGATATATATATATTTGTATTATACTTATGGAGACAATAGGCCTCATAAATTGGGAAATTGAAACCAAACATTTAAAAAACACTGGGAATAAAAGCTGTATAAATGGAATCACAAATGTTGTGTATAAACGGACTAAATCGATGAGTATGTCCACGTAACTAGTATATATATGGTAGTTCATAGAATAAATCACAATAAAAACAACACTAAAAAAAAAAAAAAAATCCCTCCAAGATATCCAGCATTAAGTTGTAAGATATATATCCAAGTAATGCCGGTATATTTATGGTATTCCACATCCAGATCCTGCTGGGATTCAAGTTTTTAAATGTTTGGTTTTCATTACCAATTTATGAGGCCTATGTATTATATTTATTGAGACAATAGAAATATACTTTTTATATACTGTTATCTCTGGCTTTATGTATCCTGCCAGGGTTTCCTTTGATGTTACTAGTTAAGACCACACCCATATATCACTATTCAGCGCTGCTTTTTTTGATCTGTGGCTTATAAAGAAAGAATAATAACTGATTCTGAATTTTAACATGATTATTGCTGAGCTTTCAACTGGGTCTAGTTTTGCGTGCACAGGTAAGTGCTCCCCCAGCAAGAACAGCTATTAGACACTTCACACCAGTTGGACAAGGAGGGAAGTTATAATATAGAAATAGGATACGAATTACATTTGCAAAAAAAACACCCTTTTGTATCTTACACAAACAAATATAATGCGTAACATGTACTACTGTTGTAGGGACCTACTTTATTCTACTTATTAAGCAAGGAAAACACCGCTCTCAGACGCCAATGGGTAGTTTCACCGGAGATGGAGCTTCTCTCTATCTATCAAAGGAACGCTACAAAGTAGGGGGAACCCATCTAACACACTGACACAATCCTCCTTTCACCATCTCAGGATGATAATGTCAGCAAAAATTGCTTTATGCTTTAAATAAATCATTTTCCCACCAAAAATATATATTTTAAAATTATTTTCCTATTTTAAAAAAGTTCTACAAGTGGCTATTTTCTATGGCAAGCATACATATTTATATAAACTGATTCCAAAACCAACCACTGGCTGTCAATGTGTGCTGGGACTTGTAGTTCCACAGCTGCTACCTCTGCTTCATGCCAGTGGTGTCCACTTTCTCCATCGCTGGGCCCTTATTGTGGGGCCCCAAGAGATGGTCCCCTGCAGGGTATATTGCACAGTCCTGCACACAGGTCACTGAGACACTTCTCTGTCTACTACATGTATAATATGTTACAGTCCTGCAATCCCCTCCCATGTTATAACTTACACAACAAGCTGCAGCACAGTAATGGATCAGAGAGAGGGGGGGGACGGCTACTTATACTGTGTGCTTCCCCCTCGGCCTTCTGGGACATGTAGTTCTGCAGACAATGACCACTATACAGGGATACAGCAACAAGACTACAACTCCCAGAACTCCCTGCGAGAGCCACACACTCAGTGATATGGAGACTTCTGCCCACCCCAGAGGCTCCTGCATGTAATGCGGATGATAGTGGTCAGAATAACCAGAGACACAGCTGCAGTGTACGGTGTATAGATCACCAGCCCCAAGCTGGGCTGTATTGTAGTATGTATTTATATGTACATTCAGTGCACACAACAGGTGAGCAGGAGCCCATTCAGGGAAGAAATTGAGCATCTTAAGTACGATCAATACACAGATAAGTGATAATATACATATTAATGCCTGTAAATAAAGTATACATTGGGAATCTGTCATTCCGTATGCATTACAAACACTTGTATATAGGAATTACATAATATCCTCATCATTTACACTACTGGGTGCTATATAGAGAACAACATCAGGTACAGAATAGGATACAGTCAGCTACGTCCCCCCAACATGTCCACTTTTGGGCAAAAGGTCCCCCCTTTCAAGGTCTGTAAAATAGGACTCTCCAGCCAAAATCAGGACAGTTGGGAGATACGCCCTATATTGAGAAGGCAGTAAGTATATGGAGGGTAAACACCCTACGGATAGAGCCCAGATAAATTCCATGGGTGACATCTAATAGTTGTAAGGTCATTAGTCATCTGTCCTCCATTACAAAATACAAATATATATCTCCAATACATTACGACCACAGCAGGTCTAAAAACTGAAAAGCTACTGAAGACGGCGTCTTCAAGCTAAATATATATACTTATATAATTATGGTTTTATTACATAAATTGCTCCCTGACTTTAGACAGTGATTTTGGGTGGAAACTCCCTGTAGTAGAATAATGACAGTAAATATTACACACTGCCCCCATATATCACCGTCAGTGCTCCCTCTCTATAACACCATCCTCATTTGCCACAAGTTGGTTTCTCTGTACAAAATGAAATGGAAATAGTGATAAGGGACCCGCAGTCTCCTGTTATCCAGGTACTATTAGTGAGCTGCTGCTTACTAATATCATACATAGTCTCACAAAGCTGTTCACCATCAGTCACTGTGAGGAGCGCTGATAACGTCACCCAGACATGTTCACTGCAGTCACTGTGAGGGGCACCGATAACATTATACACAGTCATGTTTACCAAGCTGTACCTCCATCAGTCACTGTGACGGGGACCTGATAATGTCATCCAGAGACATGCTCACTACAGTCACTGTGAAGAGCACAGTAATTAACTAGATTTTGGCATGTGCTCCAAATTATGGAATATAAACCCTAGGAGTACAGTGCTGAAAATAGATCCCATATAACCTGTATAATCCCATTATATGTCACCCTCGTTATAATACCAGTTTGAATTAGTCAAATGTGTCTCTCAATGCTATATGCTGGCTGAAATATTAGTCATATTACATCTACAGAGTCCAACTGAGTAAGTGATACATAGGAGCTGCAAGTTACATAATGCTGGCTGTGTACAGTCTTGTCCCATAGATTATAAGCTTGTGAGCAGTGCCCTGTTAACTTTTTGTATTACCCAGTATTGTTTTACTACTGTATTCCCAATTGTAAATAAAATATATATATATATATATATATATATATATATATATATATATATGACTAATGAACGCCATCTAGTGGGCTACAGGATAACAGTGACACATGAGCTGCAGGTTATAGAATACCTTATATCTAATGACTAATTAGTGGCCAATGGAATGACAGGGACTTACAGTATAGGAGCGCAGGACCTGCACTGTTTATGTAATGAGCGCTATCTAGTGGGCTACAGGATAATAGTGACAGACAGGAGCTGCAGGTTATATTTTACTGTATATCTAATGACTAATTAGTGGCCAATGGAATAACAGAGACTTACAGTATAGGAGCGCAGGACCTGCACTGTTTATGCAATGAGCGCCATCTAGTGGCCATTACAATAAGTGACCCATAGGAGCACCAGACTATGCACAGTACATATAACAACGGCAACGCGCGCCATCTAGCGGGCGGCAGGATGATTACACGCACTGTCACCATTACATAACATGGAGCTCTCAGACACAGTAACACACAGGACATGTATGTAGGGAGGACACATAACATATGTATGTAGGGAGGACACATAACATATGTATGTAGGGAGAGTACAGACACATGTGTATATGGAGAGGACACCCATGTAAGTATGACCCGATAATATTCCCCATGCCAGTCACGCAGGACTCACCCGTCGGCGGCGCCCGAGCTGTGCTTCCTCTTCCTCGGTGTCCGGGCGGCCATGGCGGGTGTGCAGCGGGCGATCTCCGAGCAGCGGGTGTGTAGCGGGTGTCGCAGCTGCAGATTTACCGCCAGTCTGTTCAAACTGCAGCTTCCCGGCATCCTCCGCTCCGGCGCTGTGCACCCTGGGAGGAGGCGCGCCCCCGGCCGGGCTCTCGGGAGCGCGCTCTGTGGCAGGTCACAGGTGCTGCTGGGGGGCATGCTGGGACTTGTAGTCCCAGGGCAGACACAGGTTACTTCTCCAGTCTGTAATAAGTGTCTGAGGAGACCAGAGTCCTGTGCAGACCTGTCCTAGCTCTAACCCCGCCCACTGAGGGGTCACCCCCTGCGGGGTCATTAACAAAGCGCACAATGGCCGCTGAGCAGCACGTCAGCGACTCCTAAGGGCGCGTATCTTTGCGCCATAGGGGATTACGGAGCGTGATGGCTGCGGTGGGAAGCGGTTTGCGCCGCCGGAGGGGAGAGTTGGACAGAGTGAGGGCGTTTCTAGTACAGTATGGCGTAGGCGCACCTCGTTGGCGCATGCCTATCAACATATGTGTTGCTGGCAGCATGACGGGGGACATGTTCATGGCACATGTTGGGTGTGACGCGCCATAATTGAAGCGCTAGGCGGCCCCGTTCTAGAGAGAGTTCCAGGTTTTACATATTTGACTCTGGAAATGTCCCTGTTTTATAATATTGTGCAACATAAAAATGCACAATAGCGGGGCCTGGCTGCCATACTGTGGAGACGTGACTCCGGGGAATGAATGAAATATATCTGCTTCTGGGATATCTAGTTAAAAAGTGTCCCAAACCCTGATCTTACTGTCCCCTAAACCAGGGAGCCAGTCGGTTCTTCTATCGGCCTGAAACTTCATTGGTAACCGTATCGGCGTCCAGAGGCTCCATTGGAAGCCGGGAACGAGCTTCCAACTTCCCGCACAGCAGCTGTGATCGCTGCAAGTGTTAAAGCCCAAAAAGCTGCTACAGAACAATGTACAGTACTCTGACTAGATCCACGGTCTCCACCCTCCGAGCGGTGAACTGGCCCCCGGCAGCTTCCCTGGGACACATTGCCCAAACTTCCGGTCTCCCTGTGTGAATTCCCCCTTCTTATGCATCTGAGGGACATCAGAGCACCTGGAGAACTCCTGTCAGTCTTTCTCAACTGCGGCCTGGGCCCCACTGAAAATCCCCAGATTTGAATTGTCCAAATCTAACCACCGGCTCTGTAACAGTTAAAACTCCTGTTGGGCCGCCCTCCCTTGGCAGCACCCCGCTGGCTAATGAGCCTGGAGCACAACATGACCAACCTCACTAACCTGTTAAATGGGACTGTCAAACTACTCAGTGTGTGTATCCAGGGTAGACACTGTTATAATTAGCGTTGTCGTCTGCCCCAACAGCGGGTGCATCGCCATTAAGGGCCCTTTTAAATTTAGAGGTGCAGTGCACCCCCATTATCAGCAGGGGCCTGTATACATTGAATAAACAACAATCATAGGCCTCATTCCTACCCACCAGACCTAGTGCTCAGAATTACAGCACTGCAAGGGTTACTGACTGCAGACACAAAAACTGTTTCCCCTGGGTCTACATACCATAGGGATCTTCTGCATAAGCGCAGTACCCGCACATTAAGAGACTTGCACTGCTCACCCCATAATTCAAGAGCAGCCCCTGGGAGTTACCTGTATTATATACGCTGCCTAAACTTGTGGCCTAAAACTTTGAGCAACATCTCATTTGCACTAGAAAACCCATTGACTACAAAAATAAACTTTTCTTTCTCAAGAACTAAATGAATTGAATCTAAATGTATTTTTCATGCTGAATTTGAATATGCATTAAAAAAAAATTCTATCAGGCAGGGTTTTTTTTGTGACGTGATATGTTTTAAGTTTTGTAAAATGAGCACTTATGTAAGCCTAAATGATATATATACACGTCATTCTGGCTGTTGTAGATGATGATTTTCAGGCATATTTTGCCTTTGGGATGTTTTCATGGTCCAGCAACAGTCAGTCGGCATACTGGATTTGCTTTGGTACCTCTTTTCCATGGTAGAAATCTGATGGAAACGCTCGCCATGCTCATCACTGACATCCCCAAGATTTTCTGGGAAGAAGTCTAGGGGCTAGATTTACTAAACTGCGGGTTTGGAAAAGTGGAGATGTTGCCTATAGCAACCAATCAGATTCTAGCTTTCATTTATTTAGTGCATTCTTCAAAATAACAGCTAGAATCTGATTGGTTGCTATAGGCAACATCTCCACTTTTTCAAACCTGCAGTTTAGTAAATATACCCCTAGAGGTGGGATTGAAGTTTTATAGACGTTGCATACCGTAGCTTTTTATGAACTCACTAGATCGCTCACTAGATAACAATAGTTTTTTGCTTTATGATTCCAAGAAAACCAGAACAGATATTATTGAATGACAACCAGGCTGCTTTTTCCAGTGGATTTAACGGTTCCTGAAAATGTTCATCATCCATTACTGATCTTATTTGAGGCCCTATAAAAATTCCCTCTTTCAGTTTTGCATCACTTACTTTTGGAAATTTAGATTTCAAACTCCTAAATGCAGCAGAGTTTTTATCAATTGCTTTTACAAATTGTTTCATCAGTCCTAGTTTAATATGCAGTGGAGGTAAATACACTTTGCCATGATCCACTACAGGGGCATTTAACACATTTTTCTGCCAAGGAATTAGAGACTCATGTTTAGACCATTGTTTTCTAACGTGGTGATACTTCCTATCCCTGCTGTCCCATTCACACAGGAAACAGCAGAATTGAGTGTACCCAAGTTGCAAACCAAGCATTAAATAAATGACCTTCAAATCACCTCAGATAGTCCAGTTCTATTTATCATACTGGACTTTTTTCTAACTGTAAATTCATATTTTCATGCGTCTCTTTCCAGATGTCCAAGATACTCCCTATATAGCTTGTTTGCCGCTGTGTCTGTGCTTGTGTGACAGATCATAAAGAACACTAAAATATGAAAAAAGAAAAGTAACTGCCACAAACACACTATGCCTGATGGAAACATTCTAATTACATATTTTAATTTAAAACTCAATCACTATTCAGTTTTCTTGTGGAAAAAAAATCATGTTGACCAGTGCTATCTATTAGTGAACGCCTGCTGCCACCCAGTGGCCATTTTACATGCTGCAACTTAAATCAGACTCTTCTCACTGAACACTTACCAAGCTGTAAAGCTGCTTGTGAAACTGCAATGTCACAAATTGTTTCAGCCTGGAGTAAGTTAAGAAAGTGCAATACAATGGACTTGGTAGGAATTGTGATTCACAGACCTTTTCCAGATTGGCAGCTGGTTTTGGGCCTAAAGGAACACAGCTAGGGTTAATCTGATAGACATTGATATTATTTATATCATAGATTAGACATTGATGCTTAGAGATTGATGCTGTGCAGGTGCTGGAGGGAATACCTGTGCTTATAAGATACATATAAACAAATGCCATGAAACTTTGAATGTGAAGAGTTAATCCTTAGGAGAATGCTAGCCAATAGGGAGATGAATTTTGAGAATCTGTGATTGAACCGAAGAAGTTTAAATATCTCGCTCCTACAAACACTCGGTCTGCCTTGAAGAAGCGGGTCTCAGCAAAAAGCACATTGGCGTTTAGCCAAATGCACCAAGCAGGATCAGGTCAGGATCATGACTGCAATAGCCACAATTTCCTATAGAACAAGAGGACTCCTCGCCAATAGCCTCGTCAGAGACAACATCAGGGCTTTTCAAGACCTTATAATTCCAGATGGTGGAGTTGATCTCCTCTATCATGATGATATTTGATCCCTGACTGCCCATACTATGAAGTGGGAAATGCACCAGGACATTTTTCACATGTTCCAACAAGACACCAATAAAGATCTGGATCAAGAGCTAGAAGAACTAAAAAACGAAGACCTAGGAAACCGTGAGTGACGCAACAACGTGAAGATAAGACAACCTGGAACCATATATCCAAAGCCTGTTTTCTTTGACACCTGATCCAAGCCCATGCTTGATTCCAATATGAAGGGAGCTTACAAGAGCCCTCAGAGAAAAAGGAATACGCTACAGATGAAGCTACCCTTTCAAACAGATCGTGGACCTTTGAGGTAAGACCGTCCTGATTAAGGACCACAGAGAGCGGAAGGATCTGGTTACCCATCTGCAGGAATCAAATTGTGATGGCTAGACGACTGGGTCAGAGCATCTGCAAAACAGCAGGTCTTGTGGGTGTTCCTGGTATGCAGTGGTTGGCCCCTACCAAAAGTGGTCCAAGAAAAGTCAACCGGTGAACCGGCGACATGGTCATTGGCACCCAAGGCTCATTGATGTGCGTGGGGAGCTAAGGCTAGCCTGTCTGGTCAAATCCCACAGACAAGCTACTGTAACACAAATTGCTGAAAAAGTTAATGCTGGCTATGATAGAAAGGTGTCGGCACACACAGTGCATCGCAGCTTGATGCGTACGGGCTGCAGACTGCTCAGAATGCCCATGCTGGCCCATGTCTACCGCTAAAAGCGCCTACAATCGACACGTAAGCGCCAGAACTGGACCATGGAGCAATGGAAGAAGGTGGCCTGGTCTGATGAATCACATTTTTTTTTACAGTATGGTGTTCATGGCCGCATGTGTGTGCGTTGTTTGCCTGTGGAAGAGATGGCACCAGGATGCACAGTGGGAAGAATGCAAGCCAGTGGAGGCAATGTGATGCCCCGGTCAATGTTCTGCTGGGAAACCTTTGGTCCTGGCATTCATGTGGATGTTACTTTTACACGTACCACCTACCAAAATATTGTTGCAGACCCCTTCATGGCAACAGTATTTCCTCAGTGGCCTCTTTCAACAGGACACTGCACCCTGCCACACTGCAAAAATTGTTCAAGAATGGTTTGAGGAACATGGCAAAAAGTTCAAGATGAGGGCTTGACATGCTAATTCCCCAGATCTCAATCCGACCGACTGATGTGCTGGAAAAACAGATCCGAGCCTTGGAGAATCCACCTCGCAACTAATCTGCTGTTAACGTCTTGGTGCCAGATACCACAAGACACCTTCAGAGGTCTTGTGCAGTCCATGCCTCGACAGGTCAGAGCTGTTTTAGTGGCAGAAGGGGGAACTACACATCCCCACAAATCACCCCATCACTGATCTGTCTCCTACAATCATATCACTGTTCTGGCAATGACCTCAATTCCCCCCAGCACTAAATCACACTTTGTAGCTTCCCTCAACCACTCATCTACCCTAATTCAATCCTTTACAAGGCTCAACAGCAAGAGACCATTATTACTCTAAACACTGGCCCAGGTATACGGGCACAACCCTCCGGTTAATTCCCATTGAAATCCTAAATGTCACAACCCCCGTCCGATCACCCAGACCTCCTTGCTCTCCTCTCTTCTGGTCTCTACATCTCTGCTGACCTAACAGTCCTAACTATTGGGCAGTGGGCAGCTACCTCACCACCTTTACCCAGCTCCTATCTTCCTCGTGCTTCCACCCCCCTTCCCGTCTGACCTCCCCCAATTTTAGGCCACCTCTAGCAAGCTTCTCGGTTTACCCTCTCCACTTTCTTTCAGAGTTGGTGGACCAAGTCAAATATTCTGTTTATAATATCTGACTTGTTACCATGCTGATTCTAGTTGCCACCCTAACGTAAAAAAAAGGATCACTCTTATTTCAAACGCTACACAAATTACATGGAGATGTCATTTTTCTGCAATAAACTCATATTTTAGATACTCCAATCACCACTCTTTAATATCCAAGCAATACCCCACTGCCTTCTACTCTTGCAGCCAAACCAAACACAAGGGTGTCATAAATTTGCTACGCAACCCCTGCCTTTTGACGTTCTCTCCTGCTCTGAAGGCAGATTTATCATACTCACAAGCAAACATGGCCCCACACGAGCCAACCTATACGCACTCAATTCAGGACACCACTCTACGTAAAGAGCGTAGGGCCGTGTTCATGGGAAGTGGAGGCTTTTCTGGGGCTTTACACCAGGCCCTGGACAGATCTCACAAAATGGTTGGCTCGTCCTTCCAGGCCGACATCAAAGATCTTAAGAGACGCTTGAAAGAACAAAGGTTTTTTGACACTTGGTGGGCTCTCAACCCTTCCTCACACAATTACACCTTCTACTCTTACCCACATAGTTACTGTGCTGTAACCTGATGTTGCGATACTTATTTCCTCAATACAATCCAACCCTTGGCCTGACCACTCATTAGATGTTTCACTTTTTGATCATCTGGATAACCCTAGTGGCAGGCCAGGGTTAAATTAAACGCACCTAAAAATTCCTAAGTTTTCAGAGAAATTGGAAGAACTATCAAAACTCCTCAGCCAGAAGGAAGGAAACCACCTCCCCACCATCCAAGAATATCTCTCTCTGAACCGACCCTTCCACCTCAAACAGACTGAGAAAGGACATTGTGGAAGAGGAAACTGAAGAAACCATAAAGTTGCTGTAACCCTTCAAGGCCCCAGGCCCCGACGGGTTTCCTATGTCTTGCTGCAAGACCTTTGTCCCGCTCACCTAGGATATAGTGATGATCTCACAAAAAATGAATCCGCCATTATTCAGGGATTAAAAAAAATCCCTTTATTCTAAGATATTAAAAACATGGCGCAGTATTATTACATATCTTGTTTAAGTTTATATAACAAGCACAGGAAAAAGATGATTGCCAACCTGCGGTGCACATCTATATGTTTGCAACATTTTATAATGTAACTTTTATAAAACTTCTTTATAATTACCTATTTCTGTAGATCTCTAAAATAATGTACAGCGAGATAAAATAAAGATGTGTAAGAAACCCACGCAAAACGGGGAGAACATACAAACCACACAGTAGGGCCCTGGTCGGAATAGGAACCTCAGCTCTATGAGGCAACAGTACTAACTACCGTGGCACCATCCTGCCCCATATAACTTTAATACCCCCACCAGCTCCACAACAACATTAATACAACCCCCTCATAATATTATCAAGTCACTTATCAATACTTGAATGCTGTCACAGCTGCATTGTGGAAAGAAAGCTCCTCTGTCTGCCTCCCATGCAGTTTCTGCACCAGCCACACATGCAGAGGGGAGAATTAAGGTGGAGAGGAAAAGAACTGAGGTAAGAGGGGTGGGGAAGTGAGGACAGGAGAGAAGAGGCATCGAGGGGAGAGAAGAAGGGATAAACGGATTGTTGATCTGTAGCGCAGATCATACCTGTGATAAAGGCCAGAAACCAGGAAGCGTAGCTCTCACAGGGCCTACCCAGGGCCAGATTAACCTGAGGTCTAACTGGGCTACAGCCCAGGGGCATCGGGCATCCAGGGGGCCCTTGAAAGTGCTCAGCAGCATTATTGATCAGTGCGGGGGTGTGGGCGTCCCCGGCCCGATCAGTGCTGCTGAGCCTGTCACTGTAGTCCTTCCCCGGCGCTCAGTAAGCTCCTTACTGAGGAGATCTCGTGAGAGTGAGACTATGAGTCTTACTTTCACAAGATCTCAGTAAGGAGCTTACAGTGCTGCGCGGAAGGACTACAGTGACAAGAGAAGGAGGTAAGCGCTTGGGGGGGGGGCGGGGTGGCGGCTCACAGGGGGGGCCTCATGGGGGAATGGAGGCCCTCTTAGCCCAGGGGCCTCCACTCCCTTAATCCGGCCCTGGGCTTACCCCAGTATTATCTGACCATTCCAGACCAGGGCCCCGGTTCCTTATAGCCCCCGTCCCTTCCTCCTAGGTTTAATGTTCGGTCACATAGCAGGGAACTCTTTAGGCTCCCACTGATCCCCGGACATCGCACTATTCCCCTACGACTACTGCGGCATCAGAGCATGGTCTGAGCAGCATGGATGGCAGTTGCACGGGACCGGGCAGCTGTGGCTCTCTGATGCCAGTCAGCGTAGCAGTTGTACAGTGCCCCTAGAGTCAGAACACGGTTTTACATGCTATGACAAAAGCCTGAATGTCTGTGACATCTCAGTCTATGGTAATGTGTGTTAAAACATACTTTACAAGCAAAATGACAATGTAAAATTTTAAAGTCCTACCAAAAAAAAAAATATTAATAAAGTTTAAAAAAGTGGGGAAAAACACAGACATGCAAACGTCTTTTACATAGAATTTTTATTATGGCCCAAAACAGACAAAAAAATTCCAATACATTTGATTTCCTTGTATATGTTAAAAGTCTTTCAATAAAAAATTAAAAAAAAAATGCAATAAAAGTCTTTAAATATCTCTCCAGTTTTCCCTGTATAATTCCCTTACGTTGAGAAGATATTTAGTTGTCTATGACAGCGGTAGTATTAATAACATTGCTAAAGACAAATTAAATACATTGTTTTTTTACATTTAAAAAAAACAAAACTGGTAGCGTGTTCTGCCTTCCCACCTTGCAATTTAGATCCAAGGCTACATCTTACTATAATAAGGAATCCATGTGCGTGGGATCCCCCTGTCATAGACTTGTCAGCACTGGGCTGGTTCCACTACTATAAGAGAAAGGGGTAAAAACAGAATTATCTTATAGCGGTAACCAGCCCTGTGCTGACAGTGGGGGTTTTGATGATGCTCAACCCAAGTTTTGTGACTTTGCCTTCCCTTCGGTTCATGATCAAAGTGTCCATTCTAACTAAAAAGTGTAAAATAAATAAAATACATTTAAAAACATAAATGTACCTGAATATAGCACACTCCACAAGTTAGAGGCATTTGGGAAATGTCGCCACACCTGGGAACGGCGGCATGGGAATCTATTTTCACCTGGTAATTTAAATATTTGTGGACAGAGATACTATTTAATCCTGACCCATTATAAGAGATACGTGTAATCCTGCTCTCATTATCCTGCTCCCCACTTGTGACCAGCCCTTTTCAGCCCGGGGCTGGTGGCTATTTTTTACAAGGAATTGTTTTTGGTCTCTTTTATTAATAGAAGCCAATCCTACAACGAACCAGGCCAAATGTTGACTCCACTCTACTGGGTTTTGCCTTCAACAGTGCCAAAAGTAGGCTGAGATCTAAATTGTGTTTAGCTACCTTTTCAACTTTTTCTTGTTCATTACCGAGACATCAGACGTGAGTCATGTGACCTGCCCGTTCTCCTCTTTTTCATGGTGTAATGTTGATGAAGTTTCTCCTCAATGTCACGGCAGGCGAGACTGGGACGGTGACAGCTCCGATCTCTCTGCGTACCACTTATCATTTCGAATGAACAAACAAAGAACACTTAAGTTCGGTGTAAACATTTGCACCTACATACAGGCATTAAGTCATATTGGGAGAGTTTTGAATAGCAAATACTATACAGCTTTTTATGCAGCCGATGGGAGTATTTCTCTATAAATCCAACAACCTTGGAATATGTTTTGCCGGTTTTGGACCTGATTTTAGAGAATTAAAAAAGCTACCTGTGGTGGTAGACGGGGAGGGGAAAAAGCTTGATGATGTCATTGCATCGGAGGCATGGGGATGTTATTGCACTCTACACTGTATAACTCATGAAGAAGTCCAGGGATGGGGAAGTATCTCCTCCATCCTGACTTTCATCTTCTCATTTCAGACGAGAGTGGTTCAGACACAGCTGCAGGGATGTTTCGGAAAAATAAAAAACACTGAGACTTGTTCTAGGCAAACAATCCTCTACCTGGTGGCGTTTTAAACACAGAAAGATGAAATTCCGATGCAGTCTCCATCCAAACACTGTCCAGAAAAAGTGGGGGATCTACATCCTACAACAAAAAGCTGTAGTGTCTGTACTGTGAGAAACCTGTCTTAAATATAGTCCAGCATATTGAGCATGTTCACCGAACATGAGAACCCTTTCCCCAAAAATTGCTGTGAGGTGCTCTATCTCTTTAATTATTTGCCTGTTAGAAATAATTTAATCTTTTTGTCATTTTACTGTCATTATAATTGTAATGTATATATTTACAATACAGAATAAACTATTGGCCCATGTAATATATATATATATACTGCTGTTTTGCAATTACCAGCTCACTAAATGACAGCTTTTGTTTCCAATAACTCGTTAATATATTCCCATCCAGCGTGGTATGATGATATCAGGAAATACTAGTGTCCTCTATGTAAATCTGTGTTTTTGCATTGCAGGTGAAGCGGAGACTGTGACATTATCCCAAGTTGTAGTTTGTATATGAAATGAAATAGCTTAGTAAGAAATAAACTTGATACTTTGTGTTTTATATTTATGTTTCTCTGTTACCTGCGGTTTTCAAGGTGGCGCAACACAGATTTATCAGAGCGTGAGAGATGATAGTAAACTGTAGGTCCATTGAGTTTATTTTACAGGTACAGCTACATAGGCAAAACCTTTGTATATTGTTATCTGAGTTCATATTAGAGTTTGTTAGTGTATCTAATGTCATTAGATAATCTGGGAACATTCATAGATCACAAGAACTGTAAAGGATCCATCTGTTTTTATGAAATT
The DNA here is from genome assembly GCF_038048845.1 of Mixophyes fleayi. NCBI lineage: Eukaryota > Metazoa > Chordata > Amphibia > Anura > Limnodynastidae > Mixophyes > Mixophyes fleayi. Next base: position 16,654,854 of record NC_134404.1, on the reverse strand, counting down.
ATGGTACTATGTTATTGTTTTATTCCAAATGACTGTAGGAAACTAGGGCCTGATTCATTAAGGATCTTAACTTAAGAAACTTCTTATTTAAGTCTCCTGGACAAAACCATGTTACAATGCAAGGGGTGCAAATTAGTATTCTGTTTTGCACATAAGTTAAATACTGATAGCTTATTCGTACTGATAGCAAATACTTGATAGCCTATTTGTACACTGATATTTGTGTGCTACATGAAAAAACAGCCAGTATGTAACTTATGTGCAAAACAGAATACTAATTTGCACCCCTTGCATTGTAACATGGTTTTGTCCAGGAGACTTAAATAAGAAGTTTCTTAAGTTAAGATACTTAATGAATCAGGCAGCTACTGTACATAGTCAGATAATGTAGAATTGTCACACAGACAACGGTTTTACTTTAACATTGATAAGAATGAATGACAATGTAACCTGCCATTTTGGTCTTGGACATTTGGGGGTTTTTTTTTGGGGGGGGGAGGAATTGATATGGGAGAGGGTCAGAGTTAATTTAAATTTAACGCCCCCTCTGGCATTGTTATTCACACCTCCCAGTGACTGAACGTGTGGCCCCAGTACTAGGACCTAGAGGAGACACACTAGAAACGTTTGCTCAGTAACAAGGCTGGCGTGAGCTGATCAGAACCTACGTGGTGAAAGGGTGACAGCCAGGGATCCGGGATGGAGGGGAGGAGCTACCCAGATCCCCCTTGCTGCTGTCATGAGGGGCCAAAGTACGAGTAATAAGAGTTTATATTTTGCAATGGTCTGGCCCCCAACTTACTGTGAATTGAATTGTACTGCACCAACATTCAACAACACCTAACAGACATTACTGTAATACCCACATATACGGGACCCTCTGGTCACATATGTCCACACCCAAGAGCTCACCAGGACTGAGAAGAAAGCGCAGGTGAGGAGCGCTACTAACTTCCCTTGCACCCCAGGATCATACACACAGTGACAGGAGGTTACATAAAGATAAAAGTGAATATTTTTAAGTAGTCATTGTAAATTTATTTCCCAGTGTTATTTGACAAAGTACACTCTAGGAACTCTGATTATTTTTACTTTACTACCAAGCTTTGTAAATTGGGGTTTATAACATTTTTTACCAACAAAACATAAAGTTGAAGTTGATTACATGTCAGAGATTCAGATTACAATTCACTTTTCCAATAGAGATAGAGGTAGTCTGCTTGGCTTTTTAAGACCAGTTTGCAAAAAAAAATTAAAAAAGTTGTCCTATTTTTTAGATGAACAATGAGTGACAGATACACAATTATTTATAAGGATAATTTTCTAGGTTGTCCATGGGAAGGCAATCCATCTGTAGAAATGAGCGGATCTCAAAAGAAGACAAAACGTCATTTCCGAAAACATTTCGGATCACACGAATTTTGGATCGATATCTCTCCCAGAATGTCCATGGGACTCCTGATTTTCTGGGAGTCCCCCAGACTCCCAGGAGAGCAGGGCAACCTCCCAGTTCCTAGACAGTTTGTTAGTTAACTGGTTGGGGCGGAGCTTTGTGATGCGATTCATGCGTCATTGCGGCCTCGCCCCCGAAAACCGCCAGTGAGATCTCCTCTCCTTATATCCATCACTCCTTTCGTCATCTGCTGTTTCAGAAGAGCTAGTGTGTAGTGAGGAATGTAACTGCAGAGCTCTGCTCCGAAAATCGTGTGTAGAGAGGGTGAAATAGGCAATTTAGATAGCAAGAAAGCTGTCATTTTACTGCAGTTTATTTGTGTAGAGGTCAGTCTGGTAGAATTGTGTGCTGCTGATCAATAGGGTGTGAGAGATTTTAGACTGAATAGTGATTACTTATAGATATATATATATATATATATATATATATATATATATATATATACATATATACAACAAAACAAGTGGGAGGGGGCGCCACATAGTATAATACTGTATATAATAATACAGAAAGGTGTACCACAAGCCAGAATTTTAGTCACCAAATGGGTATAGACACTCAGATAATATAGGTTACTCAGTAGGAAAAAAGATGAAAAGCACTCTCCAATATATTATGCGTACCAGATAGAAAACCTTTTAAGCTTATCTGTAGGTGTAACTGGTATCTTCATGGATCAGATTAGACCTTATGTCAGACGCCGTCCCGCACTCTTACCTGGTGCCGGGACGGACGTCTTCTCGATACCCGCTCGTCCCGTTGCTAGGCAACGGGACGTCACTTCCGGCCACAGGAGCCCAGGCGCATGCGCCCGAACAACGCGTCTCGTTGCTAGGTAACGGAGACGCTTGCCAGCAGTTCCTGTCGGCGGTCAGATCAGCTGACCACTCCACCAATGACAGGGGTGGCGCCTCTATTTAAACTAGACTCTGGCATCACTAGGGTGCCAGAGTATCTAGTCTCCCAACCTGTCTCTAGGCTCCCCTGTTATTCATATATATCTCCTGCCCGCTTCCTCCGGATTGACCTTTGCCTGTTTGACTATTCTTTGGATTCCCCCTGGTTCCTGTTACCTTATCCTGGTTCTGACTCTCGGCTTCCTGACTACCCTTCTGCCTCACCCTTCTGTACCTCGTTGCCTGCACGGATTTGACCTCGGACTGTTCACTACCTTTGTTCCGTGACCTCGCTGGTGGCTACCTGGGAGAACCGCGACCGACACGTCTCAGCAGCTAAGCCCATAACTCCTTGCGGGGTTCCCTGGTGAAGACCTGGGGCGTGGATAGACTCCGCGCCTCCTTGCGTAGCAGCGCTAATACCAGCAGGTAAGGCCGTCCAATTACTTTGTTTGTGACAGAATACTCTGGCCATGACCACGGATGGCCAAAATGAACCTTCAGCCCGGGACCTCTTACTGCATTTGGCCCAAAAGGTTGAACAACAGGACGCCGAGCAAGCCAGGCTTCTCCAGTGTATCCAGGGTATAGCTACCCGACTGGATTCCATGCAGAGTTCGCTAGCTGCCTCCCAATCTGTTGTTGCCGCTCGGCCGCAAGCCATTTCTCCGGTCCTCGCTCCCTCTCCTGGGGCGTCCTCCTCGCTACGGCTGCCCACGCCAGAGAAATTCGATGGGGATCCTGCTAGATACAGAGGATTTCTTAATCAATGCTCCATACACTTTGAATGCAACGCAGGAGCCTTTTCTACTGAGCGTTCCAAGGTGGCCTTCATCATGTCACTGCTTTCTGGACAAGCCCTGGCCTGAGCTTCGCCACTGTGGGAACGAGATGATCCTCTTCTTCTAAATGTCTCCTCCTTCATCACATCCTTTCGCAAGATCTTCGATGAGCCAGGCCGAACATCTTCAGCAGCCTCCAGCCTTCTCTCCTTACGACAAGGCTCTCTGACGGTGGGTCAATACGCGGTACAGTTCCGCACCCTCGCTTCTGAGCTTAACTGGAACGATGAGGCACTCACGGCAACCTTCTGGCAGGGTCTTACGGATCGTATCAAGGATGAATTGGTGTCCCGTGAGCTCCCAGCAGATCTGGACTCTCTCATATCCTTATGCAATAGGGTGGATCTCCGCTTTCGGGAACGCACTCAAGAAAGAGAGAGATCTTCTCCCAGACGTTTTTTCCCTCGCTTAGCCCCTCGGTTCCAGAACCCTACACCAGCTGTCTCTGACGAACCCATGCAAATTGGGCGCTCCCGGCTATCTCCTGAGGAGAGGGAGAAAAGGCTCAGGCAGAACCTCTGTCTCTACTGTGGAGAATCCGGACATCTGTTGCTGTCCTGTCCTAAACGGCCGGGAAACGCAACATCCTAGTCGGTGACAGGGAGGCCGTCCTAGGAGTAAGATTTTCCACTCCCTTCTCCACCTCCAATCCAGACTTCCTAATGACCATCACGTTGGACTCTCCTAGTGGCCCTTTTTTGACCTCTGCCTTTGTGGATTCCGGCGCTGCCGGAAATTTCATCTCCGCCACCTTGGCATCACAACTCCAAATTGCGATTCTGGACTTGCCCCAGCCGCTATTCCTAACTGCCGTGGATGGAAACCGTGTCTCCAATGGCTCCATCTCCAAGGTTACTGCACCAGTCCGGCTAACAGTAGGGGTTCTGCATTCTGAACTGATCGAATTTTTGGTTTTGCCCCAATCCATCAATTCAGTCATCTTAGGTCTGCCATGGCTTAGGTTACATGCACCCCAATTCGATTGGAGTTTAGCTCAGGTCAGTTCCTGGGGTCCCCAATGTCACAAAAGGTGTTTAAATTGGGTCAGACCCAAGAAGTTATGCATTTCCTCCACAACCCCTCTGGCGCACTCTCCTCATCCAGAGGTTCCCGCTACCTATTTATCATTTTCGGATGTGTTCTCCAAGGCAGCTTCTGAGCTTCTACCTCCTCACCCTCCCTGGGACTGTCCTATTGAGTTACTACCAGGGAGGCCCATTCCCAAGGGCAGAATCTACCCTCTTTCTCTTCCTGAGGATCAGGCCATGTCTCTGTATATCTCAGAGAACCTGCAACGTGGATTCATCAGAAGATCTACCTCTCCTGCGGGGGCGGGTTTTTTCTTTGTGAAAAAGAAGGATGGTACCTTACGTCCCTGTATCGATTATCGACAGCTTAATGCCATCACTGTCAAAAACAGATACCCGCTACCCCTCATTCCCGAACTGTTTGACTGGATTAGTGGCTCCAAGATCTTTTCTAAACTTGATTTACGGGGTGCTTACAATTTGATCCGGATACGTGAGGGTGACGAGTGGAAGACTGCCTTTTGTACTCGCGACGGACATTACGAGTACCTCGTCATGCCCTTTGGATTATGCAATGCTCCCGCTGTTTTCCAATTGTTTGTCAACGAAATCTTCAGGGACCTCCTCTATAACTCAGTAGTAGTTTACTTGGATGACATACTAATCTTTTCTTCTGATATCACTACTCATCGGTCTCACGTCTCAGAGGTCCTACTTCGTTTACGGCAAAACAGACTCTTCTGTAAACTGGAGAAATGTAGCTTTGAAGTTCCTCAGATACCATTCTTGGGGTATATCGTCTCAGGTTCTGGTTTGAAGATGGATCCAGAGAAGGTTTCCGCTATCACCAATTGGCCTCAACCTCTGAGTTTGAAAGCTATTCAACGCTTCATTGGATTTTCTAACTATTATAGGCAATTCTCTACGTTGATTGCACCCATAACGACCCTCACTAGACGATCTGCTAACCCAAAGGTTTGGCCCCCGGAGGCCGTTTCTGCTTTCACCTCCCTGAAAGAGGCCTTTTTATCAGCTCCTGTTCTATCCCAACTGGATCAAGAGAAACCGTTTTTTCTAGAGGTGGATGCATCTGCTGTCGGAGTAGGAGCTGTTCTCTCACAAAAATCCCTCTCTGGGACTTTTCGGCCTTGTGGGTTCTTTTCTAAGAAATTCTCCTCTGCTGAACGCAACTATGGAATCGGCGATCAAGAATTACTGGCCATTAAACTTGCATTTGAGGAATGGCGTCACCTTCTTGAGGGGGCAAGACACCCGGTGACAGTCTTTACGGACCACAAAAATCTAACCTTTCTCCGAGAAGCACGCTGTCTAAATCCTCGTCAGGCTAGATGGTCTTCGTTTTTTGCCCGATTCGATTTTAAACTTACCTTTCGCTCTGGTGCTCAAAATTCTAGGGCAGATGCTCTTTCCCGGTCCTTCAATGAATCGGATGACGCTCCTGCTGCCGAACCTCCTCACATCCTGGAACCTTCCAGTATTGTCGCCCTAACCAGGGCCAAGACTCCTCCAGTTGGCCGCTCCTATCTGGAACCCCATCTTCGTTTAAAAGCCCTCCGCTGGGCTCATGCTACTAAGTTTGCTGGCCACGCCGGGTTCAAGAAATCTTGTTCTCTCCTTTCCCGAAGCTACTGGTGGCCTACTCTTCGATTGGATCTCAAAGAGTTCATTAAGTCTTGTGTTACATGTGCCCAAAACAAAATACCTAGATTCCATCCCTCTGGGCTGCTCCTGCCTTTACCAGTACCTGATCGTCCCTGGACTAGTATTTCCATGGATTTTATTACCGATCTCCCGCCCAGTGAAGGGTTCAATACGATTTGGGTGATTGTCGATAGATTCTCGAAAATGGCCCATTTTGTCCTTCTTAAAGGTCTGCCTTCTGCCCCTAAACTGGCTCAAGTTTTTATTAAAGAGGTGTTCCGGCTCCATGGCTGTCCCCAAGAGATTATATCCGACCGTGGGGTACAATTCATATCTCGATTCTGGAGGGCATTCTGTAAGGATCTTGGAATTAACCTAAAGTTTTCCTCGGGTTATCACCCACAGACGAATGGCCAGACAGAACGGGTCAATCAGGACCTCGAGATGTTCATCCGCTGCTTCTCCTCCGGCAATCAAGACGACTGGTATAATTTGCTCCCATGGGCAGAGTTCACACACAACAATCATATACATGACTCCACGGATTCCTCTCCCTTTTTTATTGTCTTTGGTACTCACCCCATCCTTCCTGATTTCTCTCATTCCTCAACACCTTCGGTTCCTGCAGCTCATTCTCTGGTTCGAGATCTGGCCCACATCTGGACATCTACTAAGGAAAATTTGTTAAAAGCAACTCAACGATATAAGCTAACGGCCGATCGTCACCGTAGAGTTGCCCCCATTATCCATATTGGTGACAAAGTATGGCTCTCTACACGGAACCTTAGACTTCGGGTACCCTCAATGAAATTTGCTCCACGATTCATTGGGCCATTTCCAGTTACACAAGTCATAAATCCTGTAACTTACAAATTACTCCTTCCCCCCTCTCTGAGAATCCACAATTCCTTCCATGTCTCTCTACTAAAACCTTTGGTGCTCAACAGATTCTCCCGCAAGACCTCTCCTCCTCAACCTCTTGTTACCACCACCGGTGACGAGTATGAGATCAGCCACATTCTGGATACTCGTAGCATCCATGGACGTCCCCAGTACCTGGTTCACTGGAAGGGTTTCGGACCCGAGGAACGGTCGTGGGTATTTAAGGAGGATCTTCATGCCCCTCGTCTCCTGGCCAAGTTCATCAAGAGACTATCCTCGAGGCCTGCACCTCTTCGATGGAGAGAGGGGGGGTACTGTCAGACGCCGTCCCGCACTCTTACCTGGTGCCGGGACGGACGTCTTCTCGATACCCGCTCGTCCCGTTGCTAGGCAACGGGACGTCACTTCCGGCCACAGGAGCCCAGGCGCATGCGCCCGAACAACGAGTCTCGTTGCTAGGCAACGGAGACGCTTGCCAGCAGTTCCTGTCGGCGGTCAGATCAGCTGACCGCCGAACTCCACTCCACCAATGACAGGGGTGGCGCCTCTATTTAAACTAGACTCTGGCATCACTAGGGTGCCAGAGTATCTAGTCTCCCAACCTGTCTCTAGGCTCCCCTGTTATTCATATATATCTCCTGCCCGCTTCCTCCGGATTGACCTTTGCCTGTTTGACTATTCTTTGGATTCCCCCTGGTTCCTGTTACCTTATCCTGGTTCTGACTCTCGGCTTCCTGACTACCCTTCTGCCTCACCCTTCTGTACCTCGTTGCCTGCACGGATTTGACCTCGGACTGTTCACTACGTTTGTTCCGTGACCTCGCTGGTGGCTACCTGGGAGAACCGCGACCGACACGTCTCAGCAGCTAAGCCCATAACTCCTTGCGGGGTTCCCTGGTGAAGACCTGGGGCGTGGATAGACTCCGCGCCTCCTTGCGTAGCAGCGCTAATACCAGCAGGTAAGGCCGTCCAATTACTTTGTTTGTGACACCTTAATTTCCCTTAGGAATGGTAGGATGCTTCACACAACACTTGTGGGATCCGGAACTGACACTTCATATACCCTCAGTAATATCCAGAGTTATAGGAAGGAAAAAACTCACATAGTGTAAAGCTGTATAGCAACATATTTATTACAAGTTAACCCGTGCATGATACTCATGCATTCTAGTCAAATCAAGCTACTTAAGGTCTTAAAAAGGTTCTTGTCATGCATTTGGGCCTAGCCCAGGCCTCCTCAGGCGAAGAGCGTTACTTCCCGACGCAAGCGCCCTTTTTAATGTGTGTTCATGAGGTAAAATTACCTCACGAAAATGAGTTTGACCCCTCAACTCGTAAATTTAGCCTTTACTACCCCTCCCACGGGGGGAAGGGGGGATGATGGAAGTTAACTGACTTCACTATTCTAATTGTTTTGTCAAATAATGTCAGTATACCAAATTTCAGGTCAATTGGATGAGCCCTTTCTGAGAAAATAGTTTTTTCCACACACACACACACACACACACATACACTAACACACGCGCTAGGCTTTTACTTTTATATATTAGATAATGCTAAGAATTTAGTAGATCAGTGTATATCTCCGCCCAGCAGGTGGCGCTGCAGCTTGGTTTTTTTTTCACACACAGACTAACACACGCCGCTAGGCTTTTATATTATAGATATAAAACAATGCAGATGTGCACTTACATAAAAAATCTTAAAATTAGCTTATCTGGGTATCTTTGTCTGAAGCAAAGCAGCGTAGTCCAAAACAATGGAGGCACACTGCCACGTAGCTGGAGATAGAGTCAACAAGATCCCTGGAAACACAGTCCTCAACGCGTTTCATCTTATTAGGTAAAGACTTCATCAGGAGTAATTGCTTCTGATGAAGTCTTTACCTGATAAGACGAAACACGGATATTACTGAGGGTATATGAATTGTCAGTTCCGGATCCCACAAGTGTTGTGTGAAGCATCCTACCGTTCCTAAGGGAATGCTGTTACATAATTTATGCACACTGCTGTGCCACTATGTTTCATAGGTATTGCACATTTTATAAAACTGTCATGTATTTGTGCTGCTACTTTGCAACTAATTTTAGCCAGCCAGCTTCTTGCAGCCTTTGGCCAAAATTGGTGAATATTTGGAGAGTTGTAAAGATTGAATTAGAAAATAGACTATAGATGACTGTAAATGCATTTTAATGCTATAAATAAAAGCAAAAATAGCTCAAAATCACATTATTTTATCTATTTTTCACAATTTTTTATTAAATCCAGATCTCAAACCAACACCTTTCAAAGACGTTTTAGAACTAAAACCAAAACCAAAATACGTGGGTCAGCGCACATCTCTAATTTATACCATGCTTGCCCACTCTCTTGAAACTTCCGGCAGACTCACGGATTCTGGGTAGGTCTCCCTGACTCCCAGAAGAGCGGGCCATTCTACCAATTCTTGCCCACTTCATTGTGAAATAGGTAGGACAAGGGCCACGCGATTGCATAATTTTGCTGCAGAAGGATGGGGCGATTCATGGCGCCCCCTGCCTCCCTCCGCACTGGCAATTCGCCTCCTCTCCAGGATCTCCGGAGGGGAGAAATATAAAGTTGGTAAGTATGATTTGTATACATAAGCAAAAAGTTCAAATGCACTCTTCTAATATTCCTAATATCCAGGTTTTGGTGGATAACGTCCTTGAAGGGGATGTTTTATACACTTTCATAACAATATAATAGTACCTGAACTTGTGTAGAACACACTGTCCTGATAACAGTGGTAAGATTTGTCCTATGACTGCTTAACGTGTTTCTGAGGCCGAGTTGATAAGAACTGTAATATGAGCAATGATTCTGTTTATACTGGAAATGAAAGTTGACGGATGAGATTATAACAAAGCTAGAGCTTTTCTGGTACATTTACAGGGGCTTATGCAAACCATTTTTGCTCAGCACACTGATGTACAGATTTGCATTGTAATAAGAATTTACGTAGATAATGTAGAAAAAAAAATGCTTTGTGGATTGTCCAATGAGAGAAGCTACACACATAGCCTTTATCTCTCACCAGAGATGGTTATATCAGTTCCTGACTTGGAGGACAGTCTGGAAACATATCTTAGCTTGGAAGAGAGATGATAGATCCTCTTCGTATCTTCTTCTTCTCGGTGCTGTCAGTCGAATGTCTTTTAGGAACTGCTCTAAATGCATTTATCGTGTTGACTCACTGCCTGGAATGGAAGAAAACCAAACACTTGCCCAGCAGTGACAAAATCGAGACCTGTCTGTGCCTTTCCAGATTTTTTCTGCAATGGGCTATCACAATGCATAATTTCTTCCGGACGTTTTTGCCGTTGTTATATTTACAGCCGTATTTTAACGAGGTTTTCCTAGTTGTCAGAATGTTTTTGAGCTTCACCGGCCTATGGATTGCCACTCTACTGTCTGTGTTTTACTGTGTGAAAATCACAAGTTATAATCTCAGCGTATTTGTCTTTTTGAAGACCAGGATCTCCAGAATGGTTCCGTGGTTGATTTTGTCTTGTCCACTAGTCTCTCTGGCTTCCAGCCTCCCGTTCGGCTGGTGTGTTTATACCTTATACTACGCAAATTCAACTGTGCAAAACTCTACTCGTACAAATATTGCTGTGGCTGTAAACATTCCAAACCAGTCTCTCATTTATACTGTTGGTTCTTCAGTGCCCTTTGCCCTATTTAGTTTCACGGTCTTGCCCTTAATCCACACTCTCTGGAGCCATACCAAGCAAATGAAAAGCAGCGGGGTCAGCTTTCGAAGCCCAAACCTGGACACACTCTTAAGTGTTGTAAAAAGTCTGATAATCTTCTTTTTTCTCTGCATAATTTATTTTGTAAACATGAATCTTACTTTATCCGGGTTGCTGCCAATCGGGAGCCCTTGGATGGTCCTTGTATCCATTTTAACATCGGCATATCCCTTCCTACACTCAGCTGTATTGATTTCAACCAACAGCAAACTAAAACAGGCATATGTAAATTTATTGTCTACCATCGTGCCAAAGAGATTCTAAAAACGGTTCGTAGGTGAAGCATTTACCTAAAGAAATGTCATGATAGATAATATTTACAAGCTGTAATAACCTCTCTCCACTTCTGTTTGTTGTTTCATACCTTCATGTAAACTTAACAAAGTTGAGGCAAGAGATGTCTAAAAAACTCAATCCACAAGAAAACCCCTAAAAAAATAATAATATAAAAGCACACTAAAAATTGCAGATTAGATGGACCTATAGTTTATTTTCTGCTATCCTCTTTGTATCTATGTACACTAGACCTTATTCTAGCTTTGTTCATATTATTTTATGGTGTCTTTGTAGAGTTAAAATTAAAATTGTGATAAGGATTATTTTGTTTTTGCAAAAAAGTTTGTCTTATCATTGCACTTTGTCCACACGTGTATTTTGGTCACAAACAGCGTGGTCCACGCCTCCTCTCTGCCCTCAGGAGCAGACTCCATAAAGTAAATGTCGGCCGTGACGTACAGAGAGGCGGAAACATCTTCAGGGGGTGCAGTGTGCAAAAGTGTAAATGTCACATCATAGTCATCACTTTGGTACCAACTCCAAGGGCCAGCGCTGCCTCTAGGCTCCTAAAACATGGTGCCTTTATTGTGACCACATTGCCCCCTCACTGAGCGCAGGTCGCTGACGTGGAGGGGCAGTTCTCACCTGTGATACTGCCGGCTGTTGCTACTCACTGTTGTCAAAGTGCTGGGAGTGCGGTGGCGAGCTATGATGTCACAGCCTGGCTCGCCAATCCCAAGAGAAGGACATGTTGCCCCACTCCACATAAGATAAGAAGTTGTGTAGAGGCAGAGCAGCACCTCTATGGAACCCAACAGGACGGTGGGTGCTGCCCGATGATAGAAGGTGGCATGGACTATGGTTCCCTGGCCACCTTAAGTCTTTTGTCTCCTAAAACGCTGCTCAATTTAGCCTTATTTATGGCTTTAAATAATCATGAGAATGAGGTAACACTGGGACTGCTATTTTTTTTACGATTTAATTAAGTGTTAACACTTTCGTTTTTTCATGAATTGTTCATTGTAGTGATACACAGCTTATAATATATATTAATATCAAATAGTGGGGTTTAAAGTGGTCAGTACTGCACTGATTAAAACACATTTCATACTGCATTCGTGTATGTATTTTGTTGTTGTCTTTTTTCAGTTGGAAGTAAATAAATTGTGTATTGTGTAGGCTGTAATGTTCTGATTAAAGACAGTTTCCATCGTCCCCCACTTCAAAGTTGCTGGTCACAGCCTAAAACAAACTTAAATATGTCTTAAGGGATATGGACAGGTAGGGGAGGTGTCAAAGTCGTATAATTGGATGAACGAAAATATATTGGTTAATATTGTTTTGTCATGCGATTGCGATCAGTATGCCACGTAAGACGTCGCATGGCTCCATCACACGGTAAAATGCGCACGCACACGCACTCTTACATTTAGTTATTTATATATTTCATATTTATATTCATTCCAATCCACGGTGATTTATGAGCAGATAATATTTAGTTTATTATTAGTTATATAATATGATTATATATACACTTTAATGTTATTAAAGGTTCAGTTTATAGGAAATGTGTCATGTCTGGTATCATTTTAATCCCCTGTTCATCAGCAGTTGTCCGATTCTTTCGCCGAAAGAGATTACACATTGCATACTCTAGTTAGTGATGTTAGGGAATAAAACACTTAAAGTGATACCGACTATAAAATGCTAATGCACTAGTTGTAACTGGTTTCTGGGCGGGAGAATCATCTGGAATGTTGACCCTCAGCCTTGGAGGGGGTTGTTTGAACTAGCCTATGACCTGTTTACACTGGACCCACCTGAAGTCTGGACCTATAGAAGCAAGCCATGTCATCTGCATTGTTCTCTCTGTAACACTGAGTGTATATAATATAGCTGTGCTCCTACTGGCTTTAGTCATTCTCTGCCCACAGTATTCTGGAGTGAAATACTGGTCACTGGTACCCATGGGAGCACAGCTAGCGCATGCGAACGCAGCAGTATTTAACTTTTGGTATTGACTGTACTGTATTATAATCATGTATTGAACTGTTAAATTTTACATCTGCTAAAATAAATTACTTTGTGCGTTGGAAACACAATGCAATCGCTTGGGCAATGCTTATTTGAAAACGACAAAATTACTTTATTTTATATTATAATTAGTTGAGGAACCAACTAGGAACCGGACTATACTGGACCTAGTAATAACAAACAATGTAGACGTAATATCAAATATTCAAGTAAAGGAGCACTTGGGAAACAGTGATCATAATATGGTCTCATTTGAAATTAGTTTCCAGAAACAACAGTATAAGGGATCAACTAGGACTTTAAACTTTAAAAAGGCAAATTTTAATATGCTAAAGGAGTCTATAAAGAGCATAGACTGGGACAAAGCCTTTGAAGGAAAAAATACGGAAGAAATGTGGGCTGTCTTTAAAATGTTGTTGGAAACATACACGTATAAGTTCATTCCTATGGGAAATAAATGTAAAAGAATTAAGTCTAAACCAATGTGGCTAAATAAAAAGGTAAGGGAAGAAATGCAAAGGAAGAAGCGTGCATTTAAATTGTTTAAGTCTGAAGGGTCAGAGGAGTCCTTCCATAGGTACAAGGAATGTAATAAAACATGCAAAAAGGAAATTAGATTGGCTAAATTAGAAAATGAAAGGCACGTTGCAAAAGAAAGTAAGACAAACCCCAAAAAGTTTTTTAAGTATATAAATGGCAAAAGGATTAAAAAAGATAATATAGGACCACTAAGAAGTGAGATGGGTGAATTGATAAATGATACTAAGGAAAAAGCAGAGATATTAAACACGTTCTTTTCTTCAGTATTTACTAGAGAGGAGCAAATGGCAGGAGTAATACATAAAAATGGAAATGAAACCATGCCATTAATTAATACTTGGTTGTCAGAGGAAGAAGTCCAAAGGCGACTGAAGAATATTAAGATAAATAAAGCTCCAGGTCCAGATGGCATACACCCAAGGGTCCTTATGGAATTAAACTCGGAAATAGCTAGACCGCTATTCTTAATTTTCAGAGATTCAATCTCATCAGGCTCAGTACCAAGGGATTGGCGAATAGCAGATGTGGTGCCGTTGTTTAAAAAGGGGACGAGATCACAACCAGAGAATTATAGACCTGTAAGCCTGACATCAATAGTGGGGAAACTACTGGAAGGTATTTTAAGGGACAGTATTCAGGATTACTTGGTACGCAATAAAATTATTAGTGGAAATCAACATGGATTTGTGAGGGATAGGTCATGTCAAACTAATCTAATTAGTTTCTACGAGGAAGTTAGTGGGAACTTAGACCAGGGCAGGACAGTAGATGTGGTCTACTTAGATTTTGCAAAGGCCTTTGATACAGTGCCACACAAGAGGTTGGTTTACAAAATAAGGGAACTGGGTCTAGAAATCAAAATTTGTACTTGGATCGAAAACTGGTTAGAGAATAGGGAACAGAGAGTTGTGATAAATGGAACATTTTCTAATTGGTCAAAGGTCTTAAGTGGAGTTCCTCAAGGTTCCGTGCTGGGACCACTCCTTTTTAATATATTTATTAATGACCTTGGTGATGGTTTAGAGAGTAAAGTTTCTATTTTTGCAGATGACACTAAACTCTGTAAGGTAATAAAATCAGAGCAAGATGTAGCTTCTCTACAGAGGGACTTAAATAAACTGGAGGATTGGGCGGCTAAATGGAATATGAGGTTTAACACAGATAAATGTAAGGTTATGCATTCAGGGATCAAAAACAAGAACGCAATCTATAAATTAAATGGAATTAATTTGGGAGAATCTATAATGGAAAAGGATTTGGGAGTGCTCGTAGACAGTAGACTTAGCAATAGTGCTCAATGTCAAGCAGCAGCTGCAAGGGCAAACAAAGTATTGGCATGCATAAAAAGGGGCATAGATGCAAGGGAAGACAGTGTAATTTTGCCACTGTATAAATCATTGGTAAGACCTCATCTTGAATATGCAGTACAGTTCTGGGCACCACTCTATAAAAAAGATAATTTGGAACTAGAAAGGGTTCAGAGAAGGGCGACAAAATTGATAAAGGGTATGGAGTCATTAAGTTATGAGGAAAGGTTAGCCAGTTTAGGCATGTTTACTTTAGAAAAGAGGCGCCTAAGGGGAGATATGATTACTATGTACAAATACATTAGGGGTCAATACAGAGAGCTTTCATGGGAACTTTTTACCCCAAGGACCATACACAGGACACGTGGTCATCCCCTAAGTTTAGAGGAGAGGAAATTTCACAACCAGCAAAGGAAGGGGTTTTTTACAGTAAGGGCAGTCAAGATATGGAATTCATTGCCAGGGAAGGTTGTGATGGCAGATTCAATAGATATGTTTAAGAAAGGGTTAGACAAATTTTTAGCGGAAAGGTGTATCAAGGGATACGACCGTTAATTTAAAATAAAGGATAGTAGTGGATATAGGGTAAAAATTGGATTGCAATATTGAGTCTGGGGGGATTTTCACAATTGAAACAGATTGGCGGTTGCCTACTCTGGATTAATTTCAAATATAAGTGCAGGATCGCAGGAGTTCCAAAATAGGTTGAACTTGATGGACTGATGTCTTTTTTCAACCTCATCAACTATGTTACTATGTTACTATGTATGTTACTTTAATAGAGGTAAAAATATATAGTATAATTCACTGTCCTCTTCAGACCAAGGGGGTAGAGTCACTAAAACATCTAAAAAGCAAAAGTGGAAGTGTTTCCCATAGCAACCAATCAGCAGCCAATCAGATTCTAGCTATCTTTTATCTAATATATTCTATAAAATTATAGCAAGATTCTGATTGGTTACTATGGACAACACCTCAATTTTTTCTTTTTAGAAGCTTTAGTGAATCTGCCACCAAATATTTTTCAAGTTGGGATTCTAGAAACAGGGAAAACATATTTTTAAACTGGGGATACACAGCAAAATGTGTCTGTCTCATTCTACATTGAAAACAATACTTATTGATTTCTCTCCTGAAAGCAATGAGCTGAATTAAACATTTTGCATGACTCTAGTGCAGAAGAGCTCATAGCTATTCTGATTCTGATGTTCTGATCCTCATTCTATTATGTTTTTAAAATATAATTTTTTTGGGAGACAATGGATTAAAATGATTTTCTGAAGATCATGCAAAACAAAAAAAATCAACAAGTGACTTTGTTTGTCACTGGTGCTAAGAAATTAGCCAAAGTACATCAAAATCCCATGCAAAATACCCAGCAAATCCTGAGTCAATTGCGATTTGCATCATAATCATACCGACTTGAAGATGGTATACACTTGATGTAAAATAGTGTAAACTATAGCTGTATATCTTTAAAACAGGAAATACTCTAAACTAGCCGTGTAACTATCCAAAACAGGTGTCTAACACCAAGGGCTAGATTTACTAAACTGCGGGTTTGAAAAAGTGGAAATGTTGCCTATAGGACCAATCTGATTCTAGTTATCATTTATTTAGTGCACTCTACAAAATGACAGCTAGAATCTGATTGGTTGCTATAGGCAACATCTCCACTTTTTTAAATCCGCAGTTTAGTAAATATACCCACAAATCTTTATTCTTTGGATAGTGGAGAAGGATGATCAAGATTGAAGGAAAGGTCATGCACCTTGTTTTGATTGGTTGGGTATAGCTGTCGAGCGATAGTGGTGACAGTCTGGTATACATGCTAGAACATGTGTTTGGAATCCAGAGCAACTGTAAAAATTTATTTTATGTGCAGTAAACAATAATAACATCCTAATAAATGCATTGGACTAAAAAAAAACCAAAACAAAACATTTTTTAACAATTTTGTCATTAATGAATATATTAATAACAGGTGCCAATCACTGAACACTTTTTTTTTCTGTGCATTCTTTTGGGACTTAATATTCCACATATGTATTGCACTTATACTGCAGTGTATTGTGTCTGTTGGAGTAGAGCGCACCTAGACTTGTTTTCACCAACAGAGATATCTTCAGATCTGCTCCTAGTTGAGGTATGACTGATTTGCGCGCATTTTTTTTAAAACAATATACAATTTATGTTTTTCGTGCCTTAATGAATGAGGCTCTAAATGCATCTACTTTCATTCTAATTATTGCACTTTGGATATTTTTACCCGGTCTATGACCTTAAGATCACACTAACATTACTATTGTGATCCACCTTTGTTTTTTTCATCTACAGCAGTCTCTTATTCATTAAATTGCTCTTGGTATTCTATAGTGTGAATCTAACTACAATTACACCTTATTCGTCTATGGGGAGCCCAAGGCCTCTAAGTTAGTGGTTTATTTCAGGATCTCCTCCAGTCACCCATTAGCCTGGTGTGCGTTTACAAACTACAACCTAATTTTAGCTAACAATACCAGTCAGAAGGCAACGTACAGAGACAGAATTTCAGTTCACAATCACTGCGAACCTTCAAATCTTGCATTTAGAACATACTTACCAACTTTCTAAAGTTGGCTTCTGGGAGCCTGCTGGGGGATGTGGGTGTGATGGGGGGCGGGGCTCCAAAATTTGCGTCATTGTGGACCCGTCCATGTGATGTAATGACGCAAACGCATAATTTTACAGAAGGGGGCGGGGCAAAACGCCACAATTCCCGGTGAATCGCGGCGTTTTGGACCTAATTCTGCCCACTTCACTAGGAAGTGGGCAGATCCGGGAGATTGCCACACTCTCCCGGGAGTCCGTGAGACTCTTGCGAAATGCGGGAGTCTCCCGGACATTCCGGGAGAGTTGGCAAGTATGATTTAGAATGGTCATGGGGGGTACTTCATTTATTTTAAGTAAAATTAGATTTATATAATAGGGATTGGGACTTAATAATATTTGTATTAAATGCCATATTAAAAAGTAATGTTGTCAGCATTTAGTTTATTTGTCTGTGCAATGAATGTTTATATGATCATATTCACAGCAAAAGATGCTCACGTCCACCGCTTATAAGGACGCTATAACCAAAAGGTGAGGTATATATCTCTTTTTTCTTTTTGGCCATAAGATACAGACTTTCATACAGTCAATGCACACAAAAAAGTATAAATGTCTGCATCAAAAGTTTTGCATATCTTGGACTTTAAATTCCACACCCCTTGGGAGGTGGATCGTTGGGGGAAAGGGGTGCATCTACACTCTAGATTTATCTCATTTATCTCAAGATGCAACTCACAATTCAAAGAAGAGAAAATACAGCTGCACTCACTTACATGATCCCATAGAGAGTTTGGTTCACGGCAATAGATTGGTCCATGCAAGTATACAAGAAGCCGGCACTTGTTGTAAGATGTAAATATATAATGAAAGTTTATTTCGGCACATCAGATAAGGCAGTGATCCGGCTATCTAATACGGCCAACTAGCTGAGAGTGTACCTGGGATTAGCCGGCAAAGAGACCCTGCACCAGGTTATTGCTTACCTGACTTATTTCAGCTTACCACCATCAGTATTGTGGATGTGGGAACATATTTACACATACAGGTAAATATCTGAGAAAACGATTATTATTAATATAAAGCACTAACAGTGAATATAACACTCTTCAGAATGGGTTAAAACATTCACACAACAGCAGGCAACATGACATACATGGGACAGAAGTACAGACTATACCGATCCATTAGTAGCCAGCCCTAGGGTATCTGCACCGGCTTCATTCAATGTTGCAGAGGATTGTTCCCCTTGTGCTGCATATCCTGGATAGCTGTCACTCAATTTTTAGCAGATACGCAAATTCTAAAGACCTGTGAGGATCCAGATGAAACGAAAAGACTTGCCAATCCTCACAGTCCTTTAGTAGCACTAGAAGTAGCTCCAGTCAGCTGAGTGTGAGCTGTAACCCTTTTGTTGCTGGGCCTGACCTCCAGTTCTTCAAGTTTGTAGACAGAGAAAGTCCTGGTTCCTGGCAGCAACTATTATCCATTATTTCCAGCCTGGGGTGACTTGTAACTTCTAGCTTCCGAATTGAAAGACCTTATCTGTCAGGGCATTGCTACCCTCATTGTTGGCTCTTATCTCCTGGGGCTGGATCAGCTGCTGTAATACCTACCCGCTCCACGATCCTCGCACGGCCGGCCGCCTGTCACTTCCAGGTTGAGGCAGTGTGGTCACGTGCCCTGTGTCAGAGCAACAGGTTACTCAACTGACTCCTGGCTTCCTGTATTTGCTCCCTGTGTTGCTCCTTGCAGCTTCTGTGACTACTCCTGTGTACCAGACCCAACTTGGACCAGACTACCTGATAGGATCTCCCTTGGCACGGCCGTCATCTCTCCCTGTGTACCAGACCTGGCTCGGACCTCACTATTCTATTGTATTCTCCTTTGGTACGTCTGACATCTTCTATTGTGTACCAGACCCGGCTGTACCTCACTACTCCTTGGGATCTTTGCTATACCTCTGACTTCGGCTACAGGTACTTTTCCAGTATTATATTGCCGCTTGTTTATTGGTCTCCCATGTCTGTAGGCTTAGTGGGGGCCGCGACCTGCAGTTTCTCAGCAGCAAAGCCCAACCTGCCTTGCGGCAGTTCTTGGTGAAAACCTGGGAGACTTTTAGACTCCACGTCCTGCTAAGCTAGTTCTAATACTGACTGGGGGACTCCTCTGAGCATAACAGCTACCCGATGCTGTCCCTTTTCCTTGGGCAGCAGTGGAGTGCTTCTTGGATGACTGGCACTTCCTGCAGTGTCTAGCAGGGGTTCTTGAGTCTAACCTCGTTGGTAGTGGTGGCTTGAGCTAGTGCCTAGCCTGGCGTCTCAGGGACTCTATTGCTCTTTTGTAGAAATGGTACAATGGCAAGCATGAATTGCAGTTGAAAGTCATGATACATACATCAGGGTACATATAAATGGGGATGTCCTAATGAGATTGAGGCTTGGCAGTGTCAATTTCTGTTGACCATGCCAGTACCCGCATCTCCTGCAATCTGGGGGTCTGGGGTCACAAGTAGCTCTTTGAGCAGACACATCATTAAACTACCGAGTGGTGCATTGAGGACACAACTGATGACATATTAAAACTGTGGCAACATAACACTAATAACCTTGCTAGATGTAAACCCCTATACCCGGGAAGTGACTGCATCTGATTTTATCTGCATTTTAATGGTGTTTAAAGCATATAGGTCTGTGTAGGACCTGCATATAATGAGGTGCCCTTGACGCTGGGATACAGGCTTAAATGTTTTGAACAAAATATGAACTAATACCTCATGTTTTCATTTTGCTAGACACACACAGCCATGCAGTGTAAAGGATAAGCGCTGACAACTGTCTTTTTGTTTTGTATACATATATGGGCATTTATATTGCCACACAGCTGGTACCACATACAATATGGGATATTCCGAGTGCGGGCTTATTTCCAAGCAGCTGGTACCATATATAATGTGGGATATACCGACCGCGGGATTGTTTTTTCTCTGGTTTTGTTTCAAAATATTGCCTTATTGTCATAGCAGCTGTCCATCAAGCCTATTTAAGGCACATTTG
Organism: Mixophyes fleayi; assembly: GCF_038048845.1. Taxonomy (NCBI): domain Eukaryota; kingdom Metazoa; phylum Chordata; class Amphibia; order Anura; family Limnodynastidae; genus Mixophyes; species Mixophyes fleayi. The sequence goes on along the minus strand of NC_134404.1, from coordinate 16,634,516 downwards.
GGTGTGGCTCACAAGCCAGCCCTTGCTAGATGTAAACCCCTATACCTGGGAGGTGAGTGCATCTGATTTTATCTGCATTTTAATGGTGTTTATAGCATATAGGTTAGTGTAGGACCTGCATATAATGAAGTGCCCTTGATGCTGGGATGCAGGCTTAAATGTTTTAATCAAAATATGAACTAATACCTCATGTTTTCATTTTGCTAGACACACACAGATATGCAGTGTGAAGGATAAGCGCTGACAACTGTCTTTTTGTTTTGTATACATATATGGGCATTTATATTGCCACGCAGCTGGTACCACATACAATATGGGATATACCGAGCGCAGGCTTATTGCCAAGCAGCTGGTACCATGTATAATGTGGGATATACCGAACACGGGCTTGTTTTTTCTCTGTTTTCGCATCATAACACTAAAACATTATATTCAATGCAACATCAGTATTATCGAGAAGGGATGCCAAGCGGACTTATCCATTACTTTTATGATGCTCAGCACACTACTCTCACTACATTCCTCCCCTTTCTTAAATAAGGTCAAGGACCAGTTGTCCTGGTGTTGTGCAAGTGGTGATGACCAGGTCAGGTATGCGGTGGAGTAAGAGTTCAGTGGTATTCCTATGTTCTTGCCCTTGGGAATGGTGGGTTTGTATGCAACCACTAATAGTTTCTTATTCCCCATCGGTCTCCAGTGGAGGTGGGCAAAGCAAGTTACAAGATTGGTGTTGTGTCCTGAGCTACCAAATGTATGGGAAAACTGGGAAGTACCTGTTCGCATGCAGTGGTACCCCATCATGGCTGTCTCCCAAATGCATAACCTACAATGGATATGAGGTAGGAGGCCTCTGAAGCCTGTGGAAATTTGGCTGTTAAACTGGCAATATTTTGGGCTTCTTGCCCAGCTCTCTCCCCTCAAGGCCTAACAATCTAGCCCCCAAAACACACAACCAAAATTTATTTTGAGGCAGGTAAATGTTAGAGTTCTATGCCAAACACTCTCTCCTTAAAATTAAATCCCCCTTCCCCCAAATGCACAACTGAAGACTGCCAAGTGGCAGGTAAATGTTGGGACTCTGTGATGCCCTTCATGCTTGCAAGTTCTCAACTGGATCCTCTGTGGGTAGAAGAGCGACAGCAGAATTCACTGGCTCCACTAATTCTGTGGTGTGGCAGGGCTGCATGGACAGTGATTATACTCTTCAAACATTCTGGTGATGGCTGTTGGAACTGGTGCTTCCTCAAGGCTTGTTTGCTTCTGTGGACCTAAATTGTGATGGGCCTTCCACAGCCAGGTATATCGGGCACCCTGTTTCAGTATTTCTCATGCCCAGTAGAGCAATCAGGGCAGATGCTTCTCCAGCTGTTGGGAGAAGCCGTTGCAAACAGTGTATCTTGGTATTCACTCGGTGCCACTGATCTTGCCAGAGTGAGAATCAAGCAGCCCTCAATCTGAGGCCTCTTCCTCTGCCAACTCAAAACACTCTTTTAAGCACTCCATCTGTTCCTACAGACCCCAGGAGAAGAATCCACCACCAATAGCCACTGAATGCTTTGATCGGGGTGCCTGGTCATGGGAGATGTGCTGAATGATCTACCTGTGATTAAAGTGGGAGCAGCGGATGCCTCACAGCTGACAGTCTGCTATTAACTGCTCCATGTCCATCTGAACCAGCTGCAGGGTCAGGTGGCCTTAACTTTTTAAGCTCCATTGCTTCAAGGACTGTGATGGCCACCTCTGTTGCTGATTTGGGTTGTGGTATCAGCATCTGGACTCAAACACTGCTGAGCTAGTTTTGGTAATAGGAGATGGGTCTCTTGGGAAGCTGAAGCAGCCTACAGAAAGCCCGTTTTTGGTTACCTCCATCCACTTTGTCAAGATTTTGTCAAGATTTTGGGCCATGGCATCTCCTTTGCAGAGCAAGAAGGCATCAATCAAGTCTTTCACCTTTTCCTGCTTCTTGCCCTCTTTCCTTTCTCTGATCCTTTCCTAAGCTGCCAAGAATTAATCCCAGTGATATAGAAGTTCAGAAGGTATAGACGGCAGCAACGGCTTGGAGTTCTTCAGTCAGGGACCTCTATCTTCATATTAGAGCTGTAGTTGTATCTTTCTTGGTTGGTTTTATTCACCTTGGAGCGCTTTGTGGAGTGATTTCATGTCCTTGAAATTGATGTCCAGAGCCAAGGATCCACATTGTTGCTATCGAGGGCTTGTATATTTGGAAGGTGGGTGGTGTTGGAATTTAAGGGGCACAAGAAACAATTGCTAATGGACCTAACGAGAGATTTGTATAGGTTGGTGACAGTAACGGCTTTATAGGAAATAGTAGTATGAAGAACAAGGAAAACATTAAAGAAGATGGACAGAGAATGAGTAACAGGGAGAAAAATAAAATAAAGGGGTAGAAGAGGAGAAGTGTGCGGAAAGGGATAAAATTGGAAAGACGGGCAATTGTAATCAAAGGGCAATTACAGAAGCGAAAGGGAGATCAGACTGGCGGTGGGCAGGTTGAAAATAGGTGAAAACCAGTGTGTTTAGGAGTACTACACTCCCCAAAAAATGTCACTTAAATTACAATTTATTACCAGTGACTATTCTAGTATGAGTATGATGAGACACGAGTTCTGCAATGTAATAGTCATCATTAGAGGGATAATGAGGATGAACATTTACTCTCATCCCACACACATATGTCTAATCTAGCATGGCGAAAGGGGCATATGTGCTCACACAATCCAACAATACTAAGTAAGTACGTTGCTCAAGACAAAATGTAAAACTAGTGTTAGTGGTAATGAAGCAAATGATTTTCATCCAAATTATTTAGTATGAAAACAATTTTTATGAATGGCAACATTTGTCAATTGTATACAGTGGAGAGCAAATATGTGTTTTCAGATTCTGATGACATAACCTCACAAAACTGAAGATGCAGTCATCTGAGCTGCTGTCACATTGCTCGTCCTGCACCTATGTATAATTCCAGCAATCCACATAGTGCATTTCTGCAGAGCAAGTCCGCCTAGCTGTCTGTCACTCTCTGTTTGCTTAGTTAGAGAAACACTGCCTTCCAAACATCACAGATTTTCCTGTGTACCTCTATGGGTTGTGAGGAAAAATCAGTGAGGCACTAGAAATTCGCTCCTAAGAAACTTTATGGCAATCTAAGCAAGAAAAAGGATAAAATCTTTGCCTCTACTCTTCCCGTGGACCATCATCATCATCATCAACATTTATATAGCACCAGCAAATTCCGTAGCTCTTTACAATTGGGAACAAACATTAATAAAACAATACTGGGTAATACATACAGGCAGAGAGGTAAGAGAACCCTGTGTCATGGGCACTAGGAGTCTTTACCCAGGGATCACCAGGTGATGGACTTACCAGAGCAGTATAGATGGTAATATGGTACTCTGGTAGCGGGGTGATCACGGAACAGGAGAAAGCAGATGGTAGAGAATGCTTGTGGAAAGTCTATGACTAGCAGCACTGGTAATATATAGGTAGTAGTACATGAGGAACTGAATGGACAAAGGAAACGTGAGGGTAGTCAGTGGTCTGCGGTAGCAAGTTGTACCACTGCTATAGTGAGGAGGAATGTCCAGAAGCAACGAGGAGGTGATGAGAGTCAGCGGTCTGCGTTTAGCAAGTTGTACCGCTGTCTAGGTGAAGGAATGGAATCCAGGTGGAGGTATCCGGGAAGTCAGTGGTCTGCTTTAGTTGTACCACTGCTATAGTGAAAGGATACTGGAACAGGTGACTCAGGAAACGGGGATCAGTGGTCTGCCTCTAGCAAGTTGTACCACTGAATATATATGTGAGGAAGAGCACGGGGAGAGAAATGCAATACAGAGTATACACGGGCACACTGAACTTGATCCCACGATGATATGCACAATATGGTAATGACTGAACAGCACTACTCAATAATACAAAGTCACAGGAACTATCCGGGCAAAAGGTAACACAGTCAAATGATGGCAATAGTCTCAGCGGATAGTAAACTCCAGAGGAGAACAACTCAGTCCAGCAAGATATGCAATACACCAACACAGTCAATGAGAAGTATGCATACCGTGGTTCAGGAGCAGGCTGTCAGACAGGAGTGCAGAGATACCTGAACGGCTGGAGGCCGGCAGGATGCGAAGTCCCGGGAGGGTGGAAGCGGTAATCAAGTAGGTGCAGCGCACAGGTAGGTAGACCAGCAGGGATAGAAACAAATACTCAGGAAGCAGTAGTATGTAAAACTGGACTCCTGGAGAACCCTGAAGAGTAGAGATGGTCTAGACGAGATGAAAGCAGCGAGGCGTTGATCCAATACAGACTGGCGAGTTGACACCGGCAGGAACACTGTAGAAGCACGGAGAGCGGATCAGCTGCTGCAGACACGAGTAGAACTGAAGGGTAGCAGCAAGCAGGACACTGCAGGTACACGGAGGTAGCGGATAGGAATCAGCAGGTGCAGTCACGATGAAACACGGGAGAGTTGAGCTGAGCTGGAACTGTTGAGCACGGAGGGCAGCAGATAGGAATCAGCTGGTGCAGTCTCGATGAAACACAGGAGAGTTGACGTGAGCTGATAACTGTAGTGCACGGAGGCAGCGGATAGGAATCAGCTAATACAGTCACGATGAAACACAGGAGAGTTGAAGTGAGTTGATAAATGTAGTGCACGGAGGCAGCGGATAGGAATCAGCTAATACAGTCACGATGAAACACAGGAGAGTTGAAGTGAGTTGATAACTGTAGTGCACGGAGGCAGCGGATAGGAATCAGCTAATACAGTCACGATGAAACACAGGAGAGTTGAAGTGAGTTGATAACTGTAGTGCACGGAGGCAGCGGATAGGAATCAGCTAATACAGTCACGATGAAACTCAGGAGAGTTGAAGTGGTCTGGAAACCACAGGAAAGTTGAAGTGGTCTGGAAACCACAGGAATCAGCTGAGCTGAATACACAAGGAAACACAGGAACACCTTCAGAGGCTCATGGGGAATGAGACTCCAAGATCAGGCAACGAGGTATGGAACTCAGGTGCTTTAAATAGGGAGGGTTGCCTGATCAGCCAATTAACTAAAAGGAACAGGTACTGAAGGTTTGAAAGGGCTGCGCATGCGCAGACCCTCAGGATGGTGGACGGCCACGGTTCCTAAACACACGGGAAGAAGCACTCACAGTCTGGTGAGTGACACCCTGATTGCAAGCTTACAATCTATGGGACAATGGGAGTTTGAAATACAAGGGCATGTGCTACATCATATTGCACACTGGACCAGCTAGAATGCAAAGGTTAAAGTATCGAGTGGGCTGTACGATCAATCACACAGCAATGTCAGAGGATTGTTGTCTTGTGTTAACTATGTAGAGGGTGGTAATAGGGTAACCTAGGGAGATTAAGATGGTTTTTGAGGAATATCATAAGCTTGCCTGAAGAGGTGGGTTTTCAGAGAACGCTTGAAGGTTTGAAGACTAGAGGAAAGTCTTACTGTGCGAGGGAGAGAATTCCACAAAATGGGTGCAGCCCAAAAAAAGTCCTGTAACCAGGAATGGGAGGATGTGATTAAAGTGGAAGAGAGACGCAGTTCATGTGCAGAACGGAGGTGTCGAGTTGGGAGATATTTTGAGACAAGGGAGGAATGTATGTCGGCGCAATTTTGTTGACGGCCTTGTATGTTAGTAGAAGAATTTTCTATTGAATTCGTTGAAATACAGGCAGCCAATGTAGAGACTTTGGGAAGACCAGTAAGGAGGGAATTGCAATACTCGATGCAGTTGTAAGATATATGCGTATTCTGGAAATGTTCTTTAGATGTATGTAACATGATTTAGATATAGAGTCGATGTGGGTGTCACTCACCGGACTGTGAGTGCCACTTCCCGTGTATTCAGGAACCGTGGCCGTCCGCCATCCTGAGGGTCTGCACATGTGCAGCCCTTTCAAGCCTTCAGTACCTGTTGCTTTTAGTTGATTGGATGATCAGGCAACCCTCCCTATTTAAACCACCTGTGATCATTACCTGGTTGCCTGATCTTGGAGTCTCATTCCTCATGAGCCTCTGAAGGTGTTCCCGTGTTCCTCGTGTATTCAGCTCCTGCTGATTCCTGTTCACTTCAACTCTCCAGTGTTCATCGTGTCTGCACTCAGCTGATTCCTATCCGCTGTCTCCGTTGCTTCTACAGAGTTCCTGCTCACTTCAACTCTCCTGTGTTCATCGTGTCTGCACTCAGCTGATTCCTATCCGCTGTCTCCGTTGCTTCTACAGAGTTCCTGCTCACTTCAACTCTCCTGTGTTCATCGTGTCTGCACTCAGCTGATTCCTATCCGCTGTCTCCGTTGCTTCTACAGAGTTCCTGCTCACTTCAACTCTCCTGTGTTCATGAGTTCATGAGTTGAAGTGAGTGAAGTAGTGAAGGGGCAGTGTGTACAGAGGTGTGTGTTGTAGAATGGGTGAGGGATGATATCATCCTAAAGATAATGCCATGAAAAGAGAGAAGGAAAAATATTTTGGCCAGCATTGGGAGATATTTTGAGACAAGGGAGGAATGTATGTCGGCGCAATTTTGTTGACGGCCTTGTATGTTAGTAGAAGAATTTTCTA